>NC_083426.1:13148421-14572171 GCF_020745735.1 Hemiscyllium ocellatum | reverse complement strand
CTCATATCCTGCCCAGAGCTACATGTGAATGAGCCAAACTGTGAGTATACCAGAGATTTAACTTGAAGAAGTTTAACTTGAAGCAGCTGTCACTACTACAGAAAGTGTGTGATGGTAGCAGTGCTTTATTTGTTCTAATTTATATTTCCCTTTCAATACTGATGTAGTCATGAAGGGGATCTATTGTCACTTAATGCCTAACCATCTTGACTGTGATTTTACATTCTAAAACTTCACGTCAGTGCCTGTGTCCCTGAATTATCTCTGTACAGAAACTTGCATTGACATGAACTGACAATACCAAAATGTGCCTTCATGTAGTCGTTTGTCACGTTAAAGCTTTAGTTAAAAACAAGGTTCTGTTTGTAATATCAGTGCAATTCAAGTAGAATCTGTCCATGTTAAATCTCAGATAGTTGTAAACTTCAGTCAGAAAAGAACATAGCTTTGTGTTTCCTGGGATCAATTAAGGGGCCCTGAAAATTTGGTTCCTCCAAGATCAGTCATGCCTTAGGTCGAGAATTGTGTTCTGAGGATTCTGATTTTGGAAGGCCTTTCCAAATTGTGTTCATGTTCTTAGATGCATACAGGCTCAGTGACTATCATTGTTGTCTCCGTGTTACTTGATTGTAGATTCAGGCCCCGCCTCCCCAACCCCACCCCTGCCCTCCACAGACACTTGGACACAGAAATCTGGGCTGATACCACTGGGCAGTGTGAGGAGCTGGTGGCGTAGTGGTAAAGTACAGGACTAGCAATCCATAGGCTTAGGCTGACACACCGAGGACCTGATCTTATCTTTTATAGAAGGGGTTACTACAAAAGAGTCAGGGTCAGTTGGCGCAGTTGGCTGAAGAGCTGGTTTGCATTGTAGAGTAGCATCACGCGATGTTCAATTTCTGCACTGGCTGAGGTCACCATGAAGGATTCTCTTTCTCACCTGTCCAGAGGTTTCGTGACCCCCAGGTCAAACCACCAGCAGCTGTCTCCATATAATAAAAGAGTAGCCCCATGGTCAACTAGGTCTACATTGACTTTGCCTTCATGATTGAAGAGTGCCTGAAGCACAGTCCATCATGATGATGTGGTAAGAACAGTTTAGGATCTCAGAAGAGTGAGGCCTATCATCCAGATGCTCCTCAAAGTCTTTGTATCAGTGTCTACCATATCAATGTAACTGTAGTGATTGTAGCAAGGTCAGTCAGATGGACCTTATAGAATATGGGTTCCCTGATTAGGGCTGTTAATCTGCTCCAATCAGGGAGCCCTGGCTGACAGATATAGACTGGAGTGTCAGAGGCTCGGTTCCCTATGAGAGCTGGCTCTAAGAGAGCTGGATCAGTGTCATGTAATAAAGCAACTCATATTATCTCCAAGAATTTGGACCCGTACGTGGATTCCTCTTTCCACACTCGACCAACCGGACCCTGTTAATTCCTGTACTTAAATATCACGCTGACTGATTCAGAGAATGACAGGACTCACAAGGTAAGAGAGATTGGATTGGTTAGGAGTACGTTCACTGGGGTTTTGAAGAATGAATTGAGATTTCATGGAAACCGATAAAATTTTAATACTATTATTTGGGAAGTTTTGCATCATTTGATCCTGAAGTTGAAGATTGTGTCCAGTATGTGGAAAAAGCATATTATTTCTTCCAGAAAAATGAACATTGAGGCAGATGAAAAACCACTAGTAATTCTCCTGACAACGCGTGGAGCCACAGTTTACTCGGTTATCGGGAGCCTTATGTTTCCTGAGACATCAGATACTAAAACCTTTCAAGAGATAATGGACTGAGTTAAGGAATATTGCCTCCTTGCCTCCTCTAGTTCTGAGATACTATTGGTTCTATTCAGCAAATCAAGGATCAAGGGAATCCATATGGGGATTTTTTACGAGGTCCAAGATGATTGGTGGAGGCATTTGACTTTAGTTTAACTATTAATGAAATGCTGAGAGTGTGGCCACTGTGGCCTATCATGGCCACATTGAGCTCTCCCCAAACATACCCAATCACATTGTTCATGGCATGCAGTTTCTGATTGCTTATGGCCTGATGGATACTCCAGTGAAAGGAAGGATATTGAAAATATTGGGGTCAAACATATCCAGGTGTCTTGGAAAGCTTGGAAAATGATGACTTCTCTGAGCAGCACTTCACAAGGTTCATAGATAGAGAACAGGTGGCTTTGAGCTTGCTCCATACACTCAAGGTGTATCAACCTATACAGGAACAGTTTGAGGAGTACGGAATAAGGCTGTTCTTTTACCAACCCATATCATCATTGTTCTTGAAAACTCATGCTAACTGACTCTAACTGGTCAACAGTAGGTCTTGTAAGAGTAATACATGTAGCGGAGTTGGTGTAACTCTGGGAAACGCACTGATCACTGTGGGAGGAAAAGGTAGGCTATCATGAAGAAAGGTGACAACATATGTTTCCCTCCAGCAAAGGAAGGGAGGTGATGGATGTCTGGTATCATGGTTAGACTTTTAATCCAGAAAGCTGGGCAAAGTTCTGGGAGTAGGGTTCTAATCCCACCATGGAAGATGGTGAAGTTTGAATTCAATAAAAGAAAATGTAGAATAAGTATCTGATGGCCACTAATGATTGTCAGAAAAAATCCATCTGGTTTACTAATGTCCTTTAGGGAAGGAAACTGTCATCCTTATTTGGTCTGGCCTATATGTGACTCTAGACTCACAGCAATGTGATTGACTCTGATCTGCCCTCTGGGCAATTAGGGGTGGGCAATAGCCAGCCTAGCCGGCAGCACCAACATCCCATAAATAACCAAAAAAAAATGCCCACAGGTAACTTGAGACCTGCCACCGTCAAAAACTGAGCAGAGGAGGTATCTCTAACCTTATTAAAAAGATGGACATCCTTAAGTTGGAGAAGGCTCAGACGTGGCAGCTTGTTTCTACTGTCACCGAATACAGGGTGATTTTCAGTGAAGATAGTGATGATGACATTGACAGTTGTGACCTGGTAAGCCACAGGATCATAACTAGAGATGACCATCCAGTTAAGATCCCTTACCACAGGGTCTCACCCCGTCAATAGGAAAAATATGTGATGACTTGGAGAAGTCATTCAAGTGAGGTGTCACCTGAGGGTGAAAAGTTCTGTTTGCGTTCCATACAGTACTGGTGAGGAAGAAGGATAGAAAACTGAAGATCTGTGTCCATTATCAGGCACTCAATGCAAAGACTCATTGGAGGGTTTAACCTCATCCTAGAATTGGGAAGCATCGCAAGTTCTCAAAAGTGCAAAGTATTTCTACAATATCAATTTTGCCCATGGTTATAATCAGCTATGCATCGCTGAACAAGACATTGATAAGATTGCATTCTGAACAGGCACCTGAGAGATTTTTAAAAATGCATGAGAACATCATTTGGGTTCTGTAATTCTACTGCCAACGTCATGTATGTGATGGATAAAGTTTTTGTCGACTTTAATTGTCAGTCCATCTTGGTGTATCTGAATAATGCACTCATCTCTACATTTAAGGAGACCCACACAAGACAAGACATTGTCTTATTCTGGATCAGTGGTGCTGGAAGAGCACAGCAGTTCAGGCAGCATCCAACAAGCAGCAAAATCGACGTTTTGGGCAAAAGTCCTTCATCAGGAATAAAGGCAGTGAGCCTGAAGCGTGGAGAGATAAGCTTGGGGAGGGTGGGGGTAGGGAGAAAGTAGCATAGAGTACAATGGGTGAGTGGGGGAGGAGGTGAAGGTGATAGGTCAGGGAGGAGAGGGTGGAGTGAATAGGTGGAAAAGGAGATAGGCAGGTAGGACAAGTCCGGACAAGTCATGGGGACAGTTAGCCCACTTATCATAGTTTACCTTGAAAGTCAAACCAGAAAGTGCCAACTTGTCTAGACTAAAATACAGTCTCTGTGGCACTTTGTTATCAAGGAAGGCATTGCTCCTGATGATGAGAAAATCCAAGCAGTAGAGAAGTGAGCCTGAGCTAAGTCGTAGAGGAAACTGTGTGGATTCCTTGCTCTGTCTGGTTACTGAAGGATGTCTGTGCAAGGTGGTGCACAGTTGGTCATCCCTTTCCATAATTTGCTAAGGAATTCGGAGAATGCTGCAGGGGCGGTTGGGAAAGGGATGTCCAAGTGTGAAATGTCAGATCGTATCACAGGAATTTGAACCCAAAGTGCAAATGCTCCTTTTGCAGCCCCAAACAGGAACATGTCCCATGACCAGCTCTTGGCTACCCAGATTTTCAACTTCCTTTCATACTGGCAACCACCATTGGTTTCTTTGGAATAAGGATGGATAATGCTGAGAAAACACAACAGGTCTGGCAGCATCTATGGAAAGAGAAACAGAGTTAACCTTCTGTGTTCAAAGAAGCAGTTATATGGACTCAAAATAGTAACTCTTCTCAGATGTTGCCAGATCTGCTGAGTTTCTCCAGTATGTTCCATGTTTAGTTCAGATTTCCAGCATCTGCTATATTTTCATAGAAATGATTCAGCAAATTCATACAGTGCAGCAAGTGGCCATTTGGTCCATCGATTCTGCATTGATCTTCCAAAGAGCATCCCACCCAGACCCAGTCCCCCATCTACCCTCATAACCCTGCATTTCCCATGGCTAATCCATCTATCCCGAACAACTCTGGACACTGCGGGGCAGTTTAGCATGACCAATCCACCTAATGTGCACACCTTTGGACTGTGGGAGGAAATCTGAGCACCTGGAGGAAACCCATGCAGACATGTTCACCAAAGCTGGAATTGAACATGGGTCCTGTTGCTGTGAGGCAGCAATGTTAACTCTTTGACTGTTTCCTTCGCCTACACATGGAGCTGCCATAGGATCAAACATGGAAAAAAGTGATTATCCCTAATTCCTGTCTGCATCTGAAGCTGAACAAGAAGAATATGGAGAATTACTCCAGAATGCAAGTTGAATTGCTAGCTTTGAGCCAGACTATTTCCCTGAAATTCAGAAACATTCTGATGAGCATAGAGTTTGAGGTGTTTACTGAAAACAACCCTGTTAGTTACTTTCAAACAGCTGCCAAGGTTTTGATTCCAAATCCAGTACAATTCAGGCAATTGTAAGACAAATTCTGATAGCCTCTGTGGGAAGAACGACCACTCTCTTCCATTGGGCAGAAGATATAAAAGTTTGTGTACGCGTACAAACAGATTAAAGAACAAATTCTTCTGCTCCGTCAACAGACTTTTGAATGGACCTCTTTAATGTTAATGTTGATCTCTCTGTGCATCTTCTTGGCAGCTTTAACATTGTATCGTGCACTCTGTTCTGTTACCCTGATGCACTTGGGGGCATGGTATACCTGTAAAGCACATAAGACAACATTTTTCATTGTACCTTAGTACACATGACAGTGGTAAATCACATCAAATTAAACCATACACAGAATGGATCCTAACCCTGCCCAGCTGGAGGGCTTTAAGGCTGATGCCATGGCCAGAGCCAAATCCCAGGTCAAAGGCAGCATTCCACCATGATTCAGCTCGTGCCACCAATAAGTGTGATCCAAACCAGGACAGAAAAAGGTCAGTTGGGGAAGCCTTCACCTTTGCTACCTAGCTCGATAGAGGACCTCAGAGACCTTCTGCCGTGAGACACAGGCGTCAGTGTACAGCACCATTACTGGATGGCCCAACATCCACCAACTCTCGATGAGGAACTCCAATTGGCACGGAAACTATTGAGGTGCTGGTAGAGGATCAGGGAAGAAGCTGGAGTGCTCCATCAACTGATTCATGACAATGGGAGGGAAGGAGGGAGGGAGAGATAGAGAGAGAGAGAGCAAGTCATCCTTCCTGAGAGCCTCAGGTGTTCAGCAAGCCATTGATCATCAAGTAAGACACCAAGTGACATTAGAAATGTCTGCTTTGGTCATAGGCTGGTATTACTGGCCTAAAACTGGCTGCTGCTATTGATGATTACTGCCAGAATTGTGAAGGGTCTACTTTGAACGAAGCAGGGAAATGACTTGAGCCCTGCATGAGATTCCTGGTCACCAAGTGATGTCCAGATGTCTTTGTAATGGATGTTGTGATCTTTTATCCCAGTAGTAAAGGAACTGAGTGTGTTCTTGTATTCACAATGTCTTCACCAAGTTCACATTGGCCACTCCCATCCATGACCTAAAGGTTTCATCCACAGTCAGAGTGTTAGTGTGTGTGATTGGTCTGTCCGTTTCAGTGTTTTATGTCAGATTCTCAGTGATCAGGGGCACAACTTCAAAGCAAGCTCCTACAGGAGCTCTGCAGGGTATATGGCATTGCTAAGGGTCACACTAGCCCCTGTCACCTAGTGCACAATGGACAGTGTGAACAATTTGATTGCACTGTACATGACGATCTGTCCTCCTTGCCATCTGACAGTAAACGAGAATGGTCTGAGTATCCAACAGAGCTGGTTTATTCTTCTAATTGCACTTTGAACTTATCCAAATGTGCTTCTTCACATTACCTCGTCTTTGGTTGAGATTCAGGCTTTCCTGTGGACCATCTCCTCAGCTGACCTTCTGATGGGGGTGTACAGGCCAATTCGTGGATGGCCCAATACCACATGAGGCAAATGTAAGCATTCAAGATGGTGTCCAAGAGAGCGATAAGAGAGGGGAAGAGAGAGAGATAAAACACTGATACGACTGACCAATTCAGCACTTGGGCATCTATGTAGATTAGATTACTTACAGGCCCTTCAGCTCAACAAGTCCACACCGACCCGCAACTCACCCAGACCCATTACCCTACATTTCACCCACCATTACAGGCAATTTAGCATAGCCAATTCACCTAACCTGCACATTTTTGGACTGTGGGAGGAAACCAGAACACCCAGAGGAGACCCACGCAGACACGGGGAGAATGTGCAAACTCCACACAGTCAGTCGCCTGAGGCGGGAATTGAACCCAAGTCTCTGGCGCTGTGAGGCAACTGTGCCACCGTGCCGCCCATACCCTGTCATACTCTGGAAAATTCAACAAAATCTTGTATTTAACTAGCACCTTTCATTTTGTTAAATATTTCAAGCTACCTCACAGGAGCATCGCCAACAAAGTCTGCTTGCAGATGATATTAGGAAATATTAGGGCAGATGAACAAATGTTCAAAGAGATAGGGAGCATCTCAAAGATGTAAGTGAATCAAGGGATAGACAGATGTTAGGAAGGCATTCCAGAAGTTGGGGACCAAGCATAGTGGCCAATCATGAAACAATTTGAATTGGGGACCCACTGAAGGCCAGAACTGGAAAAGCACAGGAATCTTGAAGCCTATAGGGTCGTAGAATATAGAATTAGGAGGCCAGGGAGGGGTTTGAAAACAAGGATGAGAATTTTAAAATTAAGTAAATTGAAATTGATAAATTTCCTTAACCAAATTCCCACGGGGAAACATGCCCAAGTAAATATGACCAACATTATAACAGGCATTGTACATATAAATAGTTAGCTCGTTAGTTAAAGTGCCATCTGGTGCAATGCAATGTGAGTTCAGTAAATGAAATAATTTGCAATTCACAGTTTGAGGGAAGTTGTTGATGGAAACGCAAGAGGAAGCTGAAAATAGTTTGACCAGATTCTACAGGGCTCAGTCAACACACTGCACTGTCCTTTGATATGGGCCTTCATGAAGGGGCAGTTAGAAGGAGGAAAGACTGGAGAGGGGAACAGAGGCAGCTTTGCAATCAGGGCGAGGAGGGAGAGACTTTCCCTTTAACTGTTCCTTGCTGTGTGTGGCCCCTTTAAGTGTAGCATCATCACACACATCTGAGAAGGGAATGTTGCTTATTAGTTTTTGTTACACAGTTTGGTACATTGCTGGATTGCTACTGAGCTATGCACCCACACAACACAACAGGAGTACTGATCCAATGTCATAAGGCCATAAATGTTGCAGGTTTATGGGGCCAACACGTGCTCAGAAGGCTGTAATTGAATTACAGAGTTGGGTTTAAGTAATAAAGTGTGAAAGTAAAACTCAAGGGGTTTATAGCTGATCTTTGACTTCTGAGATTAGATTAAAGTCACAAGATTATTTAACAATATTTGTGATTTTAAATGAGAGAAGTTATGTTGTATTTCTCTGCAACCCCACCTGCCAATGGCGCTGAGCTACAGATTTATTATTGCTCTGTCCCACTTCAAGAAGTAACTCCACAAACACCGAAGGGCCTCAAGCATTAGTGATGACTGCATTAGTAACAGGTTACTGGTGACATTTTACTGAAGGGTTTTACTTGGTATTGGTCTTGTAAGTTGGTGCTAAAGAGTGCACACTGACAGACAATGATGGTGGAATTGTAACATTTGTTTTGTATTGTGGTATTCAAATGGGAAGAATGGATGACAGTACATTCCCAATTTGGTTGGGAAATCACCTGCAGTAGATTCCTAGAAAATTCTATATCGTGTGTCTAGAAACAGGGCTAATTTATTAACTTACAAAATTAATTGCTGTACTGAGATCGAGTGCAATCCTCTGTTGAAAAGCAGAGGGTGCAGGGTTACAGATCCAAGGTACACAGATGTCAGTCAGTCCTGTTTCAAAGTTATTGCGCATGTATGTCATTGTGGTACTTTGATTTTATTTTCTTTTGTTTTGATAACTTCCTAAACTTACCACAATTTGGGAAGTGGAGAAGTATTGCCGATCACTGTATAGGTGTTTCTCTGCAGGACATGATGAGGAGCTAGAAGGTGAGAAATGAAGGTGTTACAACTCCCTTATTGAAAAGAGGGTGCAATTGCGGTGTGACATCTTTACATAGACAGATACCATTGTCAAGAGAAAAGTAGGAGCAGGAATGTACAACAATTGAAAAATCTAACAAAACTGTGAAAATACAAAGCTAAACTCTGGACAAATTATGTGTAGATATAGGACTTCAAGTATGTTATATTTATGTGTGTGTGTGATTGTTAGAATCTTTACAGTTGACAATTGTAGACTGTATAGAATTTAGAGCAGACAAACTTGCCATGTGTCAATATTTATGCTTCACATAAGCTTTTTTCTTCCTGCACCTGCTTATCTAACCTCACCTACATGTGCACTATTTCTTTCTCCTTCATGGATCCACCTAGACACCCCTTAAAGTTATTAATGCTTATCACCTCAACTACACCATATAAGAGCAGTTTTTTTTATCATAGTCTGAGCAAAGACGTTTCTCCAGAATTATTCATTTGACATATAGTGAGTATTTTGGACTCAGAACACCTCATTTCAGTTTCCCACAGTTGGAAATGTTTTCTCCAAATGCCCCATTATCATTTTAATGGCCTCTATTTGATTACCCCTCAACATTCTTCTTTCTAGAAAATGCTGTTACTCAATCAAGTTTTCCCGCATATTCATAATGTCTTAGCTCTGATATCAGCCTTGTAAATCTTTGATGCAACTCCTCAAACATGTTTTTATTATCATAGAAACCCTGTAAAATCCGACTGATATAATTTCCATGTTGAAATAACATTTGCCTTGGGAACACATCATTGAGCAGCACAACAGCTTTTGCAATTAAGTTAATGTAAATTGTTGTGTCAAGTTTCTGTAAAAGGTTATTGATGTGAAATGCTAAAACTTTTTCTCGCTAATTAATTGCTGATAAATCCTATAAAGAACTCAAGAGAAATGCCTTTACTCAGAGAAAATGAGGCACTCATTTGTGCACAGAGAGGTTGAAGTTCCTCCGTCAGTAACTTTCAAATCCAAGACCACTCCCATCTAGAAGGACAAGGGCAGAAATATATGAGAACACTCGTCACTCACCATCCTAACTTGGAAATATATTGCCATTCCTCGTTATCGCTGGATCAAAATCCTGGAATTCCCACCCTAATGGCGTTGTGGGTCAACCCACAGCAGATGGACTGCAGCGGTTCAAGAAGGCAGCTCACCACCACCTTCTCAAGGGGCAACTAGGGATGAGCAATAAATGTGCCCACATCCCACAAGTAAATGAAAAATAAGCTTGGAATAGAACCACCCTGATAAAAAATGCTCTATTTGTTTTTATCAAGTCCAGATAGGTCATTTTAGAGCCATAACCATTCAAGTTGATCAGTCTGCAACCAGCAAGGACATGTTTCTTTCAGCCAAGCGATAACAAAGTATCTTCCTACATTTTTATTTCCAGGCACCATAGATGAGCATCAAAAAGAGAGTGGACTTGAAAATAGTTATCCTTGGTTCCCTTGGGTAAGTATTAGCAAAAGTAGAGCTTTTAAAAATATGTATTGCAAGCATTTATATCATTCAGGAGAATTTGGGAGAAGAGAGGAATGAAACAAAATTATTTTAAGGCATCATCAAGTAAAATCAAGGCACAGTAAGTAGTTGACTGATAATATTTCTGTATCTTGATAACAATGTGCTCTGCAGTCTGTCTTTGCTGGATAGCCAGTTTGTTGCTCTGTGTGGTCCCTTAAAAACTCCTGTGAGGTGTGTTTGTTCATAACTTGGTAGGTTCGGTATTGCTGTGCTTCTATTGGGGTCAGAGGGAACACCAATCCTTGGTAATGGTACTAAAGCGGCCATGTCACTAGACCAGAATCCAAAGCTAGTGATCTGGGGACATGGGTTCAAGTTCTACACCAGTAACTTTCCTCTCACTACTGTGTGTCCACCCTCAATGTATCCTCTCCAGAAAAGAGCTACCTACTTAGAATGCTACATTAGAAACAAACTTCCTTGCATGTGGATGCTTCACTGATGGGTAACTGTCTCTCCAGCCTCTCAAAAGCCACTAGACTATGAAGGATAGAATATGGAATTCTGTCAAACTCTGGGCAGTCTGAGGAATAACTTCAGTCAAATATTCAAAGGCAAATTGATTCAGTATAAACTGGCAAAGGCACAGAACTGGAGAAATCATTTGAAAGAAATATTAGATTCAATCCTGGATGAGAGGGGAAAGACATAAAAGAGACCTAAGGGGCAACTTTTTCACGCAGAGGATGGTACGTGTATGGAATGAGCTGCCAGAGGAAGTGGTGGAGGCTGGTACAATTTCAACATTTAAGAAGCATTTGGATGGGTATATGAATAGGAAGGGTTTGGAGGGATATAGGCCGGGTGCTGGCAGGTGGGACTAGATTGATACGGGTTGGACAGAAGGGTCTGTTTCCATACTGTACATCTCTATGACTCTAGAACTCTATGGTCCAGATACTACTTCTTAATATTTTCATATCCTTGCACTTGTCACAAACATAGTCAGAAATCAAATAAGTGCATCCTTACATTCATTTTGAAACATCTACACCGATGGCTCAATGCCTGCAAATACACATAGAGAAAACTTCCATTTTTATCGAACCTTACGCATCAGGCAAATGTTTGACAGGCCACCATGAGGACTTCCTCTATAATGACTCAAATAAAGTGTGAAATTTTAAAATAACTAATGGAGAGAGTTATCCCTTATTGCAGTGTGGGTCCACCAGTCTAAATTCTCCACTCAAAATGCATAGAAACATAGGAAATATTTCACCCTTCAAGCCTGCTCCATCATTCAGTATGACAATCCAACTCAGTACCCAGTTCCTGCATCTCTCTGAACCCTTTGATTTCTTTAGCCCTAAGAATTATATCTAACTGCTTCTTGTAAACATTCAATGGTTTAGCCTCAACTGCTTTCTGTGGCAAAGAATCCCACAAGGTCCCCACTCTCCAGGTGCAGGAGGTTTTCCTTATCCCAGTTCTAAATAGCTTACCCAGCGCTCATAGATTGTGGCCCCTGGTTCTGGACTCCCTATTCATTGGGAACATCCTTCTTACATGTAGTCCTTTGAGAATTTTATTGGTTCCAATGAGATTCCCCCTATATTTTAAATTCCAGTGAACATAGTCCTCACTGTGGACTCCCTTCACTTGAGTAAAGCTCCCCTCAAGTCACCATGGACATGTTGTACTAGAAAAAGAGATTCTACAAATGCAAAGCTTTCCTGTTGGGTGGCTCAAGATAAACAGAGAACTTTTCTGCCCTTACATCAATACAATAAGGGCAGCATTCCTGCCTCTGAGCAGGAAGCTCTGTGCTTGAGTCCCAATCAGTACTTGATAATCAAGGAAGGTGCATTCACAAACCACCACAGAAGTTGATTCTCAATCTGCATGCATCAACAGTTGAGAGTGGGAAAGATTCCTGGTCAAAACACGGTAAAAACAAGGACTGCTGATGCTGTAATCCAGAGTCTAGATTAGAGTGGAGCTGTAAAAGCACAGCAGGTCAGGCAGCATCTGAGGAGCAGGAAAATCGACGTTTTGGGCAAAAACCCTTCATTAGGATTAGACCAGATTCCTGGTCAGCCATACGATGCAAAGAACATTGGAGTCTCTACCATCACTATATATAGCTCCACTGAAGTGTGTAGGACAAAGTATACATTGCCACAGGAACTTGGACTCTGTGAATGAACCATAACACACCAATATCATGAAGACAGCGACATACTTCAGCACACAGTAACTTGGAGCTAGTCAGAAAGTGCACCACCTTCGAGCCACATTGAGTCAATAAAATCATAAAGGTAGGAAATTCTATTAAATTTATATCGCACACCTGGTACTTCGCCAAATGAAGCAGTGTGCATTATTCTGGGTCTCCGTATTTAATAAACAATGTGGAAGGAAAGTGCAAACCTGGTTGCAGAAGTGATATACATTATTACAAATGATAACTATCAGCCTATGGTCTTTCCTCTGGAAAACAGAAGATTGTGGGCTTGACCAAGTAAAGGTTATTTTTAAAATTAAGGAGGTGTTGGACAGGGCAGATGGAGAGGTGACACCTCTTTCTGTGGGGAACTCCAAAACAAAGAGTTATAAATATATGGCGGTCACTAACAAATCTGATGCAAAGAATTCAGGGGAGAGTTCTTTACCCAGAGATTGTTGGGAATGTGAAGCGCACTACTACAAGACATAGCTGAGGTAAATGGCATTAAGACGATGCCAGCTAAATGCCTGAGGGAGATTTGCACAGCGTTATATGCTGACAGGGTGAGATGATGTCGAAGAGCATAAACACTAACACAGATCATAAACACTAACACACAATATAAAATAAAATGAAACTTATTTTGTTTTGCTCCTGTGTGATTCTCTGACTGATCAACAACATCAAAGCACAGGAACATCAAGTGGCACCTACCAATCTCTCTGTCTCGAGTAGATCTGGGCAGCAAATTCAAAGAATTGCTCTGCATATGTCACGTGACTCCTTCCCTGAAAAAATCTGTATTTCGCATCAATTTACTTAGGGTGGGTTGGAGTGCCATCTTATAACAGAGGTTGAGTTATGACTGTATCTTCCTGAATCCTTTGCTGTAGGGTTGGTAAAACCTCTCTTCTGAACCGGTATGTCAACAACAGATTCATTCAGGAGTACCGTACCACCCTGGGAGCAAGCATCCTTCCAAAAGAGATCAAAGTGGACAACACATTAGTGAAGCTACAGGTGAGGAATATTTGTTTTGCTTCATCACAGCCCTCTGTTCATCTGAGCCAAACTGAAGACCTAGCTGTTCTAGTTCAGCAGATGTACCAATGTATGATTCCGGTAATTTTCGTTTTAATCATTCATGAGATGTGGGCATCACTGGCCAAAGCCAAAATTTATGGCCCATCCCTAATTGCCCAGAAAAGCAGTTAACAGTTCACCATGTTGGGCAGCACCGTGACTCTGTAGTAGCACCGCTGCCTCACAGAGCCAGGGACCCAGGTTCAGTTCCAACCTTGGGTGACCGTCTGTACGGAGTTCTCCCAGTGTCTGCGGGGATTTCCTCTGGGTTCTCCGGTTTCCTCCCACGGTCCAAAGATGTGCAGGTTAGGTGGATTGGCCGTGGTATATTGTCCTTAGTGTCCGGGGATACGCAGGCAGGATAGATTGTCTATGGGAAATAAGGGAATAAAGTAAGGGTCTGGGTGGGATGCTCTTCGGAGGTTGGTGCAAATTTGATAGGCCAAATGATCTCTTTCGGTACTGTAGAGATTCTATGTTGCTGTGAGTGTGTGGTCACGTAGACCAGACCGCGTAAGGACTGAAGATTCCCTACCATAAAGCAATCAAATAGTTTTTAACCAACAAACAGCAGTATTTAGAGTGTCATTATCAGACTGCCATGTATACTCGAGTAATAGTCGATCACATGTAAAAGTTGACCCCCTATTTTTGGCCAAACAACCTGGAATTTTCCATATATCTCATGTAAAAGTTGACCCTAGTTCTTCACAGATAACAGATTAATGTTCGTGAGTCAGTGTGTCGGCTGTCACATCCCCCTCCAGCTTTCCAGTCTGCCATTGTTCCACTCCACTCCCGGTCTTCCAGTCCATTAGCTGTTGGGATCCCCTCCAGGTCTTCAGAATTACCATAATTCATTTTATTTTCTTTATTCATTTAGAGATTAGTTGGGCTTCTGCTAATGATACAGTATGAATTTTGACAGGCATGAACTTCAGCCCCTCAAAACTAATATCCATGTGTAATAGTCAACCCCATAAATCAACCTTAAAAAGTAGTAAAAAAGAATTTGACTAATACTCAAGTATTTAGGGTAACTTTTTAACTCTCGGGGGTTTTCTAAATTTCACAATCTGCCACGGAGAGAATCACACTCACATCCCCAGAACATTACCCTGGGGTTTTGGATGACTATTCCAATAACATTGCCACTACACCACCACTTCCCCTTATTACTCTAGTCATGGGACCTATGAAATATCATTGATGTTTATAAAAAAAATCATTGAGTTCACTAATGCTGTTTTGGGAAGTAAATTGGTTGTCCTGAACTGGTCTGACTTCAATGATTTAGTACTGTCCAGGACAAATTGGATGGGTAATGAATGGGCAACACCGATATCCCACAGAAATAACTAGGGATCACTAATGAGGCAACAGTTTGGTCCATTATTAACTGATTTGCGTTTTGTTCTTCAATTCAGATCTGGGACACTGGAGGTCAGGAACGTTTTAAATCACTGGTACCCTCCTTCTCTAAAGGATCAGATGGCTGTGTCCTTGTATTTGATGTGACTGATCGAGACTCACTATATGCTCTGGAAGACTGGAGGGAAGAGATTTTGCTGCAAATTCCTTTGGAATATAAAGACTACCCTTTCATTATTCTGGGCAATAAAGTTGATGTAATGGAGAGGCAGGTAAGTCACTACAAAACCTTACAATGGTAGAGCACAGAAAGTGACCATTGAGCCACCACCTCTGTCACAGTCCTTTGGCAGAGCTTCCAATGAGTACCACACATATTCGGAACCTCTACATTTTTAACATTTTCATGTACATATCTCTAGAAAGTTATTCCAAATGCCCTTTCAAGCAGAAAATTCCAGATCATAGCAATGCCCTGCATTTTAAAAAAACTCATTATCCTTGATTTTCTTGTCAGTTATTTTCTATCTGTGCCTTCTGCCTGTTGAAAGTTTTTTTTTATTACTTTGTCCACATTGAGTTTGTCAGCTTTGGCTCTCTCTTCAACAAACAGCCACAGATCAACCATTGATGACATTGATAGATATATGGTTTGCAAAAAGTATTGAGGGATCTGGGGTAACAGTGGATATTTGGGGCTGGAGTAAACACTGCCACAGAGATATGATTGAATCCAGAATTTGACTAGCCCACTGCCTTTTCCTGCGTTACTGCCAGTGCTAGAGGGCAGGGTGACACCTGCAAATATTCAAAGTGACATCCTTCAGTGGGCAATTAAAACCAATATTGGGACCTCATCCCAGGTACACCAGGAATCAACTGGTGGCAGGAGAAGGAGGCCCATCCCTGGGAGTTCTCTTTGTACAGGCTGCATATGTCCCTCCTTAACCCATCACCCACTGTCCAACCACACCAAGATCTAGTCGCTCACTCCTATGGGCTTTCAAACACCAGTCCCACCCCACTCAAAGACCTATCTCACTGACTCCAAACACCGAGTAAAAAATGAGGTCTGCAGATGCTGGAGATCACAGCTGCAAATGTGTTGCTGGTCAAAGCACAGCAGGCCAGGCAGCATCTCAGGAATAGAGAATTCGACGTTTCGAGCATAAGCCCTTCATCAGGAATAAGAGAGAGAGAGCCAAGCAGGCTAAGATAAAAGGTAGGGAGGAGGGACTAGGGGGAGGGGCGATAGAGGTGAGATAGGTGGAAGGAGGTCAAGGTGAGGGTGATAGGTCGGAGTGGGGTGGGGGCGGAGAGGTCAGGAAGAGGATTGCAGGTTAGGAGGGCGGTGCTGAGTTGAGGGAACCGACTGAGACAAGGTGGGGGGAGGGGAAATGAGGAAACTGGAGAAATCTGAATTCATACCTTGTGGTTGGAGGGTTCCCAGGCGGAAGATGAGGCGCTCCTCCTCCAGCCGTCGTGTAGTTGTGTTCTGCCGGTGGAGGAGTCCAAGGACCTGCATGTCCTCGGTGGAGTGGGAGGGAGAGTTAAAGTGTTGAGCCACGGGGTGATTGGGTTGGTTGGTTCGGGCGACCCGGAGGTGTTCTCTGAAGCGTTCCGCAAGTAAGCGGCCTGTCTCACCAATATAGAGGAGGCCACATCGGGTGCAGCGGATGCAATAGATGATGTGTGTGGAGGTACAGGTGAACTTGTGGCGGATATGGAAGGATCCCTTGGGGCCTTGGAGGGAAGTGAGTGTGGAGGTGTGGGCGCAAGTTTTACATTTCCTGCGGTTGCAGGGGAAGGTGCCGGGGGTGTTACATTTCCTCCCACCCTGCCCCCTGTAAAAACGCCATCCCATATTCCCAATTCCTTCGTCTCCGCCGCATCTGCTCCCAGGAGGACCAATTCCAACACCACACAGCCCAGATGGCCTCCTTCTTCAAGGACCGCAGACTCCCCCCAGACGTGATCGACGATGCCCTCCACCGCATCTCCTCCACTTCCCGCTCCTCCACCCTTGAGCCCCGCTCCTCCAACCGCCACCAAGACAGAACCCCACTGGTTCTCACCTACCACCCCACCAACCTCCGCATACAACGTATCATCCGCCGCCATTTCCGCCACCTCCAAACGGACCCCACCACCAAGGATATATTTCCCTCCCCTCCCCTATCAGCGTTCCGCAAGGACCACTCCCTTCGTGACTCCCTCGTCAGATCCACACCCCCCACCAACCCAACCTCCACTACCGGCACCTTCCCCTGCAACCGCAGGAAATGTAAAACTTGCGCCCACACCTCCACACTCACTTCCCTCCAAGGCCCCAAGGGATCCTTCCATATCCGCCACAAGTTCACCTGTACCTCCACACACATCATCTATTGCATCCGCTGCACCCGATGTGGCCTCCTCTATATTGGTGAGACAGGCCGCTTACTTGCGGAACGCTTCAGAGAACACCTCCGGGCCGCCCGAACCAACCAACCCAATCACCCCGTGGCTCAACACTTTAACTCTCCCTCCCACTCCACCGAGGACATGCAGGTCCTTGGACTCCTCCACCGGCAGAACACAACTACACGACGGCTGGAGGAGGAGCGCCTCATCTTCCGCCTGGGAACCCTCCAACCACAAGGTATGAATTCAGATTTCTCCAGTTTCCTCATTTCCCCTCCCCCCACCTTGTCTCAGTCGGTTCCCTCAACTCAGCACCGCCCTCCTAACCTGCAATCCTCTTCCTGACCTCTCCGCCCCCACCCCACTCCGACCTATCACCCTCACCTTGACCTCCTTCCACCTATCTCACCTCTATCGCCCCTCCCCCTAGTCCCTCCTCCCTACCTTTTATCTTAGCCTGCTTGGCCCTCTCTCTCTTATTCCTGATGAAGGGCTTATGCTCGAAACGTCGAATTCTCGACTCCAAACACCGACTGAGTTTGGATTTATTGCTGCTGGTCTCCTCATTGCAGTCCCGACAATGGCCACTGCACCAATGGGCCATACTGGAACATTGAGAACTGCTCGACTCTAATTGGTCAGCAGCAGGCTCCGTATGTCTGAGGAAATTCTGTCTCCAGTGAATGGATGGAAAATTGGCCATTGAATAGCTGCAAACCTATTTTTTTGTACCCTGGACAGGTTGCCTTGTATCCCTGGCACCACAGTAACTCCAGGGAGTGAGACTGCAAACAATTTTGTTCTGATTGAGCAGGGTCAAGGGGCCAAATGGCCTCCTCCTGTTCTTACATTGCTGAAGCTGCTCATACATTGGAACACGTCTAACAACTCTCCCGGACACCTCCCATATTCTGTAATCTAGCCACATAATTGAAGTCCCTCGCACCAAACTGAGAAATCTGCTAACATTCTGATGGATAGAAGTAATTAATAAATTTTGACATGTCATAGAAGCCAGCGTTCCTAATTAACAGTAAGTGCTGCTGCCATGGCAATTGGCAAAGAAAAAAAAGCTATCAGTGAGTTTCTTATTTATGTTTGGAATTTTTGATTCTCATTCTGAAAATCACACTATAATCCAACAAAACAACCTTGTTTATTTGCATTAGCCTTAACTCTCTCTCTTATAGTTACTACCATTCATGCTCAGTTTGAGTGTGTTATTACATATTGTTATTCAGTAGTGAAAACAATAGAACAGTAAATCCAAAAAAAGACTTGCATTTATAAAGCACCTTTCCCAACATCAGCCTGTGTCAAAAGTATCTCACAGCCCATGAAGGGCATTTAAAGGCTTGTCACTGTTGTGATGAAAGAAGTGCATCAGGGAATTTGTGCACAATAATTTGATAATGGCTGACCATTTCTTTCTGAAATGTCAATTCAGGGATAAATATTGGTCAAGATATCGGCATAAACTCACCTGCCTTTATTAAGAAGGTTGCCATGGGACCCTTCCTCAGGGTAAAAACAAGGACTGCAGATGCTGGAAACCAGAGGCTAGATTAGAGTGGTGCTGGGAAAGCACAGCAGTCCAGACAGCATCTGAGGAACAATAAAAGCGACGTTTCGGGCAAAAGCCCTTCATCAGGAATACAGGCAGAGAGTCTTCCTCAGTCCAATGTCTCACATAAATGACAACACTCCCTCACTCCCTCAATACTGCACTGGGTATGAGCCTAAATATTTTCCTCGTACGACCTTGAACAGGATTTGAAGCAACAACCTTTAAGGCAAAAGTGAGGACTGCAGATGCTGGAGATCAGAGTCTAGTTAGAGTGGTGCTGGAAAAGCACAGCAGGTCAGGCAGCATCCGAGGAAGAGGAAAATCGACGTTTAAGGCAAAAAGCTTTTGTCCGAAATGTCGATTTTCCTGTTCCTCGGATGCTGCCTGACCTTCTGTGCTTTTCCAGCACCACTCTAATCTAGGCAGCAACAACCTTTAACTCAAAGCTGTGACAAGTACCAATTGAGCCACCTATAATTATTTAAAAAGTACATTTAATAACTACAATGTACACTCTTTAGAAAAAAATAACCATTTTGCTGTCCACTGTTTATTTGATCATTGCAGTGGGTGTTCGTGAAATCATCAGAGTGTAAAACAAAAGTAATTTCTTTGGCCATACTCTGTAACTGATTGCAGTCACGTGCAAGAGAAGGAAAGGGTCAGTATAAGAAGCAAAGGCAGGAACAAAGTGCAGGATTTCTATTCAAACCGACCAGCTTTGTAGTGAAGAAACTCAAATCAAGGTGGCACAGTCACTCAGTGCTTAGCACTGCTGCCTCACAGTGCCAGGGATCAAGGTTCGATTCCAACCTCGGGCCATTGTCTGTGTGGAGTTTGCACATTCTCCCCATGTGCGCGTGGGTTTCCTCCCACAATCCAAAAATGTGCAGGTTAGGTGAATTGGTCATGCTAAATTGCCCAAAATGTTAGGTGCATTAGTCAGGGGTAAATATAGGGTAGGGGAAACAGTCTGGATGGATTACTCTTCGGAGGGTCAGTGTGGATTTGTTGGGCTGAAGAGACTGTTGAAAATGTGTTGCTGGTTAAAGCACAGCAGGTTAGGCAGCATCCAAGGAATAGGAAATTTGACGTTTCGGGCATAAGCCCTTCATCAGGAATGAGGAGAGGGTGCCAGGCAGGCTAAGATAAAAGGTAGGGAGGAGGGAGTTGGGGGAGGGGCGATGGAGATGTGATAGGTGATTCCTTGGATGCTGCCTAACCTGCTGTGCTTTAACCAGCAACACATTTTCAACTGTGATCTCCAGCATCTGCAAACCTCACTTTTTACCTGAAGAGACTGTTTCCATACTGTAGGGAACTTAATCTAATGTAAAAACTCTGCTGTTCTTCAGCCAGCCAGCAGGTGGTGGTGGAGAAGGGTCTGACTTTGATTCACCTTCTGATGCTCCCATTCTCTCCTCCAATAGAGGGTGCTCTAAGACCAGCAGAAAACTTTGAAGACACTACTAGGAGCTTTTTGAGCAGAGAATCCAAGGAGATATTTAATCCACACCAACTCTCACATTCCCTTTCATCATGAAACAACAAGGGTAGAAATGTACTACCATTGTGAGAAACTACTAGCTTAATCAGTCTTTCAGCTATCTTTGGCTTTCATAGAATTTCAGCAAGTCTACAGCAGAGAAACAGGCCATTTGGCTCAACTGTCAATGATGGTGTTTAAGCTCCCATCAGCCACCTGACATTCCTCATCATCTAAACCTATCCATATGTTATCCCTCTACACCTTTGGGCGGCACGGTGGCACAGTGGTTAGCATTGCTGCCTCACAGCGCCAGGGACCTGGGTTCAATTCCCGACTCAGGCAACTGACTGTGTGGAGTTTGCACGTTCTCCCCGTGTCTGTGTGGGTTTCCTCCGGGTGCTCCGGTTTCCTCCCACAGTCACAAAGATGTGCGGGTCAGGTGAATTGGCCATGCTAAATTGCCCATAGTGTTAGGTAAGGGGTAAATGTAGGGGTATGGGTGGATTGCGCTTCGGCGGGTCGGTGTGGACTTGTTGGGCCGAAGGCCTGTTTCCACACTGTAAGTAATCTAATCTAAGAAACCTTACTATTTCATAGACCTATCCACATTTTTCTTGAATATATTTTGTTATTCACCTTGTAGTTTTCTTCTAAAAACTGTTCACAGTTTGTGGGCATCACTTGCTAGGCCAGCATTTATTCCCTTGTGGGAATGTGTTGTACATTCTTAACACTGTGGATTTATATTTTTAAAACTTCCTACTGAATATTTAACTGAATATATTAGTGACTGACCTATAACTGTGGCCTGTAACTTAAGTTTTGTTTTTGTGTTTTTTTGCAACATTTATACTTTTAATGAATATAATAGCAGCAGTTTCTCTGTGATGTTCCAAATGACAGGCAGAGTGAATTGGCATTTGCTAAAATTTGTCCAATTAGTTATTTTTTGCTCCGCTGTCAGGTTTTTTTTGTTAGGGTATTTTTACTATATTGTTAAAATACCCAGGTGAAAAGCATTATTTAATTAAATACTTAAAACATTTGTCGGCGGTCCTCTTGTGGCACAGTAGTAGTGTCCGTACTCCTGGACCGAGAGACACTGTTTAACTCCCACCTGCTCTAGAGGTATTCTTATGAAGATGTGGGTGTACTGCACCTTTAAGAGAGTTAAAAGCTAGCAGAACTACCTGACATCATCAAGTGTTTTGAATAAGATACAATGTAACATGTGGTCCAACAGCTAGGGTAGCTGGTTGTCTGGAGACAAAAACAAATTTGAATTCGGTCAATCAGTTTAAATTGTACCCCCCCAAAAAAACAAACTCCAATCAAGTTTGAATTGAGTATGTTGACAATATTAAAAGCCAATGACACAATCCAATGTTTTGGGGGGTATAAGACTGGGATAAATTGAACATTGAAAGAGAACTGCCAAAAGACCAACAGATGTAGGCTGTTAGTCAGAACTCTCTGAGAGGTACTTGTCTCGAGAAGGAGTTTGCACAGAGAAAAACCTCAGCATTGACCTGGAGAGTCAATCTACCGATGGAGATAAGGAGACAATTCGACTGCTGGCTGGTTTTAAAATTGTAATCAGTAAATCTTATTCAGGGCTCTTATTGGATGGCGATTTCCCTGGAGCATTGGAGGCTGAGGGGTGACCTTATAGAGGTTTACAAAATTATGAGTGGCATGGATAGGGTAAATTAGGCAAAGTCTTTTCTCTGGGGACGGGGAGTCCAGAATTAGAGGGCATAGATTTAGGGTGAGAGGGGAAAGATATAAAAGAGACCTAAGTGGCAACTTTTTCACACAGAGGGTGGTAAGTTTATGGATTGAGCTGCCAGAGGAAGTGGTGGAGGCTGGTACAACTGCAACATTTAAGAGGCATTTGGATGGGTATATGAATAGGAAGGGTTTGGAGGGATATGGGCTGGGTGTTGGCAAGTGGGACTAGATTGGGTTGGGATATCTGGTCAGCATGAACAGGTTGGACCGAAGAGTCTGTTTCCATGCTATACATCTCTATGACTCTATAACTCTATTATAAAAGGGAAAGTAAAAGATAGGTTAGAGGAAGGACTTGTAAATAGTTATTAGTTCATTATTCTCTGTTATACTTCAAGAAATAAAGTTGTTAATTTTTGCTTTAAATAGTTCTAGGCCTTGGCTTTTCACAGATTACTACACGGGCTAATTTTTTTCTGTGCTGCTGGTTTAAATTAAGCAGGAAGGTTAACCCCATGTCCTAGCAGTATGTAACAATTTCTCTGAATAGGTTGATTAGAAAAATAGGTTAAATGAAACAAAAATTAAAACACTTGTTAGAGCCCTCTTGTGGCACAGAAATAGTGTCCCTACCCCTAGGTTTGGAGGCCTGGATTCAAGTCCTACCAGTGTCAGGGACTTGGGTTTGACTCTAGACTTGGGTGACTTGTGGACTTTCCCTCGTTATCCTCGTGTTGGTTTGAATTTTACCGGGTGCTTTGGTTTCCTCCCTCTGTTCAAAGATGTGCAGGTTAGGTAGATTGGCCATGGCAATTTGACCCATAGTGTCCAGGGATGTGCAGGCTAGGTGGGTTAGCCGTAGTAAATACGGGGTGTTAGGGGTAGCGTGGGGGCTGCATCTGAATGGGCTGCTCTTCGGATGGTCATGCAGACTCAATGGGCTGAATAACCTTTTTCCTCACTGTAACAATTCTATTACTTGCATTCTGTGGACTCTAATATCTCAGCCCTGTGACCGTTAGTGATGTATGAGCTTTGCATTGTGTTTTGTCAGTTTCTTTGGTTGTAATCCATGATCAATTAGCCTAAACATTTCCACTACCCATGAGCGCAGGATAGAGATCAGGAATGGCTGTCCTTGTTGATTTTCTGTGGAGGCCAGTTACAGTATTCTGAAAGGTCAGCTAATTCAGCATATATCACAGATGGAACCTGCAATGCTATGGCTCTTCATGACTCAGTTAGTCACTGATTAAATGACCCAAGTAATTGAGAAAGACTTCTATTGGACTTCAGCTCACAGTAGGCAGCCATGGAAAACTCATGACCTTGCTCAATCCATTGTGGCTTCTCCCTGCTATACCTTGGCAGCCTTTAGAACATAAGCATAATTTCAAAATCTGCCTGTGGAAGAACGTTCAAACGTTCAACGAGGATGTCAAGAACGAGGAGGTTTTGAATGAGATCAAAGCTATTTTCGCCTCCCTGCAGGAGGCTGGCATGGACATTCCAGCAGTGACAACCTGAGAAACCCCAAGGTGGCTGTCACCACCCACCCTACAATAGATGAGGCAGATGAGGCAATCACAGATATGGTCCAATCTTCAGCTGAGGAGGTTGAATTGATGAATCCTCAGCTGTTGTCTGCCTACATTCCTAGCTGAAGCCACGAAGACCATAGAGAGGCTTTGGGATTTCACACTGCGGCGCAACGTCATTGAGACCACTTTTGATTGCCTTGAAGATTTGGCGGATACTATCACACTCAGCTACGACCAGCATACTATGATTCCTGCCTTTTCTCAAAGCTAATTCCCAACATTTTTCAGTGCTTTTTGCTTAATAAGGTCAGGCTATTGTAAGGTGTGAAAACTTGAAAGTATTTATTTCCCACTTTATTTAGAATTTTTTTTGATATAGATTATATTTGTAGGTAATTGAGTTATGTAGTAACAATTGGCTTGCTCTTTGGCTATTTCACAGCTCTAATTAACTCAAATTTGTGGGCAGATCACTTGCGATATTGGCATACCTCAGTTTTACTGTAGATAGTTTACCTACAGAATGCAGCATCATATATGACCACCCAGCATTCCCTTTATAAAAAGACTTCAAAATATATTTTCTAATCCACCTGTTCTTTGATGTGTTATGACACACCTCTGGAGCAGGTGGAACTTGAATTCCAGCCTCCTGGCTTAGAGGTAGGGATGCTACTACTGCACCACAACAGCTTGACAGGAAGCACTCCAAATACTTAATTAAGTGATACTCTTCACTGGTGTTTCTTAATATAATTATCATACTATTAACAATCTGGTTGTTATAATCTTGCCACTTGTGCCTACACTTCAGAAGTAATGAAAACACTAGCATGGGCTGAATTTGAGAAAGGCTGTTCAGAAATTCATATTTTAAATTCCTTCTTTGTTGGTAAACTAACCAGTTAGAGGAATAATGTGGCACCCTTGTCACAATCACACAATTTCTGACACATAAACACAATGATAGGTTGATGAAACATTTTATGGAACAGCTGTCAGAGAGATTTGTGCCCCCTTACATATCCTGAACAAGAGCAACGTGAATGCAACATATTGCCTGGCCAATTTTCTGACAGTGTGGATCTGCAGCTCAAAAATTCATGGAAGTTCGATTTTAGTGACATGACATAGGGATCTAATGTTCACTCACGATTGGCAGATTGGGATGTGCAGGAACAACTCCAGAATCAGGCAAGGTAAAGCACTAAATCCAGCTTCTGAGTTTCCAAGTGAAAGATTCTTTTGAGCAGACTAATGACTAACCTTACCGACTATGACTCTCCAGTTGTGTTCGCATTATGGTCATCCTCTCCTTTCACTTTTGCAGGTTACAAGTGATGAGGCAGAAACTTGGTGTGCATCTCGCAACATTCCTTACTTTGAAGTGAGTGCAAAAGAGGATATTAATGTGGACCATGCCTTTGAGAACATTGCCAGAAAAGCTCTGTTGCAGGTAAAAATTACATCAGTTTCTTAACAATTAAACCTGTCAAAGGTCTCAGAATTGAGAGGTCAGTGCACATTTGTGTGTGTGTATATATATATAATATATATGTTGTGGGGGGGGTGGTGGGGTGGTAGGATGCAATTGCATGTAATGAAATAATCAGGTGAAACCAGAATCCAAATGTTTTCACTCCCTTGTCCCAAAGCTGTTGAGAAGAACTGCAGCATCCATTAAACACAAACTCAATGTAAACTATGGATCAAACTTGCCATCTTGCTGCTTGAAAGAAAGCAGTTACAGTTTATATCTGCTTGCCTCTGAAGGCAGCTGAAGGAACAACAATTTGTTCAATTTATTCCCTAATCTAGGAAATATTTAGGTAGTTAGTTTCTTGATGAACAAGAGGATCAAAGGTTCTTGGGGGATGGTGGGGGGTGGGGTGAGGGGGGGGATTGAAAGTGAAGGTGTAGACAGACAGCAACATGTTGCGTTGAGGCCAAAATCAGATCAGCCATCGTCTTTTTGGTGATAGAGCTGGCTCAAAGGGGTGAATAGCCTACTCCTGGTGCTAATTCATATTTCTATGTGAATCTAGGGCCAAGGCCATGATCTGAAAGCTGGAGCACTCCATTCAGGAGTGAAATTAGGAAGGGTGTTGTGAAACCTGAAAGAGTGCAGAGAAGATGTACAAATATGTTGCCAGTGTTGCAGGATTTGAACTATAGGGAGAGGCTGAATAGGCTGGAGTTATTTTCTTTGGAGTGCTGGAGGCTTAGGGATGACCTTAAAGAAGTTTATACAATCATGAGGGGCATGGATAGGGTGAGTAGCTTCTCCCCAGGGTGATGGAGTCCAAAACTAGAGGGCATCGGTTTAAGCTGACAGGTGAAAGGGATTCAAAAGAGATCTAAGGGGCAGCATTTTCATGCAGAGGGTGGTGTATGTATGGAATGAACTGCCAGGGGAAGTGGTGGAGGCTGGTGCAATAACAAAATTTAAAAAGCAACTCAATGGATATATGAGGAGGAAGGGTTTAGAGGGATATGGGCCAAGTGCTGGAAAATGGGACTAGATTAGGTTAGGCTATCTGGTCGGCATGGACGGGTTGACCCGAAGGGTCTGTTTTGGTGCTATATATTTCCATATTAAATTTTTGAGTTCCATATTCTGTTGGATTCTTCAACGCAACAGATTTTCTAGATTTTCATTTGTAGGGCATAACGGAAGCATTGCTATGTCAGATACAAATACCATGCTGGATACAGAACATAGACCACTTGGTAAAACAGCTTTGTTGTCTTTAGAATAGAGTAGTCATTTACTGTTGAGAGTCTGGTGCTGGAAAAGGACAGCAGGTCTGGCAGCATCTGAGGAGCAGGAGAATCGATGCTTTGGACATAAACCCTTCATCAGAAATGAGAGGCTGTGAAGGATTTCATATTCCTGATGAAGGGCTTATGCTTGAAACATCGATTCCCCTGCTCCTTGGATGCTGCCTGACCTGCTGTGCTTTTCCAGCACCACACTCTCGACTCTGATCTCCAGCATCTGCAGTCCTCACTTTCACGTAGTAATTTATCGTCACTTTTATTTTTTACAGAGACAAAACTGTGAAAAGCGGTTAAGTCACCATATCTTAGCACCTATTTTAATAACAAAAGGCATAGATTTTAAATTCATGGCTCCTGGGTTTGGGAAAGGCAGTACTGCTGTGAAATGGCCGCACCGAGCCACTGGAATACCAGGCCGGAAGCTGCTGCTGAAGCAAACAAGTTATCTATTTGGAGCAGGGCAGGGAGCACCAAGAACCTTTAGAAAGGGAAGCAAACGATGTAGCACCAACAGGAAGCAAAATTCCTTGCACTCTTTGGAATGGTCTCAGCCCATTAGCTATTAAGTTAACAACGATTATCAGTGAGACAGAGCATTTGACTGAAATGTTTTCTGAGCTATAGCATTAATCAGCAGTTAGGGTGTGATGCACAATGTGGGAGTAGTTATGTTTAGAAACTGTAACTATAGCAGATTTATTTACTTAACCTTCTTTTCCTGGATTGTGATATTTTCATTCAAAAGTGTTCCATCATTACACAATTTTAGAAATTCCCCGTAAAGGAAAAGTGCGAGTCCATGAAAAGACCCTTCCATTCAAAGCTCCCAATGCAAGATAATAGCACACATTGTAACTAGCCCATGGTTTCAGCTGTTCTCCCAATTCCCTGAGACTTCTCAGAAAAGCTATGCCTTCCTACATGTTGTAACAAACCTATTAACCTGGCACGCTTTAAAAGACTAGAGGTTAGCATCATTAAGTGCAATCAGTGATTCAGCAGGTTATTCCTAAACCTCTGGGATAGAATTGGGTTCGATCCGACTGCCTGCCCCTCTTCCATGGCTATATCTGAGCCTGGGTGTCCCTGGAGAAAAAGCATGCGATGTCTACCAACTCACTCTTGAGCTGTTCAGGGAGAGGTGGGCACCGCAGGGAATGGACTGCTTTATTTTCTCCTCCAACTCTATTTTGATTTAATCCCTTCCCTCCCCTTCACTTTTTTGATCACACAGCATTGCCCTTTGCTGTGAAGAGCACTGCTTGTCACTGACCCCTCGGGTGTTTCCTTTCTTCCTGATGGTGGAAAATGAATAAAGACTTAAACACCTCTTGTTCTTCACTGTGTCCTGCACACACACAACATGGGTGCTAGGGAAAATATAAGCACTACTGCAGTTAGGTGGTAGTGTGGAGGTAAAGAGGAAAAAAAAGAATTACCAGGAGATTTGGAATTCCCCTTTGTCTAAACAGAAAAAGAAATAGAATTGGGTTTGATTGGCTGAGGGAGTCTTTTCTTATTAACTCATCTGATTTCTTTTTTTCCCTTTTGTTGTAACATATTCAGCTGGTGGTAACCCTTCATGATGCACTAACATGGAGCTTTTTGACAAGCCTTTTACAATTGAATCTATAAATCATGCCTTCTTGTTTTCCCTTTTCTCTCCTAAGGATTCTGAATGGAAAGATTGTTATTTGACGAACTCCATCTCCTTAGGAGACGACAGAACATCGACGAACAAAAAATGCTGCTGAGCACTGGGACTGGATCAAAGTGGAAATTCCTTGTGTGGGGACTATATTTTTTGTAATGTCCTGTTGTGTTGGCTATGCCTTCAACTGTGGCTTCATACAAAGATTTATTTTTCTAAGAGTCTGGGAAGTCTGCAACTCAATTTCGTAACTAGTATAATACCTCAATAGCTTTTCCGTAATTCAGAAGTTGCGGTGGATTTGCATTCGTTTCCTTAAACCACATGAAATAACTTGGCAGATAAGCCACTCAGTACCTTGAGGTTCAAGCTCTTAAAACTGGACCCATTCCGGGGTATATTTAAGCTGGACTACACTTAATTCTCAACTGACTCAGGCCATTGACAGGAACTTGTAATTGAAATGGTGCCAACGTGAGATCTTCCTGTCTGGACAACAGGAGTGTAAAATCCCTTTCAGGTTCTTGGTAATACAGTTTTCTGAACTTTACACTACTTTGCACTGTGCTATCATAGGTGAATAGGTTATTATCGAGGGAACGCAGATTGCAGAGAAAAGGAGTTGCCATAAGTGAAAGTTAAATATGCATATATAACATTTTAATAAAGATATGGGTTGTTAGTATTTGGAATCTTCACAACAGAACCTGCATTAAGGAACCAGATTTTATATCTCAAAAGTAATCTCGCAGCTATACCACAGAATTTCTGCCCTGTTTGTACAACAGCTGCTTTGAATTCCAGAAGAACAACTTTAGTTACGCTTTTATCCATAAATCACAATTGCCAACTATGAAAAATGACAATAAATAACGGCACTCAAACATGCACTAATTTTAGGATTTATGGATGCCATTCAGAAGTCAAAACACAATTAAAACATTGGTTCAGAAGAACACAGCGGCACAGTAATTAGCACTGCTGCCTCACAGCGCCAGGGGCCTGAGTTCAATTCACACCTCGGATGACTGTCTATATGGAGTTTGCACATTCTTCTCATGTCTGCGTGGGTTTCCTCCAGGTGCTCCGGTTTCCTCCCACAATCCAAAAATGTGCAGGTTGGGTGAATTGGCCATGCTAAATTGCCTGTAGTGTTAGGTACATTGGTCAGGGGTAAATGTGGGGGAATAGGTCTGGGTGGGTTGCTCTTTAAAGGGTTGGTGTGGACTTGTTGGGCTGAAGGGCCTGTTTCCATGCTATTGGAAATCTAATCTAATAATCATGGCTGGAGTTTGGCTTGTAGAATTTTTCTTCATTTTAAAAAATTGTTGGTGAATGGAACTACAGCCTCGGTTTGTCTTCAATTTAAAAGCCTTACAAGAAATGCACAAAGGCTGATACAACACTGTCTATTGCAGTTGCCTGCGCTACGTTAATGGATGCTGCTAGTACTGGGACAAATAAAGGAGTTAAAGGCATGTGTTTGGCTGCATACATTTACAAATACGCATCAATTCATTTTGAATTCATTTTCAATATAACTCAATGAGATGAAAAATGTTTAAGTGCAATGTGTTCATTCATGTATTTAGCTGTAATAAATAACTATTCCATGACTCAAGAAAATATTTGCACTACCAGCATCTGATGCAAATGTGGTATTACTGAACTGCATAAACTCAATTTTAAGCGAACAAATTAATTTTATTTAAATTTTACCAGAAATATAATCACATTTCAAAAGGATTGAAGTCATTGGAAAGTAAATTCAAGTAGTGTGTCAAGCAACCATCAAAACCAATCTTCTCAATTGGATGATGTGTCTCCCTCCTTCAATCCACATAGCTCTAAACAGCTATCAGGATAACATGGAATTATTATTTAATACAGCACTATAAATGTAGCATAGTCACTGATCGAAGATAAAAGGTACCAGCAGATCCAGGAGAAAATGTAAATGAAATTTATAAATAAAAATTTGAATAATTGTTGGAGTAGCCTGGGGCTGTTTTGCCTGGAGCATCAGAGGCTAAGGAGTGATCTTATAGAGGTTTATAAAATCATGAGGCCATGGATAAGATAAATAGACAGGGTCTTTTCCCTGGGATGGGGTGTCCAGAACTAGAGGACACAGGTTTAGGTTGAGAGGAGAAAGATATAAAAGGGACCTAAGGGCCAACTTTTACGCGCAGAAGATGGTATATGTGTCAAATGAGCTGCCAGAAGAAGTGGTGGAGGCTGGTACAGTTACAGCATTTAAAAGGCACCTGGCTGGATATATGAATAGGAAGGGTTTAGAGGGATATGGGCCAAGTATGGCAAATGGGACTAGATTAGGTTTAGGATATCTGGTTGGCCTGGACGAGTTGGATTGAAGGGTCGGTTTCTGTGCTGTACATTTCTTTGTGGGCGGCACGGTGGCACAGTGGTTAGCACTGCTGCCTCACAGCGCCTGTAGACCCGGGTTCAATTCCCGACTCAGGCGACTGACTGTGTGGAGTTTGCACGTTCTCCCCGTGTCTGCGTGGGTTTCCTCCGGGTGCTCCGGTTTCCTCCCACAGTCACAAAGATGTGCGGGTCAGGTGAATTGGCCAAGCTAAATTGCCCGTAGTGTTAGGTAAGGGGTAAATGTAGGGGTATGGGTGGGTTGCGCTTCGGCGGGTCGGTGTGGACTTGTTGGGCCGGAGGGCCTGTTTCCACACTGTAAGTCTAATCTAATGACTCTAAGGCATGGTAGCTTAGTGGTTAGCACTTCCTCCAGACAAGAGGGATAACCATGGGCACCTGCATGGGCCTCAATTATGTCTGTCTCTTTGTTGGCTACGTGGCACCACTCCCCACCTTTTCCTCCGCTACATTGATGACTGCATCGGCGCCCTCATGTGCTCCGACGAGGAGGTTAAGCACTTCATCAACTTCACCAACACATTCCACCCTGACCTTAAATTCACCTGGGCCACCTCTGACACCTCTCTCCCCTATCTGGACCTCTCCATTTCCATCAACAATGACCAGCTCAACACTGACATTTTCTACGAACCCACCGACTCTCACAGCTACCTGGATTACGCCTTCTCCCACCCTACTTCCTGTAAAAATGTTATCCCTTATTCCCAATTCCTCCGCCTCTGCCGCATCTGTTCCCAGGAGGGCTAGTTCCACCACAGAACACACCAGATGGTCCCGTTCTTTAAAGACAGCAATTTCCCCTCCCACACAGTTGATGATGCCCTCCAATGCATCTCATCCACATCCCGCACCTTCACCCTCAAACCCCACCCCTCCAACCGTAACAAGGACATACCCCCCCCGCCCCCCCTCCGGTGCTCACCTTCCACCCCACCAATCTCTGTATACATCGCATCATCCTCTGCCATTTCCGCCACCTGTAAACAGATCCCACAACCAGGGATATATTTCCTTCCTCACCCCCATCCGTTTTCCGTAAAGACTGTTCCCATCTCCGACTGCTTGGTGAGGTCCACGCCCCCCGACACCCCACCCTCCCCTCCCAGCACCCTCCCCTGCCGCCGCAGGAATTGCAAAACCTGCACCCACACCTCCCCGCCTCACGTCCATCCAAGGCCCGAAAGGAGTCTTCCACACCCCTCAAAGTTTCACCTACACTTCCATACATGTCATTTATTGTATCCGTTGTTCCAAATGCGGTCTCCTCTACAATGGGGGGGACAGGATGCCTACTTGCAGAGTGCTTCAGAGAACATCGCCGGGACACCCGCACCAATCAACCCCACTGCCCCATGGCCAAATACTTTAACTCCCCCTCCCACTCCGCCGAGAACATTCAGGTCCTGGGCTTCCTCTATCACCACTCCCTTATCACCCGACGCCTGGAGGAAGGATGCCTCATCTTCCGCCTTGGGACCTCCAACCCCATGGCATCAATGTGGACTTCACCAGTTTTCTCATTTCCCCTCTCCCCCCCCCCCACCTTACCCCAGCTCCAACCTCCCAGCTCAGCACCATTCTCATGACCTGACCCATCTGTCCATCTTCCTTCCCACCTATCCACTCAGCCCTCCCCTCTGACCTATCACCATTACTCCCACCTCCATTCACCTATTGCACTCTTAGCTACCTACCCCCCCCCCAAGCCCCACTCCTCTCCCATTTACCTCTCCATCCCTGAGGCTCCCAGTCTCATTCCTGATGAAGGACTTTTGCCCAAAATGATTTTCCTGCTCCTCAGATGCTGCCTGACTGGCTGTGCTTTTCCAGCATCACATTCTTGGCTCTGAATAGCCACCATGCAAATTGGTTTCATCTCCATTACTTGAGGAAAGCACATTGCAGAGCAGCTTCACCAACTGCTGTAGACTCAGTAATTCAGGAAATGATCACACAACCACCCAATGAAGGAGCGGTGCTCTGAAAGCTAGTGCTTCAAATAAACCTGTTGGACTCTAACCTGGTGCTGTGTGATTTTTAACCTAATTCAGGAAAGCATTGAGGCAGCTTCAGTAAGTAAAGGGAGATGTATTATTCTCTATTTGGGCAGATTGTTGTCTACAAATCTCTCGAGGAGAAAGTGAGGTCTGCAGATGCTGGAGGTCAGAGCTGAAAATGTGTTGCTGGAAAAGCGCAGCAGATCAGGCAGCATCCAAGGAACAGGAAATTCGACATTTTGGGCATAAGCCCTTCTTCAGGAATTCCTGAAGAAGGGCTTATGCCCGAAACGTCGCATTTCCTGTTCCTTGGATGCTGCCTGACCTGCTGAGCTTTTCCAGCAACACATTTTCAGCTAAAAATCTCTCCCACTGATTCTTTTAACATTTTAATTTAAATTAATTGATTACCTGTAAATGTTCCTTCTGCTTGTTGCATCATACCAACCTTTGTTTTACCTGGATGATCTGCAAGGTTAGCAGGGTTATTACAACCAGGAAACTGGTTGTTAGTACACTTCAGGAAACTAGTCAAAACTGTATTGCACAATCGCAGTGTATAGACAGGTGAGTGAGACACTGTGACATTCATTTGTATTTATTGACTATAAATATTTTTTCACAAATAATTGGATAATAGTACAGTTTAAGAGACTGGTGTATCAGCTAAGTTGACTCAAACAAGTTAGGTTGCTGCCTAAACAATACCACATATTGGTAACTGTTTCTAAAGCTATCATTTCAGCCAAATATTGGATCTCCAGAAAATGAATGCATGTATGGTATGCTCCACATAGACAATCTTTGTGTCGACTGTGCAGGCAGGTTAGTCTGATACAAAAATGACGATGTCCGTTACACAAGGAAATCGCTGTCTATATCGATAAATCATTGACTGAATATTCACTTGATTTATATTATGCCAAGGCAAGAATGTACAAAAAATTCCAAAACATGTCAAATTTAATATACAACATTGTTATTGTCTTAAGGTTTATTTTATTATCAAATAAAATGTATAGAAATTATTTTCTCTCGGTGACTTTTTTTCCTTTGACTTTAAATATTTCATTTCTTGTGATTATGCTCTGGCCACAAGGGCAAAATGCTGCATATCTTAAATTTAGAGAAGTGTTGGGAACTCTCAGCATCTAATGAGAAAGACAGACTTGCATTTGTGTAGCGCACGTTCATAAATCCTAGTCATCCCTAAAAGTTGTGCAGCCAATCAAGTATTTTCAAAACGTAGTCCCAGCTACATGTATGAAATGTATCAACTAATTTGTGCACAGCAAACTCCCAGAAGCAGCAATGTGATAATGACCAGATACTCTTGTTTCTTTTGTGACATTGACTGAGGGATAAATATTGGGATGTGTACCATGAAATAACTCTCTTGCCTCATTTCAAAGTACTGCCATAGAGCCTTTAATGTCCACCCGAGAGAATAGACCATGCTTTGATTTAAAATGGCATCTTCAATAGCATGCCCTCCCCCAGGTACTGCAGTATGTTGTCAGTACAGATTGACATACTCAAATCTCTGGAGTAGGACTTGAACCTACAGCCTCCTGAGAAGATGTTGTGAGTGTTGCTATTGGACCTAACTGGAAAGAAAGGTTAACTGCTTTTTGCTCTTCACTTTTGCTGCATAACCTAAAGATTGTTTCATGCACTTACAGTTTTTACCATGGGTTAATTCATTTACATAAAATTTATTCTACATCTTAATTTAACATTATTACTCTCTTAACACATTTCAGCAAACTAGTCAGCTCAAGTTTAGACAATGAGTGTGTACCAAATTAAATGCGTGGGTGGCACGGTGGCACAGTGGTTAGCACTGCTGTCTCACAGCGCCAGAGAACCAGGTTCAGTTTCCGCCTCAAGCAATTGACTGTGTGGAGTTTGCACGTTCTCCCCGTGTCTGTGCGGGTTTGCTCCGGTTTCCTCCCGCAGTCCAAAGATGTGTGGGTCAGGTGAATTGGCCATGCTAAATGGCCCGTAGTGTTAGGTTAGGGGTATGGGTGGGTTGCGCTTTGGCGGGTCAGTGTGGACTTGTTGGGCTGAAGGGCCTGTTTCCACACTGTAAGTAATCTAAACCTCCCTACTTTTATAACTGACTTTTACTTTATTTCTCTATGAACTTATTTAAATTAAAGGCATTGTACAGACACAAGTTCTTGATCTCACACCAGAGGTGGTGAGGTCAGATTAGTAATGAATTGGTTAACACATTCACATCAAATTGTTTTGTCTGAGATTTTAACAAAAGCAATGTTTCTCGTTAGCATATGTTAAATGGATTAACAGTTGTGAGGAGTTTTAAATGAACGAAACCACGTATTCAGCAAAACTGATATCCCAGATTATCCTGCTAAAATAATAAATGGTTGGTAGTTATCAATGCATAAATCTTTCAATAGATTCAAGTGAGGGCAGATGTGTGGTGAAACACAAAAGATCTGGATGTTGTTATCCCCAATTGACTCACCACTCAAACACATGGGAAGCTTCTGTGTTTGCATGGTAGTTACCCATGGTAGGCCTTGTCCTAAGTCTTAACTTACCCTGATCAAACTCTATGGCAGTAAAACATGTTTTTTAACAAGTGTATCAGATTTGGAGTTCAGTTTAATTGTAAACTTAGCTCACTTACAATTATAGACTGAATTTGTGAGAACCTACCTAGAATGTCTACTAGTCTTGATTAATGAAAGGACCATTCCTGGTGAAAGTATGTTTTCATATGCATTTCAGAATATATTGAAGTTATTAAGTTTTCGTAACAAATCTGTAAAGGTGATAATTTTCAGTCAATCTCCTTCAGGACTTCAGCTTGTGATTTCTGGCTGGCTGGACACTAGTGTCTTGTTCTCTTTCATTAACTGACATCTTCTGTCCGCTATCTTCCCATTGTTTGACAGACTGCTAAGAGTTACAGCTTATTAGCTTTTGCTACCACTGCCACCTGGATATGACCAGAGGCATCCTGAAATGTTGTTGGCTAAGCACTGTATGAAGAATACATGATTAATTTTAGATTTAACATTTGCGGTCCAGTGACTCAAGACGTTAACTCTGATTTCTCTCCACAGATGTTGCCAGACCTACTAAGCTTTTCCAACAATTTCTGTTCTTGTTTCTGATTTCCAGCATCTGCAGTTCTTTTGGATTTTTTTCATCTTAGACTGTCCAGGTAGTATATATCAAATTTCTAATTGGTTCCTCTAAAAGTGATGGTCACCTTACTGATATTACTTCCTATTATCTCCAGACTATTTTCCTGAGAGTCACTGGACTTGAAACGTTAACTCTGCTTTCTTCCCACAGATGCTGCTGAGTTTCTCCAGCAATTTCCTTTTTGTTTCAGATCTTCAGCATCTTCAGTTCTTTGTTCTATTTCATTCCTGGGATGTCGGTTATTTCTGGGATCATCCCTTTCATTAGAAGCTGTCTGTCTTAGCTTACTACCTTTATAGATCTCTATTAAGATTATAGGACATCATGAGACCAATTTATGCCTGAATGAGAGGAGCTGTTTTCTTTCACATGGAGTTGTGAAACTTTGGAACTGTGACTCTCAAAAAGTAGTGGATGCAGAGGTTTTGAATGTTTTTAAAGTAGAGGTAACTGGTTGCCCTGTCATAGGAAGGATATTATCCAGCAGGAAGGGTTCAGGAATGATTTACCACAATGTTGCTGGGGAATGGAATAGTTGAGTTATAAGGAGAGGTTGGATACGCTGGGACTTTTTTCACTGGAGCCTCAGAGGTTGAGGGGTGACCTTATAGAGGTTTTTAAATCATGAGGGATATAGATAAGGTGGTACGCATGTGTCTTTTTCCTGGGGTGGGGGAGTTCAAGACTAGGAGGAGTATCTTTAACGTGAGAGGAGAGAGATTTAAAAAGGACATGGAAGGACAAATTTTTTTACATGGAGAGTGGTTTGTGTGCAGAATGAATTTCCAGAGGAAGTGGTGGATGTGAGTACAGTTACAACGTTTAAAAGACATTTGGATAAGTTCATGAATAAGAAACATTTAGAGGGTTATGGGCCAAGCGCAGGCAGCTGGGAATAGTTTAGTTTGGGATTCTGGTCGACATGGACTGGTTGGACCGAAAGGTGTGTTTCCATGCTGTCCGACTCTATGACTCTATGATCTAGATTCTTGACAAACAAGAGGGTGAAAGCTTATCAGGATAGGCAGGAATATGAAGAAATCTAATCAGCTGTGATCTTACTGAATTGCAGTGTGGAATCAAGGAGCCAAATGACCATAATTCATATGTTTTTATGTTGGGTACATTCTGGTGATTAATACCATTTCCAGTGTTATGATTGATGTATCTAAGTATTATGGAAATTCCATAGTTATTAATGACTTTCAGTTTAAAGAGCCACGTGCGCTTCAACAATAACAGTTGATGACTGAAACAAATAAACTAAAATCACTTTCAAAAGATCATATTGGCTTATTTTGTTCTGCATAAGAAATGAGAGCTACATTAACAAGAATCAAATCTTATCCCCTTACTGTTAAAACTGAGATTACTAAGTGCCTTTGCACTTAGATCAAAATAAGTGTACAAGCCTCTTTACTGAACTTATTCCAATAACGTACACATACAGACCTATTATAAGACAAAACATTTTAAAACATTGCTGTGTCCCAAACTGCAGAAGTTATTTTTACTTCAAAGGACTTTACATTTGTTATCCTTGGGCCATGATAAAGAGCCATAAATCTACGCCTTTACTTTTAACGTGAGTCCTTTGACTATTCTTCTTTACAGGAAGTGTTTTACTAATAACCCCAATAAAACAGACAATAATTTAATTCCTCACTTGCTTGATCAAGTCAAACTTAACAAAAAATAACTCAACTTAATATTGTGGAGGTGAAAACGAGGTAAAAACAATGACTGCAGATGCTGGAAACCAGATTCTGGATCAGTGGTGATGGCCTCTCCCCCCTGACCTATCACCTTCATCCCCTCCCCCACTCACCCATTGTACTCCATGCTACTTTCTCCACACCCCCACCCTCCTCTAGCTTAACTCTCCACACTTCAGGCTCACTGCCTTTATTCCTGATGAAGGGCTTTTGCCCAAAACATCGATTTCGCTGCTTCTTGGATGCTGCCTGAACTGCTGTGCTCTTCCAGCACCACTAATCCAGAATAATATTGTGGAGGTTCATTCCTTCAGCTTAATTATTGTCGGATACTTTTGTAAAAAGATTATTTCAAAGTGTTTTCTTTTTGCCTTTTTAATTTATCTTTTTTTCCCCTCTGTTTATATTACGGTACGTACTTGATATTGAATTATTTATTCTAACTTTCACTTCCTGGCTCAGATGCTGTAATCAACTAGGCGAAAGTGAGTACTGCAGATGCTGGAGATTAGAGTCGAGAGTGTGGTGATGGAAAAGCACAGCAGGTCAGGCAGCATCCGAGGAGCAGGAACGCTGTCATGTTTGTTTCATATTCCACCACTTTGATTGTTTAAGGAAACACTCAGTTACTTATCCTATTCAAGAATACTTCAAATCCCCTCTGTTAGAGCAACTCACAAGGCTGAAATTCATGATAACTTGCAAGGCAAGAACTGTTCCTTTCTCAATTACAATAAACTTCCAACTATTATGTGCTGTGAGTTGAATGCATTTCCTAAAAATTGTCATCTGCGTTGAATTGAACTCTACAATTTTCAATGTGAGGAAGGAGTTTTGAGGAGAGTCTAGTTGATCAGATCCAGAATAACGACCACAGTAGAATAAACAACTGTATGCATCCTTAGTTATTGTATTTGAAGATGTAAGCTTCTATTCTTTCCAATCCTCTTTAAATCAATAATTGCAGAATAATTAATTGCATAGTTTTGTTTTTAAAATAAGTCTCAAGTACTTGCCTCTGACTGAAGTGAGAGCCCCCCTTCAAACCAAGTGAAACTCCACGTGCAGAAAGAACCCTGGACATCTCTCCCATTTAGTTGAATCTAAGGGATAGCACCAATTTATCTTGATTTCAAAGTTTGTCATTCATAACTGCCTTGACAACTTCTGCAAAGCATATCATGTGACAGAGCTTTTACAGTGCTTTTGTAAAATAGAATCACAAAAGAATAGAGGAGAAGTAAAGGAGATTTTGCAGCGGGAAACTGTTTATTCCATCTTTTCCTGCAAGCTGCCTACAAGAAAGATTCATCTCATCCACACCCCAGATTTGTTTCCAGGCCTTGAAAATGTTTTCTTTTTAGATAATTGCTCAATTCTCTTTTGAAAACCATGATTGAACCTGCTTCCAACATACACATGGGCACATATCAGATCTTAGCCACACATTATGAAAAAGAAGCTTTTCTTCATTGTTATTGTTTATTCTGGAAATTGCCTAAATTGGTGTCATTTGGTTTCTGATCCTTTGATAAGTAGAAACAGTTTTTTCTCTTCTACTTTAGCCCAGACTTATTACAATTTTGAACACGTTCATCTATTGGACATAAATATTCAGGCTTTAATACATTTTTTTTTGGTTGATATTTTGCAAGCTGTGATAAATTGGTGAATGAAATACTGTCCTCTTCTGTATAATGTTTGTATAAGGTGTTTGTTTCTGAAAGGCTTGTTGCTGAGGAGTGCATAACACTCCAACCAATATGAAGAGGTGGGGAACAGCACTGGGTCCTGAAGGAGCCAAACCTACCCTCAAGATCTCCCTCATAGTCTTACTCAGTAGTGACAATATTTATCTTACCGTTGTAACAGGGATTTGTTTGTGATTGGGAAATAAACATCACCTTATTTAAGACAATAGCCTCTTCCAGTTAGACTACAGAGTGGTGTTCCCCTCCCACATGTTGTCAGATCCTAGATGTAGGTTTACTCTCTGAGCTTGAAGGTTCATTTTCCAACGTTTTGTCAGCACACTGGGTTACATTCTCAGTGAGCCTGTGGATGAAGTCTTGGGGAACTTCAAACCAGCGTCTACAGGAAATTAGCACATACTGACCAAATACTGAACTACAGAAGCAATCATCCCAACAAACAAAACAGCATTAAAACATTATTTCAATGAACCACCACACACGGCAGCACAGAGGAACTATGCAAAGCCGAGGAAACTCACCATATGACCTCATCCAGAGGCTCACTGATGATGTTACCTAATACGGCGATGAAGTGACTGAAAATGAACTTTCCAGTTCAGCGAGCAAACCTACATCCAGAACCTCAACCTGAGCTACAAATCTTCTCAAAACTTGCTAATGTTGTCAGGTCCTTTACTGCCCTAAAAGGAAGGTGGTGGCAACGCATCTACCTGATGCAACTTTTACCCAGGTGATTGTAGTGAGAAATGTCAGCTTTGGGAAACTCACTCCCAGTTGGAGTGCAAATTATCTTTCCTCTGCTGCATGACTGAGAGGGTGCTGCACTGGCTGCAGTGCTGTCTGCAGGAAAGGAAAGAAAGGCCCTAGCAGAAGGAAGAAAGACAACTCTGTGAGAGTTTGTCACGATTTACTACAGCTTCGAAACCAGCAACTGCTCCTGAAAAATGAAATTTTTTTTAAAATCCTGGTTCTGTGGGAGTTTGAAAAATCCAACTTTTAAAGAAATCCCAAGGCCTCACAAGCTGTTCATTGCATTCAAATAGACCGCTCGGTACACCTGTCTTAAAACTCTCCTCAAACGAAAACAGGGCAAAATGCATATCTTAAAGCATGGTATCATCACACTTTCAAATATGACATTAAATTGAAGCCTCATCAGCATCCTAATATAGATGCAAAAGATTCCCAGTCCTCTGTTTCTAAGAGGAATAAGGCAGTTATCCTGATATTTATCCTTCAGTCAATGTTACTAAAGCATCTTTATTGGTCATTATCATGTTACCATTTTGTGAGAGTTTGCAGAACACAGTATTGACTGCTGTCTTTCCTATATTGCAAAACTGGCAACAATTCAAGAGTACTTCAGGGACTGTAATACATTTTGAGACATGCTGAGGTTGTGAAAGGCGCTATACAAACGCAAGTTTTCCTTTACTTTTCTTTATGCTCCTTAATCATGTTTTTCAGTCCTAAACTCAGAACTGTGTGGCACAGTGGCTCTGTGGTTAGCTCCGCTGCCTCACGGTGCCAGGGACCTAGGTTCAATTCCAGCCTTGGGTAACTGTCTGTGTGGAGTTTGCTCCCTGTATCTGTGCGGGTTTGCTCTGATTTCCTCCCACAGTCCAAACATGTGCAGCTCAGGTGAATTGGCCATTCTAAATTGTCCATAGTGTTAGGTGCATTAGTCAGATTAAAATGGGGTTGGCTGAACTACTCTTCAGAGGGCCGGTATGGACTTGTTGGACTGAAGGGCCTGTTTCCACACTGTAGGGAATCTAATTTAACGTATGCTGCTACTGCAGCAGTGTGACATTTTCTCACTCATGGTCATGCTGAGGCCTTTCAAAGCAAATTTGTCTGATTTGCACTAAATTAAGGATCATTTAGCACTGCCAGCCAGTGCCTTCTAGGAATAAGACTGAGACTCCCCAGTCCTGTAAGATTCTTGCAGAGGAGTCTGTGCTAAAGCTGTTCACAGAGAGAAAAGGCCAACTATCTTACCCCGGCACCATCCAATTTCCTAAAGTATACAGTAATCACAATTGGCAAGCAGTGAACGTTTAGGATTTGGCTTTATTATCGTTGAGTGCTCAGATACAGGAATTGCTATGTTTAACCTTTTGTAACACTCTATCTCTTATTAAATATTTACAGTATCTATTCTGTTACTGATATCACAAGAGCAAAGGCATCGCAATAATGGGAACTTAAATGTTATTGTCGTTATGCACATAAAAACTATCTCAAGGCATGATGCAATTTAAAGCATCAAAGATTAATTTACTGCCCATTCATCATTTTTTTTTTAACCTCAAGTGTTTTAGTTAATTGAGCAGCACAAGTGAAAGGTTCTGCAACACAGAATCAAACAAGCAGGACAGGAGGTAACTTAGTAAAATGAACTCCAAGGGTGGAGCATTAACAAGTGGAGATTGTGGGCATGAAAGGGATGACGTGTTGGTGGAGAAGGGAGCACCAAAGAATGAAGTACATTGACAGATACATTGTGAACTGCCAGTTCCCCTGCACACCTTTAAATGGAGGATACACTGTTGTATACATTGGCAGGAGTGGTATTCTGTAATACAATCTGGGGACACGGCAGCATATTGGTAATGTCACTGAATGAGCATTCCGGAGCTCCAGACTAAGTTTCTGGGTACATGAGTTTGAATTCAGTAAAAAAAAGCTGATGGCCATGTAACCACCGTTGGTTGGAGTAAAAACCTACATGGTTCACTAATATCCTCGAGGAGTGAAATCTGTTGTTCTTACGTCTATGTGTGACTCCAGACCCAGATGTGACCCTTGACTGTCCTCTGGGCAATAACTGCAAGACAAGCCAGTGACGGCTACAATTAGTTAAAAAAAAAATTCATTGGACTTGCTCTTCAGTCTTGCCACTTCCAGTCAAAAATGGCAGTGGACGGTTAAGCAATTCATTGGAGGAGGAAGCTACACACATTACTCATTTGGGTGGCATAGAGGCTCAGTGGTTAGCACTGCTACCTCACAGCGACAGGGACCCAAGTTCGATTCCAGCCTTGGGCATTGTCTGTGTGGAGTTTGCACATTCGTCCTATGTCTGTGTGGATTTCCTTCGGGTGCTCTGGATTCCCCTCACAGTCCAAAGAATGTCAGGTGAGGTGAATTGGCCGTGCTAAATTGCCCATAGTGTTCAGAGATGTGTAGGTTAGGTTCGTTAGTTAGAGATAAATGTGGAGGAATAGGGTAGGGGAATGGGTTTGGGCAGGTTACTCTTCAGTGGGTCAGTGTGGACTTACTGGGCCTAATGGCCTGCTTCCACATTGTGAGGATTATATGATTACCAATCATGGAAGAGCCCGATGTACCAGTACTAAACATCAGGAAAATAAGCTAGATCAGTAATAGATATAAAGGGCTGGGTGAAAGTCATGCCTTCCCAAAACTCCACAGCTGAAATCAAGGATCCTTTCTTAATTGCACAGATCAGTTGATTACAATCTGGACAAGTAGAAACTCCAAATAGTGAAATTTGCATGCAGTATGTCACATTATACTCCTGTTGATATCACGTTTTTGCATAGTTTAAATAAAATATCAGGCTATAGCAATGTATTATTGATTTCATCAATCACCTAGCTTGTCAATGAATATTTTTGCCCCTACCATTCCACCAATAGCTGGATTTATCTCACATACAGGAAGATCCATCTCAAATTATCTTCCTATTATTTTCCACTTTGGGAGAAGATTAACATGAAAATTGAAACAAGTGCAAGAAGCACGTAGATTTCTGCTGATCTTTCATTCCTAATTATGCAGAAATTCCAATTATGCAAAAGCCCGCACAGTCCTGAGTATTCATTTCCTCCTTTGTGTTTGTCACTTCTTTTCATCTGCTGTTTTGTAGACAGATATCCCGTTGTTTACTGCAATTAGAAATGTTTTGTCAGCAAAAAGGTGAAGGGTTAAAATTCCGACCTTTGCTCTTGACTAATAATCCTTTGAAACCATGTCCTTGGCAACTTTCCATTCAAATGTTCTGTGTCCCATAGGTTTTACAGGAATGGGTGAAGTAACACAAAAGGACTAAAGCATGGAGCATTTTTATAATCACAGGTAGCTCCAAATCAGTGCTCAAAATCTTTCCACCGCATGACACTTGCTGAGATTTTCCTTTTGTTGTTGTACAGCAAGGGTACAATATTTGACATTAGAATGTTGGAGGCATAGAAATAAATAGTTGCAAGTTGCATGACTCACATCTGAAATAAATTAAGTTTGGGTTGACATGAACATGGAATTTCATGCCTATTGAGAGAATTTGGCGATATTTAGCTGGACTCATGTAAAATAATAAAGATCATTAAATTCTCAAGAAACTCAGACCAAGCCCTTAGGCTTGTAGGTCTCCGATGTCATTATTAAAACTTGAGAGGAAATTGAAGATCTCAACAGCCAGCTTTTCCTTCATTTTCCTTCTGAAAGCACAATGTTCCTTATCTCAGTCGGTACTTCTCCATCACCTTTTCTGGCACACATTTACAGTTCTGGTTTGAGCTCCGTGACCAACATTGTTTCAAAAGTACAATCTGATTTGAAGCTCCCACTACAATAATTGCCCAAACAGGAACACACACTTGTTCATTGAACAGAACCCAACTTCAATTCAACCTTAGGAAAATGTTTTTGTTTTACTAGATGAGTCATTATGTATTTAAAAAACTATTAATGCCGATCAACAAAATATAAATGTGATCACAGTCACGTAAGTGGTCTGACTAAGCACAAATGGTTACGTCAGAGAGGGTCATTGGGGTGATTTTTGAAATGTAGGTGAAGATTAAATTGGAAACCTGCAAAAATTGAGCCAGTTGTCACTATTGAGACATAAAATATACTACAGGGATGAGAAGCTGCGTTCTAATCTTCCAGCAGCTGACCGGTAGAATACTGGTAGATGCTCACCACTGTCAAAATGGAGATAGGCTGCATCCGTTGTGAGTGTGGGATGCCATTTAAAGAAGATAAACAAAATTCCTGCCCCAAGCAGGGTAATCCAATGGAGCAGATCAGATTCAAGCTGCTAACATTGTATTTGCAATGTATAAACCCTTGCAGAGTAAGGATGGATATGTGTACATGAAAATACAAGGGCCCAATGTTAGGTCACTTCTTTGTGGCTCCCTCATGACCACATACATTGGTGACCTGAACTGTGACTGAAAAGTTGAGCATCTGAAAAGTGATGTTCCAATCAGTAAATGCAGAATATTGCGGATGTTGGAACTCTGAAGCAAACACAAAGCAAATTGACGAAATTCAGCAGATCTGGCAGCATCTGTGGAGAGAGAAATTAAATAAATGTTTCAAGTCTGGCATGATACTTCTTCAGAAATAAAAGGAAAAATTGGCAAGTTGCTTTCACTGATTAACTTTGGCCAGCCTCTTGGTAAAAACCAGAAAATCACAGCTTTGTTCACATTTCTCCTAAAATAATAGTCTTTGGATGCATGGGTTATACAGTCACAGCCTGAAAGTGGTGAAGGCTTTGTAAATGCTAATAATGGTGCAGCATATCTGCCAACCTGGTCTTGAAGTCATCACCACCTCATTCATTCTAATTTAATCACATTAGTATTATCCCCAAAGTCTGGGACTAAGCTCAATCAACAAGAAATATACAAGACAACCAACAAGTATTGATTACTAACCATACAGTACCGATATCTCTGTGGTCTTAATACATTTTCCTTTATCCAGCTTTAGGTCAAAATCATTTATGTCTTTTCAACAGCTGAGAGACTTTGGGATCTTTTAAGTAATAAATTTATGACAATTTCAAACATTCTCAATGCTAACCATTGTTCCAGTTTGTAATCATGAACCTGTGACAGATTTTTATTTACATAAGAACTGGTGATTCTAAAAGTGGGATTTTAATGTTTTTTTTGTTATAAAATTTGCCATGCATCATCTTCCTCTTGCAGAATGGGAGAAGGCAGGATTGGGGGCTAAGCGACTTACTCAGAAATTAGCTTAAGGTGGAGACATGTAGTAAATATAATTGAATTAAAGTGGAGATATCTCGTAAATAAAATCGAATTATCAAAAGTAGTGGATGAATTCATAGAAATATTGGAATTTGTGGACCAAAAGAAATTAAAGTCCATCAAGTTTATTTTCTAATCCCAGTAGTGCATTTTTAAAAACCTTTACGACAGTGTCAAACCCAGTTTTTAATGTCCATCAATAATTGAGTAGGAGGAATTGAGCTCTTTTCTCCCTTGTCATCTGCACGGTGTAGGTAAACATCAGGATATTGGAAATGGATTTCCAGCGTTCTGACCAAGCAAGTGAAGGGACAGCAATGTTGTTCCATGTTGAGATGGTGTGTGGCTCGGAGGGAATCATTGAGGTGATTGTGAACCATGTGTTTGCTGCCCTTGTCCATCTGGTGGTAGATAGTGAATAGGAGTGAATGTCGAAGGTTTGAAGTAGATAGTGAACGAGAGTGAATGTTTGAAGGTGGAGTACAGGGTGCCTGTCCAGCAAGCTATTTTGCTCAGAAGGTGTTCAACTTCTTGTGTATGATTAGAGTGGCACAGTGGTTCAGTGGTTAGCATTGCTGCCTCACAGCATCAGGGTCCCAGATTCGATTCCAACCTCGGTTGACTGTCTGCACATTCTCCCAGTGTCTGCATGGGTTTCCTCTGGGTGCTCTGGTTTCCTCCCACAGTCCAAAGATGTGCAGGTCAGGTGAATTGGCCATGCTCAATTGCCTGTAGTGTTAGGTGCATTAGGCAGAGGGAAATGGGTCTGGGCGGGTTACTCTTCGGAGGGTCAGTGTGGACTGGTTGGGCCGAAGGGCCTGTTTCGACATTGTAGGGAATCTAATCTAATCAGGCAAATGGAGAGTATTCCATCACACTCACAAACTTGTGCCTTGTAGATGGATTTCTCACACATTGAGAAATCAGGAAGTGAGTTACTTACACAGAATTCTCAGCCTCTGACCTGTGCTTGCAGCAGATATTCAGAACTCAAGAGGGGTCACTGGACACAAAATGTTAACTCTGCTGTCTCTCCAGAGATGCTGCTAAACCTGCTGAGTCTTTTTCCAGAATTTCCTGTTTTTGTTTCTGATTTTCGGCATGCATAGTTCTTTGGTTTATTTTTGTTTAATACTTTCAATGTTAGTGTTTAATTTAAATGTTCCAGACCAAAAGTGTTTGGTTAAAATTCTGAGGTTATTTGAAGCTAAAAAAGCTAAGCTCAACTGTATGAATGCTCCAGTAACATACTAACCACGTCTCAAGCCAAGGCATTGATACTATGGTTAAATTAAGCCCTGTGGATATGAAATAGAAGGACATTTTCTCCAATGTGAGTACTATAAAAGTATGTTGTTGGCATTAATGTAGTTGTATTTTGCCATATTTCAAAATCTTTAAAATTTGTTTTATACATAAATAGCTTGGGTTTTTCTATTTAACTTTATTTATCTTGCTAATAAACTTTCGTTTATTGTTGGTGCTATCTTGAATACATAGTGTCATGTATTTATGTTTTAGTAAATGACACTTTGTTAAAGTGAAAACGAAACAGTCTGGGATCTAACTTGATTAGTAATAACATAGTTGGGATTGTAACCCATATTTGGGTCAAGACTAAGATGATGTTTGGTATGGCCCTGACAGAACTTCAACTGAGCATCAATTTAGAATCATAGGCTGCCCACAGAGTGGATGTCCCTCAGGCACTTCAAGTCCACACTGGCCCTCTGAAGAGCAGTCCATCCAGAGTCAGGTATCAATAGGGTATTTGGTGATATTTGTTTAGAAATAGTTTGCAAGGATATGGGGAAAAGGCAAGAGACTGTTGTAAGGTAATGATGCTTATTTGAACAGATGATGGGCCAAATTGCCTCTTTCTACACTATAACAATTCTGTGATTCATTGGAGAGAGAAAATTGGTTATGTACAGCTTGAGAGTAACCATTCCACAGATGTGGGATCACGTGAAATGGCAGTCTGCTCTGTAGGCTTTATTTTGCATCACAGTGTAGTCATCTAGCCAACTGTGCTAACCAACCCCTTAGCACTGTATGGACTACTATGATCCATTGTTTTCTCTCTTATCGTTATGTCTAAAATAACATGAAGGGATCTTCTGCAATTTGCTCTAATGAAGCTCTTATTTGTGGGCTCAAACTTATTTTCCCCAGTTTTGCAATTTCTTCTGTTCTCGATGAAATTGCTGTTCAGAATGCTAACACAGAGCAAGGTGTTCCACGTGGAACAGGAGCAACATACATGAGGGGAAGGAGGTATAAAACCAGACCAACATTTTCCTACACAGGACACTTCAAGTAAATTTACAGACCTGCTCATCTAAGCAGCTAGGACATTCACAAGTTATTCATCATTTTTTTCAATATGTCTCATTGACAGTTCATGGACAATGGGTTGATTGTAACCAGGGATCAGTTCAGTGTCATTTTTATCATGTTTAATGGAAGGTTTCCCTCTATGAGGCATTGGGAGATTTCTCATTCTATTATTCCAAACTTACCTCATTAAAATGACATCCTGGTTGTTTTCCCACTGGCTGTAGGCCGAAGTATTCATCACTACTGGAACATATCGGAATTCCTGGCACCAGTGCCATAACTAAAAAGCCATTACTCACCCAGCCAAGTTCTGACAGCTCTGCACCATTCATGACATTTGCTTTTGACTAGGCAGATAAGAGAAAATCGGTGCCCCATTTTGTAGACAGGGACTTAGAGGTCCCAGGGGACAGGATGCTGCAGAGCAACAATGTCCTCTTCCCCCAGGATCAGAGGAGACCATCACACCAGACCCTGCCAGTTGGGTCTGAGGTTGCCACTCTAGTCAGTACAGTCTCCACCATCCAGAGAAATGCTCAGCATTGACGCAAAAAGGTCGATGACCTTCTCTGCTTTGCTGGAGTAAGTGCCACCTTCTCTCTGCTATTCCTGCATGCTCTGTCATCACCATTCTCCTTGACCTTTCATCCATGCATGCCAATATTGACAAACCATCAGCAGTATCACTGTGCCTACTCTCAGACCAACTCAGGTGCCATTTCAGCCCTTCAATACTTTTTTTTGGAGCTGAGGGACACCTATAACTCGCTTGCTTCTGGCAGGTTACTTTGCAGCCACATAGCCCGCGGGGGCATGGGAACCAGGACTGTAGCTTTAGGGTACAGGACCTTGAGTGTAGGGAGGTTAGGAATAATGCAGCGATCTCTAAGGAGGGTGCCTGTAACCAGAAAGGTGGATTGAAGTGTGTATACTTCAATGCCAGAAGTATAAGGAATAAGGTAGGTGAACTTGCAGCGTGGGTTGGTACCTGGGACTTCGATGTTGTGGCCATTACAGAGACGTGGGTAGAACAGGGACAAGAATGGCTGTTGCACGTTCCAGGGTTCAAATGTTTTAGTAGGATCAGACATGGGGGTAAAAAAGGGGGAGGCGTGGCATTACTTGTCAAAGACAGTATCACAGCAGTGGAATGGATGATGGAAGAGGACTTGCCATCTGAGGTAGTTTGGGCTGAGGTTAGAAATAGGAAAGGTGAGGTCACCCTGTTAGGTGTTTTCTACAGGCCTCCTAATAGTCCTAGAGAAGTAGAGGATAATATTGCGTGGATGATTCAGGAAAAGAGTGAAGGTAGCAGGGTGGTTGTTATGGGGGACTTTAACTTCCCAGATATTGACTGGGAGAGCTATAGCTCGAGTTCATTAGATGGGTCGGTGTTTGTACAATGTGTGCAGGAGGGTTTCCTGACACAATATGTCGACAGGCCAACAAGAGGGGAGGCTATATTGGATTTGGTTCTAGGTAATGAACCAGGCCAGGTGTTAGACTTGGAGGTAGGTGAGCACTTCGGGGACAGTGACCACAACTCGGTGACTTTTACTTTAGTGATGGAGAGGGATAATCGTGCGCCGCAGGGCAAGAGCTATAGCTGGGGGCAGGGAAATTATGATGCAGTGAGGCATGACTTAGGATGTGTGGATTGGAAAAACAGGCTTCAAGAGAAGAACACTAATGAGATGTGGGGATTGTTCAAGGAGCAGCTACTGCGTGTCCTCGATAGGTATGTACCAGTCAGGCATGGTGTAAAGGGCCTTGTGAGGCAGCCGTGGTTTAGTAAGGAATTGGAGTCCCTTGTGAAAGGGAAGAAGGCGGCATATGTAAAGATGAGGCGTGAAGGTTCAGTTGGGGCGATTGAGAGTTATAAGGTAGCCAGGAAGGAGCTAAAGAGGGAGCTAAGAGAAGCGAGAAGGGGACATGAAAAGTCTTTAGCTGGTAGGATTAGGGAAAACCCAAAGGCTTTCTATAGGTATGTCAAGAATAAAAGGATGACTAGGGTAGGTATCGGTCCAGTCAAGGATAGTAGTGGGAAGTTGTGTGTGGAGGCGGAGGAGATTGGAGAGACATTAAATCAGTACTTTTCATCAGTATTCACTCAGGAACAGGACACTGTTGCTGATGTGAATATGGAATCACAAATAATTAGAATGGATGCCCTGGAAATATGCAGGGAGGAGGTTTTGGGAATATTGGAAAGGATGAATATAGATAAGTCTCCTGGGCCTGATGGCATTTACCCCAGGATCCTATGGGAAGCTAGGGAGGAGATAGCAGAGCCATTGGCCTGGATTTTTATGTCGTCATTGTCTACGGGAATAGTACCAGAGGACTGGAGGATAGCGAATGTGGTCCCATTGTTCAAGAAAGGGAGTAGGGATAGCCCTAGTAACTATAGGCCAGTGAGTCTGACTTCAGTGGTGGGCAAAGTCTTAGAGAGAATGGTAAGGGATAAGATTTATGAACATCTGTGTAGGAACAACGTGATCAGGGATAGCCAGCATGGTTTTGTGAAGGGCAGGTCGTGCCTCACAAACCTTATTGAGTTCTTTGAGAAGGTGACTAAGGAAGTGGATGAGGGTAAAGCAGTAGATGTTGTGTATATGGATTTTAGTAAGGCGTTCGATAAGGTTCCCCATGGTAGGCTAATGCTAAAACTTCGGAGGTATGGCATTGAGGATACATTAGAGGTTTGGATTAGGAATTGGCTGGCTGGAAGGAGACAGAGGGTAGTAGTTGATGGATTATGTTCATCTTGGAGCGCAGTTACTAGCGGTGTACCACAAGGATCTGTTTTGGGACCATTGCTTTTTGTTATCTTTATAAATGATCTAGAGGAAGGACTTGAAAGCTGGGTGAGCAAGTTTGCGGATGACACAAAAGTCGGTGGAGTTGTGGATAGTGAGGAAGGAAGTGGTAGGTTACAGCGGGATATAGATAAGTTGCAGAGCTGGGCGGAAATGTGGCAAATGGAATTCAATGTAGCTAAGTGCGAAGTCGTTCACTTTGGTAGGAATAACAAGATGATGGATTACTGGGCTAATGGTAGGCTACTTGGTAGTGTGGATGAGCAGAGGGATCTTGGTGTCTATGTACACAGATCTCTGAAAGTTGCCACCCAGGTAAATAGTGCTGTGAGGAAGGCATATGGTGTACTGGGCTTTATTGGCAGAGGAATTGAGTTCCGGAGTCCTGAGGTCATGTTGCAGTTGTATAGGACTCTGGTGAGGCCTCATCTGGAGTATTGTGTGCAGTTTTGGTCGCCATACTATAGGAAGGATGTGGAAGCTTTAGAACGAGTGCAGAGGAGGTTTACCAGGATGTTGCCTGGAATGGTAGGAAAATCTTATGAGGAAAGGCTGAGGCACTTGGGGCTGTTCTCATTGGAGAAGAGAAGGTTTAGGGGAGATCTGATAGAAGTGTATAAGATGATTAGGGGTTTAGATAGGGTAGATACTAAGAACCTTTTACCGCTAATGGAGTCAGGTGTTACTAGGGGACATAGCTTTAAATTAAGGGGTGGTAGGTATAGGACAGATGTTAGGGGTAGATTCTTCACACAGCGGGTTGTGAGTTCATGGAATGCCCTGCCTGTATCAGTGGTGAACTCTCCTTCTTTATGGTCATTTAAGCGGGCATTGGATAGGCATTTGGAAGTTATTGGGCTAGTATAGGTTAGGTAGGATTCGGTCGGCGCAACATCGAGGGCCGAAGGGCCTGTACTGCGCTGTATCCTTCTATGTTCTATGTTCTATGTTCTAAATATAGAAAATAGGAATTGGAATAGGCCATTCATCCCCTCGAGCCTGTTCTGTCGTTTATTATTCTCCTGGCTGATCATCCAATTCTGTATCCAGTTCCTGCTTTCTACCCATTACTTTTGAACCCTTTAGCCCCAAGAACACATGCATCTCACTGGCTTTCTTACAGCTCACTCATTTTGTATTTAATTGGAAGATTCTAGCCTCTGTGTATTTCTCATTGTTTTGTTCGTGCACACTCACTGACTTCAGCACTGATTTTCAGACTGCCAGCCTCTGTGCGGGTCACATTGCTTCCTATGTGCACAGGGTCTTAAGTGTTTAATTACAGATTAGCAGCTGCTGCATAGCACAGAGGGAGAGGCAGGCATCATATGATGGTGGGGAGCACTGAACGATCAAAGGGGTTGACATGTTGCTGTATGTCTGTACTACATTAACGTCAAAACTGCAGCATGTGTCAGCAGCTAATGTGGCAAACACACTGCACGTGCTGCAAGAAAATAGCCATGAGTGAAATTCAATGGAAAGCAGTCCTCAGTGGGATAAAGGGAGATTACAGTCAGTCAAGTGTATCACCGCAGTCCAGCCCAGGATTGTGAATGCAATCAGTCAGATATCTGATCTTACCAGAGTCTGGGGGATCCATGTCCTTCGAATCTGGGGACTGGTGCATGGTCCATCTCCTGTCAGGTATTACAGGTACTCAGCACCACTGAGGAGGTTGTGACTGCTGCTCCACAGATCCCCACCCCATCCCTAAGATTCCAGGTTGGAGGAACTAGAAACAAAGACAGGTGTTGTCGAGGGACTGTCCCACAGAGAAGGGATCGCAGGGAGATGGAGTTGGAAACAAGAGCAGTGGGAATGTTGCCAGTATGCCATGACAAAGCATGAGCAATTATTTAAGATCAAGGGATTTCACCAATCTCCCACCTCCCTCATGTCTCCACCAAACAACATGCAGCCTGCAAGTAGATTTATCTGGCAGTTAGTCTTTCAACTTTCTCAACTGTAGCTGAGAAAGTTCCTGCCAAAGCAGCAATAGGCCCTCAAGTGGTTTTTCATGGTAGTTACTTGACTACATAAGCTTCCCAAGTGGGGACAATGTTGACAGTTGCTCACACATCTTCCTGCTTGGATGTTACATGGACAGAGATGAGACGTGGTCTTACACCAGTCCTGGCAACCACTCACCTAATTTTCCAGGATTCTCACCCCTGGAAAATTGGAAGGTTTCTAGCCTTCACGTGAAGCCGATCTTGAATCAATTTATTGAGCTCACCTTGTGTTACTGCTTGACCAAAAGAAACAACAAACAATAAATTGTAACATTTCACCTCAGATCAGCCTGAGGATGAAGCCAAAATGCTGTCATATAGAACACAAAGCTAAGTGGTCTAAATTCTATATCATTAGCCAGTGGACTCAGTCACAAGAAGGTAATAAATAGGAACAAGAATGGGCCAACTGGCCAGCTGGGCTAATGGAGTTCAACTTGGAAAAGTGTGATGTGATTCATTTTGGAAGGTCTATACTGAATGCAAATTACAGGGTTAAAGGCAGGATTCTTGGCAGTGTGGAGGAACAGAGGAATCTCGAGGTCCATGTCCATAGATCCCTCAAAGTTGCCACCCAAGTTGATAAGGTTATTAAGAAGGCATATGGTGTGTTGGCTTTCATTAGCAGGGGGATTGAGTTTAAGAGCCACTTGGTTTTGCTGCAGCTTTATAAAGCCCTGATTAGACCACACTTGGAATGTTGTGTTCAGTTCTGGTCACCTCATTATAGGAAGGATGTGGAAGCTTTAGAGAGGGTGCAGAGGAGATATACCAAGATGCTGCCTGGACTGGAGTGCATGCCTAATGAAGAAAAGCTGAGGGAGCTAGGGCTTTTCTTATTGGAGCAAAGAAGGATGAGATGTGACTTGATAGAGGTGTACAAGATGATAAGAGGCATAGCATGGATAGCCAGAGACTTTTTCCTCGGGGGGAAATGGCTATTGTGTGGGGGCATAATTTTAAGGTGTTTGGAGGAAGGTTTAGGGGAGATGTCAGAAGCAGGTTCTTTAAACAGAGAGTGGTGGATGGGTGGAATACACTGCCACCAGTGGTAGCAGAATCTGAGACATTAAGGACATTTAAGCAACTCTTGGAGAGACACACGGAAGATAGGACAATGAAGAGCATGTAGGTTAATCTGATCTTAGAGTAGGATAAAAGGTTAGCACAACATTGAGGCCTGAAGGGCCTGTACTGTTCTATGTTCTAAATAAAGCCTGGAGAAGAAAGCCAGACAGTGTGCAACTATCTGTACCATTGTTCTTAGAAGGAACGCAGTTTGAGCTTAAATCAAAGTTACAGGAAGACAGTGCAAGTACGGTGCTCACTGCATTTTTAAACATGAATAACCCTGAACTCTATAGCAAGCAGCTGTGGAGCAGTCAGGAAATGCTACAAACATATCTGTGACATCTCATGAAAAGTAAGTGACAAGGTAAAATGTTGAGCAGTAAGTTGCTTCAGTCCAGGCACAGGGTCAGTACAGAAGCTCTGTTGGGCACCTCAGGGGCTAGGGTGCATCATCAATGTGTTTGGCTCCCAGACATTTCATCACCATGGGAGGTGTGATCGACAGTGTGCCTCCAGTGAAGCGTTGGTGGTCTGTCCCGCCTGGTTTTTATGTGTCTGTTTTCTGGTACTTCCAGTTCTGTATCTGAATCATTTGCATCGCGGGTCCAGTTCAATATGTTTATTGACTGAATTCTGGTTGGGGTGCCAGGTTTCAAAGAATTCTCTAGCGTGTCTCTGTTTAGCCTGTGCTCGGCTGGTTACATTGTCCCAGTCGAATTTGTCTACTTCATTGTCTGTGTGGGTGGAAAGGAGAGAGTAGTGGTCGTGTCTGGCAGTGGTGAGCTAATGGTCATTCACTCGTAAATTCCATTTTACCTTGTTTGTCCTATGTAGTGTTTTTCACAGTCCTTGCAGGGTATCTTGTAGAAGCCTGGCAAACAAATCTACAACCTCATCCACAACCCGAACTACAAATCTTTTCAAAAATTCTAATGTTATTTTAATTTGATTTTGGTAAGTTTCCATTGCATTTCTGTAAGTTTTTGGTTAACCATTTTATTGGATTTCTCTTGCAGTGCTCCATCAAGGGATGTTTACCCTTCAGAACTGAACAGAAACTCTGTTAGATTGGATTGTACCTCTGTGGAAGATGTACACCGTATTTGATAGCTGGTCAATAGGAGAAAGAGCAACTTGGGCACAAAGGAAATGATTCAAGAAAAAAAAATGAAGAAGCAGCGATTTAAGTAATATGGTCAATATATCCACAACTGTGGGAAGCTGGACCCAAAGAGGAAGCGATCTGCTCATCTGACATACGGAATGGTGCCAGGCATGTTGACAACAATGGAATAATAATAGAACAATAAGCAAAGGTCAGGCAGTGACAACTGGCAATCGGGCAACCATGATCTAGTGATTATAATGAGGTCAGCCAGGTAGTTCTCATAAGGTATGATTTCCCTGGTTAAGGCTGTTAATCTGGTCCAATCAGGGATCTCTGGCTGACAGATATAAACAGGAGTGTTGGCTGACTGCCTGCCCCTCTTCCGCGGTTACGCTAGGGCCCGGGTGTCCTTGGAGAAGGAGCACGCGGTGTCCACCAACACCCTGGAGTTGTTCAGGGAGAGGTGGGCGTCGCAGGGAGTGGAGTGCATCATTTCCCCCTCCAACGCTATTTTGGTTTAGTCCCTGCCCTCCCCTTCACTGTTTTGATCACACAGCATTGCCCTTTGATGTGAAGGGCACTGCTTGTCACAGGCCACTCGGGTGTCTCCTTTCTTCCTGGTGGTGGAAATTAAATAAAGATTTGTGCACTTTGTGTCTCTCACTGTGTCTCACACCTGCACACACACACCATGGGTGCTGGGGAAAAAATAAGCACTACTGCAGTTAGGCGGTAGTGTGGGGCTTAATTAAAAAAAAATTAACCAGGGAAAAAAAATAAACAGGGAGTGACCTGGGAGTTGATTTAGCTCAGTTGGTTTGCATAGCAGTATAATTCCAACAGCATGGGTTCCATTCCCATCACCAGTTTGAGGTTACCATGAAGGACTGTCCTTCTTAACCTCTTCCCTTGCTTGAGTTCTGGTAGCCCCCCCCCGGTTAAATCACCATCAGTTGCTTCTCTCTAATAAGAAAGCAACCCCTTTGTTCTGGTAAGACGATGGCTATACTGCAGAAAATCTAGGGGTCTGTTTCTATGGTATTTTCCCCTTCACTTTTTTTTGAAGAAAAAAGAAAAAAAAACAAAAAAAAAAGGAGTGTCAGAGGCTCTATTCGCTCAGAGAGTTGGCTCTGCGCTAGCAGATCAGTGTCAGGTACTGTGCACGTGTGACTTGGTGACTGGATACCGGCCTCTGTCGGGTTATTGCACAAGCATGCAATATATTTGACTGAATTGTTATGAGGTCATCTATAGAACATTTCCCACAGTTGACAAAGCATCAAGTGTCAGTGTATCACAATCAATGTCATTTCAAAGTGATGAATATTGTATTATTTTTGTGTTTGTTCATCATAATTTAACTCTCAAACCTTCGGTGCCAGTTTGATGAACATCAAGATAGTATTTACTTGCCAGACCGCAAAAACATTCAGAGTAGGTTGTCACAGACAAGAAAATGGAAACCCTAAGCTTTGAAACAAGCATCAAATTTTTATCATTTTTAATAAGTTGGTTCCCAGCGTTCATGAACTGCTTTGATTACTTTTTTTTCCAATTAAAATTTTCAAGCCCTGTAGACAAACAGATTAGTAAAAGGTTCACAGACACTTTAGAAAGAAGTTCCTGACTCCCATTGCAGTCGTTCCCAAGAGAACAGAAATGATACAGAACAGTTCCCCTGAAGGAACGAGGAATGAAAGTGGATGAGCAAGTCCAGTTTCTTCCGCGTGCATTCACTTCCAATGAATCAGATACATGGCAACACAGGTGGAATAGAAGAGAACAGCACCGCCCAGCATTCCGTTTTCAAATGAATACAGAGAGCCTTACACACAAAAGCAAACAAATGGAAAACAGCCTTAACAATCAACAACTTTTCAAGCTCATACTCCAGCAATTAAGTTGGATCTTTTGAATTGCCAAAACGGTTAAGATTACCTATCTACATTGATAAAACTTGTGGCTGTATTTCATTATAAGATGACCCCAACCTTTAAACATGCTGAGCTTGAAATAGATTTACGGTCAACACACCCTTTATCGTACCAACATTTATCAGAACAGATACTCATGAGTGGAGCAACCCACACATTTAGTGGCTTCAAGATTCATTTGGTGTCCAGAATTAATCTGTTGCTATAGAGAGGATTGGATTGATGTGAGTTCACAATGGGAAAACACAAATCAGACATTGGTAAGCACAATTGTGCTTGAACATAAAAAAACAATTATGGATGTCAACATTTTTTAAAAATTGGCAGATCGATTAAATAGGCCCACATGTTTCTATTTAAACCAGAGAAAGACCGAGTCAGACCAGTTTAGAGTAATGTATTGTGGTTTTTGACAATTGCACAAATCTTGGCGTTGATATTTTCTTGATTACTGCTAGCTCTAAAATTTGCGTAATGCAGCACATTACCAAGGATATTTTAACCCAACTCCTGGCAGACAGAGAAAACACAAGATCAGCTGGTTTTTACACCACACCCAATATACCTCTTATTAACTTCAGTTGAGAATAGGTGGGATGTAAATCAAGTGATGCAACCAATCAGCTTTTCTTTTTAATTCACTCATGGTATTTGTCCGTTGTTGGCTGGGGCAGCATTTATTGCTTGTCTCCCATTGCCCTTAGCAGGTTAGAATAAAGTTGCCCTCAATGTTCCTGTTTGACATCAGCATTCTATACTAGCCTACCATATCACAGGTTTGTGCAACAATTTCATACACATAATGAGTTATTTTGTTCTTAATAAATTTGCAAGGCAGAGTATGCAGATAGGCCACTCCAATATTATCTCATAGGGGCTGATTGTACAAAGGGCTAATGAATAAAAATTGAAGATCTTATGAATAGATTCCGGTTGATGGGTGAAGGAAGTGAAGAAGGTTAAAGATTTTGATAACATGAACATTTTGCAGGTTTGACAATCACATCTTGATGTTAGTGGTAGAGCTAAGCACATGACTCTTTTAAACAAATATGCGCATGGAATAAATATGAAGAGGCTGGGAATAAAGTACCAAGAATATTTCAGTTGTTCCATAGCATGGATGAAAAGAACAAGAGAAGTTTACAAAAAGCCACACCTAAATTAGCAGAGCTGCAGCACGTATTGTGACGTGCACATTCTCTCCACCCAACAAACACACACTAAACATAACCTACAAACAAAGCACAGCATCGACAATAGGATTTAGTCATTTCTAACCACCCAGGTGTTGACTTCCACAAGAGTGGTCATGAACCACATCATTGGAATGTTGACTCAGCAGTTTTGGATGTTAATGTTGTCCTACTGTGCATTCCAGCTAAGAGGTCAAGGCCTGTGGTGATCTTAGTCCTGCAAAAGGAGTATCATTATGGTGGCATGTACATGAGCATCATGAATAGCAGCTGGGGGAAAGCTGCAGGGATTGTAAATCAATATCTACGACCACAGTAACTTCCAAATATTAAAAATTGTACATTGCACTTGACTACATTCACCAACCTCTTGACTAAAGTATTTCAGTCTTCTCATCAGTGCTGACAGATTTTTAAACAATTTTATACGTGATGTGTGTCATTGTCAATCGTTTTTTCCTCTGGTGCTTTCTCTTGGTAAATATGTTCTCTTTTACCTGTTTTATCCTATCCATTACCTCACAGGCAGATGTTGGTCAATTTCTGGTATTTTGTGAGAAAAGACATTGGAGTGACCATATTCCATCAGGTTGAATCTTCAGATTGAGCTTCAATGCCTCCCCATGCTCAATGCTTACTGCGATGGACGACCTGAAGATCAGTAAGGCCCCCACTTTTTGGGTGATCCTGCTGATCTGAAAAGCTGGAACTCCAAATCATTACAGCAGCTGTCTGAGCATCTGGGGATGAACTTCTCACATTGGACCATCTATCATAACTTTGCCTGTAATTACCATGCATTATTGAGTATAATATTTAGTCATTCTCTCCATATGTCTTAACGTATCTGTCCACTTGTGGCAATATCTACATGGCACTGCTTGAAGCAGTGATTATTCCAACTTCAGTGCTCCAAAAACACCCTTCTAACAGACGGTTGGGAATATCCAGCTGAAATTCGCCACATATATGTCATGCAGGTTAGCCTATCCACAGACATGGAGGTTGAAAGTTAACATATGACCCACAGTACAGATCAAGCCTCATAATTCTTCAGTGGGCGACTCAGCTCCTGACTCTCCACAACAGACTATCATCAACAAGGAACAAGTCAGGAGCGTGACCAAATGCCCCCTCTTGCCTGGATGAGTGCAGCTCCAACCATGCTCAAGTGGTTGCAGGTGATACACACTGTTGCTACTGAGTATTAGTAGTGGGGGTATTGAATGTTTTGTGGATGTTTTGGCAATTAATTGGTTTGTTTTGTCCTGGATTGTGTCATCCAGCATAAAGCAGCCCCCTTGATTGGCACCATAACCACAAACATTCGCATACTCCACTACGAATGCTAAGATGAAGCAGTATGTATCATCTATAACACCGGTTGTGGAAATTCACCATAGCTGTTGAGAAAGCACCTTCCAAACCCAGACCATGTCCAGGTCAAGGGCAGAAGATGCATGGGAATACTGCAACCTGCAAGGTCCCCTCCAAGCCACTCACCATCCTGACTTGAGAATATATCATCATTCATTCATAGTTGAAGGCAGCTCATCAACACCTTCTCAAGGGCAACTGGGGATGAGTAATAAATGTTGGGCCAGCCAGCAATCTGTGAATGAATAAAAACAATCTTAACATTGTCTTCTATTGATGACAAATCAACAAGCCCATCATTCTACAATTTCTCTCTCCTTTTGTTTTAAATAGTGGGGTTACATTTTGTGACTTTCCAGTCTGGATTGTACCTGTATTATCATTTTTGAGTCCTGCTTACATCAGGAAGCTACTGAATGCTTTGTGGGCTGTGTTCATTGGTAATTAATTCTGTCTAAAGGTAGCTGGAAGATTCTATCTCTCCTATTCTGACAATCTGGCATGTGGAAACCCTGCTTTCCCACTCCAATTCCGTCAGCCAAGTTTGACAGTAGTGGACAAGAACTTTCAAAAGTTGATTGGGAAAGGTTATTTGCAGGTAATGCGATGGTTGGAAAGTGGAAGGCCATCAACAATGAGGTGACCAGAGTCCAGAGACAGTATGTTCCTGTTGGTGTGAAGGCCAAGGCTGGTAGGTGTAAGGAACATTGAATGACTAGAGAAATTGAGGCACTGGTCAAGAAAACAAAGGAGATATATGGTAAGTATAGACAGCTGGGATCAATCCCTTGATTAGATTAGATTACTTACAGTGTGGAATTCGGCCCAACAAGTCCACACCGACCCGCCGAAGTGCAACCCACCCATACCCCTACATATACCCCTTACCTAACACTACGGGCAATTTAGCATGGCCAATTCACCTGACCCGCACATCTTTGGACTGTGAGGAGTATAACGGCAGTAGAAGTATATTCAACATGGAAATTAGGAGGGCAAAAGGGGAACATGAAATAGCTTTGGCAAAGCGGGTTAAGGAGAATCTAAAGAGAGTCTACAAATGCATTAAGGTTAAAAGAGTAACTAGGGAGAGAATAGGGCCCCTTAAAAATCAACGAGTTCATTGATGTGTGGATCAGCAGGAAATGAATGAAATACCAAACGAGTATTTCACGTCAGTACTTACTGTGGAGAAGGACATGGAAGCTAGAGAACTTGGAGAAATAAATAATGACATCTTGAAATGTGGCCACATGACAGAGGAGGAGCTGCTGGACATTTAAAAATGCATAAAAATAGATAAATCCCTGTGACATGATCCGGTGTACCCAAGAAGTTTGTGTGAAGCTAGGGAAGTGAGTGCTGGACCCCTTGCTGAGATACTTATATCACTGATAGCCACTGATGAGGTGCCAGAAGACTGGAGGGTGGCTAAGGTGGTTCCATTATTTAAGAAAGATGGTAAGGAAAACCAAGGGAACAATAGACCAGTGAGCCTGACATCAGTGGTGGGTAGCTGAAAATGTGTTGCTGGAAAAACACAGCAGGTCAGGCAGCATCCAAGGAGCAGGGGAGTCCACGTGTCGGACATGAGCCCTTCTTCCTGAAGAAGGGCTCATGCCTGAAACGTTGACTGTCCTGCTCTTGGATGCTGCCTGACCTGCTGTGCTTTTCCAGCAACACATTTTCAGCTCTGATCTCCAGCATCTGCAGTCCTCACTTTCTCCTATCAGTGGTGGGTAAGTTGTTGGAGGGGTTTCTGATGGCCATGAACAATGAGGTGATTCCAAACACAGGACTTACATGTGTTTGGAAAGGCAAGGACTGATTAGGAATAGTCAACATGGCTTGGCATGTGAGAATTGTGTCTCACTAACTTGGTTTATTTTTTTGAAGCAATGATGAAGAAAATTGATGAAGGCAGAGCAGAGGACTTTGACCATATGGACTTGAGCAAAGCATTTGACAAGCTTCCACATGGTAGACTGGTTAGCAAAGTTAGATCACATGGAATACAAGGAGAGAGCTAGCCATTTGGATACAAAACTGACTGGAAAGTAGGAGACAGAGGGTGGTAGTTGAGGATTGCTATTGGACTGGAGCCCTGTGACCAGCGGTGTTCCACAAATATCAGTGCCAGGTCCACTGCATTTTGTCACTTATATAAAGGATTTGGGTGTGAACATAAGAGGTATAATTAGTAAGTTTTCAGATGACACCAAAGTTGGAGGTGTAGCGGACAGCAGAGAAGGTTATCTCGGAGTACAACAGTTAGACCAATGGGCTGATGAGCCACTGGGCCAAGAAGTGGCAGATGGAGTTTAATTTAGATAGATATGAGGAGTTGCATTTTGGACAGGCAAATCAGGGCAGGAGTTATTCACTAATGGTAAGGTCCTGGGGAATGTGGCTGAACAAAAAGACCTTGGGGTGCAGTTTCATAGCTCCCTAAAGATGGAGTCGCAGGTAGACAAGGTAGTGATGAAAGCATTTGGCATGCATGACTTTATTGGTCAGTGCATTGAGTTGGGATGTCATGTTGCAACTGTTCAGGACATTGGGTCGGCCACGTTTAGAATACTGCATTCAATTTTGGTCACCCTAATTTAGAACAGACGTTTTTTAACTTGAGTTGGAGCAGAAAAGATTTACAAGAATGTTGCCAGGATTGGAGGGTTTGAACTATAGGGAGAGGATGAATAGGCTGGGGCTGTTTTCCATGGAGTGTCGGAGGCTGAGGGGTAACCTGATAGAGATTTATAAAATCATAAGGGACATGGACAGGATGAATAGACAAAGTCTTTTTCCCAGGGTGGAGGAATTCAAAACTAGAAGGCATAGGTTTATGGTGACAGGGGAAAGATATAAAAAGGACCTGAGGGGCCTATATACACAGAGGGTGGTGTGTGTATGGAATGAGCTGCCGGGGAAGTGGTGAAGGCTGGTATAATTAAAACATTTAAAAGGCATCAGCATGGGTATATGAATAGGAATGGTTTCGAGGGATTTGGATCAAGTGCTGGCACATGGGACTAGATTAAATTGTGACAACTGGGTGGCACAAGCAAGTCGGAGCGAAGGGCTTGTTTCTGTGCTAGACCTCTCTATGACTCCATCTGTCCAGAGATGGCACTAGTTAGCTTCCTCTCTATGGTGTTCTGAGCTCTCTCCTCCTGAAAGAAAGGAAAGTAGAGACTTTAAGTGTAAGTAAAGGAGTGAATTGAATGGGTATAAAAGCAAGATTTAGGAAATCATAGGAAGTGATGGCATAACACTGCATTAAGGTAGTGTGTGACCAGATTGTAATGTGAGGATGTATCTCAACAGAGAGGGATGGGTGTCTTTCTAAGGTGTGGTGTGAGTGTGATTTGCTGGAGAAAGCTTTGGAAGGCAGATTGATGGGCTGCTGGGCTAAGACACACATTTGGAAATTCTTCACTGTGCCACGTTACTTACCTTCTCTGATAAGGTCATTAACTTCTTGTAGGACTATATCCAGGAGCGCAGAACCGCACTTTCTCTGCTCACTTCTCTCGGCAACTTCTAACCACACTTTCTTGTACTCTGTATTAAGTTTCTTCTTCCCATCGGCAGGGAACTGTATCTCCTTGGGCCCTTGGAGCCAACATCATCTCCAGGGAGGCATCACTGGTATTATCTTGGTATTACCTTGTTATAATGTTGTGAATCCATAGCTCCAGGCTCTGGCTCTGTTTAAACAGCTGTACAATGTTTCAAATCTCATCTTAACAAGCCCTTTTAAATATTTGAGCTGCAATAGACAGATACAGGTCATCACCACACCCACTTGCGCTAATTGGTCAGAAACCCACGATATCAGTTGCTAATGCACTGACTGTATTAAGACGCCACGATCAAACAAACGTTTTCTGAAATGCCTGGCTTCCGTATGTGCTGCCAAGTTCCCGTGTTGCTCGCGGGTCGGAAAACTAAAATCCAGCCCCTCGTTCAGAAAGAACCAGCTCAATGTCAGCCATACTGGAGTTAGTCGGATCAGTACTTCTCAGGAGGCTCCAGGTCTTGGTTCCACTGTTCACACTGGCTGCTCACTCGCTTGAACCGACCAATCTACATTGTCTCACAAACCCAGGATTGGACTTCAAATCACACATCTTGTGCACGAACTGATCACCCCTCCTCTGCCCTCTGATTACCACTCCCTAATTTCCCTATTTCACACGTAGTTTTCAGCAGAATGCTCCATCCTTGGCTTTCTGGCCAGAAATTCAAAATCTCTGGCAAACTTTTGACCAAGTCATGCTCTACTCAAGTTCCAATTTACCCAGAGATCATTTTGTGTCCCACATACATTTCTGATCACATATCAATCTATTTGCTTTCTCCATGCATTGGAATCATAACCGATATTTGTCTCCAAAACTCCATTACCTTTCTCTTCCCTTAGCCTGCAATATTATTGCTAAACAGGTCTCAACAGCATCCTCCGCCCAGGCAGCTCCAGTCCATCTGTTCTATCCCAAACCTGCTCCTTTATTGATGGTATACATTTAGGTGTCAATTCTTTTCAATTCCTTTCTCAAAACCCAGTGTCCACCCTCAAATGAATCTTGAAAGCCTACCTCTTTCACCACTTTTTTGACCTTCTCCATTAATTCCACTTTACATTGTGCTCGCTGTTCACCTTGCCTTCTGAAAACATGCTTGCTGTATTTCATTACCCAGCAGTTGAGGTGTGAAGGTGTGCTGTTGTGATCGGAGTACAAACTAATATTGAAAAATAATTTTGTAACTACCCATCCCCACTATCAAGATCTGTTTATTACTGCTAAGTTCAAGGATTGCTAAATTTTGCCATGAATCAGAGGCAACCTGATGCTTAATGAGAAATAAATATTGTGCCCTTTTAAACCTTTCCCCATAATCTCTTTCCTTGTTTTCAAGTCATATTCCAGATAAGGCTTTCCATGACTTGCACTACGTGTTTCTGCATACTTTGTACTACTGTGTCCAAACTTCATCCAAACCAGGAAGAAGCTTTATACACAAGGCAAAACAGTGCAGTGTGACCACTGCCCATCCAAAACTTTATTTGATATGCATCAATAATGCAGATATAAGCATGCAATCCAGCTTATACCATGATCAAAATGAGTGAAAACACTGGCACAAAAATTGGCGAGTCTCAAGCAAGATTAGAAGCCTTTTCTCCCTGTAGAGTAATAGATATGTGGCACAATGCAAAGCCATGTTGATTAACAGTTGAAAATAAGCTGGATGAACATGGTGTTAAGAATGGGATTAAAAGTCAAAAGCAGAGGCTTCGACATAGAGAATCAAATGTCCTCTGGAACATTTGTTGCAGTCCTATTGGGACCAGAGAAATATTATCCATCAATCTAACTAGTCAAGTCTGAACAATAGTTCAGAAGCAAAGCAGGAAAGCAAGGTATGATATACAAGTTTAAAAGTGAAGAGTGCAAAGGTGAAAGTATCTGGATTGCTTCCAGTGCTATCTAGGGCAATAGAGAGAAGGGGAAGTCCAACAACTTCTCAGGTTAGTGGAGGAAATCAATATTGTGTACAAACAGGGAACTTCCTGTAGTAGAAGGTCTGTCTGCTTAATATAATCACTGAGTGGCTCCATATGGCCTATCCTTGAAAGTTCAGAGGCCCATGGTGCTCAATTATGACTGGTGTCTGTGTGGATTTCAGTTAAACACTTTTTTTCCTAATTTGAAGGCTGGTATTTGTCCGTTTATTTCTGTTATCGCGCTCAAAAACCTTGTTTACTCAGGGTTAAGCCCAAAGAAATTCTGAAGATTATAGGATTCATTCTGGGCAGCTTGCTTGAGGAACCAGCTTATACTAAATTCAAATACAATCATGTGATGTGATGTGTTCAGTTAAGACTGTTTGAATTCGTGTATCACTGGATATTGGAGTGATCTGAGAAAAAAATGTAAAAACAACAGCAGTTTAAAAGGGAGAAGAGCAGACAAAGGAAGCACATGGTGAGGACAGTGCAGGAGAGAGAGAGAGAGAGAGAAAACCTGCACAGGTACTGTCTTTGCTGTTTGAATTCGGGTATCGCTGGACATCGCAGTGCATCTGGGAAAATTAACAAACAGTGAAATTCACAACTAATCTTGGAGGAACTGTTGGGCGAAGTTCACAGTACAGAATCAGATAAGTTAATTGTTGTTTTAAGTCTGTCCAAGAGAAAGGCTGCAGTAGTGTGTATAGTGGATTCTTTCTTGTTTATATGTTTTTGGAGATAAGTTTCTTGATTAAACTTAAAATATAAGCCATAGCTATTAATTTAACCTGGGGCAGTGTTTGTCGAGGAATAAGACGGTGTTATTTTCTGGGTCTGTAGATTGTGAAGGAGCAAAAATGGCCTTTGCAGTGATATGTACTTCTTGTCAGATGTGGGAGTTTAAAGAGAGTTTAAGGGTTACTGCGGAATATATCTGCCATAAATGCTGTGGGATGCAAATCTTATCAGATCAAGTGGATTGATTGGAGAGACAGATAGAGGCAATGAGAAATTTGCAACAGCAACAGTATGTGATGGGGGAAGGGGGGAAAGTCTCAGATACAGTCACATAGATGGGTTAACTCCAGGAAGGGTAAGAGAGGTAGGCAGCTAGTGCAGGAGTCTTTTGTGGATATACCCATTTCAAACAGATATACTGTTTTGGAAAATGTAGGAGGTGACGGATTTGCAGGGGAACGTAGCACGAACAGCTACGTTCTGGAATTGAGACAGGCTCTAAAGCAACGAGGAGTACGTCGGCTTCCAAAAGATCAATTGTGTTCAGGGGTTCTGTATTCAGAGGTACAGACAGATGTTTCTGTGGCCAGCAGAGAAAAAGCAGAATGGTGTGTTGTTTCCCTGGTGCCAGGATCAAGGATGTCCCAGAGAGGGTGCAGAATGTTCTCACGGGGGAGAAGGCCAGCAGGAGGTCATTGTCCACATTGGAACCAACAACAAAACAAGGGAAAAGGTTGAGATTCTGAAGGGAGATAACAAAGATTTGGACAGGAATTTAAAAAGGAGGTCCTCAAGGGTTGTAATATCTGGATTACTCCCAGTGCTACGAGCTAGTGAAGGCAGGAATAGGCGGATAGAGCAGATGAATGCCTGGCTGAGGAGCTGGTGTATGGGAGAAGGATTCACATTTTTGGATCATTGGAATCTCTTTTAGGGTAGAAATGACCTGTACAAGAAAAACAGATTGCACCTAAATTGGAAGAGGACTAATATACTGACAGGGAAATTTACTAGAACTGCTTGGGAGGATTTAAACTAGTAAGGTGGTGGGGGGGGGGTGCCCAGGGAGATAGTGAGGAAAGAGATCTATCTGAGACGGGTACAGCTGAGAACAGAAGTGAGTCAAACAGTCAGGGCAGACAGGGACAAGGTAGGACTAAGAAATTAAACTGCATTTATTTCAATGCAAGGGGCCTAACAGGGAAGGCAGATGAACTCAGGGCATGGTTCAGAACATGGGATTGAGATAACATAGCAATTACAGAAACATGGTTCAGGGATGGGCAGGATTGGCAGCTTAATGTTCCAGGATACAAATGCTACAGGAAGGATAGAAAGGGAGGCAAGAGAGGAGGGGGAGTGGCATTTTTGATAAGGGTTAGCATTACAGTTGTGCCGAGGGAGGATATTCCTGGAAATACATCCAGGGAAGTTATTTGGGGGGAACTGAGAAATAAGAAAGGGATGATCACCTTATGGGGATTGTATTATAGACCCCCCAATAGTCAAAGGGAAATTGAGAAACAAACTTGTAAGGAGATCTCAGCTATCTGTAAGAATGACAGGGTGGTTATGGTAGGGGATTTTAACTTTCCAAACATCGACTGGGACTGCCATAGCGTTAAAGGTTTAGATGGAGTGTGTACAAGACAATTTTCTGATTCAGTGTGTGGATGGACCTACTAGAGAAGTTGCAAAACTTGACCTACTCTTGGGAAATAAGGTGGGGCAGTTGACTGAGGTATCACTGGGGGAGCACTTTGGGCCAGCAACCATAATTCTATTTGTTTTAAAATAGTGATGGAAAAGGATAGACCAGATCTAAAAGTTGAAGTTCTAAATTGGAGAAAGGCTAATTTTGGCAGTATTAGGCAAGAACTTTTGAAAGCTGATTGGAGTCAGATGTTCGCAGGTAAAGAGACGGCTGGATAATGGGAAGCCTTCAGAAATGAGATAACAAGAATCCAGAGAAAGTATATTCCTGTCAGGGTGAAAGGGAAGGCTGGTAGGTATAGGGAATGCTGGATGACTATAGAAATTGAGGGTTTGGTTAAGAAAAAGAAAGAAGCATAAGTCAGGTATAGACAGGATAGATTGAGTGAATCCTGAGAAGAGTAAAGAAAAAGTAGGAGTATACTTAAGAAGGAAAATCAGGAGGGCAAAACGGGGACATGAGATAGCTTTGGCAAATAGAATTAAGGGAAATCCAAAGAGTTTTTACAAATGTATTAAGGACAAAAGGGTAACTAGGAAGAGAATAGGGCCCCTCAAAGATCAGCAAGGCTGCCTTTGTGTGGAGCCACATAAAATGGGGGAGATACTAAATGAATATTTTACATCAGTATTTACTGTGGAAAAGGATATGGAAGATATAGACTGTAGGGGAATAGATGGTGTAATCTTGCAAAATGTCCAGACTACAGAGGAGGAAGTGTTGGATGTCTTGAAACGGTTAAAGGTGGATAAATCCCCCATCCCTGATCAGGTGTACCCGAGAACTCTGTTGGAAGCTAGAGATGTGATTACTGGGACCTTTTGCTGAGATATTTGTATCATCGATAGTCACAGGTGAGGTGCAGGAAGACTGGAGGTTGGCTAACATTGTGCCACTGTTTAAGAAGGGCCGTAAAGACAAGCCAGGGAACTATAGACTGGTGATCCTGACCTCAGTGGTGGGAAGGTTGTTGGGAGGGAATCCTGAGGGACAGGATGTACATGTATTTGGAAAGGCAAGGACTGATTCGGGACAATCAACATGGCTTTCAGCGTGGGAAATCATGTCTCACATACTTGATTGAGGTTTTTGAAGAAGTAACAAAGAAGATTGATGAGGGCAGAGTGGTAGATGTGATCTATATGGACTTCAGTAAGGCGTTCAACAAGGTTCCCCAAAGGAGACTGATTAGCAAGATTAGATCTCATGGAATGTAGGGAGAACTAGCCATTTTGATACAGAACTGGCTCAAAGGTAGAAGACAGAGGATGGTGGTGGAGGGTTGTTTTTCAGACTGGAAGCCTCCGACCAGTGGAGTGCCACAAGGATCAGTGCTGAGTCCTCTACTTTTTGCCATTTACATAAATGATTTGGATGCGGGCATAACAGGTACAGTTAGTAAGTTTGCAGATGACACCAAATTTGGAGGTGTAGTGGACAGCAAAGAGGGTTACCTCAGATTACAACAGGATCCGGAACAGATGGGCTAATGAGCCAAGAAGTGGCAGATGGAGTTTAATTCAAATAAATGCGAGGTGCTGCATTTTGGGAAAGCAAATCTTAGCAGGACTTATACACTTAATGGTAAGGTCCTAGGGAATGTTGCTGAACAAAGAGACCTTGGAGTGCAGGTTCATATCTCCTTGAAAGTGGATTTGCAGGTAGGTAGGATAGTGAAGAAGGTGTTGTATGCTTTCCTTTAGTGGTCAGAGTACTGAGTACAGGAGTTGGAAGGTCATGTTTCGGCTGTACAGGACATTGGTTAGGCCACTGTTGGAATATTGCGTGCAATTCTGGTCTCCTTCCTATCGGAAAGATGTTGTGAAACTTGAAAGGGTTCAGAAAAGATTCACAAGGATGTTGCCAGGGTTGGAGGATTTGGGCTACAGGGAGAGGCTGAACAGGCTGGGGCTGTTTTCCCTGGAGCATCGGAGGTTGAGGGGTGATCTTATAGAGGTTTACAAAATCATGAGGGGCATGGATAGGATAAATAGACAAGGTCTTTTCCCTGGGGTCAGGGACTCCAGAACTAGAGGGCATAGGTTTAGGGTGAGAGGGGAAAGATACAATAGAGACCTAAGGGACAACTTTTTCACACAGAGGGTGGTACGTGTATGGAATGAGCTGCCAGAGGATGTGGTGGAGGCTGGTACAATTGCAACATTTAGGAGGCATTTGGATGGGTATATGAATAGGAAGGGTTTGGAGGGAGATGGGCCGGGTGCTGGCAGGTGGGACTTGATTGGGTTGGGATATCTGGTCGGCATGGACGGGTTCCATGCTGTACATCCCTATGACTCTGAGTGATAGTTTGGCAGAATTTTTAAGTTCACAGAAAGTTGTTTAAATTCTGTTTGGATCTGGTTACTAGTTCAGACTGGTAAATCAACCCTCAAGACTATTTTCAGACAGGGAAACCAAGAAACATCTGGAATAAGTGAAAAACAAGGACCTAAACTACAAGAAGCTTATTGAAGAGCATTACAAAATGGTAAATGTGTCAAATTCATTTTCAAAGGAAAGGTTTCATGAATTCAGTAAGGATAGATAAGTGTTCTGATAGATAAGATTTCATATGCCACCTTGTAGTATTTTTCCAGCAAGCCCTTAAACTATTTCATTTTTAACGAATTATTTTTGAATGCATTTCTGTTATCATACAGACAAAGGTGCTAGGTATTTCAGACATAGTAAATTCCCACAGGTTAGTGACAGATAGGCAGGATAAGCAGCTAAACTATATCTGTTGCTATTGGTTAAGGGAAGAATTCTGGTCACAGCACCTCCAAACCTTCTTCAATAATGCTGTGGAATATTTAATGTTCATCATTGACATCATCTCTAACAACACTATTCTGTATGAAGTGCCATCTTAGATTTTGTGCTTGAGTCTTGAAGTGGGTTTCTAACCCTGACCACCTGAATCAGAGGCAAGAATTGGCTTGGACAGCATTTAAACAACTAATGTAATTATTATTGGCAATTGTTGAAGTCACAATAAAACCCAGAAATCAGAAGAACAATGCTCACTACATGTGGCAACAGCCATTGGAAACACTGAAGAAGATCAACAATCGTTCTCAGGAGTAACGATTAATGGTAGGCAATAATTGGTAGACTTGTCAGCAATGCTTATACCTTATAATTCTGAAGAAAAAGATAAACAGACTGTTGGTGGAGCCTTTAAAAAAGACTTTCATTAATAATCTTGAAACCTTATTCTCTTTAAGATTTTGAGATTTATTAGGACTTTACAGGTGATGCATTTAATGCAGGTTCTTATATCAGGACTTTTTTTTTTCCTGAAGTGACCTCAGGTTTTGGAAGGAGTTGACGAGGAACAAAAATTCAAGTCTGGTTTAAAAAAAGGAAAGGTCACCACAATCCCACTCTCTCATTAAGGAAATACAACTGGCAGCTTATTAACCTGAGGGTCACCCCACCTCAGGTAAGGGGAGAGGTTGGGAAGGAGAGTCATGCATGGTAACCTCAGCCTGTGCAGGAATTGAACCCACATCATTGGCATCACTCACCAGCCATCCAATCAACAGAGCTAGCCTGTATTGCATGGTAGTTAATTCAGCTTTGGAGTAATTCCTGAGCCTCTGACATGTTGACAAGCATGGGAAGGACTAATACAGATAAATAGAGTCCCTACAGTGTGGAAACAGGCCATTTGGCCCAACAGATCCATACTGATCCTTTGAAGAGTATCCCAACCCAGACCCATTCCCCTACCTTATTACTTTTTTTTATATTTTCCCCTGACTAATGCACCTAACCTACGCACCTCTGAACACTATGGGCAATTTAGCATGGTCAATTCACCTCACTTGCACATTTTTGGATTGGTAGGGTCCTGGGGAGTCTTGTCAAACAGAGAGACCTCGGGGTTCAGATACATAGCATTTTGAAAGTTTTGTCACAGATAGACAGAATGGTAAAGAAGTCATTTTGAAAGCTTACTCAGACCATTCAATGTAGGAGTTGAGATGTCATGTTGTTATACAGAATGTTGGTAAGGCTACTTTGGAGTGCTGTGTACAGTTCTGGTCGCTTGCTATCAGAAAGATATTATAAAATGTGAGATGGTGTAGATAAGATTTACGAGGATACTACCGAGACTGGAAGATTTGAGTTATCAGGAGAGGCTGGATAGGTTGGCACCTATTTTACTGGAACTTAGAATGTTGAGTGGTGCCCTTACAGATTTTATAAAACCATGTGGGACATAGATAAAGGTAAATAGAAAGTTTTTTTTACTAGGATAGTGGTGTTCAAAACTAGAGGGCATATTTTTAAGTGAGAGGAGAAAGATTTAAAAGGGACCTGAGGGGGAGTCTTTTCACAGAGGGTGGTTCGTATGTGGCATGAGCTGCTAAAGGAAGTGTTAGATGCAGGTACAACTACAACATTTAAAAGACATTTGGACAGATACATGATTAGGAAAGGGATATGGGCCAAATGCAGGCAAATGGAACTACTTGGTTGGCATGGACTGAAGGGTCTGTTTCTGTGCTGTATGACTCTATAACCCCAGAATATCAATGAATTAATGAACTAGGTCTTACAACAAAGAAGCCAAGGTCATTCTCCACCAATTCTGTCAGTCTTGTGTTCTCTTGTTCATCATTAAGGGAGGTTTCACTCATTAACCATGACAAACGCTAGCCAATTAGTAAACTTTATACTGCATTTCAAGGAAAGATTTGTTGCCAAACTAACTAAGGCTGTATTTGAAAGATATCATGGGCAATGGCCGTTTTCATAGTTGAATGGCCATCTCGAACATCTCACAATGCATCTGTCGAAAAACCGCAACCAATGCCAAAGCCAGATAATTATTCAATTCAGCAAAATTATTAAACCAACCAAAAATGAACAAAATGATTTATCATATTCCTTAAGTTTATTTTAACTTGCCTTCCATTTCTTGGTTTTTATGGCTGTCTTTTGAAAATGTCACATTTGTCAGAATAGTAACATACCCATTAAACCCATTGAGGCAGCCTAACTTAGCAAAACCAACTTAGCTGTTTTAGCTTCCTAATAGCAGTAAAATCAAGTGCTACACATCAGAATAAAACATAATTAAGGCTGAATAATAAGTGAATGCCAAGAGGATGAAATAAAATAACACTTACTTTTATATAACATCTTTCAGGACATCCCAAACACCTTATAGCCAAAAAATTGGTTTTGAAGCCTATTCATTGTTGTAATATAGGAGATGGAGGGAGCTCATTTGTACATGGTAAGATCTCACTTAAAATAAGGAAATGACCAGGCAAACTTTTTTTTTAGTGATATTGGTTAACAAGTAAATATTGGCTACAACATCAAGATGAACTCTCCTGCTTTTCATATCCAGACATTCCAAAGCTTGCTAAACAGCTACACCATCAGTCTATCAAACACATCGTAAAGTTCTCCAAGAATCTAAAGAGGAAATGTGGATGATCCTGGTTAATAATGTTGGGGCCCTTCTATATCAGAAATATCCTTAAGTTTGTAAGCACTAACAGGTTATTTCAATATTGTTTCATTTGTAGGTTCATTCACTTCTGGAGCGCTAGGTTTGAATGTGTTCAACTTACAAAAGGACATTGATGATGTGGAGGAGGTTTAGAGAAGAGCAACAAGGATGATGATTTGGAGATGCCGGTGTTGGACTGGGGTGTACAAAGTTAAAAATCACACAACACCAGGTTATAGTCCAACAGGTTTAATTGGAAGCACTAGCTTTCAGAGCGACGCTCCTTCATCAGGTGGTAGTGGAGGGCTCAATCCTAACAGGATTGAGCCCTCCACTACCACCTGATGAAGGAGCGTCGCTCTGAAAGCTAGTGTACTTCCAATTAAACCTGTTGGACTATAACCTGGTGTTGTGTGATTTTTAACAAGGATGATGCCCTTGTTTAAAGCTCTTACTTTGGAAGGAAGATTTTTGGAATTGAATTTGCTTCCGTTTGAGTAAAGCAGATTAAGGCAGCACAGTTATTCTAGTCTTTCTGATACAGGAAGGGATGGATAACATCGATACAAGGAATTACTTAACCTCTGATCATAGTGATACGGAAAAGAAAATCTCAAGTACAGCAAGAAACTAAGTTTGACGTCTTCCCACTGTAACCATATGTGAACTGGATTTCCACCAAAAAAATCAGTTAATGCGATCTTGATTAATTTCCCTAAAAAAAACATTTGTTGGTTTATTAAAGAACAAGGTTGAAGGTGATGACGGTGACACAGGTATTCAAATACGCTCTGGAACACAATGGCTTCTGTACTTCTGAGACCAAGAAAGTGTCACCAGTGGAATGCGATTGGCAAGGGTTGAATAATGCTGATTGTAATTTTAGCCTAATGTCTGAGAGTTTTGCTATGTTACCTTAGGGTGTCAGGGATAACTTTCACAGAGCTTTATCTTGGAAATTTTACCTGTGGTTATTCACTTCTCTCAAGAGATTTAATAAACAAGGCAGAGTCCACAACAGACTAATTGTACATGGTCTTTAGAAGGAACAAGTCTGCCATACCAGCTGGCCTTGCCGTATACCTTGTTTTCTTACACTCAGTTTTAGCAGCCAATTGAACAGAAAAATAGTGACTCGGCTGAGCAGTTGTGCCTGATATTTCTTCACTTGTTTAATCCCGCTAGCCCCCTGTTCTCCTTATATTTCAGCAAACTATATATAATCTTTATGCCACACTTTGAAAAAAAGGTCCACCTTCCAGTGATCATTTCTTTTGTGTTCTGATGCCGAACTAGTTTTCTGCATGCTCCTGTTATCATTACTATTGACAGATTTTCAAAACAAGTTCATTCGCAAGCAGCTAAGTCTTTATTCAGCAGGTCGCATTGTTTCTGAGCTCAGAATGTGAAGGAGGGTTGCTGGTTGAGCTGTTCCAAATGATAAGCAGACTCAAAGGGTTGCACCCTTCTGATCCAATATGATTTCACGCAACAGGCTCAAATTAAACAATGACGTAAAAGGAACTGTTCTTAATGCTAAACAGAACTCAAAATCCAGTTTGTCTTTGGTGGGTTGGTATATGTTTGTCAGAACTTTCAGTTCACAATGAGATCACCACAGATTCAAGATCCAGAACGTTCAACTGTTCAAAGTGACCAAAGAAACAGACACATCCTATAATAAAGCAAACTATTAACTATTCTGATTAACTATTCCTGATGAAGGACTCTTGCCCGAAACATTGATTTTCCTGCTCCTCAGACACTGCCTGACCTGCTGTGCTTTTCCAGCACCACACTCTCGACTCTGGCCTCCAGCATTTGCAGTCCTCACTTTCTCCTATTAACTATCCCTCCATGCACTTCACCTCACATTTTTGTGCATGACTGTTAGTGCATAAGCTGGATAGCTGAGGGCAGAGCAGTAGATATTGTCTATGTGGCCTTTAGGAAGGTCTTCAACAAGGTACCTTATTGGATCCAATGAGAACTAGCCAATTGGATACAAAATTGGTTTGACAGGAGGAAACAGAGGATGGTGGGAGAGGGTTATTTTTCAGACTGGTGACCTGTGACTAGCAGTATGCCTCAAGAATCGGTGTTGTGCCCGTTGTTATTCACCATTTATAAAAACGATTTAAATGAAAATATAGGAGGCATGTTTAATAAATTTTCAGATGACACCAAAATAATGGTATAATGAATAGTGAAGAAAGTTATCCAAGAGTACAGCAGGATCTTGACCAACTGGACCAGTGGGCCAATGAATGGCAGCTGGAGTTTAATTTAGATAAAAGCTAGGTATTGCATTTTTGTGAAACAAACCAGGGCAGGGTTTACACAAGGGCTTTAGGGAGCGTTGTCAAATAGAAAGATGCAGGTGCACATTTCTTTGAAAGTGACATCACAGGTAGACAGGGTGATGAAGAAGGTGTTTGGCATATTTGTCTTCATTGGTCAGATCATTGAGCACAGGAATTAGGAGGTAATGCTACAGCTGGGGAGGATTCTGGGTATTTCAAGATGGAGGAAGGGAAAAATTTCTGTCTATAACATCTGCTCCTTTTTTGAGGTATTTTAGGTGCTGGAGGTGATTTCCTCAAATTCTAGGAGCAGCAATTACTGTTTTATACACTGATGCATTGTTTTGGAACTTTGGAAAAGAAAAGTCAAAACAACAGCAATTTTAAAAGGGACAAGAACAGACAAAGGAAGTACATGGTGAGGTCATTGCAGGAGAGAGATGGAGAAAGAACCTGCACAATTACTGCCTTTGATGTTTGAATTCATGTATTGCTGGACATGGGAGTGCATCTGAGAAAATTAACAAACAGTGAAATTCACAACTGATCTTGGAGGAACTGTTAGGCAAAGTCCACAGCACAGAATCAGATAAGTTAATTGTTGTTTTAAATGTGGCCCACAGAGAATCTGCAGAAGTGAGTAGAGTGGGTTCTTTCTTGATTAGTTTTTTTGGAGATATGCCTCTTGATTAAATTAAAATATAAGCCATAACTATTAATTTAACCTGGGGCAGTGTTTGTAGGGGAATAAGACAGTGTTATTTTCTGGGTCTGTAGATTGTGAAGGAGCAAAAATGGCCTTTAATAGAGTGATATGTACTTCTTGTTAGATATGGGAGTTTAAAGAGAGTTTAAGTGTTATAGCAGATTATATCTGCCATAAATGCTGTTGGCTACAAATCTTATCAGATCGAATGAATCGGTTGGAGAGACAGTTAGAAGCAATGAGGAATTCGCAACAGTAACAGTATGTGATGGATGGCAGTTATAGGAAGGGGGAAAGCCTCCGATACAGTCACATAGATGGGTTAACTCCAGGAAAGGTAAGAGAGGTAGGCAGCAAGTGCAGGAATCTTCTGTGGATATACCCATTTCAAACAGGTATGCTGTTTTGGAAAATGTAGGGGGTGATGGATTCTCAGGTGAACGTAGCACGAACAGCCAGGTTTCTGGTATTGAGACTGGCTCTGATGCAACGAGGGGTATGTCGGGTTCCAAGAGATTAATTGTATTAGGGGATTCTCTAGTCCGAGGTACATACAGGGGAGAGGGCCCAGCGAGAAGTCATTGTCCACATTGGTACCAATGACATAGGAAGGGAAAAGGTTGAGAATCTGAAGGGAGATTACAGAGAGTTAGGCAGAAATTTAAAAAGTAGATCCTTGAGAGTAGTAATATATGGATTACTCTAGGTGCTATCAGCTATTGAGGGCAGGAATAGAGGATAGAACAGTTGAATGCATGGCTGAGGAGCTGGTGTATATGGGGGAAGGATTAACATTTTTGGATCATTGGAATCTCTTTTGGGGTAGAAGTGACCTGCACAAGAAAAACAGATTGCACCTAAATTGGAAGGGGACTAATTTACTGGCAGGGAAAATTGCTAGAGCTGCTTGGGAGGATTTAAACTAGTAAGGTGGGGAGGGTCGGACCCAGGGAGATAGTGAGGAAAGAAATCAGTCTGAGGCTGGTACAGTTGAGAACAGAAGCAAGTCAAACAGTCAGGGCAGGCAGGGACAAGGTAGGACTAATAAACTAAACTGCATTTCTTTCAATGCAAGGGGCCTAACAGGGAAGGCAGATGAACTCAAGGCATGGTTAGGAATGTGGGACTGGGATATCATAGCAATTACAGAAACATGGCTCAGGGATGGGCAAGACTGGCAGCTTAATGTTCCAGGATACAAAAGCAATAGGAAGGATAGAAAGGGAGGCAAGAGAGGAGGGGGAGTGGCATTTTTGATAAGGGATAGCATTGCAGCTGTGCTGAGGGAGGATATTCCCAGAAATACATCCAGGCAAGTTATTTGGGTGGAACTGAGAAATAAGAAAGGGATGATCACCTTATTGGGATTGTATTATAAACCCCCTAATAGTCAGAAGGAAATTGAAAAACAAATTTGTAAGGAGATCTCAGCTATCTGTAAGAATAATAGGGTGATTATGTTAGGGGATTTTAACTTTCCAAACATAGACTGGGACTGTCATAGTGTTACAGATTTAGATGGAGTGGAATTTGTTAAGTGTGTACAAGACAATTTTCTGATTCAGTATGTGGATATACCTCCTAGAGAAGGTGCAAAACATGACCTACTCTTGGGGAATAAAGCTGGGAAGGTGACTGAGGTGCCAGTAGGGACGCACTTTGGGGCCAGCGACCATAATTCCATTGGATTTAAAATAGTGATGGAAAAGGATAGTCCAGATCTAAAAGTTGAAGTTCTAAATTGGAGGAAGGCCAATTTGGACGGTATTAGACAAGAACATTCAAAAGCTGATTGGGGCCAAATGTTCGCAGGTAAAGGAACGACTGGAAAGTGGGAAGCCTTCAGAAATGAGATAACGAGAATCCTGAGAAAGTATATTCCTATTAGGGTGAAAGGAAAGACGGTAGGTATAGGGAATGCTGGATGACTAAAGAAATTGAGGGTTTGGTTAAGAAAAAGAAGGAAGTATATGTAAGGTATAAACAAGCTAGATCGAGTGAAGAATATAAAGGAAATAGGAGTATACTTAAGAGGGAAATCACGAGGGCAAAAAGGGGACATGAGATGGCTTTGGCAAATAGAATTAAGGAGAATCCAAAGAGTTTTTACAAATACATTAAGGACAAAAGGGTAACTAGGGAGAGAATAGGGCCCCTCAGAGATCAACAAGGCGGCCTTTGTGTGGAGCTGCATAAAATGGGGGAGATACTAAATGAGCATTTTCTTTTAGATTAGATTACTTACAGTGTGGAAACAGGCCCTTCAGCCCAACAAGTCCACACCGACCCTCCAAACAGCAACCCACCCAGACCCATTCCCCTACATTTACCCCTTCACCTAACACTATGGGCAATTTAACATGGCCAATTCACCTAACCTGCACATCTCTGTGACTGTGGGAGGAAACCAGAGCACCTGGAGGAAACCCACACAGACACTGGGAGAATGTGCAAATTCCACACAGACAGTTGCCTGATGCAGGAATTGAACCCAGGTCTCTGGCACTGTAAGGCAGCAGTGCTAACCACGGTGCCACCATGCATCAGTATTTGCTGTGGAAAAGGATATGGATGATATAGACTGTAGGGAAATAGATGATGACACCTTACAAAATGTCCATATTACAGAGGAGGAAGTGCTGGATGTCTTGAAATGGGTAAAGGTGGATAAATCCCCAGGCGCTGCATTTTGGGAAAGCATATCTTGGCAGGACTTATACACTTAATGGTAAAGTCCTAGAGAGTGTTGCTGAACAAAGAGACCTTAGAGTGCAGGTTCATAGCTCCTTGAAATTGGAGTCGCAGGTAGATAGGATAGTGAAGAAGGCGTTTGGTATGCTTTCCTTTATTGGTCAGAGTACTGAGTACAGGAGTTGGGAGGTCACGTTGTGGCTGTACAGGACATTGGATAGGCCACTGTTGGAATATTGCGTGGAATTCTGGTCTCTTTCCTATCGGAAAGATGTTGTGAAACTTGAAAGGATTCAGAAAAGATTTACAAAGATGTTGCTAGGATTGGAGGATTTGAGCTATAGGGAGAAGCTGAACAGGCTGCGGCTGTTTTCACTGGAGTGTCGGAGGCTGAGGGGTGACCTTTTAGAGATTTATAGAATTATGAGGGGCATGGAAAGGGTAAATAGGCAAAGTCCTTTCTCTGGTGTCGGGGAGTCCAGAACTATAGGTTTAGGGTGAGAGGGGAAAGATATAATAGAGACCTACGGGGCAACCTTTTCACACAGAGGGTGATACGTGTATGGAATGAGCTGCCAGAGGAAGTGGTGGGAACTGGTACAATTGCAACATTTAGGAGGCATTTGGATGGGTATATGAATAGGAATGATTTGGAGGAATATAGGCTGGGTGCTGGCAGGTGGGACTAAATTGGTTTGGGCTATCTGGTCGGCATGGACAGGTTGGACCGAAGCGTCTGTTTCCATGCTATACATCTCTATGACTCTGTACAAAATCACAAGGGGCATAGATAAGGTGAATAGCCAATGTCTTTTCCTCAGAGTAAGTGAGTCCAAAACTATGGGCATAGGTTTAAGGTAAGAATCGAAAAGTGTGGCACTGGAAAAGTACAGCAGGTCAAGCAGCATCTAAGGCGCAGGACAATTTCGGACATTAGCCTTCATCAGGAATGACGAATGAAGGGCTCATGCCCAAAGCATCGACTCTCTTGCTCCTCGGAAGCTGTCTGACATGTTGTGCTCTCCCAGCGCCACACTTTTTGACTCTGATCTGCAGCATCTGCAGTCCTCCCTTTCTCCATAGGCTGACGGTAGGAGGGGAAAGATTTAAAAGGGACCTGAAAGACAACCTTTTCTTGCAGAGGGTGTGTATATGGATTCAACCGCCAGAGGAGGTCGAGGTAGGTCCAGCTACAAAATTTAAAAGACATTTGGACAGGTACATGGATGGAAAAGGTTTCGATGGATATGGACTAAACGCAGGCAAATAGGACTAGTTCAGTTCAGGAAACTTCGTTGGCATGAATGAGTTGGGCCGAAAGGTTTGTTTCTGTGCCGTATACCTCTATGACTCTATCACTTTGTACTGAAACAATGTATTATTTTCTTCTTTACTTTGTCCTTGGTCTTTGTGGTAGTACACGGACACTGAGTGCAACGTTTGGTATAAATTGTGGTCATATCCAGCAGAATCATCTGAGATGCCTTGGGTAAATTCACAGCCAGCAATCCCTCTTACTGTTACTGGCTCAGTCACTGATATGAAGTAGGGAAGGATGGCCACACAAGGTATTTGTTGAACAGAATAGATTTATTGCACATGACCTAATGGTTACATTGCATCTAAGTTACATGGTAGTTCCTTATAAGACCTCAGGTTAGATTTAAGAGTAAGAAAACATTACTGTGAACTTGGAACTTGAAATACAAGTGAACCAGTTAGCTCCTTCCAAGAAACTACTTTCCAGAGAAGCATTCTTTTCATTCTGATAAGCTGAGCTTTCCTCATGGTGTTAGTTAACTCTTTCAGGTACTAACTGTTTATTAAATTCTTTATACAATTGTTTAAAATAAATAACATTGGTAAAGCAAATAGATTTACAAGTACCCATTGTTCAGCAAGTCTCTGACTTTACAAATGGCTGTCAACTTGGTTGGCTTGGAAGCTTGCTGCTGGAGGACAGAACTTTCAAGTTCAATTCATTCAAAACCTGGAATCTTGGTGGATCTTTAATCTCCTGAATACTGTTTAACATATTCCCACTTGGAGGATCTTTAGTTTGATCGAATCATGTAAGAGAAGAAGCTGTGTTTCTGAAAGAAGTCAACTGCAGTGAGGTTAACTCGTGTGTGCCTCTTCCATTCTTGCACATCCTCATTTGGATGACATGGTCAGTTTATCCAATTAAATCTGATTCTGCCCTTTTTCTACTGCTTCCTTCAAACAGACAACCTGACTATCTCAAGAATCTACTGCTAACTGGTACTATAAATTACTGGTGTCTATGGTGTCAAAGATATCCAATGATCAGAGTTTGAATATTCATTTGCGGTTGGAAGTCAATTTAATAATCTCATCCTGTGAAATCAGTAGCACCTTCTGACCTCTCAAGGTGTGAAGAGTTGTTGTATACTTACGTAACTGATCTTCAGTGGCATACATTTCCTCTTGGGTTCATCAAGTATTCCTCTGAGGCTTATGAAGTCTTCTTATTGAACAAAGCTATGTCAACTGATTGCGTTTGATGTCTGAGCGGGTTGATGCTTTTGAAGCAGAATTGTAAAAGTTACACAGGTTTCTCTGCTCTGAGTGAGAAGTGTTGGTTTCTGATGATGCATCCGTAATCCATATAGAATTGCTTTCTTATTTTAAGACTACCCTCGCAATGCCTTTGATTTTGAGTAATGTTCTGTAGTTCCTGCTGTCCTGTGTCTGAAAATTGTAGTTTTAATGAAGTGGGCTTTTTTTATATTATATAGTGACACTTGTCCCAGTGTCACGTTTGAAATGAAGTTTGATGCCAATGAATCTGTATACTCTCTATCATACACATGAGTCTTCTAATACCCCTTGGAATGATTCAGTTTAAAGATGTTATATCATCATATTAGGATGTGTCGTAATGGAGGCATTTCTTGGTAATCTGGAACTTCTGCCAATAATACTAGCTCTAAGGTGTTGATCTTGATCTGCAAATAAGCTTTATTAATTCGCTGCTTCAGATGTTATTTTTGACTTTTCGATATTCTCTGGAAATGGCCCACTTTCTTACAAAAGCTGCACTGATGTTAATAAAACTGGATATTGTAACTGGATATTGTGTCTGTTTGCATATGTTTTTAAAATTTCCATATCTGAAACAGCAACCTCTAGTATCAAGCAATTTGAAGACTTTAATGCTGTTTTGATCATGTCTGAATAGATTAGATTAGATTACTTACAGTGTGGAAACAGGCCCTTAGGCCCAACAAGTCCACACCAACCCTCGAAGAGCAATCCACCCAGACCCATTCCCCTACATGAGTTAGGTTTACTTTCTGTTCTTGTCAATGCCTTGTAATACTTTTGGGTTTCAGCTTCTACTATATATGGATAGCTCTTTCAAGTGTGACATCTCTTTTTTGTTTGTAACAGAGCTGAATGAAAAGTATCATACAATTCTACGAACAACTCTGTCTCAAATTAGTTCTAACTGACATAATTAGTTCTGTCAGTGTGACAGACTGACAAATTAGTTCTGCCAATCACTTGATGAAGGAACAGCGCTTCAAAAGGTAATGCTTCCAAATAAACTGGTTGGACTATAATCTTGTGTTGTGTGATTTTTAACTCAAATTAGTTCTGACAATATGAAACAATCATCAATAAAGTTGTCAACAGGTTCTCCTGGAAACTGCAATCCTATATTAAAATGTGCTTTCTCCACTGTTTCTAAATACAATATAATTGCCAATACCATATTATCCAAGTTGTCTATCTCTTATATTCTGCTGTTTTAAAATATGCTCTGCTACTTGACATTGTTCTTCTTTTCTCTGGGCTTTTTTTTGCAGTCCTGAAGCAATTCTTCATCTCATGAAATATTTCTTCCATACCATCTACTTTAATACACTGTCGGAAGTATCTGTATTCTTACATCTACTTTGTGGTGTAAACTTTTCTTCATTACTGTTCCTTCTCTTATTTAAATAATTTATTTGAAACCTAGTGAAGGAATATTTTTGAAGAAGGGTCTCTGGACCCGAAACATTAACTCTGCTTTCTCTCTACAGATACTGCTTGATTTGCTGAGTTTTTCTAGCAATTTCTGATTTGCCTGTGAAAGAATATTTTATCTACATTGTGTATATAGCTGGTATTCAATACTTTAAATAGCATGATCACTTCAATTAATAAATGCTGAGTGTTCTTTTGCAACTTATTTTTGGTATTGTGATTTGTTGTTGCTGTATACTGAAGATGAATTGTTAATGAAGCCTGTTTTAATTAAGTTTCTTTTATACTGCTATTTCTTTGTTTCACTTTTCAGAAGTTTATCTTTAAATTCTATCAATTAGCGTGGCAAAATCTTCTAAATATTTTAGAATTACCCTTCAATTTCTATTAAAGCCAAAGAGTCGGAGAGATGTGCAGCACGGAAACAGACTCTTCAGTCAACTCATCCATGCCAACCAGATATCTTAAGTTAATTTACTTTCCTTTTTCAACAATTGGCCTGTATTCTTTAAACTCTTCCTCTTCATATACCCAACCAGATGTCTTTTAAATGTTGTAATTGTATCAGCCTCTACCACTTACTCTGGCAGCTCATTCCATGTACGCACCATCTTCTGAGTGAAAAGGTAACCCTTTAAGTCCATTTCAAATTTTCCTCTCTCACCCTAAACCTATGCCCTCTAGCTCTGGAATCCTGTACCCCAGGGAAAAGACCGTGGCTATTTATTCTATCCACCACCCTCATGATTTTAGAAACTTCCACAAGGTCAAACCTCAGCCTCCGACGCCCCAGGGAAAACAGCCCCAGCCTACTCAGCCTCTCCCTATAGCTCAAATCCTCCAACCCTGGCAACATCCTTGTACACTTTTCTGAACTCTTTCAAGTTTCACAACATCCTTTTGATAGTAGGGAGACCAGATTTGCATTCAATATTCCAAACGTCGCCTAACCAATGTCCTATACAGCCACAACATAACCTGCCAATTCCTATACTTAATGTTCTGTTCAATAAAGATAAGCATAACAAATGACTTCTTCACTCTCCTCTCTACCTGCAACTCCATTTTCAAGGAACTATGAATCTGCACTCCAAGGTCTCTTTGTTCAGCAACACTCCCCAGGACCTTACCATTAATTGTATGAGTCCTGCCCTGATTTGCCTTTCCAAAATGCAGCACCTCACATTTATCTAAGTTGAACTCCATCTGCCACTCCTAGGCCCATTAGCCCATCTGATCAAAATCCCATTGAACCCTGAGGTAACCTTCTTTGCTGTCCACTACACCTCCAATTTTAATGTCATCTGCAAATTTACTAACCATACCTCCTGTGCTCACATCCAAATAATTTAAATAAATGACAAAAAGCAATGGACCCAGCACCGATCCTTGTGCTCACTGCTGGTCACAGGCCTCCAGTCCAAAAAGCAACCTTCTACCACCACCCTCTGTCTTCTACGTTCGAGCCAGTTCTGTATCCAAATGGCTAGCTCTCCCTGTATTCCATGTAATCTAACCTTGCTAACCAGTCTCCCATGCAGAACCTTGTTGAATGCCTTTACTGAAATCCATACAGATCACATCCGCCACCCTACCTTCATCAATCCTCTTCGGTGCTTCTTCAAAACATTCTATTAAGTTTGTGAGAAACAATTTCCCATGCACAAAGCCATGTTGACTATTGCTAATCATTCCTTGCCTTTGCAAATACATGTATTCCTGTCCCTCAAGATTCCCTCTAACAACTTGTTCACCACTGATGTCAGTGCACTGTAGTTCCCTGGATTTTCCTTGCCACTTATCTTAAATAGTGGCACTATGTTAGCAAACCTCTAATCTTCCGACACCTCGCCTGTGGCTATTGATGAAATAAATATCTCAGCAAGGGGCTCAGCAATTACTTTCCTAGTTTCCCACAACTTCTACGTTATACCTGATCAGGTCCTGGGGAGTTATCCACTTTTTAATATATTTTAATACATCCAGCACCTCTTCCTCATCAAGATATTGCTATTGATTTCCCCAAGTCCTCTAGCTTCCATATCCTTCTCCACTGTAAACACTGATGCAAAATACTCATTTAATTATCTCCCCCAACTCCTGCCATTCTGCACTTAGGCTGTCTTGCTGAGCTTTAAGTGGTTCTATTCTCTCCCTCGTTACCCTTTTGCCCTTGATGTATTTGTAGAATCCCTTTGGATTCTCTTTAAACCTACTTGTCAAATTCTTGTTTTCAAGAATTTAAAAGAGCATAGCAATGTGCTAAAATGAAGTCATTTTGTAGGTTTATTTTTCTGAAATGGAAAAAGATGTTGTAGTTTTGCGCTATTTCTCTCTCCTTCATAATGGGTTTCACATTCCTCTTCACAATATAGGCAATTTGCATCCTTTCTGTTGAATGCTCACGAGTTTCATTCTGAAAATGTTTGGCACCCTACTTCTTGACTTTGAGTCTGTTTTTGATTGCATTGCAAACATTAATCTTCATTTAAACACAGCAATTATTAATAAACTGTTTATGCAGTGTAGTCAAATTATACCAGCTAGTTTAATGCTTTTCTTTATGTGTGTCCTCTTTTTGAAAGTTTGTTTGCAGTTGTTCCCAACAGATTCAAACTCTTATAATGATGGTCTTTTATTAGATACAGCAATTTAAACTTTGATTTAGTTTCTGAGCTTTGAATTGTTTATTCAATGGACAAATTTTCACCCTTCCTCCAAGGGGCATAACTAATATTAAATGTCTGATAATGAGTGCTCTGCCCTGGATTGATTCATACTTCCCAGTTGTAACCTTAATAAGTTTGTTTTGGTCTACATGAGCTTTTTCAATTTTTTCCACGATTGCTAGTTGATTGGATTTTTTTTCCCCAGGTAGGCTTAGTATATCTATTGCTTCTGAGTTCTGGATAAAGGCAAGTCTAGGACTAAGGGGTATAGTTTAAAAAAATAGGGATCTCCCATTTAAGGCTAACTTGAGAAGAAATTTGATCTTTTAGAAGGTTGCCAGTGCAGGTAAAAATACTGAGAAAAGCTTGTAATATTTTGAAACAAGTATAGTGGCCATACTGAAGCTCTTGTTTGACGTATACAAATCAGGCCTGACTCCTGCTTCTAATTGTATGTAAATGTGGTTCCTTCCCTCCAGGAAATTAGAGAAGTGGATAGGTTCATGTGACGTTTCTAAGTGCTTTCTCCAACACCTTTCTTTGTGCATGGGAATCTGTAGGCTAATTTTTGCTCAGATAATGTAACAGATGAACCAGCTCCCAATAACATCCACATATAAACAGGATAACAATAAAAAATAATTGATCATTAATAATGCCGCTAGCATTTTGTTCCAGGGTTAATAAATCATTAAATTGAAGTTATTCCAACGCCTTGGTTCACATCTCCAGAGCATTAGTTGAAACCTCTGGATTACAAGGCCAACATCATTACTATTTTGCTACCATCCCCCTTAATTAAGTCAGCCTGGATCAATTGCTTTCAGACATCAATGTTTGCTGCACAGTGAGCACTGTAAATGATAATGGAAACATATTTGTGCCTCTCTCCCTTTCTGCACGTGCAGAGAAGCTTGGGTCACTGTTGTGATAGTAACAAGGTCAGTCTTGGGGCTGTTAACCCGGTCCAATTAGGGAGCCCTGACTGACAGACAAAAAACAGAAGTGTCAGAGGTTCTGTTCACCCTGAGAGCTGGCTTGGAGGGAGCTGGATCAGTGTCAAGCTTCTTCCACCTGTAAATAAAGGGTGACTTGGTAATGGGGTACTGGCCTGTGTGAGGTTATTCGAGTCACCCTCCGTAAAAGTTAAATGCCCATCCACAGATTCCCTATCCCTTCCACAAACTGCCTGCACAGTTTTACTTTAAAACAAACAACTGAATCAGATCCCAAAGTATCTGAATGTGGCAACATTGCAATGTTAAATGAATCAAAACTAGCTCAGTCTAGTCACTTCAGGCTTAGAATTTGATTTGATACTAATCCCAAATATTGATATTAACAGATTCAAATGTCTGAAAGTGTGCTAATTATTAGGGAGTCTCCGTATTGCTGTTTATAAAAGCTGGTGATGGCATGACCTAATCAGTCAGAAATGTAAGTTACAATGTACGTAATACTTTGACCCTCCATTGACATTGTATATAACTGTATGTCACAATGCAAATGGCAAGTTCCTTCAGTTACTGTAGAAATCAGCAAATGAGTTAATCCTGTTGGAATGAAGGTGGATATTGTAATTTCTGTTCATATTTGTTAGTTCACAGGGAGCCTAAAGCCACACTTCTAAATCATAAAGCTAAGAGATAACATTTTTTGACATTCCCATTATGTGGTTAGATTGTAAAAGTCACCATCTCAAGATGCAGTGGAGGCAAGTGGGATGGAAACATTTAAGGGGAATTGTTATAAACATATGAGAGAGAAAAGAATTAGTGGTTGTGTTGTTGGGGTGAGATGAAGTGGAGTTGAGGGGTTGGTTGTGGGGTTGAGCTGGCTTGTATGCATCTTCAACATTGGCCTGGAACAGTTGAGCTAAACAATCTGCTTCTGCAGTATGCGTTCTTAGTAACTAATGTAAATGGATGAAAACGATAATTGTATTCATTCTTTAACTACTGTTCACAGTGTCTGTCATTGACAAGCTCACACTTCAAAACTTTGTTTATTAGATGTGACTACTGCTGGTTAGGCCAGTGTTTATTGTCCTTGGACTGTAAACTCAGCTGCAGTGCTGTTCAGAAAGGAATCCCAGAGTTTAGTACAATGGCAGTGAAGGAATGGTGATATAGTTTAATAACAATGCACAACCTTTAAAGATTACTTCACTGATGAAGGAGCAGTGCTCTGAAAGCTTGTGATTTCAAACAAACCTGTTGGAAAATAACTTGGTGTCGTGTGACCTCTGACATTTAAAGATTAAGCAGAAATTTGGGATGATGGGCATTATATAGGAATAAAGTGCTATTTTGTAGGGAAATGAAAATTAATAAATGACGTACTCAACAAAACAATTAATTTTGTTAAACTTTATCACCTTCATTATAAATTCCATCTTTTGCACAATAAATTGTCATTTTGTTTCTAACAGCCCTGTAAAATATCTCTTTACACTCCATGTATGGATGCAGGACATATCCTGGAGAGAGGTGAATAAAACATTGACGTGAACAAAGGTGAGAATGGAATTTCCGTTACAGGGATTAGGCGAAATAGGAATAAGGATCAGAGACAAAAGGAGAAGCAGATTTAATTACAGCATAGAAACTTAAACTAAATTGTAGCTGAATTAATATACACAGTAAGAATTGGAGCATGGCCATCCCGGGCAAATTAGTGAGGCCTCTTCTGGAGTATTTGTGTCCAGTTCTGGTCACTCAGTTATAGGAGGATATTATTAAGCTAGAGAGGGTTCAGACAAGATTTACCAGGGTGTTGCCAGGTATGGAATATTTGAGTTATATAGAAAGGCTCAATAGGCTGGGACTTCTTTTCACTGGTGCGAAGAAGGTTGAGAAGTGACCCTATACAGATCTATAAAATCATAAGTGGTTATAGACAGGGTTATTGGTAGGTGTCTTTCCCTAAGATGGGAGATTTCAATACTAGGGGCATATTTTTAAGGTGAGAGGAGAGAGATTTAAGAAAGTCACGAGGGACAAAGTTTTTATACAGAAGGTGGTTCACGTGCAGAATGAACTTGCTGAGGAAGTGGTGGATGCAGATACAGTTGGAATGTTTAAAAGGCATCTAGATAAGTACATGAATAGGAAAGGTTTGGAGGGATATAGGTCAGGAGAAGGCAGGTGGGGCTAGTTTTGATTGGGATTATGTTCAGCATGGACTGGTTGAACCAAAGGATCAGTTTCCATGCTGTTTGACTCTATGACTCTATGACAAAAAATTTGTACCCTAATTATGGGAGGGAAATGTGAGAGAAAAATCATGTATCAATCAAGCCAAAGAACTGGGAAGCACTTGGAGATTTTATTTAGTGACTCATTGATTGGAGAAAGGAGGGATAAACAGAAAAATTTGAATAGGAGTCCAAATCTGTGCAAGTCTCCATCCTCAAGTTGTATGTTTCTGCAGCTACAAAGGAATACGATTTATGAGATTTTGTCACAAGAAATGTAATCGGTCAAGGAGATAATTATGGCTGAGAACATTTTGAATAGCCGCAATAACATTTAAAGTCCAAATAGAAAGAGAAACATGCTGTAAAAAAGCAAAATCAAATCAAAATGAGGATGATTTTAAGATGAGGGACGAACTAGCTGAGATGAGACTTACAGAGAATTTAGCAAAAAAGGATAGTGATCAACAAAAGGAAAATTAACAAGATGCAAAAAAATACAGAATACAGCATCAAAAAGATTGTGAAGAATGCCTTAAATTAATAAAAATGTCCAGAAATAAACTTAAAATGAAAAAGAGGATTTATGACATTGACATACACGATACAAACTTTAAAAAGACAATATGGAAAGTGATGGGAAAAGGACAGTAAGAATTGAATATGCAAGACTCTGAAAATATTTTTTTAAAAATAGTAATATATTTTGCAAATAGGTCAGGAATAGATTAGTGGAGAGGATTATTAAAGGATTGTCTAGGATATGTAACAGTATTTTATTTAACTTTTACACAGGAAAAGGATATTGAGGCGGAAGTAAACCATCAATAGAGTAAAATGAGTAAAACTTACACCTGACACTTCCAAAGAAGAAATAATGCCTGTGCTCCAAGTTATATTCAAAGCTTTAGTAAGACTGAGTGTGTGCCAGAGAACTGAAGGCTGATCAATGTAACACCTGCTTTCATGACAGATAATTACAGGCCAGTCAGTTTAATAACTGGGGGAGTAGACCTTTTGGAATCTTTATTTGAAATTACTAAATATCGGGAGAAAGGGGAAATAATCTGAAGCAGCTAATAAGGTTTTCTGAAAGGCACATTGTATTTGCTAAATCAACTAGATTTTCTGAGGAGGTTTTGAAGTGAATGATATTTATTCTTTGGAGTTACAGGTCTGGTAGATAGAGGAAACGTAACGGATACTGTGTACGTGGACATGAAGCAATGTCAAAGCTCGAGGACCAGGAGAATGAAGGGGAATAGGGCTGAGCAGGAGGCTAGAAAATTTGATTAGAAACTACATAAGATCAAGAAAGGAATTAAGAGTAGAGAGTAGTTGGAAGTGGTTAATAAAGTCCATGAAGTTATTTTTTTTCTGAGAATATCAGCTTGCTTTGATTTACAAAATGAGTCAAACCAATTAGTTTAAATCTGAATCACAGTTTGAATACCTTAAGTGTTATTATGTGAAACATCATAAAATCTGCAAGTGATGTGTGGCAATGCCAAAGGCAAGTGTACTGAAAAAATATTGACATATTTACTTTAACATACAACAACAGTTGAATGTTTTAAAGCAGTTTATGTAACAATAAATACAGCTGTAGTAAAGGGCACAATGAAAACAGAAGGTTAACCACTCCCATTGAGAAAAGGGCAAACCAAATTCTCAGTCATGGCTCTTTCAAAATTTCACTTAAGGAAAATATTCCTGCCTGAGACTTTAAAATTTCCAACTATTCCACATTGTCATAGAAGCAAATAATATGACAATTAATATATAAGTAATTGAGGGAAGAGCATAAAAACGACAATTCCAACTTACCTCTATATGGTCTGTTGGATCTGTAACATACACCTGGTTGGCAATTGTGTATTACCTCTGGCCTAGAGAATTAAGTCAATCGAGCATTTAGCAATTGGCTCTGTATCCACAGCATCCCACTTAGTCAGGTCCAAGAAGCAACAGAAATAAAATCACAAAAATTAATTATTAATCAAATAACAGCATGCATAGATGTTTATAGGTACTCACACTCCAACCATTTATAGCACAGTGCCAAAGGTTTTGATATAAAAGCAATCACTCAATAAAGGGGCTTAAGATGTGGCAATTTTACACACATCTCCATTGGGGTGGAGCTGAGTCATAAACACAGTAGACCTGACTGAATAGAGTTGCCAACTCTGTTCAAACTTAATTTTAGTGTCCGAGAATATTCATTGGCGTGGTATGTTCAAAATTTAATGCTCCAGTGCCAATGTAACTGCTGTGAAATATGCCATGTCATTGTGTTTCAATGATGGCCACCTTAATGTGAACAGGAAGTAATGAAGAAATTCTTAAGTCCTGCAACATCAGTTAAGAAAAAAATACAGTTCATGTTTCAAGAGCAATTGTTTGAGCTAGTAAAATAATTACATAGCTTACTTGGAAGGACTACTTAATTTGCGACTCAATGAAACTCTGTAAATACTTTAAATGTTTTTAGTAACGACTGTGCTTGCCAGTTTTCGTATCATCCATGTTTTACTCACATAACTTTGAATTTCATGTATTCTACAGATGGGTCAATCATGATGTAACTGTCGTGATTGTAATGAGGTCAGCCAGATGGCCCTCATAGAGTCATACAGCATGGAAATAGACCCTTCAGTCCACCCAGTCTATGCTGAACGTTATCCCAGACTAAACTAGTCCCACCCGCCTGCTGCTGGGCCCATATCCCTACAAACCATTCCTATTCAGGTACTTAGCAAAGTGACTTTTAAAACTTGTAATTGTGCCCACAACTACCGCTTCCAGACGTGAACTACTCCATATATTATTCTTGTCTTTTTAAAGTGTCTCTCTTCTCACCTTAAAAATGTGCTCCTTTGCCTTCAAATCCCCCATCCTAGGGAAAAGACACCTACAATTAACCATGTCTATACCCCTCATAATTTTATAAGGTCACCTCTCAACACTTCTAGAAGTTATGGTAGTGTTAATCTGTTCCAGTCAGGGAGCCCTGGCTGACAGATATAAACAGCAGAAAGTGACATTCCTAATGAAGAGCTGATGCCCGAAATATCGATTCTCCTGCTCCTCAGATGAGAGCTAGCTGTGAGGAAGCTGGATCAGTGTCAAGGTCATTCGTATAAATAAAGGGTGACTAAGTGACAGGATACTACCTTCTGTAGAGATTTCAGAAATCAATTTACACAACAGATTCCTGCTCCTATGTGCAATGTTTCCAATTTGACTTTGCAAATTGAAGAAAATTGCAAAAAGATAACAGATAGCTTCCATAAACAGGAAACCTTGTTATACTGAAGCATGCAGAAGCACATTTTCACAAGCTGATACATAGCAACTTTTCACACATTTTTTCCACTTTGAAGTTTATTGGGGCATAAAACGATGGTAGGAAGTGGGGGTCAGGGAGTTCAAACTGGGAGATAGTGAATCAGCAGTCCCATTTCCAGGTCTGCAAATTTTCTTTTCTATTGGAGCCTTGAGTTACTGCTTAAGATAAATTCATACCCATTGCATTTTGGCTTTTTTTTCATCAAGTTTCCAGATGTCGACACCACTTATGTCTTTCAAATGAGATGTTAAACCTCTTCTAGCTCAAGTGAATGTAAACAGTTCTATAGGACTTTTTCAGAACTCTCCCTGCTGTCCCAGCCAAAATTTTTCTCTTAACTGGTTTCAGCAAGCCAAAATTGATTGGTCATCATTGGTCAAGGGAGCTTGTCATGCTAAGTGGGTTATCATATTTACAACATTAAAGTTGAAAGAGGAAAAAAGTTCATAAAAATGTTTGAACATTGGAGTATTTGCCATTCCCATATTGTATATTTTTTTCATTGTGAGACAAAGCAGCTAACCAGCAAGAAACAGAGAGTGGGGATAAATGGATAATGTTCAGACAGACCAATAGAAACTAGTGGAATGCCACAGGGACCAGTCCTAGGGTCTCGATTATCTACAGTGTACATTAATGACTTGGGCAAAGAATGTCTTGAAATATTTGGCAGATAGACTATACTATAGAAGCATGTGATGTTGTCCAATTTGCAAGGAAGAACAGAAAAGCAAATCATTATTCAAAGGAAAAGAGGTTGCAGAATGCTGCAGTCTAGAGTGATCTAAATGTCCTTTTAACACAAATTACAAAAGGTTAGCAAGCAGGTACAGCAGGTATGTAGGAAGACAAATGGGCTGTTGGCCTTTATTGCAAGGTGTCTGGGTTAAAGAAGTATTGAAGTTTTGCCTTAACTGTATAAGCTGTTGGTGAGATTTTATATAGAGTGTTTCACACAGTTGTGATCTCTTTAATAATTAAGAAAGAATATGCTGCATTTACGACATTTTATTAAAGGTTCTCTCAGCCAATCCCTGGGATGGAGAGGTTATCTTAAAGGAAAAAGTTACTAAAATTTACAAGAATGAATATGGTCTTATTGAAACATTAGATTTGGGAGACATGACATGGTAAATACTGAGCTGATGTCCCCCCTTATGGGCTTGTGTAAAACTAGGCAGTACAGTATCAGAATAAGGAAACAAGTGGCAAAAGTCTTCTCTAATTCAGGCATTCATCTTTCTAATTCCCTGGAGGCTGAATTAGGATTTCAGGATTAGGGAGCACATCTTTAAGATGAGAGCAGAAAGATTTGAAAAAGACGTAAGGGGCATAATTTTTACTCAAGAGGATAATTCGCTTCCTGAGAAAGTGGAGGATGTGGGCACAGTTAAAACATTAAAAAAAAATTTGGATAAGTACATGTAATAGGATATGTTTGGAGGGATATGAGCCAGGAGAAGGCAGGTGGGACTAATTTAGTTTGAGATTATGTTCAGCATGGTTTGACCAAAGGAGCTGTTTCCATGCTGTATGACTCTATGACTTGATATTGAAGCCTGCGTTAAACAGGTTTACAAGGGAGAGTCATTGTTGGCAGGAAGGAGTGTGGATTTAAGTCCACAATCAGATCAGCTCCGTACGTATTGAATGATAGAATGAGGAGCCGAATGGCCAATGACTGTTCTTATTTCTGATATGTTTATGAGGTAGATTCTAAGCTTTGTATATTTATATATTATAAATTTAAATGATATTTTATACATTATAAATTTATGTTTATATAATTTTGTATGAAAGAAAATAGGCTTTTCCTCTGAAGATTACAGGGGAGGCAACAGTTTTGTGATATTATTATTGGACTGCTAATCGAGAGACCCAGGTCCCAGATTTGGTATATTTTCCTTTATTGGTCAGAGTATTGAGTACAGGAGTTGGGAGGTCATGTTGCGGCTGTACAGGACATTGGTTAGGCCACTGTTGGAATATTGCATGCAATTTTGGTCTCCTTCCTATCGAAAAGATGTTGTGAAACTTGAAAGGTTCAGAAAAGATTTGCAAGGATGTTGCCAGGATTGGAGGATTTGAGCTATAGGGAGAGGCTGAACAGGCTGGAGCTATTTTCCCTGGAGCCTCAGAGGCTGAGGGGTGACCTTATAGAGGTTTACAAAATTATGAGGGGCATGGATAGGATAAATAGGCAAAGTCTTTTCCCTGGAGTCAGGGAGTCCAAAACTAGAGGGCTTGTGTTTGGGGTGAGAGGGGAAAGATATAAAAGAGACCTACGGGGCAACTTTTTCACGCAGAGGGTGATACGTGTATGGAATGAGCTGCCAGAGGAAGTGGTGGAGGCTGGTACAATTGCAACACTTAAGAGGCATTTGGATGGGTATATGAATAGGAAGGGTTTGGAGGGATATGGGCTGGGTGCTGGCAGATGGGACTACTGGGATTGGGTTGGGATATCTGGTCGGCATGGACGATTTGGACAGAAGGGTCTGTTTCCATGCTGTACATCTTTATGACTCTATGACTCTAAATCTAGAAATCTGGATTTAAGAGTCTAATGATGACCTGACATTGTGAGAAAAGCTGTAGAAATGCAAATATTATTTTTTTTTATCAACTATGAAAGTGAGTACACAGGCTGCTCACTGACCTCGCTGAATGTCACTTAAGCTGGAAACACTGAAAATTGTCTCCTGAATCTCATCCATATCTCCATGGAAAGAAAGCATTTGATGCTTGAAATTTATCTGTAGCAAAAAAATGTTGCAACCTGAGAGCTGAGTTTTCGCCATGACAGACCTTTTTTCCATTGAAGTTCACAGAATGATAGTTTAAACTCTTTTTGGAGGTTTATTTCTTTATTCCACTGCTGCTTTTACTGTGTTGAAATTAAGAACCTTGACAATATTTTCAAAGCCACTGAAGATGAAAACGGGTCTGATGAAGAATCAGCTGCTGATTTGCTACCAGCGTGTTTTGTGCAGTAGACACAAACTAACATCACTCCCAAGGTCTTTAATAAAAACACTTCTAGTTTTACCTCAGACCTTTGCTAATGGATAATGAACATTTGCATTGAACAACCAGCAAAAAGTACTTGACAAATTGGAAATGAAGGAACTTCAATAGAGTTATGGATATCGTTATCCATACGCTAAAAAAGACCATAAGCATTTTTTAAAAATTATGCATTCATAGCATGAGATCATAACTGTCTAGTCACTGCCTGGAGGGTAATTAAGAGTCAACCACTTTACTGTGGGCCCAGAGTCACCTGTAGTTCAGACCAGGTGAGGGTGTCACTTTCCTTCTCGAAAGGGGATTACTGAACGAGATGGGTTTTTCCTGACAATCAACAATGGTTTCATAGTCATCATCAGACTCTTAATTCCAGATCTTCATTGAATTCAAATTATACTATCTGTCAAAGTGGGATTCAAACCCAGGTCCCAGGAAAAGTACTTGCGTCTCTGGATTAACAGTCAAGTGACAATACCATTGAGCTGTCACCTCCCACCTCATTGTCTGTCAAAGTTAGACAAGTGCTTACTAGCTTGAGGTGGACTATCTACAGCAAGCATGGGAGAAGGTGGGAAGGCAGGCCTCCATGAATTAACAGTAACACAGCTGTCATAGGCATTGTATCCACACTGTTAACATCAGGCAGAATAATACTCCAATTATCCAGCAAACTGAGTGCGCTGACTCCCCATTCACAACGCTTGGCTCCCAAACTTCAGAGATACTGAGAAAGTGCCGGGCTGCTCAAGGTCTCCATCAGGACAAGGTACAGGAATGCTAAGAAATTTGAAGAGAACAGCAATTCATATTGCATCGGAAAAGGGTGTTGATTCATAGGTAATTTAACTCTGACTATTAACCCTGGTTATTTAAAGAAAAGCATGGAGGAGAATTGTTCCCTGTTGTGTTCTCTATGGCGATTTGTCAACTAAATTTTTCAAGAGTTTAGCAATATCCAGAAATAATAAATTTATAGAATTGCTATATTTAAAATCCTTACATTTTTAATTTTGACTTTGATCATCCTTTGATAAATCAATTTTGTCTATTTAATATCCATTTGTAACTTTACCTTTTAATGCTACAGTTGGTACAAATGTTTTAGGTATTAATAGCTGGCTTTTTGATCACAGTCATCATTGCCATGCTATTTCCTCTGGGGGTGTTTAGATATTCCAAATGATTCAGTCCATTTAACAGACAGTGGTCCTGTACATTTCATATAGCATCTCAATATGACTTCCAAAATGTGATGCATCTCTAGGCATCTGTCTGTGTTCAGATATGCATGTTAAGATTATCTTAAGTACTTGAAAATGTAATTTAAGCACCTCTACAATAACTTTGGATATTGGCAAGTAACATAATCTGACCAAGGAGAACACCAGGCTCCTGGCATATTTTATCAATTGATACTCCCACCTAGTTGTTTTGTAAATTTGTGCCAAATATCCCAGCAACAGAGCTACTTTTAAAAACGTGAAGTGCTATGAGAGAAGCAGAGTTAATGTTTCCAGTCCGATATGATGTTTTCGGAACTGAGCTTCTTCAAAACTCCACCTTTTCTCTCCAGCAGTGTTGCATGGTTATTTCACAATATATCCAATCAATTTATTGTGATTTCAGAAAATATAAAGGAGAAATTAATTGATGCCAGCAAGTTGCACCATCAGCAGACTTTGGCCTTTACTCCAGACCCACGCACATATTCAGATGAAAGAGCAACTTCTCGGCAATGACACTGCAGAATCGGGCAGACCGGTTCAGGGTCAGTAGAAAGTCAGAAGTAGTGACATTCCCGACAAGCAGCTCACATGAAGCAAGCTGTGCTTAGCGTGCACAGCAGCTGGTACTAGCAAACTGTAGTTGTGCTGCATATGATTCTATGATCTCTTGCACGGTCTAACACCTCTCTGCCTTATGCCTTCATAGGGAGGGTAATCTAGAGTGACAAAAATGGCTATGTTCCTCAATAAGACTTCCTTACATACTGCCATCACTTCTTTGCCTCTCAGGTCAATGTATTGTGTCAATTCATCTCATTAAGTTCTGTCTCAATATTCATCACCACTGAGCTTTCCCAGACTGGCTCCCAGGCAAATCAAGTTTGAAATATGCTTCAAGCATATTAGTCACTGTGAAGACTAAAGTAAATTTGTCTCCATTTGTTAATTCTCATCTTTAAATAGTCACACACTTGAAATTTACCTGACTAATTCTCTGCACTGCTGATCATTTCAGTGCTTACCATGTGAGTCTTGATAACCTTCCCAATGCTGTTCCAAACAAGTTCCATCACATCCAGAACTTCTCTTCAACTCACTTCTCAAAGCTGTCCTCTCCAAGCTTCATGGCCCTGCAACCCTTAACATATTGATTTCGAAATCCCTAAAGTTGCACACCGTTGTATCTCTTCGGCATGAGTAAAAAGTCTATCAGCTGTATGGGTCTGTATTCTGGAATTCACTTATAATGCTTTATTTCATGTCTTTTCACCTTAAATGACCCTGTAGAACATAGCTCCCTGAGCTAACCACCAGTTGTATTCACTTACTCTTCAAGGTAAAAATAAGTGGTGCTGGAAGAGCACAGCAGTTCAGGCAGCATCCAAGGAGCAGTGAAATTGACGTTTCGGGCAAAAGCCCTTCATCAGGAATAAAGGCAGTGAGCCTGAAGTGTGGAGAGATAAGCTTGGGGAGGTTGGGGGTGGGGTGAGAGTTGCATGGAGTACAATGGGTGAGTGAGGGAGGGGATGAAGGTGATAGGTCAGGGAGGACAGGATGGAGTGGATAGGTGGAAAAGGAGCTAGGCAGGTCTGACAAGTCCGGACAAGTCATGAGGACAGTGCTGAGCTGGAAGTTTGAAATTAGGATGAGGTGGGGGAAGGGGAAATGAGGAAGCTGTTGAAGTCCACATTGATGCCCTAGGGTTGAAGTGTTCTGAGGCGGAAGATGAGGCATTCTTCCTCCAGGCGTCTGGTGGTGAGGGACCGGCGGTGAAGGAGGCCCAGGACCTCCATGTCCTCGGCAGAGTGGGAGGGGGAGTTGAAATGTTGGGCCACGGGGCGGTGTGGTTGATTGGTGCGGGTGTCCCAGAGATGTTCCCTAAAGTCCTCTGCTTGGAGGCGCCCAGGCTCCCCAATGTAGAGGAGACCACATCAGGATCAACAGATACAATAAATGATATTAGTGGATGTGCAGGTAAAACTTTGATGGATGTGGAAATCTCCTTTAGGGCCTTGGATAGAGGTGAGGGAGGAGGTGTGGGCACAGGTTTTACAGTTCCTGTGGTGGCAGGGGAAAGTGCCAAGATGGGAGGGTGGGTCGTAGTGGGGCGTGGACCTGACCAAGTAGTCACGGAGGGAACGGTCTTAGCGGAAGGTGGAAAGGGGTGGGGAGGGAAATATATCCCTGGTGGTGGGGTCTTTTTGGAGGTGGCGGAAATGTCGGTGGATGATTTGGTTTATGCAAAGGTTTGTAGGGTGGAAGGTGAGCACCAGGGGCGTTCTGTTCTTGTTACGGTTGGAGGGGTGGGGTCTGAGGGCAGAGGTGCGGGATGTAGACGAGATGCGTTGGAGGGCATCTTTAACCACGTGGGAAGGGAAATTGCAGTCTCTAAAGAAGGAGGCCATCTGGTGTGTTCTATGGTGGAACTGGTCCTCCTGGGAGCAGATACGGCGGAGGCGGAGTAATTGGGAATACGGGATGGCATTTTTGCAGGAGGTAGGGTGGGAAGAGGTGTAATCCAGGTAGCTGTGGGAGTCGGTGGGTTTGTAAAAAATGTCAGTGTGGAGTCGGTTATCATTAATGGAGATGGAGAGGTCCAGGAAGGGGAGGGAAGTGTCAGAGATGATCAGGTAAATTTAAGGTCAGGGTGGAATGTGTTGGTGAAGCTGATGAATTGCTCAACCTCCTCGCGGGAGCATGAGGTGACGCCAATGCAGTCATCAATGTAGCGGAGGAAGAGGTGGGGAGTGGTGCCGGTGTAATTACGAAAGATCAACTGTTCTACGTAGCCAACAAAGAGGCAGGCATAGCTGGGGCGCGTACGTGTGCCCATGGCTACCCCTTTGGTCTGGAGGAAGTGGGAGGATTGAAATGAGAAATTGTTAAGGGTGAGGACCAGTTCGGCCAAACAAATGAGAGTGTCGGCGGAAGGGTACTATTGTGGATGTCTGGAGAGGAAAAAAAGGAGGGCTTGGAGCCCCTGGTCATGGCGGATAGAGGTGTAGAGGGATTGGACAGTGTCGAGGTAGGTAGAGATGAATTCAGTGGGGCAGGAGCATGCTGAGACAATGGGTCGGCCAGTCCGGGAACCCCCACTGCCCGGTTCTACCTCCTTCCCAAGATCCACAAGCCTGACCACCCTGGCCGACCTATTGTCTCAGCATGCTCCTGCCCCACTGAACTCATCTATACCTACCTCAATACTGTCCTATCTCCCCTAGTCCAGGAACTCCCCACATACGTTCAAGACACCACCCACACCCTCCACCTCCTCCAAGACCTGCGTTTCCCTGGCCCCCAACGCCTCATTTTCACCATGGATATCCAATTGCTGCACTTTGGATGCTGCCTGAACTGTTGTGCTCTTCCAGCACCACTGATCCAGAATCACTTATTCTTCAGCCAGTTTATTTGCAATATCTGAATTCAAAGCATGTTGTACGCAATTATTGGTGAATTTCTGACAATATGGCAATGCCATTACAAGAAAGAGTTTGGTCAGAGCACCATCACAATTCTTTTTTGTTCATTTATGGAGTGTTGACTTCATGGGATTTCCAGCTTGGAAAAGAGACACTTGAAGGGAAACCTCATCAAAGTAAAGACATGCTAAACAGTACATATAAAAATAAATTTCAGTTATTACTTCAAAATAATCTCAACGAGCGGGACAAAGATTTGAAATGAACATCAATGAAAAGTAATTTTGAAACTTGTCGCAGGAAATATGTTTTGACTCTCTGTTTGTGAAATAATCTTCAGTTGAAGTAACAAATTGAAAATTGTCAAAGTTTATAAGTTGAGCTTTTATAGGCAAATGGCTTTTTCCTTATCTACTGCCTCTGAGGAAGAACGCCTTATCTTCTGCCTCAGGACCTCTAACCCCAGGGCATCAATGTGGACTTCACCAGTTTCCTCATTTCCTCTTCCCCCCCCCACTACCTTATCCCAGTTCCAACCTACAAGCTCAGCACTGCCCTCATGACCTGTCCCATCTGTCAATTTTCCTTCTCACCTATCCGCTCCACCCTCCTCTCTGATCTATCACCTTTACCCCCACCTCCATCCAACCATTGCACTCTGAGCTACCTTTTCCCCAGCCCCACCCCTCTCCCATTTGTATCTGCACACTGGAGGCTCCAAGCTTCATTCCTGATGAAGGGTCCTGGTCAAAAACGTCAATTCTCCTGCTCCTCGGATGCTGCCTGACCTGCTGTGCTTTTCCAGCAACACACTGTCAACTCTGGTCTCCAGCATCAGCAGACTGTCTACTAGCTTTTTCCATATACTTGAGTTCTCTTTTCTTTAACTCATTTTTCTAATCAGCCTGTTTAAAGATGTTATTACACATGCCTGGAGCAGGTAGGAATTGAACCTCTCAATCCACAGGTAGGGACTCTGACTTTGTACCACAAGATCCCATTGAATTAGCCTCTTAGAATTTCACTAAGCTCAAGTGGCACTTTAGGCATTAAATGGCACGCACTTCAGTTGTTGTTTTCATAATTCAAGATGAAGGATTCTCTAATAGTTACTCCTAATTCTCCTTGACTACATTCAACAAAATCCCCTCCCAGTCGTCATTCCATGGATTCATGTACTTTTCCCAGGTACCATGAATACCAACTGGAGAGCTGTGAAGATTAATAATCCAAAGAATGATGGAGAATACAATTCAGAATTAGAATTAGAATGAAATTTATTGTAGTGTGTACTCAAGCACAGGAGCACAATGAAGAGTTTGCAATGTCGTCCCTCATGGCGCCATATTAGGTACAATGTACCTAAGTACAAATCTTAGATACAAAATAGAGAAATTTTAAAGAAGTTACATTATCTTAAATATAAGTTAGAAAATAAGAAACAAAGTTCAATGGATAAACATTACAGTCAGATAAGCAAATCAAATTTAATGCTCGATACTGGACTGGCTTCTCGTAACTTTTTTAAATATTTTCTGAAATCTTTTCACCTGTAGTCACTGTGCAATGGAAATATTGAATTATTATCATTATTTCCAACATTTTTTTATTCATTATTCAAAATAAAAGAAATGAGATTATTATTGTGGAGACTGGAATGAGATTTAAACGATTAACTTTAACCTTTAGTTTATTTGGCATTGACAACCAGGTCTGCCAAGGTAAAAAGAGAGGTTCAGTCCATTTAAATGTCAGTCAAGACACAGTAGTGTTTTGATTTGTTTTCTATTGATGTGGCATTCAAGATCAATTAAATGAAACATCCAAAACAATATGTGGCTCAGTAAAAACTTTTCAAGACTATTATGCAAAGAGAACTGCGTTCTTTCCCAAATATGTAAACAGCTAATTCAGCCACTGGCTGCTATGCGTGCTGGAAGTTGTAGGATGGACAATGAAGATGTCTACACACTAAATATTGGGGTCATGGAGTTCTATTGATGGTCAAAATATTGTCTAAAAGGAACATTCCTTGTGTCACTTTTGTCAACAGTTTAAGATGCCAAAATACTTTTGACCTCGATGCCAACATATTTTAAAATAAATAGCTATGAAGCATCAAGCATTCATTTTATCTAAATAATCCTACACTGGAATAGTCTTTGTGGAGATTTTTCTCCCCTATTACAATTTAATTAAAGACTAACCTCCGTGGCCAAACAAAAGGCTTGTGTTTTTGTAGGTAAGCCAATTGTTGTAATGTCCCTTGCTCATGCTGACAGTGCAGTTTACTACATTCCATTCCTTTTTGTATAGGGCAGTGTGGATTGCCACACGACAACAACATTATCATTTATGCTGCACTTCCAATGAGGCAAAATGCCCAAAGATGCTTTACAGGAATTTTCGTAAAACTCGACACCACGCCACGTAATGGCATATTAAAGCAGTTGACTCAGAGTTTGAACTACAATGATGGATATAATGAGTCTTTCAGAGGTGTAAAGAAAGGTAGACTGAAATGCTTCGGCTGGAATTCTAGAACTGAGCTGGGTGCTGGCAGGTGGTACTCAATTGGGTTGGGATATCAGTTCAGCATGGATGGGTTGGACCGAAGGGTCTGTTTCCGTGCTGTACATCTCTATGATTCTATGACTCTATGTTATTATACACATCTGAAGCAGGTGGGAATTGAACCTCTCAATCCAGTGGTAGGGGCTCTGACTTTGCACCGCAAGATCTCATTGAATTAGTCTCTTAGAATTTCACTAAGCTCAAGTGGCATGTTAGGCATTAAATGGCACACACTTCAGTTGTTGTTTTCCATAAATCAAGACTTAGGATTCTCTAATAGTTACTCCTAATTCTCCTGGAATGCATTCAACAAAATCCCCTCAGCAACTGAAAGCACAGCCACTAATGTTGGAGAAAATACAATCAGGAATGGACAAAAGAGTAGAATTGGATGAACACTGACACCTGAGAGAGTTGGGAAATGGTGGGGTTTGTATGATCTCAGATTAAAGGGGTGTCAGTTTAAGGCAGAAATAAGGAGGTATTTCTTCTCTCAGAGGATTCTGAGTCTCTAGAACTCCGAGCCTAGGGTGTTATGCAGGGCAGAGACCTTGTGTATACTTAAGGCTGAGATAGATAGATTCTTGATGAGAAGGGGAATCAAGGGTTAGAGGGAGAACACAAAGATGGATTTGAGGAATGATCCTACTGAGTAGCAGAGCAGGCTTGAGGAGTAGGACGGCCTACTCCAGTTCCTATTTCTAATGGTCTAATAACTTGCTGATCATCTCAGAGAGAAAATTTACCTGGAGTTATTATGACTGATTTCACTTCAGATGCTCAAGATTATCTCTGACCATCTAAGAGAGGCTGCAGCATCTATTTTGAGAGATTTTGGATATTAGATGACTGAAATTTAATTGGACAAATTGCAGGAAAATTTGTTTACCTCTAGCTTCTAGGTGAGATCATTGCACAACGCCAGGTAGGCTATAAGCTATGTGAAGGAAGTCTTCCCCCATTTCTCACCCCAACTCTTTTCAAGTCTTAATTAATAAAGCAATTAAGACCAAGCCATCAAGCCATGAAATGGGAGACAGAACTAAAGTATGGCACTAACCTTTCAGATGAGAATGCAACAGGAGACACAACTTAACAAATACCAGTCATCAAGTTGCTTGAGAACTTATGTTAGCTTTTGAAATTACCATGTGTAAAGCAATGCTTTATGTACTTGTATTTTTACAGACCAGAAGCATGTTCTGTACAAGCTGATATGGTTTCATGTGTTGGCAATGGATTTATATTTGCCTGTTTGTCAAGTTTCCATCAATTATGGGTGCATAATCTGGTGAGCACCCCACTGCAATAGCACCCCTGCTGGCCAAGGAAGAAATGGCCCAAACCACTGGCACTCGGAGACCGGACACCTGGTCAGCCTCACGCCAGAGAGGACATGTGATGTTCGCATTCAGAGAGTTCCTCCACATGCACAGAGAGGAACAACAGCACCCAACAGATAAGTGGGAACTAATCATCCCTAAGTGTCCAGAGCTTCTGGAATGCAGTTGTGTTGTGCAAACCTAGCTGCAACATGTATGCAGTGGACTGGCTGCCCATGTAAGTTGTTTGGCAGCTGCCAGGGACAGTTGGGTCTGGAGCCATCACACTCCGCTAAATATGCGCACTCGACTGCACATCATCTCCCCAGCCATCAGTACTCACGGTCTGAAGTGGGCACTGAGGTGTCTCAGTGGTTAGCAAAATAGCTCAGCAAATAAAGTAACATTTTGACTGTTTCCAGCTTCAGTCATACAAACTTACAAATCTAATAACATCACCCAGCTAATGGCAGTCCCATCAACTTATACATTGCTCAAGGTCATGGGCCTAAATTATGGGGAAGTTTGTGACAGAACTGTGCAGGAAGTCTCATGAGGGCTAGCTTGACATTGAGAGCATCTCGCAGCATCTTGTATACAACTGTCTGAGATCCTTGTTAGATAGCAAGGAGCATGAGCACCTTATTGACGGCCCAACACACCTCATTGATTTGTAGCTTCCTATCACACCAAACAAACTAGATGCAGAGAATTCTTGGCATGGAAGTCAGAGTGGGTACTGTGAAGCACTTCCATGTTGATCAGCATCAAAAAATGTCTCAAGGGCACAATTCGCAGGCACTAACTGCATGTGCCCCTTGTCCAGAGACATTGACATCCAAGATTTGTCAACACACCCCCATCCCCAGATCATCTCATCTGGGGCTGTCCAATTATCTTTCAAGGAGGGATGAGCCACAACCAGTTGTCAGATTCAGAGAAAACTAAGGAAAGGAAGACTGTTGGACAGGTGAGCAAATGGGACCACTGCTGTGAGAAGGCGATTTGGGAACTTATTCCTGGGGGATGGTGATGTAAGCTCACGGAATGAGGGAGATTCTAATTTGAGAGGGGGGATATGAAGAAACATGAATGAGAATCCCATAGAAACCTATCTAATTCTATCAGGACTATCAGTTTAGATGAAGGAAGGATGTTCCCAATGGTGGGGGAGTCCAGAACCAGGGGTCATAGATTAACGATAAGGAGTAAAACGTGTTGGATCAAGATGAGGAGAAATTTCTTCACCCACAGAGTGGTGAGGCTGTGAAATTCACAACCACAGAAAGTGATGGGAGGCCAAAACATAATGTGTTTTCCAAGATGAATGTAGTATAGCTCTTGTGGCAAAAGAGAGCAAGGCATAATGGGGGAGGGTGGGATTAAAGTATTGAGCTCAACAATCAGCCATGACCATACTGAATGATGGAGCAGGCCCAAGCGGTCGAATGGCCTACTCCTACTCCTATCCTCCATGTTTCCATGCAATGGGTTAATACAGTTCATCCATGGTCAGGAACACTCTGGCCTTTAGACACCTCTCAAGTCTGTTAATGCTACAAACTAGGATGACAAGGCTAGCGACAATGTTACTATTAACAATTTCACTTCTTGATGTGAAATAGAATGATTTGAGAAGACTCACCATCACCTTCTCAGAACAATCTGTATTAGGAAATAACGAATAACGTGATATGGCTGAGATATGACATAGGTAGGACAATAAATTGGTTGGATTGTCTTATTGACAACTTAGAAGAAGCTAACAGCTAAGCAAATCAAAAGCCCGAGATGCTTCTAAGAGGACAATTATTAATGTTAAAATAATTTGCACCCACTTTCTCGGGGCCCTGGATGCCCATCAGGCTTTTATAAATGGGACAGCTCAGATATATAGTGGAATGTCTGCGAGATAGCTTCCTGTATTAGATTAGATTAGATTGCTTACAGTGTGGAAACAGGCCCTTTGACCCAACAAGTCCACACCGACCCGCCGAATAGCAACCACCCAAACCCATTCCCCTACATTTACTCCTTCACCTGACATTATGGGCAATTTAGCATGGCCAATTCACCTAACCTGCACATTTTTGGACTGAGGGAGGAAACCAGAGCACCTGGAGGAAACCCACGCAGACACTGGGAGAATGTGCAAACTCCACACAGACAGTTGCCTGAGGTGGGAATTGAACCCAGGTTTCTGGCACTTGTGAGGCAGCAGTGCTAAGTGCCACCTTGATTGCAATTAGGATCGAAGGCAGAATGGAAGGTACTGCCAACCCATGTCTAGTTCCATCAGGTAACTCTGACACCCCTTCCTTGCATGATCTTCTTTTTTCCTTGTCTTCCATCATATTCAGTGATGCGTAATACTGAAATACATACGCATAACTTGCTGATGAATAATCACAAGTGCAGCTATAAGGAATCGGAGAATCATTTGAGGCAGATGAGAACCCAGTTAACTTCCAAAAACCATTTGAAATGGCCAAATAATATTGGTGGAATACAAATTTTACCCTGCGTTGCCAACACAACTAAAGCAGAAGCAAAATCAGAGATGAGGGGGTGGCCAAAGGTGGAGGGATTAATTGGTGGTGGTGGGGCTGAAGAGAAGGTAGCTGGGAATGCGATAGGTAGATGAAGCTGGTAGGGGCTGGGGATGATGATGATAGGTCAGAGAGGAGGTTGGAGCAGATAGGTGGGAAAGATGATTGGCAGGTAACACAGTTCAAGAGGGTGGTGCTGAGTTGGAAGGTTGGATCTGGGATAAGGTAGGGGAAGGGGAAATGAGGAAACTGTCAAAATCAACATTGATCCCGTGTGGTTGGGGAGACAGGACACCACCTTGTGGAATGTTTCAGAGAACATCTCCAGGACACCTGCACCAAACAACCCCACTGTCCTGTGGCTGAACACGTCAACTCTCCTCCCGCTCCACTAAGGGCATACAAGTCCTGGGCCAACCCCACCACCAAACTCTAGCCATCTGACACCTGAAGGAAGAATACCTCATCTTCCGCCTTGGGACCCTCCAACAACACAGCATCAATGTCGATTTCACCAGTTTCCCCATTTCCTCTTCCCCCACCTTATCCCACATCTAACCTGCCAACAAAGCACCACCCTCTTGAACTGTCCTACCAACCATCTTCCTTCCCATCTATCTGCTCCATCCATCTCTCCGATATATAACCATCAACCCCAACCTTCATCTACCTCTTGCATTGCCAGCTACCTTCCCCTCAGCCCCATATCAACTTCCTGCCCCCCCCCCCTCCCATTTATCTCTCAGCCCCCTTGGGCTACCCCTCATTGATGAAGAGCATACACTCAAACTGTCAACTCTCCTGCTCCTCAGATGCTGCCTCACCAGCTGTGCTTTTCCAGCACCACACTTTTCGACTCTAGCATCTGCAGTCCTCACTTTTCCCCAGAAGCAAAATCAGCCCAACATAACTACAGTGCAAGAATTCAAGGTTCCTCTTTAAACTATTTAATTTTGATTTGATGAATAAGTTCATCAAGCCCATGCCTCCAGCATGGTTCTCAAATGCTCCACTGAGCAGAGAATGGATCACAAAATAATCAGCTTACAAGATTCATGACAATCCTGATTTTCTGAATTACGTGAGAGAGTACCATACAAGAAGGTGACCAAGTCAGAGAATTGTCACATTTCTGTGACAATAATTTCTCAGACTTCATCTTAACTTCTTTCCACTTCTAAGATGAACATCCTCAAAGAACGAAAAACGAAAGTCCACCAGTTTATTTGAAAATACATCATCCTCTCACACTAACAGCATGGATATTTCTGCGACAAACATCATTCCACATCCCTTCTTGCAAGGAACCCTGTTATTTGTCTTCCACATGGGCTATAGTGTGCATACTGTCAAACGATTTTATCCATGACAAAATGCTATTGTGGTTGGAGAAATTTAAATTTTGAATAAGGTATATGAAAAATTTAAATTCCATAACCCTCATGAATCAAATATTGAGTATTAGGTGTTATCACCCATCTGCTTTATGTAGAAATGTGTAGTCTACACACATCTGAATGAACTTAATCAAACTTTACCATTGACAAGTCAGAGTCAAAGAGGACATACAGTGTTACATGCAGCCTTACAGCAATAGGTTAGGTTCCAGGAAGTGTCTTTACCTAGACAGTGGTAAGCCTATGGAATTCTCCACCACAGAAAGCAGTGAAGAATGGAATATTGAATGTTTGCAAGGGCTAAAGGTATCAAAGGGTATGGGGAGAAAGCAGGAAAAGATTACTAAACTAGATGATCATCCAAGATCATATTTAATGGTGGACCTGGCTTGAAGAGCTAAATGGACTATTCCTCCATCCATTTTCTATGTGACTTAATGTCAATGTGACCTAGCTCCTTCAGCACATGCTCAGTTGCTATCTTGGCATTATGCTGTGATTAATACTTTACAATGGCTTACAGGACTCCATTTATTCAATTAATAACACACATATAGCACTGCGTTATTTTCAGATATTAGTTCATCCCTCTCTAATTGGAGGGGAAACTTTCCCTCAGTTAAGAGTTTAGCGCGCTGTTGAGAATCTAAACATTTCAGTCAGAGAGACTTCTTGCTGCCATTCAATGCACCTCATTATTGTGTCAGTTGTGTGAGAATGTCAGTTGCCCCAGTGGGGAACACTTGGACCTCTGCTGTGAGATTCCCTTCTTCAAATCTCCAAGATTTAAATTGCAGTTCCTAAAGGGACAGTTATGTTATCAGTCTCTATAAGGTGGTTAGGCATATACTTGTTGATCTTTGTTCTATTCCAGCTCCTTCAGTTTTTTTAAAAATCCAATCATGGCTTGAGATGCTGACTAGGCCAGAATTCATTGCCCATCCATAATTGCCCAGACAGTGGTTCGGAGTTAACCACATTGCTGTCTGGAGTCACATGTAGGTAAAGATGACAGTTTCCTTCCCTAAAGGAGATTAGTCAGCTAGGTGGATTTTTCCAACAATTGACAATGTATTCAAGGTCATCATCAGACTCTTAATTCCAGATTTGTTACTGAATTCAAATTCCATCCTCTGCTATGACTGAATTTGAACCCAGGCCCCAGAACATTATCTAGGTCTCTGGATTAACAGTCTACTGATAACACTGTTAGGCCATCGAATTGAAGCGCTGTAAAGCAATCTTCATCTCTCAAAGTTTGATCCCTGGCTGTAAAAAGTCTCAAGTGAGCACACAGATGATCAATATTTCAGCTGCCAGTTCTACAGCTCATCTGTTTCTGAACATTAGAAAAAAAAGAGATTGAGGGGGGACCTGACTGAGGTCTACAAAATCATGAAGGGTATGAAGGAGTATCGCTCCGAAAGCTAGTGTGTTTCCAATTAAACCTGTTGGACCATAACCTGATGAAGGGTATAGACAGGATAGATAGAGATAAACATTTTCCCAGGGTGAAAGATTCAATAACGAGAGCTCACACTTTCAAGGTGAGAGGTAAAAAATTAAAGGAGGATACATGCGGCAAGTACTTTACACAAAGAGTGGTGGGTGCCTGGAATACATTGCCAACAGAGGTAGTAGAGGCAGGCACAGTAATTCATTAAAGATGCATCTGGACAGATGCATGAGTAGGTGGGGAGCAGAGGGATACAGATGCTTCGGAATTGGGTGACAAGTTTAGACAGTGGATTTGGATTAGTCCAGGCTTGGAGGGCTGAAGGGCCTGTTCCTGGTCTGTAAATTTTCTTTGTTCTTTATAACTGTTGGCCTGATCCAAGAAGACATAAGCATATTCTTTTCCTTGAATAGTTTCTCATTAACTGTATGCAGTTACTGAATTTCCTCTAGGCGATCTATTTATGAGGTTTGAAACTTTTCTTAAATTCACTAAGCTTGTGTTGATGCTCTCTCTGCGTGATTATAAAGTTACATTGCCTATTCCACCCTATCTGTATCTCCAATATGCATGTCTTTACATTGGAAATGTGAGATCATTGTCTTGCATGATTGAAGGTCCCTTTATAACTCTGTAATCTGAGATGTCACTGAAGGCATAGACACTTGATTAATAGTATAAATACTCAAAGCTCCATTAGCTTTCCTAGTTGATTAAATTAGCCTAAGATACAGTTTTTTCTGGCATTCCAAATGGGGAGGAACGTTAAATCTAACTGTGGTTGAAATGTGCTGCTGTCGTATCATTACCTCTTCTTTACCTTCTTCAGAATGGATACAAGACCTTCAGGATCAGACAATCCCTACAGTGTGGAAGGAGTCCATTTCACTCTTACCTTAATATTTCGTGTGCCCCAAAGTTGAACAGAGGACAGTCTAAAAACTCTTTTTTCTTAATCATGGTTTGGGTTCTGAAAGAATCAATACAGCCTCCCCTATATCGAATTTTAAACTCATTTTCTTATCATTTTCCATAATCTGCAAACCAAGTTTGTCCAATAGGTTTGTGCCACCAGAGGAGTCAAAGCTTTGCAGTCAGACTGCTCTAATCCATAGTTAAACAGTACCTCTTTGTCCTCAACTGCTAGGATACCTACACACTTCTGTGGTTGATGTTTAATTCCCTGTGTTGCTGCACAGCTGTGCCATGCACACACAACCCTCTATAAAATTAGTTGGGTTAGATTTCTGTCAGTGACTCTCCTTTGTGGAGTGGTCAATGCCCTGTTTCTTTGTACGGTTGCCATTTGCAGATTTTATGAATGTTCGTTTCATTCCCATTCCTTTAAGTATCTTTGGTTTTCTCATTGCAACTGTTGATTTCTTTTCTGTCTCTTGTAGATTGTATTTCTCTCTTTCTCTGTTGTGAACCTTGTTCAATCCTTTTCCGGTTTTATGTGGTCTTTGTCTAACTTGGTGCCTACATAGACCTTGAAGACCATTGTTCACTGATCCAAGCCACAGCTGAGCTTCTCATTGAGTATTCCCCCACTTCAGGGTCGTATGACTGGACTGGGCCTTGGGACTGTATTGTTGATGTGTTTTACTCTTTCCTCTTACTGCTGCTTGCCTTTGGTTCTGTGGGTCTGGTCACTATTTGCAACCATTTGTCATCTGACTGAACCTTAATAACCTTTATTATCCTAATTTTTTACTAGGTGTAATAATAGAGGAAATGACATCACAGTTTGAAGGCATGGTTTCCAGTTCCATATGATCTGATGCCACTGCAATATCCATCCTCTCACACTTGTTATGTAGCTATTCTTTCAGTAAAGATATAATTATTTAGTCCTCAATTTTAATGTTTAGATTTGATTGACTCCAAGGTAGGTACAGATTAAAATATTCGAGTAAAAAATGAGGTCTGCAGTTGCTGGAGATCACAGCTGAAAATGTGTTGCTGGTCAAAGCACAGCAGGCCAGGCAGCATCTCAGGAATAGGGAATTCGACGTTTCGAGCATAAGCCCTTCATCAGGAATAAGAGAGAGTAGCCAAGCAGGCTAAGATAAAAGGTAGGGAGGAGGGACTTGGGGGAGCAACTCCTTGCACAATTAATAGCTCAATCTTATCCAGCATAACCAGGAATCCAATACGCCAGGCGATGTGAAGGGAGAGCCTGTCAGTTGTTTATTTCCTCCCCTCACCAGTTCCACCCCTTTTAAATCTCCTCAGTATGTTATAAAGTGATATTTTAATTAGTCTAATATGGTGTTGTTTCATTTGCAATAAGTTTCTGAAGAAGAGCCATGCGCCTGCATAGTGGAAAGAGAAAAAAAAACTACATCTTTATTTATTATATTGATATTCTTTCAAAAAGAGTTTTCTGACTTCAGTCTCTGTGTGTTAGTAAACAACTATTGTTAGAACTAAATTCCTCCAAGGCGATAGGAATAATTAATAAAGCATATGCAATGCATACACCATCAAGACTATTCATGGAGTCATAATCATACAGAAAGGAAACTGACCCTTCAGTTCAACTTGACTGCGTGACCATTGGGCCATGTAACATTTCTAATTGCATTTACAATTTGTGCTGTTGTCATTTTGTGATCTGTAAAATTCTCACACAGTCAAGTTGGACTGAGGGGTCTGTTTCAGTGTTGTATGACTATGACTCCATGATGATGTGTGAAAGCTTATGTTTTGTTAATTCCTGAAATGTCACATTGCAGTCAAAGCTGACATTACTTAGATTTAGATTACTTACAGTGTGGAAACAGGCCCTTTGGCCCAACAAGTCCACACCGACCCTCCACCCACCCAGACCCCTTCCCCTATATTTACCCCTTCACCTCACACTATGGGCAATTTAGCATGGCCAATTCACCTAACCTGCACATTTTTGGATTGTGGAAGGAAACTGGAGCAAACCCATGCAGACACGGGGAGAATGTGCAAACTCCACACAGAGAGTCGCCTGAGGAGGGAATTGAATCCAGGTCTCTTGGCACTGTGAGGCAGCAGTGCTAATCACTATGCCACCGTGCTGCTCACCATGCCACCCACATCTAATGATCATTCCTGTTAACCCATGAAAAATTTTGTGATCAGCCTCCTAATTTAGTTTTATAATGGTTTTGTTTGATTGTAGGGCTTGCCAGCTGTTTCAGAGAACAATTAAGGGTTGACCACATTGACATGACCCATGTAGACCAGAGCAGAGAATACAGAATGCTTCTTTGACTTTGGAGCATTAGCAAACCCATCGGCATTCCAACAACTTCATGACTCCCAAGATTCATGGCATGATGTATCTATTCAGTCAATATATGCTTTGCCAATTGCGTACATTCATTTGAAGCCAATCAAATTTAACAGCTGAAAGTAGGTGGCTGATAGCGTCTTATTCACAATACTTGATTAATGAAGGGAATGAGATAACAGTTTTTCTTATATTTTGTTCAAAGTTCAATATTCATCCAAGCATTGCAGAATTTTTATGAGGCACCTAAAGTCAGATTAAATATAGTTTATTGATATGTTGATAGATTTCTGACCTATGAACTTGGCATTTCTCTTTAATTATTTTAATTATTTTGAATCAAGTTAGCACTCAGGTGATTTGCGTCTTTGCACAGCTGGAGACATAGGAAAGTGCAAAGTGAATTTGTCCACCTCTTACTTGAAGATCGGCAAAGTGAAGAGAAGGAAATTCCAGATGGTGGACTGGAGCCTACTTCATGACATTCTAGAGAACAACGCACTGGAGTGGAAGAGTCACTATCATCAAGGTGAATCCCTCCTTAGCAAGCCAAACAGAGTATGAATGGTTTTTGAATGGTTTTCTTAGATTTAAATAATGGGAATGTCTTTTTTGCATAACTGGCAATACCTTATAGTATAATGTGTTATGGTACCTAACCACACAGCAAATATGATGGCGTTACTGAATTAGTAATTCTTACTCAAATGGTCTTATGTGTGACACCAGTCCCTCAACAATTTGGTTGGCTCTTAATCACTCTCTGAAACTGCCTAGTAGTTACATTTAAGAACAGGCATTAAATGTTGCTTTGCCAGCAACACACAGTCTCCAAGAATGAATGATTTAAAAATGATCACAAAATAGAATACTGTAACATTCCAAAGTAGTACAATTGTTTTCCTAAAACTATATTGTCTGTAAATGTACAAGTTCCTTATTGCGATGTTCAGCATGTTTACATACTCTAAACCACTTTCTTAAACAAACTATCAAGAAAACTAAATTGTCTGAAGTAGATAATGAATACAAAGTAGGTAACATTCTTCACAATCTTAAAATAGTTTAAGATTCCCTAAAAGGTTTTTTTAGGTGCAACTATCAAAGACTTTACTGAATTCATTCCAAAGAAGGTTACTTAGAAATAAATGTGTTTCTATTTCTTTTTCCTTTCTACCTACTGGTCATGTAATTGTTTTGTCCTTTTTGTTGCAGTCCAATACAGACTGTCATTTAAATAAGATCAGCAAATCATTTTCAAACGACAGTATAAGCAACACACTGTCACTGCACTTGATGAGTCATTTCTCTATTTAAGCAGTAATCACCAGTCTGTTCAGAACTTTATGCTGAGAGGTAATGCACACAAGTTTGTAACACCTGAGGGAACAGATATAATCCAGCACCACCTGTCAGTCTGAGGTAAGCAATACCCTGTAATTTTTAAATAAATGATTGAACTTATTTTTCATTTGCTAAATGTGGATAGTTTTTACTGTATTTTATATTGTTCAGGCTTAACTTTATCAACGATTAAGACATTTTGAAGTTTGGTCAATAATTAGAGCCAACTGAAACTCATTTTAAGAACTACGTTTCACATCAATTTTGGGTTTTGGTGATAAAATATGAATAACCTTTGCAGCATTATATTTGTGTATCAGGTAATAATTATTATTATTCATAATAATTGGATACCCATGGCTTTTATTTATTGGGTATTTTGTTCATGTTGTCATTAAAATATTTGCACATATAGTATTTTAAATGTTGAATTTTTTTCACATTTAGAAATGCCTACAAGTTTAGGTAGGTGGCATGTTAGCTCTATGTGTATCATTAATGCACCAATGTGTACTGTAAATTATACCATACAATGAGTTCATGATATTGGCTGTGTTGCTGGATGGGGATGTTGAGACAATAAAATGTTCCCATTCAAGCTGAGAAACCTAAAATTAACAGTCACATTGACACAATTGCTTTCAAACAAATGAAAGAACTGCAAGTGCTGTAAATCAGAGACAAAAATTGAAATTGCTGGAAAAGCTCAGCAGGTCTGGCAGCACCTGTAGAGAGAAATCAAAGTTAAAGTTTCGGTCAAGTCATTCAATGTTAACTCTGATTTGTCTCCACACATGCTTTTCCAGCAACTTGTGTTTTTGTCTCTGCTGTCAAGTAACTCATGACATCTAGTGCAAGGACAGCAATGATACATTACTGGGGCAAAGTCACCCAGCATGACGCTTGTTCTTGAATGCAGCAAGTGACAAGTCAATCTAATGTGAACATATTTTTAAAAATTCTACAAGGATTGGAGTGGGAATTGCCCTGACGAAAGAATTTTTGAAAAGGAAGGAATCAGAAGATGACAATCTTTCACACAGTATTTGCAATTGTATGTTCCAACATAATTTATGAAGTCATATGTTGCCTTCATTTACTAATTAAGAAGGGTCAAGAAATACCTTTGTTTGGTGGTTGTTGCTTCTTTAAGCATGCAAATGGAAAGAAAGATACCCTTTGAGCTTTGAAATTTCTTTCATTCTTAAGGTTTTAGGTAGATTTTGTCCTCAAGGAAATGAGACGTTACAGCTACCACAAATTGAGGCATTTATTCGACTTTTGTCCCCCAGTATCTGCATTAACTACTCTCATGTGAAGTTAATGCAACTGGATACACTGTAAACCTGTTTCTTCTCCTTTCCCACATCATACCTTAACCCCAATTTCAGCAGAGTGCCCTCTACTGAAATTTTTCTCTCTTCAGTGTCTTACAGCCTCTCTGATGAAGATTGCCACTTATAGAAGTTTACAAGAAGCTTTAGTCCTGTCAAGTCACATCCAATTGGACCATGTGTAATACATGCCAAGTTTAGGGAATGTTGGATTCTTATGAAGAAGACACTCGCAAAAGAGTAGTGTACTTCCCCAGTGAGCCTTCAAACTTATCAGTCAGCTTCTAGGTGGGGATTTTTGAAATACCTGGAACAGTCTTGTGGTACTTCTATGCTCTTTATTGATTCAATGTTACTTAAACTTACATCCAGAATCCTGGAAATTCCTCACTTACAATAAAACAGTAACAGTGCTCTTAAACCTTACCTTCTGCTCAATCAAGTCACAATGAGAATTCTATCCCACACCTACAATTTTCTTCCTTCAGTCCTCCTCCCTTGGAGATGATAACATATATGGCAGAGTTCCTGGGTTCTTATTAATCCTTCGATGCTAGTAGCTATTCTTCATATGAGACTGAATAGTGAGTCAGCGTTTGTTAGCTATTTGTCCATAATCACGTTTGGTTACCTTCAAGAACCAATAACTCAGTAGAGGGAGAAAATTTTCATTAGAGGGCACTTTTCTGGAAATTGGGATTAAGTAGCATGTTGGAAAGGAGAAGGTACAGGTTTACAGTGTACCCAGTAATTAGTAGAGAGAATGGCCAAAATTTCTCAATCTTATTCCAGGGCTATTGAAATAGTCAAGACTCTCCATTAGAAATCTGTTGCAATTCTTTCCCCAACAACTTATATTAACCCACCCCTATTGTATTCCTAACCACTTCACTTTCCCAGTTTTCCAATGATTATCCTTTGTCCCTTTCCCTTTGAACTATCTTTAACTCAACGTCTTCCTTTCTCATTGCTCTGCTTTCACTCACTTTACATTTAACGATTAATCCATTCCTGGCTATTGGCACTTAGATAGCTCCCAAAGAACCCAAGAGTTTCCTCTCTTTATTCCTTTCTCCCATCTCCTTCTATTTAGTTTTGTTTCCCACAATTAATTTTATCTCCATTAAAAACCTATTGGGTTGGATGTCACAGTTGAACTAATGATACAACACATCTAACTGCCCATACTGCCAACTGTTGGACCAGAGGAAGAGACGGATTAGAGTTGGGCTGTGTAACCCAGGAGGTTCCCAATTCCCAAGGCGAACTGGGCAAAAGCCTGCCATCAGCTCCAGGTCCATGATCAAAACTTTAAAATATGGCTTAAACATAAAGTATCCCTCCTGATCAGCCCACACATTCCCCATCACCATCCATGCCACACTATTTCCCACTATCCATCCTAATGTTACATCATACTACCCTGCACCAATCTCAGATCCAAAGCCTGATCACTATCCTATTTCCTCTACACACACTCATAACCCCTGTGCCACAAGCCTGATTGTATTCTCAAGGATAAATAGCTAACAAATGCTGATTCACTATTTAGCCTTGTGTGATGAATAGTTCCTAGCATGAGTTCATTTGCCCATCCCCATTGCCCTTTATATTCCCTATGCCACACTATGCCCATTTACCTATTCCCCATAGCCCCTGTTATGAGAATGTATCACCCAATATCCCCATCTCTAAGCCTTTTGTAGTCCCTATGCTAGATCATACCACCCTACTTACCACTCTTTGCCCATTCATCTCTGTGCTATTGTACCAAATATCCACCATAACATTACCTTAGGAGGTGTGCCACCAGTGGCTGGTGCTTATGTCACTCTTGAAAAATAAAACCGAAATTCATAACCAAAAATGAGTCAATACATTGAAAGCCTTTGGCAAATCCCTTATGTAAACAAACCTTTAAGTGCTTAATCTCCAATGTTAACAAACATTTCCATTTGATAAGCAGTTGGAGCTTTCTATCAAAATGCTTACTGAGATGCACCCCATTGTGAAAGTTATACTTTGGGAAATCAATCATACAATAAAAATTCTGCTATGACTTTAATTTAATAGACCAGATCCAACAGATTTCCTTACTTAGAATTAGATTAGATTACTTACAGTGTGGAAACAGGCCCTTCGGCCCAACAAGTCCACACCGACCCGCCACCCACCCATAACCCCACACTTACCCCTTACCTTACACTACAGGCAATTTAGCATGGCCAATTCACCTGACCCACACATCTTTGAACTGTGGGAGGAAACCAGAGCACCCGGAGGAAACCCACGCAGACATGGGGAGAACGTGCAAACTCCACACAGTCAGTCGCCTGAGGTGGGAATTGAACCCAGGTCCCTGGCGCTGTGAGGCAGCAGTGCTAACCACTGTGCCACCGTGCCATACTTCTCCAAAAGGAAGAAATAAAAACAAAACGTTCCTCCAGCCCTCACACCCCACTCACTCCTCCTCATCCCAACACTCTCCAAATGCCTAGTAAAACACCATCTACCCTTCTTCCATGGCCCCTTTACTATGAAACCAAATTTATGCTTTCTTTCATCCATCACCATTTGATCCCTTATTTTCCATGCCAATACATGGTGTAGCCATTTGTACCCATGGACATAAGAGAAAAAATATGGTTCTATTACTTCAAGTTCCATAATGCAGACTACACTCTTTTTGACACATAAACTAATTTTGACATTTGTTGAAATTCTTGACAAGTTATGACATACCTTGAAAGATCAATGTCTGTTGACACACATTGACACTTGTTTACATTCTTGGCAAGTCAACATTTGTTGACACTTCTAGATCCTTGACAGTTTTTGACAGGTCTTGACAAGTTGGATTGTTCCAAAGGGTTTATGCATCTTTTGTACAAATCCTATTGATAATTAAGAGTGCCAGAGGGCACCTAATTATCCCAAAAGGACCCAATCCCATTCCTGAAATGTCCTGGCACCATATCTTTAGGATTATCTCAGGTCTTCAAAGGGGTACCTTGGCTATCCAAAAGAATTGCACTGAGAAAGTATCTGCTCTATGTAGTCTAATCTCCACACTCTGCATTCCAGATACCAGACACTAAAAAACTCCCCCATTTTAGTGGAGACAGCTGGTTACTTAAATGCCAACAGCGTCTGACAGCCATACCTTTGTGAACTACAGACAGTTTTCAGAAACTTGGCCTTCTTCATGTGATTAAACCAGAATGGAAAAATATACTGCCAACGTGATTATTTTGGAAATTAGGAATATCATTTGCTGCTAAAAAGATTGGGTGAAAAACATGTAGAAAAAAACTCAGGAGTGATTGTGGAATGCCAGTTTCCAGATTACACAATGAGAATGACAAGGTTAAATTGGCAAAATCTATTATAAATATGAACATAGAAATGTATAAAGATTAGGAATGACGTGAGAACAGGAAATGAAGTTATACAGAGACGTGTAATTTCAATCAAGACTGAACCATAAAGCTTCTCTGGTAATACTTCTACAGCATTCCTATTGGAGAAATCAGCCAAGCCATGATGGGTTAGAAAATAAAAGTCAATGTGCACTGACTAGCAGGTATTCTTCTGTATTATTCATTTTAACTTGTTCAGTCTTTTAATTGTCACTGACAATTCAAAATGTCTAGGCTGAGTGGGAAAATAATAAAATTTTACTTTGGTCTCAATGTGAAAATATGAGTATTTTTGATAATTGTGTATCATGATGTTTTTACACCCATGAAGAACTGCGTCAAGTGTTTGGATATTTTTCCAGTTGGATTGTGAGACTGTTGCAGCTTCAATTTTTTTAAAAATAATGTTTAGTTAAACATAGGTATTAAGGGAATATGGGTTAAGGGCAGATGTGGAGTTAGACCATAGATTGGCCGTGATCTCTCTGAATGACGGAACAAGTTCAAGGACTAAATGGCCTACTCCAGTTCCTATGTTCCTAAATGTGGATCAGGAACCCAGGAGTGGCTATGGCAGACTTCATTTGCAAACTTCCCCTGAGTAGCTAATTAAGGAGCTGCCTTCAGGACACCTGTTTGGTTAAGGAAGGCAAAGTAGACAAGCAGGAGGCTGGAAGAACACAGCAAGCCAGGCTGCATCAGGAGGTGGAGAAGTTGATGTTTTGGGTGTAACCCTTCTTCAGGACTGGGGGTGAGTCTAGGGGAAGCTGCAGATAAAGGGGGGGGTGGGGGCAGGATGGTTAAGAGGGGATAGGAGAAGGCAGGTAGAGGTTATGACCTGGTTGGTCAATAGGAGGAATGAATCTGGTTGATGGCAGGGAGCTGTAGCAGAAAGGGGGAGGGGCTGGGAAGGGAGTCAATGGATGGAGAGGGAAGTTATTGGAGAATGGAGAACTCAATGTTCAGTCCTCCAGACCAAAGGGGTACCCAGGTGGAAGATAAGGTATTGTTCCTCCAATAGGCACTGTGGTTTGTTTTGGCAATGGAGGAGGCCAAAGATGGTCATGTCGGAAAGGGAGTGATTGGGGGAATTGAAATGGACAGTGCCTTGGAGGTTTGGTAGGTTCCACTGGCTGAGGAAGGCAGGCAGACCAAGAACGTAAAAGGCTCAGGTGACATCTGGATGCCAGTCTACCAGGAGGGGTGGGGAATACTGAAAAAGGCAGAAGCCCATGAGTGCTAGACTCGCACTTGGTCCTGAGTGTAGGCCGTCTACACTCACAGAATAGCCTGTGACAGTATGGGTGGCCACTTGCAATTGTGTGATGGAAACGTGCTGTCAATAGCCCCTTGACTCATGGCAGATAGTCACTTTAAATTAAATGATCACCTTCAGCAGAGCACCCAAACACGGTCAGGAACATTCCTGAATTGACAGCATCTCTCCCCAATTGGGCTAATAATGGGCATAACTGGCTACATGCCATTGCTAGGTATGAAATGTCTGTATCACTTTTTCCTCCTCTGACAAGATTACTCCTAGGCAGAGATGTGTACGGTAAATAGCTGAGCCAAAGCAAACTTTTCTGAGTTATCTCTCAGTTTTCCACTGAATGCACCTCCACAGGACTGGGAAAACACATGCCAAAGAATGAATCACTCCAGCAATACAGATTAAGTGATTTCTCGAAGGTTTACTAGGTTCCATGAACAGGCAGATGACGTGTGCGGGTATGGAGGTTGAGTACTGAGTTCATTGAGATATTATATCTGTGCAAGTGGAATCAATGGAATAACAAGATCTTGAGCACATTGTGGCCCTCCACATAAAACAAAAGTATGCAAGAGAGTTTGCAAACATTTAAAATGTTTATAGCACAGTCTGGATTTTATGCGACTCCTTGGGGATTTTTTTTGCCAGTTGATGAGGTCTGAGGGCACCTAAAATAGAGAAACAGCCCAGCCCACACTCATTCCTGATGAAGGGCTTTTGCCCGAAACGTCAATTTTCCTGCTCCTCGGATGCTGCCTGACCTGCTGTGCTTTTCCAGCACCACTCTAATCTAGACTCTGATTTCGAGCATCTGCAATCCTCGCTTTTGCCTCACCTCCTTCCCACCCACTGTGCAGTTAGTTGGCAATAAACTGGATGGACATGTGCTAAAATCAGCAACATACCCGACAGAATCAAGGCTGACAGGGAGAAGGCAGGAAAGTGGGCATTAGAAATGTCGAATCAGCCATGATCCTATTCAATGGTGGAACAGGCTCAAAGGGGTTGTGTACTCTACTGGGTGGCATGGTGGCTTAGTGGTTAGCACTGCTGCCTCACAGTACTAGGGACCTGGGTTCAATTCTTACCTTGGGTGACTGTCTGTGTGGAGTCTGCAAATTCTCGCTGTATCTGTGTGGGTTTCTTCCCACAATCTAAAGATGTGCAGGCCAAGTGAATTGGCCATACTAAATTGTCCATCATGTTAGGTGCATTAGTCAGTGGTAAATATAGGATAGGGAAATGGGTCTGGGTATGTTAATCTTCAGAGTGTCAATATGGACTAGTTGGGCTGAAGGGCCTGTTTCCATAGTGTAGGGAATCTAATACTGCTTGCAGTCTTATTATATTTAAATAGACAATTTAATGTCAATCAGGCTTGTTAACAGATATTGACCTGAATAATACACTGTTTACTTCATGATTTGGTCAGTCTGAGCAGTTGGGCCAGAGCAGACAGTCAGTTTTTAAAAGAGCTGGAAGATGGTGACCTTCGTTCCTCCCTAACCACCTGCTCTCCAAGATCTATCCCACATCTCCATTCCTAAGGAGAACAAACCATCCATACCTAATACCCCTCAACGTACCCCTCTGGGATTCCTTTGAACATTCTTTGTGGAACTAGGCAACATCCATTACTGAGCATGCCACACTGCCAGGGTTACCCAGCAGCTCCACAGGGTGGGTCTTTCCCCCAAAGAGAGGCAGAAGGCCCCTCTTCACCAATTGCCCCACCCATCTTGTTGAAATTAGTGGGCAACTTTATGATATACTTCACAGAGGCGTTAACACAATTATTTTGAATGGATTAATGCTGGCATTAAAACAGCAGACCAGGAAGTGATTTTGAATATATCATGCATTTATTTGAGTAAAATTAAGGTCTAGCTTTGATGTTTTGAATGTCTATCCTTTAAACAGAACCATCCAAAAAAAAGCAATTAATTTATATTTTTTAACGAGCAACTCTTTAAAGAATAACAATAAACTGCAAAGAAAAAGATTGTTCCATACTGTGGCGAAAGTGAGGACTGCATTCCTGATGAAGGGCTCTTGCCAGAAATGTCGATTCTCTTGCTCCTTGGATGCTGCCTGACCTGCTGTGTTTTTCCAGCACCACACTCTCGATTCTTGTTCCATGCAGTGTATACCTTTCCACCATCATTTATAGAGACTTGCGAATATTGACTCCATTAATGAGTTCATTGATGATTGTAAGTGATTGTCAGCTTCCTTCTGGGGTCCCGAATTCACCATCATATTAACTTAAGTGAATCTGAGTCAATGTTCTTGGAAGCGTGCAACAGGAATTAAAGACAATAAATAATGCAAATATTAACAAGCAGTGCTGCCAGGGGAATTCCAAGAGCATATGTCCCTACACAGGTGTGAATTCCAGCTCTTTGATTGACCAAATACGATTATTATGTAGTTGGGTGTAACCTGTTGGCCCTAAGCTTTCCACCTTGTTTAAAATGAACTATTTCCCACCATGATGTACAAACTGTGACTCAGTTTCATGCTTACCATTGAATTGCAATCTTCTGCACTCAAGTCTCTCACAAGGGCTGCAGCATAAAAACGAATTTGTGCATTGCTGAGGGAGTGTTGGAAGTGAGTGAGAAGTTGACTTGAGGCCCAAGCTGTCTGCTTAGTGAATATAAAAGTCCCACGGCACTGCTTTGAAGAAAAGAACAAGAGACATTGCTCGCTTCCTTGCCAATATTTGTCCCTCAGTCAACAAAGAAAGGAAACAGATTATCCAGTTCTGACCACATTGCTGTTTGTGGGAGTTTGCTGTACATAGCTGCTGCATTACAATAATGATGACACTTACAAAGCATTTCATTGTAAAGCACTTTAAGATGTTCAATGGCTGTGAAAAACTCTATGTAAATGTAAGTCTCTTCTGTTCTCTTGCCAAGCATTCCTCTGCACAAGTCTGTCCATGTGACTCCTCAGGTGGGTAAGATCAATGAAGCTGAATGTTCTGGTCACATTTTTTCATCTTCCTCATATGCTGTCTTTCAGTTCTTCATTCCAATTGCTCCATGTTGCATAATTGGATTCCTCTGGTTTGGTGAGAGGTTAGAACACTTCCTTAGATGCTTATATTTCCCCAGCTCGAAGGAGACCTTAAGCACCAAAACCTTAACTATGGGGAAGGAAAACAGAGTTAACATTTCAAATGACCCAGAACTGATTTCTGAAGAAGCGTGATATTGGTTTTGGATATGTTAACTCTGTTTTCTTTCCACAGATGCTGCCAAACCTGCTGCGCTTCTCCAGCAATTTCTGATTTTGAGTGTTTCAGATCACCAGCACACCATGTTGTTTGTGTTATAAAACCTTAACTATCACTGCTGTCAGACCAAGCTTACGGCAAATGTGATATAGAAAACATCTTCATTACAAAATATATGTAGGGGTTTGGAATATAACTCCAGTGACAAATTCACCAGTTAAGCTACTGTGAATATTTTATTCTAAGTGACAGACCAGGAAGAACAAAACGTCAGCCCTGATTATTTTATTAGCTTGAAAAGATACTTGGATGCAAATACAGTTAATTTAAAAGACATTTGGATAAGTGCATGAATCGGAAGGGTTTGGAGAGATAGGGGCCAAATGCAGGCAGGTAGGACTAGTTTAGTATGGGAACGTGGTCAGTGTGGACTGGTTGAACCAAAGACACTATTCCCATGCTTTATGACTCTATGAGTTTTTGACTCTATGAAACACCTGTCAGCCTTCCTCTAGTTAGCTGCATCAAAAAACTCCCAGGTAGAATGCATACTAAATGTGTCCAATTTCAGAACCAATCACTAATAGAGATATTCTACCTCACTCAGTAAGCCATATCCAAAGCACATACAGCAAGGGGGAGAGGAAGGTAATTAATACCATGGCTTGGATTTTGCAGAAAGTGTGACATAACTGTGCTCACTTTTTATCTTGAACATCGCTGTCCACAAAGGTCTATGCAGCTGTATGGCACAGATTGCACCTTTCTAATATTAATTTCGTTTTGGTATCAACTGGTGCCCAACAATATCGATGTCTAAGTGAGAAGGGTTACGCGGGCAATTATACTGAAGATCCATCTCAGACAGCGTACCTATTTTTATTGTAAGAAAACAAAATAAAACTTGTGGCACTTATATGGGTAGAAGCTGAAATAACTTTTTTTAAATTGATTATTTTGAAATGTCTGCAGCATCTGTCTTGTGGAATAGAGAAATTTGAATTTCAAATGTATAGAAATAAATTTTCAGGGCTAGAGATACTGTTTGGGAGTAATTAAAACTTAATGTACTTTTACAAATCCAGTTACAACAAATTCAATAAGACATACTTTTATTAATTTTAGCAATGATACTACAGGGTAAAAATGTGTCAATTCAGTAATCTCTAGTTGGTTTGGATCTTTGAGAATTTCGATAATACATTCCGTGGAGGAGTAGAGAAATCCCTGACAGTAGCATTTGCAATTCCACAGCTAACTGTTTATATGCAGATGATGCTGTCAGTGTCCTGGCTAATAACAATGTGTACAGCGTCTGTGTCGTCACAACTGCATAGTTAGGAGTGATATTAATTGGAACCCTCATTGGGGAGTTTTCTGGATACTTGATTAAAAATAAGATGAAGCATTGCTGAACAAGTGTAAGTATTACCAGGAAAACTATGATTTTCAAATTGATTATTAAGGACTCATATGAATGCTCAATACCTTGACTTGCTCTAAAGATTCATTCAATGAAGGAAATTGATTTGTTTTTTAATTAGTGATGGAAGTGGAGGGGAAGGAGGAATTGAAGATTTTAAGTCTCCTTGTTTTTGCATTTACAACCAATTAAAAATGTCTCTCAATCGTAGAACATCAATAGAACTTTTCACTTTGAAGTCAGATGACAACAAACAGAGACTGGGCAGCCTATAATCTTTTAAATGTTGATTGGCATCTTCCACACCTTGTGTAAGCTCATGCCATCAGAGTGAAGCTGTGAATACTAGGCTGGAGGGGCAACAATGCATTCTTTTCCTTACACACTTTCAAAACATTCTGAATAGAAGTTATCACTAGACACCATTAAGAAAGTATTAAAAGAAGAGCATCTTAATTATGTGTTCTTGTGCAAAAAAGAGCCAAGAGTAGTAATTTTAGGTCGATCACAGGCATTTTTGAGTCTGACAATTGTGATAAATGCTTTAAGGTTTTACTTACTCAGTACTCCACTCAATTTCCCACTGACTTCAAAGGAGGTTAAAATTGGGAGAGACACATAATGGGCAGCTGAATAGTTCAAATTACCTCCATTTGAACATGTTACAGAGGTAGCCCGACGATTCCCATTAAAGATGCTGAGGGTGAATTTCTTTATTGCTATTCACCACTCAGCCCACACTAGTGTAGACATTTCAGAAACATTCAGACCACTGTCATGGCACTGCGGACAAACCCTGACCCCTCCCCCAGTATAGGATTATAAAATGGAAGGAGGCTATATGGTCTATTGTGCTCAGACTGAGAAAGCAGGATAAACATAAGTGAAGATTTTCTATAAAATGAACAGAAAGTAGTGGATAAACTCTACAGGTGTAACACCATCTATGGAGAGTGAAATAATGTCCATTATAACTTTTGTTCAGAGTTTAAGACTTCCTGTCCTGAGCAAGTCTAGAAAGTTAGGGAAGAATGGATGCGTACCATATTTCAGTATAACATTTCCCAAAAGCCTCTTAAATAATGAACTTGTCAAAACCATGCAATTTATTTTTGTTCAGATGAGAGGGATTTTTTTCTCCCACTTGCCATTGTAGAGCAGACAGGGAATTTCTCCTACTCTTCCTGCCTGCATTTGTTGGAAGGTTTTATAATTTGGTAAGCATCCTGTTTGGCCACATTACAAACACCCCTTCCATGGCCACCGAGGTTTAAGATGAGAAGGGAAAGATTGAAAAGGGACTAAAAGGGCAACTTTTTTACGCAGACAGTGGTGCGTGTATACACTGTGCTGCCAGAGGAGATGATGGGGCTGGTACAATAGTAACATTTAAAAGGCATCTGGGTGGGTATATGAATAGGAAGGATTTAGAGGAATATGGGCCAAATGCTGGTAAATGGGATTAGATTAGTTTAAGATATCATGTCGGCATGGATGAGTTGGCTTGAAGGGTATGTTACCGTGCTGTACAACTCTATGACTCTATGAGTCTAAATCCTGGTGCTTCTGGCTCTGAGGTAGGAATATTACCCATTGCTTCACAAGACCTCTGTTCACGCAACTCATTGCTGAGTAAAATAGAGGACAATTTACTTAAGGGAGAGAATTTGTGTATGGAAAGTTTATTTGTTTCTATCTACAGTTCACCTTTTTGCCAAATCTCATTGTGGATGTGATTTGTTGTAAATCTCAGTATTCATATGAGATTCATTGTAGTTTCAATGGCTTCAATAAAGAGTTTTCCCTCTGCATTTATGTCTTTGTTGAGATAGCAGACAACATTAGTTCATATAAGCACATGAATGGATTCATTCCTAATATCGCACAGCATAATACCACCAGTCCTACTTATTAAAACAGGATAAATGAGCAGACGGAGTAAACTCTAGCTGTGGCACGGCCTGGATAAGTAGGTGCTTAGGGGAGGGATGTGGAGAGATAAAAACAAGAATGCCCCCAAACCTGTTTTCTAGCTGTTCAGGGTGCAAATGAAAACTGGGGGAGAATTAAGCTCTGAAAGCCCAAGTACTTCCTAACCATAATTTTGCAAGAGAAAATTGGTAGCAATTCAACATTTGTGTAAAGATTGTGGAATTTATAAAGATAGTATTAGACTGATAATAGTCTACTAGTAATAGCAGTTTCACCTCTGACAGTCCTCTAATGTTTCTGCTGCAGATAATACAGTTTCAAAGCTCTCGACTAATATTTACCTCCGCAAAGGTGCTTCAGGTAATTAGGTAGTTGAGTGCTACGTCATCTCTGGCTTGCTGCTACCTTAATGCCTGTGTTTATAAAATAGAGTGCAGACAGATATCCAGCCTCAGTAAAGGTGGGACTGCTTACAATTCAGACAGCAGCCCACTGAAGGGATAAGTGGGGTTTGGAAGTCCATGGAAATATTACCACCTCATCCTAAACTATAAACCAGGTAGGACCCTTTTGCTAATTGCTTTCCTTTGCCTCAATTGTCCACTCCTCTTCTTTTTCTCATTCTTCAACCTGCTCCTTTTTTTTGCTTCTTGGTGAGAATGTGGATTGCTGTACACCCCACTTTAAACAAGTGAAGATGTTTTCCAACTTTAACTCTATGCTTTCAGGAGTCTGGTTGAACCTCTGCTTGTTTTAGGATTTGTGGACTACTTTTGGCATGCCTTCTCCCCCACAGAGTGTGTAGCTGTGCTGATTAATGCAAGGGGCGATTAACAGGCTCTGTTGTTTTGTTCGCTTTGACACAGCAAAGGCTACATTCCCACTTTGTCCAGGAGTGTTTGAAAGATCGGGGGAGGGGATGGTGGAGGGGGAAGGCAATTCATCAGAGCTGTGTTTCAGAGTCGCAAAAAGCTCGCAATGCAGACCACTAAAATACACCAATCTGTAGGCGTAAAGCACAGATTCTCCCCACCCTTAAGGATACCAGCTGTATACTTTAAATTCCACACACAGTAAGATCTGCATGTTAGAAAACTCAGAAACATGATTCACTTGTTACCTTGTTGATTCACAAAATGTTTCTGCAATTAAACTACACCGATTTTGTTCGTTCTTTTGAGAATGATGAAAACATATTCCATTTTTCTCCTGGTTACTGACTAGAGCGCAATGTTAACTAAATCTTAGGATAGTCTTGGAGACATTTTAATCAGTAGTTGAAGTAGGCGGACAACTTATTAAATGAGACAAAAACTAGCATAGTATTTTACTCTTTGTGACTGAGAGTTTTATTTTGTACTAATATATATTTGTCTTTTTATTGATTGAATGTTGATATAGCAAATTATTTTTCTGTTGTAATTGTGAATAGCATGTCAAAGTATATGAGAAGGCCATTTGGCCCATTTTGCTTATGCTGGCTGTCTCAATCATCTCGTGTCCTTGCTTTCAGCCGTTGGCCCTGATAACATTTCCTTTTAAATTATTTATTTGATTCGCTTTTGAAAATTAACATTGAATCTGTTTCCATCACCATGTCAGATACTGCATTTGTTATTCAGATGATTTCCTGGCAGCAAACATTACTATTTGAATTGTATATTCAGAACATTTGTTCACCAAGGTTAATGTACATTTTAATCTGAATATCCCTATGCTGTAGTAGTTCAAGGTTGTTGTGTTGTTCAGACATTTGCTGCAGTTCTCCTTCATTCTTTCCTTATGAAATTGACATTTTACAGACTGATTTTGTTTGAAATGTTAATAAATGTATAACCTACCCACTTTTAAAGAAGCATTTCACCCATTGGCCATTAAATCAAAGGGCGTAAGATCATCATCAACAAAGTTAAAAATCACACAACACCAGGTTATAGTCCAACAGGTTAATTTGGAAGCACTAGCTAGTACATCCAAATAAACCTGTTGGACTATAACCTGGTGTTGTGTGATTTTTAACTTAGCCCACCCCAATCCAACACCTCCTCCACATCATGATCATCAACAAAAGATATGCTAGGTGGCTTGTCTCATAGACAGATATTGGTAAGGATGTGAAACAATATTGAAAGTAGAATCCACCATTTCCCAAGTCAATAAATGCTAAATGAAAAAGGATGGATCATTCAAACAGTTTTTGGGAAGGATGGTAACAGGCAGAATGTCACACAGTGAGTGGCTCTTTCTTAAAAAAGTCTTTATACAACACCAATTGGTCAAGTGGCTTCTCTCTGTGTGGCAAAATTATAAGGTGTTTTTTGATCTGGCGGTTTTAGTGGGTGGCTGGAACAGCTGGATATTCACTGGATAGTGCCATCTTGTTGGCATTCAGGCAATGGGCAGTTACTGGAACACAGACTTGTTAGCATAATGGCATCAGGCACAACAGCAAAGAAAATTATATTCCTATAAAGGGTCTTTAATGCAATAACACATCTCAAAGTGTTTCACCGTAGCCTTAAAAACAAATAGAGTCACAGAGTCATATGGACCCTTTGGTCCAACTTGTCCATGCTGACCAAGTTTCCCAAACTAAACTAGTTCTATTTGCCCCTATCCTTCCAAACCTTTCCTCTTCTTCTGGCAGCCCATTCCACATAGAAACCACTGATAGTGATTTAAATCCTGGTCAAACAGTTAGAATCCTTACAGTGCAGAGAAAGGCCATTCAGCCCATTGAGTCTATACTGACAGCCCAAAGAGTAACCTCCCACCACCTACTCTATCCAGGGAACACTGCATTTCTAACAGCCAATTCACTTAACCTGCATATCTTTGGAGTGTGGAAGGAAACTGAAGCACCTGGAGGAATGTCCAAGCTCCACACAGATGGTTGCCCAAGGGTGGAATCAAACCCTGACCCCCCCCCCCTTCCTGCCCCCCGCGGTATGAGGCAGCATTGCTAGCTGCTGAGCCACTGTGCTGTACTTAGATCTTAAAGGAGGAAATTGAGGAAGAGCGACAGAGAGATGTGGGGAGGAGAGTTCATAATTTAAGGCTTTGACATCTGAAGGTGCCCCCACCAATCTAATCAGTCACCAATTATGCTAACTCTTTAACATAGAAAATTAGCTAAGATTGATGGGTTGTGCAAACTTCTTAGCATTGAGTTGATGAGCAGTAGCCACAAAACCAGTGCCCCTGGACTGCTCGTCAGCTCTATTATACTGAGGCTTCTCAAGAAGACAACAGCAAAAGGAGAGCTCCTGTTCCCTGCATTCTCGGCATACTACTGTTCTATTTCAGTTAGACTGAAGCCACCTCAGCATCTCCCTGCTCTGATTCCACATTGTCCTATGCCATATCCTTCTTCTTTATTGATTCAAGGGCAATTAAGTTGTTTCTGAGTTCTTACCTGCTCCCTCAAGTCTGCAGTCAAGGATTGAGTGAATTGGTGCTCCCAATAATTACCTATGCTCAGTGTCACTCTCCCGATGGCATGGGTAAAAGTGGATAATGTTGTGCCTCAAATCTGTCTGTAAGAGGTATTAATGGCAGAATAACAGTTGTACAAACACCAAGTAGCAGAATAAGTAGAAACAAGAGAAAAACTAATGAACCAGCAAAGAAAAATTGAATTAAATTGGGGCAGCAGTTGTTAAACCCAATACTGAGTCCCAGGAGACTGGAGGATGTGAAGTGCCTTAATATATTTATCTTTTATAACAACACATATGTGTATGATTTACATATGCATGTGCACAGTGTGGTGCACTTGCATTTACTGGAAGCTGCATATATTAGTCCACTAGTCTCTTGTTCTTTGCAGAGAAAGGAACATGAGCCTTCTTCAGCTGAACGAAATAGGTGACAGCCATTCGCTGGTTCATTACTCATGGCAATACCTTGACTAATCAGAGTCAACCTATCTGGTTTAACTTAAACAAACCAAACAATTAACTGATTTGGAGATGCCGGTGTTGGACTGGGGTGTACAAAGTTAAAAATCGCACAACACCAGGTCATAGTCCAACAGGTTTAATTGGAAGCACACTAGCTTTCGGAGCGACGCTCCTTCATCAGGTGATTGAAGTTACATCACACTGCAAATTCTTGCTATAAATTCTGTGTTACGATCAAACCCTCCACAATCACCTGATGAAGGAGCGTCGCTCCGAAAGCTAGTGTGCTTCCAATTAAACCTGTTGGACTATAACCTGGTGTTGTGTGATTTTTAACCAAGCAATTAACTGGCACTCATAAAAATGTAGCTACTCCTTACATTGGCTTGCTGGTGAATTTTCCAGATATTACAAGATGAAAAACTGGAAGAACTATGGATGCTGGAAATCAGAAACATACACAGAAAGTATACAGTCATTTGGTAGTACAAAACAGACTACCTGGAAAATTCACCAGCAAGCCAATGTAAGGAGTAGCTACATTTTTATGCTGCATCAGAAGGGAATACTCACTGGTTAGCATCTTTGGAGAGAAAGGGGTGTTAATATTTCAGGTTGAGTGATCCTTCTTCTGAAGAGTAATTCTGAAAGGTTCCTGCATCTAAAGTATTAACTCTGATTTCTCTTACAGATGCTGCCAGAATCTGCTGAGCTTTTCCAGAATTGTCTGTTTTTGGTTCAACAAAATGTGCTTTTTCTTCTCAGCAGTGGTCTGTTTTGTACGACCAAATGACTATATATGTTTATACATTAATATGAATATTAACATTAATAAAATAGCTCAATTCACAGGTGCAATACAAAGAAAGAAATTGCCACTGAGCAAGTTAAGAGACCATAGAATAATTACAACAGGCCATTTGGTCCACTGAGTTCATGTCTGCAAGAGCAATTTAGCTCATCCCATTCCTCACCATTTCCCTGCAACCCTCCAAATATTCAGGTTCTTATCCAATTCCCATTTGAAAACCATAATGAATTACTTCCATCACCCTTTCAGGCAGCATATTCCACATTATAATCAATAATGACATCAGAACTGTTTTCTCTTGGTCTCTTTAGTTCTTTTGCCCATCAGTTTCGAACCTCTACTTCTTAACTCTTCTGTCAATGGGAAACGATTTTCTGCTGACATGTGGTAGATGCTTTATGACATTGCACATGCCTTAAATCTCTCTCAAACTTTTCTTAAAAGAGGACCACCCCAGCTTAATTTTCTCAGTTTATCCATACAGCTCATGTCTGTGTTCTTGATGAATCTTGCCTGATCTTACCTAATGCCTCCATGTCTTTTGTAAAGTGCCTAGAATAGGACAGAAGTTTGCAGTTGAGAATATGTTTTATAAAGGAGGTTTTAAGTTTGATAATCAAAAGATTGGTCAGAGTGTTAAATTTACAGAATGTCTTACAGTAAGAAGGAGAGGCAGACAGATGGCGAGTTTTACAACCTGAACTCCAAAGATTAGGATTTGGGCAAATGAATGTATAACTGCTGATGAGTCCACCATTAAGATCAAGAATGCTCAGGCCAAATGCAAAGGTTGTGTGGCTGAAGGAGATCGCAGAGATAGGGAGAGAGTGAGGCCATGGGAGGGATTGGTGTAAACAATGAGCACTTTAAATTGGAGGCAGGTGAATGAGGTAATGTATCCTCTCTGATCCTCCAACAATGCTTAAAACCAAAAAACTCTGGCAGTTATGTCAACCATCACCAGGTGATATCTGAGAGTAACCTGTGAATGGCTATTCCAGTGGTTATTCCATTTCACAGCCGCATAACTGAGAGCAGCCATTCGGTAACATGTGAGACAGATCCTGCATTGCCCCATTATTGCAATGGCATGTTGTTGATGGTGTTTCCATCAACACTTCTGCAAACAATTACAGCTAACACGGGTGCATACAAACTAAACCATCTAACGAGCTCTCATACCACCTTTATTGTCTCTCCATCTACTTCCCTTATTCTTTGTTTCGATGAGCCAATGGGCTGAGAAGTGACAGATGGAGTTTAATTCAGATAAATGTGAGGTGCTGCATTTTGGGAAAGCAAATCTTAGCAAGACTTACACACTTAATGGTAATGTCTTAGGGAGTGTTGCTGAATAAAGAGACCTTGGAGTGCAGGTTCATAGCTCCTTGAATGTGGAATCGCAGGTAGATAAGATAGTGAAGAAGGTGCTTGGTATGCTTTCCTTTATGATTAGATTAGATTAGATTCCCTACAGTGTGGAAACAGGCCCTACGACCCAATTAGTCCACACCGACCCTCCGAAGAGTAATCCACGCAGACACATTTCCCTCTGACTAGTGCACCTAACACTATGGGCAATTTAGCATGGCCAATTCACCTGACGTGCGCCATCTTTGGAATGTGGGAGGAAACCTGAGCACCTGGAGGAAACCCTCACAGATACAGGGAGAACGTCCGAACTCCACACATACAGTTGACCGAAGCTGGAATCGAACCTGGGACACTAGTGCTGTAAGGCAGCAGTGCTAACCATCGAGCCACTGGGCTGCCCCGGCACAGAGTATTGGTCAGAGTATTGAGAACAGGACTTGGGAGGCCAGTTGCGGCTGTACAAGACATTGGTTAGGCCACTGTTGGAATATTGCATGCAATTCTGATTTCCTTCCTATCTGAAAGATGTTGTGAAACTTGAAATGATTCAGAAAAGATTTACAAGGATTTTGCCAGGGTTGGAAATTTGAGCTCTAGGGAGAGGCTGAACAGGCTGGGGCTGTTTTCCCTGCAGTATCGGAGGCTGAGGGATGATCTTATAGAGGTTTATAAAATCATGAGGGGCATGGATAGGATAAATAGACAAAGTACTTTCCTTGGGGAGGGGGAGTCCAGAACTAGAGGGCATAGGTTTAGGGTGAGAGGGGAAAAATATAAAAGAGACTTAAGGGGCAAATCTTTCACACAGAGGGTGGTACGTGTATGGAATGAGCTGCTAGAGGATGTGGTGGAGACTGGTGCAATTGCAACATTTAAAAGGTATCAGGATGGGTATATGAATAGGAAGGGTTTGAAGGGATATGGGCCAGGTGCTGGCAGGTGGGACTAGATTGGGTTGGGCTATCTGGTCAGCATGGACGGGTTGGACTGAAGGGTCTGTTTCCATGCTGTACATCTCTATGACTCTATGGCTTTATGCCACTGTTTCTTTAGTCGCTGTCTGAGTCCTTTAACCCTATACTAAAATATTTAAATTTTATTTCTGTCTCTCCATTATTTGGTTCTATTTTAGTTTGCTGTACATTTTTTTTCTGTCTGTCTACCTCACCCTTGGTCAGTATTTCTCTCTATGTTCTCCAGTTTTTGAGTTGTCAAAATCGGTTTCTCTACTCTGTCTGTCCCCGCTACTTTTCCAGTGTTTGTGAGCTAATGCAAATTCAGTGGAATATGGTGATTCCATTATACGTTAATTTCCCTAACCATAGCTGGGAGCTCATTCCTGCAATAATTATTTCTGGAATGCTTTCCCTTTGCCATATATCTCATTTATAAGAGTAGAAAATCACTGAACCAAATAAGGAGGGGTCCTTCCAGAAAAAAGAAATACTTTTGGCTCAAAGCATTGGGGTTTAGAAGAATGAGAGGCAACTCCATTGAAACCTAGATTGTCTTGGGGGCTTGATAGGGTAGATATGGAGAGGTTGTTTCCCCTTCTGGGAAAGTCTAGGACCAGAGAACATAATTTCAAAGTAAGGGTTCACTTAAGACGGAGATGCAGAGGAATTTCTTCTCTCAGTGTATGATGTACCTGTTGGATTTTTCACCACAGACAGCTGTAGAGGCTGGCCATTAAGTGGATACAAGGCTGAGATAGATTTTTCAATCATAAGGGAACCAAAGCTTAAGGGAAAAGGTAGGAAAGTGGAGTCGAGGGTGATTAGCTTAGCCAAGATTGCATTGAATAGCAGAGTAAACTCAATGGCTAGAATGACTGACTCCTGCTCTTACATTGTCACAGAGTTGTAGCATACAGCATGGAACAGACTCCTCAAGCTGACCATGTTCCCAAATGAAACTAGTCCCACCTGCCTGCATTTGGGCCATATCCCTCTGAACTTTTCCCATTCATGCATCTATCTAAATGTCTTTTAAATGTTGTAACTGTACCTGCATCCATCACTTTCTCTGGCAGTTAATTCCAAACACGAACCACTCTCTGTGTAAAAAAGTTGCTCCTTTTTAAATCTTTCTCCTATCAACTTAAAAATATACATCCCAGTTAAGAGATCCTTGTAATTCACCCTAGCTTTGCCCCTAATTTTATAAACCTCAATAAGGTCACCCTTCAATCTCCTACACTCCGGTGAAAAATGTCCAAGCTTTCCAGTCCATTTTGGCATCTCAAACCCTCCATTCCTGGCAACACCATGGTAAATCTTTTCTAAACCCTCTCCAGTTTAATAATATCCTTCCTTTAATGGGGCAACCAGAACTGCACACAGTATTCCAGAAGAAATCTCACCAATGTCTTCTACATCATATGGCCATTTGATAATTGGCCCTATCAGTTATGCTCAGCTTTCTGAAAAATATCCTTAACCATACCTGTGATTTTCTGGCAACTTCTAACACAGGGCACTCACTAGTGCCCAGAGTTGAAAAAATGTAAGCGACCCTTATAATTCTTACCATCATTAATTTCATTATCATCACGGAAAATAATACTGCAGTAGCTGTCAAGGCAAGAGATTAATTCAATATGATTTCTTAACATGGCATGTCCCACAAGATGTCAAACATGAAGAGACTTAATGCTGTTTTTATAAAACAGCAGCTAGTAAGTGCTGCTGTCCCAGAAAAGTATTATTCAAATTAACTTTATTGGGATGCAAGGAACTTTGTTTTTGTAAAAATGTTTTGGTAAGGTAAAGAAAGGTTGTTGATAAGATTTCTATGAAGGAAAGAAAACATAAGAGAGAGTTCGAGTAAAAAGTGAGGTCTGCAGATGCTGAAGATCAGAGCTGAAAATGTGTTGCTGGTTAAAACGCAGCAGGTCAGGCAGCATCCAAGGAACAGGAAATTCGACGTTTCGGGCAAAAGTCCTTCATTCCTGTTCCATAAGAGAGAGTTCCTCTGGCCAGCTGTCCCAGCGTCGCTGCATGCGCAGAAATGATCGAGCAAAGGAACAAGGGAGCTCACCTTACCTGGATCATCAATGTTGAGTAAATGTCATATCCACTCTCCATGTTTTCCCTAAGTATAAGTAGTACTGTGGCTCAATTTGAATGGCAAATTAGCAGATTTTAAAGGGTCACCGTTCTATATGCATAGTTGCAACGTGATCTGAAAACAAGGATGTTCAATTTTAAAAGTGAGGTGCTGCTGTTCCAGGGTACAGAGCTTCTTTTGCAAAAATGTCAGGCACAGATATGTCAGTTTGACTCTTCCTGGCTCTGGATTAGAGTGGTGCTGGAAAAGCACAGCAGGTCAGGCAGCATCTGAGGAGCAAGAAGACCGATGTTTCGGGCAAAAGCCCTTCATCAGGAGTAGAGGCAGGGAGCCTCCATGTTGGAGAGATAAATGAGAGGAGCATGGGGGTGGGGAGAAAGTAGCATAGAGTACAATGGGTGAATGGGGGTGGGAATGGAGGTGATAGGTCAGAGAGGAGGGTGGGGGGAAGGTAGCAAAGAGTACAATGGGGGTGGGGATGAAGGTGATAGATCAGAGAGGAGGGTGGAGTGGATAGGTGGAAAAGAAGATAGGCAGGTAGGACAGGTCATGGGGACGGCGCTGAGCTAGAAGCTTGGAACTGGGGTAAGGTGGGGGAGGGGAAATGAGGAAACTGGTGAAGTCCACATTGATGCCCTGGTGTTGAGGTGTTCCGAGGTGGAAGATGAGGCGTTCTTCCTCCAGGCATCAGGTGGTGAGGGAGCAGCAGTGGAGGAGGCCCAGGACCTGCATGACCTTGGCAGAGTGGGAGGGGGAGTTGAAATGTTGGTCCACAGGGTGATGGGGTTGATTCTTCCTGGTTCTGCGCTCAATAGGCATTGAGTACCTGAGGTATTTTTCTTCCCTATCCCTGAATTATCCCTCCTTTGCACGCAGCAGCTCCAATATGATGTCTAATGATGTCTAATAAGCACAGCCTCCAAAAGAAGCCATGATGTAGAGATACTGTTGTAGGACTAGGATAGGCAAAATCAGAAGTCACATGATTCCAGGTTATAGCCCAACAGGTTAATTTGAACTCACAAGCGTTCAGAGTGCTGCTCCTTCATCAGGTAAAATGATCTCACCTAACAAGGAAGCAGCGCTCCAAAAGTTTCTGATTTCAAATAAATCTGTTGGGCTATAACCTGGGGTCATGAGATTTCTGTTTGTCCTAAAGAAGCAACAGTACTCTGATAAAAAATAGAGTTTTTCAATTTAACAGTGTAGCATAAAATAACAGAAAATAATAATACTGATGCAGAAACTGCTGCGTGAGGAATCACAAGGTAGTTAAAACTTTCAACTTGCCATTCCCATCCTAGCAAAGCTCTGTTCTCAAGTCAGAGAGGAGAATCGCAGAAAAACTGGTTTTAAGAAGTTGGAAATACAAAAGGAGCATAAAGGACAATAAAATAACAATAACTTAAAATTTGGTTTGGAATCAGCATGCCATTGATTGACTGCAGTGAAGGTCTTTAAATAGGGGTTTTAGAATTAGTAAAATTTGTTGGATGACTGAATCTGGGCCATCACAAATTTGATGTTTGTGCTGACTTTAGTGAGGCGCACTCATGGAATACATCATCACCACGTCATCACAGAGCCACCCCTCCAATGTCCAGGCCAAACACCATAATGGTCCTCCTATCATCAGTTAAAGCTGCCCGAAGGTGTGCCATGCAAAAATGTGCTACAATGCATTCTTCATTCCATATCTAGAATATCTTTAATATTTCAGTGCTTGCAAAAGACAGCAATTCATGATAAATAAGAAAGGCATATCTGAAGCTGTTGAATGTAAAGTTTGCCCATCCAAGCTATATGGTTGAATAATACCCTTGTGCCATTTAGCCCACTTTATGAGTAAACACAACATTCAGTGGAGCACCAAAGCACTTAGGTTTCCATCTGATTGATGTTGTTTTGAAAATGAATTTTTCAATGTTTTTTATTTAGCAAAAAGACATATTCACATCGGAAGAAAGCGTTCTGTTTATATACCACTTTCCTGACGTGTTGCAACTTAAGAAGTACAACAACCAATTTGCACACGGTAAAATTCTACGAATAACGTTAGGCTTGTGACTAGATAATTGGATTAACAGTTGATTCTTTGCCAGGATAGACTGAAAAATGCTCCTGCTCTTTCACAAAATAGTCCTTTAGAGGGACTATTCACCTGAGAGGGTTGAAGCAGTCTCAGATAAAAATTTCAACTGAAAGATATCACCTCTGATTATGTAGAATTGCCCCAATACTGCAGCATGTGAATTTCTCGAGTGGGTTACAAAGCAACAACTTTTGTATTGACAGGCAAGGTCATTACCAATAAAAGTATGGTACACACATAGAAAACCACAACATCTGCAATATGTTGATGACATGGGCATTTACAAGAGTAAAAACTACAGTCAATGTTATCAAATGAATGGTTAATGACCTTATTATGTTAAACCCATATAAAATGCTGGTTCAGCATCGACTGGAGTATTTGTTCGCCACTCATTAGGAAGGATGGAAATACATTAGATATTTTCACAAAATGGTTCCAAGGCTGAGGAATTTCAGTATTTAGAAGGGTTGTATAATTTGGTCAGGATCTGGAGGTGTTGTTGTTGGTGTTGGACTGGAGTGGACAAAGTTAGAAATCACACAACACCATGTTATAATCCATACATTTATTTGGAAGGACTAGCTTTCGGAAAGCTGCTCCCTCATCTGTTAGTAACTACCCAATGAAGGAGCAGCGCTCCAAAAGCTAGTACTTCCAAATAAACCTATTGGACTATAACCTGGTGTTGTGTGAATTTTAAATTTATATAATCTGTTGATATTCATATGGACAATAACGTTGACAGGAGATTTGACAGAAATGTTAAAAATCATGAGGGATCTGGGCAGAGTGGTGAGAGTATAGCAAAATTGTTCCCCTTAGTGCAAGGATCAACAAGAAAGCACAGATTTAAGACAATTAGCCAAAGAAGCAATGGTGACACGTGGAAATTATCTTTCACATAGAAGGTGGTTAGAATCAGGATGGCACATGCTAGGGATGTGGTGGAGGCAGATCCAGTTGCGGTTTCCAAAAGGGAATTGGAACATTGTCTGGAAATTGCAAGGCTACAGGGAAAAGGGAGGGTAGTGGCACTATGCAAATTGCTGCTGCAGAGGGCTAGAGCAGACACAATGGGCCCTGATTAGTGCTCCAATCAAATTACCAATCAGATCAAAGCACTCCCCACCACAATTTGGTGCTAAAACATTTCTTCTAAAATCCGTATTTTGTGTATCTGATACTCACTTTTAAGCTTGTGATTTCTTGTCTGCCAATGGAAATTATCTATGTTTACATTGCCAGTGATTTTATTGTTCTGAGACCTCTGTTCAAAGCCCACTCTTTTCATTCCAGTCTAAGAAAATGCAGCCGTATTATTCTACCTTTAGTTCACCGTTCCCAGCTCTGACCTGGATTAAAATTAATTGGTGCACTGTAATTGGATCATTTTTTTCTGTCACTACTGCTGATAGTGCTGTTCTCCAACACCAAAAATGTAACAGAGAGCAGCACCTATTTTAACTCACACTTGTTCATCAGGTCGAACAACTGGTTAATTCTAAGTGAAATTGTACTCTGTTTGGGAGAGGTGTTAAAAACTGCTGACTTGCTGTCAACCAGCATTATTTCACAACATGTGGAAGGTTAACCACAGTCAGACAGGACTTGACATCACTCTCCTTCCTTTGGTCAGTGAGAGTAGAGTTCTTCCTACAGGACGATGGAAATAAAATTAAAGCCACTGTGGTCTTATCACAGAGCTGCTCTCTCAGTAGAGAGAGAGAGAGAGAGTCAACTGATAGTGGTTTAACCTGAGGGTCACCACGCCTCAGGTGAAGGGAGAGGTTGAGAAGGAGAATCCTTTATGGTATCTTAGTTGGTGCAGGAATTTAACCCATCAGGGTAATAGGACAGAATGCAGAATATTGTGTTACAGCCATAGGGAAGGTGCAGAGGAATATCCACTCTAGTATATATCAGATCTACTCATAAGTCTAATAACAGCAGGGAGGAAGTTGTTCTTGAATCTGTTGGGATGCGTTTTCAAACTTTTGTATATTCTGCCTGACAGAAGCCGGTAGAAAGGATTATAAACAACTGGGAGGGGTCTTTGAATATGTTGTAAGATATCATTTGCCTGGTTAATAAGCAGAAAATAATTTTCACATGTATTGTCTCAGTACATGTGACAATAGTAAATCAAATCACTCTGTATTGCAAACTAGCCAGGTGAAAGTGAGTACTGCAGATGCTAGAGATTAGAGTCAAGAGTGTGGTTCTGACTGACATTCCTGATGAAGGACTTTTGCCCAAAACCTCAATTTTTCTGCTCCTCAGATGCTGCCTGACCTACAGTGCTGTTGCAGCACCACACTCTTGACTGCAAACGAGCCAAACTAAACCAACACCCTGGGGTTGTTCACTATAAATTAGCAGGACCAAAACCAAACGTAGATAATGTGGTTTGTTCCATGAGCTTTGATAAAGGACAAGTGTCACCTTCAGAAACAAAAGGAAGGTCTGTGATAACCTTTAAATAGGGGAAAAACAAACCTTTTGGCACTTATATCTTTCTTAAACATGTCTATATGCAAAATTAAATCATGAAGGCTTACTGCTAATTAAGGCAAGGTTTATATTCCCTTGAGTGATGAAGGAGTGAATCAAATTGAAATGTTTATGCTGCTTAAAGGAAAGAAAGGGCTGGATCGGAGCTATTACCTCTGCTGAGAGAAGTCACAAAGGGGACAATCTCTCGAGTTGAGCTATTCAGAACATTCTCCACAAAAAACAGTAGTGAACATTTGGAATTCTTCCACCTGAAACAATGAAAATTGAAAACTTCTAAACTTTAATTGATAACTTTTCATTAAATCAAGGAGTGATATGGTGGCTCAGTGGTTAGCACTATTGCCTCACAATAGCAGGGACCCGGGCTCAATTCCACCCTCGGGTAACAGCGTGGAGTTTGCACATTCTCCCTGTGTCTGCGTGGGTTTCCTTCAGGTGCTCCGGTTTCCTCCACAATCTAAAGATGTGCAAGTTAGGCAGATTGGCCATGCAAAATTACCCATCAAGTCAAGGGATATGCAGTCTAGGTGGATTAGCCATGGAAAATGCAGGGCTACATGGATAGGGTAGGGAGGGGTGGAGCTGAGTGGGATGCTCTTCGATGGGTTGGTGTGGACTCAATGGACTGAATGGCCTGCTTCCACATGGTAGATATCCCATTCTATGGGATTTCAAAAGTATTTTGAGTTAAGATATTGCCAGTGGAGGAGCTTAGAGCCAGGACTCCAGCGACCGATGGCCAGCGACAGTGTCTGGAGGAACATTGGATGGGAAACAGGAGGTATGAGACCAAGCCCATGGTTGCAGCTTGGTTGCGGTAGTAACAGCAACAATGGAGGCAAACCCATAACTGAGACCTTGCCAATGGCAAACAGCTTCTGGAGGTGCAGTGGAGGAGGAGCAGGAAGAAGAGAGAAAGATTAACTCTGTTACTGTAAAATCTTATATTCAAAGTTTCAAAATGGTGCTGGAATATAGCAACACTTCAGGATTAATATGCAAAAAGCACGTTTCATTGTATTTTTATGTTCATATGTCAATAAATCTAAATCTAAATCAGCCTTCATCTCAGTGAATGCCGGGACGGGTTTGAGGGGCTGAATTGCCTACTGACATCCTATACTCCGATAATCTAATGTATCTGGGAAGGTTAGTGCAACAGGCAACATTCTGGCCTCTCTCTAAAAATTAGGGATCACAATGATACCATTTTATAATTACTTGCAGCCACAAGTCAGGCAAAGCATGCAAATCAAAACCAATTTTGTGTTTTGGGCGTGACGAAATTGGTGTTTACAAGAGTTTCAGGAAAAAAAGAATCAGATACAGATTAGTTGTTTCACATTCTTTTTTAAACTCCCAGTAGTAAAGCATCCCATTCAGGAAATATGTGAAAAAATAAACAGTAATAAAATCCATCACTTTGTTAGGTTTGAAACCGGTTCAATGACAATGGATATGAGCCGTGCTAACTCATAGTTGCTCTTAAAAGGCAATAGTGGGTCATTTTCGAGACATGGGAATTGTGTTAATGGTGCTTCCACAAGGCTATTGGACAGGGACCAGGATTTTGACCCAGTGGAAATGAAGAAACTGAGAACAAAAGGAAGCAAATGATAGTGCTCCCACAATATTTCTGCCCTTGTCTTGCTATGAATTTACATGATGGTTTCATCTATTTCATGTAGCCACAGTCGGAGAGAAACAGAACAAATAAAGACCCTTCAGCCCATCCCATCCTTGCCAGTCTCAAACAACCATCCATCTCTTCCAATCCCATTTTCCTGCACTTGGTCTGTAGCCTTGTAGGCCCCAAAGGGCGGCACGGTGGCACGGTGGTTAGCACTGCTGCCTCACAGCGCCAGGGACCTGGGTTCAATTCCCGCCTCAGGCGACTGACTGTGTGGAGTTTGCACGTTCTCTCTGCGTGGGTTTCCTCCGCAGGGGGTATATGTAGGGGTATGGGTGGGTTGCGCTTCGGCGGGTCGGTGTGGACTTGTTGGGCCGAAGGGCCTGTTTCCACACTGTAAGTAATCTAATCTAAAAAAACACTGCTTAAACATAATTATTCTATTATGTTGAGGGAATATTCAATATTCCAAGGAATCCATGACTTCAATGACATTTGAATAGTTACCATGTGCTAGTGACTTCATCAAGCAGGCCAAGCAACACCACAGCACACTTAGCTATGTATATCCACAAATAGTTCATGCTTTTTTCACTGCTAATCAGAATAGATTAAACTAGATTCCCTACAGTGTGGAAACGGGCCCTTTGGCCCAACAAGTCCACACCAACCCTCTGAAGAGTTACCCACCCAGACCCATTTCCCTCCAACTAATGCACCTAACACTATGGGCAATTTAGTATGGCCAATCCACCTGACCTGCACCTCTTTGTGACAGTGGGAGGAAACCCACACAGAAACAGGGAGAATATGCAAACACCACACGTCACCCAAGGCTGGAATCGAACTTGGGACCCTGGCGCTGTGAGGCAGCAGTGCTAACCACTGAGCCACTGTACCACCCTAAATACATTATATTGCTATGGTAAATCTTAAAAAAAATTCTGCACAAGTAACCACATAGAAAGCACAAATAACATTGAGACCTATTGTGGCACCACATTCCCATTGATATAACTGACAGCAAGAATTGGCCCCGTGCTTCTGGTGAGAGTCAGACCCAAAAAAAGTGCCTGTGTTTATGCAAAAAATCTTCCAATTGAAGGTATAAGGGTTCAACCTGAGAGGTCAGTGTGGGCTCATGTTTAGAATGTTTTCGGCTGTTTGAAGTATGGTCACGGGCTTTTGAGACTGATAAGGTGAGAACACGTGCAGGCTGGGAGATGTAGAGCACCATGTGAAATTCTGCGCAATCTGTAAATGGACACCAGGAAAAGACAAAATAGTTGTCAACAGCTTAAGTCACAATCAAGACAACAGTTTTGGGTGTGTGATGTAGAATGTTAAGTTAGTCACGGATTCTAATACTTTGCTTTATTTATCTTTAGGGAAGGGCCCAGAGAAACGTTACAGAACTTTCCCTCGGGTTATAAGCTGGGTTGGGTAAAGTTAAAGATTGTTGAAGTTGGTTTTAATTTGGCAATTTAAAAGGACAAGTTTCTCAGGGTGGATTGGCTGCAGTGATAAGCCCCCAAAACTGAGTGCAACCAGCAGAGAGTCTAAGACCTCGCCATCAGAGTTACATCAAAGTGTCTACTCAGCCCATCAGAAGTCATCACTGGTCTGGGAGGAAAGGACGGGGCATTTGGAATTGTGATGTAGATTTGTAGTGTGTTATTGTTATTTGTGAACATAGATTTGAGAAAAAATCAATTTTAGTTTTCTGTTCTGTGAAGGTGACCTTTTTTTTAAGCAAAGGCCAGAAAGTAATTTTGGTCAGTGGCCTCAAGCTAGATTTTTCATGAAGGCATGTGATTTCAGGTAAAGGACAAGATCAGCTATCTCGGGAGTTAATTGCTGCACATTTACAAAGTTGGTTTTATGATTCAGAAATGGATGGATCATTGATAAGTTGAATTCAGAAAAAGAGAAGTCATTCCAACACAAAGACAATGTTGTAGTTTGCGGATGTCACCAAACAGCGAGAGTTTAGTTTGTAGTAGCCTCCAGCATGTCAGAGTTGCTGGAAATTTCCAGGCTGTCAGAACTTGAAAGGAGTATCCAAACAATCCGAGCTGAACAGAAGTCTTAAGCTGCCTCTGCAATTGAAGAAGAAAGGCTGGAAAGAATCATTTGAGTAAGAAATTAATGAGTTAAGATGGGAGTGATACCTTTCTAGGACTGAGTGGCTACAGAGGATATTGCTGAGAAGAGATGGACCTTAATTTTTATTGTTTATGTAAAGATCTTTCAATGCTGTGTCATGTATTGGTAACTTTTTTCACTTTTTCCTTTGCGTATTAAACAAACATTAGCAGGCTGCTGATGATATGTTCAGAGGCTGGTCATCATGGCAATCAAACTGCAAAAACTTTACCAATCTATCAAGCCAGGTTTCACACTTAGAACTGAATTGTCCAGTATTACCGTCAGCCGGGCTCATAGCAAAAGCAAGGTGAATATGATGGTTACAGTCTTAATGTGGAGACTCTCCTACGTATTCTGGCTCCATAAGCAGACAAGTTAAAACAGACCTCCATAGCCTTAATAACCACTTAGGTAGCTGTAGTACTTTAAGCACTGGGTAGCATCAATTTATTTGAAGCAAGTTTACAAACCAGTTAACATCAAAATAAGACCTTTTCTCAAAAATTCTTTCACTCGATGTGGAATTATGTGGAACAATCCCCCTTCCTAATGGCTACACATCAGCTGCACAAGCTAGCCTGTGTAATGTACACTGTTCTATAAGGAGTTTGGGTTAATGCTGAGAAGTGTATTAAGAACCATTCAACAGAATGATGCCTTGTCGGCTTGGGCAGATTAACAGCTCTGGATCTCAAAAGAGAAAAGCCCATCCTTCAGTCTCCTCATAGCCTTTGTAACAATGTATATTGTACCAAAGTAATGTGTCCCTGCTTACTACCATGCAATAAACTGCATCCTGTTTAAGACATGAGCCTCTCTAGTTAGACAACCTGAATATTCCATACAATACGGGACAAAACAGGCCTGAGAGATGCCAACCTAAAAAGAGGATGTTAGCAGTATTATTGTGACTGAGAGTGCAGGTAACTCAGGCAAAGTTCAGTGAATGGGTGTGAATCTATCATACATGGTGAGCTGTGGTGCATTTGATTTACACCAAACAGAAAAATGTGCAGATTCTACTGAGCTCAGGATGTAGAATTAAGAAAGCAACTTCTACTGACAACCAGTAGTTGAAAGAGCTGAACAGTCCAGAAGCCGGAAGAAAATCAATTTGTGGCAAGAATTAACAAGGCAGATTCAAAAGTTGATGCTGAAAGCATTTAGAGCTGGTAAGAGAAGTGTGTAAGTAAATGGGAGCTTTCAGCTACATGGCACTGGAACACTGGTCACACTTGGCAATTATAGTTTTCATTGGGTGTTGATGAACACATGACAACGAAAAGACATTGAAGGCAACTTGAGTAAAATTGTTATCTCTGGTGGGCAAGAGGAAAGCTTTAAAATATGGAGCACATTAATAGGCTGAGAAATGGAGAAGTAAACAAAATGCTTGAAGCTCAGAAACAAATGTTGTTGCTGCAGGAGGCATACCTATAGGAAGCAAAGCCAAGGACCAGAGAAGTAAGTTAATAACCAGTTGGCAACACAGAGCAGAACATGAAACCAGAATTAAAGAACTGAAGGAATGAATTTGAAGGCTAAGCAGAAAAAAGCCTCACAGAAGAAAATAATTAAGAGACTATTGAGGCCACAGAAGAAATTGGGAGATCAATTATTATCCATTATTGTAAAGTCAGGAAGAATTTATTAAGATTGCAGATAGTGGGACTCATCCAGAAAAAAGGATATAAGACAATGCGAATTATTTGTAATGCAAGAGACAGTGCAGGTCATTGAGGGAATCTGTTAAAAAGAATTGTATTCATCTTATAAAGCAGCAGATGACGAGGTTCACACAGTAAGGCCATTGAGAAACAGGATTGTCTTTAAAGCTGCAGGCAGTTGGGTATCTTCGAAGGAAGGGTCACTCGGATTTCCCTTCACAGATGCTGCCAGACTTACTGAGCTTTTCCAGCAATTTCTGTTTTAGCTTATGATTTGCAGCATCTGCAGTTCTTTCAGTTTTTATGAAACAAAATTGTTGTTGGAATTGCTGATGAGTCATTATCAGATTCATTACCACCCAAAGAGACTTTGACTTTGGAGAATGCCATTCAGTTCTTGATGGAATTAGACATTAGAAAGAACGATAGAGAAATCCTGAGAGGAAAAGGACCAAACTTATCACAGAAGAGCAACAGAATCCATTCAGATTGTAAAGTCCAAAAAGCCAGACAAACATGAGAAGTCATTAGGTCAGACAACAGGCATTCAGAAATAGAAACAATGGAGAAACTCAACAGATCGAGCTGCATCTGTGGAGACAGAAACAGTTAACATTTCAAGAACTTCATTGTGAATTATGCATCTATTCTTTACTCTCTTACACTCTTTGTGTTACAGAGTTGCTTGATGCATACGTTTAATCATACCTCTTGAACCATGTAGTTTCACTGATGTAAACTGTAATCTCCCACGTGATCTCTACCTCCCAACCTCCCTTTTTTTTTTATTCATTGAAGGGACGAGGGTGTCACTAGACCAGCATTTAATGCCTATCCCTAACTGCCCAGAGGGCAGTTAAGAGTCAACCACATTGCTGCGGCTCTGGAGTCACATGTAGGCTAGACCAGGCAAGTTAGCAGTTTCCTTCCCTAAAGAAAATTAGTGAACCAGAAGGGTTTTTCAAGCAATTGACAATGAATTCATGGTCATCATTAGACTCAATTCCACACTTTTTAAAAAAATTCAAATCCCACCCTTGCTGTGACAGAATTTGAATTCAGGTCCTTAGAACATTATCTGGATCGACAGCCATATTACCATTCAGCCACTCCTTTCCCCTGTAGGAAACCATTAGGATGGTAGAATCTGTAGTCTCCTATTTGTGTGGACAATACTTTGAAGCTGCCTAGAGTTATCCCATACTAGCCCAGGCACGAAAACATTTGATATTACTGATCGCTAACATTAACACATCCCTCAATAACAATTCAGCCTCATCCCTTGCATATATGGACTCCAGATAAAAGTAAAACAGAAATTTCTTTACCCAGAAAATGAGTAAAGGTGGATCTTGTGACAACAAGATGTAGTTGAGTAGAATAGTGAATTGTATTATTTAAGGAGGCATGACTTGGAGGCAAGAGGGAATTAAAGTTCTCTTTATAGAGTTAGCTGCAGAAGTGAGCAAGAAAAATAATCACTATCATGGACTAGTTGGGCCAAGTTAAATGAATAAAGAGTTGTATTGATATAGTGCCTTGGTGACCGTAGAAGATCTCTAAAAGCTTTACAGCCAATTAAATATTATTTTGAAGTGGAATACACATAGTGAAGTGAGAATGCTAACAACTGAGTCAAAAACAGACTGGATGTTTTAATGTGCACTCATTATTGAGATGAAATTTGGCAGAATAGAAGAAAGAATCAGGCACAGCCTAAAGCAGGAATTCAACCTTTCATTGCTACCTGGGATGGATGTCACAGATTCTCAACGAATCCAGTCAATCCATCATTTAGATAGTCACTTGGTGAGAGGGAAACTTGATAATTAGAATCAAAAACAAAGGTTGTTGGAAAAGCTCAGCAAGTCTGGCAGCATTTGTGAAGAAAAATCAGAGTTAACGTTTCGGGTCCAGCGATCCATTCTCAGACCTGAGCAAGGGTCACCAGCTACTTCTATTTTTGTTTCTGATTTACAGCATCTGCAGTTCTTTTGGGGCTTTTTCTATTATCTTGATAATTAGTTTTCATTATCTGCAATTTGCTTTCTCTGCAGAGTTTTGGGCAAGATGCACGTCCGCCCACGTTATATTGTTGACCGCTCAGCTTATTCAATTCCGGATTTTGATGAAGAATACCAGAAAAAAATCAGGAGCTACCCCCATGCACAAAAAGCAAAGAAATTCTTCAGGTAAATGGGAATCATTTAAAATAACCTTCTCATTTTAAACTTTCACAACTAACCAAAATGAATACCGTTTTTCTGCATCTGGTGTTATTGCCAGGTTGCCTCCTGGTTACTTTAGTTTGTTGACCAATCTCAATGCTTCCACCATGGTTCCATTGACTCTCAGTAACTCTAAGCATAAAGGAAAACAAAGAAGGTCTCATGCTTGAAACGTTTGAGAGGTATATTCCAGTTATTATGGCTCAGGCCAGAACCTACTGGACCTTGGAAAACTACCAAATGGATGAGATGTGGTCTGCAGTGACATTATGATTGGCGATTATATCCCTGTGCTGGAGAGAGGGGCAAGTAATCAGCTATCACCCATCTAATGATGCCAACTGACTACCAATTCTCACTGTTGCAATTTGCTGTGTGTGATGACACAGTGGTCCCTATGTCTGGGCCAAAAGGCCTGTGTTCAGGTCACTCCTGCCCCAGAGGTGCATCATAACATGTCCAACAAGTTGATTAAAATAATTATAGGACGAGATTACAAGAGAGTTCAGTCTCGCTTCACTACTTTGTGGAATATTCTCTGGTGTGGTCAAGGATTATACTAAATAGCAAGCTTGAGGGGCTGAATGGCCTCATCCAGCTTCTAGCTTTTATGAAACACTTCTCAGCACCAGAAATCTTTTTTGTAAAATAATCTGCATACAATTTCAAAAGTTCTAAAGTCTGTGTTTTTTTAAGTCCGTAAACATGGATCGATTGCTTCCAAGCATATATATGGACAATGTATTTTAATGCTATCCAATCTGACAAAAGGATCTGAACATTTTTTTTCCTATTCCCTAGCTGCTCAACAGCCAGACTCAAAGCCCTGCTCATTCAGTTCTTCCCAATAATTGCATGGCTGCCGAAATACAATATTAAGAGGAGTTTAATTTTCGATATCATATCAGGTATCAGTGCTGGGACTATCCAGGTCCCTCAAGGTAAGAAAGCTTCTTCTTTAGACTGAACTCTGGCAATATTTTCATGCCAATGGACTGACATGGAAAAAAATGAAGAACGTAGTTAATACTTCAATCCAGTAATAACAAACTCACAGCATCTAGTACACTTTATTGAGCCGCCACATCTTTCCTTTTCATTATGTAATGGTTTCCCTACGGCTAATCACTTAGAGTCACTATGTTGGGATGCCATTGAATTCCACATTTGCGTCCTTCAGATCCATATCAGCAGCATTGGAACAGACACACACGAGCAGGTCATTCAACACTTTTGGGATTGTTTTACATTCATTCCCCATTCTGTATCCTACCCCATTGCTTGCCTTAACTCCATAGCCTCTAGTTTTGTTCATTGGCTGAAATCTTTTGATCTTAGACTTAATTAAGTTGGGATTTAAGCTGTTCTTTGTGGGAGAGACTGTTACACTTTCCTTTATGTGAAGAACTGGTTTCTGGCCTCTCTCCTGTGTGGTCCAGTTCTGCTTTTAAGGTAATGTCCCTTGTCCTTAAACAGTGAAAAGTATTTCTCTATATCCAACCTTTCAACATCTTAAAAACCTCAATTAAGTCATTCCTTAATTATTCGTATATATTCCAGAGAATATGAGTCTAGTTCACATGATCTCTCTCCATTACCAAAGCCTTGGAGTTAAACATGGTAATCTCATCATGGTAGCATTCGAGAAAAGCAGCAATGAACAGTTTCCAAGACTTTTATTGCCTCTTTAAAGTGTGGTGACTAGAACTGTACACAGTTCTCTCATCATGACTTAACCAGGCCTTGCTACAAAATGTCCTTCCATTTATATTCTAGACTCCCAGTTTAAAAGGCTGAACATTTCATTACCCTTTTTGATTTTTTTATTTTGGCTGACCACAACATTTTAGGGATCTGTGTAGACAGACCAGGATATCACTTTGTATCTATGTTCTACTGTAGCTTTTCACCATTTAGAAAATACTTGGGTCTACACTTTATTGTCTTCAATATAAATGATGCACTAAGGGGAAGTTCCATGTCTGACCAGATGAGGACTCAAGAGTCAGCTTCTCTCCCCCTTGATTAAGTCTGGGTGGGAAGGGCTCAAGACTGTCTCCCTGCCCAGATGCCATTTTAGGTCTTCATCTCAGCTAATAAGCAACACTTAGGGCCATCTTGTGTTAATATTCACTGGTAACAGACAGGGGATTCACTGGAGTTGAACCCTGTTCAGCTTCTTTGCGACGTCAGAGGGGAGGCTCCTCATTCAATAGGTGCCTGATCAAGAGAAGGAGGACCTTCTGAGAGTCAATAGAACAAAAGAATAAAAACAGAAGAGAAGTACAGTACAGGAACATGCCCATTCGGCCCTTCAAGCCTGTAGAAATCATCATGCCCTAACTAAACTAAAAGGCAAACTTTCTACCCTTATTTGGTCCATATCCCTCTATTCCTTCCCTATTCATGTAACTGTCCAGTTGCCTCTTAAATGTCACCAATGTGTCTGCTTCCATCACTTCTCCTGGCAGTGTGTTCCAGTCCCCTACCACTCTCTGTGTGAAAATCTTCCCTCGCACATCTCCCTTAAACTTGCCCCCCTCTCACCTTGAACCTGTGTCCCCTTGTATTTGAAACTTCAACCCTGGGAGAAAGCTTCTGACTATCCACTCTATTTATGTCTCTCATAATGTTGTAGATCATTATCAGGTCTCTTTGCAGCTGCCATCCTTCCAGTGAAAACAATCCTAGTGTTTTTAACCTCTCTTCACACCCAATGCCCTCAAGACCACACAACATCCTGTTGAACCTTCTCTGCACTCTCTCCGAGAACTGCACACAATACTCCAAATGCGGCCTAATAAGGGCTTTACATAGCTGCAACATGGTTTGCCAAGTGTTGTACTCCATGCCCCAGTCAATGAAGGCAAGCATGGAGTGCAATAGATAGATATAGGACAGATGTCAGAGGTAATTTCTTTACTCAGAGACTAGTAGAGGCGTGGAACGCACTACCTGCAGCAGTAGTAGACTCGCCAACTTTAAGGGCATTTAAACAGTTATTGGATAAACATACAGATGAAAGTTGAATAGTGTAGGTTAGATGGGCTTCAGATTAGTTTCACAGGTGGGCGCAACATCGAAGGCCAAAGGACCTGTGCTGTAATGTTCTAGGTTCTATGTTTTATGTTCCATATGTCTTCTTTTTCATCTTGGCCACCTCTGTACCCCTACCCTTTTGTCCGATTCCCCTCTTGCTCCCAGCCAGAGTCCTCCCGTAATTTCCATCCCATCCTAACTTACCTTTATCCAGGATTCAATAATGCTGTCTGGCAAAAACTTTAGTGGTACAAATGGTAGCAGCCATTATCTCCAATGAAGAGCTTCTAACTGACCAGCAGGTCTCATGGGTGAAATTGCAGCCCTAGTCATTTTGGAGGTGGGGGAGGAAGTGGGGGAAAGTATCCTGGAATGAAATGTCCCCTGCAGGCCCAGGAGCCCCAGCAGCAGAGTTCCCATTGTCAGCTATTGACTTCCATCAGGATTCCCAAACGTCTGGTTAATTGGGTTGCCATCAGACTTGTTGGTACGCCCCCCCCAACACCAAACTAAATTCTGTCTCATTATTGTGTAATTGGAAAAATTACACAATGTTAAGTGGATAATTAACACCGTGAATACTTGAGGCCAGATATCCTTATGGAACACCTCTAGTCATGTGTTTTCAATTTTCGCAGAGCTGTTCTCTCTGAAACTCAACCAGGTCATAATTCTTTAATTTTATCTTTTTTCAATGTGGGACCTTATTTAATACCTTCTGAAAGCTCATACAAACAACATCTGTAGACATTCCCCTGTCTTCTAAAAATGACTCAATTAGGTTTGTTTGACATGACCTAATTTTTATAAATCCAGGTTGGCTCTATCTCATCGGCTCAAATTTCTTTTGGAACTTGATCACTCCATTCTTAATTATAACATCCCCACAACAGATGCTAGATTGACAGGTCTATAATTTTTTGGTTTCTCTCTTCTACCCATTTTAAATGATGGAATTACATTTTCACTTGTCCAATCTAAATGGAGGAAACTTTGGAAGATTAAACCCTGAAGATTTGCAATTTCCTCATGACTTTCTTTGAAACCCTGGGGTGGAGACAGTCAGGTACTGTAGATATAGTGCCACCACTTGTTCTGACACTACTTCGATCTATTTACAGCATTTCAAAGTTTTGTCTGGATAAATATTCAAAAACAGACTCTTCTTTAATTTCTCCATGTGCTGAAGCAAAATCATAAATCTTACAGACCAAAAGGTAGCATTTCATCCTGAGCCCCTAATCTGAAATCGTTGTCCGATCCAAAATTTGGATATGGTTCCAACTCAGATTTCCACTGTAATTAGCAACAGACATTCTGCTAACTTTTTCCCTTGTTTACCTGTTCATTGCAATGAATTCCTATTGCCAGTAACATATAACATATAAACTGATTTATCCTATATTAACATTGTTTGCTTAAATGTATTGATAAGAACCTTACGTTCCCATATGTCTTTATGTGGTCTGACCAGTGTACTGAATTCATTGTAAAGCTAGTTTATACGCCATTTAATTGAACTATTTCCAAAGCATTTCAGACCTAAGTGATTGGATGCCAAAAAAATCATACATCGTGTGGTGTTGAGATATGATAAGGTAGTATATAAATTAAAGTGTTATTATAAGCTATCTTATTTTTTGACTATATGATTATCCTAGAGTTCCATTGTGAATATTACAAACGTTCCAACATTCTTAAGCGAACATAGAGATCCAAGTAAAACAGTTTGTAAAAGAAAACGATTTAAACTTAAGAAAGGGGCTGGTCCTTGGCAAGCTGAATATTAATCTGGGTTTGCAAACGTTCTGGTGCAACTTGTAATTTTGCTAAATCATCCAACAGCACAAATCGTTCATTGATTACACAGGAAAGGAGACTCCAACATTACGGAATTGCTATAAAATCTGAATTCCTTTGAATGCCTTAAGTCATTTAATTATAGAGAACTTGTTTACTTTCACAAAAATATATTTATTCATCAAAGAAATCTTTATCTTAATACTGTTACTAAAGCGATTCAGACCCATGGGCTTTTTGTGTCCAGTGAAGAAAAGAAATGCTGGGGTTTGACTTTCACAATAGTTACAGCTAATCTAAAAGCATTTCTCAATTATGCTCAGTATGAGGAACAATTTACGTATATCAGAGGCATCGGGAGAGTCCAATAACTGAGTACAGCCCCATTGTACTTTGGCAGAAAGACCTTATGTGATGGTTGGTCCCCAGTTATAGAGAACTAGTTATTAAAAGAATATGCTATCTTTTGGTTTTGTACCTAAGATAGCATGTAAGTGGCCACTTGTAAACTTTTCACTGTACTCGTGCGAGTACATATAACAATAGTGCTAATTCAAATTCATGCAATGTGGGCATCGTGGGAAGACTAGCATTTTCTGCCCATTCCTAACTGACCCTAAACCAAGAGGATGCCTTGGTCATTTCAGAGGCCAGATAAAATCAATACAAACACATTAGTGTGGGTCTGGTCTCATGATAGGCTAGCTCATGTTTCATTCCCTGAAGGACGTTAGTCGACCAGGTTGTGATATGATTGTTGATGTGACTAACTTTATAATCCAAATTTATGAATGAAATCCAAATTCCTTCACATGTCCTTGGGCAGAGGGGTGAGTGGCAGTGATGGTGGAGTGGGGAGGATTTGAATCTCATTTCCAAATTATTCTGTACTTGTGCCATCTAATGGTATTCCCGCTCTGTCATCTCAACATCATATTGTGTAGTTTAGAATTAGGGAGAAGATGATGAGAAATTGTAACATTTATTACAAGGACATTCAGCCATATTGTCAATGATGTCAAAGAAGAAAATATGCTTTTGTTGTTAAATGCAGTGATGTAAACTCTAGATTTAGACCGTAAGATGTTGTTTGAATTAAGATGTGTTTTCTTTAATAGGAATGGCATTTGCCTTACTGGCCAGTCTCCCCCCGGTCAACGGACTGTATGCCTCATTCTACCCTCTTCTTATCTACTTCTTTCTTGGAAGCATACATCACATGGTCCCAGGTTTGTCTATCCTGCTGATTTTTTTTATTCTTAGCTGAAAACAGTTTGCGTTTTTAAACACTTGATTGCAAGATGATGCAATCCAAAGCGAATACCAATCTTTTATTGCAAAAGACACTTTTGGAACAAAGGCAAAATACTGCCATTGTTGGAAATAAAAGCAGAATATCCTGGAATTATGCAACAGGCCTGGCAGCATCTGTGGAGAGGTATACAGAGTTAATGTTTCACATCAATGACAATTCCTTTGAATGCTTCACAGGATCAGATCCTATCTGTAATAACTGAGTTATTTGTTTTTTTTAAATTATGATCTTATTTCTGTTGCCTTCATTTTGACAATGGGTTTCATTCTCACTTCCTTTTATGCTTCAGTCAACAAACCAGTTAAACGCAAAAACAAAGTGACTCTCTGTTCATGCTATTCTTGAATCAACAGGGGAGGTATGTAATCAGAAGATGAATTACAATGAGCTAGTCAGTGCCAAAATGTAAGGTTAAGCTAATGTTTCAGGTGCAGCTTTTAGAAGAAAAACAATTCTGGTGAAGTATGGCATTTGAAGGATGTCCTCTTTCAGGCAATAGCTGAGGTATTGTGCGTTTCTAGCAATTCTGACAAAATCAGAATGTATTTCCCTAGAAGTCACCACCATCCTGACTTGGATCTATGTCACCAATCCTTCAATGTCATTGTACAGTAAGCCTGGAATTCTCTCACTAATAGCATTGTTGTGCATACCTACACCATTAGGATTACAACAGTTCAAGAACACTGCCACCATTTTCTCCAGGGCAATTAGGGATCAGCACCAAATGTTAGCCCGCTTAAGGATGCTTAAAACTCATGATTGAATTTTTTAAAAAGCTCACATTTCCAACAGACGTATCAGGTGTTTCTCTTTCTCAGGGGGTGGTCTTGCCTGTTAACTTTTCCCCTCAGCAAATTTCTTCATAAAATTCTTCCTGGCGCAACCGGAATTAGTTTGTGTCAGAAATGCAAATGGGAACCAGTGGGGAATAGATTTTCATCACAAATATGAACTGCTGATTGATGCATAATCACAACATAATCACAACTAAGAATACACATCATGTGTGGCAAATTTCTAAAAAAAACTACAAGAGTGTTAAAGTAAATATAGTTCCAACGCGAAGGATTCATCAACAAAAACAATGTGTACAGCACCATTAATGTAGTCAAATTAAGATGCTTTTTAAGGAATGTTTGCCCAACAAATTTGACAGATGTACCACCTCATTAAGACAAGTGACTCATTCTGGTCTGGGGATTTCAAGGAGCATCTTAAAGATTTGGACAGAGAAAAAGAGGTGGAGAGATTTAGTGTGGTGATTCCAGAGTTTAGGACCTCAGCAGCTGAAGAAACGGCAGTCAATGGAGAAGGATGTTGTGAAACTTGAAAGGGATCAGAAAAGATTTACAAGGATGTTGCTAGGGTTGGAGGGTTTGAACTGTAGAGAGATGCTAAATAGGCTGGGGCTATTTTCCCTGGAGTGTCAGAGGTTGAGGAGGTTTATAGAAGTTTATAAAACCATGAAGGACACGGATAGGATGAATAGCCAAAGTCTTTTCCCCAGGTTGGGGGAGTCCAGAATTAGGTTTAAGGTGAGGGAGAAAGATTTAAAAGGGACCCAGGGATAACTTTTTCACACAGAAAGTGGTGCGTGCATGGAATGAGCTGCCAAGGAAGTGGTGAAGCTGGTACAATTGCAACAGATAAAAAGGCATCAGGATGGGTACATAAATAGGAAAAGTCTGCAGGTATAGGGGCCAAATGCTGGCAAATGTGACTAGATTAATTTAGGATGTGGTTGGCATAGACGCGTTGGACTGAAGGACCTGTTTCCATGCTATACAACTCCATGACTGTAAGTAATGAAAATCAATACATAAGCGGCCAGAGCTGGAGGTGCGCAGAAACCTCCGAAGGATGTCAGGGTTATAGAGTTAACAGAAACCAAAAGTAATCACTTTGATCACATGAGTGACATGACCTCTAATAAGCTCTGAGCCATTGCTCAGCAAGTTGAGTGCAGTTGCTTCAGCACATTGGGTTTGGTTTTTGGAAAGTCATAGAATTATGTTTTAGATCCAAATGCACTCTAGGTGGCAAAATGACCTCAAGTGGTGATATGGGCAGGATGTAAAGAAAAAAATCATTGGTTTCTAATGCACGCATGTGAAAACATAGCCATCAAGCAAGTCCCAGATTCATGAGAGAAAAATAGAGAAAGCATCTGAAGAAGAGTCATATCAGACTCAAAATTTAAATCTATGTCTCTCACCACAGATTCTGCCAGATGTGCTGAGTTTTTCCAGCATTCTCTGTTTTATTTCAGATCTGCAGTATCTACAGTATATTGCTTTTCTTTGAGTCCAATATTCGTGATACAGATTTGTGGAACCTGTATTCCTTCTAAATTCTCCAGCCTCTGGGTAGACATCTGATGTCCACATGGGGTGGTGGCTGGAGATTATGGAAGTGAATGTGATGACAGTTCAATGGATGCCCCTCAGAGCAGCTTATCTGGAACATTAGGAGTAGACATTATCTATCCTCTCCTGAAGAGTCCAACCTTGCAGGAGGGGCAAAAGTACAGAATTTTCAAGTGTTAATAAGAGAAACATCATCTGTAAGGTTCATCTTTGAATTTCTGAGATATTCCAAACCAATCCAGACGTCTGCCATTGGGCCTGTTTGCATGCATGAAATGGGCACAATGGTGACCATTCTTACAGAGTGCAGGTTTATGTTGGAAAAAGCCCGCAGGCTGCTTTTAAATTGGTTGTGACTATTTTGTCCTTGTCACCCACCTGAAATGAGACTTTTGTATCCATTTTCAACCTGAATGCCAAATTTTCTTCAGACTGGTCAAAGATCTCTGTCAGTATGAAATTACTTTGGAGGTGGTTTAGAGAAAGATCACTGGATTGATTTACAGAGATGAGGAATTTGTCTTATGGAGAGAGATTGAGATGTTTAGGACTAACCTATCTAGAACTTAGAGAGGTGAGGAGATCTAGTTGAGGTATACAAGATGCCAAAGGAGATTGACAGATTAAGTGTACAGTGGATGTTTTCTTGAATTGTAGAGTTATCTCGAATGGCAGATCACAGTTTTCGTCTAAAGGGGTGGCAGATTTAAAACAGAGGTGAGGAGAAACTATTTTTCTCAAAGGGTTATGAATCTGTTGAGCTCACTACCCCAGTGTGCAGTGGATGCAGGGATCATTGAACCAGTGAGAACCTCACATCACCTCATTTCGAGTTCCACTGTCAACATTACATGTACCATAGAGAAGGACATAAAATTCGGCATATGTGGGAAAGCTCTAAAGGGGGTGGATAAATGCAGCACCAGTCAGGACAATGCGATGAATCAAAATATCATCTTGCAGGTTCCTCACGCTCATCACTCTTCATGTTTCTAACAGGTACCTTTGCTGTGTTAAGTATTATAGTTGGGACCGTAGTCCAAGCTGAGGCTCCCATTGAAAAATTCCAACACTTCAACGAAACTCTGAATGAAACCGTCACAGATGTCGGAGCTATGAATGAGTATCGCATGAGAATTGCAGGAACTGTAACCTGCTTAACAGCTGTAATACAGGTAAACAATTCAGAAATAGCACCAGCAGATGGAAGCCATTAAGATAAATCAGATTGAAAGCATATTTCATCTCCAAGGGGAGTCATAGTTTTAATTCCTCTTTTATTCGATGTTTGCTTTTTTTTAAACAAAATATGGGTAAGAGGAACAAAAGCAAGTTGCTCCATATGCTGGAATTTTGAAATGAGTGCAGAGTGCTGGAGAAACTTAGCAGGTCTGGCAGCATCTGTGGAAGAAGAAACAGAGTCACATTTTGTATCCAAAATGACTCTATTTCAGAATCCTGATGAATAAGAGTCACACCAAATGTTAACTCTGTTTCTCTCTCGGTAGAAAAAGTGAACAAAATGCAAAAAGTAAGACGTAGTCACTCTGGCAGCTTCTGTGGAGAGAAAAGTAGACTTACTGGGCTGATTTTATGATAGACGTTGGGATCCCAATGTGCCGGGGGGGTCCTCATCCCAATGGTGCTTGAGCCTCCTCTTTCCTTCTTCCCCACACTCCCCACAATATGCCGCCTGCAGGATTTGGCCAGAGGGTGATAAGATACTGGCTGTCCTTGGGAGAGCAGACTGGATAGGTAGGAGGAACAATTGGCTGTGGGCAGCCAGCATTACAATTAAGACAGTGGGCACCATCAATGAAGCTGGAGGACCACGTTGGTGGCACACTTTGTTAAAAGTAAGTCTGGCTACAACACTATGAAGGAATGCCATGCGGCTACAATTACGGTCTACTGCAGTTGGTGATGGGGGGAGGCTGGGAGCAATGGTTGGGTGGTAGATTTAAAGGAGGTATCAATGGTCACCATGAGTCAATCTCTCACAGGTGGCAAGATCCACATACAGCAGTGAGATAGTGGTGGGGGAGGGACATTAATAGACGGAATACTCCATCTCCATTGAAAATGGTCATTAACTGGACCCTCAGCTCAAATCATTGCCATTCCATTTTATTTCAGCAAGATGCTGAGTTTTTGTCCCCACTCACGCTGGTTACATCCCCCAAACCAGTCAATTCTCCCAGCAACCCAAACCTCCAATCCAATATCCACAGCAACAGGCCATTGGCCTCACATCAGAGATGGAGAAAGTTAGAGATGTAGTCATTTTTTAAGCAATTACTGTGGTAAGGGAAGGGGAGTGAAGAATGCAAGGCAAGGTCTGTGATAGGGTGTGAGGTAGGAATGACTAAACATCACATGAAGGATGGCCCAAGGCCATAGGATACAGTAATTGGACATGAAACAAGAGATAAGCCTACAGCAGTTGTCAATGGAAATGAAGAATCATAACTAACAGGTGCCAGCCATAACAAAACAAAACTAATTAAAAATCTGTTCTAAAAAACATTTTAAAAATCTAAAGGCTCTTACAGGTCAGTGTTAGTGTCCCTAACCTCAGAACTAGGGGGCCCATATTCAAGTCTCAGCTGTCAGCACATCTCTGAACAGATTGATTAGAGAATGCCTTGATCAGGATATAAGGGCTCTTGTGGTGTAGTGGGAATGTGCTTCCTCAAAGGCCTGAGTTCAAGTCCCACCTGCTCCAGAGGAAATTACAAACATCTTTTAAAAAAACCTAGAAGATACTACAAGCAACCAGGGGAAATGCTATCAGACAACTTTCCATTTCCTCTTGAACATGTATGTTTATTAACTTCAAAATTAATTTGAATGAGGAAAAGGTTAATTGAATAATAGTGAGGCAGCTGGTGGTAAGGAAACCTTCAGGAATACATCTAACTAGAACTGGTTAGAACCAGAACTTCACACAGTAACCCATTTCAATAAACAAAGAACAACCAAAATTTGTGGCTGTCCATCTGTAATTTCATGTGAGCTGTGTGATTTGATTGGCTATTGCAGAGCAGTAGATAAGATCAACCGCATTGCTGTAAATCAGGAGTCATGTGTAGACCAAATGGCACATTTCTTTCCCTAAAGGACATTTTTTTGAATCTGATGAGTATTTACGAAGCAGCTGGATGATGATTAACCATTGCTGAAACTAGCATTTAATTCCAATATTATTAAACTGAATTTAGATTCTACCAGCTGCCATTGTCCCAGGCCATTGACCTAACCTCCAATGACATTACCACTATGTCACCTACTTCCCATAATGCATTGAATGATAATCTTCCTTTTGTTACTTGACAGATTTGCTTAGGCTTTGTTCAGTTTGGTTTTATCTCCATCTATCTCTCTGAGTCCTTCATCCGAGGATTCATGACAGCAGCTGGGATACAAATCTTAATCTCAATATTGAAATACATCTTCGGGCTGAACATTCACGCATACAGTGGTCCACTGGCGATAATATATGTAAGTAGTTGATAATCAGCCATTAACAAAATATTTTCATTTCTAAGTTTTGAATTGCAGCCTAAGTGATCTTGTTACTTTTCTTCTAACCAGACATTCATTGACATCTGTAAACACCTTCCCAAGACCAATGTAGCATCACTGATTTTTGCTATAATTACGGGTGTGCTCCTGTACATTGTCAAGGAGATTAACGTCAGATTTAAACACAAGCTTCCTTTCGCCATTCCGATGGAAACTATTGTGGTAAGTAAAGTTTTAGAGCTCATTTTTCTTTTAGTGGATTCACATTATAACTAGTCACCACACTTGAGAGCTTCTAAAGTTATAAGTGGTTTACACTTGAGGTCTGAACTGCTCTTCCAACAGTCATTGATTGATATGTTTTCGCATGAATCAATGAATAAACTTATCACTGAATTTGATTTTGGAAGTTCAGACCAGGAAGGTCCCCATCCTTCTTTGCCCTGTGCTGATGTTAGTGGGCTGGTGGTGGAGGAAGAGCAAATTGAACTTGTTGGCACAATTTTGACTGAGTGACTGTGAACGATATCTGTTCTGCTATCAATTACGTAGCTTTCTCAGCAAAGTCAATGGGATCAGTTGCTCGATAGGACAGCACTGGTGCATTAGGCAAAAGAGAGGACTGCAGATGCTGGAAACCAGAGTTTAGATCAGAGCGGTGCTGGAAAAGTACAGCAGGTCAGGCAGCATCCGAGCAGCAGGAAAATCGTTGTTTTGGGGCAAAAGCCCTTCATCAGGAATAGAGGCAGGAAGCCTCCAGGGTGGAGAGATAAATCCCTGCTCCTTTTCCAGCCCCACTCTGATCTAAGCACAGGTGCATTGCTGAAAACAGTGGCCTGTTGCTGAACCTTTTTGCCTTGGCACTCATCAAGGCAAACACAAGATTACCAAATTTCAAATGACCACGACAATTTATACTATAGGTGAAAAGGGTGTTATTTGATTGCCTTGTCAAATCTGATTTGTTGAAGTGTTGCCATGGAGAAATCACTGCAGACCCCAATGCTTTGTCATTCAAAAAATGTGCACAGCTTGAATGCCTTTTGTTCCATGATGAGTAACTTGCCTACAATAACAAACCAAACATCATGGGAACTTGGATGAAAGTAACAAAGAGTTGCTGGTGCCCTTGCATTTTTGCAAAACTCATTACCTCTAGCAGAAAAAAGAGGAGGGAAATAAGTTTATTGCATTTCTTTAAAATAATGGAATAATGTTCTGTTTTTACTTCTAGGTCATCGTTACTACAGCAATCTCAGGAGGTGCAAGATTACCACAAAAATATGGTATAGATGTTGTCGGAGAGGTTCCTCTGGGGTTAGTATTAAAGAATATAAATTACTTTCTTTTAGTTTCCTGTTGTCAAATTCTAACAGATATGTAGCACAATGCAACTGAGTCAAACACAACACCAATGCCCAGACCTGATCTGGAGATTAAAATCTGAATTAAACTCTGAATTTAGCTACTGGGAGGGAGTTGGGGAACTAGCCTCACAATTGGCAAATTCTATGCATAGGTTTTCATCTAATACTTTAAATTGTGTGATAGTTACACTGTTTGCAACTGATTTTCTAATATTCAGAGGTAGAAAATGATTCAACTTGTATTCAACCAATGCCTTTAACATAACAAAATATCTAAGGCCTTTCATGGGAGCACTATGAAGCAAAATATGACTCCAAGCCATATATTATGGCAGATAACTGAAAACTTGTTCGAAGAGATAGTTTTCAATGAGTGCCTCAAAAGAAGGAAGAAAGTTGGAGACAATGGAAGATTCAGAAGCACAGCAGTATACCAGCAGGAAGGAGGAACTTGGCCCTCCATGCCTGCATTGCTTCTTCAAACAAGTATCGTTACCAAGTACCAATCTCCTGCTTTTTGCCCCATTCTCTTGCACAATACGTCTATCCAAAAGGTTTACAGAAAGAATTTCAGAGGCTAGGGCTTAAATAGTTGAATGTCTACAGGCCAGAGTTGGATGAGTCCAGATAGCTTGAAGTAAGGTGGCCTGGAGGAGGTTAGAGAAAGAGGAAGGAGTAAAACCATAGATGGATTTGGGAACAATGGTGAGGATTTTAAGATGAAGGTTTTGCTTGTTTGGGAGCAAACTTAGGTCAGCAAGCACAAGAAAATGAGATTGGTTGCAATAAGGATGGTAGAGTTTTGGATGACCTCAGATTTGTGAAGGTTACCAATTGACTTGAACTTCATGATTTTACAATGAGTATTTAGCATGCCCATGTCGTAGATTTGATAAGATAGTATTTTTGGCTTGATACAGCAGTTTAGGAGAGAGTGAACATTGGCTAGACCTAAATGACCTGTGTAATTAACCGAGTACTATGAAGGGCACTGGGACATATTCCTGATTTACATGTCGCAGTTAATTTATGACATCAAAACCCTTAACTAGAATACAAAGGGAGTTGTAATATTGCTATCACGTTACAAAATGGTTTGCCTGGAATCTAATCTCTTTATGGTAATACTTGCTTGATTACATTAAGAATTTCCATTGGTAAGATTGAAAATATGTCCTTTGGATGCAGGATCAGATTGTAATCAACGCCAGCAGTATCTAAGAAATCCAAAACCACCCATCTGGTATTGCCAACATACTGGGAATTTTTTGGGAAAACTCAGTAAGCTGTTCAAAAGAAAATGAATCTGAGAATGTTTATGCTGAAACTCAAACCTGATCGACATCTGGGCACAAGCGCTGGGAGGTGGTGAAAATCTCCTCAGCCTGCTGTGACTGCGTGATGTTTTATTGTCCTTACTTAAGTACGGATGAAAATGCATTGAAGACAGTTCAGAAGAAGTTTACAAGACTTATACCTAGAACGAGCGGCTGGTCCTACAAGAAGGAATTGGACAGGCTGGGCCTGTTTTCACAGGAGTTTAAAAGAGTAAGGGTGATTCAGTTGGAGTTTACAAAATTCTCAATGGTGTCAACAAGGTGACCAGAGAAAGGAAGCCTCCTCTTCTGGGTGAGTCCAGAATTAGGGACACAGTATTAGAATTATGATCTTCCTGCATTTGTACCCAGATGTTGATCAGTTTTGAGTTTCAGCATATACATTCTCACATGTTGGGTGACAGAATTTCTTTTGAACAGCTGTCTGAGTTTTCCAGGAAATTCACCAGCATGTTGGCCTTTTAGGCCAGAGATTATTGTGCGACTCTGGAACTCTCTGCCTCAGAAGGCAGTGGAGAAGGGTAGTTGAATATTTTAAAGATAAGGGATTCAAAAGTTATCAGGAGTACTGTCATAGGAAGGATATTATTAAGCTGGAGAGGGTTCAAAAGAGATTTACCAACATGTTGCCGGAAATGGAGAGTTTGAGTTATAAGGAGAGGCTGGATAGGCTTGGACATTTTTCCAGTGATGCATAGGAGGATGAGAAGTGACCTTATAGAGGTTTATAAAATCATGAGGAGTATAGATAAGATGAATGGCAGGAGTCTTTAGAATGGTTTGTATGTGGGACCTTCCAGAGGAAGTGTTGGATGCAGGTATAATTACAACGTTTAAAAGACAATTAGATAAGTGCATGATAAGACATATGGACTAAGTGCAGGAAGGTCAGACTAGTATGACTTGGGATTATAGTCGGCATGGACTGGTTGGACTGAGGGTCTCTTTACGTGCTGTAAACTCTATGATATGTGGCAATACGGAATTCGGAACATAAGCAGGTTATCTCATTGTAGATCAGGGGAGGCGTGAAGGACGAAATGACCTAATTATGCCCTAATTCATGTGTTCACATGCTCTGCCTACAAAGACCCTCACTGCCAGAAACAAGTTCAGGAAATGTCAATGAAGGTCTTAGTGATAAGTAACAGCGATGTTCCTACAATTCTATTCTAATTTTAATAAAAATGGTAACCATTTTCTGTGAGAAGGTACAATGTGGTCCAAATAATAACAAGAATAAATCCTTACTTATGCAACAATTTTTCTAAGACTTTAATTCACTAATCAATGCACCAAGTAACACTACGTCAGGTTTGAACTACATGGGACAATACAATGGGGCCTGAATTTGAGGCTGTACAAGTGAGTAAATTTTGTGTGACTCAAAATTGAGCCCATTATGCTGAAAGTATGATCTGTTTTGTTCCTACCCTCTGAGGGCCCTCACCTGAAGGTATTAAATCTCTAAGGAAAATGAATTTATCAAGAATTTTCCCATTCAAAAGAGAAGCATAAAGTGAGAGATTGCAATACAAAAGATAATTTCTAGAATCTTTACAGTGTGGAATCAGGCATTCAGCCCATCAAGTCTACATTGACCCTCTGAAGATCTTTCTACTCAGACCCACCCCATCCCTGGATGGCCAGTCCACCTAACCTGCACATCTTTGTACTGTGGAGGGAAAGCAACACAGACACAGAGAGAACGTATAAGCTCCACACAGTTACCTAAGGCTGGCATTGAACGTGGGTCCCTAGCACTGTGAAGCAGCAGTGCTAACCACTGAGTCACTGTGTTATCCTTCCAGCATTATGTCTTTCCAATGTGCAACTTTATCTACTGGGTACGTGTTTTTTGGGATTCATGAAAGAATTCCCTGCAATTTAGAGTCCATCCGTTTTAATGAACAGAAGATCTGTGTGAAAACATTTCCGAATTACCACTATGCACCCATAATTTGATAATGGAATCATGATAGGCAAAAGTTGTGCATCATGCACAAAATACTCTGAGTCAGTGAAGCATCTTAAGGAAAGGGAGATTTACAGCACAGAAAAAGGCCCTTCAGTCCATCATGTCAGAGAGTCAGAGAGATATACAGCATGGAACCAGACCCTTTGGTCCAACTCGTCCATGCCGACCACATATTCCAACCTAATCCAGTCCCACTCTATTCATATACCCATCCAGATACCTTTCCACACACTCACCATCTTCTATGTGAAATATTTGCCCCTTAGGTCTCTCTTAGATCTTTCCCCTCTCACCCTAAACCTATGCCTCTAGTTCTGAACTCTCCCACCCCAGGGAAAAGACCTTGTCTATTTACCTTATCCATGCCAGTCATGATTTTATAAATCTCTATAACGTCATCCAACTGCTTCCAATGCTCCAAGGAAAACAGCCCTAGCTTATCAACCTCTCCCTATGGCTGAAATCCTCCAACCCTGGCAACATGCTTGTAAATCCTTTCTGAACCCTTTCAAATTTCACAACATTCTTCCGTCCTGTACAGCTGCAACATGACCTCTCAACTCCTGTACTCAATACTCTGACCAATTAAAGGAAAGCATACCAAACGCCTTCTTCACTATCCTATCTACCTGCAACTCCACTTTCAAGGAGCTATGAACCTGCACTCCAAGGTCTCTTTGTTTTGCAACACTCCCTCGGACTTTACCATTATGTGTATAAGTCCTGCTAAGATTTGTTTTCCCAAAATGCAACACCTCACATTTATCTAAATTAAACTCCATCTGCCACTCCTCAGGTTAGGGGCCCATCTGATCAAGATCCCGTTCTAATCTGAGGTGACCTTCTTTGCTGTCCACTACTGTGCCAGTCAAAAACAACCTTATAGGTTCTTATTCTTTTTATAAAGTACTCCCAGTCTGTGCAATGCTAAATGCAACTTCAATAACAGAAAAACATTCTGTTTTTGCATCGAAGTGAATTTGGCCTAAAAAAATCTTTAGCTCCAGGAAGGATAACTCGTTTTCAGTTATATTCTAGCAGTAATCTGGAATGAGCTAGTCCATTAGCCCTGGTTTTCAGTCACAGGTCTCTTTATTTTTGAGATCTAACCTGCATCTCAACTCCAACTGATGATAACGAGGCTTCATTGGTTTTATTAGCTGGAGCGTATCCAGAGTACAAATGTATTTTATCTTGAAAGGAATCCTGTCACATATCCTGGCAAGTCTGAGGGCAGATGGAACCATACCTTGCCTAAACGAGAAGTACTAAGTGTGGCACAGTCTGGCCTCTTAGAGTGGTGAGGTGGCTCAGTGGTTAGCACTGTTGCCTCACAGTGCCAAGAACCTGGGTTTGGTTTAAGCCTCGGGCAACTGTTTGTGTGGAGTTTGCACGTTCTCCCTTTGTTTGTGTGTCTTTCCTCTCACAGTTGAAAGCTGGACAGGTTCGGTGGATTAGCCATGGGAAATGCAGGGGTGGAGATGGGTCTGGATGTGGACTGAATAGCCTGCTTCCTAATTGTAGGAATTCTGTGATTCCTTGCCTTGTGCCCTGCACTGCAACTTGGCAATAATGACAGCCCTGACAACATTCTGTTGACTGCTTTATCTCCCAACTGATACACAAAGCTCCTGTTTATATTTTAGTTCAAATATAAAACCCAGGACCTAAGATAAGAGGAGCAGTGACATTGTTGTATTGCTATTAAACCAATGTTCTGAAGGCATGGGTTCACATCTCTCCAGGAGAGTTAGTGATCTTTAAATTGATTAAACTAGAATTGTTTTAGCTGGTCTCAGTAATTGTGACCAGGAAGCTACTGGAATTGTGCAAAAACTCTGCTTGAGGACAGAAGTCAGTTGTCCTTACTTGATCAGGTCTGCATGTGCCTCATTCCTGATGAAGGACTCTTGTCCAAAACGTAGATTCCCCTGCTCCTCAGATGCTGCCTTATCTGCTGTGCTGTTCCAGCACCACACTCTCAGCTCTGATGTCTAGCAGCTGTAGTTCTCACCTCCTCCAATATGTCTCTAGACATACAGCAATGTGGTTCACTGTTAACTACCCTGAAATGGCCCTAGTAAACCACTCAGTCAGGCTAATGCCCAAAATGTTGACTCTCCTGCCCCTTGGATGCTGCCTGACTAGCTGTGCTTTTCCAGCACCACATTTTACGATTCCAACTCTCCAGCATCTGCAGTCCTCACATTCTCCTGGTTGTATCAATTGCAGAACAAGGACTGCATTAATTCAAGAAAGGTGACTCACCATCACCTTCTCAAGAGCAAGGGAGGGGAAAACAAATCTTTCAAATGACACTTTGAGACAACGTTCAACTTTCCACATTGCTGGCCAAATGAAGAAAGTTCAGATTTTTAATGTGATTTTATTGGGATTTCTCCGAGTAATCCACTATTTCCCAATGGAATGTCTTCCCAAGTCATTCAGGCAACATTAGTAAATATTGGCATATTTTTGTCTCCAAGGCTGCCTCCTCCAGAAGCTCCTCTGGTCAATCTGTGGGGTGATATGGTTGGACCTGCGTTCTCTCTTGCCATTGTTGGATATGTCATTAATCTAGCTGTGGGAAGGACAATCTCCTCCAGACATACCTACACTGTCAATGCAAACCAGGTATGAAACTTGTCACATGTACATCAAGGATGGCCTTTGAAATATCTCCTGTAATGTTCTAACTGCAGCATTAGTAAACTATTTTATTTCAGACTATTGTCAATCACTACTGCCAATCTGTTAAGTCTTCCAGAAAATGAACATTTTGTGGCTGTGGATTTTGTAATGATAAAATCAGGGTGTATAATCTGGTATTAATCTCAAGAGCTTTCTATCATGAATGACCTCAAATACCTTCAAGAGCAACTAACCAACAATCCAAATAACCCAGTAATTCAGCTAACTGGCCAACCTTATCCCACCTCATCAGCTTGATAGATTGCCTGTTGGAGCTAGAAAATAATACATGATTGAAGAAAATATTAACCATTGTTTTCATGCTCTCATGCCAAGTGCATGATTCCTTAGCCAAGCCTGTGTCTCAGACCTTTAATTAGTCCACTTTTCCATTACACTTCCACCTTGGTACTATCATTAAATAAAGGTTCATCCTTTTACCCTTGCATTTCTTCTCCAGCTGAATAAAGTTGGAAAGGTATCTTCCTCTATTCCTTGATCCTAATTACTGAAACTATGGGCAGAACATTCAGGTCCCACTAAGGTCAGGAACAGAGGTAGACAGGGATCCATAAATACCAGCATTGGAAGGGTTGCCATTTTCCAGAAACCATACCCAGTGCTAACTATTTTGGGGTCAGTGGGCAGAGATCCAGCAAGGTTGCCTGATCTCATGAGGAAATCAGCCAGTTAGGCTGGTTAAAAGCCTTGTTAATCGTGGGTAAAGGAGACCATTTCTGAATGTCCTCAATTTCCACTACAGTGGGGGAATGGGGATGAACATTGGCCTAGACTTACCATTATTCTCTCTCACTAATGAGAGAGCAGCCAGCCCTACAGTCCTCCTTTACTTGTATGAGAACTGGATAACCAATCTCTCCTGTCAAAGGAAGGCCCAATTACAAAGGAATTTTGAACAACTTCCATCCAGTAACAACATCCAGTAAGATCTTATGGTTGGGCAGATGTCAATAGTTCTGAGACGCTCTCTGATTACAGCAGCATCTGTAATTCTATCAATATTCTATTATAGTAACATAAACTTTCATGATTCCAATCTTTCTTGCTGCTGCCATAATTTCTGCTTTTCTGTATTCCAGGAAATGTTGGCACTAGGTTTTGGTAACTTTTTTGGATCATTCTTCCGTATCCATGTTATCTGTTGTGCATTGTCGGTGACTTTGGCCATAGAAGGAGGTGGTGGAAGCTCACAGGTAAATTTACTAATTCCGTTGCTGCTATTGCTACTGAAGGTATGAATCTAACTGGCAAAGTAAAGACTGAAGAGTCTCTTGCACATATAAGCAAATCACTTCAGTTTAAATTGTGAAAACTTAACAGTTTACTTACATTGATACGTCCCTGTAGCTTATCCATTTATCACATCTGTTCCACAATGTGGGATTTCATGGTCATTTATATAATTCATGATGACAAACAAAAGTCCTTCATGGTATATGTTTCTCACCTCCTGCAGATTCAAATAGATGCTTATCCATGTCTGATAGCCAATTAGGACTACTCTCCGGACAAAATACTCCCTGAGACACAATGTGGTTTTAGACCTTCTGCAGCAATCTCCAACATGGTATTTGCTACGAGAAATATCCAATAAAAATGTCTAGAACAACACTAGGAACTCTTCACTGCAATCATCAATCTGACCAAAGTATTTGATGATGAAGCTTTGTAGAAGTCTTTCCCACTGGTTAGATATGTATCAATGACACATACGAACATCAAAGAAATTTCATTAGTAATGATTCTGAAGCACCATCTGGATTCAATGGGAGGACCATCAAACAAATCTTTGTGTCCTTCCTGAAGTCAGCCTCACAAACCTTCAGCCAAATCCACTGCAAAATCAATGTCAATGGATTGGGTCACTGAGTCAAAATGGTCAAAACTCTTCTTTGCCACCTCTGTCAGGTTTGTTTTCTCAACTCTTAAATGACTAAAGTTTCAAGGAAGGTCAAACAAGATGCATCTAAGACCCCCTGAAATTTTCCTTGAAATATGGCAGCATTGACAATAATGACTGGGAGGAACTGGCTGCCTTTCTTGCCAAATGGTGATAACTTGCCCATCAAGCTGCATCCCAGTTTGAGTCACCATATTGGATTGAAGAGGCAGAGCAGTCGCACAGAAGGAAAGAAGAGGAAGTAAATTCTGCACTCCAGATCCCAATGCTCCACAGGATGTTCTGTACCATGCACTCAAAGATCCACAGGTTGAAAATTGCCCTGTTGACTCTTTAAGAAAGACCCAGGGCAGAACAACCATGGTCCTGAGTAAATGCTATCCACAAATCAAGGAACAGTCCATGATGACCCTCATGGGGGTGAAGGGAGTGCAGAACTGAACTGGCCTCAAGACAAATCATCTAGTGAAGGAAATTTAGAATCAAGAACAGGGGTAGGTCATTCAGCACCTGTAGTTCAACTCTTTGTCCCTTTCTTTGGACATATCATATTTTTTGTTTCCTTACCTATCAAAAATCAATTGATTTCCATCTTGAAAGTTTCATTTGACAAAGGTCCACCTAGGCGCAGGTGTAACAATTTAATACTTGAACTAAACCAGTGCATCACATTTCAGTGCACTGAGTGTACTTCGCAAGCAGTTTGGCTTAGTGTTGGGACCCGGAGGAATAGGCCTGTCATTGAAGATGGAGTCTTTCCCATTCAACGTCCAGCTATCTATTGATTGCAGTACCCTGATAGGAAAGATAGATGTGTATGGATAAACAACAGGAACTATTCAATAAAAACCGTGTGGTCTTTGCCAGTTGAACGTGAAATGGATCTGCGGAGCCTGGTATCCTGTCATCAAGTCACCCTTTATTTACACATGCACAGTTCTTGACTCTAGTGCTGCCTCTTCAGAATCAGCTATCAATGTGCGGAATGTCTGACACTCCTCTTTTTATTTCTTTTAATTTTATTAAACAGTACAAACAAACAGTTAACAATGAACAGCAGTTTACAAGAAACAGCAATTTACAGGGGAAAGGAACGGCAAAGCCAGACCCAAACCACACCATACAACCAATTCACAGCGAAAAGAGGACAAACCTCAAATTCCACCTTATCATATCATAAAGGAAACAGTAGACACAATCACGTACAAACAGTCTGATAAACTGAACAATAGAGCGGTGCATATATCACACCCCAGGCAACCCAGCAAACCACCCATCCGTCACTCATCTTTTTATCTGGTAGCCCAAGGCTCCTGATTGGACAGATTAACAGCCCCAATCAGAGAACTCAGATTCTATGAGGTCCACCTGGCTGATCTCATTACAAACACAACAGAATGGCACAGTGTTATTATCCATACATAGAGGCATTTTACCCTCTCCTTTGTCAGTTTATAGCTCAGCTTGTTGGTTGTGTAGGGGTTTACAGGAAGTGAATGCTCTCTCCAAATCATGTGACAGAAACAGCTATGGGAATGTTCATATCGTGTTCATGTTAGTGGTCTAATTATTTAGACAAGTGAAAAAAGGCATAAGTTCAAATACCACTGTGGCAGCCAGACAATTTATATTTGATGATTTTTTTTTTCCAAAAAATATGAATCTCAATAATGCTGATCATGAATTGTTGCTAAAAAAAACCCACCCAGTTCATTAATGTCCTTCACTGGAGGAAATATATGCTCCATACAATGGCTGGCCTATATGTAACTCTAGACCCATGGTAACGTCTAGTTGCCTTCTGAAAAGTTCTATTAAGCCATTTGATTTCAACAAACTAGTAAAAATTCCTTCTCTAGCACCACTATAATTTTGGGATCTCCAGCTGTCCAAGAAAGCAGCTCATCATCATCTTCTCCTGAGTAATTGGGGATTGGCAATAAATGCTGGCATTACCAGCAATGTCAACATTCCATGGAAGAATAATAATGAAAGCTTGCTCAGTGTGAGTTTCTTGCTAGCTTGTTTGAAGAATCATGAACAGTGTTTCCATGTTTCTTGACAGAATACAGTTTGTCCGTTTAATTAGTTCTTATGATTTTGTTTTAATGTGATACCAGGTACTACTAGTTCAATACCTGGAGAGAACTGTATAAAATCCTCTTCAGTCACGCTCTCAGGATTGGAACACAGTTCAGTTTCTTCGTAAATTCATGTGGATTAATAGCTTTACAGCAAAACACATTAATCACTTAAGGGACACATAGGGACTTAGCCCTTACCTGATTCACAACTTTCCCAATGTTCAGATCATTAAAAGGAATCAGTGAAAAGTCAGGATTCCTGGCAAGTGGGTATGTGCCCATTTTTCCAATTGGTCATGCCTGCCTTGCAAAGTTCCTCAGCAAAAGCCAAAACCACAGACTTTTATGGAGCTTTGCCAGTGTAACACACGCAGGAATGTTTGCAAACTCAGACCAGAACACTCCAGATACTGAGTCCTGACCTGTGGTCTGAGTTGCCTATAGCACCTTGTAGGGTTAGATTCCCATTCACTCCTAAAGTCAACAAGCACAATGAGCTGTGCGTCAGAGGTGAGTACTCCCAAGTGTGTGACTTTTAGTCACAGTCATAGAGATGTACATCATGGAAACAGACCCTTCGGTCCAACCCATCCATTTCGACCAGATATCCCAACCCAATCTAGTCCCACCTGCCAGCACCCATATCCCTCCAAACCCTTCCTATTCATATATGTAATCAAATGCCCCTTAAATGTTGCAATTGTACCAGCCTCCACAACTTCCTCTGGCAGCTCATTCCATACCCGTACCACCCTCTGTGTGAAAAGGTTACCCCTTAGGTCTCTTTTATATCTTTCCCCTCTCACCCTAAACCTATGCCCTCTAGTTCTGGACTCCCCGACCCCAGGGAAAAGACTTTGCCTATTTATCCTATACATGCCCCTCATAATTTTGTAAACCTCTATAAGGTCACCCCTCAGCCTCTGATGCTTCAGGGAAAACAGCCCCAGCCTGTTCAGCCTCTCCCTCTAGCTTAAATTCTCCAACCCTGGCAACATCCTTGTAAATCTTTTCTGAACACTTTCAAGTTTCACAGCTTCTTTCCGTTAGGAAGGAGACCAGAATTGCACGCAATATTCCAACAGTGGCCTAACCAATGTCCTGTACAGCTGCAACATGACCTCCCAACTCCTATACTCAATACTCTGACCAATTAAGGAAAGCAACTTGCCTCAGAAGAAGCTGTCATATAGAAGCAAGGCTCATCAGGTGGTCAAGCTCAGAGCTTAGACCCCCAGAGGTCAGCATAGTACAGTGTAAGTGACCACCCACACCTTGATAACGGGAGCCATCGCATTGTGAGAGGAATAGAGGACTCATTGTTATTTTATTAGGGAGGAACTCTGTCCCCTCCATGCAGTAGCCCAGAATGATTTAGCTGGAGTATTCATATATTTCATTGAGGCAGCACCACTGGTGTGCTCACAAGCCACTAAATACTTGCTCACTCCTCTCTCTGATTCTCAGGATAAGCTTTTGAGTTCTTTCTGACACTTACAGCACCCCCAAATCCATTTTTATGATTTATACTGCTTTGGTATTTTTTGTCGTTAACTTCTCTCTGTTGCTGTTTCTTATGAACACATTGGTCCATTTGTTCAATGCACTGATTAAGACCTGAATTAAGTCAGTGTGTGTGTGTGTGTGTTTGCAGAAACATACTATTTCCTTTTGTGTATTCTTGGAGCTCAGATCTAATTGAGCAGTCACTCATGCCAATTTTAAAACTTGAATGTAAAAGAGACCAATTGCTGGCTTTAAGGTCATCTGTACACTGCCTGGATTTTTGGATGTCTGCTGCTGTCTGGAGCAACCCTTTGACGTAGAAATTTATTGAAATCATCACTGTTAATGAGAACATATTGCAAATATTTATCCTTGGCTGGAGGCTTTCAGATTAGACATTGTGATATGATGTGTCATCTCTTCATTCCAGTTTGCAAGTCTATGCGTAGCGATTGTGGTCTTAGTGGTACTCCTGGCTTTAGGAACATACTTGGAGCCACTTCCGAAGGTAAGAGGCTTTTCACGGAATGACACATAGCAAGAACTAACTTGCATTTCTGTGACGTATTTTATGTCTTTCCAAACTCCAAAGTGCCTCACTGCAAATTTATTACTTTTAAGGTGAAGATCACAATTGTAACATAAGGAGCTATGACTAATGTACCACAAATTTCAATGTGATACCTAATAGATCACTTGTTTTACTGGTCAAGTTGAGGAATAACCAATAAACAGGACATTGGAAAAGGTGCATTATCATCTTTCAAATAAATCCATGTCACCCTTTACTGTAACCAAAGGGGAAAACATCAATTTAGCATCTCATACAAAAGATGGCATTTCTGACACTGTAGTACTCCCTTACTGTTTGCCTCAGTTATGTATTTATGCAGAAAGAGGGCATACCTGTAACATGACATAAGTCAGGCTGTATTTTCAGGGGTACAAATATTCCACAGTGAGGCTTCCACTTACACCTTCCTGAGCTCATAGGTGAATGTGCTGCCAGTGAAATAAAACTGAAAAGACAGGTCGCCACCATCGTCTCAAGGGCAATCAGGGACACACAAAAAATGCTAGCTTTGCCAGCAGTGTCCACATCGCATGGACAAATGAAGAAAGGATAATCCTGAGCACAAGTTCAAGTTAATACTTGACATTACTGGAGGATAATTATCAGAGTGCAGATGACCCAGGTGCTAACTTGACAAGAAAAACTCAGGGTTTATTTGTACCTATGTGTGAACGGGATTTGATTATAAAAAGCTTTTTAAAAAATTCTGCAGTCACCAGCTCCGAACCTGAATTTGGTTTCTCTCTTTTTTCTGTAAACTACACCCAATAGGCTTATCTAACAGCACATAGCACTAGAACTGTCAACAATTACCAAATACTGAACAACTGAGCAGCACAGTGGCTTGGTAGTTAGCACTGCTGCCTCAAAGCACCAGCGACCCGGGCTCGATTCCTGCCTTGGGCGACTGTCTATGTGGAGTTTGCATGTTCTCCCTGTGTCTGTGTGGGTTTCCTCTGGGTGCTCTGGTTTTCTCCCACAATCCAAAGATGTGCAGGTTAGATGAATTGGCCATGCTAAATTGCCTTTAGTGTTCAGGGATGTGCATTAGTCAGGGGTAAATGTAGAGTTATAGGGTAGGGGGATGGGTTACTCTTCAGAGGGTCTGTGTGGACTTGTTGGTCCAAAGGGCCTGTTTCCACACTGTAGGGATTCTATGAACATATCTGTTATAGAGTCATACAGCATGGAAACACATACTACTACCTGCGCTTGGCACATACCCCGCTAAACCCTTCCTTTCATGAACTTATCCAATGCCTTTTAAACTGTACCTGCAACCACAACTTCCTCTGGCAGTTCATTCCATACACGAATCACTCTCTATGTAAGAAAGTTGCCCCTCATGTCTTTTTTAAATGTTTCTCCCCTCACCTTAAAAATATGTCCCCTATTTTTGAACTCCCCCACCCTAGGGAAAATACTCTTGTCAGCCATCTTATCTGTGTCCCCCATGATTTTATAACCCTCAATAAAGTCACATCTCAAAATGCTACACCGCAGTGAAAGAGTCCCAGCCTTTACAGTCTTTTTTCATATCTCTAACCCTGCATTCCCAGCATCATCCTGGTAAATCTTTTCGGAACCCTGTCCAGTTTAATAATATTCTTCCTTTAACAGGGCGACCAGAACTGGACACAGTAGTCCAGAAGGGGCCTCACCAAAGCCCTGGACAACCTCAACTTGACATCCCAACTCCTATACTTAAAGATCTGAGTAATGAAGGCAAGCGTGTTAATGCCTTCTGCCTTAGAAAAAAACCTAATTTGAAATTTAACCATTCCAAACAACATACATTTGTATATTCATTGAGGCATTGTTTGGGTTCATTGTCTTTGTTTTCTCAAGAACGGAAATAGTCTTTGAGCTACGCATGTCGCTGATGGCAGTACTGAGATCCACAAACCCTAAGGTTGTGGTTCTGCATGAGCATCTTGATGAAGCGATGATCACACTGACTCATTGGGATCACCGTGATCATTAATTTCAAAGTACCCTGGTCTGCTTTTACTATAGTGTCTCACAATCAACATCTCAAATCACTTTGCTATCATGCATACCGTGTGTGGTAGCAGTACATCTAAGCCTGCTGCCAGACTTGCTGAGTCTCTCCAACGTTCATTGTGTTTGTGTTCAAATTTCCGCGCATCTACAGTATCTTGTCTTCATTATGGCAACTATGTGAATCCGCAAGATACTCATCTTCAAACTTTGGCTGATAAAGATGATCTAGCCATCCATAGATGCACGGGGTCAATGATCAGGTCTTGATAGAGTGAGCAATGTAGTCACTGTTTGATGATCGATGAGGAGAGTGAAAGTTCAACCATTGTTGTATCAATGTTCACAAGAGTAGAGGCAGCTTTGGAATTTCCTGCTTTCCAGCAGAGTAGTTGTATTCAGTTCCTGCGGCTGATATGATGCAAAACAATAGGTCACTCATTTTCTTCAATGTAAAGTGAGAGTACAGTTCCAATTGCATTTCCTCATGTTCCTGTTGTGACACATTCCCCAGGTAGCTTTAAGTGGGTGACTGATGGAGATGCTATCTTCATCTTAGTGTGTCAAGCACTATTTGTGGAAACATTATCCATTGCCACTGTGCTTCTTTACCCAATCGCTTTTGAAAAGGCTCCATGATCTCTGCCTATTTAGGAATGAACTTATGATAAATATTGACAGCACACAGGGTCAATATTTGAAGTGTGACAGGGTCTGAAGCACTTGAACGGCTTGATATTGCTGTGCGTGTGTTTCAGTCCGGTTGTCGTCACCCAGAAAAGTCAATCTCAGATGCCACAAATGTGCATCTTTCCTCATTGAACATGTAATGTGCGAGTGAAGTGAGCACTGCTAATAACCACTGATTACTGTGTTTTGCCTTAAGCCTTCCACGGACAATAGCATCACTGAGCAGGTTAGGAATCCCCTCAGTACTGACAAAGGGAAAAATGACCTTGTGGATAGTATGAGGCGTTGAGTTTGGCGATCTGGTTAACAGCACAGAGAACAGGCAACAGATACAAAAACACCAAACAACAGTGACTAATACCTAGATTAGCCTCTGGGTAGAAGATAACATTCACAAACTCTGGAGCAATCAACCTCTTGCAGCAGGATGAACCAGATGAACCAAATGGCCTCCTTCTTCCATGTGTATCTACAGAATTTAAAGTGGATCAAAGTTTACACAAGGAAACCAGGACATAAAATAATTGGAATATTTTAAATAGACATCAGTAGCATGCAGAAAACAAGGGGTTACTCCAGTATACAGTTCAATTACCCATATTGCATTATCCATTTGGTTTTAAAAAACAGCAGCTTTTGTCATCATTCAAATGTATGAAATGTGCTTTGCTTTATTTCTAGGCTGTGCTGGGTGCATTGATAGCTGTGAACCTGAAAAACACTTTATTGCAGGTCACAGACCCCTATTACCTGTGGAAGAAAAGCAAATTGGACTGTGTAAGTGAGATTTGTTTAGTATGAGCATCAAAAATACATCATGTGTTGGTTGCAGTGTGTCAAGACATATATGGACAACATATGCTTGAATATGCAGCTCCCAGTACCCTCTTTCTAACAAGTGATTTAGAAATTCAGGTCTTTTTACATGCATTTTGAAAACTGCAACAACTGAGATACATCAAGTTCTAAAGATATCTAATTATAGTGTTCACTTACTAAGTGCACCAACAATACCCCCATCTGCATCCACTATTGCCTTCCCAGCTACCTTCCCCCCAGCCTCATCCCCCATTTATCTCTCAGCCCCTTTTCCCACCACACATTCCTAATGAAGGACTTATGCTGGAAACATCAACTCTCCTGCTCCTCGAATGCTGTCTGACCTGCTGTGCTTTTCCAGCGCCACACTTTTCAACTCCTCCCACACTGACAATACAGTACTGAACAATTCATTCCACAACCCAGGTTTGAATCCAGACCTACACAAAGTTACCTGATTATCACAACAACAACATAATGAATTGAGATCGTTTTACTAACATTGTAAAATACTCCAAGGTGTTTCAAGTTACCAGACAAAATTTGGAACGGATTTGAACAAGGGATCAATTGGGACAGGTTATCAAAGAGTTTGGTCACAGAGACAGCCTTGAAGGAAGTGAGAGAAATGGAGAGGTGGAGACAAGTAGGAAGATCTGCAGCCTGGACAGTTGAAGACACATCCATCAGGGGCGAAGCAATTAAAATTGGAGACGCAAAAGAGACCAAAATTGGAAGAGTGTGGGATTCTTGAATTGAATAATGGTGCAGAGATATGGAAACAATAAATCAGTTGTGTTATTGATTGTTACACAGCGACTCATGCGAGGAAGGTATAGACACTGGTTAGGAATATTATCAGCCTGAACAGTGGTGCCTTTCAAAGCTGAATAGCTAACTGTCAGCAGCTACCATAAGTGAAAAAGAGAAACACGGTGAGGTGGACAAGGGCAGCTACAACTCGTTGAACTGAACACGAAGCATGAGTAAGCAGCTTCTCAAGGGAAAGTTGGACAGGAGCACAGAAAAACAATGTGGGAGAGGCAAATAGTTGTGGTAAGGCAACTGTGGTAGGGATAAAGCTTTGGAAAACTCAGAAGCCCACATGAAAGTGCAGGAGGTATGTAACTGCATCAAAAATTCTAAGCAGTTGCTTAGGTCACTCTCACTGGTTTCCAGATTCTTCATTTCAAAGTGCTGTTAAGCAACAGGAAACAGGAGCAGGAGAAGGTCATCTGGTCCTTCAAACCTGCTCTGCCATTCAGTATGATTATGGTGATCATCTAATTCAGGACCTTGTTGCAGCTTTCTCCCCATATTCTTCGATCCCTTCAACCCAACAAACTAAATCTAACTCTTTGCTGAAAATATTCAATCACTTTCTGTGGCACGGACTTCCACAAGCTCACCACTCTCTAAGTGAAGAAACTTGTCAACTACCCCACCCTCCTCATCCCCGTTCTAACTACCCCACCCTCCTCATCCCCGTTCTAACTACCCCAGCCTCCTCATCCCCGTTCTAACTACCCCACCCTCCTCATCCCCATTCTAACTACCCCAGCCTCCTCATCCCCGTTCTAACCACCTCACCCTCCTCATCCCTGTTCTAACTACCCCTCCTCCTCATCCCTGTTCTAACTACTTCAACCTCCTCATCCCCATTCTAACCACTTCACCCTCCTCATCCCCGTTCTAACCACCTCACCCTCCTCATCCCTGTTCTAACTACCCCACCCTCTTCATCCCTGTTCTAACTACCCCATCCTCCTCATCCCCGTTCTAACTACCCCATCCTCCTCATCCCTGTTCTAACTACCCTCCTCATCCCCGTTCTAACCACCTCACCCTCCTCATCCCCGTTCTAACTACCCCATCCTCTTCATCCCTGTTCTAACTACCCACCCCCCTCATCCCCATTCTAACTACCTCACGCTCCTCATCCCAGTTCTAACTACCTCACCCTCCTCATCCCCAATCCAACCACTCCACCCTCCACATCCCTGTTCTAACTACCCCACCCAACTCATCCCCATTCTAACTACTCCACCCTCTACATCTCTTTTCTAACCTCCTCATCCTCCTCATCCCCATTCTATCTATTGCACCCTCCTCATCCCCATTCGAACTACCCAGGCTTTCCCTGTATTCTTAGGGATGTGTTCCCTAGTTCTGTTGACAGAGTTAAAATATTCATTTTTTTTCTGTGGTGACCATTTGCTTCTTTCCTCATCACATGATCTCTCTTTACCCCCTCAGTGTGTGTGGATAGTGAGTTTCCTGTCAGCATTTCTGCTCGGTTTGCCCTATGGAGTGGCTGTTGGAGTTGGATTCTCAGCATTGGTTGTCGTCTTCCAGACACAGTTGTAAGTACCTTCCCTTCAGCGCTGCTGTACAATGCAATCAGGAAAGCACACTCTGGTCTGAATCTCACAATGAAAGTCTTGGACATCTGAAGCAAATACATGTACAAATGTAAGATGTGTAGTTGCTGTGGGAGCCAAATGTTGTTGCGCTCTTTTAAACACTTTGATTGTTTTGGGGTGGCATGGTGATCCAATGGTTGGTACTGCTGCCTCACCTGGGTTCAATTCCAGCCTCGGGTGACTGTCTGTGTCTCCCTGAGACTGTATGGGGTTTCTTCCACGTGCTCCAGTTTCCTCCCACAGTCCAAAGATATGCAGGTTAGATCGATTGGCCGTGGAAAATGCAGGGTAACGGGGATGGGGTGGGTCTGGATGGAATGCTCTTTGGAGGAGTGGTGTGGACTTGATGGGCTGAATGGCCTCCTTCCACATTGCAGGGATTCTATTCTATCATGAAATGGGAATTTTGAAGTATTCAAGTTATTCATACCACATTCGTCATTTTTCCTGAGTGCCTACTCTTATTTTTTATGTTCTTAACCAGAAATGACTGCTGGAAACATCTGGCTTTACTGCTTGGTAATTAGCCATGGTGTATGAGGGATCATTTGCCCTAGTAGAGAGAAAGAGAGAGGTGGTTACGCAATTTGAGGGACACTACTTCATATCAAACAGGGCCCAAAGCTAGACAGCAGCTCTTCAAAAGCTGCTACAGCTAATAACGATTGATCCTACACCATTCTGTTATTCTATATTGCACGCTGTCAATATCCTAGGGATTGCCATTTATCAGGAACTGAACTGGCTCAGCCATACAAATGCTAAGCTACAAGTGCAGGTCAAAGTCTAGGGATTTAGCTCCTGCCTTTCCATCATCTACAAGGCACAAGTCAGGAGTGTGATAGAACACAGGACAAAACAGCTGACCTCTCGGGCATATCGTTCACTATCTTTAATATTCCCTTCATCACTGGCACACAGCAGTGTGTATCATCAACAAGATGCACTGCGGAAATCTACCAAGACTCCTCCAATTGAACCTTCTAAACCCAAATCTCTACCATCTAGAAGGACAAGGGCAGTGGATACATGGGAACAGCTCAATCTGCAAGTTTCTCTTCGAGCCACACAGCATCTATCGTCATTCCATCACTGTTGCTGGATCAAATTCCTAAATCCCTTCCTGATAGCACTGTGAGTGTCCCTACACTCAAAGGACTGCAAAGGTCCAAGAAGGCAGCTCACCACCTCCTTTTCCCGGGCAATTGGGAATGGGAAACACATATTGGACCAGCCAGCGACACTCAAATTCGATAACCAGCCGAACTATCTCGTCATCTCAAGTTCATCCCTCCATAGGTAGTAAAACACATGGAGAAAGAGCTGGAAAGTTAGCTGGATATTTGAAAGGACTTGGTTCTCTAGTCAAATACTGTTTAGATGGCTAATGCAAGAGGACCCCTTTTAGGTTTAGCCTGTCAGTGAAATTATCAGCAGGCCCCTTTAGTTCATCCTGAGAAAGAGAATTGAGCACAAAGCAGATAGGATCATCAATGAGAAATTATTTCCTCTGGTTACTGAATCCAGACAAACAGCAGCAACAATTATGCTCATAGCGTCAATAACTTTAATATTAAATGTCCCAGAGTGCTACACAGGAAACGTTAGAAAACAAAATACCACACTGGGCCACTTAAGGAGAGATTAGATCAAATAATCAAAAGTTTTTTTCAAAGATATGGGCTTTGAAGAGTGCATAAATGGAGGAAAGTGACATAGAACGTGGAAGAGATGTAGGGAAGGAATTCCAGAGTTTGTAGCTGTGACACTTAAGGCATGGTTGACAATACTGAAACAATAAGGTCAGGAAATCAGGAATGGCAGAGTCAAAATCAGAGGTCAGAATGTTGGATGGGAAGAAATGACATTGATAGAGAACGGCAAGCTCACGGAGGGCATTCAAAAGAACGATGAGAGTCTCATGTAACTGAGCAAGCGCAGGGCTGATGATAGGCTCGAGTACAAGAGTTTTGGATGGCCTCCAGTGAGAGAATAGAGACCAGGCAGGAGAAGATTGGAATAGTCAAGGCCTGAGGTAACAAAGGCATGAATGAGGATTTCATCAGCAGATGAGATGGGACAGGTGTGTTCCTGAGATAGAAACTGGAAATCTGAGTGATGGCGCTGATGTGAGATTGGAAGCTCATTCCAGAGGCCTTCAGGGGCAACCTTAACATTAAAGACCATTCAGGGGTAAGATCAAGAAGCACTTTCTCAGATAAGAGGTAGTGAGAACTTGGAAGACACTCCTTTAAAACATATTTTTGAGGCTGGGAGTTGAATTGTAAATCTCAAAGCCATGATTCTTTTCTTTTAATAAAACCAAGTTGAATTATTTGCTGCCGATGTTTCCAATTAAAAGAGTAGTTAACAAGCACTGCCCATGAAAGGCAGTGTAACAAGAACTGAAAGGAAACATCGGGGAAGAGGAAGGGGATTAAATTAGAAGGGGGAAATAATACACTCCAACCTCTGCAGTGCCAACACCTATTGTCTAACAAAACTATTTAAATGGGAGCTAAGAGGCAACTTTTTCACATAAAGAGTGGCGTGTGTATGGAATGAGCTGCCCAGGAGATCATTTATTGTATCTGTTGCTCCTGATGCAGTCTCCTCTACATTAGGGAGACTGGACACCTTCTTGTAGAGCGCTTTAGGGAACATCTCTAGGACACACGCACCAATCAACCCCACCACCTTGAATCCCAACATTTCAACTCCCCCTCCCACTCTGCCAAGGACATGCAGGTCCTGGGCCTCCTCCACCCCCACTCTCTCACCATCCAACGACTGGAGGAAGAACGCCTCATCTTCTGCCTCAGAACACTTCAACCCCAGGGCATTAATGTGGACTTCACCAGTTTCCATATTTCCCCTCCCCCACCTTACCCCTGTTCCAACCTTCCAGCTCCACACCATCCTCATTACCTGTCCTACCTGCCAATCTTCCTTCCCACCTATCCACTCTACCCTCCCCCAACCTATCACTTTCATCCCAACCCCCCTCCCATTTATCTCTCCACCCTGGAGGCTCTCTGTCTTCATTCCTGATTAACAGTTTTTGCCCAAAACGTCGATTCTCCTGCTCCTCAGATGCTGCCTCACCTGCTGTGCTTTTCCAGTACCACTCTAATCTAGACTCTGGTTTCCAATATTTTCAGTACTCACTTTTGCCTAGGGAAGGTGGTGGAGGCTGGTAAAATTGCAATATTTAAAAGGCATCTGGATGGGTATATGAATAGGAAGGATTTAGAGGGATATGGACCAAGTGCTGGCAAATGGGACTAGATTAAGTTACGATATCTGGTCGGCATGGACAAGTTGGACCGAAGGGTCTGTTTCCGTGCTGTACATCTCTATGACTCTATGACTTTTGACATGGAGCCAAACTAGGTACTTAAATGAAGATACACAGCAGCCGTAAGCTGGTTGAATTGAAGATCAGTTCTGAAGCCTGTATAATCATCCAGCCCCTATGTTCTTAATTACCCATGCATCACCATGGTCAAATGAAAATAAACACAACTACTCCACTCATATCCTTAAGCAAATGACCTCGGGCAACATTACACACAACCTTCCACCTCCAATTTCAACTCCACACCAGCACCAACATCGTTGTCCTTTAACTGCCCTTCTGGCAACCTATTCAGTTGTCCCAAATCGCCAATGCAGCACCTAAAGAAGGGAACCCACCACTGGCTTCTCTGAGCAACTAGCAACACCAGTCTTTCCTGGAATTCTCAAGGAAGAACAATGGTCAACTTTAAAGTTAGTGGAGGATAATCATACAGATGACCCCCACTGGGAATCAACCAAATGTCCTGAGTTTGCACTATGACCTCAATTGGGTTGGGATATATTGGAAACTGAAGACAGATTCTTCTATATTCATCAACGTGCTTAAAAACTGAATAATCTGTGCTGGAATCAAGTACTATGAAAAGAAATGAAATTAGATTACTTACAGCATGGATACAGGCCCTTCGGCCCAACAAGTCCACACTGACCCACCCCCATTCCCCCACACTACGGGCAATTTAGCATGGCCAATTCACCTAACCTGCACATTTTTGGATTGTGGGAGGAAACCGGAGCACCCGGAGGAAACCCACACTGACATGGAGCGAATGTGCAAACTCCACACAGTCAGTCACCTGAGACAGGAATTGAACCCTGGTCTCTAGCACTGTGAGGCAGCAGTGCTAACCACTGTGCCTCCGTGCCATCCACTTAGGTAATGCCCTACAGAAGCAAACACCACACAAGGTTTACATTTGAATCAGTTCCCTCTGGATCTGGGTTCTTCTGAATTTTCCTTCATTCTTTTCAATAGCTGATCTGGTGATTTTTCTTAACTTCACAAAAATAAAGCTTTTCATAACTTCTGTTTTTGCATGAAATGAATACTTCAGAAATCAAAGTAAAATGAAGAGTGTAAAACAGGTGCTTTTATTTTTAAAGCAGTCTCAAAGGCAATATCAGAATAATTAAACGTTTGTCTCAGTTCCCTGACCTCATCTGAAGTTTTAAAACTTCCTCTTTGTTTACTTAATCCTTCTGGTGACCTGTGGGATCAAGAAACTATTTCTTCAAAAGTTTGCATCTTTAAAATAAAATACAAAGTAATGGCAACCAGGCAACAAGCTGAAAAAATATCAGCTTGATCCGAGAACTCATACATTTTGTTTTCATTGGCTTTGGAAAGCAACCTCAGCTAACTTGTTGGTCTCAGAAAACTACTAAACAGCCAGACTATTCCACACCATCCTAAGATTTGTTGAGACTTGGTAAGAAAGGATATTTTGGCAAACAACAGATAATTAGCAAAGAAACCAGAAGGAAAGTTAGAAGATTTGTTTGCTCCCTTAACCCAGAGAGGTGTCACTTTCCTAAATGGGAGTTGGTTTGCTCAATGGCTGCAATGCAGGGTGATGCTAACAGTGTGGGTTCAATTCCCGCCCCAGGTGAGGATACCAAGAAGGTTTCTCCTTCTCAACCTCTCCCCTCCCCTGAGGTGGGGTGATCCACTAACAATTATCTATCACACACACACACACACACCACAGTGGTTAGCTCTGCTGCCTCACAGCCCCAGAGACCCGGGTTCAATTCCCATCTCAGGCGACTGTCTGTGTGGTGTTTGCACGTTCTCCTCGTGTCTTTGTGGGTTTCCTCCGGGTGCTCTGGTTTCCTCCCACAGTCCAAAGATGTGCAGGTTAGGTGAATTGGCCATGCTAAATTGCCCATAGTGTGAGGTAAGGGGGTAAATGTAGGGGTATAGGTGGATTGCGCTTCGGTGGATTGGTGTGGACTTGTTGGGCCGAAGGGCCTGTTTCCACACTGTAAGTAATCTAATCACACACACACACACACACACACACACACACACACACACACACACAATGGTAGGTCTGATAGAACTAAAGGAGGTGATTGAGATTCCATAGTAATTTCAAAAGGATATTGGAAATGTATCTGAAATAAAATTGCAGGACTATGGAGAGAGTGGGACTAATTTGAGATCTCTTCCAAAGAGCTGACAGACATAATTGGGCCAAGTGGCTTCAGGATGATTTTGAAATGAGAATCTGGTGACTTTTGTTTTGTGTGGAATTCTAATGTCCTTTTATCTTTAGAATTCTTCTGCTAGAGAGGAAAACAATGTTCAACGTGAAGAAACAAAAGGAAATAGCAAAGGGACCGTGTGGCCAGGATCTGGGCTCTTATTTCTTTCTAATCAGACTCCTAACTGCTTCCCTCATGATTCCACAGATGCAACTAATTCCTTCATGCAACCCTCCAATGGTGTTACAGGCAGTGAAAAGTAACTTACTGGTTGAAAGCTATTTTGCTGCATTATAAAATCTCAGCAGGAAGATTACATTGCTTGCAACCTTAACCTCGTTTCTTTTAACTTTGCTCCAGTTTTGTTTCCCTGCAGAAGTACTTGAAGGAATGTGTCATGCATAGCAGGGTGGGGAACTGTGTGGTATATGGCAAAAACAATGTACTTAACCTTACCTGCGGAAAAATACTGGAGGGAGCTGGACCATGTGAAGAAAAAATGTTGGGGGGAGTTGTGGCACACAGTGAAAACAAATTCTGGGGGGAGCTGTACCACATGGCATCACAAATGCAGGGGGATGCTGTACCATGTATCGGAAAAGTTCTGGGGGTGTACTGTACCATACACAGGGAACATACTAGGGAGAACTGTGCTATAGATAGAGGAAAAGTGCTGGGGAGCTTCTGTACTGAGAGGAACAGCACAATGTAGTAGAAAAATACAATGGGGAGTGGTACCATAAATAGGAAAAGTACTGAGGGGAACTGTGTTATATTGTAGAAAAATAGCGGAGGGAACTGTACCATGTTAACGGGAAACGTTCCAAGGGCAACCGTACCATATAAATATTAGGGAATGCTGTGTGACAAATACAAAAATATATTTCAGAGAAATACAGGGGGATCTGTACCATGTGGGGTAAATCTGTGATGGACAGGTAAAACACTGGCGAGAATTGCACCGTCCATAGGAATCTTCTGAGTGAATGGTGTCATGTGCAGCAAAAGCAGTGACTGGGAAAAGCATGTTCCTGCGGAAACATTATTGGGAGATCTGTGTCATTTCGAGTAGCAGTGATGGAGCCTGCTGCCGTGGAATGGATGAGTCAGGAATATTGACTGGCATCATAGAGGAACCTGCTCAATTAACTTTTCCACCGGAGACAGGAACAGTTGCTGTGTTTACTCTTGAACAAGGTGTCCACCCTTCCCCTCCCCCCCCAGCTCCCTGTTTACAGGACTGGTTAAATCATTGGACCAATATTCCATATCTGAGCTTTTTTTTCATTCAGGGAATGTGGGCTTCACTGGCTCAGCTGGTAGTTATTACCCAGCCCTAATTACCCTTGAGCAATACAGATAATTCAGGGAACATGAGTTCATATCCTACTGTGCAGCTTAAGATTTTTTACATTCATTTTCCATGGACCAGTTGAATTTTTTAAAAATTCAGTAGTTTTACAACCACACGAATGAACCACAGCTATTTTATTCCTATAATGTCTTTAAATTTAAAGAAAACTCCTGAATGAGTAGGGGCCAGACATTCTTATCCAGTCTGGTCTACACATGACTTCAGTCTCAATCCAACCCAATGGAGTCTTTGCTCTAATATAGCCTTGCAGTCCACTAAATTACATCAAACAATGCACGGACTGCAGTAGCTCAAAACGATGGCTCACCATCACCAGCCTTGCTATGACGCCTGCACCATGCAAAATCAATTTAAACTCACATAGACTGAAATTCAATAGGAATTTTCAACAGCCTATATCCTATATCATTTGATCAGGGTGAAATCTGAACTTTTCACAGCCAATAAAATACCTTTTGAACGTGGTGACTGCTGCACTTAGGAATCGTGACAACAAATTTGCATACCAGAAGTTTCTACTGACAGCAATGTGATAACAGCCAGATGATCTTTATTTGTGATATTGGTTGAGGAATAAATATTGACCTGAAAAACTCTCCTGCTCTTCATTGACATAGTGCCATGGGATCATTTACATCTTCCTGATCAGGCAGATGGAAACTCAGTTTAAATTATCAACCAAAAGACAGCACATTCAACAGAAGCGAATTCCCTCAATACTGCACTGTTCACCTTAACACATGCATCCTAACCCGAGAGTGAGACTTGCACCAGAACCTTGTGACTCAGAGGCTAGAGTGGACAAAACAGTACAGACATTAGCTGCTATGTTGCCTATGTTACAGTAATAGTTATGTTTTAAAAGTACTTTATTGGTTGTAAAGTACATTGGAAATGTTCCCTAAAGTTGTTTAAACATAAGCCCTTTTGACTTACAAGCATGAGACTTATTATAGAGAAACATGATTGATGTATTTGGGCCTGGGACAAGAATGTTGTTCCTGTTAATGTAAATGTTACAGAAGTTGAAACACTCTCCTGCTAATGCATTTCTCTCTGTTCCTCTCTCCCCAGTCGGAATGGCCATCTCGTGGCACAGATAGGAGCCAGTGACATTTACAGAAATCCCAAGGTCTATGACAAGGTAAGGATGTTAATCAAAGCAACAGGCAAGAATTATTTACTTAGAACAAGCATAAAGTTGGAAATACTCAGTAGGTTCTGCAGCAGCTGCAGACGCAAAGGGACAGTAAAGATTTCACGCATTTTTGGTATTTTTAGTTTTTATTTCAGTTTTCCAGCAACCACTGTACTTTGCAGTTACACATGTTATTTAGTTACATCAGTATTGTGCTCTAACTAGCATGTTTGACCAGTATGTTATGCACTCCCAGCCTGGGAATTATAGTTGAAGAAATGTGCAGTTGAAAGCTGCAAGTTGATATTGTGTTTGTTGCTGCTCTAATCCTATGAACTTGTCTGGATCTGTGGATATATTTGATTCACAGTTGTAGAAGATCAACCACTAGAGAATCCTAACAATAAGAACTCTTGTCTGAACAAGATATAATTACTTGAATTAGGTTTAAATTAGATTAACTGTCCGGACATTGGTACTAAAGCTATTGGGAGAGACAGATGATAAATCCAGAGTGATTCCCCTGATTTCCTGCTTAAAACTGTATGACATTGTCAATACTAGCATACTTAGAAGAATTGTCTTCGACAATGTCTCCCTCCAAATTTTCTTTCCCACCTAATCCCACAGGCCCCTAACTTCATAAATTCAAGCAGTCTCTAGGTTTCTATAGAAAATTAGTAGGTCTTCAATTTGGGACCTGCTGTCCTTGATTCTGATCTTGACCTTGTGTGGTCTGCAGATCGTCATCAGCATGACATTCCTCATCGGAATCCCTGAGTCAACCATTAATAGACGGTTGTTCTTCAATGATGTAAAGTTCAAGCAGTCCCTCTCTATAACTCCCTGAGCTGCACAGGGAAAAGACTTTGTCGATTTATCCTATCCATGCTCCTCATAATTTTGTAAACCTCTATAAGGTCACCCCTCAGCCTCCGACGCTCCAGGGAAAACAGCCCCAGCCTGTTCAGCCTCTCCCTGTAGCTCAGATCCTCCAACCCTGGCAACATCCTTGTGAATCTTTTCTGAACCCTTTCAAGTTTCACAACATCTTTCCGATAGGAAGGAGACCAGAATTGCACGCAATATTCCAACAGTGGCCCAACCAATGTCCTGTACAGCCACAACATGACCTCCCAACTCCTGTACTGAATACTCTGACCAATAAAGGAAAGCATACCAAATGCCTTCTTCAATATCCTATCTATCTGAGATTCCACTTTCAAGGAGCTATGAACCTGCACGCCAAGGTCTCTTTGTTCAGCCACACTCCCGAGGACCTTACCATTAAGTGTATAAGTCCTGCCAAGATTTGCTTTCCCAAAATGCAGCACCTCACATTTATCTGAATTAAACTCCATCTGCTACTTCTCAGCCCATTGGCCCATCTGGTCAAGATCCTGTTGTAATCTGAGGTAACCCTCTTCGCTGAACACTACACCTCCAATTTTGGTGTCATCTGCAAACTTACTAACAGTACCTCTTATGCTCACATCCAAATCATTTATATAAATGACAAAAAGTAGAGGGCCCAGCACCAACCCTTGTGGCACTCCACTGGTCACAGGCCTCCAGTCTGAAAAACAACTCTCCATCACCACCCTCTGGCTTCTACCTTTGAGCCAGTTCTGTATCCAAATGGCTAGTTCTCCCTGTATTTCATGAGATCTAACCTTGCTAATCAGTCTCCCATGGGGAACCTTGTTGAACGCCTTATTGAAGTTCATATAGATCACATTTACTGCTCTGCCCTCATCATCTTAGTATTTAAGTTTGAAGCAATTCTTTATCTTTTAGGATCATTTTCTCCAAGATGTTCTATTTGTCTCTTCCCTGATATAAGTCTCATAATTTGCTTAAGTCCTCCTGCCATGTCTTTCTTTTCTGATTATTAAAAGGTTCTTATTTCTGCAGAATCTAAATATTGTTGTAATCTTCTTCCCGAAAGACTTAAACTTCTGTAAATAACAATGCTGTTTTATTTTACTTGTCTTCAAGCTTTTAAACTATACTACAGCAATGCTGTATTGTTTCATTTCTTTTAAACTTTTTAATTCCATTAAGTCATGGGTTTAACTGTAGAACTATACTACTTACTGGAATTTTCCCACATTTTTGTGATCTAAATGGAGATTTCCCACATTTTCCTTGCAAATTAAAGATGATTTCCTGCCTTTCTCAGCCAATTACACAATACACACCTTTTCCCACAACATGCCCAAATAAACAAAACAGAAGTTGCTGGAAAAGTTCAGCATGTCTGGTAGCATCTGTAAAGAGAAATCAGTTAATGTTTCAGATCCGGTGACCCTTCTCCAGAACCCAAATAAAGTCTTGTGTTACATAATGTCCACCAGAACCATGGTTTAAATTATGGATCGCCTGCTTTTATCAGAACCTCAAAAATCTTCTAATTATCTTCTTTTTGGATTCTGTCTGCTTAAACCTTTAAATTGCACTTTGTACTAATTCTAACTTTGTGGTGTTCCCAATGCTGCAACCTAAATACGAAGCATTTCTATGGGCCTTGATTTCCTGCAGTAGCTGTGTCCTACAGTGTCTGCTTGCTTTATCTCCAACACTCTGTGTGCTGTAAGTATTATCTTTTGATACTTCCAAGCTTCCTCATCCAGTTTTAGTTTACAATTTGTGATTGAATATTCCCCCTTGCCCAACTGAGATTTCACATTTTATTCACACAACTGTATCAGAGGTGACGACTCTTATTGCTTTCTCTAGCCCCCACTGATTCTTCAACACTTCTTATTAGGTCTGTAGTAAAGGCTTTAGTCTGGGGCACTGTTGCTCACTTGGTCATTTTCCCTTAAGTTCTGGTTGATTGCCTGTTTTTTTCAAGTAGTTGCAGCCATGGACTGTGAGTGCAGTAAAGTTTCCGCTACCTGGATCCCAGAATGCTCAGGTAATCAGCATCTGAGATTCAAAAGGGGAATTCCAAATTCTTCTGGTCCAGGTAGCTGACACTTTAATGGTATTAGCAATTGGAAGGGAATAACATATCAGACACTTTATTAAAGCTAGTTCAATACTTGCTTTATTGATAAAAACAAAATCACCTATTATGATAATTATGAGTGGTCCTGACAACTCATTTTTAAAACACATCGTTCATCGTATAGTAGCTATGAGTCGTGTTCTCCTAGCAACCACTGTTATTTCTCATGGAACCAGCAGATTCAACTAATTCCTTCCCCATCCCTCCCCCAATTCCTTTCGTGTACTGACTACTGGAAAGACTACTGCAGTTCTGACAGCAATAAAGTCTTTAAATCTGTGAACTTGTTCTTCTGAATTTATCTTCCCCCTCACACGTTCAATGAATTTTGCATTGTCTTATCTTGTGGTTTTAGATATTTTTCCATCTACCTGTTCAGAGATGATGATTTGGAGATGCGGGTGTTGGACTGGGGTGTACAAAGTTAAAAATCACACAACACCAGGTTATAGTACAACGGGTTTAATTGGAAGCACACTAGCTTTCGGAGTGTCGCTCCTTCATCAGGTGATAGTGGAGGACATAATTCTAAGGCACAGAATTTATAGCAAAAATTTACAGTGTGATGTAACTGAAATTATACATTGACAAACACCTTAATTGTCTGATGAGTTTTTCATCTGTTTGAATACCATGATAGTTTCACTTCTTTCATGTGTAAATCACAAAACCTTTTCTTTAAAAGCTGAGAATGCAACTTTTAAAAAAAGGTTTTGTGATTTACACATGAAAGAAATGAAACTATCATGGTATTCGAACAGATGAAAGACTCAACAGACAATCAAGGTATTTTTCAACGTATAATTTCAGTTACATCACACTGTAAATTTTTGCTATAAATTCTGTGCCTTAGAATTAAGTCCTCCACTATCACCTGATGAAGGAACGACACTCCGAAAGCTAGTATGCTTCCAATTAAACCTGTTGGACTACAACCTGGTGTTGTGTGATTTTTAACTTTGTTCAGAGATGGTATTTCACATCTCTGCAACAGCTGGGAGTTGAACCTTGGTCACCTAGCTCAGAGATAGGTCACTACCACTGCACCACAAGAGCCCTTTTCTTTTGGTGTTTGATATTTTCAATCAACCTGTCCAGAGGTGTAATGACACTCTTCTGGAACAGGTGGGACTTGAACCTGGATCTCCTGGCTGAGAGGTAATGATTCTACAACTGCAGTATAAGAGCCTTATTGTGTGGGATTGAGCAACTATTCCCAATACTGAATGCCATGTGGTATTTCAGGGTGAAAGGATGCTATAGCTTTTATTGGCTGAGTCTAAGGTCCTGTTTAATTAATATTGGTACAGGAATAATCACTAGAGCACTTTAACATGGAAAGCTGTTATCTCAACAAGATACAGTTTAATATGATAGCAATTAAGAATAATCATATTAGTGAGTTAGATACTGTCACTAGGACCATTGGGTGGCCCTCTCCTTCTCTCCCTACATCTCCCTCACCTTTGGTGGTCTGCATTGTCCTTAATGGACTCTCCATGTAAGTTAAACAATGAGACAACACAGGTTAACAGCTGGAAAAATACCTTAGGTGATTTGGTGATGAGAAGAAAAATCCTTACTTGCAGGGTGAGCAGTAGTTCCCACATACAAGATTCTTAACACCGTCCAGGACAAAGCTGGATGGTGTTAAGAATCTTGTATGTGGGAACTACTGCTCACCCATGCAAGTAAGGATTTTCTTCTCATCACCAAATCACCTAAGGTATTTTTCCAGCTGACACCACATCTTCAGCATTCTCTCCGTTCACACTGACCCACAGTGGCGTTAGTGTGTATCATCCATAAGACAGACTGCAGTAACTCATCAAGTCTCCTTTGACATCAACTTCCAAATTTGTGACCTCTATCACCGGGAAGGGCAAGGGCAGCAGATGTAAAGCACCTGCAAGACCCCCTAGAATTGCATGCTATCCTGACGTGGAAAGCTATTGTCATTTCTCTACTGTCACTGGGTCGAAATCCCACAATCCCTTTCTAATGGCATGTTGGGAGTCCTAACACCCAAAGTACTTGAACTGTTGCAGAAGGCAGCTCCCCACCACCTTCTCAAAAGCACTGGGGGATGGATAATAAACTCTAGCCTAGTCAGCAATGTCCACATCTGATAAATGAAAAAAATAATTTTTTGAATGTAATTTAATATTGTCAATGTTGACGCTGAACTACTGGATCATTATGCAATTCTAATTGTTTGCTAAAATCCTTCAGAGAAGGATGTCCGCCATCTTTAGCTGGTCTCGCCGACAAGTGATTCCAGACCTCAACTTTATAATTGATATGTAACTGGACTCTGAAAAAGCCTAGCAAGCACTCATTTGTTATAAGCAGCCACAAAAAATGCCTCATATTAGCCTTTACCATTTAAGCAGACAGTTCATGACCACTTTCTCAAGTGTAATTGGGGTACACAATAAATGGGCTAGTTACACCTGCATCCATGGACAAATTATAAATATAACAAAAGAGGGATAATTCTTGGAGTACTGTGTATCTGTTTTTAGGGGTTGTTCACCAATGTAATTCACCTTCACAAGTATATTACATTGCTAATCATTTTATTCATGTATAATTTTTCATTAATAAAGTTATGAATGAATCATTGAACTACTTGTTATCTAATTAGAATCATCCTTAATCAGTAACCGATTAACTCATTCCTCCTGCAGGCAAAGGAAATCAGTGGAATAAAAATCATAACCTACTGCTCCCCGTTGTATTTTGCTAATGTGGAGTTTTTCAGGAAAAAAGTGATTAAAAAGGTAAAATGGCTCTATTTGGTTTAATCCTGAATTTGTAAAACAGATCTAAGTTACAACAATTTCATACTTAGATACATAAGCATTCTAATGCCCAAAGGAACCGCAAACATCACATAAATTGTTTGTGATTCTGAGCTCAACATGTTAATATCTGTTGCATGTTCTTAGCCTTCTTGTGAATTCTCCCAATGTCTTTGATCTGTGTGCAGGACTGTATGTTCCTTCAGGCACCTCTGGCGGTGAGCAAAGCAAAACTACAAAATTCCAAACCGATCATATAGCTAAAGTGATGTTCCCTTTCCTTACCAACACATGTTGCTCCAGCCCAATTGGAAATGACTCCAAACTCCTTTAGCTTTTGCCTAGAGGTTCTGCCTATGCATTATGACCGGATATCCTACCTATTTACCAAAACCCACATTGTTCTGAACTTGTCCTTTCGAAGTCACAGTTTGACAATTGCACTAACAGGATCTGAATAGTGTTTGCAAGCTTCACATCATAAATAAACAAAATGCTTTTCCCAAAACACTTGTAAAATTCCCTGAATACCAAATATCAAAAAACAATTTGACTTATTCCCTCTCCATATTGCAATTGGCCCGATGTAATTACAAGAATGACATAAACATTGTAATGTTGTGTAAGCATAACTGCTTATCTCCTTCAGTCACAGCTGATAAAAAGGTTAAGGTGATCATAAAATGGTTTTTCCTTGTTTATTACTAAATAGCAGCACCACTAATCCAGAAACAAAAACTAGCTGCATGATTCATTGACAAAGTAACAATCAGAGTGTGTCACGCAAATACAAGAATGACTTGTGATTATGTTGTGCCTTTCCCAAACACAAAACGTCCCAAAACACTTTACAGTCAATTGAATACTTTTGAAGTTTAGCATTCATTGCAATATAAGAAAAGTGCCAACCAATTTGCAAACAGCAAACTCTCATAATATGCTTTAATGGCATTTGTTGAGGATAAATATTGTTCAGGACACTCTCCAGTTCTTCATCAAAAATGGTAGATCTTTTCTGCCCACCTGAGGTGTCAGTGCAACCTGAGCAAATGATCATGGAATCAAAAGTACAGGACAAAACCATGTATCCCAATGCACTTTAACTTTTCAAACTGCAATTTTCTCTCTCTGTTCTTTGCTGTGTCTTTCACTCGATAGACTTTTATTGTCACTTTTTAAATAACTCCTAATTCCTTCTTAAATAACATTATAATATCATTAAGCACAATTTATTAACACCTTCTGTGATTAAAATTCCTGTTCTTCTCTCTGTGGTCCTATGTCAAGTCTATAACTTTCCTGTTACCAGTGCCTTAAACACTGTAAACAATATCCCATTATTTGAACTTTTTCAAAATAATTATTGATTTCAAAGAAAATGTCTATTAGATTTGTACTTCTACTCCAAGGGAAGAATGCATCATGTTTAGCATCTACAGTGAAATCTTGATCTATCCTAAACCACTTTATGAGATGAGATTTCAATTATCTTGTTTGATTTGCATTCATTCACACTCTCAGAGAAAAACTGATTACATTCCTTTGGATTAAACTGAAAGCCTGCTATAATAAACTCTGTGTGTGCATGTGTATGTGTGTGCATGCGTGTACGTGTGTGTGCTTTTGTGGTTGTCTGTTTATTTATGCATGTATCTCCAAGAAGTAATAAGCATTAATAACATGAGTTCTGCAATAAAGCACAGGATGTATCTTCTTGGCAAGTTAAGATGTTTCTTTCTCTTTTATAGTCAGGATTTGATCCGGTGAAAGTTTTGTTAGCCAAGAAGAAATATCTCAAAGCTGTCAAAAAGGAGGAACAGGAAATAGATGCAAGGAGACCAAGTAATCTCTGCACTAAGGTATGAATCGGTTTGATGGCACCAATAGACCACAGGATTGCAAACTGGTAAATGCTCACATCCCTGCAAATGCCAGAGTGACCAACCTTTCCCATTTTAAAACAAAAGATAACCACAAGTGGGCCAAATTTACAGCAAACTTATTCTCAACTCAGCAGAAGAAACATGTGATTTGAAGTTGCTGAAGTTTTAAAATTTATTCTCAAAAATGGGAGGGGCACGGGAATATGTTGAGTGGTCTCTCTACCTAGTGATTATGACTTATTCATTTCTTACAGATGGATCCTTAGTCAGAATATAATTCAGTGAGACACTCCTTGCCCCGGGCTTCCCCTTTTATAAACCCTCTCCCAAACCCTTATCCAATTACCTGGCGACTGTCTCTTTGGCATGAATGCCTCTGACTGCAACAGTCCAGGCACTGGGTCCACATAGTCAGTGGGGAAGGTATGTTTGGGGATTGATGGGGGTCAGAAGTTAACTAAGCATGTTTCCCAGACCTAGTTGAGGACTGCTTCAGCCCCCTTCCCCTGCAAACACTACTACCCCGCCCCCTTCCCCGCCAATCCAGGACTTAATATTACAAACACACCGTCCTCAATCATAACTCTCTTCTTGGATCCTGACCTGATCTGCTGCGTTTCTGTCAATTGCTGCTTATGCTTATGGATGATGACCATTACTAAAGCATGGAAGTTAAAGCAGACTTTTATATATATACCACTTGACCTCAGATGAAGTATTGCAACCAGTTCTGAGCACTTTACTTTAAGAAGGTTGGAATGAGGAATTGTGCAGGACATCCATTCTACTGATACATCCTAGAATGAGGTCTTCATTTTACCATTCCTGTCCTCTGTTCAATTCTATTAAAGCATTTGTTCGTCCTTCACTTGTTCAGTTCTGTTGAAAGCCTGAAATGTTTGTCTTTCCGTTCCTTCAACTGTTGTTGATTGGTCTGTTTTTCTTTCGTTTCATTAGATTCTTCCTTTTTTGTCTTTATACAGCAAGTGTCTCTACAGGAGCTGGTGAAAGAGGTAGAAGCTGAAACAGCTATGGACTGTAATAATAACTCAGTAGATGAAGCACCCAGAATATCCTACATTACAGTCAACACTCCCAACGGGGTACACGAGGGAACACCAAAACCCCCAACAGATCCGGAAAATGTTGAAGATCCCATCAAACTTGCACACCCCATAATTGACATTCACACTCTTGTCTTGGACATGAGTGGAGTCTGTTTTGTGGACCTTATGGGAATTAAAGTGTTAGGAAAGGTAAGTATTACTTTCACCAATTGAAATGCCAGAAATGCATATTTATATCAGTGCTCTTCTATGTCTGCAAGAATCTTTGTGTTTCACAGACAAATCATCGGGAGGTTAGTGAAAACAGAGCATCCAACAAGGACCTCAGATAGAGTTAGTGAGATTGAAAGAGAGAAAATTGAAGATGTAAATGAGAGGGCTAATTCCGTGATAACTTAGGAACTCATGGCGATAATATAATAGATGCATCTCTGTCCCTGATTCCATGTTGTTCGCAATTGTATTGCACTATATTCACCAGTGGGAAAACATTAATGCACTGAGATGTTTAGATTAGATTACCTACAGTGTGGAAACAGGCCCTTCGGCCCAACAAGTCCACACCGACCCGCTGAAGCGCAACCCACCCATACCCCTACACTTACCCCTTCACCTAACACTACGGGCAATTTAGCATGGCCAATTCACCTAACCTGCACATCTTTGGACTGTGGGAGGAAACCAGAGCACCCGGAGGAAACCCACGCAGACACGGGGAGAATGTGCAAACTCCACACAGTCAGTCGCCTGAGGTGGGAATTGAACCCAGGTCTCTGGCGCTGTGAGGCATCAGTGCTAACCACTGTGCCACCGTGCCGCCCTCTTTAAAACAGTGTAGATGTCTGCTCCATTACTGCAAGAATAAAATCTCCCAACTTTAAAATCTATTTACAAGGTTGAGTCATTTGCAAGCCTAGAGCAAATGGAATGCAAGGGGCACAAGCCTTGTTACCTTTGATTTAGATAGAAAAGTGTTCATGGCCACTTTGCTTTCAGTGCCCAAAAGTCATTGATGAATTGAAGTTAAAATTTAAATAAACATTCTTCAGCTATGAGTGCAGCATCTTGCCTTCAAGCCAAAGTTGATTGCCTCCTAGTTATTTGCCACATTATAGGCTCAATGGGACTCACATAATGAGCATGAGTTGCATAAGATGGCTGACAGTGAGGAAAATTCCTAGAACAACCCTTTTGATCTGATCATCTCACTGAAAGGTACAAATATCTTAAAGGCTTCAGTTGGTAGATGTTGAGAGGTGTTTTCTTCTTACCATACAGCACAGAACTAGAAGTCTTAGTCATTTAGGACTGAGATGAGGGGAAAGTTCCTTCAAAGGATTAGTTCAACGGGTAATGGAGAAGGCAAATGAAATGGTAACCTTTACTTCAAGCGAATGAAGGTAGGGAGATCTTGCTAAAACTATACAAGGCAACTGTAAGGCCATAGATGGAATAGTGTGTATAGTTTTGGGCCTCTAATCTGAGAAAAAGATATATTGGCATTGGAGACAGTCCAGAGAAAATTCACAAGGTTGATATCACTTATGGATGGCCTGTCTTATAAAGAGAGGTTGAGTAGTTGGGCCTGTACTTGTTTGAATTTGGAAGAATGAGAGGCACTATCTAGAAACTCAGGGCCTTGACATGGAAAATGCAGAATGGTTTTTTATCCTTATGTGAAAGTCTAGGACCAGAGGGCATATTCTCAGAATAATGGTCAAATATTTTAGGCAGAGATGAGGAGGAACATCTTTGCACAAAGTGTAGCGAATCTGTGGAATTCTTTACAACTGGGTCGTTAAGTAAATTCAAGGACAAGATAAATAGATTTTCAATCCTTAAGGAAACCAAGGGTTATGGGGAAAAGGCAGAGAAGTGGAGTTGAATCAGATCATCACATTGAATGTATAATAGACTCAATGGGCTGCAAGGACTACTTCTGCTCCATTGTTGTATGGTCTTAATCTTGGAATACTCTGCCTCAGAGGACTGAATATTCAGCCAATGAATATATTGAAAACTGCAATTAGAATTATTTTGGACACTAAAGTCAAGATTTTCTCTTCCCTATGATAATGGTGGTGGGGAGGACAAATCATTGAGCCAGTGTGCTATTTCCCCCACTTCCTGCCACCTCAATAATTGAATCCAGGATAAGAAAGTCCATGGGTGACTCAAATGACCACGTGCCTAGTTCTTCTTTCCTCACAAGGCAGCCACCATTCTGATTGGAGGTGGCTCCATTTGCTTTGAATATAGGAACAGTCAGGGCAAGAGACGCTGGTGAAAGTATTCGGCAAATATATGAAGGAAATGCAGGAAATATCAGCAAAAGCACAGAGGACAAGAACTCTTTTGTTTTATTTATCAAATGTCAACATTTATTGCCCATCCCTCATTGCCAGGAGGACAGTCTGGAGTTACATGTAGGCCAGACCTGGTGAGGAAGACAAATCTCCTTCCTAAAGGATTTTATTGAAATAGATGGGATTTAATGACAAAAGACGGCAGTTACATAGTCACTATTCAACTGGCTTTTAATTGAAAATTTTTAATTAAAGCTTTTCCATATGCCATCATGAAATTTGAGCCCCTATTCCCAGGATACTAGCAGGTTTAGGTTATTTGTTTAGTGACATTACCACTACACCACAATCACCCTCACCAGTAGGCCAATGAAAAATGTTGCAGGTCTGGCAGCATCCAAGGAGTAGGAGAATTGATGCTTCGGGCACAAGACCTTCTTCAGGAATGCCCGAAGCGTCGATTCTCCTGCTCCTTGGATGCTGCCTGAACTGCTGCGCTTTTCCAGCAACACATGGGTGGCACGGTGGCACAGTGGTTAGCACTGCTGCCTCACAGCGCCAGAGACCTGGGTTCAATTCCCGACTCAGGTGATTGACTGTGTGGAGTTTGCACATTCTCCCCGTGTCAGTGTGGATTTGCTCCGGTTTCCTCCCACAGTCCAAAGATGTGCAGGTCAGGTGAGTTGGCCATGCTAAACTGCCTGTAGTGTTAGGTAAAGGGGTAAATGTAGGGAAATGGGTGGGTTGCGCTTCAGCGGGTCGGTGTGGACTTGTTGGGCCGAAGGGCCTGTTTCCACACTGTAAGTAATCTAATCTAAACACATTTTTCAGCTCTGATCTCCAGCATCTGCAGTCCTCACTTTCTCCTAGTGAAAAATGTCTCCTGTTATGCTGCTTACTAACATCTTTCACCAGTGATTATTGACCAAAGTTAATGTTTAACAAAAAAAATTTCTCTAAGAAGACTTTGACATTGTGAATCGCATTTTGCTGATCCCTTCCCAACTGAAAACGCTCTGAAAAACTTTTCAATTAATGCACTGAGTTATTCAAAACTACGCAAGTTTAGAATTTTGAATATAGTAAGTTAGGGGACTATATGATCATTCATGTTGTCCTTTATCACATCAAAAATCACTTCCATAGAATTACAAATATACAATGTATAAATACAATGAGTTATTTTAATACCGAGTGACTGGTGTTATTTCAGCAAGTTCAGCAGCCATTATATGCACAATAAGGTTCAGCAAAGAGGAACAGTGAATGATCAGTTAATGTTTTTAATTTGGAATTTATAGAGGAGAGAATATAAAATGATGATTGAAAATACAAATGAAGCTGGATGGCAAAATGAAGTCGCTTCACCTTGCTCGTCCATTTTAGATTGTTTGCTAACTTTGCTCAGAATTCCTTCTTCTTATTTTTGGAACTTCTTTTGATGCACAGATGTGTTCAAGTTACAAGAAGATTGGGGTAGCGATTTACCTGGCTGGTATACGAGGTAAGACCATCCACATCTGAAATGCCATCAGTTAAATTGTTAACGAGGACGTAGTTTTGGTTAGCATCTTTGTAGATCTGGTTGGCCCATCCAGGTGAGGACTTCAATACTGGGGGAATATTACATATTCATTCTGAGCATCCAGTATTGTTATCAACTGCGGAAGTTGCTGGAAAAGCTCAGCATCTGTGAAGAGAAATCAGAGTTAACGTTTCAGGTCCAGTGACCCTTCCTCAGAATGTTAACTCTGATTTTTCTACACAGATGCTGCCAGACCTGTTGAGCTTTTCCAGCAACTTCTGTTTTTGTTTCTGAGTTACAGCATCCACAGTTCTTTCGGCTTGTGCTGTTACCGACTGCTCCCAATTGAGGTTAGATGTTCCTTCTTGGCTGACAATTTGAACAAATCCAAGCTCAGTACAGCACTCTTATCTGCAACCGTGTGACAATTTCCAAATCCCACAATAATCTCTAGGCTCTCTAAGTTTATTTGATATCTATCAGCACTGAATTATATATGTAAAAAAAAAGAAGCTTCTGGATTTAATATTGAATCCAACATCTTCAGATTATGAACTCAATCCCATTCCTTCCCTTTCTTTTAGCTTTACTCATTACATCCTCTGTCACCATGTCCTCTCTCCCCTCCCCCAACTCCAGTGGGACTGTCTATTCTTTCTAGTTTGGCAGTTAGACACATCATTGTTTTGCCATTCTCACATTCCGGTCACTTAATCTGCATTATCTTTCTTCCTCAGCACTTCCCCACCCCCACTATTGCATAAATACTGTCCCTCCACACTTCACATCATCTAGACTCGAAATGTTAACTCGTGCTCTCTCTCCACAGATACTGGCTGACCTTTTGTGATCTCCAGCATTTTTTGTTTTCAGTACATATTCCAGCATCTTCAGTAACTTGCCTCTCCAAAAAAATGCTAAAAATCTGAAATAAGAACAGAAAATACTAGGAACATTCAACAAGACTAGCACCATCTGTGGGGAGCGAAAGAGAGTTAATATTGCAGGACAATGACAGGTGCTGCCAGACCCCAGTTGCACATTTCCAACATTTACTGAATTGGAGAGAGTTTTGTGGAATGGGTATACATTCAAGAGGAAGATATCCAGATAAATTATAAATACAATTATAACATTGTCCAACATGATGTAGCATCAAAGTTCTGTACAGTGGAGTGATAGAATGTAGATCCAGAGTGACCATCCCCTTCTCAAAGAACTTCCTGACCTTGTTAAAAATGTTGTGGTTCTGTTCGCTGAGCTGGGAATTTGTGTTGCAGACATTTTGTCCCCTGTCTAGGTGACATCCTCAGTGCTTGGGAGCCTCCTGTGAAGCGCTTCTGTGATGTTTCCTCTGGCATTTATAGTGATTTGTACCTGCCGCTTCCGGTTGTCAGTTCCAGCTGTCCGCTGCAGTGACCAGTATATTGGGTCCAGGTCGATGTGCTTATTGATTGAATCTGTGGATGAGTGCCATGCCTCTAGGAATTCCCTGGCTGTTCTCTGTTTGGCTTGTCCTATAATAGTAGTGTTGTCCCAGTCAAACTCATGTTGCTTGTCATCTGAGTGTGTGGCTACTAAGGATAGCTGATCATGTCGTTTCGTGGCTAGTTGGTGTTCATGGATGCGGACCGTTAGCTGTCTTCCTGTTTGTCCTATGTAGTGTTTTGTGCAGTCCTTGCATGGGATTTTGTATACTACATTAGTTTTGCTCATGCTGGGTATCGGGTCCTTAGTCCTGGTGAGTTGTTGTCTGAGCGTGGCTGTTGCTTTGTGTGCTGTTATGAGTCCTAGTGGTCACAGTAGTCTGGCTGTCAGTTCGGAAATGTTTTTGATGTATGGTAGTGTGGCTAGTCCTTTGGGTTGCGCCATGTCTTCGTTCCGTTGTCTTTCCCTTAGGCATCTGTTAATGAAATTGTGGGGGTATCCGTTTTTGGCGAATACATTGTATAGGTGTTCTTCATCCTCTTTTTGCAGTTCTGGTGTACTGCAGTGTGTTGTGGCCCTTTTGAACAGTGTCTTGATGCAACTTCTTTTGTGTGTGTTGGGGTGGTCACTTTCGTAGTTTAGGACTTGGTCGGTGTGTGTGGCTTTCCTGTATACCTTTGTGGTGAATTCTCCGTTCGGTGTTCTCTGTCCCATCACATCTAGGAATGGGAGTTGGGTGTCCTTTTCTTCCTCTCTAGTGAATCGGATTCCTGTGAGTGTGGCATTGATGATCCGGTGTGTGTTCTCTATTTCTGTGTTTTTAATGATTACAAAGGTGTCATCTACATATCTGACCCAGAGTTTGGGTTGAATTTGTGGTAAGACTGTTTGTTCCAACCTTTGCATTATCGCTTCTGCTATGAGTCCAGAGATGGGTGAGCCCATGGGTGTGCCATTGATTTGTTCATATACTTGGTTATTGAATGTGAAGTGTGTTATGAGGCGCAGGTCCAGTAGTTTGAGTATGCAGTCTTTGTTAATAGGTTCCCGTCTTGTTGTCTGTTCTGTATGTCCAGCAAGTTGGCTATTGTTTCTCTGGCTAGGGTTTTGTCGATAGAGGTGATCAGTGCCGTTACATCGAATGAGACCATAGTTTCTTCCTTGTCTATGTGTATATTTCTGATGATGTCCAAGAATTCCTGTGTTGACTCTATTAAGTGTCTGGATCCGCTGATCAGGTGTTTCAGTTTCTGCTGTAGTTCTTTAGCCAGTTTGTGTGATGGTGTCCCTGGTAGTGATACTATGGGTCTGAGTGGGATGTTTGGTTTGTGCACTTTAGGTAGTCCATAGAATTTTGGGGTGTTGTTGCTTTCAGGTTTCATTCTCTGTAGGTCAAATGTGGTCATTTGTCTTTTCTTTGTAGGTTTCTCAGTGTGTTGTTTATCCTATTGGTGAGCTGTGGGGTGGGGTCAAACTCCCTCTTTTAGTAGGTGTTGATATCTTCAAGTAGTTGTTGTGCTTTTTGGATGTACTCTGCTTTGTCCAGGATTACCGTCATTCTGCCTTTGTCTGCTGGTAGTATGATTATGTTCTTATCATTTCTTAGTGATCTTAGTGCTTCCCTCTCCTTGGTGTTGAGGTTATGTGTTTGTCTTTTCCTTGTGATCAGGGGTACGATACTTAGTCTCACTGTTTGTTGTGTCTCTTCTGTCAGTCCATTGTTTCTGAGTGTGCATTCTAGTGCTGCTAGGAAGTCTGCTGTCTTGGCATCCCTGTGGTTATAGTTGAGTCCCTTGGCCAGTATTGTTCTTTCCGTGTCTGTGAGCTGTCTGTGGGAGAGGTTTCTTATCCAGGAGTGTGTTGTGGTGTCCTCTCTCTTGTGTGTTAGTTTGCCATTTTTCTTTTAGTGCCGTTTTTTTGCGGTGTATGGTCCTGTTCTGTACTATGGTGATGGCCTATTCTATGGTCCGGGTCCATTCCTGATTGGTGGTTTTTGAAATTGACGATTTTTGGCGCGGAATTTCTTGTCTGTATTTCTGTAGTCTATAATCATTACCTGGATCATCCTGAATCCATTCTTCTGGCTGTGTCCCTGGCTTGTGGATTGTTGACTGGTGGTCTGTATCTGACACATGGTGGAAAGATTCGATTCTTTCAGCATTCGTGCAGGAACCGGAGTTGTTCTTATGTGGCACTTAGGCGGTTGGCACAGGATTCCCATTTCTTGGCTTGTCTTAGCATCACTCGCCCGTTGGTGTTCAAAGTTTGTGAGAAGATTTGTAGCTCGGGTGCTCGTTGTTGTGGTTCTGTTCGCCGAGCTGGGAATTTGTGTTGCAGACGTTTCGTCCCCTGTCTAGGTGACATCTTCAAGGACTGCACAAAACACTACATTGGACAAACAGGAAGACAGCTAACGGTCCACATCCATGAACACCAACTAGCCACGAAACAACATGACCAGCTATCCTTAGTAGCCACACACTCAGCAACATGAGTTTGACTGGGACAACACTACTATTATAGGACAAGCCAAACAGAGAACAGCCAGGGAATTCCTAGAGGCATGGCACTCATCCATAGATTCAATCAATAAGCACATCGACCTGGACCCAATATACTGGCCACTGCAGCGGACAGCTGGAACTGACAACCGGAAGCGGCAGATACAAATCACTATAAATGCTGGAGGAAACATCACAGAAGCGCTTCACAGGAGGCTCCCAAGCACTGAGGATGTCACCTAGACAGGAGATGAAACGTCTGCAAAACAAATTCCCAGCTCAGCGTACAGAGCACCAGAGCTACAAATCTTCTCCCAAACCTTGTTAAAAATAAATCACCCAGCACCAGGTTATAGTCTAAAAGGTTTATTTGGAAGCACTAGTTTTTGAAGTGTTGCTCCTTCTTCAGGTAGTTGTGGAGCAGGACCAAAAGACACAGCATTTATAGCAACAGATTACAGTGTCATGCTACTGAAATGATATATTGAACAAACCTAGATTGTTGTTAAGTCTTTCATCGCTTAGAAAGGGTTGCAGGTTTAGGTTCATTAATATGTAAATCCCAGAACTTCTTTTAAGTCCTGCTCCACAACTACCCAATGAAGGAGCAGCATTCCAAAAGCCAATGCTTCCAAATAAACCTGGCGTGGTGTGAGGTTTAACTTTGTCCACCCCAGTGCAACACCGGCTCCTCCACATCATGGCTTCCAGACCTTGGCTTTTTGTATGGAAGCCAACCACTTCTCCACATGGAAGGATAGACAACAATAAGGATGATGCCTTATACTTGCTAGTCATCTGGACCAACAGCATTTATAAAAGCTTAGTCACAGCTAATCAAAAGCAGAAACCACATCATGGAAGCGGAACGCCCCAGAAGTTTCTCTTCTTCACTGTGGAGAAGCAGCTGGTCTCTTCACCCATGGCTAAGTTCAGGGATTTGCCACATAGGCAGTATGGCCATATCTTGGCTTGATGGAAAACTGGTTATGATATAGGTCCAGAAACACATAAATTGAAATGTGAATTTGTGAAATTGAATTATCTAAACTCATTCATCAGTGAGCTGGCACTGATAAACAAACAAATACAAGACATGAATGCTACAGATGGTCAAGAAACCCCAACTTCATAAGTGTTCTTTGGTCAAAAGATCTGGGCACTCATATGTGATGCTTTGCAGCTGACTGGTAATGCCAAAACAGGTGCAATTCAAGAAAAGGTACCACTACTAGTGCAAGGATGGGAAATAAATGTCACCCTGCCAACACTACATCTATCCTGAAAACAAATATACAGAAGACACAAGCATTAATTGGCAGATAATCAAAGTAGCAATCTGTTCTAATAATCGCACAACACCAAGTTTAGTCCAACAGGTTTAATTGGAAGCATACTAGCTTTCGGACGGACACTCCTTCATCAGGTGATAGTGGAGGGCTCGATCGTAATACAGAATTTATAGCAAAAATTTGCAGTGTGATGTAACTGAAATTATACATTGAAAAATTGATTGTCTGTTAAGCCTTTCATCTGTTAGAACACAGTGATAGTTTCACTTCTTTCATGTGTAAATCACAAAACCTTTCTTTAAAGTTTCATTCTCGGGTTAGCTGTTAACAATGGTGATAGCTAGACAATATGTTGAAGGTGTTAGCCCCCTGTGTTCTCTGTCTATGACCTGATGTTTAGATTGATTCTAATCTAAAAAGTGAGACAACAGAGTTTTACATAAATTCATGCAGTTTTTGAGCTCAGAGTTCTACATGAATGTATGCAGTTTTTGAGCAAAGTGCAATGTAACTCTGCAAGTACAAATTCACCCCACAAAATATATGTGTGCATGTGGGTCTTTGTCTGTCTGTGTGTGTGTGTGTCTGTCTGTCTGGGGTGGGGGTTGAGAATGTGTATGTGCAGTGAGTGCAGAGTGTCTTAAGTCTGTGAGGGGGAGCATGTGTGAATGTGAGAGTGTGTGTGTCTATACGGGTGTGTGTGGGTGTCTGTGTGCGCGTCTGTATGTAGCTGTGTCCGTGTGTATGTGAGAGTATGTGTGTGTGTAGTGCGATGGTGATCACCTGTAATGTGACATGAACCCAAGGTCTCGGTTGAGGCCCTCCCTATGGGTACCGAACTTAGCTATCAGCCGCTGCTCGGCCACTTTCCTCTGCTGCCTGTCCCAAAGTCCACCTTGGAGGATGGTCACCCGAAGGTCCGAGGCTGAATGTCCTGGACCACTGAAGTGTTTCCCAACTGAGCAGAGGCTGATAGCTAAGTTCGGTAGATTAGATTAGATTGCTTACAATGTGGAAACAGGCCCTTCGGCCCAACAAGTCCACACCGACCCGCCGAAGCGCAACCCACCCATACCCCTACATTTACCCCTTACCTAACACTAGGGGCAATTTAGCATGGCCAATTCACCTGACCCGCACATCTTTGGACTGTGGGAGGAAACCGGAGCACCCGGAGGAAACCCACGCAGACACAGGGAGAACGTGCAAACTCCACACAGTCAGTCACCTGAGTCGGGAATTGAACCTGGGTCTCAGGCGCTGTGAGGCAGCAGTGCTAACCACTGTGCCACCGTGCCGCCCACAAGGGAGGGCCTCAACCGGGACCTGGGTTCATGTCACATTACAGGTGATCACCATTGCACTACACACACACACAGATATTCCTACACACACAAACTCTCACATACACACGGACACAGGTACACACAGATGCGCACACAGACACCCACACACACCCGTATAGATACACACACTCCCACACTCACACATGCACCCCCTCACAGACTTAAGAGACTCTGCACTCACTACACACACATACTTTCTCACACTCACAACCCCCACCCCAGACAGACAGACAGACACGCACACAGACAGACAAAGACCCACATGCACACATATATTTTGTGGGGTGAATTTGTACTTGCAGAGTTACATTGCACTTTGCTCAAAAACTGCATACATTCATGTAGAACTCTGCGCTCAAAAACTGCATGAATTTATGTAAAACTCTGTTGTCTCACTTTTTAGATTAGAATCAATCTAAACATCAGGTCATAGACAGAGAACACAGGGGGCTAACATCTTCAACATATTGTCTAGCTATCACCATTGTTAACAGCTAACCCGAGAATGAAACTTTAAAGAAAGGTTTTGTGATTTACACATGAAAGAAGTGAAACTATCACTGTGTTCTAACAGATGAAAGGCTTAACAGACAATCAATTTTTCAATGTATAATTTCAGTTACATCACACTGCAAATTTTTGCTATAAATTCTGTGCTACGATTGAGCCCTCCACTATCACCTGATGAAGGAGCGTCGCTCCGAAAGCTAGTATGCTTCCAATTAAACCTGCTGGACTATAACCTGGTGTTGTGTGATTTTTAACTTTGTACACCCCAGTCCAACACCGGCATCTGCAAATCATGTTCTAATAATAATATTCATCAGAGCTTGCTAGGGAGATCGCTAATTTGTCTTTGTCACTGGCAGTCTGGAGCGCATCAGGTCAATTTTACAAAATTACAAGAGCGAACATCAGGATATAGTGATTATATCACCTTTTAATAAAAACACAGGTGTTGGGTTCTGAATTATGTTGTGGGACTTAATTGTGGGTCAACCACCACATCAGAACCTAGTTATATGGCCATTAAGTTAATTAGCAGCAAGGTATTTGTACTGTCAGGCTAATGGATTTATGACACATTAATGGGTTTCAGTTTAAACTTTTTCTATTATAATAGCAATAGCTCCTCTTTATCAGAAAATTCTTCAGCAATAAATTGTACTGCACATTGATTTAATCTTTGACCACAGCATGAGCATGGGTACATTTTAATGACTTATTTATACCTGATATTATTAAAGTATGGATGTAAAATAGTTACTGCCCATCCCTAACAGCTCCTTAAACTGCTAAGTCAGTTAAGAGTCAACCACAATTCTCCAGTATTTCAGCAATGAAAGTACAGTAGCAAAAGAAGTTGACTAGATAAGAGCCATAAAACCCTATAAATTACCATTCAGTGAACTTAGGCCTACCCATCTGTCTGATGCCTGTTCTGGGGTTATTTATCTGCGTTAAAGTCAATTTATTTAAACACAATCTATTTTCCTGTAGAAGAAGCTAAACTTGTCTGCACTTCAAAATTCAAATCAGTCAAGTTGAAACTTTCGTGATTTAAACAAGAGTTTAGCTCCATTCCTCTCCATCATAACTGAGCCCGCAACAGAGAGTCATCAAATGACACTATACATGCCTGTCCCAGCTCTAATTATTCCCACCACCCGATACTTTCTCCACAGCTCTGTGAACTCGCGCCCTTAAATAGATCATCCAGATTCACATCCAGATTACAGAAAATCGTCCTGCAGGTCCATGGCCAAGGTCTGATAGAAACACGCCTCATCAATCCTTGACCAATTGGCATTAAGAGGTCTGGAGACGTTGTTGATTATTTGTGGAGTTGTGCCTGCTTTTGAAAAGAGAACAGTTTCACCAAAGTGCTACAGGAGCGCATTAAGAAGGAAAAGGCAAAAACAGAAGTGGGTTTTGTCAAGGCAGGAGACAGTAAAAGAGCAATGTTCATTACTGCTTTTGAAAATTGACATTAGGTCCATTTCCTTGTGCATTTTTCTTATTCTTGTACAACAGATCAGGTGTATGAAGATATTGAATCTGGTGGAATGTTTGATGAGGGTGGGCTGGAGCGAAGTTGTCTCTTCCTCTCAGTGCACGATGCTGTCCTGTACGCATTGGCCAGGACGAGTGAAAACAGACAGGATGCAGCCAAAGAGAAAGTAAGTAATTTTCTTTTAAGAATCCTTATGTAATTAAAAGATGAAAGAATGCTTTACTCCTAGTGCCTGGATAGAACAGTTATTCAGAACAAAATCATAATTAATTCAACCCAGCAGATCATACATTGAGTTGATTCTATTGACGTGCATCATGCTGTGGGGCTGACCATCTGTCCATCCTCCTATGTCATTTTTCCAAGGGCTGGTCCTTGGACTTCTATTAGATTGGTCCACTCTTTCTGACAAAATACCAAGTGGCTTGACATTGTTTCTTGCAGGAATACTGATCAGGAAGTTTTCCTGCCCTTACTGCCTGCCTTCAGGTGCATTGGAAAGATTTACAGAGTGATAATTAACCTGTTTTGCCACATTCTGAACATGCTTTCCGTGGGCAACAAATCTTGGTAGGGGACCCTGAGCATGGAGCTTATGACCCAGAGTTAGAGACACTATCATTACACAATGGGACCTCTTACCTTGTTAGGTTACTCTCTTAAATTCACCACGTGTTTTCACTTATCTCTATCAAATAATTCCAATTGTGCACCTTGGTAATTTTATTGTATGAAGCATTTATTTTGAAACTTAGCACCTAGTAATACAAAATAAAGAATATAGTAATTTGGGTATCCCTGAAAAATCGCACATTTGGTGAAGCTTTTAATCTTGCACTCATCAAGACAATTGGCAAGAAATTGTCTATTTGCCAAAGAAAATGGAAAACAATATTTATGTTGTGCCAGAGGAGAGTACTGATTACTTGGCAAGTGGACTCTGATTGGTAGAGGTATTGAAAAGATGGCTGCCGAGCTTTGTTTAAATTCTAACAGAGGCAGATTGACTCTGATTAGTCAAGACATTGACCTGAGAAATGAATCAGATAATGGCTTTCACATATTTTCTGCTTTTGTGTTTAAACAATCGCAATCTGTTTATTAAATTTTTGTTTTCATCTTCAAAGAACTCCCAGGGCCCTGCACTTTAAATATCTAGCTTCTAGCACTAGCAAGAGTGCCATACTGTGAGCCTGACTGATAATCCTAATTTATATCCACCTAATTCTTCGCACATTCAGAACTATGCAACAAATGTTGTCCAAATGCCAGGTGGAAATGATTGAATTAGTTTAAGGTTAAGATCAAACATGATCTAATACTAGACCATACTTGAGAGGGCTGACTGGCCTAATTCCGTGTCAATGACCTGTGTTTCCTAGCTGATGGAAGAAATATGAGAAACAGAAATCCAATAGAAAAAATGTTTATTAAAATACTCAATAAATTGACCAAATAACTCTAAAACTAACGTAGAAAGACATATGTTAGAAATTTTCCAAAAATATGTTTGCTTTTTAATTAAAATATAACACTACGTATTGAACAACCATATTAAGTAGGAATCCTAACCTAAAAATTCAATGTACTGAGTACTGTCTGAAATTAATAGCAACAGACGCCAAGAGGAATAAATAAACTTTATTGTGGTGTAAATGGAATTTGACACATTATTCTGGAGTGTGTAGTACTCAAAGTCATTGAAGCTGTCTCACTTAATGACACTGAACAAATATTACACAGCTGTGTACCTCACACAGTGTGACAGTGCAGAGCAAACATTACAAGTGGTAGGTGGTTGGAAATCTAGCCCTTAGATTACATCAATAACCTGAACTCAAGCACTCATTGTAAAGTGGTGGAGCATTTCTGGACAACTGAACACAAGGGTGGAGAGGGAGCAAATTAAGTTCAAATCAAACAAGGGAGGCAGGGATCTACAAATGGAATTTGATAAAATGAGTAAGTGGGCAGAACAACTTTAACACAAGATATGAGCAAAAGGTGTTAAAAGTGTTAAAATATTGTTAAAAATATTGTTAAAAATAACTCAGATAACCTAGATACCCTCTTAGCAGTGTGGTAGTAGCTAACAGTAGACTTAAAAGTGTTGGTAAATTTGATAATTAACATGTGGAGCAACATCAGGTTGATGTACCAACAAATGAATACAGCACTAATTAGGATAGGTTTTGTGGAAATGGAGCGGGTGAAATTGAGTACTGCAGATGCTGGAAAAACAAAGCAGGTCAAGCAGCATCCGAGGAGCAGGAAAATCGACATTTCGGGCAAAAACCCTTCATCAGGAATGAGGGCCCTGGTCAAAGTCATCCTCCTTGTAGTGCATCTAGATATTAGTAGCTCATAGGTTGCCCAATGGAGAAGACTACCCAACAGCGTATGCTTCCAGGACCTTGGCTAGTACAGCCTGTAAATATGACCAGATAGAAAAGGAAAGTTTGGCAGTCATATTCGGACTCAACAACTTCCACCAATACCTTTATAGATATAAATTTGTTTTAATAATGGACTATAAATCCCTGCTAGGTCTATTTAAAGAGGACAAGGCAGTACCACCTATTGCTTCAGGTCGAACTCAGAGGTGGGCTCTAACACTAAGCGCGTATAGTTACAAGTTGGAACTCTGTGCAGAAGGCCAAGTAGCAATTGCAGATGCATTGAGCTGCCCCCTGATGGCAGATACACCACCGGTGAGACTGCGACGGGGAAGAGTTTGTAATGGTTTTACATTTTCTGGATACACTTCGATTCACAGCTGACAATATCAGACTTTGGATGCTGCAAGATGTAGCCCTAGCATAACTGAAATAGCTGGTGGTGATGGGGGAAACCAAAGGGCCGTTACAATCAGCACTGAAATCTTTTTTGACCCGGAGTGACAAGACCACAGCAGTGGATGGCTTATTATTGTTGGGAGCAAGATTGATTTTCCCAAGCAAATGTCGCCAACAGATACTGGTTGAAATCCACCGGGGTCATCCAGAGGTTTCTAAAATGAAGATGTTGGTGAGAAGTTTATGTCTGGTGGCCAGGATTGGATGCAGACACAACCATGTTGATTGGGCAGTTCCCGGAGAGCCATCTAGATCCACTATCAGCTCCCCCATATTCGGGGGGAAAGCTGGGTAAACACCAGACTCGATAACACATCGACTATGGAGGTCCTTTCATGGTTCCATGTCCCTAGTCATGTGGGTGCCCACTCAGTGTGCCTGGACTGAGCATATGGAGTTAATTCGTCGAACACAGGATTGAAGATAGAAAAACTCTGTTCATATTTCACAATACATGGACTCCCAGAAGTGTTGGTCACAGATAATGGACCATCATTGACCAATGGGAATTTGAGTATTTCCTGAAGTCAGAACCATGGGAATGGCACTGTGTGGATGAGACGCATAGTTGATGTGAGGTCAGGTCCAACAGCGTATAAGGTTCGGGTAGGTGCGATAGTCCTGAAAAGCATGTGAATCATTTGAAAGCTGCAAATGGTGTGAGAGCAAAAGTTTCCTGGCTCCTTGATAACATTTCCAGTTCCCAGAACCTGTGAGTTCCCTCTCTCTCCATTAAACGTTAAAGTTACCTCAGGATCGGAGATGGATACAGCAAATGTTGCCTGGAGAAGAGAATAAATTTCTTCTGAGACACTCCCAGTGCAAGAGGTCAGCTACTGTGCATTACGTTCTGCCCATGTCAGAGGGAGAGTTGGAGAAACCTGACCCCGTGCTAAAATACCTGAGGAAGCGCGACAAAAACAAAGAATCAGCCTATGTCCTCGGACTCAGAAGGGGGAGGGATGTAGTGATTGTAACAAGGCAGGAGAATATACCTACTTTTCTTTACAGTGATAATTTCTGATCTTTTATATTCACTGGAAGTGGTCTTGATTTTTCATCGGCCCTTACCTCAACCTATCACTTGAGGTAAGGGCACTGTAATTCCTCACAAAATAACGCCCTGTCTCTCTGGAATGTTGCTCCTTCTGTTTGATGTTTGAAGTGCTAAACTGTGTACACTTGTATATTTCTGATAATTTATACCTCACGCCTGGCCCAACGACTCCTTTTATCTGGGAACTGAAATGATATTTGCCAGATTGTGGTGTCAAGGTTAACTCAATATAAAAGTTTAAAAGAAAGTCTAGGGGAGGGTAAATGTAGGTCAGAGTACTGTATGAAGGTGCTTGTAATATGTTTTATAGAATGAATGTAATATTCTCTGTGTAGCCATTGAATTAGGGTTCAAGGGCTCTGCTAAATAATGCCTTCCTACTGGTCCTGCTCCCACTCCACAGAACCAGACTAATTGTGGCTTCACTCAGTCAAAAAAGCAAGACAGCAACACAATACATTGCATCTATATAGCACCATTAGAATGGTACTCAAGGCATCTCAAAGGCATGTGGAGTTGAGGTCACAGTCACATGAGCCATGTTCCTTATGGATGAAAGCAGACTAAAGGGGCCAAGTGGCCTATTTCTGCCCTTAAGTGGTCTGTTTGGGAGTGCAGTTACTGCAGTGATCACAGGGCCGTCATCTCTCTACTGCAAGGCAATTGGAAATTATTCCATCGCACCAGTGCTTATTAAAATAACTCCACAGAGGCAGGTATCCCATCATCAAATCATTTTTATTTACATGGGCATTATACTGGTCCAGCTTTCCCAGAGCCAGCTCTCAGAGAGAACAGAACGTCTCATTTTCCTATTTATATCTGTCAGCCAGGGCTCTCTGATTCAACCAGATTAGCAACCTCAATCAGGAATTCATATCCTACGAGGTCCACCTGGCTGACCTCAATACAATCACAACAGTTATTATGGGGAAACGATGGCAAAATGTTAACACCACAGAACTAGTAATCTTGAAGCCCCAGGCTAATGCTCTGGGAGAGTGGGTTCAAATCCCATTGTTGCAACTGGTTAAAAAATTAAATTCAATTAGTCTAATTTATTGTTAGGAAAAACCCAATTGGTTCAGTAATTCCCCTTAGGAAAGGAAAACTGCCAGGTCCAGTCTACATGTGACTCCAGACCAGCAACAATATGAATGACTCCTATTTGTTCTCTGAAATAGCCAAGCAAGGGTAGTTAGGATGGGCACCAAATGCTGGTTCTACTAAGGACACACACACTCAATCAAAGAATAAAGGAAAGATGCTGCAGTATTGTGTCAAACAGGAGTTGTTTTACTATATAGTCCAGCTCCTCTGCTGCAGCGGCTGTAACTGCTTTAACTAAATGGTTAATAGTTTTGACAAAGGGTCACTGCACTCAAAATGTTAACTAGGTTTTCTGTCCGTAGATGCTGTCAGATATGCTGAGTTTCTCCAGCAATTTTTGTTTTTATTTCAGTATCGGCAGTTCTGTGTTCTACTTTAACTAAATGATTAGTCTTAGTGTTTCACTAGTAATCTTCAAAAATTATTCCCATTGGTTATTATTTAGGTTTCTGGTGCAGCAGCTGTCTATATTAATGAAGACATGTCAAGTGATGAAAATGATAACGATCAGGATTTAGAACAGGTAAGCAAACAGCTTTGCCAATCAAACATTGTCAATGTTTTCTTACCCTATGAAGCTGATCTAATCTTCACCAGTCGGGTATCCAAAAAAAAATGACTTGTTGAGAAACTTACCATTTAAAATATTGTTACATGGCATCTTCAGGAAAGGTCAGATGCCCTTTGACAGAGATGGGGGTCCCCTTTTTGAAATGTAATATGGGTTGTTAAAGTTAGACATTATTATGAATAACAAGGAGATAAACTCATTGTCACTGTGAAGCACATTGTTATTGTCAAAGGGAATGGTGTTTAAATCTCCTGTCCTTCAAATATTTAAAACAAAACCTTTTGCAGTGTTAAAGAAAGAATCAGTACTCTTACTTATTCTGTCTATTGATGTATACCTGAGAGTTATCCTTACAAGATTAATGCTGCAAAAGTTATTTTATTCTCAGTTTGGGTCCCAAGTAATTAATTGCTGAATAGGTATGTAAATGCAAGTCAATGTGTTGGCATGATATGGTCTAAGGGCTCTAAAGAGACTGTATGAGTTTGATGGAACCATCAGTACTAAGTTGGCATAGGGGGTTATAAAAGATCATGTTGAATGAGTGGTACATAGGTTGGCATGAAAAGTCATCAGATGCCGTGGGTTAGCATGGATAAGAATGAATGGAGTGTGCAATTGATGATGGTTGACTGTACTTTACATGTTGGACCACTGAATCTGTTTTTTCACCTGGTCCACCTCCACAGCTGGTGGCCTCTGAACTCTTTTCAGGGGTGGTAGCGATATCTCTCATAAAACTTAGTGCCCTCCCTGAACCCAAAATTCAAACTTGCAAAGCACTGTTTCATGGATCAGGTCTCCAGAGGCAAGAATTGTCTGGAATTTCTACTCTGACAGAGAAAATTCTGCCTTTGTTGCTTGCAACTCTCACTGGAGATAAATTGGTCCATCAGGAAGTCATCTTCAGTATTACCACAGCCCTGACCTCAACTTTCATTGCAAAAAGCAGAACATTTCGCGATGAACACATCAGTTGCATATTGGCAGGACTACACAAAGAAACAGGCCATTAATTACATGCAATTGCATTGTGCATAAGCTAATTAAATTGCATACATTGATTTTTGCCACCTCTTTCTTGATTTTCTCTCATCATTTCATTAATTAGAAAAATTATGCTTGTTATATTTAATGCCTTGGAGATATGTAGAAATGACACAGCAGTTTTTATGTCTCAACAAGAACGTTATTTACATGTTGTAAAAATATTCCCTTTATCATGATTGTTTAAGTTTCTATTTTCCTGTAACCCACACCCAGGCTTGAGTAATAGCACACAGAACAGGGAAGAGTCAACAGACACACACAATCAAACACCAAACAATAGAACAGTGTAATGGTCACACGCCCTCAAAGCTGGCCCTTCCCTTCTCGCACTTGCATACAACTTCACAAATCTCCTAGCATGTTCTCAGGTGTTTGTTATCCCTGGCGTGAGGTCAACTAGTGTTTCTGATACAATGGTGTTTTGTTTGCTATGAGAGTGCCACCCCATCCTACCATTGTGACACATAACTAATCATCATAAACACATATGGAGTGTAAAATAGATGTTACATCATTTATAAACACTGCAGCATTGAGCCGTTCTGTGTTCGAATGTGTCAGTCTGTTTAAAACTGATGCTTACAGTACTCGATTGGTTAAATCTTGGAAGAGACTCTGAGTAAAGTCCACAAAGCTGTAGGAATATTTGGAATCTAAAGCTGAAACTTCCAGTAAACATTTTAAACTAAAGCACTCTGAATAAAACCTGCTACACATTTAGAAGCTGACGTATCACCTCTGCATAGACAGTAACCATAAAATAGACAATAGGTGAGAAATATATCTTGACCAAGAGCATGAACTGAGCAGTATCTGATTAGTTTGATATTCCATGTGATACCAGATATTCAGACCAATTGCAGCCACTAATGAAGATGAGTCCCTCCTACGAAGTAGCTAAGCACACTATTTTAATTCCAAATGTTTAATAAAGATGTTTGAATTCTTCTTTTAGAAACACCTAGTATCCTGTGAAGTACTACACAAACTTCAGCATGTGATCATTTTCACTGTGGCTGGGAGAAGTCATAGGCAGTAGCCTCGGGCTGAATCTTAGATTTTAATTTGGACACAAAGTACAATTTGTTGAGCTTTGAGCAAGGTGGGCTGACTATCAAACAGGCAAATCTCAAACCCGAGCCTAGGTCCTGAGGAAGAAATTAATTCTCTTTGGTCTTTCCAGCTCAGGTATCAAAACCTGAGCCAAAGTCAGAGTGAGAGAAACTTGTTCAAATAGCACGGCTCCTAGCAATGAAAAATAGCACTAAGGTTACAACAAACAACATTGCTGACCCCCCAGGAAATCAATGAAACCCTGTACAGTATTAAACAGATGCATTTTTCCCACAATATCTTGAAGAGATCAGGTCCTATTCATATCAACAGATGTGTTTTTTAGATTAAGCACCAATAACTAGGCTTTCCCTATCAGCCACATCCAATGGGAGGAAACATTAACCCCTGAGTCTTCAATATCATTGGCTCCATACTATAAAATGTGGTGATTTGTTTTCCAATTTTCTAAGTTAGAATTTCTTTATACATGCCAGCACTTGCTGTGAATTTTAAAAGGTTACATTTGCTGCCACCACAACCTGTATTTACTGCACATACAGGGGGTCACAAAACCTGTGGCATCACTGCAAGCAATTCTGTTTGTATCGAAGAACCAGGACCATCTGTCATATTGAGCAATGAGTATATAACAACAGTTTTGTGCTGGATGACTCCTTGAGACCACTGATCTCACTTTTCACAGTTTTCCATTGGAATCCATTGTTAACAGAAATCTGTCTGGAATGATTAGAGCACAGAAGGCAGCTATTCTGCCTATGTGTACATGTCAGTTCTCTGTAAGAATTACTCAGTTAGATCCACCTCCCCCAATGTTTCTTCACAGCCCTGTAAAATTGCTTTCTATTCTGATAGTCATCCAATTCTATTTTTAAAGAAAGCCGCAATTGACTAGTTTGACCAGACTGTCAGATAGTTCAATTGAAAACATTAATGCAATTTGTTCTAGTTGCCTGCTCCAAGTCTTCCCACCTTAATAATATAAAAAAAGTGTGCAATTCTCACTTTCATTTGTCTGCCTGGGGAGCATAGCACTAAGTTCTATGTTTAAAAATAAGGATTTAAACAGAAAGCATCCTTCCTGCTCTCACTTCCTTAATCCCGTCACCCTACATGCCCCATTATGTCAATCTATGTCCCTGTACCCACTCCCATGACAATCTAGTTATCTCCCATTACCCATAATACTTTACACACCCACAATCATCCCCCTCGCCTCCATTTCACCTCATACACCCAATCCATCTTCCTTTGCCCTTCTCTCTTCATGCCCATGTACCTGGTATCAAGCATGGACATAAATCAGGAGGCATCCTATGAGAAAGTAAATTGATTGGCCTACTGATGATGTTACTACTGAGGAAAAAAAACATACTCTCATTGAAATTAAACAACCTAATATGTAGAAATTGCCTCAACTAATCTCTTGTGAAAATAAAATATAATTCACTTATGTGTAAAATAGCTTACATAACCTAAAGTTCCGTTCTGCAAACAGTTAGAGGAGCTTATGCAGCACAGTGGTAGTGTCCCTACCTGGAGGTCTAGATTCGCATCTCACCTGCTCCAGATGTCTGTAATAACATCTCTGACCAGGTGGATTAGAACAGTAGACTTTTTTTGTTTAAACTATTAATAGTTGGAGCATGGAGCATCCAGCAAAATGTTCATTTGATAGCCATTGGGAAATGATAATTTGGGAAATACATCGTGCAGCACAAATCCTAGAATGGTTTATGTAAACAGTCACTCTAGAATACCCAGCTCTAGGTTTTGTATTTTCTTTAAAAGTGAGAAAACAATCAGGCTGTCAGTCTTTTCTCATTGAAAATTCTTCAATAAATCAAGTACCCTTCTCTGTATCTACTCCAAGCATGGAATATCCTTTTAGATGCAGGATGTAAGTATGACTCTCTGGTAGAGTAGCTGGCATCAGCACATACACAATCAGCAGAGTATATTTATTGAGTATGAAAACGTACGATGGAAATTTTTGGGATGGGTCTTGGCTATGCACAAGTCATGATTGTCAAGAGGAATGAGAATGGAACATTAGAGAGAAAATGGAAGGTGAGAATCTAATTTGGAGAATTCTTGTTTTAAGATCAATTTTTATGTGGAAGATCTTACAACAAATTCCATCAAAGTCAATATTAGAAATTAATATAAAACAATGATATAAAGCCTATCCTAAGTCTGCCCAACGTATTAACAGCTTAAAATGTTTAATGTAGAGCCGTTTTCAAATGAGTTGAGATCTTTGTAGTTTAATTGCTTGACTGCACATTGGTTGTGCAATGATTATAAATGCTGCAGTAACCTACTACATGATTTTCATTAGTTAAACACTTAAGCCCACTAATGGCGACTATGAAGTTATTTAGGGATTTCTCTCTGATTTGCTGCTAGCCTCTAATTTTTATTCAACATACCACTATTCTTACTGATTATTCTGAAACTGTGGGACCATCTAGTGGCAGTAGTAAGCACATTGTTTAATGTTCCTATGTAGCCCTTTTTAAGTTAAAACCTAAAGACCGTAAGAAATAGGAACTGGAATAGACCATTCAGGCTCCACCATTGACCAGGATCATGGCTGATTTCACACTTCTCACATCCATTTTTCTGCCTTAACCCGATAACCCTTGATTCCCCAACTGATCAAGAGTCTATCTGCCTCAGCCTTAAATATACACAAGGACTCTCCCCCACAGCTCTCTGTGACAAGGAGTTCAAAAGACTTAAAACCCTCTGAGAAAATAAATTCCTCCTCATCTCAGTCTTAAACTATTGTCTCTTTATTCTGAGACTATGCCCTCTGGCCCTAAACTTTTGCATGATGGGCAACATCCTCTCAGCACATAACCTCTCCACAGAATGTAGAACCCAAAATATTTCACATCCAACAAATGAAATACCTTAGAATGTGAACATATTTGGTACACATGAAAGTGCATAAACCTTGCTTAATAGCTCAACTGAAGGATAACACCCCACAGAACCTTGATGTGTCAATCATTGTGGATTTGAAACTTTAAGCTATTGGATCAGAGGAAAGATAAGGTGATGTTTGAAAATGGTGCCAGGCTTATCATTAATATGTGAAAGTTATTTTATTTCCCTTGTGGTGCTTGCTGTTTTTTTTCCCCCTCTGAAGACGAAGGAAGTACTTTCTCCTTCATAAGGTGGTATCAATGTGAGTGATTTTCACATCAGGTTTGGAATAGTTAAGTCAAACCATTATATATCACAGAGCAAATGTCTGTGTGTGCTCACTCTTTAAGAGAGTCATTCAGTCATTCCCATTGTGCTGTCTTTTTCCAAGACATTCCTGAGTTTTTAAAAATGTGTAGCTCAGTTATTGAAAAGCAATATGGAAGCAACGTCATTCCACCTCTGCTTCTAATGACTTACCACCCTCTGTAAAAGAAAATTCTCTTCCCTTCTTATTATTTTGGTAGTAATCATAAATTTCTAGTTAACAGTTGTTGTTTCACTGACTAATGGAAGTATTTTTATCCTATTAGAACTACCTGTCAGATCTCCTTCTAGATGTCTCTGCTGACAGGTCTCATTTTTCTGCTCTTTTGTCATAACTAAAGCTGTCCCATTCGTGAAATTAATCTGGTAAATCTCTGTCTCCAGTAATTTCTTCCAAGTGGATACAGCATTCTAATTGACTCACTGATTTGCACAGATTTATTATAGCTCTTTATTTCATAGAATCCACACAGTGTAGAAGCAGACCATTTGGCCCATCGACTCCACATCAACCCTCCAAAGAGCATCCCATCCAGTCCCACATCCTACACTATCCCTGTAACCCTGCATTTTCCATGTCTAATCCACCTAACCTGCACATCTTTGGAATGTGGGAGGAAACCAGAGCGCCCAGAGGAAATCCACACAGTCACGGGGAGAATGTGCAAACTCCACAGAGATAGTCGCCCAGACCCCTTGCACTGTGAGGCAGTAGTGCTTACCACTGAGCCACTGTGATGGCCTTTTACGAACTCTATTATTTATGAAATTCATGATTCTGTGTGTATTAAAAATATTTACGCAGCCAGTAAAACAGTATATTATTAGATAGTGGAGCATTTAAGCAGATAACTGGTAGATATCATTATCACTGGAACAATTATACATTAATAAACAATAAGTTTGGAAAACAGATTACCAATTTGACTTTTATCTTCTCGTTTATAAAGAAGGGAGTGTAACACAACGTATTTTGTGCTGTAGCTAAAAAAAAAGGGCTATATTATAAACGCATACAGTACTTGAAATTTTCACTCCCCTTTGTTCTCCCTACAGGTCATGTTTGGAACAATGTTTGATCATAGTGTTGGGGACCATACCATTCTGTGAAAAAATTCTGAAGTACTGAAGATCAAATGCAAGTGATTTGCACTCAAAGCCTCAAGAGCTTTCAGAACAAATAACTTGGCAAATGTGTATTGTAGAGTGCTTTGCACTGGCGTCTGATACACTAAGTAATGTTGAAAAAGGCATAACCATGCAGGCACCAGTTATTATTAAACTGTGCATCTTTTTCTCGGTTGTAGTATGCTATTGCTTATCTAAAACAATGATACTCGCGTGGAATATCTTGATTTGGCACATGTAAAAGTATGTACTGTTGTACTTTGTTAACCATGTTTTAGCTCCAGTTCAGACAGTGTCTCGCCACTTGGTGACGAAATGCTGAAAGTAGGGGCTCCCACTTTTAATGCTTTTTTTTCGGACATGTTCAGAAAGGTGGGAAAAACCCCAGCCTGAGGTCACTTGCAACATGAACTCTTACCCGAAGTGTGCAAGGTGTCAGATAAAGCGCTGTGCTGCTTATGGATCAAATGAGATGTAATGCCATCGTAAGAGATAGAAAACAGCAGAATCTTAAACGCACTTTCTTATTGCAGTAGCAGTCAGTGCGTAACGATAAGGACCCAGTAACCTTGGCTGATATTTTTTCCTCCTTAACCCCAGCACTGAAACCAGAAGCAGTGCTCCATCTGTAACCAGATGACTTAGTACAACTGGGAATTAAATCTAGAGCCTTCCTGGTTTGTAAGGATCAACAACATGAATAGAACCAAAGATTGCATTCATTTTATGTGTCTCTTTGAAGACCATTTAAGGAGGATTGCAGTGAAGCAGCTTAAATACTTTTTCTTCCACGTTAACCTCAACACACAGAAGTAACACAGGGCAATTTATATTTCATGAAGTCATTTAAGTGGTTGGGTTCAATGAAGCACTTTGCATTTTGGAGAATGGAATATGGTTGAACTAAGGTTCATTCTGTGTTCCTTGAACATTATGTGATGGTGACCTTCATTAAGCCCCAGTGTCACTGTCTAATGGTCAAGCAAACTGCTGCCTCTTATTCAGAAAAGCAAAACCCACTCCTGTGCCATTCCCCCACCTTTTATTGACAGAAGTGCATTCAATGCATGGCTGTGACATCTCAATGTAAGTTATCTTGACAATACAGGAATAGGGTAGGGTTTTTCATCTGCATAATTATGAAGTATATCATTCTCAAAGTAATAAATTAATGTTTTGTTGCACTCCACTGTGAAATACAAGCAATTGTTATTTAAATGATGAACACTAGTGTATGCTAATGATATATGAATAAATGTAATATATTACCAGTATTCAATTTGTTGTTCTTTTCACAGAAGTGCCCTGAAATAATACTTGGAGGTGGGCGGCATGGTGGCACAGTGCCTCACAGCGCCAGAGACCCGGATTCAATTCCCGCCTCAGGCGACTGTCTGTGTGGAGTTTGCACATTCTCCCCATGTCTGCATGGGTTTCCTCTGGGTGCTCTGGTTTCCTCCCACAGTCCAAAGATGTGCAGGTCAGGTGAATTGGTCATGCTAAATTGCCTGTAGTGTTAGGTGAAGGGGTAAATGTAGGGGAATGGATTTGGATGGTTGCGCTTCGGAGGGTCGGTGTGGACTTGTTGAGCCGAAGGGCCTGTTTCCACACTGTAAGTAATCTAATCTAATCTAATCTTGGAGGTACCTATCTTTCTGTCCACAATTTTGGCATGAATGGTTTGAGTCCTTAAGTGTTTGCTTAGATACGAAATTGTTGAATACAAGTTGTACATATCCAGCATAGTTTTGGCAGCTAATCTATTTATGCAGTATTTTCAAAAATTTGGAAATAGACCGGGGCTGTTTTCCCTGGAGCATTAGAGGCTGATGGGTGACCTTATAGAGGCTTATAAAATCATGAGGGGCATGCATAGGGTAAATAGGCACGATTTGTTTCCCTGGGTTGTGGGAGTCCAGAACTAGAGAGCATAAGTTTAGAGTGAGAGGGGGAAAACCTAAAAGGGACCTTAGGGGCAACTTTTTCACGCAGAAAGTGATGCATGTATTGAATGAGCTGCCAGAGGAAGTGGTGGAGGCTGGAACAATTACAACATTTAAAACGCATCTGAATGGGTATATGACTAGAAAGGGTTTAGAGGGCTAAGTGCTGGCAAATGGAACTAGATTGGCTTGAGGTATCTGGTCGGCATGGATGAATTGGACCAAAGGGTCTGTTTCCATGCTACATATCTCCATGACTCTATCACTCTAACAACTAAATTTCTAAGAGAAAGTATACAATGGTAGTCTGGGCTACCTCTTTGTTAAAGCATCTAAACTCATCCATGCAGTATCTGTGAAGAAATATCAGAGTTAACATTTCAATTCAAGTGACCCTTTCTCAGAAGAAAGTGTTAACTGATTTCTCTCCACAGATCCTGCCAGCCCTGCTGAGCTTTTCCAGCAATTTCTGGTTTTGTTTCTGATTTACAGCATGTGTAGTTCTAAGTTTTAAAGTATCAGTCTATGTTTTTTTTTCCCTCCTTCTGTCTTTGTTACCCCTCTCTCTCTCTCACACACACACACACACACACACACACACACACACACACACACACACACACACACACACACACACACACACGTCAATTATTATCTGATCATAGAATCCCCACAGTGTGGAAACAGGCTATTTGGGCCAACAAGTTCACACTGACTCTCCAAAGAGCATCTCACCCAAACCCATTCCCCTACCCTATTACTCTACATTTACCCCTGACTAATGCAGCGAAACTACACATCCTCTCATTTATCTCTCCACCCTTCAGGCACTCTGCCTGTATTCCTGATGAAGGGCTTTTGCCCGAAACGTCGATCTTACTGCTCCTCGGATGCTGCGTAGAACTGCTGTGCTTTTCCAGCACCACTAATCCAGAATTATGGACAGTTTAGCATGGCCAATTCACCTAACCTGCACATCTCTGGATTGTGGGAGGAAACTCATGCAGACACGGGGAGAATTGCAAACTCCACAGTCACCTGATTCAAAGAGTTATTGAGTGTTCCTTTAATGATGCAATGCCTCGAGGCAAATTATTATTCGACAATGCCTGATAAAAATAAACTTCTCATCACCCTTCCTTTCATTCTTTTATTGGCTATTTTAAAATTAATAATCATTTTTCAGGAACTATCCGACAAGAAGTAGTAGTCTTTACCAATTCACATCATTAGACCACTTTCTCATTTAAAAGTAATGCTGGAATTAGTCACAGTATCTGAATTTTTACTTCCATGTGATAGCCTCTCACTATTTACATTATCTTGATGATCCTTACAATACTCATACAGAAAGGTTATCCCACTATTCAACATGATCAGAGCTAATCCTTTGTCTCAATACCATACTTCAGCTCTCACCCCAAACCCCTTGATACCTTTAGCTTCTTGAAACCTATCTACTTATTTCTTAAATACATCAGTGATTTTGATGCCCAGCCTTTTCTGCCAGAGAACTCCACAAGTGCAGCACCATCGGAGTGAAGACATTTCTCCTTATCACAGTCTGAAAATTCTACCCTGTATTCTGGGACAGTGACTCTTCATTCTGAATGCCCAGATCAAGGGAAGCATTATCTTTGCATCCAGTCTGTCCAGTCAGAACTTTTTGCATCTCAGTGAGGTTCCCTCTCAATGTTCTGAACTCAGTGAGTATATGTGATTAATGATGTAACCATGCAAAAACAATTACTGGCTGAAGCCCAACTGAACTTCAAACAGGCACTGCAACTGGCTTTATCATTGGAAAATGCAACAAGTATAGCGTATGAATTTCAGGGTATTCTGATGGAAATAGTCACCCTCGCCAGTTTGACAGAGCTTGGGGAACACCACTTGAGTGCAGACAATTACATAGCCTCACTCGGGACATATTCTGATCAGAGGGACTCTAGGTGGTCCCCTTACAAAACACAGGGACAATGATAGGAAAACCACACGGATTTCTTTTCAATACTTGGAGTCCGGAGGTGTTGATCACAGATAAAGCAGGTCATTGTTTACCAGCAGGGAATTTAGGTATTTTCTAAAGTTGAATGGGGTTCATCATGTAACAACAGGTCCATGTCACCCATCAGCCACTGGCCTGGCAGAAAGAGTAGTCCACAGTTTGAAAGCTTACTTAAAGAAACAGCTGAATGCTTTGCTAGATATGAAGCTGTGACAGAGGGTTCTTATTTGATTATAGGACAACCCCACAAGCAACTACAGGAATAGCACCAGCAGAGTTTGGGAGAGGGTGGTGAAATGTATCAGGAACACCAATGCCAGACACAAAGATGCTGCCAAGAAAGAGAGACAGTTTGGTACAGTGGACAAAGCTTGGTGTAACAATCATCGAAATGGCCCCCGCATGGATATAGAGGTGTCGTTGTTGAGCGGTCAGGACCAGTAACATATAAAGTTGGTTAGGCCTAAACAAGCAGATGGGCCATCTGACAGCAGTGAATTTGCAACAGTGCAGCGGCAAAACAGAACAGTCAGTAAGGCTGCCAGAACCTGTGGGTTCACCCTGTCCAACAAGCTACAACTTGTCCTCAGTACCAGAGATGGATGTAACTGTCTTGGCCTTTGCTGCCAGAAGATTACAGTGAAATTTTACCAAGATTATTCTGGCACAAAAGGAGAGCTCTCATGCGTTACATGCTACCCATATCGGACCCTGAGTCAGAGGAACCTGACCATGGCTAAAACACCTCAAAGGACTGTCCAAGGGAATGGGCTGGCATATATCCTCAAACTCAGATAGGGAGGAATGTAGGGATTACCATGAGGTCAGCCAACTGGACCTCACAGAATATCAATTCCCTGATTAGGGTGTTAACCTGGTCCAATCAGGGAGTCCTGGCAGACAGATAAAAAGAGGAGTGTCAGAGATGCTGACACTCCAATAGCTGACTGTTAAGAAGCAGTACAAAAGTCAAGGACTGTTCATGGATAAATAAGGGGTGACTTGGTGATGGATGCTGGCCTCTGTGGAATTATTTCAAAAGTGTGTGCTTGAGACCAAGAGTAGATTTTGGACCTATAGCCTGGCAAAAAAGAGATAAATGTGACCCATGTTGATATTTCAATTATACTCTATCAATGCCTTTTGCAGCAGTTTTGAACTATCCCATCCAAAGGGCAATTGATAGTATCAAGTATCTAATTCACACCCTGCTTAATTTTATTCATTAGACAATAGACAATAGGTGCAGGAATAGGCCATTCAGCCCTTCGAGCCTGCACCGCCATTCAATATGATCATGGCTGATCATTCCTAATTAGTATCCTCTTCCTGCCTTATCTCCATAACCCTTGATTCCACCATCTTTGAGAGCTCTGTCCAACTCTTCCTTAAATGAATCCAGAGACTGGGCCTCCACTGCCCTCTGGGGCAGAGCATTCCACACAGCCACCACTCTCTGGGTGAAGATGTTTCTCCTCATCTCTGTCCTAAATGGTCTACCCTGTATTTTTAAGCTGTGTCCTCTGGTTCGGCACTCACCCATCAGCGGAAACATGTTTCCTGCCTCCACAGTGTCCAATCCTTTAATAATCTTATATGTCTTAATCAGATCCCCTCTCAGTCTTCTAACCTCAAGGGTATACATGCCCAGTCGCTTCAGTCTTTCAGCGTAAGGTAATCCCGCCATTCCAGGAATTGACCTCGTGAACCTATGCTGCACTCCCTCAATAGCCAGAATGTCTTTCCTCAAATTTGGAGACCAGAACTGCACACAGTACTCCAAGTGTGGTCTCACCAGGGCCCTGTACAGCTGCAGAAGCACCTCTTTGCTTTTATATTCAATTCTTCTTGTTATGAAGGCCAGCATGCTATTAGCCTTCTTCACTACCTGCTGTACCTGCATGCTGGCCTTCATTGACTAGTGTACAAGAACACCCAGATCTCTCTGTACTGCTCCTTTACCTAAATTGATTCCATTGAGGTAGTAATCTGCCTTCCTGTTCTTGCCACCAAAGTGGATAACCATACATTTATCCACATTAAACTACATCTGCCATGCATCTGCCCACTCACCTAACTTGTCCAGGTCATCCTGTAATCTCCTAACATCCTCATCACATTTCACCCTGCCACAGCTTTGTATCATCAGCAAATTTGCTAATGTTATTGCTAATACCATCTTCTATATCATTAACATATATTGTAAAAAGCTGCAGTCCCAGCACGGATCCCTGCAGTACCCCACTGGTCACTGCCTGCCATTCCGAAATGGAGCTGTTTATCACTACCCTTTGTTTCTGATCAGCCAACCAATTTTCAATCCAAGTTAGTACTTTGTCCCCAATACCATGTGTCCTAAGTTTACTCACTAACCTCCTGTGTAGGACTTTATCAAAAGTTTTCTGAAAGTCCAGGTACACTACATCTACTGGATCTTCCTTGTCCATCTTCAGAGTTACATCCTCAAAAAATTCAAGAAGATTGGTCAAGCATGATTTCCCCTTCATAAATCCATGCTGATTCTGTCCTATCCTGTTACTACTATCCAGATGTGCCGTAATTTCATCCTTTATAATAGACTCCAGCATCTTTCCCACCATTGAGGTCAGACTAACTGGTCTATAATTTCCTGCTTTCTCTCTCCCACCTTTCTTAAAAAGTGGTATAACATTAGCCACCCTCCAAAACTCAGGAACCGACCCCAAATCTATCGAACTCTGGAAAATAATCACCAACCCATCCACGATTTCCCGAGCTACCTCTTTCAGTACCCTGGGATGTAGACCATCAGGCCCCGGGGACTTATCAACCTTCAGACCTAACAATCTCTCCAACACCAAATCCTGGCAAATATAAATTCCCTTCAGTTCATGTCCTTCAGCCACTGTTACCTCAGGGAAATTGCTTGTGTCTTCCCCAGTGAACACAGATCTGAAGTACCCATTTAATTCTGCCATTTTTTGTTCCCCGTAATATATTCCCCTGTTTCTGTCTTCAAGGGCCTAATTTTAGTCCTAACCATTTTTTTGCCTTGCACATACATAAAAGACCTTTTACTATCCTCCTTTATATTATTGGCCAGTTTACCTTCGTACCTTATTTTTCCTCTGCGTATTTCTTTCTTATAATCCTCTGTTGCTCTTTAAAAGCTTCCCAGTCCTCAGTTTTCCCATTTATCTTTGCTATGTTATACGTTTTCTCTTTTAACTTTATATGTTTCTTAACTTCCCTCGTCAGCCACGGCCGCCCATGCCTCCTCCTGGGATCTTTCTTCCTTTTAGGAATGAACTGATCCTGCAACTTCTGCATAATACACAAAAATATCTGCCATTGTTCCTCCGCCGTCATCCCTGCTAAGGTATTGCACCATTGAACTTTGGCCAGCTCCTCCCTCATAGCTCCATAGTTCCCTTTATTCAACAGAAGTACTGTTACTTCCGACTGTACCCTCTCCCTCTCAAATTGTAGATTGAAGTTTAATGTATTATGGTCACTACTTCCCAATGGCTCCTTCACTTCGAGGTCTCTGACCAATTCTGGTTCGTTACACAATATCAGATCCAGAATTGCCTTCTCCCTGGTTGGCTCCAGCACCAGCTGCTCTAAGAATCCATCTCTGAGGCACTCCACAAAGTCTCTTTCTTGAGATCCAATACCATCCTGATTCTCCCAGTCTACCTGCATGTTAAAATCCCCCATAACAACTGTAGTAACATCTTTGTGACAGGCCAATTTCAGCTCTTGATTCATCTTCCATCTGACATCCAAACTAATGTTTGGGGGCCTGTAGATGATTCCCAAGAGGGTCTTTTCACCCTTAGTATTTTGCAGCTCGATCCACACTGACTCTACATCCCCTGACTCTAAGTCCCCCCGCGCAAGGGACTGAATATCCTCCCTTACCAACAAAGCCACCCCACCCTCTCTGCCCGTCAGTCTATCCTTACGATAGCAGGTGTAGCCTTGAATATTCATTTCCCAGGCCCTGTCCACTTTAAGCCACGTCTCAGTTATCCCCACAATATCATATCTGCCAATTTCCAAAAGAGCCTCAAGCTCATCCATCTTATGTCTAATGCTTCGTGCAAAGCCAATTCTTCACCAAAGCCAATATTTGATGTACTGGCAAAAGCAAACTACTGCTGAAATAACTCTGCAGAAGTCGGTATCCCGTCACCAAGTCAGCCTTTATTTACACGCGGAGAGTCCTCAAACCAGCTCTCAGAGTGAACAGGATGTCTGACACACCTGTTCCTATCTGTCAGCCAGGGCTCCTGACTGGACCAGACTAACAGCCCCCCATCAGAGAACTCCTATTCTATGCGGTCCACCTGGCTAACCGCATCAGAATCTTGTATAATTTCCATTATACAACCGCAAATAATGGAAATCTGCAATAAAAACAGAAGGTCAGCAGATCTGGCAGCAACTGCAGAGAGAGAAAGAGAGTTTACATTTTGAGTCCAAGTTGAAGAGTCATGTCAGACTCAAGACACAAACTCTGTTTTACATTCCACAGAAGCTGCCAGACCTGATGAATTTCTTCAGAACGTTCTGTTTTTATTTGGTCTATTGGTCACGAAACTTAGCCTTCATTTGCTTCCTGAAGGGAGGTATTAACATTACCTGCAATAGTTCAGTACAAAAATCCAAGTTTATTGTTGTTTTTGGAAGCCCCAGTAGAAAATGGGGTTACTGTGGACAACATTTAGGTCGGCATGGTCCCGTTTGGGCCAAAGAGCCTGTCTCAATGCTGTAGGTCCAACTTGTCCATGCCGACCGGATATCCTAAATAAATCTAGTCTCATATACCAGCATTTGGCCCATAACCCTTGATGGGGAGTTTTTCAACAGAAAGTTGACTCACCAATTCATTGATAAATTTGGGTCTCAAAATTTCATTGTTGATAATATGCAAATATCTGTACAATTACTGAACCAATATCCAAAGGAAACTCTGCTCGCTTGTTACTCGGCAACTCACATACATTACACATCAGTTTTGCTGTTTAAACCTGCTGTATGCAGATGGATTCTCTACACAAGTAAAAATATTCAAAACCCAGAAAGAATGTGAATTAAATGCCAAACTTCCTTGAATATATTCACAGAGTCTTCGATTCCATGAGGTTTCTGGGAATGAGTCCTAAAAGGCCATTTCCACCTCTAAAACAAGTTTTCTTCTTTTTAGTTGGGAGTTTACAATTAAAGTTGATTAATTTGAGCATGACATATGACTTAAAGCTTGAATGCATTTTTAAGATGAAAGTAAAGCTAAAATTCAACCATGAAGAATGTTGAACTATGATGACAAATCTAGGGGACAGCATTTTTTTTCTTCTGCCCAACATTCTTAAGGGTATACTCCTGAAATGGAATTAGACATTTCCTGTAAACCATTGCCTTTCCTATATGTCCCTCATGTTTTCCATAATTTTCTAACATTTACAAGCATCAAAATGTGATTTTTCCAGACATTTTGCTTCTTATGTCTCTCAACTCATGGTTGAGACTGGTAGATCCGATTATCCCCACAATTGCCATATCATGGTGGGAACCAAATATTGAAAGCAACTTCTCATTTCAGTGATCTTGTCCTACACTGTCTATTACTCCCTCGCCACTAATAAACTGAGCCCTGATTGTCAGTCACTCCCAGCTTTAGATTCAGCTGAACCGTCTTGCAAATTATTGACATTTCTGTCACTAGAATCAAATAATGAAACTGCACAGAAAGAGGCCAAGCACCTGATATGTTATTGAGCTACACGATCTAGTTAGTCCAAGCATGTTATGTATATTTGTCATTGCATTTGCCAGGTTACATAGTTTATTTATTTGATTTGTTGCACAGCAAAGCAAAAATGAGTCCAGTTCTGTTACAGAACTTTAATATCTCTACATGATTTTCAACACATATGGCCCTTGCAAAGAACCCAGATCATTCTAGAATCTTCTCTCTGTCATTTGGAGTCAGCTACTTGACTCTACCCATGGGTTTAAGGAACCTCAGCACAAAAACTTAGGTCAATGAACAAATTGGCAAAATCAAACATGGATCAGTCACCATCAACAATACAATCAACATTATTCAACTGTCCATTTTAGGATGAGTTTCCTCCAATGTCAACATATTTTTCAAAAAAACATAGACGATCCTCAACTAAGAGCCCAAGGCTGTCCAGAAAAACTAGGTTTTAAACTAGAGAAGGTTGGGCATTTAAGATTTGAAAATAGTACAGGCAGTTCCCAAGTTGTGAACAAGCTGAAACATTTTTACAGTGGACCTTTAAAGTGATTATTCATACACCCCTGAATGAGATCACGTTTGTAAATATGAGCGTCCGTAAGGCAGGGACCCCTCTACACCAAAGAATCACCAGCCCCTATATACGAGTATCTAAAGATAGATAGGATACATCCCTCAAGCTTGGTGACTTTAGCCAGTGATGCAGCATAATGCAAAAGCTGTGTTTCATGTGAGATGAGCATAAGTGGGGCAGCACAGTGGCTCAGTACTGCTGCCTCATAGTGCCAGGGATCTGGGTTTGATTCCACCCTCGGGTGACTGTCCGTGTGGAGTTTCCACAGTATCCCTGTGTCTGTGTGGGTTTCCTCCGGGTGCTCTGGTTTCCTCTCACAGTCCAAAAATGTGTAGGTCAGGTGGACTGGCCACGTTAAATTGCCCATAATGTTCAGGGTTGTGCAAGCTAGGTAGGTTAGCCATGCAAAATGTAGGATCATGAGGTGGGTCTGGGTAGGATGCTCTTTGGAGGTTTGCTGTGGACTCATTGGCCTGAATGGCCTGCTTCCACACTGTAGGGATTCTATGCAGTATTTATTTTTCAAAAATCAGGATATTTTCCACCATGACATGAGACATTCTGCTATTTTGTATTTTGTGACTAATGTAGTATAAGATGAGGTAGTAGAACAGAAAGCCTGCCCACCTCTCTTATCTTTGCTGTCAGACAGACTGGAGTCTCCTACCTTGTGATTAATTAGGCACAAACTCCCATAATATAAAATACTGAGGTAGTGGAGCATGAAACAATGCAGGACACTTAAAGACGAAAAAAAAACTGGAGGAGGTATCAAGTAAATAAATAAATCTTGATTAGTCCTGTCAACTTGAGTTTCAAAAGCCTATAGATTACAGGAGAAAAATAACTCTGAAGGTAGAAATGAATCTCCCCAGTAGACTGTTAATTATTAATAACAAGCCAAGGCATAGCTCGATTGTGGTCTCTACAAACAGGGCAAGTGCACAGATAATGGAAAATTTCATTTATGTCTGACTTTTTCTCTGTTACCTTCCATCAAAAAGCAATAGATTTGCTGCAACTGTGTCATGAAAGATGTGAATATCTGAAACAGGAAAGACATGTTTTCTGGCAGGTTTTAGGAAAATGATACAAAATTAACTATATTAATTGTTAGCAATAAACTTTATAAAATAGCAAAGTCCAATTTCCCGCCTCTGTTTACCCACACTGTTAAAAACTGCATCACTTGAAGGTATGATGTTCGGAGGTGATTACCCATGAAATAGAGTCATTAGGAATAGAATGGTCACAGGATAGCATTATGAGAAAGCATATGTGAATGGCATGGTAATTATCAAATGCTGGAACATTGGCTTCGCTCCCGAGACCGTGAGAGGGGAAGATGAAATACAGAGAGCTACATTACAAAGATCAGTCTCAAGTAGAATATAATAAAAAAAACATTCATCGGAATATCCGAGAGTTAAACAATAGTCAGTCTTGGTGAGGCAGAGACTTAGAGACAACATACTAAGAACAGAGACAGTGCACTATAAGGGAGTCCTCTCTCCACAGTGTAAGACCAAACCCCAAGTCTCAAACCACATGGCAGCCTACCCCAAGAGGACAGACCAACTAAGACCTGGTCAGCAAAAACACATGGAGTAGAGCTTGTACATTTTGTACCTAAAGTTCACAACCGTGTGAGATTGCTACCTTTGAAGTTCACCATGAATTATGTTCATTATTCGACATTCAGAAAAACCTTAATCCCAACATTAGGAAAACAATACAAGTTTTATTGTTGTTAAAGAAGGTAATGTGAAATCTGTGGTCAGTTAGAGTTTTTGTGCCACAATGGTGAGAACCTGGCTTCAGCTGCATTCAGGCCTGGAGACTCAAGCAGGAACTAAGTGTTCAATGATGAAAAAAGGGAGCTTAAGTTGAAATCTTAAAAGGGTTGGAGTCCACATTAAAAAAAAGCATGCAAATTTGGCAAAACTTTTATTGTTTCTATTCTCCTGGACAAGAATCTACAATTTCCACAAGTGTTACAGTTGGTGGTCTATATGTTAGCTGCGCAGTCGCTACCCAAAATATTTATTGAAGAATCTGGCTCATTTCCAGTTGTGCAGACTTGAACATGTTATTTTGGATGAACCTGTGAATGGACACAAAGACCACATTGTCCAACGAAAACAATGGTCTTTGAGGATGGGAGAGCAGCAAGAGTGACTACTTCAGCAGAAAGTAAAACTAATGATAGCTCATGGATGTGCTTAGAGTAAAAAGTGAGGTCTGCAGATGCTGGAGATCAGAGCTGGAAATGTCTTGCTGGTTAAAGCACAGTGATGTACTTACCCAAGGAAAGGGCAATAAGCAATGTGCAAGCTAGCACAATGCAAAAACAAGCGGTTGGACGTGCATATAGGAACATGGAGAACTGTGAATGCCTGTAAATTAAAACCAGGAGGATTTGCAGAATGAAGAGTGAGCAGATCACAAAGTGAAATTCTCACGACAGTTTAGGAGACAAATGTAACTTCAGGCATGCACGTGTGAAGTGGTAATTGCAGGAGCAAAAACAAGAACAAAGCAAATACTAAAAATAGTATTGCATTCGGCAACTAAAAAGAGCCAGATTATAGAAAGGCAATGAAAATGTCTTTCACAGAAGTTGATCCAGATGGCAAATATGTGCTAGGAGTAACTGGGAAAATAGGAATTTGAGCAACTTTTTCCAGAGGTTTAGGACAAACAACAGATGGATCTGTAGGAAATTACTCTGAACATTGCCGCATTAAACACAAGAAAGCATTAACAACGAAAACCGAGTTACTTTTCTCCACTGAACTTGATTTATGTAGACCAACAGACTTCACATCTCATGTGAGATCTTGTATGAAAGATTTCATGAAACATCAGCATAAAAAGTAGTTTTGGCTCAGTTGGAAGCCTCCTATAAATTGGACTGTTACAATGGTTCTTCCAAAGACTAGATGGGTCTGTAGGAACTCATACACTAAAGAAGGTCACTGCAACTGTTCATCAGAGCAAAATAAGGGAGCATACAATGTACTCTTACCCTGACTGTAACCTATTGTATACATAATAGGAGGTGCATAGCTTGATACTACTGAAGAGTTCCCCAGTCCTATTGAGAATAGAGAAATATGCTTCAAATTACCAGTTGCCATTTGCAGAGTGATTCTGGAACACCATGAGTTTTACTTGGGATCCAAGAAAACTAAATTAAGGGAACATCACTGCACAAAGTTGTCCCAAGCTCCAGACATCCATCTTTCAACAGCCTAGACTGATGGGCTGCCTCAGTGGTGTAGATACCAAGAGGCAATTAATCATTAGCTTAATATGTATTAATTTAATTAAATCTCCTCTATACATGAAGCAGATGAAATTTTGGAAAGCATCACATATGTGGCAGAGGTTGATTACCCAATCATAGTAAGTTCACAAGATTCACTCCTAGGATGCAGAAGTTTAGAAATCTAGAAAGATGGAAAATAAGAGGAGTAGGCCATTCAGCCCTTTGAACCTGCTCTGTCTTTCCATATGATCATGACTGATTATCCAACTCAGTACCATGTTTCCACTTTCTCCCTGTTCCTTTTGATCTCTGTAGCTCACTCCTTCTCAAAACCTTTCAATGGTTTGGCCTCAACTGTTTGCTGTGGCAGAGAATTCCACAGGCTCACCACTGTCTGGACAAAGACATTACTCCTCATCTCAGTCCCTGTAACCTTATACGGTGTTTCCCTTGTGAGAAAAACGGGGCCAAATTCAATTGAGCTTAGAAGAATGGTTGCTGATCTTACTGATTAGGCAGGATAGATGATGAAAGGATGCTTTCCCCTCTAGGAGGTACCTGCAAATTAGGAGGCATCATTTCAGAAAAAGGGGTCTCTACGATTCTTTTTGTTCTCCTGCTTTGGCTAAGTGAGCATCACAACCAAATATGTGCATTCTGTCAGCATACATGTGAGCAATATGCTAGCTAATCTATACATAATCAACTGAGATGATAATCCCGATAATAATACTTTTAAATAGAATCAATTTAAAGATGGGTCCTGAAGATTTCATGACAGGATGGTGACTGTTATTTTTTGTAGGCTAGTTCCAATATGGGATTATCTTTGGGAAGAAAGATTATTGATACGTTGTCTTGGAGATAAATACCTTTTGTAGTTGTATGGATGGCTACCTCATGTATTATCATTAGCAGAGGGCAATAGGGACTCTCAGCCAAAGGGTGGTGCATCTATGGAGTCTATTGCTGCAGAAGGATGTGGAGGTCAGGTCATTGACTGTATTTAAGATGGAGATAGACACATTTTTAGCTAGTAAGTAGGTTGAGGGTTATGCGAGAAGACAGGAGAATGAGTTAAAAAAACATATCAGTCGTGATCGAATAGTGATTCTATGATGATGAAATAGAAGGTGGAGGAGACAATGAGCACAATTCAACAAGGTCATGACTGATTTAATTGCAGTAGTAACTCAACTTTTCTGCTGCAAACCCCCATCCCCCAACCAGAACTCTGAAATCCCTTGGAAGTCAAAATCTGCCTAATGCAGCCCCGACAATTTCCTTATCTCAATCTTAAATGGGAGACCCTTTATTCTTAAAGTATGTGCCCTAGTTCTAGTCTCCTCCATGAGAGCAAATATCCTCATAGCATCTAACCTGTCAAGTCCCCTTAATACCATTCGTCATTCAATCAGATCACTTCTCATTCTTTCAGACTCCACAACGAATGCAGTCCAACCTCTCAATCTTTGCTTATAAGACTTAATCCTCAGAATCAATATAGTGAGCCTTCACTGATCAGCTTCCAGTGCAAGTATTTCCCTCCTTGACTGAGGATGAAGATTTAAGTTGGAGATGAGGAAGATTTTCTATTCTCAGAGGCTTGGTAGTCTTTGGAATTCTTTGCACCAGAGCGCAATGGAGACTGATTCCTCAATGTCAAGTTGGACAGGTTTCTGATTTGCAAGGCAGTCAAAAGCTATGGGGGTGAGTGTAGGTGTGGGCAAGAAACGGGAATTAAGGTCCTAGTCAGATCAGCCAAGGTTTTATGGAATGGCATACCGAGCTCAAGGGGCCGAGTGGTCTCATCATGGTTCCTTGCTCTTACGTTATACTTGGGGCTAATTCAGTCACTTTATAAAATTCGGCAGCCCTATAGTAGCAGAGGCTGAGAGGTGAACTTATAGAGGTTTATAAAATCATGAGGGGCATGGAAAGGGCAAATAGACAAGGTCTTTTTTCCAAACTAGAGAGCGTCAGTTTAGGGTGAGAGGGAAAAGATTTAAAAGGGACCTAAGGGGCAAGTTTTCTCACAGAGGCTGGTGCATGAATGGACAGAGCTTCCAGAGGAAAGTGTTTGAAGCTGGTACAATTACAACATTTAAAAGGCATCTGGATGGACATATGAATAAGAAGGGTTTAGAGGGTCAAATGCTGGCAAATGGGAATAGATTTATTTAGGATATCTGGTCAGCATGGATGGGTTGGACTGAACAATCTGTTTCCATGCTGTATGACTCTATGACTCTCTGAGTTTATATACACTCCACCGCAGTTGATCTATTTTGCATCTGAACCTTAGTAAACCCTTTCTGGGCAATCTATTTTGCTGGCACATGGATCCAAATCAGCTTAATCAGATGAAACACAATGCCTTGCTATGTCTTCCTGCTTCCTGCCTGCTAACTTGGATTAAGACTAATCCAGTTACCAGGCAGTGTACACACACAGTCTGCTGCCCAGACTGGCTCCATGCCCTTTGCATTTCGCATCATAATTTGTTCTGGGATATCATACAAATGGCAATGAATGATTAATATAAAGAAAGGAATGACAGTTGACCAAATGAAAACAAAATTCTTAAAGGACGGACTTCTGCTTGTACCAGTGATGGAACAAGGCTTGTTGCAGATTGGTTGCCTGTCATACAAACATGAAATAGAAGCTGGAGGAGACAATGAGCACAATTCAACAAGGTCATGACTGATTTAATTGCAGCAGTAACTCAACTTTTCTGCTGCAAACCCCCATCCCCCAACCAGAACTCTGAAATCCCTTGGAAGTCAAAACCTGCCTAATGCAGCCCCGACAATTTTCTTATCTCAATCTTAAATGGGAGACCCTTTGTTCTTAAAGTATGTGCCCTAGTTCTAGTCTCCTCCATGAGAGCAAATATCCTCATAGCATCTAACCTGTCAAGTCCCCTTAATACCATTCGTCATTCAATCAGATCAGTTTCAGAGAGTGTAACAAGCAACAATGCCACCCATTTTGCCATTTGAAGTTAATTTCTCACCTTGGTAAATGAAAGGCATCGTGTAACTATGAAGACAGGAGCGCAGCAGGAAGCTTAAAACGCTTAGACAAATGTAGGCTGCATCCTTGCCTCCAGTTATTTGCAGAATAAATGTATTTTGTCACAGCATATGCTGTAGCTTTTATGGGCTAGTCTCCCCCCACCAAGCCATTCGCCTCAGCACACACCATCCCCTACTCACTCCACCTACCACCCTACCCTCACCTCAACCACTCCACCTCCCTCTCTCTCCAGAGGCAACACTCGCCCTAACCACCTATCCTCTACCTCCAACTTCCTCACTCCACCTTCGACTCCACTCTCCCCCTCTTCCTACCTCCCACTACAACTCTCCCCTCACCCCACTGCCCCCTCTTACTCCAAACATCCCACCTGCACTCTATCCTTCATGTCTTCAATCCACCTCCCACCACATCATGCCCCCACCACATGTACACCTCCCTCAATTATTAATGGAGACTGTTTTTTTTTCATTCCCCAGCTCAGACGCAATGAGGCCATTTCCAATATCTCCTAGGCTCCCAGCTGAGATTGTAAGGGAAGCATTTAACAATCTTTCCCCTACTTATATTGGGAGTAGCCATTGAATTATCTTGATGTAAAATCAAACAAAATGCTATTTTTCAATAAGTGGTTAATGTAGAAAATGAGAGGGTGGCACGTTAACTTGCACAACATGAATACTCTAAGCTGACCATACATTAAAAGATGCAATAGACAATAGACAATAAACAATAGGTGCAGGAGTAGGCCATTCAGCCCTTCGAGCCTGCACCGCCATTCAATATGATCATGGCTGATCATTCCTAATCAGAATCCGCTTCCGGCCTTATCTCCAAAACCCTTGATTCCACTATCTTTGAGAGCTCTATCCAACTCTTTCTTAAAATGTAATATAGTATAGTATATAGTGTAGTATAAAAGTGCAGTATAAAATCTTTTACATGTAGGTTTTGAATGCAGCATGTGCTCCATATGGCACCACAACTGAAGTCTCCATATGTTAAGGAAACAACATAGCTGAAATTAACCATTGCCTATTAATTTATAAGCAAAATATCGGTAAGATTTTCATGCCACACAAACAGTTCCTGAAAACTCCATTCCTCTCAATGTTAGGTTTTATGAATCTGTTCATTTGCTTCCAACATCGTATTCAGATGCACTGTCATTCCTTTTGGTCCCACATTCTGCAATTTCCTGACTTGAACCTCTCTGCCTCTCCATCTCACTGTTCACTTTGAACAACTTCCTTTAAACCTCAAGCTTTTGGTTAACCACACTCTTTGTCGTGGCAGAGTTCATGCTAATCCGATTACTTGCCTGGGTAAAATCTTGTTTATTCATTTCTGGGATGTGAGTGTCACTGGCTGGCTAGCATTTATTGCCCATCCCTAATTGCCCTTAAGGAGGTGGTGGTGAGCTGGCATCTTGAACCACTGCAGTCCACCTGCTGTAAATTGACCCACAATGCCGTTCAGAAAAGAATTTCAGGATTTTGACCCAGCAACAGCAAGGAATGGCGATATATTTCCAATTCAGGATGATGAGTGGCTTGGAGGCAAACTTACACAGGGTGGTGTTCCCATGTATCGTCTGCACTTGTCCTTCTAGATGGAAGTGGTCGTGCATTTGGAAGGTGCTGTCTGAGGATCGTTGCTGACTTTCTGCAGTGTATCGTACTATCTTTATACATTGAACACAATATGTTGGTGTAATTTGTTGTTGTTAAGCGAATGAAATTGATTGATCAAACTATTTTTGATTCAAGGCAAAGCATTTCAAAACTGTCCTGTTCAGGTACAGAAAGCCAACTGGCAATACTCACAGAAACTAATCAATCGATTATTTCCCAAATACAGCAATTGATTCATTTTGTGATTGGATCTGATCCAGATTACTCGGATATTTTTCAAAGCACTTTCAACTGCAGTCATTCTGGACAGCCATATGTACCATTTATATGATTGCCAATACACCTACATAAAAACTTACACCATTTGAGAAACACACTTAAAACATTTACACTGGAAGCCTACCATGTTGGGAAGGAGATCTCTTCAACATCTGGATCCTGATTTCTGTTTGACCTACAGCTAAAGACATCACCTGTGTCTTGAAAGTGAACCGTTCTGTGTGTGTGAGGGAGGTGCAAAACTATGCTACCCCTTCGAAATTTGTTAACATCATTTATTTACCTGATGATAAACCTGTGCCCAACAACAAAAACAAAGGAGATCAAAAGGTACACATAAACAATACATGGCTATAATTCTAGTGAAGACAATTGAATCCAGAATGTCTAAAATATAAGTATGAGTGTCTAAATGAAAGTATACATTTAGTTCAGGAAAATATCACAAGCTACATTAAATCAGTTTGAAGTGAGATGTTGATTACAAAAAATGTCTTTCAAGTTAAACATAAATGTGCTATGCAATTATTGTACACAAATCCCCATACAATTTGCCGAGATTTAGTAGATTTTATTTTAAACAATGTATAAGTATTAAGAATTGAATGGACAAAAATCTGAACTTACCTCCCAAACCCCAAATTTATTTGGAACTACATGTTGCGAAATGTATGTTTATGCAACAGACACTTGGAATACGATTATGCAGAGGCATTTTTGAAAAGCTCCATAATTAATTGGAATTTGAAAGGCAATTTCCAAAAATAAAATTCACGGAACTGCACTCTACATTCCAAAGGCATAACCAACAAAACATCAGTTAAATTAAGCAAACAAAGTCACGTCAGTTTAAAATGTAAAGTCAGTTCCACAAAATGTGTTTCAAGTTAAAGTGTTTCAAGTGTTTCTTTTGCAAATGGTAGAACACTGGAAGCAAAGACTGACTCAGAGTAATTACCTCATTGCATAGGAAAGTGAAATTGGCCTGATGTGGCCCCGCTGTGACATAAAGGTCTTGGCTCAAATTTACTGCATCAACAAACAACTTTCTGAAGAAACTGGAATGTGGAGAATGGTGAAATTTCACAAAATAAAATTCAAGTGCCGTGTTGCCAATAAGCAAAGGGTAACCAAAATAAAGCTGCCATTAGATATAGAGACAGGATACAAAGTTAAAAGCCGTACCTACACTGATTCAGAATTCCTCCAGCATGGAAGCAGACCCTCCTGCCCAATACGTCCACAGTGACCCTCCAAAGAGTAACCCACCCAGACCCATTCCCCTACATTTACCCCTGACCTACACATCTCTGAACACTATGGGCAATTCAGCATGGCTAATCCATTCTAACCTGCATATCTTTGGATTGTGGGAGGAAACCCACACAGACACAGAGAGAACATGCAAACTCCACACAGACAGTCACGCAAGGCTAAAATTGAACTCAGGTCCCTGGCACTGTGAGGCAGCAGTGCTAACCACTGAGCCACCATGCAGAAAAGATTCATTTATCTAGTTTATTGTGCCTTTGTGAGTGGATTGGGCTCAGTATCTCTATTCTGTTGCACATTTGGTAAATGAAACACATAATAAAAGAACAGCTAGGACAAAATCTGAGCAGGCATTACTACCAAGCAGCTTGACATTCACTTGTGAACCTGTTGCAGAATTAACAGCAGAAGGATGCAGCATTGAGGGGAGCTATTCAATTTAAGAAAAGCTTGCATTTATATAACTCCTTTCATGGCCACAGGACATTGTGCAGCCCTTTACAGCCAATGGAGTGCAGTCACTGTACCAACATAGAAAATTCTGACAGCCAATTTAGGCACAGTAAGCTCCCACAAACAGCAATAACCAAATCATCAGTTATTTTGTTGTGGTGACTGAGGGATAAATATTAGCCAAAACACAAGACCTACTTATGGAATGAGCTGCCAGAGGAAGTGGTGGAGGCTGGTACAATTGCAGCATTTAAAAGGCTTCTGGGTGGGTATATGACTAGGAAGGGTTTGGAGGGATATGGGCCAAGTGCTAGCAAATGGGACTGGATTAGGTTGGGATATCTGGTCGGCATGGATAAGTTAGACCGATGGGTATGTTTCAGTGTTGTACTCCCCTCTGACTCTTTGACTCTATAACATCATGGGGGTCATCCATAGCCACTGCAGAGAGGATACAGATCCTTTGTTTAACATCAAATCTGAAAAACAGCACCTCTGAAAGTATAGTTCATTGATATTGCACTGAAGTGCAGTATAGCAGATGGTGGAATTTGAGTTCAATAAAAAAAATTAGGAGTCTAATGATGACCATGGATCCATTATCGATTGTCGGAAAAAACCGGCTTGGTTCAGTAATGTCCTTTAGGGAAGGAAACTGCAGACCCTACCCAACCTGGCCTATATGTGACTCCAGACCCACAGCAATTTGGTTGACTCTTACTGCCCTCTCAGCAATTGGAGATGAACAATAAATGCAGCCGAGCCAATGATGCCCACACCCCATGAACGAACAAGAAGAATTAAGTCTGAGATCACATGACACCTGGTATTAGTCCAACAGATTTATTTAAAATCACAGCGCTCTGAAAGCTTGTGATTTTAAATAAATCTATTGGACTATAAGCTGGTGTCATGTGACTTCTGGCTTTGTTCCTCCTCCAGTCCAACACCAGCACCTCCACATCATGGCACTGGAGTACCAGCCGTGATCTTTCCTGCCTAAGACCCAGAGTGGGATCTGAAACCATAAGTTTCTGGCTCAAAGGTAGAAGTGCCACAATTGAACCACCTTAATTGCATAAACTTGCTAAATAGATTCCCTCAAGTTTACCGTTGTTAGTGCTGCCTCTTTGAAAGAAAGTGACAACTACTTGCGCTGCTAAGCTCTTTCCCCATATCTCTGCATAATTAATAACCAAGCTGATATTCAAAGAACAACTGAGATAAAACAGACCCAATTTAACACAACAGGTTAAATTTTCTAAGCACTTCTAACTGCGTTGTTCAAGATTTTCTGATAATTGCCAGGTCAAGAATACTTTTTCACCCTTGAAAATAAAGGTTCTTCTTGGTTGAATTATGTGATAATTGTTACTGGATTTCTAACATTTATCAACTAAATCTCTACCTCAGGTCATGGTCATAGAGGTCGACACCAGAAAAAGACACATTGGCCCATTGAGTCTGTGCCAGTCAAAAGCAAGTGCATAATCATTCTAATCCCATTTTCTAGCACATGGCCTATAGCCTGAATGCTTTAGCATTGCAAGTGCACAGTTAAATATTTCTTAAATGTTTGGAGGGTTTCTGCATTTATCATTTTTACAGGCAGTAATTCCCAGATTCCTACTGTCCTGTGAGTGAAAAAGATTTTCCTCACATCATCTCAAAATCCCCCACCCTTAACCTAAATCTATGTCCCTTATCATTGATCCCTCGGCCAAGGGGAACAGTTTCTCCCTGTCTACCTTGCCTGTGCCCCTCATTATTTTGAAACACTTTAGGTTAGAAAGATTACCTGCTTTGATTCCAGCATATTTATTATTTCCATTGCTGATTCCAATGACTTCACCATCAGCAAAACCCATCTGGGAAGGTCAAGGCTGATACTTCAGTGCCATGATGTGGAGGTGCTGGTGTTGGACTGGGCTGGACAAAGTCAGAAGTCACATGGCACCAGGTTATAGTCCAATAGGTTTATTTAAAATCACAACCCATCAGCACAACCCATCTGGAAAAGTGTAATGATCCCAAACTGCACAATTTCCAAAGCCATCACAAGAATTAATGTTTAATCAAGTCACTCAAAGTTCTCAATTTACCTGTCCAATGGACTCAGATTCACAGAAACCACTGACTGGGCTTCTGTGCTTAACATGAACTACTATTTATTATAATTAAATCAAACCTGACCACAGGCAAACACAAAATATGAATGCAGCAGAAAGTGAGGACTGCAAATGCTGGAGATCAGATTCGAGATTGTGGTGCTGGAAAAGCACAGCAGGTCAGGCAGTATCCGAGGAGCAGGAGGATCAATGTTTCAGGCATAAGCCCTTCATCAGAAATTTATAACTCTTCTAGCTTAAGCTCCATCCCTTTCCTAAATCCCTATATCCACACACAGACACAGACAAACAAGCAAACCGGGGTGGAGAAGACAAAGTACTGGGGAGAAACAGTTCAAAAGCACCAGTCTATAGGACTCAATAAAGTGTCCCTTTTGCTTCTTCCAAAACCTTCAATTAACAACTCTATGTATTTCCAGATTCTTTCATAAGATGCAAAGGTGTGGTTGACACATCAATTGTTCAGTTTTCCAGCCACTAGTCTGAGGCAATGGTTTATAGATGGGAGAGATTAGCTATTTTTAAGCATTTGCTTATGTCACTTCAGTGAAAGAGAAGAGTGAAATGCTTTCCCTCTGCCTTTATATTATATTAACCACACACAATCTGTCCACCTGCCAAAGAGCCAATCAGAGAGTTGTTGTCATGCTAATGACCCTTTGACATCCGCAAACGGTCTTGATTGTATAAACCAATCAGCAGATTGCCTCTGGGTGATGTTTGCTCTGCACACACATGCAAAGCATTCTCTGTTTAATTAATTAGTTGGAGATACTAGGTGAAGGCAAGTAAGGGGAGGCAACATCTTAGAAAGAGAGAAGGAATACATCATGCAACTATAAAATATTCTTTTGCTGCTTAAAGTAGACCTTTATTCCTTACAGGGTAAAAACAAGGACTGCAGATGCTGGAAACCAGAGTCTAGATTAGAGTGGTGCTAGAAAAGCACAGCAGGTCAGGCAGCATCTGAGGAGAAGGAAAATCGACGTTTCGGGCAAAAGCACTTCAATCAGGAATAGAAATGAGAGTATTTCCCTCATTTATCTCTCCACTGCAGCCATCCTGCCTCTTTTCCAAATGAAGGGCCTTTGCCTGAAACATGGATTTTCCTGCTCCTCGGATGCTGCCTGACCTGCTGTGCTTTTCCAGCACCACTCTAATCTTTATTCCTTACAGGCTACAAAGTCCAATGGACTTGAGTGTAAATACAGTAGAGGTGGTGACCTAATTGTTTTATCATTATACCTAATAATCCAGAGACTCAGACAATGTTCTGGGGACCTGCATTCAAATCCTTTTGGGGCAGATGGTGGAATTTGAACTGAATTTTTTTTAAAAATCTAGAATTAAGAGTCTAAGAGTGTCTGTGAAACCACTATTGATTGTCAGGAAAAGAACCATCTCATTCACTAATGTCCTTTAGCGAAGGAAATCTGCCATCCTTGCCTGGTCTGGCCTACATGTGACTCCAGTCCCACAGCAACATAGCTGACTCTCAACTGCCCTCTGGGCAAATGAGGGATGGACAATAAATATTGGCCTGGTCAGTGACATTCACATTCCAAGAATATAATACTGAAAGAAATTGTCAGGTGAATTAGAAACTAATTTATGTGGTGGGCAAAACTTGGGTATGCATTTACAAATTATTTCTAATCAGTTTTTGGCTTTAGAAGGCTGTTAACAGGCTGGATTGACCATTGCTGTAATAACCAACCTGGGAAGCAAGGTGGTTTTAATGAACCTCATGTAGACTGACACCATAATTTGTAATGTCACTAATTTCCAAACTGGCCCCAGTGAAGACGAAGTTATCAAATGCCCAGCGGGCAGTTAAAGGTCATCCACATTGCCATGGTTCTGGAGTCATATGTCAGCCTGAAGGTTTCCTTTCCTGAAGGACCTTAGTGAACTGGATGGGTTCTTTTGACAATCAACAATGGTTACATCATTACCACCAGACTAGCTGTCTATACCAGATTGTTTTGGTGAATTCATGTTTCATCATCCAGCATCATCAACCTATACCACCAGAACATCACCCTGGGAGTTCTGAGTTAATAGTCCAGTAGCATTATCACTGTACCACTCCCTCCCATTTTCCTTATTCACCCTTTGCTTGTCTATCTTTTTGAGTTTGCCACTCTTCAGAGTGTCACGTTTTGAGATGCTGCTCATCAGTTGACTGCTCCACTGGGGAAAATCACAATGAACAGCTCCTTCCCACACAGAGCAGTACCTGAAACCCATTGCAGCCCAATGGCAGGGTTAAGTAGCCTGCAGAGAAATCCCTTCCCAGGAACCAAAATGTCTTTCCCATTGTTTCATTGAGTTTTTCACCTCATGACCTTGGTTGGACTAAACAAGAGGGAAAAGTGTTTTAATGCACAGTGCCCACCAGTTTCCTTTACTCCAGGAAGTGCATGTAACTGTTCCCCAACATCTTACCAACTAGCCTGAACAAATACAAGCATTTCCTGTTGTTTTTCAGGCATCTATAAATTTATTCTTTTTCTACAAATACACTTTGAAATGTGTGGAGGGTAGAGAAATCAAAGCTGACTGCTCAAAACTTAAGTCCAGCTACCAGGTTATTTTTATAATGTGTTATTGCTGAAAAATGTTGGCCTAACATTGAACAGAATCAACATCTTTTTACGTGAGGAGTATATTTGGCACCTCTTGAAATTGATTCAAGTCTTGAAACATATACACGTACTGCCCTTGAGAAATCGTGCATGGTGTTTTGAAACAGGAATTTCAGCTGTGGAAACAAATCCCACTTCACAAAACAACAAAAACAGGTTTTAAGTGAGAATAAAATCTGCAAAAGTGCAATCAAGCATTGGCAAGTCAATTGCGAGCGAAGAAAAATAGTTGCACAAGAATTTAAGTAATATTAAATATAACATTGCAGCTCAGTTGTTTCCCCTGTGCTTCACTGTCTCTTTAAAGTAGCCACATTGTACAAAGTGCTGAGATTTTCCAAGCTGTTACTATGGTTGCAGATCACCAAATTGTGTGCCACCTCTGTCACACTGCATCAGCTCCTGCCTGATTTCAGAAGTTCCTGTGTCAGAGCTACAGAGGATTCATGCTGCAAACTGGATTTTGTTGGAAAAATAATCATGTTTCAATGATGCATCTGGTTGTTAATGCTCAAACCGGTGTAACAAGAAAGATATGGGACAAGAATTACAAATTACCACAAATGGCTCGGCTAATGTGCCCTGCTCCATCATTGGCTTTATGAAATCAGCCTTTCTTGCTTAAAACCCTCTGATTATCATTGCTTTGCTGCTCGGTAAAATCATTCCAGAAAGTTGAGCCGAGTAATTAATTTTTATTTCCTCGTCTTTCTCACTCCTAATCTAATCTTCCCGTTAATTCACTTACTTTGCTTCTTGTACTTGATTTGACATTGAATTGCCCCACTCCAATTCACCCTCCTGCTCAGCTCTTCCTTTGAGTATTTCCAAGTCGCTAAACCTGATTGGTGTTACAATCCCTGTACGGGCTGATAACTTCTAAAATTAAAGGAATTTCCCACATTGCCAAAGGAAATAAGTGGACAGACTAGATTTCACTTTTAAAACTTTTACTGCAACAAACAAGGTATAATTAACTTTGATCATTTAGTCATTATCAGACAATTGATACACCAAACTAAAGATACATTTTGCATTATCTAACTGATGCAACTCAAGTATCGATTATAAAATGTTTACACATCACAGGTGGGGTAAGAAAGCCTCAAGGTTACATCCAACTCTAATTAATGAGCCACCTTGTCATGCCTTCCAGTGACTTTCAACAATCATTCCACTCCACCTGAATCTTTTGGATTGAATAATAACCAAAAAACACCTCGCTCTCTCAGGCCATGGCAATCTCATTGATCTACAATTCCAGATATTCCTGTATCCAGCCCCTTTAAATAGTTTAGTCACCTCTTGCCCCATTGAGAATTGCATTTCTGCTCCCTATCATTTCCTACAGTCAGCGCCCTTTGGAGATTCTAATTCTTTTTCGTCTATATTTCAGCAGCAGCTCCTCCTTATTCTGTGAGGTATCAGGAGAGGTGATGACCTCATGGTATTATCACTGGACTGTTAATCTAGAGTCATGTGCCATGATTCAGGTCAGAATCCCACAGCAGATCGTGGAATTAGCATTTTCAATAAAAATCTGGAATTAAAGAGTCTAATAGTGACTATGAATCCTTTGTCAACTATTAGAAAAACCCATCTGGTTCACTAATGTCCTTTAGGGAAGGAAACTGCCATCCTTAACTAGTCTCGCCTGCATGTGACTTAAGACCCACAGCAATGTGATTGACTCTTAACTGGGTAATTAGGGGTGGACAATGAATGTTGCCTGAGCCAGCAATGCCCTCATCCTGTGAATAAATACAAAAAACAGGATTCTACATCTGCACATCGAAGCCCAAATGGGTTTTTACTTCAGTTCATAACGAACAGAGATCACATGAACACTTCTTCTTGTTCACCATCCTCCATTTCAAAGCTAACAATTTTACTTTGAATTGATGGGACATTCTGAAACAAAATTGTTTTGTAAAATTAAGCATATGTAACATTGATTAAGGAGGTGCACTCTCTGTCCCATGCTTTTCAGTTGAAGGCTTGTTGTTCTCACATTTCGGCTCACACATTCAGCAATCTAAAACATAAAATGTGCATGAACAAGTCTAACTAATGCAGTGCTCCACAAGATACAAAACCAGGCCCTACCCATCATATTAGGAAGCATAAGCAGCATGTAGCATTAATAACATTGTGAAGCTTCAGTAGTCTAAGAGTTATTATGGATCATTGACATTTAAGCAGCCTGGATTTTCTCATGCAATTATGTCAATTATTTTTATTCATTTGTGGGATGTGGGCATCACTGGCTGGGCCAGCATTTCTTGCCTGTCCCTAGTTGCCCTTGAGAAGGTGGTGGTGAGCTCCTTCTGGAACCAGTCCATGTGCTGTAGATTAACCCACAAAGTCATTAGGGAGGAAATTCCAGGATTTTGACCCAGTGACACTGAAGGAATGGTGATATATTTCCAAGTCAAGATGAGGAGTAACATCAAGGCAAACTTGCAGGTGGTGGTGTTCCCGTGTATCTGTTGCTCTTGACCTTCTAGTTGGAAGTGGTCTTAGGTTTGGAATGTGCTGTGTAAGGGTCTTTTGATGAATTTCTGCGGTTCATCTTACAGATAGTATATACTGCTGCTGTTAACTGTCAGTGGTGGATGGTGTGGATGTAGGTGGATGTGGTGTCAAATGGGCTGATTTGTCCTGGATGGTGTCAAGCTTCTTGAGTGTTGTTGGAGCTAAATCTATTCAGGCAAATAAAGAGTATTCCATCACAATCCTAACTTGTGCCCTATAAATGATGGACAGACTTTGGGGAGTCAGGAGATAAGTTACTCTCCGCAGTGTTCCTAACCTCTGACCTATTTTTGTCACCACTCAGCTAATGTAGCAAGTGCAGTTGAGTTTCTGGTCATTAGCAAACCTAAGGATAAGTCAAGGTGCAGTGGTTGGATTGTCTCTTATTGGGGGTGGTCATTGTCTGGCATTTGTGTGACACAAATATTAATTGTCACTTGTCAGCCCAATCTTGGATACTGTCCAACTCTTGTTGCATTACCTTGAGGAGCCACAGTAAGGAAGATCTGGAGCTGAGGTACCTGACCTCCAACATCCACAACCATCTTGCTATGTGCCAGGTATGACTCCAACCACCAGAGAATTTGCCCTTGTTACCCCTTGATTCCAGTTTTGTTAGGGCCTCTTGATGCCACACTCATTGAATGTGGCTTTGATGACAAGGGCTGTCGCTCTCATCTCCCGTCTAAAATTCAGCTCTTTTGTCCATGTTTGAACATTCCCTTGGGATGAGCAATGCTCCATCATTTAGTCTCTATCTTATCTTTGAGGGCTTTACTTTTTCCTCACCACCCTTAACCACTGACCTTATACAGTTTTATAAAATCATGAGGGATATGGATAGGGTAAATAGACAGGTCCTTTCACTGGGGTGAGCAAGTCTAGAACTAGAGGGTGTTGGTTCAGGGTGAGAGGGGAAAGAGGGAAACGACTTAAAAGGGCCTAAGGGGCAACTTTTTCATGCAGAGGGTGGTGCGTGTATGGAATGAGCAGCTAGAGGAAGTGGTGGGGGCTGGTTCAATTCCAACATTTACAAGGCATCTGCTTAGGTTTATGATTTGGAAGGGATATGTGTCAAGTGCTGGAAAATGGGACTAGATCAGGTTGGGATACTGGTTGTCATGGATGAGTTGGACAAAAGGGTCTGTTTCCGTGCTGCACATCTCTATGACTCTATGACTTCACACAGGTTTATAAAGTTCATGATTCTGCCGAAAGTACCAGTGTCTATCTGATACTTCCCATTGGCTAGATGCTCTCATTCAGCAGTCATAATTCACAAACCATGCATCTCCTATCGAGTTCACAACACGAGCCTACTGTTCGGAGAATCATCAACTAGCATTTCCTAGTACGCACCTTTATGAATTTGTTTTCCTCCCTTCTAGCTCTGCACATGCATGTAACTGATGCAGCTTCTTGCAGTTAGAATGTGGCTTTCTCCAACCTTTTCTTGTGTATGATGTTCTATATAATATTTACATTCTGCCTCTATGTTGTTCATTTTTATGCTGGCCTTTCTGAAAGCACTTCTTCCTATTTCTTCCTTCCTCATTCAGCCTGGAATATCTCTTAACATAATGCAAAGCCTCGACAGTGTTGTATTACCCCTTATCTCATTTGCCCTAATCTTGCCCACTAACCTCTTCTGTACAACCTCAGAATTGCATATTCAAAAATATCCAGTACATCTGTGAAACATTATTTGTCTATCATAAACCCATGCTGGTTTTGTCCAATCCCATTAATGCTTTCCAAGTTAATTTTTTGTCACTTTTTTTTAATAATAACATTATCCACATTAGTATTAGGCTAACTGGTCTGTAATTCCTCTTTTTTTCTTGTTTCCTTCACTTTCTAAATAGCAGGATTCCCTATGCAATCCTCCAATTTGTAGGAACTGCACCTGCATGTGTAGAATTTTGTAAGATCACCATAAAGCATCAATCAAACATTTCCAGGACTACTTCCTTTAGAATACTGGAATTCAGATTATCACATCCTGGTAATTTGTCAGCCTTTCACCCCATTAATTTCCCCAGAAATATATTCTTACTAATGTGGATTTCCTTCACTTCCACACCCTCACTAGCCCCTTGGATCCTTAACTTAACTTGCAAACAACGGACTTGTGAGGAAAGTCATCGTACATGGTATGAAAGTGGATACAAAATTGGCTGAGTGATAGGAAACAGAGTAATTGTCAGTTTTTCAGACTGGAGGAAGGTTTGGAGTCTGGACCGCAGGGGTCGGTATTGGAATCCTTGCTTTTTCTGGTAAATATGGAGTTGGATCTTGGTGTGCAGAACACAACTTCAAAGTTTGCAGGTGACACTAAACTAAGAAGAATTGTAACTGTGGGTAGGGTGGAAATCCAAAGGTACATTGACAAATGGATGAAGTGGGTGAGTCAGTGACAAATGAGGTTCAATGCAGAGAAATGTGAAGAACATTAGAAGACAATGCAAAATAGGAGGTACAATCCTACAGGGGGTGCAGGAGCAGAGGACCTGGGTGTATATGTGCTCAGAGCACTGAAGACAACAGGACAAGTGAAGGCAGGAGTTAATAAAACAACAATACTCTTGCCTTTATTAAGAGGGTGATGGTGAATTCGTACAAGACACTTATTAGATCTCACCCGGACTATTGTATATAGTTATAGGTGTCACATTATAGGAAAGAAGTGAATGTATTGAATAGTGTGCAAAAGCAATTTGCAAGACTGGTTCCAGGAATGAAAGATGCCAGTTATGAGGATGGATTTCAGAAGTTGAGGTATCTGAACATGGAGAAGAAAATTTAAAAGGTGATTTGAAAGAACTTTTCAAAGGTCATGAGCAGGCTGGTCAGAGTAGATGGAGAGAAGATGCTCCCAGTCATGAAAGGAAAAAGAACAAAAAAGATACAGATTAACAGTGATGTGCAAATGAAATAAAGATGATGTGAGAAAAATCTTTTTCACTGTAAGTGAATAATAGAGTCCCTACAGAATGGAAAGAGGCCATTCATCCCATCAAATCCACACTGACCCACTGAAGACCATCTCACCCAAACCCCTGCATTTCCTGTGGCTAAGCCACCTAGCCTGCACATCCCTGAACACTATAGGTTAATTTAGCATGGCCAATCCACGCTAACTTGCATGTCTTTGGACTGTGGGAGGAAGCAACAGCACCTGAAGGAAGACCATGCAAGCACATTGGAAAACATGCAAACTCCATGCAGACACTCACCCAAGGGTGGAATCAAACCCAGGTCCCTGGCGCTGTGAGGCAGCAATGCTAACACTGAGCCACCATGCTGTCATTAGAATATGGCATGCACGGCCTGGAAAGGTGGTAGAGGCAGATTCAATTCAGGCTTAAAAAACAGCAATGGATGATAACTTGTGTAGAAATGCTGTGCAAAGATATGAGAGAAATGCAAGAAATTGGCACGAGGAAATAGACCAGTGCAGGCCCAATCAGTCAAGTGGCCTCCCTCTACATCGTAACAAGTCTGTGATTCTAACATTGCTGTTAGACCTTCTATGTCTCCTTTTGTGGATGTGAAACTTGGCTATATGTTCAGTTCTTCTGCCATTTCTTTGTTCCCATTATAATTTTCTTAGCTTCTGACTGCTAGGGACCTGCATTTGTCTTTACGAAACTTTTCCTCTTCTCTGTAGAAGCTTTTATGGTCCATTTTATTCTCCCCGCAATTTCACTTTCATTTTCTATTTTCTCCCACTTGATCAAACATTTTGTTGTATTTTGTTAAATTCTAAAATATTTCTAATCCTCAGGTGTACTGCTTTTTCTGGTAATTTTATACATCTCCCCATTGGATCTAATACTACCACTCATATCTTTGGTAAACCATGGCTAGGCTAGGAAGTGATAAATAATTCATGCACATGTTCTTTTAACATTGAACATCACCTATTCACCATCAACACTTTCAACAAGTTTCCCCAATCCACCCTTGCCCATTCATGCCTCATACTCTGATAAATCCCTTTATTTAGATTCGGCACCCTAGTTTTGCGTTTGACTACTTGACTCTCCACTTTAATGAAGAATTCTATCATGTTATGGTCACAGGCACCATTTAAATATTAATTGAATGCTGCAATGAATCAACATTTCTATGTACAATCTACATGAGGGACAACAGCGAATAGAATAATATTCATTATCCATAAAAATTGTGCAATATTCCGAATTAAAAAGTTAAAACAGGATGTTTGATTGATAACAATTTTTGGCATCAGAGGTCAATTTTTGTATAAATAGCTGATTCAACCTATTGTATACAGAGACAATATGCTGAATAAGTAATGTCATGTGTTTTTTCATTAAAGCCAACCTTTGGGTGTTGCACATACTCATTACAAACTTATAGAGTGGTTTCACTTACTCTAGGGATCATGGGTAAAGAGAACAACCATTTTGATTCATAAATCTGAGCTGCCAATTTGGAATTCTTAAACATAAGAAGGATTTGAGTTGCAGCCAATTACTGCTCTTGAATCCAGGGATAACTGACACTTACAAACCTATCCTTGTAGAACATGAGGATGCCGCAATTTGGGAGGGATTTTTTTTAAAAAACAAATTATGAAAAAAACAAACATTTTTCTTGATGCTGAAAGGTTTGTCAATTCCTGTTCGCTGTGACCTTCCAAACCACTGAGAACATATTTATTGGAATGTTGTGTTATCTGGAAAATTCCAGTAAAGCTTTTGCCATGAATTCAATGAACTAACTTCCAGCTGCACAAACTTACCATCTTGTGAAATAAAACTCATCAAAAACATCAGGAAACTTAATAAACAATTTACGATAAAAAAAATGTGGAATAATGCAGGGTAATTTTAGAAGCCTGATCTTTAAAACAGCTGGAGCCAAAAATGCGACTAATGGTTAGCAGGTTTACACTCATCCCACACATCTCTATTTAGCAATTTCACACTCGTCATCTAAGTGATTCAATATTCAGAGAAGACTGGCTCAAATGAGAATTATATAAGTATGCTTACAACCTGACTACTACGCAGAACAATCTGAAGCAGGTCAACAAATTGCTTCTGGAAAGAGCTACAAGAACCTCCTGAAACCAGCAAGTGAAAGGTAAATTTAACATGCAAATTGGTAGTTCAAATCTTTCTCATGAATGTGAAACCATACTTCAGTTTCTACTAGTTTAAACTTTGTTTTATGTTGTTGCTGGTGCACAATTTAAGGGGAAATATGTTTGTACATTTGGGACATTAATGCAAGCATGAGCTGTGCTTATATATGCACAGACGCTTAGTTGTGTATTATGGTGCACGCTTGAGGTTGTTTGCGTATTAAGCTGCTCTTCATTTGTTTGCTGTGCTTTTAGTCATTTGTGTTCTGGTGCACCTCAGTCAGATTTTCAGTCAGAGCTGGAATTTCTTTCCTGTACAAGGCAGAATTTGTTTAAATACAGTCACTGAGCTAAACATTATATTTGTCATAGCTGTGATGGAAGAGCAGGGCATCAGAACCAATTATATTGAAAAGCTGTTCTGAATTTGTCATGGATGAATTAGGCTAAATGGCCCGTCTCTTTACTGTTTGCTTGTACGTTTTGATGATGCAGATGTTGGTTTCAGATTGGTACCTACTTTGATGCAGTCCAAACAAGCAGTGTTGAGTTACTTAGTCAGAAATTAGACTCATTAGCTCTCATGGTTCCACACACTAATGTGGGACAAATCAGACTGAATGCCTTGTCAGTGCAGTTAGATAGACAATGAACATCTCTCAGAAGTATACAGAGCAGATGGATCAAGGAGCTTAATTTTAAATTCATTTGTGGGATCTAAGCCAGCTTTTACTGACCATCCATCAGAGGGCAGTCAGTCACGTTACTGGAGTCACAAACTGGGTAAGCCTGGCAGACACCCTACCCTAAAGAGAATGAATGAACTGAATGGGTTTTGCCTGACAAATGACAATGGATTCACAGTCATCATTAGACTCTTAATTCCAGGTTTTCATTGAATTCAAATTCCACCCGCTGCCATAGCAGGATTCAAACCTGTGTCTCCTGGGATTAATAGTCTAGCGAAAACACCACAAGTCTACCAAATGAGCAACATGGATTTGATGTCAGTGCTACCATTTCAGACTGAAACTCCAGATTAACCTCACACAATTTCCTCCCCGACTCTGTTTAAAGGTGGGTTTGAATCAACCTGTTCATCTCTCAATGCTTTTAGAGAAAGATAAGTACTGCAGAGGGTAGAGTGTTTTATCTCCCCCTCCAACTCAATTTTGATTTAATCCCCTCCCCCTTTCCCACATGACTTTGGGGCTTTGATTGTAAATGAATCAATTGGAATGTGGGTGATTTAATGGTGATAGTTAATAGATGAAAAATACCAGAGGTGATTTGGTAGTTGGAAAAAAGCTGTTTTGTTATGTGGGATAATACTTCAGGGTATTAAAAACAATCAATAGATATTATTACACATCTCCCACAGCAGGTGGCGCTTGGACCCAGGCCTTCTGGCTCAAAGGTAGGTACACTACCACTACAGCACAAGAGCTCTATGTGTTGTATTTAAAATGATTATTAACTATTTTTAAGTTAAATTTTTACTTTTTTTTTCCTTAAAGCTCTTATTATAACATCAAAGTTTATTGTTTTCTGTAACTGCTTTCAAGATCTTCACAGGGAGTGGAGTACTGGGTAGGAGCTGAAAAAACTCTTGCTGACTTCCAGGTTTCTGCACAATAGCAGTTGCCCCCAGAAATGGTTGCTGTAGAAGGTATTCCACTAAGTATGGGGCTTCTCTTAGAGAAGCAGAGGAGGAGGGGTTAGGGAAATGCACTCAGCAGGAGACAGTATATATCAACGGTGTGCATGGTGTGAATGTTCTACCTGAAGGACAGTGAAGAACAATGTGTGTGACATCTGCTTCAGGATGGAGGTCTGCACTAAAATGAACCCTGTCCCCACGTCAACCACAACAAACACCAACTCACGGAGATCAGTGCCCAGTGACCAGGCTGCAGTCATGTGCCCCCTTCTGAGCCAGGCCCAACTCTACATTGCCAGCTGCTCGGAAAGTGACCATGCTGATGAATGTTTCTGTACCTCACTCCTTCCAGACTAAAGGTAAAGATATTAGCACCAGCCCACTGTCCACTGTTGAGTAATGTAAGTTCTCTGTTCAAGCAGAGTGAATAACACTTCACTTTCTCTCTTGCCAGAGATGATCACGCAAAGACACCACACAGCTTCATTGGCACTGTAGGCTGCCCCTTGTGTACACAGTGTCATTGGCTGCAAACACATTGCATTGCCACATGTACATTCTGCCTTATATTGGAACTAAAACAGATTCCACTTCCTCACCCAATGTGACCATCTTCAACAATCAAGCAGATAGATGCCAAGTCCATTGGCAGCCTTCATTCTGTTCCAGTCTGCTCTGCCAGCTGAATATAAATCACCATCGCAACCCAGAGGGTCACTGTTAGATGACAAGGACTGTCTGACCACGATATAATGTTGATGAAACTAGGAATCATGTGGAATTTTCACACGCATTGGGTAGCATGCATACAATGCAAGTCATGCTGCCACATAAGGTGGAACAGAGCTGACCACAGACATACTGAAACAATGCTTCCATTGCCTGCCTTAAGAGAAACCTGGTAGCACTTGGCAATAAAGGACATGAGACTGACGGTGGTCTGCTGCATTCTGCCTCAATCTTAACAAGGAGGCATTCCTGAAGAAGGACTTATGCCCGAAACGTCGATTCTCCTGCTCCTTTGATGCTGTCTGACCTACTGCGCTTTTTCAGCAACATATTTTTAAGCTCTGATCTCCAGCATCTGCAGTCCTCACTTTCTCCTACTCCATAACAAGGAGACAGCTCATCTCATCAATACCCAGCAGCTAATGAGCAGAGGCTTTGTTGATGAAGAGGAAGAGGGCTGAGGATGTAACTTGGGAATCCCACCCCCCCACCTCCCCACCTTGCCATTTTTCAGTAACCCAGATTGTGTTCACTTGGCTACAATGCAAAAATAAAAAAAAACACAAAATAAATATTTCAAACGGAATTTATAAATGAAATTGAACTACATTAAAAACAGAAGTTAGGAATCTTTAACAGAAACAGAAATTGTTGGAAAATGTCTGGCAGCATCTGTGGAGACAAATCAGAGTTAATGTTTCAAGTCCAGTGACCCTTCCCCAGAACTTGGGAACTTTTCTTGTGCATTCTCTGTGTGCCGTCTCGTGGGTGACTTTGCCTGCAGTGTTTCTGTGCGGTGTTTCCCCAGTGGCTGCAGTATGGCTAGTGAAAGACTGCTGACGTACAGTGACAAAGACTGCAGATGGCCCTGGAGGACAAATTGAAGTCTTACTACAAGACAGTAGTAGACCACACCATCTCAGCCTGGACAACAGCATTCTGGGTTTGCTAGTTTGACAGGCAAGAGCAGATATTGTCATCTAATAAAGTCTAAAGTATTCTTGAAACCTAATGGAACAAGGAAGTGGTGATAAATATATTAGTCAAGGGTTAATTAGACATTGATTGGTTGTATAAATATGGAAGAGCTAATAATCTATGGAAACCCCACCCAACTCCAATTTGATTTAGCCCCCTCCACCTCCACCACTCTCTCCTTCTGCTTCTCCCTCTCGCCCCCTGGTGGTTTGCATGACCTTTAATGGGCTTTGCATTTCACATTATTGGTTGGAAACACAGATTATTTACTAGTGGTGGTTAATAAAGTATTTTGAAAAGGGGTGATTTGGTGTTGGGAAAAGGAAATGTGCAGTTGTGCAGGCCCACAATGCTGTGCCAAACATCAAGCCAAATGAAACTAGTCCTTTCTCCTTGCCCTTGGTCCATCTTCTTGCATTCTTCGCATATTCATGTGCATATCTAAAAGTCTCTGAAATGCCCTCATTGTATCTGCTTCCAACACCAACCCTGGCAGTGCGTTCCAGACTCCTACCACTCTCTATATAAGAAACTTGCCCCTCACATCTCCTTTGAACTTTCCCGCTCTCACCTTAAATGCATACCCCCTTGTATTTTACATTTTAATTCTGGGAAAAACATTCTGACTGTCAACTCTGTCTATGTATCTCGTAATTTTGTTGACTTCTATCAAGTCTCCCTCAGCCTCCACTGCTCAAGAGTTTTTCTAGCCTCTCATTATAGCTCACAACTCTAATCCAGGCAGCATCCTAGTAAACCTCCTCTACACCCTCGCTCAAGCTTCCATACCCTTCTTGTAATGTGGCGACCAGAATTGAGCACAATACTCTAAGTGTGGCCTAACCAAAATCTTATAAAGTTGCAACGTGACATCCTGATTCTTGTACTCAATTCCCTGACCAATAAAGGCAAGTATGCCATATGCCTTCTTTACCATCCTACCTACTTGCGTGGTTGCTTTCAGGGAGCTATGGATTTGAACCCCAAGATCCCTATGTATATCAATGCTGTTCAGGGTCCTGTCATTAACTGTATACTTTTCCTTAACATTTGATCTCTCACTTCTGGATAGATATAAAAACACAAAAGGGAAAAAGATATCAGTGGAGTGTGGTTAACTGAAATGAAGTTTTCACTAAAAGTGCAGGCTCAAACCCTATGTAAAAAGTTATCTTCCTGCTTATAACAAAAAACCTGCATGTAGTGGACGGGATGGGAGAAAGGACAGAACTTGATGTTCTACAGAGTCATTGCCACATCTCAAAGGTCAGTATGTCAGTAAACCTAGTAATCTGATGAAGATTGTTGAAGTGTTTTAATCTACGGCAAAGATGAAGCAGTTTCCTGAAGCACTCAGATATTGGTTTACTGATGCTTGCACTGACATTGAGTATCACACACATCATGGTTGAATCCACAAGGATGAAAGAAGAGCTGACCATCACTTCCAAACTGGAAAAGGTGAGCTCCAAGTTCTATGTGAATTCCTGCATCAAGTTGGTGTTGGACATCACCATTCTAGTTACCTGAAGGCTTTCTGGTCTCTTACTATACTCAGTATTTAATTGTGTATACCCATCAATGTTCCTCTGTGGGATGTTCCATCAAAGTCTTCATTTGAGTACCTTAGCAAACCTGTGCACACCTTCACCCTCTAACAACTTAGCACCTACACTATCTTTGACCCTGCCCCAGATAAATAGCAAGTAGCATTCATGCCCCACAAGTGCCAGACAATGACCACCTCCTGCAAGATTCCAACCATCACCCCTTGAACATTGAATGGCAGCGCAATCATTGAATCCTCAAACAACCACATCTTGGGAGTTACCATTCACCAGAAACTGAATTGGACCAGCTATGTAAACAGTATGGCTGCGGAGCAGGTAAGAAGCTGGAAATTCTTTGGTGAATAAGTCGCCTCCTGACTCCTAGAGCCTGTCTACCATCTACAAAGAACGTCAGGAGTTTGATGGAGTGCTGTCTGTTTATCTGGATGGGCGCAGCTCAAAAAACACTCAAGAAGCTCAACATTATCAGAATGAAGCAATCCACTTGTTTGGCACCCTATCTAATACCTTCAACATTCACTCCCAAGATACAATCCAACAATTCATCAAGACTCTTTCAACAGCTCCTTCCAAACTCATAACCCCTACCACCTAGAAGGACACAGTCAGCTGGTACATGGGAATGCTGCCAGTTGCAAGTTCCTCTTGAAAGCTGCACATTATCCTGACTTGGAACTATATCGCCGTCCCTTCAGTGACACTGAGAGTCAAAGCTCTGGAACTCCTTCCCTAAATTTGCCACATGGACTACAGTGGTTCATGAAAGCAGCTCACCTTACATTCTCAAGGGCAATTAGGAATGGCCAATAAATAGTGCTTCAGCCTGTGACATCCACACCTATTACTTAAATGTCTCATCACGTACAGATCCTGCTTCTAATATATCCTCTAAAATAGTGTTAGTACCTGAACTTTATGCTAACATTTGAAATTAAGTGACACTACATTACCATCATCTCTTGATGTTACCCTACCCTCTGCCAGGTGGCAATTCATAGCTTGCTAAAAGGAAGAAGGCACAGCAGTGCCAAGAGATAGAGGATAGAGGTGGCAGGCAGTGGTAGGTGGGGAAGGGCAAAACCGAAATATATATAATATCCTTTTACAGATATAACTCAGTGTGACATAGAGATTAGGACAATGTAGGATGTGAGGAGATGGATTAGTTACAAGAATATCACCACATTCAGGGATGAGGCAAGTATCAGCTAACTGGTGGTTGAGGTCACAAACAGGGATCCCACTGCAGTGCATCCAAGGTGAGGACTTTGTTGGAATTGCCTGCAGAGATTGCTGATGTACATGGGGACCAGAACTGCAAACATCTGAGTACCTCTTCATCAGTATATTTTGCAAATTTTTATTTCTACTATGCAACCTTTAACTTGACTGACTGGTAGAATAACAATTATATGTTAGTATATCAGACTTGGGGTAAAGATAAGAATGGCACGCTGATTGGCATTGCTGCCTCATTGGGCCAGACACCTGGATTCGATTCCAGCCATACTGTCTGTATGGAGTTTACCATGTCTGCATGCATTTCTGCTGGGTGCTCCAGTTTCCTCTCACAATCCAAAGATGTGCAGTTAAGTGGATTGGCCACACTAAATTGCCTGTAGTGTCCAGGGATGTGCAGGCTAGGTAGGTCAGTTGTGCAAAATGCAGGGTTACAGGGGATGGAGGTGGTGGGGCGGGGTTGGGAGGTGGGGGGAGGCAGTGATTGTGGGTGGGATACTCTACACAGGGTCAGTGCATACTCAGTGGGCCAAATGGCATCTATCTGCATTATATGGAACCTATGAAAGTTACTTAAGTGCAACACACCTTGCTGGATATAATTTTAAATAAGATTTTACGAATGCATTTTCAAACGTGACAACTTTCGTTTTCATCTATTATTTTCTTAGAAGCTGCAACATCTTTGCCATGATGGACTCATTCAATCTTTTAGGGAGTTTCAGTGGTTGCGTTAATGGTTTGGCAGTTCTTTGGCACCTCCCATTCATCCCATTTTGCTTCAGCCAGCTGCAACTTAAGACTGCACTTCCACTTAAACGAAATTTTCCATTCCTTGCAATATGGAATGCACCAACGGAGCTATGCACAAAGAAGTTTGGAATGACTTACAATCTGAAACCTTTTCCGATGGTATCCACCACACGAAGAAGTCCACTTCAGCAGGACATTAGGATCTTCTTCAATGGCATGATTGGCTACTATCCTCACTATAATGAGTTGACTGGTCAAGAGTTCAATGGTGGCATCCCACAGCAGGTCAAAATGGATGAGCACTTGCAAAAGGCCGCACAGGATATTGAAGGGTTAATTCCATCCAACACGTCCAGGGGTTTAGCAATTATTGACTGGGAAAATTGGAGGCCTCTTTGGGATCGAAACTGGCACCACAAGTTCATCTACCAACACCAATCCATTGAATTAGTCCAGCAAAGGGATCTTTCCTTAACAAGGCAAAGGGCAGCTGCTATTGCCAAGACTGAATTCGAAGACGCCGCGAAACAGTTTCTATTAAAGTCTTTGCAGCTGGGAAAGAAATTAAGGCCAAATCAACTCTGGGGATATTACTTATTCCCCCATTGTTACAACTATATGCACAAGAACAAAAATAGAACGTACACAGGGATGTGTCCGTCCAATGCAATATCACGGAACAATGAACTCCTCTGGCTCTGGCAAGAAAGCACAGCCCTATACCCGAGTATTTATATGTCCAGAATATTCAAGTCTTCCAACAACGCAAAACTTTTTGTACAGAATCGTGTCCGAGAGGCAATGAGAGTGGCAACATTTTCCAAGGAGAACCATTCTCTCCCTGTCTATCCCTACACCAGAGTAGTCTATCGTGATTCTCTGAATGAAACTCTCTCTGAGGTAAGAAGATAATTCATCAAACACTAATCACAAATCAGCAGCAGAATTTAAAGTGATGGGCTTATTGACTGATAGACGCTTATTCTAAACATTTGGTATTCCCATCAGAAGTTATCCAAAACTGAAGTAGTAAAGTGGTTCATGTAAACTAACAACAACTTGCCTTTATTCGGCACCTGCAATATTTAAATGGTACGTTGTGTAATCAGGCAAAGTTTAATACTGTCTCAAAGGGAGTACAAGTGCAGGTAACCAGAAGCTTAGTCAAAGAGGTAGTCAGAATGTAACAATGTTACCATTTAAGTCATCCACAGTTTAGACTATTATTTCTGTCACATGGGTTTAAATTCCTACCACAGCGGTTTGAGGAAGGAATTTAAGTTGAATTCATTAGAGTTATAGAGTAAGAGATATACAGCACGGAAATAGATCCTTCAACTCTGACTCGTCCGTGCCAACCAATTATCCCAAGTTAGTCTAGACCTATTTGCCAGCATTTGGCCCATATCCCTCTAAACCCTGCCTATTCATATACCCATCCAGATGCCTTTTAAATGTTGTAATTGTACCAGTCTCTACAACTTCCTCTGACAGTTCATTCTATACAAGCATCAGCCTCTGCATGAAAAAGTTGCCCTTTAAGTCCTTTTTAAATCTTTCCCCTCTCACTTTAAGCCTATGCCCTCTAGTTTAATGTGGAATAAATTTCTCAACATAAATAACAATGAATTGTTGTGATTTACTCATCACCTTCAGAGAAAGAAAAAGCTGCCATTCTTACCTGATCTAGCCTTAATGGGACACTGACTCTTAGCAAGCCCTGTAACAGGGAAGAGCTCTGTGGGTGCAGTTACCCTACATGGACTGTAGCTGTTCAAGGAGACTTCTGACATTCATCTCCAAGGTGAGATGTTGGTCTTGCCAGAGTTGATCATATGAATGATAGAACGAAAGTCAAAGAGAGTACAGTGATGCAGAGTTTGAGGACAGAAATTTTCAGCCATTCAATGAGTTCTTGACCATTGATTATTCATCTGCAGAGTGAGGCTTTCAACCTCCACTCACCTCTTACCAGGAAGTGAAATTAAAATACTAAAAACATGGGCATCCTTATCAGGAGGAGGAAATACTGCATGGTGCAACTAAAGTGATCTAGAGGGGTTAATATGTAGGAATAGTGATAGCAGTCCAATTCAGATATGTTAACACAAGAACAGAATCATGAAAATCAGCATTGGTCGGCTGGGAACCAAAAGCAGACCCAGACAGTTTTATAACTTGTATCATTTCCAATCTTAATGCCAACTTTCATAAATTATGGGAAAATTTCATCTGCGCTTTAAAAAGAAAATGCTTTTTAGCATTACCGCATAGTGCCCAGCTGTGTACTAAAGGAGAGTAAAGCTTAGCAGAGACATATAAAAAAGACAGTAGTAAACTGGGTGACTGACAGCACCATGGAGTGCAGTAGACAGCTAGAGATAGCCAAAATATTAGCACATAAGGGAAGTGCCAAAGGACACAGGCCGGTCATTGGCAAGTCTAAAGACTGTGTTTATTGGGGCCAAATAATTTGTTCCTGAAAGTCAGGTAGTGAATAATAGAACTGGGATCCAATCCTTACCTTTTACAAGCCTTCATGTACTTGCAGAAAACAAGTCCAGTTCTGAACTCAAAGCATTAATTCTGATTTCTCTCCACAGGTGCTGCCAGATCTGCTGAGTTTCTCCAGCAATTTCTGGTTTTGCTTGGAATTGGGCAACCCTTCTGGCTCAGGTTCAAGTCCCACCTGCTCAAGAGATGCGTCAACCCTGGTCAAGTTGATTGAAAAAAAAATCACATTGCTTTGTAGGAGCTCTTGTGGTATATTGGAAGTGTCCTGACCTCTAAGCCAGGAGCTGAAAATGTGTTGCTGGAAAAGCGTAGCAGGTCAGGCAGCATCCAAGGAGCAGGAGAATCGACGTTTCGGGCATGAGCTCTTCTTCAGGAATGAGGAAAGTCAGGTAGTGAATAATAGAACTGGGATCCAATCCTTACCTTTTACCAGCCTTCATGTACTTGCAGAAAACAAGTCCAGTTCTGAACTCAAAGTATTAATCAAGGCTTTCCTCATTCCTGAAGAAGGGCTCATGCCCGAAACGTCGATTCTCCTGCTCCTTGGATGCTGCCTGACCTGCTGTGCTTTTCCAGCAACACATTTTCAGCTCTGATCTCCAACATCTGCATTCCTCACTTTTTCCTCTAAGTCAGGAGGCCCAGGTTCAAATGCCACTTGTTCCAGGGGTGTGTTATGCCATTGCTGTATGGATTGACTTGAATTCCTCATTATTCCACAAGAGCACCAGGAAAGGCAGTTTTACATTGCATGCCATTCTGTGTTAGGGAAAGAAAACACTCTTTGGGTATATGTTATAGGAGAAAGTTTTATTTGAATAAGCCAACTGCGCTGCTATGTGCAATCAGTTTGCAGTTCATTGTGACATTAATCCTTTTATCTCCACCTATTCCCTCCGAGATAATCCTCTCTGACCACCCACTTCGTTCCAAATAAATTGTTCCTATTACCATGCTGCGGTTTGGATTTGAGTTTCAGTGTTGGCTGATGCTGAACTCAGCTACAAACATTATTTGATGAATTCCACTAATCAATTGGCAAACATTATTCTGATGTGGAAACACTTAAAACTTCAAAGCTGCCATTCCAACATAACTTAATCCTTAGTTCTTAGGATTGTGTCAGTTGGACACATTTTCCAAGTGACTATTGTCAGCTGTCAGTTAGAAAAGGACAACCAAAATTAGGCACTAGTAAAAATATCATCAATGTTCATGTCGCATTTAGCATAAACTCTTTCCTTTCATCTTTGAGCACCTTACCTGACATTTCCCATACAGCAGGTTTACTCCAAACACGAAGCACTCTGGGAAAGTTATTTTTTTCTATTTTGTGTCTACAGTTGTATTCCCATTGATATCCTCTGTCTCGTCTTATCTGGTTTTCCTTGGCTGAACTATAGCACAAGACTCCATTAAAATTTTTGGATTCTTTGAGTTCCACACTTTAATTACCCTCTTCCCCAAATTGTAAGAAATGAAATTGCAGGTTATCTGCTTTTCACTTCACATAAACAATTTTGCAATCTTCTCTGACCCTTTCCAATGCACATAATGTGCATGTTCTGCTGGAACATTGTCTTTTTGGTACCAAGCGAGTGTAGAGTTGGAAGGAATTCGGCAGAGCTGAATTGAGGCGCCTCATAGCCGATCATGACATGTGTCAACAATATGTTCAGACAAATCAGGACTTCAATTCAGGGAGGGGAAGAAGAACTTGCTTTAATGTAGCAAGTTTCACAATGACCAGATGTCTCAAAGAGCTTTATTGCCAATTAATTGACTTTGAAGTCACTGTTGTAATAGAGGAAGCATGACAGCTGTATTACATGACATCCTTTGAACTTCCATTAATTATATTGTGATAATCTGATTTTAGTGATGGTATTTGAGGGACTGGGTCTTTGGAATAACTTGTCTACCCATCTTAGAAGTAATATCATGTAATCTTTTACATCACAGGTAAATGGGGCCTCGGTTTGATATCACCTCTTAAAGACAGCCCCTCTGACAGTGCACTGTTCCCTCAGTATCAAGCCCTGAAGAGAAACAAATTGCACAAGCACTGCTATTATCACATTGGTTTAGGTCGCACGTAGAAACTTATTTTGTTTTATGCAATTTGTCCAGTTGAAATAGCCTGTAATGATTGAGGTTTTGTTCTGATAAACCAATCATATCACTACCAACTTTGCAAAACGAAAAGTCTTGTAAACATATGTGTTTTCACCTCTCTAATCCAGAACTGTTGGCATGCTTAGTTACTTGACCTTTTCATGTGAAGAACTAACTTACAAAATTTCTCCCCAGGACGACCTTATCAGGACAATTGGTGAAAGTGCCTCTCTGGGAGCAGCAGGGATCGTTGTGTGGGAAAGCTCAAACATAACTCAAAATCAAGTAAGCTATCTTACCAAGCTTTTCACCCCTCATAATTCACTTTGCTACAGTTGTTTAACAGAATACCCATTCTGTCATCATCCTTAAGTGAATAGAAATGTTTGATCACAATCAGCTCTGAACTCAGAAGTAATCAACCAAACTCCAGCAATGATGTCACATGGCACTAAACCGGTTGAGGAAATCTGAAATTTGTAAAGTAGTCATAAAAAAAACTTGATATTTCTGGTACTATGAGTGTACCAAATATAAAATAATGGGGTCATTGAGTTTGCATTGGTTCTTTCAAAGTACATTGTCAATTGCTGGTAACATCAAACAACATTAAGCTTCACCATAGATGGGAGAGGTGATGGCCAAATGGTATAATTGCTCGATTGTTAAACCAGAGAGTCTGATAATGCTCTGGGGACCTGGATTCAAATCCTGCTATGGCGGATGGTAGAATTTGAATTCAATACAAATCTGGAATGAAGAGTCTTGGTGACTATGAATCACTGCCAATTGTTGAGGAAAAGCCCATTTGGTTCACTAATGTTCTTTAGTGGAAGGAAACTGCCACCCTTACCTGGTCAGAGCTACATGTAACTCCAGACCCGTAGCAGTGTGATTGATTCTTAACTGCCCTCTGAATACTGGCCCAGCCAGCAAAGCCTTCATCCCTGTGAATGAATAAAAAAAAGTGAGATTAAAAGTGTGTAAGTATCTGGTTTATAATGGACCAAAGATTATTGGGGCTTTCCAAATTAAAGGTCACAATGTGAGATTCAGGGGTTGTAAGCTGTGAGACTGCAATATCTAGTGTGGAACTCCAACACAGTACCATTTAGCTATGAGGGCCTTTAAAATCTGTGTCAGGGCATAATCCTTAATTCTTGCCCCAAGAGAAGCCAGTGCAAAGATAGCATTTGTTTCAATCTGCCTGAAGAGGTTGGCAGCACAGTGGCTCAGCAGTTAGCACTGCAGCCTCACAGCACCAGGGTCCCAGGTTCAATTCCAACCTTGGCGACTATCTGTTCGGAGTTTGCACATTGTCTGTGTGGGTTTCCTCTGGGTGCTCCAGTTTCCTCCCACAGTCCAAAGATGTGTAGATCAGATGAATTGACCGTGCTAAATTGCCCATAGTGTTTGGTGCATTAGTCACAGGGGAATAGGTATGGGTGGGTTACTCTTCGGAGGATCGGTGTGGACTTGTTGGGCTGAAGGGCCTGTTTCCATGCTGTAGGGAATGTAATCTAACCATCATGCCTCCTGCCTACCCTTTCCCCTGCCTTATTTCTCTTCCTCATTCTAAGTCCCACAACTATCCACCAATGTCTCATTTCTCTCATGTCCACCCATCCCAAAACCCAACAGACCACCTCGTCCATCCCACATGGCGTTTCCCCCCCCCCCCCACAACCCGTGTACCATTCCTATCATCATTGCCCACTCCCCCTCTCCTCACTACCTGCCCCACTCAACTCACTTGCAACGATAATTTTCAAGCCTTGAATTGGGGTCACGTTGGAAACATATTTTGGAGGTACAAGGTGAAGCACCGAGAAAGAAAATAAAATTATCTGAGTAGCACAATCATTTTCAAACCAAAATCACCAAAATAAATTCCGTCTGCATATAGTAATCAGCTCAAGTCAAAAGTTGGAGTGACAGAATGGAGATCCTACTTGGAGGTTTTGGGTTAATTATTGGTGCCTGTTAATCTTCGTAGATTCTATCCACCATTGAGGTCTGATATTGTTATTCAGCTTAGATTCTAGTTCGCTCCAGCAAGATTTCTTGCATCCTCTGGAGCTTTTGGTGCCTTACTTATTGAATACACCATCCTCAAATACATCAACATTCACTGGGTTGTAAATACTCTACTACTTGGGAGAGTGTAAATGTGGCCTGAGATGGCTCCTGCTTTTAACTGTCATGACGATGGGAGTGTAGAGTAAGGGGGATTGAATGGTGTGTACATACGATCCATCTTGCGATGTTACAGTACCCTGGGGCTAATTTGTATAGCCACTCTCTTCCCACCCAGAACTATTGCTCCTTTCTCTTCAGGTTGTTGAAGTGTAACTTGCTGTCGGGTACATGATTTGGAGGCCTAGTGGTATTATTGCTGGGCTGTTATTCTAGAGACCCAGGTTCGAATCCTGCCAGGGCAGATGGCTGAATTTGAATTCAATAAAAATCTGGAATTAAGAGTCTAACGATGACCATGTAGTTAAAAATCACACAATACCAGGTTATAGTCCAACAGGTTTATTTGGCAGCACTAGCTTTCGGAGCGCTGCTCCTTCATCAGGTGATTGTGGAGAATAAGATTGTAAGACGTATTCTCCACGATCACCTGATGAAGGAGCGACACTCCAAAAGCTAATGCTTCCAAATACACCTGTTGGACTATAACCTGGTATTGTGTGATTTTTAACTTTGTACGCTCCAATCCAACACCAGCGTCTCCAAATCACGATGACCGTGAAACATTGTCAATTGACCGAAAAACCTACCTCGTTCAATAACATCATTTAGGGAAGGAAATCTGCCATCCTTACCTAGTCTGGCCTACATGTGACTCCAGACTCACGGCAATGCGGTTGACTCTTAAATTCCCTCTGGGCAATTAGGGATGGGCAACAAAAGCTGGCTTGGCCAGCAACGCCCCCTTCCCATGAAGGAAGTAAAAGAAAAGCTGGTGAAACTTACTGTCTCCCTTGTGTGCCTTTCACTGTGGTGACACTCACTGCACTGAAATTGTTTCCGCAGCAATCGTGCTCAATGTTGCAGAGTTTCATTGACGATGTCTTGGGTCGCTACATCTTAAATGTAACCCGTGCAGCCAGATTGTGCAGCAGGGCGTTGTGCAGCAACAAAGGAAGGTGTTTAAGAAAGAACTGGGAGTCCAGTGACTACCTCCACTTGAACCCGAGCAGCTTCAAGATACACAGAAAACGAAATGGTCAGCTTTCAGTAAAAGGCCAAGAATCCTTCAGTGACCTGTTGTACCTGGCTGAGAAGTTCACCTGTCAGTGCTATGTTGGAAAAAACTGTGACTTTCAGTCCCCTGTTCGCCAACACGACTGAACTTTTTGTTGATTCAGCACGAAACGCATTATTCAAGAAACATACTTCAACTAAAATTGTTAGTTGTCAGATTTTACATTAAATGTAGAGGGAAGGATCACTTTCACCAAATATGGCACAAAGAGGGGAGGTGAGGATTAGCTTTCTCGATCACCCTGCTGAAAAATGGGCTTATGTGAACGTGACACGAAGGAAAAAAGGGAAAAGAAAGACTTGTATTTACATAGCACTTTTCACAACCACTGGATATCTCAAAGCGCTTTACAGTCCATGACTACTCTTTGAAGTTCAATCAAATTTTGTAATGTGTGAAATGGGAGAGCTATTGTAAGCTCAGCACATTCCCACAAGCAGCAATATGATAATGACCAGGACACCTCCTCTTTTATGATGTAGATTCAGGGATAAATATTGGCCAGGACACTGAGGAAAACTCAATAGTGCCATGAGATCTTTTATAGCAGACAGAGGGGCGTCAGTTTAACATCTCATCCAAAAGACAGTGTGGCATTCTGTCCATATGGCACTGAACTGTCAGCATGAAATCTGTAAATCCAGAGACGCAACTAAGGTTCCAGTGACCGGGGTTCGAATCCATGCCATGGCAGATGGTGGAATTTGAATTCAATAAAAATCTGGAATTAACAATCTAATGATGACTATGAATCCATTAGTTGATTGTCAGAAATGCCCATCTGGTTCGCTTAAGCACCAGAGCGGGCGATCAGGAAGCGAGTTCCAGGATTTTGAACCCATAGTTGCAAAGGGCACACAGAATCAAACTCCATATTGAAGATTTAGAATTTCCAGGTCGATGTTAGTCCTGTCTTCCTTCGTTACCTGGTATAATGTAAGCAAGTACATCCAATGCCATTCACACATTTCAGCAACTCCCTTATGAGACTGGCATATTATGTTCTGAAGTTTCTGAAGAAAAACGCTGCTTCCCTTTCTATTGTATGAATACATTCTAAGTCTTTGACGTAGGTGAGGTCCACAGTTTCCTTGCCCACCACAGCAGTGGGAATGAGAGCTTGCAAGCCAGGATCACACAGGGATTAGGGAGTTAATAAAGAAATTCCTCAGACTCCACAGTGTCTTTCAGTTATAGGGGTAAAAACAATGACTGCAGATGCTGGAAACCAGATTCTGGATTAGTGGTGTTGGAAGAGCACAGCAGTTCAGGCAGATCTAAAGTGCAGCGAAATCGACGTTTCGGGCAAAAGTCCTTCATCAGGAATAAAGGCAGTGAGCCTGAAGTGTGGAGAGATAAGCAGAGGAGGGTGCAGGTGGGGAGAAAGTAACATAGAGTACAATGGGTGAGTGGGGGTGGGGATAAAGGTGATAGGTCAGGGAGGAGAGGGTGGAATGGATAGGTGGAAAAGGAGCTAGGCAGGTAGGACAAGTCCGGACAAGTCATGGGGACAGTGCTGAGCTGGAAGTTTGGAACTAGGGTGAGGTGGGGAAAGGGGAAATGAGGAAACTGTTGAAGTCCACATTGATGTCCTGGGGTTGAAGTGTTCCGAGGTGGAAGATGAGGCGTTCTTCCTCCAGGCGTCTGGTGGTGAAGGAACGGTGTTGAAGGAGGCCCAGGGCCTCCATGTCCTCGGCAGAGTGGGAGGGGGAGTTGAAATGTTGGGCCACGGGGTGGTGTGGTTGATTGGTGCAGGTGTCCCGGAGATGTTCCCTAAAGCGCTCTGCTAGGAGGCGCCCAGTCTCCCCAATGTAGAGGAGACCACATCGGGAGCAACGGATACAATAAATGATATTAGTGGATGTGCAGGCAAAACTTTGATGGATATGGAAGCCTCCTTTAGGGCCTTGGATAGAGGTGAGAGAGGAGGTGTGGGCACAGGTTTTACAGTTCCTGCAGTGGCAGGGGAAAGTGCCAGGATGGGAGGGTGGGTTGTAGTGGGCGTGGACCTGACCAGGTAGTCACTTTCAGTTATAGTCATTGCTTGCACAAATGCCCTCTTTTGGATTATCATTATTTTATTCTTAGTTACTATTTGTCTGCAATAAATGCAAACACATACATTCCATAACGAGTTCATTATTTAATTTATTTTTATTTATATATAAAAAAAACTTTATGTTTAATGTTGTATAATACAAGGTTGTGCAAATATTGCAGCTTTCTATGAGCACAATGTAATCAATTTGAACTTTGTCATTTTACAAATAAAATTGTTTATCAAATAGTTTCAAAATGCTTTTAAATTATTGGTTTTTAAATTTTCAAAAAGGAGTTGGATAAATACATGAAATGGAAAATCCTTCAGTGTTGTGGTGAAAGGGCTGAAGTGTGGGACTACTTTCAAAATCAACTTGAGAAATCAACTGTTCAGCGTCAACATTCCACTTTTGTGTACTCTTCACAAACCACCCAGAAAGACTGACTCATACATATTTTAAATTTTATTTAGTTTGGACTCACTTCTTTGTGTGTGTGTGTGTGTGTGTGTGTGTGTGTGTGTGTGTGTGTGTGTGTGTGTGTGTGTGTGTGTGTGTGTGTGTGTGTGTGTGTGTGTGTGTGTGTGTGTGTGTGTGTGTTGCTTTATTATGTCTTTTTATTACTAGTAATAAAATTACTCTTTTGTTAACTCAAGAAAGCGAGGCTAAGTTAGGTTCTTTTAAAACATTTGATCTGAGAGAAAGGCATACCACAGGGGGAGATCATTTTTAAATCAAGAGGAGGAAGTGAGAACTGCAGATGCTGGCAATCAGAGTCAAAAAGTTGGAAAAGCACAGCAGGTCAGGCAGCATCCGAGGAACAGGAGAGTCAACATTTTGGACATAAGCCCTTCATCAAGAATGTTTGAAGATTGGATAAGCTGGGGACTGAGAGATAAATAGGAGGAGATGGGTGGGGCTGGAGAGAAGGTAACTTGGAAGGAAATAGGTAGATGCAGGTAAGGGTGATTTGTGATAGTTCGGAACAGAGGGTGGAGCAGATAGGTGGGAAGGAAGACGGACAGGTAGGACAGTTTAAGAATGACTTGGAGGGTTGGATCTGGGATGAGGATGGGGGAGGGGACATTAGGAAACTCGTGAAGTAGATTTTGATGCTGAGTGGTTGGAGGGTCTCAAGGAAGAAGATGAGCCATTCTTCCTCCAGGCATCAGGTGGCTTGAATCTGGCAGTGGAGGAGGCCCAGGGCTTGCACATCCTTGGCAGAGTGGGAGGGGAGTTGAAGTGGTCGGCCACAGAGCATTGGGATTGTTTGGTGCGTGTGTCCCAGAGATATTCTCTGAAACATTCCGTGAGTTGGTGCCCTGTCTCCCCATTGTAGAGGAGACCACATCGAGAGCAATGACACAATAGATGAAGTGTTTGGATTGCAGGAAAATCTCTGCCAGATGTAGAAGGATCTTTTGGGGCCTTGGATGGAAGTGAGGGGGGAGGTGTGGAGACAGGGTTTTACACCTTTTGCGACAGGAGTTGAGGGTGGGTTGGTGGGGGGCGTAGACCTAACGAGATAATCATAGATGGAATGGTCTCTGTCGAATGCTGATGGGGGTGATGAGGGAAATATATCTCTGGTGATGGAGTCTGACTGTAGGTGGCAGAAATGGCAGAGAATGATGCGTTGTATCCGGAGACTGGGTTGGGTGGAAGTTGAGGATCAGGGGGTTCTATCCATGTTACAGTTGGAGGGGTGGGGTACAAGGGTGGAGATGCGGGAAGTTGAGGGGATACACATCCATGTACCTGTACAGATATCTTTTAAATTTTTAAATTGTATCTACCTCCTCTGGCAGCATGTTCCATACACGCACCACCCTCTATGAGAAAAGGTTGCCCCTTAGATCCCTTTAAAATCTTTCCTCTCTCATCTTAAACCTATGCCTCTAGTTTTGGACTCCTCTGCTCTGGAGAAAAGACTTTGACTATTCACCCTGTGTATGCCTCTCATGATTTTATAAACCTCTATAAGGTCACCCCTCAGCCTCCAAACTTTCAGGAAAAAATGTCCCAGCCTATCCAGCCTCTCCTTATAATTCAAATGCTCCAGTCTCAGAAATATAAATGTAAATCTTTTTTATACTCTTTCCAGTTTAATAACATCCTTCCTATAGCAGAGCAACCAGAATTGTACAGAATGCCCCAAATGAGCCCTTACCAATACTATGTACAGAGTCATAAGAGCGATAGAGACATACAGCACGAAAACAGACTCTTTGATTCAACTAGTCCAAGCTAAACAGATATCCTCACCTAAGTTAGTCCCATTTGCCAGCACTTGGCCCATATCGCTCTAAATCCTTCCTATTCATATACCCATCCAGATGCCTTTTAAATGCTGTAATTGTACCAGCCTCCAGCACTTCCATAACTCATTCCATACATGCACTGTCCTCTGCATGAAAAAGTTGCCCCTTTAAATTCCTTTTATATCGTTGCCTTCTTACTCTGAACCTATGCCTTCTAGCTCTGGACTCCCCCAACCCAGGGTAAAACCCCTGTCTGTTTATCCTGTCCATGACCCTCATGATGTTATAAATATCTACAAGGTCACCCCTCAGCCTCCAACACTCCAGAGAAAACAGCCTCAGCCTGTTTAGCCTCTCCCTATAGCTCAAATCCTCCAATCCTGGCAACATCCTTGTAAATCTTTTCTGAACCCTTACAAGTTTCACAACATCCTGCTGATAGGAAGGAGATCAGAATTGCACACAATATTCCAAAAGTAGCTAAACCAATGTCCTATACAGCCACAGCATGACCTCCCAATTCCTATACTCAATACTCTGACCAATAAAGGAAAGCATACCAAACGCCTTCTTCACTATCTTATCTACCTGCGAATCTACTTTCAAGGAGCTATGAACTCATACTCCAAGGTTTCTTTGTTCAGCAACACTCCCCAGGACCTTGCCATTAATTGTATAAGTCCTGCTAAGATTTGCTTTTCCAAAATGCAGCACCTCACATTTATCTAAATTAAACTCCATCTGCCACTCCTCAGTCCTTTGGCCCATCTGATGAAATCCCACTGTAATCTGAGGTAACCCTCTTCACTGTCTACTACATCTCCAATTTTGCTGTCATGTGCAAACTTACTAACTATACCTCTTATGCTCACATCCAAATCATTTATATGAATGACAAAAAGTAGTGGACCCAGTATCGATCCTTGTGGCACACCAGTGGTCACAGGCCTCCAGTCTGAAAAGCAACCCTCCACCACCATCCTTTGTCTTCTACCTTTGAGCCAGTTCTGTATACAAATGGTGAGTTCTCCCTGTACTCCATGAGATTTAACCTTGCTAACCAATCTCCCATGGGGAACTTTGTTGAGCACCTTACTGAAGTCCGTATATACATCCATACATAATGTCCCAAGTCCTGTACTCAATGCTCTGACCGATTAAGGCAGGCATGCCTTCAATGGAGATAATGAGGACTGCTGATGCTGGAAAGTTACAGTCGATAAAATATGAAGCTGGAAAAAGCACAGCAGGATCAGTGGAGCAGAAGAGTTGACGTTTTGGGGAGGACCCTTCATCAGTACTGGAGAGCGGGAACGGGACTGAGAAATAAATAGAGGAAGGGGAATTGGACTGAGGGAAAGATAAGTGGGGTGGCAATAGGTGGATGCAGGTAGGAGGTGATTGAGATTGGTAAGTGGGAAGGGTGGACCGGATAGGTGGGAAAGAAGATGGACAGGTAGGGTCAGGTTAAGTGGGTAGAGTGGAGAGGGAGGGCTGGACCTGGGATGAGGTAGGGAAATTTCAAAGCTGGTGAGTTCTATGCTGGGGAAATAAGGTTGTAAGTTCCCGAGTGGAAGATGAGGTGTTCTTGCTCCAGTTGTTTGAGCCCCCTTCCTCAGCAGTGAGGGGAGGCTATACTTTCGTCAGAATGGAGGAACCCTTCCCATATACGTGACACTTTGATGTTCTGATACAGAGGCTTAGAAATCGGCTTGCTCCAACCTGCTGATATCGGGCCTTCCTGCTCAGTGAAATCCGATTGGCAATTGAGCCGATCCACATCGCCAAAGTGCTGACGAGAGAAGCCATTCAGAATAGCAGCCTGTGGCTGTCATGTCTGGGACTTATTTCGCTGGAGAGTAGGGGATAGAGAGGTGACTGTATTGAGGTTCATAAAGTCATGAGGGGCATAGATAAAGTGAATGACAAGGTTCTTTTCCCTAGGATCAGGGAGTTCAAAAGTAGTGGGCATATTTTTAAGGTAAGAGGAGAAAGATTTAAAAAGGACATGCGGAGCAACATTTTTACACAGAGAGTGGTTAGTGTGTTCAATGGACTGCCAGAGGAAGTGATGGATGTGGGTATGGCTACAACATTTAAAAGACATTTGGATAAGCATATCAACAGGAAAGGTTTGGAGGGATACAGGCCAAGCATAGGCACATGGGACTAGTTTAATTTGGGAATATGGTCAGCATGGACTGGTTGGAGTGAAGGGTCTGTTTCCATGGTCTATGAATCTACATCAATGTTGCAAGAGAAGTGAACAAATCCACATTAAACGGGGAAGACGAGGAGGTGGAGCATGTGATTGGGACACGCAATACATTATTTTCATAAATGTAGGCCCAGGAGGAGAAACATCCCTGAACCACCACACTCCACATTGACCTGTTCCTGACAGCCTGCAAAGGACTGCTAAGTTAAGTTTCCTGGAATTCCTAAATGTAGCCAGTCAAAGACGCTCTCTACAATTTGGTGAAGGAGACCTCAAACAAGATCTGGGCCTCTTATTGGACAAGGGCTGAGAGCCAAGTATCGACCTGGGCACCTCATTTGAGGCTAATATAATATAGCAGCTGGGTAAAAACAAGGACTGCAGAGAAACCAGAATCTAGATTAGAGTGGTGCTGGAAAAGCACAGCAGGTCAGGCAGCATCCCAGGAGCAGGAAAATCAACGTTTCGGGCAAAAGCCTTCATCAGGTGCACGTAGCCCACCAATCATATCACTGAATTTCTAGGCTGCTGATCCCCCATCAGTAAACTCAGTTAAACTTAAAAATCATACAACACCAAGTTATAGTCGAACAACTTTATTTGGAAGTATTAGCTTTCAGATTGCACCACGGTTTATTCAATATATTGTTTCAGTTTCAATGACACTGATCATTTGCTATAAATTCTGTATCTCATGATCCTGCTCCACAGTTTCCTGATGAAGGAGCAGCGCTCCGAAAGCTTGTACTTCCAAATAAGCCTGTTGGACTATAACCTGGTGTTATGTGATCTTTAACTCTGTCCACCCCAGTCCAACACCAACACCTCCACAGCAGTTAAACTTAACATTAACACCACAAGCAAAAGCATTTTTAGCCAGATGAGATAAGCAAACAAATCTGAAGTTTCACCCTCCACTAAAGGGGGTGACTTCTGATTTTGAGTCCATTTTCTCATGGGATGATGTGACAGAACAAAAAAAGGAATGTCTTCAATATAACTGTTCTACCAGTTGGTGGTGATGTTGTACAATGTAAATAAGCATTGTTAAAGAGTTCATTACTAAAGCATTACCTATGTTAAACAAACCAATAAGGTTGGTACTAAGTTGTCCTTCTCCTCTAAAACTGAGAAGTCACTGCTCATTAAAATTTAAAATCTAATTACAATGAAATCAACCAGCAATTACTCTGATTACAGTGTTCTTAGATGGGCAACATTCTAAATTGTTTAGGGCCCATCATGTTACCAGAGGCTTAATGGAAAGGCTCTATTGATGCAAAGGACAAACAGAACTAGATAAAGCCCCAAGTCCACTTCTGGTCAGTGCTGACTTGTGTTCAGCCAATGCAGCAACTGATGTGTTCTAACGCCTGGGCTGGTAGTGGGTTAGTGTGGAGTACTGGAAAATCAGCTTGCATCACAGTCCTGACTGTGATCTAGTGACCGTCACTGGACTGTGCATCTTTGGAGACATCAGGCAAGAAGGGTCAACTCTGAATGCTCCTCAGTTGCTTCACTTGCCCACCATAAATGTAGGCCCAGGAGGAGAAACATCCCTGAACCACCACACTCCACTTTGACATTTTGTGACAGCTTGCAAAGGACTGCTAGCTAAGTCTCCTGACCTTTTGGAGCCAGAATTAGAATTAGTTTATTGTCATGTGTGCTCAAGTATAGAAAAGTGTACAATGTCGCCATTCCCAACACCATCTTAGGGACAAAGGTATCTTGATACAAAATCTAACCTACAAAATAGAACGTGAAAGAATTAAGTTAAAAGTTCATCATTACAGTCCTTCTATAGCCATGGGACTGCAGTCACTCCACTCTCAGCTTTCCCCATGAGGGCTCGCTCTCCCCCGTGCTGGATTTAGTCCCTCATTGCCAATCGCTAACCAGGCACCACCTTGCAGCCAACAGACATCTGGTCTCGCCATCTGCTTCACCAATAAATGACATCTTTTCTCACCAGCCATTTCACTGCCAACCGCCATCTTGTCTCACCAGCCATTTCACTGCCAACCGTCATCTTGACTCACCTGCCATTTTACTGGCAACTGCCATCTTGTCTCAGAAGCTGCTTCACTGCCGGCCACCATCTTCCCTTACCTGCCATTTCATTGCTGACCGCCATCTTGTCTCACCAGCTGTTTCACTGCTAACTGCCATCTTGTCACTGCCAACCACCATTTTGTCTCGCCTGTCCATTCACTGAAACCGCTACCTTGACTCACCAGCCATTTCACTGCCGACTACCATCTTGTCACTGCCGACCGCCATCTTGTCTCACCTGCCATTTCGCTGCCGATGGCCATCTTGTCTCACTGGCTGTTTCACTGCTAACTGCCATCTTGTCACTGCTGACCGCCATTTTGTTTCACCTGCTCATTCACTGGCAACCACCATCTTGTCTCACCTGCTAGTTCACTGCCAACTGTCATTTTGTCTTACCAGCCGCTTCACTGCCAACCACCATCTTGTCACTGCCAGCCACCATCCAGTCTCACCAGTCAATTCATCAACAAATGACATCTGGACTTGATTGATATGGTTTGTTCCCAACATCCAAGGAACTGTAACCTAGAAAAAGGAAAAGCTGTGGAGAAAACAAATAATATAGCAATGTTGACCTGGACGTGTTCTCACTCTAAAACTCAGATTATAATTTCAGTTGTATGCAAGAAGACAGACTTCCATATCTGTAGGACCATTCATCACAAATTGTACCATCAATAAACCAGTTTCAAGTAAGGTATTGAAAGGAACAGATTTGCACATGTCAATGTGACAGAAATAACAATGGAACAACAGATGAAAAAATTGGTTTGTTTTTAGTGTTGTTGGTTGAATGATAAGTATTTGAGCAGGAAAAATAGGAGAACTGAGTAGCATTTCTGAAATAGATGCTGTGGGATCTTTTATATCAGTCAAGGGGAAAATGGGGTTTGAGTTTATTACTGTCTTAACTGAAAGAAGGTACAGAACATCCAATACTTTGACAGCAAGAAAGGCTCGTGTGCTGGTACTAAAGGGGTTTTTCAATCAGGACAATAATATGTCCGTTATTATAATTTGGAGATGCCGGTGTTGGATTGGGGTGTACAAAGTTAAAAATCACACAACAGCAGGTTATTGTCCAACAGGTTTATTTGGAAACACTAGCTTTCAGAGTGTTGCTCCTGCATCAGGTGGTTGTGGAGTATAAGTTTATAAGACACAGAAGTAATAGCAAAAGTTTACAGCATGGTGTAACTGAAATTATATATTGAAAAAGACATGGATTGTTTGTTAAGTTCAAAGTTTGTGAGAAGATTTGTAGCTCGGATGCTCGTTGTTGTGGTTCTGTTTGCCAAGCTGGGAATTTGCATTGCAGACGTTTCGTCCCCTGTCTGGGTGACATCCTTAGTGCTTGGGACCCTCCTGTGAAGCGCTTCTATAATCTTTCCTTCGGCATTTGTAGTGGTTTGAATCTGCCGTTTCCGGTTGTCAGTTCCAGCTCTCCGCTGCAGTGACCGGTATATTGGGTCCAGGTCGATGTGCTTATTGATAGAATCTGTGGATGAGTGCCATGCCTCTAGGAATTCCCTAGCTGTTCTCTGTTTGGCTTGTCCTATAATAGTAGTGTTGTCCCAGTCAAATTCATGTTGCTTGTCATCTGCATGTGTGGCTACTAAGGATAGCTGGTCATGTCGTTTCGTGGCGAGTTGGTGTTCATGGATGCGGATAGTTAGCTGTTTTCCTGTTTGTCCTATGTAGTGTTTTGTGCAGTCCTTGCATGAGATTTTGTACACTACATTGGTTTTGCTGAGATTGTTGTCTGAGAGTGGCTGTTGGTTTGTGTGATGTTATGAGACCTAGTGGTCGCAGTAGTCTGGCTGTCAGTTCGGAAATGCTCTTGATGTATGGTAGTGTGGCTCGTCCTTTGGGTTGCGGCATGTCCTCATTCCGTTGTCTTTCCCTTAGGCATCTGTTGATGAAATTGCGCGGGTATCTGTTTTTGGCGAATACATTGTATAAGTGTTCTTCTTCCTCTTTTTGCAGTTCTGGTGTACTGCAGTGTGTTGTGGCCCTTTTGAATAGTGTCTTGATGTGTGTGTGAGGGGGTATGAGTGTCTATGAGAGATTGTGTATGTGTGTAAGTGAGAGTGTAAAGGGGTATAAGTCTGTGAGAGGGTGTGTGTGAGTGTGGAGAACACTTCAGCGGACTCACACACATACTCAAACACACACTCTCACAGACACTCACACACCCCCCTCACACACATACCCATATGCACACGCACACATATAAGTTTGTGGTGAATTTGTACTTGAAGAATTACATTTTATTTTGCTCAAAAACTGCATGAATCCATGTAAGGTTCTGCAAATCCTTTTTTTAGAAATAGAATCAGTCTAAACATTGGGGCACAGACAGCCTCACACAGGGCACCTCACACCTTCAATGCATTATCTGCGCTGACATGGCACCAATTATTAAAGTTCACTTGAGAATGTAACTTTAAAAAAGTTTTGGTATTTACATGTGAAAGAACTGGTCATTCTAAAAGCTTGGAGACTCAACAAACAATCCAGGTCTTTTTCAATATATCATTTCAGTTACATCACATGGTAAACTTTTGCTATACATTCTGCGTCTTACGATCTTAAACTCCACAACCACCTGATGAAGGAGCAGCGCTCCGAAAGCTAGTGCTTCCAAATACATATACCTTGGACTGTAATCTGGTATTGTGTGATTTTTAATTCTGTTATTATAAGACAGCCATTGGTCAGTTGACAAAACTCGGACTGAGAATGAGAATGACTGTAACCTCCAGAGTCTTCAACGCAAAAATATGATTCAGCAAGGGGCCACAGTGGGAGAATGTCAATGATACATTGGACTAAGGCCCTTTCTTTAGATTCAAGCGAATGCAAAAGATTTCATAACACTAGTCTTGGCCAATATTTATCACTCTATCAACATCACTAACACAGATCATCTGGTCATTATCACGTTACTGCATGCGGGAGTTTGCTGTGAAGAATTTAGTTAAGTGGTTGCATTCTAAATGTATTTCATTGCCTTTGGGACATGCTGAGCTTGAGAAGGCAGATCTGTTTTGCCTACTTGGGTGGCATGGTGGCTCAGTGGTTAGCATTGCTGCTTCACTATGCCAGGGACCTGGGTTCAATTCCTGCCTTGGGTAACTGTCTGTGTGGAGTTTGCAGATTCTCCCTGTGTTTGTGTGGGTTCCCTCTGAGTGCTCTGGTTTCCTCCCACAGACCAAGGATGTGCATGCTAAGTGAGTTGGCCATGATAATTTGCCCATAGTCTTCAGGGATGCCTAGGCTAGGTGGATTAGTCAAGGGAAATGTAAAGTAATAGGAAATAGGTCTGGCTGGGTTGCTCTTCGGAGGGTCGGTGTGGACTTGTTGGGCCAAATGACCTGTTTCCACACTGCAGGGACTCTATGATTCTTTAGAGCACAGTATCCTTCTCAAATCTGGAGAGTGACAAAGAGATCATTCAGAGGAGGACATGTTTTTAAATTTAATTGAAGCTGGAAATGTGAAATAGTGAGCTGCAGAGACTCCTCGAGTCACTGAGACGTTTTCTTCACTTACTGTTAGTGTTTTTGGTGAGTGGAATATCCTTAATTCCAGTCCAACTACAACAAAGCCATTATTTTTAATTTGTTATAATTATAAGAAAATTTGTTGAATGCATTAAAAAGAGACAATATTCCATGTTTAAATTCATCAATGATCTTCATTAATAAACAAATGCAATATAAATTATAAATATTTATATACAACCTGTTTGAGACATGTTATGACACACCTTCCGGACAGTGAGGGAGTTAACCTGGAACTTTGATCCTTAAAGGTGATTGACTTCCATTGACCACAAGACACATCCACTGGATGGAAATAAGTGTTCAAGCAGATTTAGGACATGACTTCACCATGGAGGATGTTTGTGTTAATTAGTAAGGCCAATGAGTCAATTATTTACTGCATGTCCAGAGCAAACTCAAGTCAGTTCATCGTTAAAGGGAAAAACAGCAAACATTTCAACATCAGAAATGAGCACAGAGAACGTAAAAAAAACCGGGTGGGTTAGTCAGTTACCTCCAAAGGAAAATAACAAGTTATTCTAAATGTGCAACCTTCATTAAAGTAGATAAAGGGTTTGGCATTTAAAATGCCACCTTTCCAAATCACTTTAAAAATGCATACTATTCATTTTCATATTTTCATTTGCAACATCAGCAACAATGATATTGAACGTTGATACAAATAACCCTACTTGGTCCAATAGCTATGAAAAGAAGCACATTTAACATTTATTCTGACATTCTTTGGTCTTAATGGAATTTTCTCTGCTCTTTAACAAAATTCCAAGCATCAAACGTGGAGATTAATGCACACAGTTCACTCTACAGATCAACATTAGTTTTGCATTTGAATTGGAAGACTGGGGTCAGAGTTCAAACCTAACTGAATAATGGTGAGTAACATGGGAAAATACAAGAGAACTAAGAAATCAAAATCTTGATGACGACAAAAGTTTTCACAATTTTACCTCAAGACTTAAATGGCGACTTTAGAATCTCACTGTTGAGCAGTGTCTACCTTATAGTCATATATTTAAATCTCATGAAAGCTGCATCTCACTTTATTCAAAGGCAACTGGCAATTCTCCTGCCTTTTCCCAAGGAAAAGATGGTACAAATTGTTGCCATGAAAATCCGAGTGGGTATCCTGGCAGCTGCAAAATGCCCATCCCAGCTTCTTCACAATGTCATCCCTCCATGGTGACCATACTGCCCGATCCTTCGTCCACCCATCTGTACCAGCGAAACACTGATGTCACCACATCACTGGCCCCGCTCTCAAAGAATCTTCCACACTTCTTCAGCCCTTCAGCACTTCACTTTGGATTTCAGAGATGTCACTGACTTGTAAACTTCTGACAAGTCATTTTGCGTGCAGGGACATTTCGTGCATCTTCACGGGATGCCACTTGATGGCTTTTTTTAGCTTGCTTTCTTGGCGCTCACTCACTTAGTTGAAATCTGCCAGCCTCGATTCACCTCTCATTGTTTTCTTAGCACACTCTCATTGGCTTCAGTACTGACTACGAACTGCCAGCCTCTGCAAAGTTCACATGGTTTTCTCAGTGTTTCAGTGCTCGGTTCCTGGCTGCCAGCTTCTGTGGCTTGCACAGACTTTGTAGCATTGACGATGGGCGGCGCTGAACAGGGAAGAGGGTGAACACATTGCTGTGTGGCATTGGACTACGCCAACATCACAGCTACAACTTGTGCCAGGCATTTCCATGGCAAACACACTGCATGTTCTGCAAGTAAATGGTCATGTGTGAAAGTAAAAAGGTATCAGTCTTCAGTGGGTGGAGAAAAGCTGTAGTGAGTCTTGGGAGTGGACGTACAGTTAGTTAAGGACCTCGCTCGATTCCAGTCCAAGGGTGGGCCACAGTCTATCAGGCACTTGGCCCTAATCAGAGACTGGGGATCCATGTCCTTGCAGTTTGGGGAATGGACTATGGTCGAAGTGCAATCAGTCTCTGAAAGTGGGAAAGCTGTAGCCTATAGGTCTCACAACTGTTACGACATGGAGACAGACAGCTGAATCAAAGCAGCCTTTCTACCTTTGCTTTCACAACAACGTAAAATTAAACTGTCACAGGCCCCCAGAGGGTTCTGAACCAGGCACTTGAATAACAAATTTCAGGTTTGGTGAACGATTAAGTTCCAGTTAAAAATCACATAACACCAGATCATAGTCCAATAGGTTTATTTGGAAGTACTAGCTTCCAGAGTGCTGCTCCTTCATCAGGTAGCTGTCTCCACATTTACCTGACAATGGAGCAGCACTCCAAAAGTTAGTGCTTCCAAATAAACCTGTTGGACTACAACCTGGTTTTGTACAATTTTTACCTTTATCCAACCCAGTACAACACCAGCACCTCCACATCATGATTAATTTCCAGACACCAGTCCCATACCATAAACAAAAGGCTGAAAGTTGTATATCATATAATGTAGCTTCAGCAGAGAGAAAATTAAACAGTACGGTAAGCTGATTAATGTCTGTGCTTTAACCTGGAAACATTTGTTTCCAGCCACCATTCCCATAAAAGACAGAGGTCAAACAAAGAGATAAGTAAGAGGAAATAACAGAACTAGTCAGATTACTTAAATGTTCACCACAATGTGTTTATCACAGGTATAAACATGAAGTCCTTGACTGTTTTTACTGAAACTTTGATCAGAGTCACCTTCTAACAGTGTTCTTCCCAGGGGGTCATTAGGTCTGTTGGAACCTTTTAATCAAAGCTCAGCCTGCAATTAGCCTTGAGGCCTGACCTCACAAACAAACAAAGCTTACCTCCTCTGTTCTTTTTAACCCTAAGTCCATCAGTCAATTCCAGCTCATAACTCAAAACTGAAAAAAAAACAAAATAATGAAAAATCAGCGAAGGTTCTCACACAACAGGGTCTTGAGTATAGAATTAAACTCACAGCCTCAGTGCAGTACTGAGTGAATGCTGAACTGTCTGCTTTCAATGAGATAGTGTACAAAGGCCCCAGTGCTTCTAAATCCAGTAGCAGAACTTCTTAGGAGAGCAGGGAATTTCTCTCAGGTGTCCTACTGAATCACTCGGCCAACATTATTAAGATAGATTATGTGCTCATTATCAAGTTGCTGTTTGTTGAAGCTTCTGGATTAGTGGTGTTGGAAGAGCACAGCAGTTCAGGCAGCATCCGACGAGCAGTATTGCTGAGTGCAAATTGGCTGCCATATTTCTTGCATTATAATACCTATTGTACTTCAAAAATACTCCAGTGGTTGTATAACAGATTGAAATGTGCTGAGATTTTGAAAAGTGTCATATCTGATTTTTCAAAGTCTGTTTGTGGGAAGGATTTCAAGTTATCTCAAGACAGAAGCAGGAGTTAGTGGTGCAATAATTAATACTCATCGTGGGAAGAATAATAGGGTGGTTATCTGAGGAGATTTGAACTTTCCAAATATAGACTGGGACTGCCCTAGTGTTAAGGGTGTAGATGGAGAGGAATTTGTTAAGTACAAGAAAATTTGGTACATATCAAGGACAAAAGGGTAACTAGGGAGAGAATAGGGCTCCTCAAAGATCAGCAAGGCAGCCTACATGTGGAACCACAGGAGATGGGGGAGATTCTAGGCAGGTATTTTGCATCAGTGTTTACTGTGGAGGAGGACATGGGAAATATAGAACATAGGGAAATAGATGATGATAATAAGTGTGCACAAGAAAATTTTCTGATTCGGTATGTGGATGTACCTACTAGAGAAGGTGCAAAACTTGACCGACTCTTGGGAAATAAAGCAGGGCAGGTGACTGGGTTGTCAGTGGGGGAGCACTTTGGGGCCAGTGACCATAATCTTAATTGTTTAAAATAGTGATGGAAAAGAATAGACTGGATCCACAAGTTGAAGTTCCAAATTGGAGGAAAGCCAATTTTGATGGTGTTAGGCAAGAACTTTCAAAAGTTAACTGGGGACAGATATTCACAGGTAAAGGGAGGACTGAAAAATGGGAAGCCTTTAAAGATGAGATAACAAGAGTCCAAAGACAGTATATACATGTTAGGGTGAAAAGTGAGGGTGTTAGGTATAGGGAATGCTGAATGACGAGAGAAATTGAAGTTTTGTTTCAGAAAAAGAATGAAACATATTTCAGGTATAGAGATCAAGTGAATCCTTAGAAGAGTATAAAGGCAGTAAGAGTATACTGAAGAGGGAAATCATGAGGGCAAAAGGGGGACATGAGATAGCTTTGGTAAATAGGGGTAAGGAGGCTCCAAAGGGATTTTCTAAACATGTCAAGGACAAAACAGTAACTAGGGGGAGAATAGGGCCCCTCAAAGATCAGCAAGGCAGCCTACATGTGGAACCACAGGAAATGGGGGAGATACAAAACAAATATTTTGCATCACTGTTTACTGTGGAGAAGGGCATGGAAAATATAGAATGTCAGGAAATAGATGGTGACATCATGAAAAATGTCCATATTACAGAGGAGGAGGTGCTGGATGTCTTAAAATGCACAAAGGTGGATAAATCCCCAGGACCTGATCAGGTGTATCCTAAAACTCTGTGGGAAGTGAGGGAAGTGATTGTTGGGTGCAGAGATATTTGTATCATCGATAGTCACGAGTGAAATGCTGGAAGACTGGAGGTTGGCTAACATGGCACCACTATTTAAGAAAGGTGATAAGGAAAAGCCAGGGAACTATAGACTGGTGAGCCTGACATCAGTGGTGGCCAAGCTGTTGGAGGGAACCCTGAGGGACAGGATTTGTATACATTCAGTAATGCAAGGGATAGTCAACATGGCTTTGTGAGTGGGAAATCATGTCTCACAAACTTGATTGAGTTTTTTGAAGAAGTAACAAAGAGGATTGATGAGGACAGAGCAGTGCATGTGATTTATATGGACTTCAGTAAGGCATTAGACAAGGTTTCTCAAGGTAGACTGATTAGCAAGGTCAGGTCTCATGGAAAACAGGGAGAACTAGCCATTTGGATACAGAACTGGCTCAAAGATAGAATACAGAGGGTGTTGGTGGTGTGTTGTTTTTCAGACTGGAGGCCTTTGACCAGTGGTGTGCCACAAGGATCGGTGTTGGGTCTACTGCTTTCGTCATTTACATAAGTGATTTGGGTGTGAACATAAGAGGTATAGTTAGTAAGTTTGCAGATGACACCAAGATTGGAGGTGTAGTGGAAAGCGAGGAAGGTTACCTTAGAGTACAACAGGATCTTGACCAGATGGGCCAATGGACTGAGGAGTGGCAGATGGAGTTTAATTCAGATAACTGTGAGGTGCTGCACTTTGGAAAAGCAAATCTTAGCAGAACTTATACAATTAATGGTAAGGCCCTGAGGAGTGTTGCTGAACAAACAGACCTTGGAGTGCAGGTTCACAGTTCCTTGAAGGTAGAATCACAGGTAGACAGGATAGTGAAGAAGGCATTTGGTATGCTTTCCTTTATTGGTCAGAGCATTAAGTATAAGAGTTGGGAGGTCATGTTACAGCTGTGCAGGACATTGGTTAGGCCACTTTTAGAATATTGTGTGCAATTCTGGTCTCCCAGAATTCTGGAAGCTTGTTGTGAAACTTGAAAGGATTCAGAAAAGATTTACAAGGATGTTGCCAGGGTTGGAGGATTTGAGCTATAGGGAGAGGTTGAATAGGCTGGAGGTATTTCCCCTGGAGCATCGGAGGCTGAGGGGTGACCTTATAGTGATTTATAAAATCATGAGGGGCATGGATAGGATGAACAGACAAGGCCTTTTCCCGGGGGTGGGAGAGTCCAGAACTAGAGGGCATACATAGGTTTAGGATGAGAGGGGAAAGATATAAAAGAGACATAAGGGCCAACGTTTTCGCGCAGAGAGTGGTGCATGTACGGAATGAGCTGCCAGAGGAAGTGGTACAGGCTAGTACTATTGCAGCATTTAAAAGGCATCTAGATGGGTATGTGAATAGGAAGGGTTTAGAGGAATATGGGCCAAGTGCTAGAAAATGGGACTAGATTAGGTTAAGATATCAGGTTGGCATGGACGAGTTGGATTGAAGGGTCTGTTTCCATGCTGTACATCTCTTTGATTCTAAGACAAACAAAAGCCTCGCATTTATTCATAGAATCCCTACACTGTGGAACAGGCCATGCAGCCCATTGAGTCCACATTGCCTCACCAAATAGCATCCCACCTAGACCCATCCCTCTACCTTACATCCATGAACACTGTGGGCAATCTAGCATGGCTAATCCACCCAACCTGCACATCTTTGGACTGCGGGAGGAAACCCAGACAGACAAAGGGAGAACATGTACACTCCACCTAACCACACAAGGCTGGAATTGAAGCCAAGTTCCTGGCACTGTGAGGCAGCAATACTAACCACTCAGCCACCCTGCCATGATTTAGCTTCCTTCACTCATACATCTCCAAAGCAGAATAGAGAAAAATCAGATTGCCAGTAGGCACACTTAGGAGACAAGATTTTTTTGCCAGGAACATTAAAGGCTGATGTTTCGTGTTTATCAATGGAAATAGAATTAGGTATGAGATTCAGTATTAATAGCATCTATTCAGCTTATTTATCAAGCTAACCATCATGTGTCTTTTCGTAATGTGAGACATGTCGCTGTTCTGTAACACAATTAACTTTATTTCGTGAATGTATTGCTGCAATTCTTGCAGGCAAATGATTGTTTTGTCTGGTTTTAATGCAGCAACCGAAATGCTGAGACCTTTGAAATTTGGAATCGGCCAGGAAGCTGGTTAATTGGTAACATTCATTCATTCCCCATGAGTGCTTTGTGCTAAATCATGGAATTCTTTCTTGTGCTTTGCAGTGTTGATCCGGATATTGTGACAATTAGTCCTGTCCATAATTAATCCATGCATGGACTGTGAGAATGGGTTATGAGACTCTATCATGTTCTGCATAGTTGTGCAGAGCGCAAATTAAATAAGTCACTTTTGCAATTATTTAATGTACTCTGATCACCCATCAGAGATTTCCCAGGACAAAGCTAAGAAGAATGCAAACTGGCTGGTGAAGCAGAAACCAAGACACAATTCCTTTTTTTAATGGGAGAGTTTATTGACTTTATCAGTCTCATACCACTCATATCAATGTCTCAGTATCTCAAATTTATAGGTGCCAAATGGTAAATAGTTCAGACCTGCTGCCTGTCTTCACAATGCAATTGACATGACATTAACAAACCTTAACAATGTGATTGACAAGGTAGTAATAATTAGTAAAACATTTCTCTTTCAATGTCATCCTTTATATATATCATTTGCATGTCATCCTTTATTTGGTAGATAATATGATTTACTTGGGATCATTTTGGAATTTGCTAGGGGCTTGCTTTGGAAGGACTATGAACTGATATGTGTCATTTTCTGACCATTCGAATTAACAATTGGGAAAACATACACAATTTGAACTCAGTTTTGTTACACAAGTAAAGAACTTGAATTTGTAGAGTACATTTTATGTCCTTAAAACACCACAGAGTGCTTCACAGTCACTTAATTACTTTTATCATGTACTCCTCTCTGTTATTATCAAGTCAACATTGCAGACAATATACACAGAGTAATGGACTGAAAGACAACAACCATTTGAAAAGTGGAAAGTGAGAACTGTAGAAGCTGGAGATCAGAGTCGAGAGTATGGTGCTGGAAAAGCACAGCAGGAGAGGCAGCATCTGACCAGGACAATCGGCGTTTCGGACATAAGCCCTTCATCAGGACTCCAGAGTACATTGAGACTCATTTTCTCCTATGAGAAATTACCCTTGAACATGCAGTTGCTTGGCTTATAAAAAGAGTTACTCATTGGACCATGGCTCAAACACATCACAAAACCTTCTCCAAATCCATAAAATGTACATAGTTAACCCAAGATTTAATTTTACCCAATACTTAAGACCCACATTGAATGAGACAATAATGCAATTCGTAGGAAATACTTCGACACCTCAGCAATTCAATGTAAGAAAATTTGGCCAATGACCAATAAACCTTCTGTATTCAGAATTATAAGATCAAAGATTTTGAGCCATGTTGACAATCTAAGAGGTCGAGAGAGTGGTGATGGAAAAGCACAGCAAGTAAGACAGCATCCAAGGAGCAGGAGGATCGATGTTTCGGACATAAGCCCTTCATCAGGGCCAGAGCGGCTGAGTCCTCCCATTTAACTCTCAGTCCCCGGTCCCACAAACATCATTCCTGATGAAGGCCTTATCGATTCTCCTGCTCCTCAGATGCTGCATGACCTGCTGTGCTTTTCCAGCACCACATTTAAACGAAATGTCTAATAAGGTTGTATATGAGACAATGCAATCATGCCAATTTTCCACAAAGCACTAGATTCTGGAAAGATTCCATCAGATTGGAAAATAGTAATTATAACCCCATCTTATTCAAGCAGCGAGGGAGGCAGAAAATAGGCAACACTTGCTACTCCTCTCCCTCTGTCCACACATAAAAGCACTGAATCTTTTCATTTCTGAAGAAGAATCAAGTCAGACTCAAATGTTAACTCTGTTTCTCTCTCCACAGATGCTGCTGAGTTTCTCTAGCACTGTTTTTATTGTTAACTATAGGCTGGTTAGCTTGAAGTTTTTCATGAAGATGGTGTTAGAATTGATCATTAAAATGTTTATAGACTTTAAAAACTACCGATGTAATTGGGAAAGATCAGCATGGTTTTATGAAAGGGTAATTATGTAGTATGTGGAATTCAAAACACAAACAAATAAGCTATGATCTTATTAAATAGTGGAGCACACTTGAGGGTCTGAATACTCTACTTCTGCTGCTAATTTGTATGTTAAAATATTTTATTTCCCTCTGAGTTACAACACCTCGATTCTCAAGACCCTTGGTCCCAACATGGTTGACAGGAAGCCTATTTCATTGCTACAGCTCCCAATTTCACCAGTACTTATGCCAGTGACCCCAGGACCAAAAACCCATTTCATCTATGTCATGTTGATTGTCTTCCAGCAACTATAGCCATCTTGGCTTTGTGCTACGTACGACTCTGACCAGTGGAGAGCTTATGATCTGTCTGTCATAGACTTCAATTTTGCGATGGCACATCGATGTCATTCTTAACCTCCATTGTTATGATTCAATGATTATGTGAATGAAGCTGCCAACAAGGGTAACCAAACAAAAAATTATGCCAGGGTTCCAAAGGACAAAATCCTGACAGCAAATAGCATTCAGAATAAATTCTGAAATGCATTGGAATAATTTTGTGGGAAATTAAATAGCTGGCTTGTATGGATTAAGTATTTGCTCAAAGTTTGTGTAATTATTTCATTATTTTCATGTTGCATTCAGACAGATAAGACCTGTCAGTTCGACTTCACTCCTTATGATATAACCTGACAGAAATTTGAGCCTCGAACCTGTATTTTGCATGGAGCTCAGTACCACAAACACATGGGATGTTTGCACATTGAGCCATTGAGGAGTATTTAGCCAGATTTAATTGAAGAAAGAATCATTTGTTCTGCTGATGATTACAATGTTCAGTCTTATGTTTATCTACAGAAGAGATGGCTGATTAACATGTGATACATGAATTGCCAAAGATATTGAATCACAAAATGGAAATAGAAATCACAATATTAAGCATGCTTGTGCATTGCAGCATGAAATTGAATACTGGCATTTATATTGTTCTAGTTCTGTACAGTACTCCCACGTACACACACTGACTTGGGCTTTCCCACTGTCTCATAATGCACACTACGCAGCATCCCTCAATATCTCAACGATTTCTCGGATTGTTCATCTTTTTTCCCAGTTATTCACTCTATTTATTTTGTGCTATACTGATGAGGGGACTTACTATTGAATTCCCTTGTCACTGTGCAAGCTGGAAATTGTCTTTCTGCACTCAGACGCCTGGTTATTAAGATGAGAATGTGCTGAGACTCCTACAGCAGCTCATTATCTGTCAAATTGCTGCCGTCAATGAAGTAAAGTTGCTGGGTTTCCCGTGAATGTTTTATGCTCTTCCACCACACCAAGTGAAAATGCATTGATAGAAATGATTTGAATGAGAATATCGAAGGCATGGTTAGCCAGTTTGCAGACGACACCAAAAGTGGTGGCTTAGTAGACAATGAAAAAAAGTTTTCTAAGATTACAAAGGATCTTGATCAAATGGGTCAATGGGCTGAAAAATGGCAATAGGAGTTCAATCTGGATAAATGTGAGGTATTGTATTTTGTTTCAACAAACAAGGGTAGGGCTTATACAATTAATGGTAGGGTCTTGGATAGTGTTGTAGACCAGATGGACCTAGGGGTGCAGGCACATAATTCTTTAAAATTTGCATCATATACAGACAGGGTGGTTAAAAAGGCAGTTGGCATGCTTGCCTTCATTGCTCAGTCCTTGGAGAATAGGAGTTGGGATGTTATGTTGAGGGTGTACAGGACTTTGGTGAGGCCTCTTCTGGAATACTGTGTCCAGTTCTGGTCACCCAGTTATAGAAAGGGTATTATCAAGCTGGAGAAAGTTCAGAAGAGATTTACCTGAATGGTGTCAGGATGGAAGGTTTGAGTTATAAAGAAAGGCTGGAGTAGGCTGGGACTTTTCTCACAGGAGTGTAGGAAGTTGAGAAGTGACCTGATAGACTTTTATAAAAATAGCGAGAGGTATAGATAGAGTTGCTGGTAGTTGTCTTTTCCCTAAGATGGGGAATTTCAAGGCAAGGAGAGAGATTTAAAAAAGACTTAAGAGGCAAATTTTATACATAGAGGGTGGTTCACATGTGGAATGAATTTCCTGAAGAAGTGATGGATGTGGATACAATTACAGCATTTAAAAGACACTTGGATGGATACAGGAATAGGAAAGATTTGGAGGCATATGGGCCTGGAGCAGGCAAGTCCCCAGTGTGTCCAGAACTAGAGGGCATAGGTTTAGGGTGAGAGGGGGAAGATATAAAATAGATCTAAGGGGCAACTTCTCCACGCAGAGAGTGGTGCATGTATGGAATGAGCTGCCAGAGGAATGGTGGAGGCTGGTACGACATTTAAAAGGCATCTGGATGGGTACACAATCAGGAAGAGTTTAGAGGGATATGGGCCAATTGCTGGCAAATGGGACTAGAGTAATTTAGGATACCTGGTTGACATGGATGAGTTGAACCAAAGGGACTGTTTCCATGCTGTATATCTCTATGAGTCTCGACAGCAACCATTCAAAGCAACACTGAAATGTCAGGACAACTTGTGTGCTTAGTACTGGGAGTGGAACTTGAACTCATGATTGTCTGATGCTGATGGAACAGGGATATATTTCCAGCTGAGGAGGGGACTGGCTTGGTGGGGAACTGTGACCCTTGGCGATGGTGCTGTTTTACGGTGTACAGAGAGAGAGTGAGTTACAGTGGTAATATGCACTTTACAAGCAAGTTATTGTCTGGAGCTGTGATTAGTAATGACAACTTCCTTTTCACCACACAGCTGACAAGGCCCCTCCTAGAATATTAGATGCCCTCAATAAACCTTCACCTCGTATATCCTTTCCTCCACGAAATTAATGTTATGTATTAGAGTGAATTCAAATTCTGCATTTATAATTAGATTTATTTTACACAAGAAAGGACTATATGATGCTGTTAATTGTACATTTTAATTGTTCTACATTTTTCAGAGGTTATATACCAGAAGAAATGCAGATTAGGATGTGTAATATGCCTCACATGATGCAATATTCTGTGTTCTAGCAACAGTTACTGTATAATTTTATGCAAACTTGACACAGTCATTATGATAGTGTGGGCTAGATTAAATTAGAATCTTTAATGTTAGTTACATGTTTGCACGTAGATGTACAAATTTGTAAACTTGGTGCATAAACATAATGAAGAAAATAATATGAAATTTTGGGAATAATGACAATGTAAGTGCATGATAATCTATATGTAAGTCAGTATAGTATATGTGGATGCATATTGGTAGATCTAGACCTTTCATTCCCACTGCTGAAACCTATTTATTTATCTATGGAGTTTCATGAATAGTTGATTCAGCTTTTTTGCCACACCCACCCTCCCAAACTGTCACACTCTTGGTGTCTGCCTAGTTTGCCTAGTGCTTGTTCTGGCCACAAATCTCTCCCACCCTTACTGCCTATATGTTAGCAAGATTTACAAGTTCATAGCAAATCCGTATGTCCTGGTTATAAGCCCACCATCACCACACTGTTCCAAAAGTATGCATTCACTGCCATACTTAGAATTTTTGCCCATTCTTACCTATTCTACTCCATGTACATATAACAAGTGATGTGGGACTATCTATGGAGTATATATACATCACTGTTGTGATCTGAGGCCATACCATTAAATTTATATTACTAGGAACCAGTAAGTAAGTTTTTGAGAGTAGATAAATGTTAGATACTCGATACTTACTAAGAGAATATCACAAGATTTTAAGATTTTGAAAAAGCTTTAGTAATGCTCTAACTTCACAATGAAAAGTTGGAACAGTAATGCAGTCTACATGTATATACACACAGAAAAATATATTCTAACATCCTGACTTAAACTGAGGTAAACATGTGTAACAGACAAATTGTGGTTGAGCACTCCACAGAGCATTTAAAATAGCAAAATGCGGTCAAGAAAGATTCTACAGATTTCTCAGCAACTGCCCCAGATGTTAGTGACGCTGTGGTCATCCAATCTCATTAAAAGATTCCAATTCTTTTCTTTATAAGATTTAACTGCAGAGCTCCCTCAAAAGCCACTCTGATACAGTTACATGGCTCTTGAGTTTAAATCTTGCCATAATGGTTTTAGATTTTAATTAATTTATCAAAACTTGGGGAAAATAAAGCCGATAGGGGTTAATTATGTTATTGTATTAGTAACAGTAACCATGACTATGCTGAGCTGTCATGAAAGATTAACCTGTTCATTCATTTCCTTTAGAGAAAATCATTGCCATCCTTGCCTAGTGCAGGATATCTGTGACTACAGCCCCACAAGAATGTGGTGAATGTTAGAATCAAGGATGAAGCATTGAAGACGAGTTTATATACCTTAACAGGCTTTTACTTACAATAATGCATATTACATATTACCTACTTCCTAACCAACACTGACAGTTTCAGCTTGCTCCTGTATATGATATATGTATATATAAAAATAAATGCTCACCCTCTAAATACAATTAAACTCTAACTTTTCTTAATGTTGTTATGTGAACATTGATCAAATGACCAACATTTTACCCAATCCCTACTCACCATAGAGGAGGTAGTGTCTTCTTGAATTGGTGGAGTCTGTGTGATACACGCGCACCCTATCGCTGCTACAAGCTTTGGTGCTTGAAGATATGATTTTAAAAGTTTTGACTGGTAGGAATGGTTACAAATTGAACTGAGACAAAGCAATTGAACAGCCACCTCAAGGTTAAGGTGATACATTAACAAATTGCCTTCAGAGGATGTTAAAATAGAGATCATCTATAATTTAGGCACATATTGAAACGTAACATGGCCACAGGAAGACATTAACAAAGTGCTTGACGTTGACAAGATGTGTGTCATGGTCAGACCACCCAAAAAATGTCTTGGAAAAGACACTGGGACCAATATTTCAAAGGAGGTTTCAGTTGTATTTTGGCATGAAAAAATGCTGTCTGCACAATCTCTCTCTCTGCAAAATTGGCACTCGGTTCACTCACAAAGACTCAAGAATTTTCAATAACTGCAACATTTGTTACCACTGACTGCATCCAACTAATTGTCATCAGCCTTAGGTTAAAACCCTATGCCTAAAGTAGGGAATTGAATCTGTGAAAAAAATTAATAAGGGGGTGGGCAAGTGACTGAGTGAGTATGAAGTTCGTTTAGGATGCAGATTTTAAAATAAATTGAATAACAGCCGGAAGTACGGAAGAAGTTTAGGAAAAACCCTCTATGGGACACGGTTAAGTACAAGGTTTCTGGCTCAAAGTTTTGCAGGCCGGAAGTATGACCACATTCCAGGCACAGAGGTCATAACCCCATTCACGGCCCATAGAATTTTCCCTCCATTAACTTTACCGGATGGAAGATTGAGCAGGTCACATGCTCTTCGTGCTAAACTTCGCAATCAAGTTCTTAATTTCGACACGTCGTGCAAAGTTCAGTACTGAGAGTGGTAAAGTGAATAGTTCATCCTCTAAGTATTTGTCCCCTTTTATCCCGCACTAACACATCCGGCAATGTTGAAAGATCCACTTGACCCTTTGACAATCGGCAATTATTAGCTAACTAACAATAGTTAATTAAAACAGAATTGCTAACTTGCTTGCTGAACCTGCTCAGACACAGATTTTTGTGTTGTGGATTTCTGCACCAATCCTTGTCAGAGGTGTGAAGTAATTATTTTGATCTACTGTTTTGACCATTGAACTTGTTAATCGATAATCACGGATTAGAGTTAAAACATGTCAAGGAAAGTTGACTGTTTTTGACTCCAGCAAAGCTGCTTGGACCTGTGATTGAAGTCGAAACGCATTCATATAAATTTTGCAATCAAAAGCCAACAAAAAGTGACAGAAATTGTAACAGAATGCAAATAAACTCAATGTGAAACATCTGCATTTAACAGCAGTATTATCATTAACATGAGTCAGTAGTACTGCAAAGGAAGTAGGTCATGACAAGCACATAGGGTAAAAAATGAGGTCTGCAGATGCTGGAGATCACAGTTGAAAATGTGTTGCTGGTTAAAGCACAGCAGGTCAGGCAGCATCCAAGGAATAGGAAATTCAACGTTTCGGGCATAAGCCCTTCATCAGGATGCCCGAAACGTCGAATTTCCTATTCCTTGGATGCTGCCTGACCTGCTGTGCTTTAACCAGCAACACATTTTCAACCATGACAAGCACATACACCATATTGTCCTACATGCTGAACTAATGAAGCCGAGGACGAGTTTTCTTTTGTTCTCATGCCTAACTGAGGATCAATCGGGAGAAGTGAGATTCAATCACCTTGTGGGAAAAGCTATTTGATACACATTGATCACACAAGTATCACTCAGCCTCCCCACCTCCCCCATCTCAGCCGACCTTAAATCTGAAGCTTTGTATTTACCTGACACTCTTGTAACCATTTCACGTGCTCATTGCTTCATAGAACATAGAACATAGAAAAATACAGCGCAGTACAGGCCCTTTGACCCTCGATGTTACGCCAATCCAAGCCCACCTAACCTACATTAGCCCACTTTCCCCCATATGTCTATCCAATGCCTGTTTAAATGCCCATAAAGAGGGAGAGCTCTCTCTGCAACAGCTTCCTGCTGTTGCAGAACACAGCTTGTTCCTTTCAGTGAAGATGTAACTGACAAGACAGAAATATCACTTCATTCTATGCTGTTTTGTAATGAGGGAACAATTGGGTTCTTTTTACTTGTAGGATCTGTTTATAAACTATGTGTATTGCCAGTTGAGAATCCAACTTTTTGTCACTTGGTCACATTTTTGCTTGACTGTCAATAACATAAATGATGAAAACCTGTTTGTTTCTTTCACTCAACTTCACATACACTATTTCCAAATTCAATATTGATCCCTAAAAGACAAACTATCACTATTGCCATTTAATGTGGGTGTAGAATTAAAAGACACAAGCATAAAGTCCACAACGTTCACATAAGGTTAAAGAGTAGAAAATATTTCTCCACAGGATGATGAGTATTTCTTTTGGCTTGGTGGTGCACACAGAAATGGGTCATCATGTTTAGGAGTGTCTAAATTCCACTCATGAGAATATTGTGTTTATCTGTCAAGGGCACATCCTGCTCAACCATATCCAAGGAGCATAAATTCCAAATGTCAGGTGCCAATGTGCGCACAAGGTACTGCTGGAGTTTGAAAGGCAGAATCTGAACAGTCTAACAACACACGAGCCATTGACTTGAAAGGTTATCTAAAGCCAAGTTGAAAGGACGCCAGTCTCAATCCCACGTGTTGAGTTTTGAGTTGAGTGTTCTATCGTCGAAGGCATCCCGCCAATGACTAGCAATCCATTTCGGAAGAGTGCAGAGGTGCTTAGGTCATTAGCTATCAAAGAAATTGAGCCATTACCATTCTAGATGGAGGCCAATTGGCCCAACCAGTCCATGTCAGACTTTGTAGAGCATTCAGCTGAGCTCAGTCAACGTAGTGGCAGCAGGAGAGCAGAACAGAGCAGAGCATATCTGGAAGTAAACAATGGTAGGAACTTCTGGATAAAAGCTTGAGGAGTGGGTCCTGGATTAAGCTCCTTCGGAGTGGTGGCAGGAGCAGAGCAGAATCAAGAACCAGTTTTATAGACTGAGTGAGTAGTGTCTAGAGTATAAAGTATTATTATTTTTTTGAGGTTTGTAGTTTGTTAGGAATAAAGCATGAGAAATCTGATTTTGATGAGCAGTGGGTAAGGTAGTGTACTTGGTTCCTGGCTTATTGTCTACGTGCTCAGGCTCACAATGGCAGGAGAACCCAACCCCTGTAGAATGCTCCTTCTGCAACGTGTGGGAAATTAGAGGCACTTCCAGTCTCCGTGGTGACCATGTATGCAAGATGTGTGTTCAGCTGCAGGCCCTGATTTGGCCACATGAAGCTATGGATAGACTGACTATGGAGCATCCATGAGGCTGAGAATCGCACATCTAGCAAGCTGGTCACACCACCAGTAAGGGTTCTGCAGACAGAGAAGAGTTGGGTGACACCAGAACTACAAGTAAACATAAGCAGGCAGTTCAGGAATCCCCTGTAGCCATTCCCCTTTCAAACAAGCATATTGTATTGGTTACAGTTGGGGGGGGGGGGGTGGTATCTCAAGAGAAAGCAACAGCAGCAGCCAGTTCATTGGCACCACAACTGACACTGTTGTACAGCAAGGAGGGTCAAAGTTAGGCCAGCAGTAGTGACAGAGGATTCAGAGACAAGGGCACAGGTAGGTGTTTCTATGGAGGTGAGCAAGACTCCAGGCTGGTGTGTTGCCCCTCTGGTGCCAGGGTCAAGAATGCCTCTGAGCAGACAAAATGTATTCTGAAAGGGGAGACTGAGTAACCAGTAGAGATGATCCATATTGGTTCCAACAATATAGGCAGAAAGAGAGACAAGGTCCTACAGAGGGAATTTAGGGAGTTAGGCAGGAATTTGAAAAGCAGGACCTCTGGGGTTGTAATCAGGCTTACGTCCTGTGCTAGTGAGGCCTGAAATAGGAAGACAATAGAGTTGAATGCATGACTAAGGAGTTGATGTCGGAAGGAAGGCTTCAGATATCTGGATCATTGGGATCTTTTCCAGGGACCTGCACGAGAAGGACGGGTTACACCTAAATTGGAGACGCACCAATATCCTGTCTGAGAGGTTTGTTAGTGCCACTGGGAGAGTGTAAACTAGGGTGGCAGTGGTTTGGGAGCCAGAGCAGCAGGTCAACATGTGGAGTGGTTGAGTTGAAGGTAGAGGTTAAGTCAAATAAGTCTAATAGGAAGAACAAGCACGATCAGTTTAGTGAGACTGGTAATCTGAGGTGTATTTATTTTAATGCAAGGATTATAACAGATAAGACAGATAAGGCAGATGAGCTTAGAACCTGGATTAGTGCATGGGTCTACAATGTGGCAACAATTACAGAAATTTGGTTGTGAGAAGGGCAGGGCTGTCAGCTCATTGTTCCGGTGTTTAGATATTTCAGGCATGAAAGAGAGGGATATAAAAGGGGAAGGGGGGTGCATTATTGATTAAAGAGAGGACATCTTGGAGGTCATATGTGTAGAATGTAGGAATAAGAAAGGTGCAATCACCCTGACAGGTTTATGCCATAAGTTTCTCAATAGCCAATGGGAGACAAAGGGACATATATGTAGGCTGATCAAAGAAAGATGTAAAGCATGAAGGTTGTTGTTGTTGGTTGTTTAACTTTCCCAATATTGACTGGGACTTCTTTAGTTCCGGGGACTTAGATGAACGCAGTGTGTTGGATGCATTCAGGACGGTGTCTTGAGATATTATGTAAATAGTTCAAATAGGGAAGGGATCATATTCCTCATTCCTGAAGAAGGGCTTATGCCCGAAACGTCAACTATCCTGCTCCTCAGATGCTGCCTGGCCTACTCTGTTTTTCCAGCACCACATTTTTCAACTCTGGTCTCCAGCATCTGCAGTGCTCACTTTCTCCTAAGGGACCACACGAGACCTTGTTTTGGGTAATGAGTTTGGCAAGGTGATCAAAGTTTCAGCAGGAGAGCATTTTGGGAACAGTAAAATTCCATAAGTTTTAAGGTAGTGATGGATAAGGATAAGAAATGTCATTGGATGAAAGTGCTTATTGAAGGAAGGCTAATTACAACAGTATTAGGCAGGAACTGGAGAAATTAGACTGGGGATGGCTGTTTTGAGGGTGAATCCAAAACTGACATATGGGAGTCTTTTAAAGGCTAGTTGATTAAAGTTTAGGGCCAGCATATTCTTGTGAGGATGAAAGATAAGAATGGCAAGTTTTGGGAAACCTGGATAACAAGAGATATTGAAAATTTATTCAAAAGGACAAGGAAGCATAAGTAATGTTTAGGAAACGAAAATCAAAATGTCCTTGAGTATAAAGTAGCAGAAAAGACCTTAAACAAGAAGTTAGGTGAGTCAGAACAAGCCTTGAATGTCCTTTCAAGTAGAATTAAGGAGAATCCCAAGGCATTTTATACATCGGCCAAGAACAAGGAGGGAGCTCGAGAAAGGGGAGATCCACACAAGGATGAAGTGGGGAATTTATGTATAGTGCCAGAGGAAGTGGGTGAGATCCTTAATGAGTGCTTTGCATCAGTATTCACCAAGCAGAAGGATATGGATAATGGCAACCTTAGGGAAGGGTATGTTGATATTCTAGGGCATTTTGATATTAAGAAGGGGAGGTGTTGGGTGTTTTGAAAAACTTTAAGCAAGAGAGGTTCCAAGGATCTGATGGGATTTATTCCAGGACACTGAAGGATATAAGGGATGAGATTTCTGGGCCTTTGACAGAAATTTCTGTATCTTCATTAGCCACATGTGAGGTCCTAGAAGACTGGAGAATAGCCATTGTTGTTCTTTTGTTTAAATAGGGCGACAGGGACAACCGGGAAATTATAAATCATTGAGCCTTACATCAGTGGCAGGAAATTTATTGGAGAAGATTCTTAGGGACAGAATTTACTTGCATTAGGAGAAGAATGGACTTAGTAGGGATAGTCGGCATGACTTAATGCAGGGGACATCTTGTCTCATGAACTTGATAGAGTTTTTTTGAAGAAGTGAAGAAGATGATTGATTAAGATAAAGTAGTGGATGCTGTCTCCATGGACTTTACTAAAGCATTTGACATGGTTCCTTATGCTGGTTTGGTCCAGAAGATTAATGGGACCTATACTGAGGTGGCAAGTTGGATACAAAATTAACTTGGCCATAGAAGACAGAGGGGAGTTGTGGAAGGGTGTTTTCCTGACAAGAGGTCTATGAGAAGTGCATAGACCTCTGTTGTTTATAACATGTCTAAAAGATTTGGATGAAAATTGAGGTGATCTGATCAGTAAGTTTGCAAAAGATAACAACTTTTGTGGAGTTGTGGATAGTGAGGAAGGTTATCAAAGAAGAATAGCAGGATATAAATCAATTGGAAAGTTGGGTGAGGAAATAGCAGATGGAGTTTAATCCAGCCAAATGTGAGGTGATACATTTTGGGAGGTCAAATGCAACAGGAGATTGGACAGTAACTGACAGGAGCTTTAGGAGCATTGATATCCAGAGGTATCTTGGGGTGTAAGTCCATAGCTCCCCAGTGCATAGCTCCATAGCTTGGAGTGTAAGTCCATAGCTCTCCAGTGCAAGTAGATAAAGTGGTTAAGAACGCATCTGCCATGCTAGCCTTCATCAGTTGGGGCATTGAATATAAAAGTTGACAAGTCACTGCAACAATATAAGACATTAGTTCAGCTGTATTTAGAGTGTTATGTGCAGTTCTGGTTGCCATACTATAGAAAAGATGTGGAGGGTTAGGAGAAGGTGTAAAAGAGATTTGCCAGCTGTTGTCTGAATTAGAGTGTACTAGCTATAAGGAGAGATTAGACAAACTTGGATTGTTTTTGGTACAGTATTCAAGGCTGAGGGGCAATCTGATAGAAGTACATAAAAGCAAGTTTTTTGTGGGGCAAGTGTTAACACAGAGTTTGACATGTGCATGGAGCTTGCTGCCAGGGGAGGTGGCAGAAACAGATACAATAGCAACATTTAAGAGGCATTTCGACAGATACACAGACAGGCAGGGAATAGAGGGATAATGACCACATGCAAGCAGATGGGATTAGTTTAGAATGGCATCATAATCAGCACAGACTTGTGGGATGAAGGGCCTGTTCCTGTGCTGTACTCTTCTATCTTTATAGCTAATCCATTGACTCTCATTCCCCTGTTTCATCACTATCATCCTGCAAGTTTATTAGACACCTATCAGAGAAGGCTACTGACTTGATCATGATTTTTCACCACCAACTAGTTGAACCCCAAAAGGCCCTGCCCATAACATTGTCTACCAAGGAATACAAATTGTCTACTTAAAGAATGGAAAATGTAATAGATATCCATTTAGGGCAATAAAACGTTATTACTTTGAAAGGTGTAGTGAAAGAAAGTTAGTGCTTCTTAAAGTCATATCGGGGAGGTGACTTGTAGTATTCTCTTAGACTATTTATCCAGAGACCCAGGTAATGTTCTGGGACCTGGGTTTGAATCCCACCACGGCAGATGGTGACATATGAACTCAGTTAAAATCTGGAATTAAGAGTCTAAAGGTGACCATCAATATCAATTGTCGAGGAAACTGATCTGGTTCACTGATGCCCTTTAGAGAAGGAAACAGCTGACCTACATGTGAATCCAGTCCCACAGCAATGTGGTTGACTCTGAACTGCCCTCTGGGCAATTAGGGATGGGTAATAAACATTGGTCCTAGCATGTCGCATCCACATCCCATGAATGAATTCTAAAAAAAACGCAGTGATGAAGGAAACTCTGAAACAGAAAAATTAGATATAGATGGAGAAGGACTGAAAGATTTTGTTCTGGACCTTCCTTTTTTTTTAATTGAGCATTTAGTCCAATTTTAGAAGTGGTTGAGCTATCTGAAATAGTTCCTGATCTTAGATCTATTCCCCAGTTGTCCTTTAGTGTTTATGTAGTTGATTTTATTTTTAAAAAACAAAGCAAATGCACCATAAATAGGGCTATTTAAACTGCCAAACCATGTTTGTTTAGTTATCCTCTTGTGTGTTGAGAGGCTGTTTCATCTCTCGCAATGTTCCTTGCTATTCCCTTACACGGCATCCACAAAAAATATGTGGTAACTTCAAAAGACAATTAATCAAATTATAAAATGCAGAGAAACATAATTCATTCCTGACTACATAACAATCTTGAAATATATTATTTTAGGCTCATTCAGTCAAAACTGTGTGTGAGATCAAGGGATAATTAAATCTGTGAGCCAATTCATGTTTTTCATGTACTTTTGATGTTGTCTGCTGCACTAAATGATTCTGGCCAACTTGTGGTTATTTGTTCCAGTTGCATCAGGCAACAGCTAGAAAGAATAAATAATGCCTCGGTTGTTGGAAACTTTTCCAATTGCACATCAAAATCTGCGGAGCAAATTCAAACTAGCTTGAAGTTATCATTCTTTTTGTTTTAAATCCAAAGCACCTTTTCTAGTTTACCGTTTTATCCTCTTTTATCCTCGTGTATGCAGAATGGAGTCTTATGGGATCAATTAGATTTAGATTTACTTATTTATTGTCACGTGTAATTACAAATACAGAGAAAAGTGTTGCTTAGATTTGCCACTCTTCGGCGCCATCTTGAAACACAATATAAAGCAAAGCATGGAATATAAAGCAAAACACAGAAAATAAAACAAAACATAGAAAATAAAACAGAACACAGAAAATAAAGCAAAACACAGAATACAGAGGAACTTCGATTACAGAATGACACGGGCGGGGAGCATTTTGTTTGGATAATCGAATGCCGGATAACACAGTGTAGCAAGCTTCGGGACCTTGCAATCTTGTTTGAATAATCTGAAATTCGGATAATTGAATGTCGGATAATCGAAGTTCCTCTGTATAAAGCAGAATACAGAAAATAAAACTGGAAAATACAGCAATAGCGTTCATCTTTACCTTTGCTTCTTGTTTCGGACTCTGGGGTCTTTTGGATGGGGTCCCTGTCTCGAATACAATCGTCACCTTCATCACTCCTGTGACCGCCCATGGGCCCAGCACTGGCTCCTCTAACCTGAGGCTGAGACTGTCTTGTTTGAGCCAGAATCGGCCCCAGGGCCCATGTGCTAACCTCCACACCTGTTACAAGAAGCACAAAGCAATCAGCTAGCCCAAGTCCCCACCCCACCTTCAGGCGCTCAGTCAGCCCACCAACACCATTGCTGCCATGGGCTCTACACTAGGCCCACCCCCAAGAGCTGCAACCACGGGCCCAACTCACTCTCGCCACTCCTTCCACCTCCATTCAGCCCATCAAAAAAGGGCAAAAAGGTAAAAGATTGAGAAAAGAGTGAAAAGAAAAATAAAAGTGGACAGAGGAGGGAATGGTCAAGCCCTGAGCTCCGGAGCCCGAACACTGCCTATCCCACTGCCGCCATCTTGGTAAACTCATGTCTCAAGCTGGGAATAAATGAAGTGTTGATCACATTGAAGATGATATGCTCAGAAATTAACAAACCTGTGGATTTATTTTTACTTGTGAACAGGAGGTATAGAGAAAACTGGGGATTAATGACCAGTTAACTGGAAATTAGTAGTAGATGGACTATCAGTGAGGCAATGGCCTCATGGTATTATTGGTAGAATTTAATCCAGAGACCCAGATGACGTTCTGGACACCTGGGGTCAAATCCTGCCATGGCAGATGGTGGAATCTGAATTCAATAAATATCTGGAATTACAAATCTAGTGACTACTATAAATCCATTGCCAATTGTTTGGGGGAAAACCCATCTGGTTAACTAATGCCCTTGGGAAGGAAATCTGCCATCCTTACCTGGTCTGGCCTATGTGTGACTCCAGATCCATTGCACAGTGGTTGACTCTCAACTGCCCTCTAGGTAATTAGGGATGAGCAATAAATGCTGTCCCAGCCAGAGATGCCCTCATCCTTTGAATGAGTAAAGAAGATAAAATGCAAGAGTCCATTATGAACAATTTAAGAGCAGTGCATTTAGAAAACAGTGACAGGATTGAAAAGAGTCAGTGAGGATCTGTAAAAGGAAAATCATGCTTGACAAATCACTGAGAATTTTATTACAGCTTTTTTTAAAATTCTAACTCTCTTGTTTTTTTTCTTTCTTGTCCCCCCAACACTACTGCCATATAGTAGAAGAGCTTATTTTTCCCCACAGCACCCATGTGGTATGTGTGTAAGTGCAGGGACTCCATGAACACACCATTTGTGAAAATAACTTAATTCATATTCCCATCATCAGGAAAAACACCCATGTGGCCAGGGAAGTTTTTTTGTGGTTATAACTAGTAGAGTTGATACGGGGGAATCAGTGGATGTGGTTTACTTGGACTTTCATAAGGCGTTCAATAAAATTCCACCTAAGAGATTGACATGTAAAATTAAAACATATGGGACTGGGATGAGTGTACTGACATGGATAGAGAACTGGCAAGTAGGGCAGGAAATAAATATTGTACAAGGCCTTAGCAAGACCACACCTGGAGTACTGCGTGCAGTTTCCATCTCCTTGCCTGGAGAAGGATGTTCTGGCGATGGAGGGAGTGCAAGAAACGCTTACCAGACTGATTCCTGGGATGGTGGCGCTGGTGTATGAATACAGACCAGAACTATATTCACTGCAGTTTTGAAGAATTAGGGGGCATCTCATAGAAACCGACAAAATTCTAATAGGACTAAACAGGGTAAACACAGGAAGAATGTTCCCAGTGACTGGGGTGTCGAAAACTAGGGGTCGCAGTCTAAGGATATGGGGTTGACCATTTGGGATTGAGATGACAAGAAATTTCTTCACCCAGAGAGTGATGAGACTGTGAAAATCTCTGCTACGGAGAGCAGTTGAAGCCAAAACATTGAACGTTTTCAAGAAGATAGATATAACTTTAACGGCTAAAGGGATGAAAGGATATGGGGAGAAAGCAGGAAAGAAAATTGAGTTAGATGATCAGCCCAGATCATATTGAAAGACAAAGCAGGCTTGAAGGGTTGAATGGCTTACTGCTGTTCCTAATTTCAATGTTTCTACAGTAACCAACTTGTTTAGAAATGCTTGAACATATCTCCACCACAGTAGGTAATTGAACCTTTATATTCTAGCCCAGAAGGGCCACTGTGAGTCAAGAAACAACACCCCTCTCCTTACTTGCACTGTACATGCTTCATTTCAACGCAATAGCCATGCCATTCAAACTAATCTGCCCAGAATTGCATTATAGCCAATACAGGTAAGGAAAGCTTGCATTCTACAAACAACAGTTTAAATTCTTCAGTCGCGGTAAAGAAAAACGCCTTATAGCAGAAGCGACTATACACCGCCTCCCTTACCTGTCCCATGGCTCCACCCACCATCCCCCATTCTGGTCCAACCCCCTTCGCCCCAACCTCCCCCAAATACTGTGGGATACTGGCAATTTTCAAAATTGGGTCATGGGGTAAAAATCATTGGGATGCACTGTTGTAATACTTAAATGATGAGTTGTATATTTTGAGTACAGAGGGTTAGGAAGGGATAGTCAAAATCTGACACACCTCTGTGCTGGCTCTTGACTGAAAGAATGCCAACAAATAACAGAGGAGTTTGAAAGTTTGGTAAAATCATTTAAGTATTGTAAGTGAATGGTCTGTGAATGTCAACAAGCTTAATTCAGTATAACTGTGTACAAGAGATGGGAGGAAAGGATATCTCTGGAGCCCTCAGGTCCCAGTTCCATGTGATCTGACAACATTGTGAAACAGCTCCCGATGGACATGATCAGTCGCTCATATTAAAGTAAAGATATTTCCTCCATTCTAAAGTGTTATTTTTGAAGAGAGTTCCCTGATCAGGGGTTCGGATTTTTTAAGTAGGTCTCATGCTGAGTAATGCCATCCAGTGATTCGTCTTCACATAGTCATTGTGAAGCCAATCCATGCGAGGCATTACAGTGACGCTTCATAGATGATAGAGTCATAGAGATGTACAGCATGGAAACAGACCCTTCAGTCCAACCTGCCCATGCCGATCAGATATCCCAACCCAATCTAGTCCCACCTGCCAGCACCCGGCCCATATCCCTCCAAACCCTTCCTATTCATATACCCATCCAAATGCCTATTAAATGTTGCAATTGTACCAAACTCCACCACATCCTCTGGCAGCTCATTCCATACACGTACCACCCTCTGCATGAAAAAGTTGCCCCTTAGGTTTCTTTTATATCTTTCCCCTCTCACCCTAACCCTATGGCCTCTAGTTCTGGACTCCCCCAGGGAAAAGACTTTGGCTATTTATTCTATCCATGCCCCTCATAATTTTGTAAACCTCTATAAGGTTACCCCTCAGCCTCTGGTGCTCCAGGGAAAACAGCCCCAGCCTGTTCAGTCTCTCCCTATAGCTCAAATCCTCCAACCTTGGCAACATCCTTGTAAATTTTTTCTGAACCCTTTCAAGGTTCACAACATCTTTCCAATAGGAAGGAGACCAGAATTGCACGCAATATTCCAACAGTGGCCTAATCAATGTCCTGTACAGCTGCAACATGACCTCCCTACTCCTGTACTCAATATCTTGACCAATAAAGGAAAGCATACCAAACGCCTTCTTCATTATCCTATCTACCTGCGACTCCACTTTCAAGGAGCTATGAACCTGCACTCCAAGGTCTCTTTGTTCAGCAACTCTCCCTAGGACCTTACCATTAAGTGTATAAGTCCTGCTAAGATTTGCTTTCCCAAAATGCAGCACCTCACATTTATCTGAATTAAACTCCATCTGCCACTTCTCAGCCCATTGGCCCATCTGGTCCAGATCCTGTTGTAATCTGAGGTAACCCTCTTCACTGTCCACTACACCTCCAATTTTGGTGTCATCTGCAAACTTACTAACTGTATCTCTTATGCGCGCATTCAAACCATTTATGTAAATGACAAAAAGTAGAGGACCCAGCACCGATCCTTTATTCCATGAGCTCTAACCTTGTTAATCAGTCTCCCGTGGGGAACCTTGTCGAATGCCTTACTGAAGTCCATATAAACCATATCTACTGCTTTGCCCTCATCAATCTTCTTTGTTACTTCTTCAAAAAACTCAGTCAAGTTTGTGAGACATGACTTCCCACACACAAAGCCATGTTGACTATCCCTAATCAGTCCTTGCCTTTCCAAATACAAGTATGTCCTGTCCCTCAGGATTCCCTCCAACAACTTGCCCACCACTGAGGTCAGGCTCACCGGTCTATAGTTCCCTGGCTTGTCTTTATTGCTCTTCTTAAACATTGGCACCACGTTTGCCAACCTCCAGTCTTCCGGCACCTCACCTGTGACTATTGATGATACAAATATCTCAGCAAGAGGCCCAGCAATCACTTCTCTAGTTCCCACAGAGTTCTCGGGTACACCTGATCAGGTCCTGGGGATTTATCCACCTTTACCCATTTTCAAGACATCCAGCACTTCCTCCTGTATAATATGGACATTTTGCAAGATGTCACCATCTATTTCCCTACAGTCTAGATATTCCATATCCTTTTCCGCAGTAAATACTGATATTCATTTAGTATCTCCCCCATTTTCTGTGACTCCACACAAAGGCCGCCTTGCTGATCTTTGAGAGGCCCTACTCTCTCCCTAGTTACCCTTTTGTCCTTAATATATTTGTGAAACCCCTTTAGATTTTCCTTAATTCTATTTGCCAAAGCTATCTCACGTCCCCTTTTTTGCCCTCCTGATTTCCTTCTTAAATATACTCCTACTTCCTTTATACTCTTCTAAGGATTCACTCGATCTATCCTGTTTATACCTGACATATGCTTCCTTCTTTTCTTAACCAAACCCTAAATTTCTTTATTCATTCCCTATACCTACCAGCCTTCCCTTTCACCCTGACAGGAATATACTTTCCCTGGATTCTTGTTATCTCATTTTTGAGGGCTTCCCATTTTCGAGGCATCCCTTTACCTGCGAATATCTGCCTCCAATCAGCTTTCAAAAGTTTAGATTAGACTAGATTACTTACAGTGTGGAAACAGGCCCTTCGGCCCAACAAGTCCACACCGACCCGCCGAAGTGCAACCCACCCATACCCCTTACCTAACACTATGGGCAATTTAGCATGGCCAATTCACCTGACCCGCACATCTTTGGACTGTGGGAGGAAACCGGAGCACCCGGAGGAAACCCACGCAGACACGGGGAGAACGTGCAAACTCCACACAGTCAGTCGCCTGAGGCGGGAATTGAACCCAGGTCCCTGGTGCTGTGAGGCAGCAGTGCTAACCACTGTGCCACCGTGCCGCCCTAGTTCTTGCCTAATACTATCAAAATTGGCCTTTCTCCAATTTAGAACTTCAACTTTTAGATCTGGCCTATCCTTTTCCATCATTATTTTAAATCTAATAGAATTATGGTCGCTGGACCCAAAGTGCTCCCCCACTTATACCTCAGTCACCTGCCCTGCCTTATTTCCCAAGAATGGGTCAAGTTTTGCACCTTCTGTAGTAGGTACACCCACATACTGAATCAGAAAATTGTCTTGTACGCACTTAAGAAATTCGTCTCCATCTTAACCTTTGACACTATGGCAGTCCCAGTCGATGTTTGGAAAGTTAAAATCCCTTACATAGCTACCCTATTATTCTTACAGATAGCTGAGATCTCCTTACAAGTTTGTTTCTCAATTTCCCTCTGACTATTGGGGGGTCTATAATACAATCCCAATAAGGTGATCATCCCTTTCTTATTTCTCAGTTCCACCCAAATAACTTCCCTGGATGTATTTCTGGGAATATCCTCCCTCAGCACAGCTGTAATGCCAACCCTTATCAAAAATGCCACTCCCCCTCCTCTCTTGCCTCCCTTTCTATCCTTCCTGTAGCATTTGTAACCTGGAACATTAAGCTGCCAGTCTTGCCCATCCTAAGCCATGTTTCTGTAATTGCTATGATAACCCAGTCCCATGTTCCTAACCATGCCCTGAGTTCATCTGCCTTCCCTGTTAGGCCCCTTGCATTGAAATAAATGCAGTTTAATTTATTAGTCCTACCTTGTCCCTGCCTGGCCTGACTGCTTGACTCTCTTCTGCCTCCAACCCCTCCGTTTTTTCCTCTCCAGACGTCTCCAACAGTACCCTTCCACCGACACTCCATTCATTTGGCCGAACTGGGCCTCACCCTTAACAATTTCTCCTTCGAATCCTCCCACTTCCTCCAGACCAAAGGGGTAGCCATGGGCACACGTATGGGCCCCAGCAATGCCTGTCTCTTTGTTGGCTACGTAGAACAGTTGATCTTCCGTAATTACATCGGCATCACTCCCCACCTCTTCCTCCGCTACTTTGATGACTGCATTGGCGCCACCTCATGCGCCTGTGAGGAGGTTAAGCAATTCATCAACTTCACCAACACATTCCACCCTGACCTTAAATTTACCTGGACCATCTCTGACACCTCCCTCCCCTTCCTGGATCTCTCCATCTCCAGTAATGACGACCGACTTGACACTGACATTTTTTACAAACCCACCGACTCCCACAGCTACCTGCATTACACCTTTTCCCACCCTACCTCTTGCAAAAATGCCATCCCGTATTCCCAATTCCTCCGCCTCTGCCATATCTGCTCCCAGGAGGACCAGTTCCAGCACAGAACACACCAGATGGCTTCTTTCTTTAGAGACTGCAATTTCCCTTCCCACGGGGTTAAAGATGCCCTCCAATGCATTTCATCCACATCCTGCACCTCCGCCCTCAGACTCCACCCCTCCAACCGTAACAATGACAGAACGCCCCTGGTGCTCACCTTCCACCCTAACAACCTTCGCATAAACCAAATCACCCGCCGACATTTCCACCACCTCCAGAAAGATCCCACCACCAGGGATATATTTCCCTCCCCACCCCTTTCCGCCTTCCGCAAAAACAGTTCCCTCCGTGACTACCTGGTCAGGTCCACACCCCCCTACAACCCACCCTCCCATCCTGGCACTTTCCCCTGCCACCTCAGGAACTGCAAAACCAGCGCCCACACCTCCTCCCTCACCTCCATCCAAGACCCTAAAGGAGCCTTCCACATCCATCAAAGTTTTATCTGCACATCCACTAATATCATTTATTGCATCTGTTGCTCCCGATGCGGTCTCCTCTACATTGGGGAGACTGGACGCCTTCTAGCAGAGCGCTTTATGGAACATCTCCAGGACACCCGCACCAATCAACCACACCGCCCTGTGGCCCAACATTTCAACTCCCCCTCCCACTCTGCCGAGGACATGGAGGTCCTGGGCGTCCTTCATCGCCGCTCCCTCACCACCAGACGCCTGGAGGAAGAACACCTGATCTTCTGCCTCGGAACACTTCAACCCCAGGGCATCAATGTGGACTTCAACAGTTTCCTCATTTCCCCTTACCCACCTCACCCTAGTTCCAAACTTCCAGCTCAGCACTGTCCCCATGACTTGTCCTATCTTATTGGGTTATTTATACCTTGTATAGATGTTCCTCTTCCTCTTTTCGCAGTTCTGGTGTACTGCAGTGTGTTGTGGCCCTTTTGAATAGTGTCCTGATGCAGCTTCGTTTGTGTGTGTTGGGGTGGTTACTTTCATAGTTTAAGACTTGGTCTGTGTGTGTTGGTTTCCTGTATACCCTTGTGGTGAATTCTCCGTTGGGTGTTCTCTCTACTAGGAATGGGAGTTGGCTATCCTTTTCCTCTTCTCGTGTGAATCGGATTCCTGTGAGTGTGGCGTTGATGATTCGGTGTGTTTTTTCTATATCTGCGTTTTTGATGATTACAAAGGTGTCATCAACATATCTGATCCAGAGTTTGGGTTGGATTTGTGGTATGGCTGTATGTTCTAACCTTTGCATAACTGCCTCTGCTATGAGTCCCGAGATTGGTGACCCCACAATAACCCACAAGCCAGGGAAACAGCCAACTTGTCCTATCTGCCTATCTTCGTTTCCACCTATCCACTCCATCCTCCTCCCTGACCTATTGCCTTCACCCCCTCCCCCACTCATCTATTGTACTCTATGCTACTTTCTCCCCACCCCCACCCTCCTCTAGCTTATCTCTCCACGCTTCAGGCTCTCTGCCTTTATTCCTGATGAAGGGCTTTTGCCCAAAATGTCGATTTTACTGCTCCTCGGATGCTGCCTGAACTGCTGTGCACTTCCAGCACCACTAATCCAGAATCTGGTTTCCAGCCTCTGCAGTCATTATTTTTACCTCTGTTCTCGACTGTACCAGTCTCATATCTGATATCTTTCCTCGGTTTTACAGAACAAGCTGAGTACCTTAAAATCTGTTATAAAGTTGCGTTTGATCTTAATTATTATTTAAAATTAGTGAATATATTTTCTCTAATTGTGTTCAGACATGTTAGTGTACACCTTGGAAGGAGGTGTGTCTTGAACCCACATCGCTCTGGCCTGGGGGTAGGAACAATACCATTGTGCCACTAGAGGTCCCCACTCCTTTAACAGCAATTAGCTGGATACCATACCTGCCCGTGGGTGACACTGCTAGGAAATTCTCTGCAATGTTTTATTCTAATCAACTAGTTCAGAGAGGCTATTATATAGTGGAATAAGTAGGACTTGAACCTGGGCTTCCCAGTCTGGGGGAAGGGATGCTCTCATTCTGCCACAAGAGGGCACCTCTATAACACTCTATATCACTGTGACATTTCAGGACCATCCCAACATGTCCGGCTTTGTTGGAAAAATCTTGAAATTGGAAAATTGGAAAGGGTTAGGGAATCTTGGATCAGGAAATAGGAAACTTCACGGTGTCAGTTAGCAGTGGAAGAAGATTTGTTTGTGGCCAACAACTACTCTCTGAAAATTATTATGAAAGGGTTAGCAAAGGGCTGTAGTAATCTCAAAGATCAAAAAAAGTTAGTCTTATATCGGTCATTGATGTTAAGAGTAAACTATGCTTCCAAACGCCATAATGTCCCCACACCAAGTATGCCTATGTGGGATATAGATAAAGTAGTGTTCCTTCTGCAATTATAATTACTTATACAAAGTAAATGAACTCACACCAGTGTGTACTTGTTTCAGCCAAGAGCTGAGTCAACAAGAATGGAAACTATGTGGAGGAAATACATAATTTTTTTGTATTAGCTAAAAGTGTATGCAAGAAAGAAACGGGACTGCAAAACAATGGTAGATATTACAGGCGACTAGATAAGATGCTGTGAGGGGAGGCAGTTAAGCTAGATACGCTTGCACAAACAGTAGGTATAAATATCTGTTTCCCACTTTTACAGAAACACAGGAACAAACCCCAATTAAAAGGGTCTTAACAATAAGATGCTGTGAGGGAAGGAACAGATGGAGGGAGTCAATAATGGTAAGGAAAGGATATGCCTAACAATGACCCACAGCAGAATGAGGTCAAACGGCCTTCTGAGGCCAGAAATAAGCATTTTGTCACAGACAAGGCCGGATAAGGCAAGAGATAAACAGGAGTAATGGGTACCGGTCTTAGGGAAGTGGAGGATGTAAACAGGGGAGGAGCAATGAAATGAAAAAAAATATAGGAACCAAATTACATAAATATCGAGTATTCATTGAATTCAGTGTGTGAGTCCCTTGCCTTGTAGACAGACAGTGGATATCACACTCTCTTGCAAGAGTAAAATAAAGGAAACTGCTGATTCATATTTTGTCTCGGACTGAAATTATTGAAGTGTGTGAGCTTAGTTTCTCACACCTATTCTCACCTCTGCAATGTCACCCCCACGGCCAATCTTGCCTTGGGCCATCAGCTGCTGAAATCTTCATGCACAAATCTGTTGCCTCCTGATCTGACTATTCCAGCACATATCTATCCAGCTTCCTGTCTTCCTCAACCTTTTCCCATGTAAAACTCAACCTTTGTATTCTAACACACAACAAGCTCCTTTTCCCTGACTCTTGACTCTGATCTCCAACATCCAGAGTCCTCACTTTTTCCTGCTGTAGGCTCTTGGCCCCCCCATACAATTCTGCTCTCAAAGTCATAGAATTATAGCACAGAGAGAGGTCCTTCAGCCCATCAAGTCTGTGCTAGTCATTCAGTGCCTATCCACTCTAATCTCATTTCCCAGCCTTGGCCCATAGCCTTGTATCCATAGTGCAATCACAGTCCAAGGGCTTGGGCAGACTCAGTCATCTACTTCAGGCAATCAGCATCAGGGCTCTATCTCGGTACAGCCTGGGGAATAGCCTGCAGTCCCAGTACAGTCAGTCCCAGGATTCATCGAGTAGCAGTCAGAGAGATGCTCGGAGAATGGTCAGGGGTCTGGACAATCGATCCAATTTCGTCACGGGGGAGGGCCATCACCCACCCTGGGGTCAGTGGAATGCAAGTCAAGGGGTGGGGAGGGCCACGGTTATGAGGGCACTTTATTGAGGTAGGGACATGGGATTGGAGCCAACAACCTGAGATGCAGATGGGATGTGGACGGTAAAGAGGAAGAACATTGCTGGACAAGTTAGACATCCAACAGTGCATGGGAGTATATGGGATAGTGCGTGGACAGAAGGTTATTAGCAGTCATCTCTCTCATGGCCTCAATGAGGTGCTGTGCAGTATGACAGTAGGACTAAACTGTCGAGCCACAGCTCAGGATGATGGCAGTTGCTGACATAATTCCAGTTGGAGTGTGGGATCATGTGTGGGATCAGGTTGGATGACTTGGCTTGGAGAGGCACCTTCATAATCAGGCTGAGCTTGAGATTCACAGCGATAGGCGTGACCTGCATAGCCATCTCTCTACACTTGGCTTCTAAATACAAACTGGGAACAGAAAATGACTGTGACCAGACGTACAATGGTCGGAATCTGTGTGTTTTTCCGAATGTCCCAAAGTACAGGCCCCATTGTGAGACTTTTCAAAGAGAGATTGCATTAATCAGGCATTTCTACTACAGAGGAGAAAGCAAGGACTGTGGATGCTGGAGATTAGAGACAAAATGTGTGGTGCTGGAAAAGCACAGCCGGTCAGGCAGCATCGGAGGAGCAGGAGAATCAAAGTTTCGAGCATAAGTCCTTCATCAGGACATTCCTGATTAGATTAGATTCCCTACAGTGTGGAAACAGGCCCTTCAGCCCAACCAGTCCACACCAACCCTCCAAAGAGTAACCCACCCAGACCCATTTCTCTCTGACTAATGCACCTAACAATATGGGCAATTTAACATGGCCAATTCACCTGACCTGCACATCTTTGTACTGTGGGAGGAAACCGGAGCACCCAGAGGAAACCCGTGCAGACACAGGGAGAATGTGCAAATTCCACACAGTCACCCAAGGCTGGAATTAAACTTGGGCCGTGAGGCAGCAGTGCTAATCACTGAGCCACCATACCATCATCCAAGTGAATTACGCTCGCAAGGTTGACTCTCCTGCTCCTCAGATGCTGCCTGACCCGCTGGGCTTTTCCAGCGCCACACTTTTTGATTTCCACAACAGAGGTTGAAATCACCTGTAGCTGATTGTTCAGGTAAAATGTGTACAGTGTCCAACAGTTTGGGGTGGATATTTTGGGCATAAGCAGCCTTATCTATGTCATTCATCATTGCTGATTGAAGGTAATCATCTCTGTGTGACTGAAGTAACCACAGGTCACCTTAGAAGTGGAACCTACCGGTGACAAAACACACAAGGATACCGCAATATTTCATAAATTCCACAGGAGCACAGAGCTGATTACCTTGAACTGTAAGTATTCACCAACAGTCTTTTACATGCAGTGATGCATTTAATCTTTCATAGAGTTGTACAGCACAGAAGCAGGACCTTAGGCCCAACGCTCCCATGTCAGTCATGTTTCCAAACTGAACTAGTCCCATTTCAGAACATAAAGTATGTCTAAAGTTTGAACTAAATTCTTTGGTAACATCTACTGCCCAAAAGCTGTCCTTCCCCAGCTCCAACAAACCTCACTTGATTTTCATACCATTCTGCTTTCTTATGGGGAGTTGCTTTGTGAGGAAACATTGAGCAGGTTGGGCTTGTGCTCATTGGAGTTTAGAAGAATGAAAGGTGATCCAGGAGTGCTCTACTGAACCAGGCAGCCAATGAACACAACCTGCAGTTCTCTGAAAGTGAAACAAAGGCTCCTTTGCTCACTCCCAGAATCTGTTCAGTTCAGTTCAGCTCTGGAAGCAAATTCTAGGTATTCAACTGCCGAAACCATCACAGTTCTGAATCAAATTTCAAGTCTTCAACAGTTACACTGTCAGAGAAGCCTCAAGTAGGCCAGGCCCACATTAGAGACTGATCTCACTTTCAGCTTCGTATGTAACTGTTATCCTTACTTTCTTTATGAACTAAAATATTGATACGATTTAAAGTAAGTTAAAAAGTAATGGTAATGAACTAAAATATAGGTACAATTTAACCATCACTTTTTACTTAAATAACTTCCAGAAAAAAACATGTCCAATAAACTAATCGTTTATCTTGTTTAAAGTTGTGCTGTTGGCTATTTATAAATTAAAATGAAACATTTCTGTATCCTCCATGAAACACAGAAGCTACACAGTATTTCAGGATCTCCATCTGTACCTCATACTAATAAACTGAAAGAATTCTTGGCCAACATGGGGCTGGGGGAACAAGGTCTCAGTTCTCATGCAGCACTTACAATCTTCTATTGTCTCTTTGTAACTCGCTGGTGTTGAATAAGATCTAATGTCAAAGTACAATTTCAAGGCATTCCGTAATCTTTTTTGTTGGAGCTCTCCATGTCCTACTGTACATTACTGTGTAATTTGTGAGTGGGATGATTACCTGTTCTGTTTCTTATGTTCCCCTCTTATGTTGTCCTCACAGATTCATTGTGAGTGTGATTAATGAGGTAATGCTGGGACTGTAGTGCAAGAAAACCCATCATGCGTCATGGAGGGAGACCCTCCAATGAAACATGGCCAGAATAACATTTAGAGCTGAAAATGTGTTGCTGGAAAAGCGCAGCAAGTCAGGCAGCATCCAAAGAGCAGGAGAATCGACGTTTCGGGCATGAGCCCTCCTTCCTGAAGAAGGGCTCATACCCGAAACGTCGATTCTCCTGTTCCTTGGATGCTGCCTGACCTGCTGCGCTTTTCCAGCAACACATTTTCAGCTCTGATCTCCAGCATCTGCAGTCCTCACTTTCTCCCAGAATAACATTTAGTCGATTTCTGATAACATTCAGTCTTATGTGTTTGGAAGGTGCTGTTGAAGGAGATGGAGCAAGTTGTTGTAGTGCATCTTATAGATGATACGCAGTGCATTGATAGTGCAGGGGGTGAATGTTGAAAATGGCGAATGAGGTACCCATTAAGTGGAGCTGCTTTTTCTGGATGAAGTCAAGCTTCTCAAATGTTGTTGGAGCTATGCTCATCCAGACAAGTGGACAGTATTCCATTACACTCCTGACTTGTGCCTTGTTGATGGTGGATAGGCTTTGGAGAATAAAGAAATAATTCACTCACAACGGATTTCACAGTCTGTGACCTACTCTTGTAGCCACAGTGTTTATGTGACAGATCCAATTCAGTTTCTGGTAACACTGCAGGATTTTGACAGTGGACAATTCCCATCATGTCTTCCCATCATGTAAACAGCTGAACTGGTCATCTTAATTTGCTGTTACTGTAGCTATTATCACACTCAGGATAATTCAACAAGTGCTGGCTAATTGCATCAAACAAAGATATTTTGTGAATGAATGAATGATTTATTGTCTCATATTTTACAGTGAGAAAATCAGTAAAATACGCAAAAGGCTTTTTCACTGTCACAACAATCCAGCTCTATTTTGAATAGTTTTAAGAATAAAAAAATCTTAAAGAAGGTTCATCAGTCCTGAGCCAGATCCTCATGATGTTGTGGGTTTTCTGCCTGTGATCTAGCTGAAATGCTTATTATGAACAAATGAAAAGGCATGCTATTTGATTCAATCCAGCACTGGAACATGCAGCTGGCATATGTGACATTATAACTCATGCACAATGTTGCTCAATTATGTTGTAGGTGGAATGGATTGTTCGTCTGATCACAGCTTTTTGTTGGTGGAAAATATTGCACAATGCCAGCATGGAATAGTTTGCTTAAACTTTTGTTTGAGATCCTCTATCTTTTCAGAGTAATGTGAGATACACTATTGTATACCATTGTGTATGAATTTCATATTCAGTACCTTGTAGGGGAGCAGGATACACACAGAAACGGTGATGGAAGAATCAGAGGTATTGGTTGAAAAGTAAAGGAGTTATGACAATGTCAAGCTATTGCTTGATTAACTTGTGGAAAAACAGACACATTTTTGACATATTTCTGTTGGACAACTGCAAGGCTAACAGAAAAGAGTGTGACTTTATCGAGACCAGGAACAAGGTCAACTCTGAAATGTTCAACTGGTTTTATTCTCACTACAGTGTTTCTAACAGTTTAATACAACTGAGTGGCTTGTTGGGCCATTTTAGAGATTTAGAGTTAATTATTAACCACAGTGCTGTGGATCTGAAGTCAAAGCCAGCGCTGACCAAATACAGTAGAAAATTTCATGTCTGAAAGGATGTGATAGGCTTTTATGACAATCCTGATTCAGAGAAAGTGAGGACTGCAGATGCTGGAGATCAGAGTTGAGAGTGTGGTGCTGGAAAAGGAGATGGGGCAAGTTGTTGTAGTGCATCTTATAGATGGCACGCAGTGCATTGGTAGTGCAGGGGGTGAATGTTGAAAATGGCGAATGAGGTACCCATTAAGTGGAGCTGCTTTTTCTGGATGAAGTCAAGCTTCTCAAATGTTGTTGGAGCTATGCTCATCCAGACAAATGGTCAGTATTCCATTACACTCCTGACTTGTGCCTTGTGGATGATGGATAAGCTTTGGAGGATAAAGAAATAATTTACTCACAACAGGTTTCACAGTCTGTGACCTACTCTTGTAGCCACAGTGTTTATGTGACAGATCCAATTCAGTTTCTGGTAACACTGCAGGATTTTGACAGTGGACAATTCCCATCATGTCTTCCCATCATGTAAACAGCTGAACTGGTCATCTTAATTTGCTGTTACTGTAGCTATTATCACACTCAGGATGGTGCTGGAAAAGGACAGCAGGTCAGGCAGCATCCCAGGAACATGAGAAGGGCTTATGCCCAAAATGGTGATTCTCCTGCTCCTCGTATGCTGCCTGACCTGCTGTGCTTTTCCAGCACCACACTCTCATGTTCCATGATTCGTAGTTCCCTGGTCACCATTACAGGTTCGGTTTTTTTTACTCCAGAGTTACTTAATTTGTTGAATTTAAAACCTCCAGTTGTTAAACATATTTAGATAACTGTGAAATAATTTTAACTACTATAGTCATCAAAGTCTTCAGTACCCTGCTCTGGTCATTTGGTCAGAAAAGTTCCCAAATTGTTCCAAACAAGTTCAGAAATTACCGGAGAAGCTCAACAGGGCTGGCAGCATCTGCGGTGAGAAAACAGAGCAAACGTTTCATGTCCAGTGACCCTTCTTCGGAGCAATTATTTTCTCCAAATTGTTGACTGATTTTATTGAAGGAAAATTAAGCCTTGCAATTATCTATGACCACTAGATGTCTCACATTTCTGTAAAGACAAATATTTCGAAGTGCCGTCACTGTTAAATTGGAGAAGAAATGGCAGCACTTCCCCCAAAGGCTCCCACCAACAGCAATGTGATGATGATTCAATAACCTGTGATGTTAATTAAGGGATACCGATCCACTAGAACAGCAGGGGTAACCCCTCTGCAGTAGGGTTTGTCCTTAATAATGCTTTAGGATCTGTTCTGTTCTGAGAGGGTTGGTTTCATATCATGTCTGAAAGCCAGTTTCTCCGCCAATGCACTACTCCCTCACTGTGCCACAGGAGGTTTTATTTTGTGCTCAATTTCCAGAGTTGGACTTGAACACAGGATCACGTGGTTCAGAGGCAAGATTCATGTCAAATGAGCACGCTTTCTTACAAAGGAGAAAATCACTATGACTAGAGAATTGATTATATGGAACAGACTCCTGACAGTAATGTTATGACACTTATTTGGTTAAGGGTAAATAATTAGGCATTTCAGTAGGAGATGGGATGAAAGGTGAATTACAGACAGAAATTCACAGAATCACAGAACTGTTCTGGGTCAATGGCCTGAGGATGGCAGATGGAGTTTAATTTGGATAATTATGAGATATAGCATTTTGGTAACACAAACAGAGTAAGAACTGATACAATTAATGGTAGGACCTGGGTAGTGTTGTGGAACAGAGAGACCTAGGCATTCAGGCACATAATTCTTTGAAATTTGTGTTGCAAGTAGACAGGGTGGTTAAGAAGGCGCTTGCCTTCAATGCTCAGACTTTTGAGTGTAGGAGTTGGGACATTATGTTGACATTGACGTTGTACAGAATGTTAATGAGGCCTCTTCTGAAGTATTGGAGGGGGTGCAGAAATGATTTATGACAATGTTGCCGGGAATGGAGGGTTTGGGATATAAAAATAGACAGGAAAGACTGGGACTTTTTTCACTGGAGTGCAGGAGGCTGAAGAGTGACCTTATTGAAATTTATAAAATCATGACAAGCATAGATAAGATGAATGACAAGGGTTTTTTTCCCGAAGGGTAAGGAGTTCAAAACTAGGGGGAGTATTTTTATGGTGAGTGGAGAAGGACTTAAAAAGGACTCGAAGAGCAACTTTTATTACACAGGCAGTGGTTCATGTGTGGAATGAACTGCCAAAGAAAGTGATGGATGCTGCTACAGTTACAACATCTAAAAGACATTTGGATAAGTTCATGAATAGGAAAAGTTTGAAGGAGTATGGGCAGATTGGGCTAGTTTAGTTTGGGAACATGGCTGGTATGGACTGCTCAGATAGGAAGGCTCTGTTTCTGTGCTGTATGACTCTGACTCAATGACAACGGCTCTACATTCCAGCACAGAAAGAGACGATTTGGCCCATTTGCCTGCACTGTCTCTTCAAATGAACATCATTACCCAGTGCCAATCCCCTGCCTTTTCCTTAATCCACTGCACACTATTTCTATCCAAATAATCCTCCAATATTCTCATGAATGCCTCAATTGAGCCTACTTCCCCCGCTCCCCCACCCTCCCCCCCCTTCCCAGGCAGGGTATTCCATACCCTCACCATTCACGGAGGGGGTAAGCCTATTCTGACACCGCCTTTGCTTTTTTCACCAATCTTTGAGATTGTTTCTGTCCATCTTGGACCATAAACAAATAGAGATAATTTTAATCAATAGAAAATGGACCTAATACCATACTAACACATGTGGACATTAAAGAAGGCAAAGAACTAAATGGACTGAGGTGCATCAGATATGGCCTCACAGTAAAAGCTGTTGTGTCACTTACTAGCCAATAGGGGCTGCTCTCTCATTAGAAAGAAGAAACTGGTGGTGATTTAACCTGAGGGCCATCATGCCTCAGGCAAGAGGTTAAGAAGGAGAATCCTTCATGGTAACCTCAAACCAGTGATGGGAATTGAACCCACAGTGTGGTATCACAGTGCTCTATAAACCAACAAAGCTAAACCAATCCCTGACAGTCATGATAATATAAGGACAAATGGACTAGAGTCATAAAGCCATAGAGATGTACAGCATGGAAACAGACCCTTCGGTCCAGCCCATCCATGCCGACCAGATATCCCAACCCAATCTAGTTCCACCTACCAGCGCCCAGCCCATATCCCTCCAAACCCTTCCTATTCATATACCCATCCAAATGCCTCTTCAATGTTGCAATTGTACCAGCCTCCACCACTTCCTCTGGCAGCTCATTCCATACATATATCATTCTCTGTATGAAAAAGTTGCCCCTTAGGTCTCTTTTATATCTTTCCCCTCTCACCCTAAACCTATGCCCTTTAGTTCTGGACTCCGCCACACCAGGGAAATGACTTTGCCTATTTACCTGATCCATGCCCCTCATAATTTTATAAACCTCTATAAGATCACCCCTCAGCCTCCGACGCTTCAGGGAAAACAGCCCCAGCCTGTTCAGCCTGTCCCTGTAGCTCAAATTCTCCAACCCTAACAACATCCTTGTAAGTCTTTTCTGAACCCTTTCAAGTTTTACAACATCTTTCCGATAGGGAGGAGACCAGATTTGCACGCAACATTCCAACAGTGGCCTAACCAATCTCCTGTAAAGCTGCAACATGACCACCCAACTCCTGTAATCAATACTCTGACCAATAAGGGAAAGCATACCAAACGCCTTCTTCACTATCCTATCTACCTGTGACTCCACTTTCAAGGAGCTATGAACCTGCACTCCAAGGTCTGTTTGTTCAGCAACACTCCCTAGGACCTTACCATTAAGTGTATAAGTGCTGCTAAGATTTGCTTTCCCAAAATGCAGCACCTCGCATTTATCTGAATTAAACTCCATCTGCCACTTCTTAGCCCATTGGCCCATCTGGTCAAGATCCTGTTGTAATCAGAGATAACCCTCTTCGCTGTCCACTACACCTCCAATTTTGGTGTCATCTGCAAACGTACTAACTGTACCTCTTATGCTCGCATCCAAATCATTTATGTAAATGACAAAAAGTCGAGGACCTAGCACTGATCCTATATTCTGTGAGATCTAACCTTGTTAATCAGTCTACCGTGGGGAACCTTGTCAAACGCGTTACTGAAGTCCATAGAGGACACAGCTACTGCTCTGCCCTCATCAATCCTCTTTGTTACTTCTTCAAAAAACTCAATCAAGTTTGTGAGACATGATTTCCCACGCACAAAGCCATGTCGACTATTCCTAATCAGTCCTTGCTTTTCCAAATACATGTACATCCTGTCCCTCAGGATTCCCTCCAACAACTTGTCCACCACTGAGGTCAGGCTCACTGGTCTATAGTTCCCTGGTTTATCCTTACCGCCCTTCTTAAACATTGGCACCACGTTTGCCAACCTCCAGTCTTCTGGCACCTCACTATGACTATCAATGATATAAATAGGCCCAGCAATCACTTCTCTAGCTTCCCACAGAGTTCTCGGGTACACCTGATCAGGTCCTGGGGATTTATCCACCTTTACCCGTTTCAAGACATCCAGCACTTCCTCCTCTGTAATCTGGACATCTTGCAAGATGTCACCATCTATTTCCCTGCAGTCTAGATCTTCCATATCCTTCTCCACAGTAAATACTGATGCAAAATACTCATTTAGTATCTCCCCCATTTTCAGCGGCTCCACACAAAGGCCGCCTTGCTGTTCTTTGAGGGGCCCTATTCGCTCCCTAGTTACCCTTTTGTCCTTAATGTATTTGTAAAAACCCTTTGGATTCCCCTTAATTCTATTTTCCAAAGCTATCTCATGTCCCCTTTTTGCCCTCCTGATTTTCCTCTTAAATGTCCTCCTACTGCCTTTATACTTTTCTAAGGATTCACTCGATCTATCCTGTCTATACCTGACATATGCTTCCTTCTTTTTCTGAACCAAACTCTCAATTTCTTTAGTCATCCAGCATTCCCTATACCTCCCAGCCTTTCCTTTCACCCTGAGAGGAATATACTTTTTCTCGATACTCTTATGTCATTTCTGAAGGCTTCCCATTTTCCAGCCATCCCTTTACTTGCGAACATCTGCCTCCAATCAACTTTCGAAAGTTCTAATACCGTCAAAATTGGTCTTTCTCCAATTTAGAACTTCAACCTTTAGATCTGGTCTATCCTTTTCCATCATTATTTTAGAATTATGGTCGCTGGACCCAAAGTGCTCCCCCACTGACACCTCAGTTACCTGCCCTGCCTTATTTCCCAAGAGTAGGTCAGGTTTTGCACCTTCTCTAGCAGGTACACCCACATACTGAATCAGAAAATTGTCTTGTACGCACTTAAGAAATTCGTCTCCATCTAAACCCTTAACACTATGGCAGTCCCAGTCTATGTTTGGAAAGTTAAAATCCCCTACCATAACCACCTTATTATTCTTACAGATAATGGAGATCTCCTTACAAGAATATCCTCTCTCAGTACAGCTGTAATGCTATCCCTTATCAAAAACGCCACTCCCCCTCCTCTCTTGCCTCCCTTTCTGTCCTTCCTGTAGCACTTGTAACTTGGAACATTAAGCTGCCAGTCCTGCCCATTTCTGTATTTGCTATGATATCCCATTCCCATGTTCCTAGCCATGCCCTAAGTTCATCTGCTTTCCCTGTTAGGCCCCTTGCATTGAAATAAATGCAGTTTAATTAATCCTACCTTTTCCCTGCCTGCCCTGACTGTTTGACTAGCTTCTGCTCTCAATTGTACCAGTCTCAGATTGATCTCTTTCCTCACTATCTCCCTGCTCCCACCCCACCCCCACCTTAATTGTTTAAATCCTCCCGAGCAGCTCTAGCAAATTTGCCCAGCCAGTATTAGTCCCCTTCCAATTTAGTTCAAAAATAATTTGGACTTTTTAAAAATATCCACACAACTGAATGGTTTTGGCCCCAACACTACATCAACTATGGTACTTTTTATCTATTTAATACAATCAATAAATCACCCATGTTCCAATTGATTAATTTACATGTACACCCCTTTAAGGGTAATACAACCACATGAAAGGTGAGGAGAGGTAGCAAGAGAAGGAGGGAATTAAATATCGAAACTGGATTTGGAATTTTATTCTTTTCATTCAGTGAAGTGTTAATGGCCATTTCTCATTGACCTTAACAAGGCATCATCAAAGTGACAGATATGTGTGTGATTCTGCTGCAGTTAACAGTTAAGCTCATCAGCTGTTAAATTTGTCAGTAATAATGAGAAAATCTGTCAATTACAAGGTTTGCTAACAATGCTCACTTCACATTTCTCAGACAAACTTCAATACCACAAAATAGACCTTAATGACAGAAATTTGCAGTAATTGCACAAAAAACTTTTTGGATAATGACCACCTGGAGAGAAGTATTTTCTCAAAAATGCACAGACAAGGTATTTTCCCTGGGTTGGGGAGTCCAGAACTAGAGGGCATAGGTTCAGGGTGAGAAAGGAAAGATATAAAAGGGACCTAAGGGACAACGTTTTTCATGCAGAGAATGGTGAATGTATGGAATGAGCTGTCAGAGGAAGTAGTGGAGGCTGGTACAATTTAAAAAGCATCTGGATGGGTATATAAGTAAGGGTTTAGAGGGAAATGGGACAAGTGCTGGCAAATGTGCTAGCTTATGATTTGGAGATGTCGGTGTTGGACTGGGGTGTACAAAGTTAAAAATCACACAACACCAGGATATAGTCCAACAGGTTTAATTGGAAGCAAGTAGCTTTTGGAGCGCCGCCTGTCACACCCGCCTGATGAAGGAGCAGCGCTCCGAAAGCTAGTGCTTCCAATTAAACCTGTTGGACTATAACCTGGTGTTGTGTGATTTTTAACTTGGAACTAGATTAGGTTGGGATATCTGAGTGACATGGACGAGTTGGACTGAAGGGTCTGTTTCCGTGCGGTATATCTCTAAGACACTATGATCCTATAAGTCTCTTCTGTCCTGGGTGTACAGGAGTTCAGGTGGCCACCCAGGCCAAAGGAAGAGTCTCATTCCAGTTTCAGTCGCAGATTGACCTCAGCTAGGATCAATGGTTCCCCTCCTTCTTGGATACTAACAGGTTAAAAACTTTCATAGAATCATAGAGTCATATAGCACAGGAACAGGCCCTTCAGCCTAATTTGTCCATGCTGACTAGGTTTCCGAAACCGAACTAGTCCCATTTCGGAACATAAAGTATACTTAAAGGTTGTATTAAATTCTTTAGTAACATCTGTCACCCAAAAGTTGTCCTTGTCCAGCTCCAGCATGTCTCACTCAGCCTTCATACTACTCGGCTTTCTTATGAGAAGTTGCCTTGTGAGGAAATGTTGAGCAGGTTGGGCTTGTACTCATTGGACTTCACCTGCCGAAGGAGCAGCGCTCCGAAAGCTTGTGGTTTCAAATAAACCTGTTGGACCATAACCTGGTATTGTTTGACTTCGGACCTTGTACCTTGGAGTTCAGAAGAATGAACGATGACCCAGGACTGCTCTACCGAACCAGATGACCAGCGTGCAGGCCACTGAAAGTGAAACATGGGATCCTTTACTCGCTCCCAGAACCTGTTCTACTCAGTCTTCAGGTCTTTTTCAATATATAATTTCAGTTACATCACACTGTAGACTTGTGCTATAAATTCTGTGTCTTATGATCTTATATTCCACAACCACCTGATGAAGGAGCAGCGCTGTGAAAGCTAGTGCTTCCAAATAAACCTGTTGGACTATAATTTGGTGTTGTGTGATTTTTAATATTGCAAATGTTAATTTCAATGAAAAGAATTTATCACACAAGAAGCAGCTCAATTGCAAACTCCTCTGGTGTCAGATTCAAATCATCTTACAGTGGGAATCCTTTTCACTCCAGTAAATGCCTATCAAGCTGACAGAAAAGGTCTGTTTAATGATTCACAACTGGACCAAAGAGCAGTTAAGATTGAATGGTTCTCATTATTTTTTCACTGTATACAACTTCGTGCTGGGTTCCCAATAAGATGCCAAGTGGCCTGTTCCCAACACTAATAAAACATCACAAGGTTCTTCCTTGGAGCATTATCAAACAAACGTTGACATTGTAGTGATTATAACGAGGTCAGGACCAGGAGGACACTATATGGAAACTGCAAACTTGTAAACGGCGTGGGAGCAAAATACGCTCGACTCCTCATAGAATCCCTTCAGAATCCAGACAGTGTGGAAACAGGCCATTTGGCCCAACAAGTCCACACCAACCCTCTGAAGAGTAACCCACCCAGATCCATTCCCCTACCCTATTACTCTACATTTACCCCTGACTAATGCACCTAACCTACACATTCCAGGACACTATGGACAATTTAGCATGGCCAATTCACCTAACCTGCACATTAGATTAGATTAGATTAGACTTACAGTGTGGAAACAGGCCCTTCGGCCCAACAAGTCCACACCGACCTGCCAAAGCGCAACCCACCCATACCCCTACATTTACCCCTTCACCTAACACTACGGGGAACTTAGCATGGCCAATTCACCTGACCCGCACATCTTTGGACTGTGGGAGGAAACCGGAGCACCCGGAGGAAACCCACGCAGACACGGGGAGAATGTGCAAACTCCACACAGTCAGTCGCCTGAGTCGGGAATTGAACCCGGGTCTCAGGCGCTGTGAGGCAGCAGTGCTAACCACTGTGCCACCGTGCCACCCACATCTTTGGATTGTGGGAGGAAACCAGAGCACCCAGAGGAAACACATGCAGATACAAGGAGAATGTGCAAACTCCTTGACTGTCTTTCTATCCATGAGTCCATGGGTTCTCCCTCTCCATCAAGCATGGAAAATACCTCAGAATCTGAGATGGACACAGCAAATGTCACTAACGTGATGCCTTTGCCACCTGACAAGCTGAATGAATTCCTTCCCCACTGAAATAACAACACACAGACTCAGTCACCAAGTCACCCTTTATTTGCATGTGGTGAATCCTAGTCACAGTTCCAGCTCACTTAGAGCCAGCTCGCGGAGGGAACAGATTCTCTGATGCCCCTGTTAATATCTGTTAGCCCGGGCTCCCTGATTAGATAAGATTAACAGCCCCAATCAAGGAACTCATATTCTATGAGGTTCACCTGGCTGACCTTGCCACAATCACAACAGACATCAAGGCAGAAAAAAACTAAGATTGGCGGTCAAAGACTGGATAAAGGGATAGATATTAGAAGCATCTTAGTGGAGAAGAAGTTGAGAGGGAGAGATAGTCAGGAATGGAATTTCAGAATCTAAGGCCCAAGCAGCTGAAGGCTTTGCTGTCCAGCTGTTAATCACATCTGAGATGTGCAAACGTTCAGAATTGGAGATTCCCAGAATCAAGACATTTTATACTTGCTAATAAAGCCAACAATTAGGAGTTACAAATGGTCTGGTACTATTGAGCAGTCTTTACTAAGCTACAACCAGATCAATAATGCCATCTGGATTCTGTCAGAGAAATCAAGCTCCTGACCTCATTATAGCTTTGGTCTCAATATGCTCAATGGAACTGAATTCCCTAGACTGAGATGACAAGCAGGGGTTGTTTGAGTTTGATATAAACCTAGAGTCAATGAAAATCAGTGGGAAAACCTTTATTTAGCTACCCAGGAAGATGGGTTTGCGGTTGTTGGAAACTGGATTCCAGTTTCCATTCCTGACCATCTCTCCCTCTCAACGTCTCCTCCACTAAGATGCTTCTAATATCTATCCCTTTATCCAGGTCTTTGACCACCAGTCTTAGTTTCTCCTTTTCTGCCTTGATGTCTGTTGTGATTGTAGCGAGGTCAGCCAGGTGAACCTCATAGGACATCCCTGCAGGAGTTCATCAGGGGAATGTCTTAGGCCCAACCAGCTGCTTCATCGATGATCTTCCCTCCATCATAAGGTCAGAGATGTGGATCTTCACTGATGCTTACACAATACTTTGTACCCCTTGCAATTCCTTAGATAAAGAAACAGTCTGGAGGTACATAGAGCAAAACACAGACAGCAATAACTGAGGCTGATAACCAGCAAGGAACATTCACCCCATCAAAGTGCCAAGCAAAGACCAGGCATTCTGTCAGAATGAATCCATTGACATTGCATGGTGTTCCCATCTCTGATCAACAGCCTGGGGTTTATCATTGACCAGAAGCCTAACTGGACAAGCTATATAATTACTGAGTAAAATCACCTACCACCCCACCAACCTCCGCATACAGCGTATCATCCGCCGTCATTTCCGCCACCTCCAAACGGACCCCACCACCAGGGATATATTTCCCTCCCCTCCCCTATCAGCGTTCCGCAAAGACCACTCCCTTCGTGACTCCCTCGTCAGGTCCACACCCCCCACCAACCCAGCCTCCACTCCCGGCACCTTCCCCTGCAACCGCAGGAAATGTAAAACTTGCGCCCACACCTCCTCCCTTACTTCCCTCCAAGGCCCCAAGGGATCCTTCCATATCCGCCACAAGTTCACCTGCACCTCCACACATATCATCTATTGCATCCGCTGCACCCGATGTGGCCTCCTCTACATTGGGGAGACAGGCCGCCTACTTGCGGAACGCTTCAGAGAACACCTCTGGGACGCCCGGACCAACCAACCCAACCACCCCGTGGCTCAACACTTTAACTCTCCCTCCCACTCCACCGAGGACATGCAGGTCCTTGGACTCCTCCATCGGCAGAACATAACAACACGACGGCTGGAGGAGGAGCGCCTCATCTTCCGCCTGGGAACCCTCCAACCACAAGGAATGAACTCAGATTTCTCCAGTTTCCTCATTTCCCCTCCCCCCACCTTGTCTCAGTCGGTTCCCTCAACTCAGCACCGCCCTCCTAACCTGCAATCTTCTTCCTGACCTCTCCGCCCCCACCCCACTCCAACCTATCACCCTCACCTTGACCTCCTTCCACCTATCACATCTCCATCGCCCCTCCCCCAAGTCCCACCTCTCTACCTTTTATCTTAGCCTACCTGGCACATTCTCCTCATTCCTGATGAAGGGCTCTGGCCCGAAACGTCGAATTTCCTGTTCCTTGGATGCTGCCTAACCTGCTGTGCTTTAACCAGTAACACATTTTCAGCGTATATAATTACTGAGGCTGCAAGAAAAGGTCAGGGGCTGAGAATTTTATAGTGAAAAAATTCTGTTTCCTGATTGTCCAAAGGCAGTCCACATCCACAAAGCACTGGTGAGAGGTGTGATGGAATATTCTCCACTTGCTTGGATAAAAGCAGCTCTGACAGCACTCAGAAAGGTCAATACCATCCAAGACAAACAATCTGCTTGACTGGCACCCATCTATAAACTTAAATAGTTACTCCTTCAATCAGTGGTGCACAGTAGCAGCATGTGCACTTTCTACAGGATACACTGCAATAACACATCTGGGGGTCTTTTGACCACTCTGTCCAAACTCAAACCCTGCTACCACCTAGAACAACAAGGGTGCCATATGCATCAGAACACCATGAGCTATATGCTTCCATCCAGGCCAGACCCCGTCCTAACTCTGAACTATATCACTGTTCCCTCACTGTCACTGTATGGGAATTCCTTGAATACCTTCCTAAAAGCATTGTGAGTTTCCTATATCACATGGACCTCAACAGCTGAGAGGTGGCTCCCCATCACCTTCTCACATATAATTAGGGATGGGTAATATATTCAGAGGAATCTCAATTATCCAGCATTCGATTATCCGAATATCAGATTATCCAGCAAAATCGCAAGGTCCTGATGCTTTTCTAAACTATGTTATCCGGCATTCAATTATCCGGAATTCGATTAACCGAACAAAATACCTCCCCTCAACCTTGTGTCCTTCGGATAATCGAGGTTCCTCTGTACTGGCCCAGCCAGTGATTCCCACATCCTGTGATCCCGCTAAAGAAACACAAGTTCTTTTTTAATCATAAACATTTGCTTAGCGAAAGCCAATATGTTTGCTGTCCTTCAATTCTATCCTCAATAATTAGATATTGCATCATATACATTATCAGTTACATATCAGAATGTGTTTTATGTGCAAAAGGATTCATGGGATTGGGAATGGGTGAGCCACTGTAAGATTATCCCCAGGCCTCAGCCAGATTTGAAAGTTATATTTCTAATCCAACAGGGAAGCCTTTATCTGTGTTTATTTTCAGACGAGCTTAGTTGTAGCACTTATCCAAGAGCAGCTGCATTCTGATGCTTTCTGGCAATTTGCCTGGTGATATTGCTGTCATCCAGAAATGAGTCAGAAGTCACATGACACCAGATTATAGGCCAACAGGTTTATTTGAAATCACACAAGCTTTCGGAGCACAGTCCTTCCGTCATGACTGCACAGTACTGACATTGACTTTATAGATACTGTACACACTGTCTGACTCTCTTGGTCACCTTCAGAGATGTATTATCTGACATTCCACCCACACCAACTATCAGATCTTTTGACCTCTCTCTCAAGTCAGCTGGTGTCATGTGACTTTGCCCACTCCAGTCCAACATTGGCACCTCCACATCATCCAGGAATGAATCAGAGATAGGTCCCCAGATTCTCTGAAGTCTCCCTATAGAATTGATTAAATGCAATGACACAACTCTCAATCTGCATTTTTTAAAAATCTTTTCATGGGATGGGGGTGTCACTGTCGCTTTCTTGCCCATGTGCTTGTTTGTGGCTTTTTAGACCAAGTTAGAAAGTTGTTACAAGTCAAGCACTGGAGTTGCATGTGGACCAGATGTGGTAAGGATAGCAAGTTGCCTCCTTTAAAGGACATCAGTGAACCAGATGGGATTTACTGTTTATAGACAATAGACAATAGGTGCAGGAGTAGGCCATTCAGCCCTCTCACCTTTCTTTTAATATCCAAAAGTGCTGTTGCACACAACTGGAATATTGTGACACACCTTTATGACAATCATATCCTTTGTGTTTATATGTAGAGATACTCTTGCTTTCCCCCAAAGACCTTTGTTCACCTTTCATAACTATTTTCAAATCTACCTGTTCACAGCAGGTGGGCCTTGAACCTAGGCCTCCTGGCTCAGAGGCAGCAGCACTACCATTGCATCTCAAGCACCCAGTTCTGCATGCAAAGCTGAATGGCTTTTCCCACCAACAAAGTATCACTGTGCCATCAGATTTTTATATAGCTACGATTCACCACCCTTAAGAATACATGCGGTCAATTCCATAATTCCATGCAAAGCCCATTATTGGAACCAGGTGGGGGGGGGGGGGGTTTCTACGCAGAATTGAATGCCTTTCAACCACCGGAATCACCATGACTAGTTTTTAACCTTGTTTCTAATTAAGGTTAAAAGTGAGAGATGTTATTCCATACCTGTAAAGCGAGAGGGACTTTTGAACACAGGCTTCTCAGTCCAGGGGTAGGGCCATTTGAGGGCCCCTTGGCCATTTTTGTAACTAGTAGCCACCAGCAGTAAAAATACTTGTGGTATCCATAAGACCATAAGACATAGGAGTGGAAGTAAGGCCATTCGGCCCAAATTGAGTATTCACAAGGAAAGCCCATTATGAGCAATGCAAACGATTAAAGATAAACCAGCTGCTTTTATCCCCCGCAAAATGTAACTTGTTTTTCCTCATCAGCCTAATCAAAGCTCCAAAATACACCTCTGGAGCAAATGAGACTTGACCTCATGCCTCCTAGCCCAGAGGTAAGGACACTACTACTGCACCACAAGAGGGCCTCTTAACCCATGCAGACACAGGGAGAATATGCAAACTCCACACAGTCACATTTAATATTGGAATTGAACCCAGGTCCCTGGCACTATACCTCAATGTGGGAGAGGTTTGCTGCCACCATCAGCTTTAAATATCTGGAGGACCTGCTTGGTCTGATATTGCCAAAAATACCACTTCCCACTGGCTCACGACAGCAACCAACGTAGTCAAAGACCCCTCCCACCACAGTTGTACTCTCTTCCTCCCTCTTCCATCAGGCAGAAGGTATAAAAGTTTGAATACATGTACAAGTAGACTCAAGAACAACTTCTTCCCTGCTGTTATCAGACTTTTGAATGGATGTCTCAAATGTTCATTCTGATCTCTTTCTCTCAGCACCTTCTCTGCGACGGTAACACTATTTTCTGCATTCTGTTCTGCTACACTGATGCATTTTGTATGGTAAACTCTGCCTGTATACATGCAAAACAACACTTTTCACTGTATCTCAGTACATGTGGTAACAATAAATGAAACTCAAACTCACTTTTTAGATTAGATTAGACTTTTAGATTAGATTAGACTTACAGTGTGGAAACAGGCCCTTCGGCCCAACAAGTCCACACCGACCCGCCGAAGCGAAACCCACCCATACCCCTACATTTACCCCTTACCTAACACTAAGGGCAATTTAGCATGGCCAATTCACCTGACCCGCACATCTTTGGACTGTGGGAGGAAACCGGAGCACCCGGAGGAAACCCACGCAGACACGGGGAGAACGTGCAAACTCCACACAGTCAGTCGCCTGAGTCGGGAATTGAACCCGGGTCTCAGGCGCTGTGAGGCAGCAGTGCTAACCACTGTGCCACCGTGCCACTTTCTAGTCTAACTAGAAGAGTTTTGGTATTAGCAAGATAAGGCCAATTGCATGTTAACCACTAATGTGTTACATTGCCATGATTGACAGTTTTACACAGAAGCTGAGGAGAACTTGGATGTTAGGCCTCAGTCCTGCTTCCTGAACTGCTATGCATGGTGGCTCAGTGGTTAGCACTGCTGCCTCAGTGCCAGGGACCTGGGTTCAACTCCTATCTTGGGCAACTGTCTGTGTGGAGTTTACACATTCTCCCCATGTCTGTGTGGGTTCCCTCCGGGTGCTCCGGTTTTCTTACACTGTCAAAGATGTGCAGGTCAGGTGTATTGGTCACCCGTAATGTTAGGTGGATTATAAGGGGATGGGTTTCTCTCCGGAGGGTCGGTGTTGACTTTTTGGGCCGAAAGGCCTGTTTCCACACAGTAGGTAATCTAACCATTTGACACCGTCATACTGAGCAGCACTAACGGGAGTCCTCAATACTACCCCTTTTAGACTCTCACACAGTGGGCTCGTCAAGATTGAGATGGGAATTCTGAAAGGCACAATGTTACCAACTGAACAGACAATTCAGGTCATTAGATTAGATTAGATTACTGACAGTGTGGAAACAGACCCTTCGGCCCAACAAGTCCACACTGACCCGCCGAAGCGCAATCCACCCATACCCCTACATTTACCCCTTACCTAACACTACGGGCAATTTTAGCATGGCCAATTCACCTGACCCGCACATCTTTGGACTGTGGGAGGAAACCGGAGCATCCGGAGGAAACCCACGCCGACACGGGGAGAACATGCAAACTCCACACAGTCTGTCGCCTGAGTCGGGAATTGAACCCGGGTCTCAGGTGCTGTGAGGCAGCAGTGCTAACCACTGTGCCACCGTGCCGCCCACAATGGAAGATGTGATGGCCTAGTGATACTGTTACTAGTCAAAAGAGTGAAGTAATGCTTCAGAGGACCTGGGTTCACTGCCTATTTTAGCAGATGCTGAAACCGAAGTACTTTCTTTATTTTTAAAAACAAAAGATTAGAATTATAGGTCTAAGAATGTTGGTGAAACCATTATTGATTGAAATCTGTGTCCTTACCTTACTTCCTTTGGCCTGTGAGTGACTCCAGATCCACAGCAATGCCCTCTCAATTGGCCTAGCAAGACGTTCAGTTGTATTAATTGCTTAAAAAGTATCAAAAAAGAAATGAAACCAGATGCACCACTGCAAAGGACAATGGTGAACTCAGCCCTATCGAACCTGCAAAGTCCTCTTTACTAACATAGGGTTCCAGTAGCTTCACAGGTTGATCAAACAACAGCCTGACAGAATCAAACTTTCCAGACAACACCATCGGCATCATCTCTGGGTATGTCTTGAGGTATTAGCAGAGGTGTTGTAGCACAGTAATACACAGTTGGAAGGGAGTTGTCACCATTATCTCCAGAAACCACATGGCATCAGCTCAAACACGGGCAAGGAGGCTGCCTGCAGATTATCCGCCGATGAAACAATACTCCTCCATATTGAACACCACCTGAAGGAAAGATTGATGGTAGCAAGCTTGCGCAATACATTCTGGGTGGAGGACTTCAATATCCATCACCAAACGTGACTCAGCAGCATCAGCACTGATGTGTGGTGGCTGACGAAGGAACCAAAAAGAGGGTAACACATATTCAACCTCATCCACACATCTGCCAGTCACAGACACATCTGTCCACGGCAGTATCAGAAGCAGAGATCACTGCACAGTCCTTGTGGAACTAAAATCCAGTCTCCACATTGAGAATACTCTCCATCATGTTGTGGGGCGCTATCAGCATGCTAAATGGGACTGACTTCGAACAGATCTAGCAACTCAAGGCTTGGCATCCATGAGGTGCGATGGGCCATTAACAGCAGCATAACTGTACGTCAACACAATCTCCAACCTCATGGTCTGGCATACCCCATTCTACCATTACTGTCAGATCTCCGGTTTAATGAAGATCACGCAGGGAGTTTGACCAAGCGTGGCATTAAGGAGACCTAACGAAACTGAAGTCAATAGGATTCAGAGGAAATACTCTCCACTGGTTGGAGCCACATCTGGAGCACAGGAAGGTGGTGGTGATTGTTGGAGGTTAGTCACCTCAACTCCAGTACATCGCTGCAGGAGTTCCTCAGGATAGTGACCTAGGCCCAACCATCTTCAGCTACTTAATTAATGATTTTCCCTCCATCATAGGATCAGAAGTGGGAATATTTGCCAGTGATTACACAGTGTTAGCACCAAATCCTTAGTTCCTGAAGCAGTCCATGTCCAAATGCAGCAAGACTTGGGTGATATCTGGGCTTAGGCTGGCAAAAGGCAAGTAATATTCACACCCTACGTAGCAATTACTAACTCCAGCAACAAAGATTGAAACCATTTCTTCTTTACATTCAGTGACATTACCATTACTGAATGTCCCACTATCGACATCCTGGATATTACCATTGACCAGAATCTGAACTGGACTAGCCATATAAATACGGTGGCTACCCAGGTAGGACAGAGGTTAGGAATTCTGCAATGGATAACTCAACTTCTGTGTTGCAAAATCTACATGCACAAGTCAGGATTGTAATCAAACACTCCCACTTGCCTAGATTAACATACTTCCAATAACATCCAAGTTGTTTGGCACCAGGACAAAGCAACTGCTTAATTATCACCACATCCACAAACTCCCACTCCCTTTACCACCATCGCTCAGTAGTAGCAGATGCACTGCAGAAACTCACTAAGGCTCCTTAGACAGCAGATTCCAAACCCATGCCTCAATCACCTGGAAGGGCAAAGTCGCAGGCACATGGGAACACCACCACTACAAATTCCCTTCCAAACTGCTCAACCATCCTGACTTGGAAATGCATTGCCGCTCCTTCAATGTCACTAGGTCGAAACTGTGTACATTAGGTTAATTGGCCATGCTAAATTGTCCTGCGGTGGCAAGCAATGTGCAGACTGGGTGGGTTAGCCATTGTGGGTTACAGGAATGGGGTGGGCCTGGGTGAGATGTTGTTCAAAGGCTTAGTGCAGGTTTAGCTACCTGCACTGTAGGGATTCTATGAAACACTTGGATATGGTACAGTCAGTGCAGATTACCCAGCAGTCTCTTCAGCCATATTCAAGCACTTAGGACTCAAGTGGAATCTTATCATCCTTGATCCTGAGAAGACTGCCACACAAGTGAGCATTTCTGTTGGTGCTGAGAATCCTCTGGTATCCCAGCTAACTGATTATCGCCAGAATGAGAATGTGGGCTGTTTGACCCTGGAGGACCTCACAGTCAACCATACTTCCAACTCCATTCAATACCCAATTTTCTGCCCAATTTGGAATAATTAAATGTGGAAACCTCAGTTCATGATTTAGCTTCCCTTCCCACCCTGGGTGGAGTAGGGAAACAGAGTGTGACTAATTATGGGGCCACTCCTGTACTGGATCAGCGCAATTCAGTATTCAAATTAGCACAATAGTTGCACATGAATGTTCAAACTAGGAGCACAAGTAGGCTATTCAGCCCATCGAGCCTGTTCCACCCTTTAATAAGTTAATGCCTAACCTGTTTGTTTAAAATTCCACACTTCCATCTCCTCTTGATATTTTTTGATTCACTTGCTGAAGAAGAATAATCTATCTGCAGCTACCTTGTAAATATTCAATGACACATCAATGAATTCGAAGATCATTCACAGTCTAAAACTTAGGGCCAGACCGTTCAGGAGAGATATTAGGAAGCACTTGCACAAACAAAGACTGGTACATGCATAGAACTCACTTCTACAAATGGTGGTTGATGCTAGATCAGTTGCTAATTTTAAATCTGAGATTTATAAATTGTTGTTAAGCAAAAGGTGTTCAGTTATATGGGCCAAAGGCTGGTATATGGAGTTAGACCACAAATCAACCATGCTCTCATTGGTGGGAACAGGTTTGACGGGCTGAATGGCCTCCCCCTGTTCCTATGAGGCCTCCCCCTGTTCCTATGAAGCCGCCTCCTGTTCCTATGAGGCCTCCCATCGAGTACTTTTTGAGGCAGAGAGTTCCAAAGTTGCAGCAGCCTTTGAAAGAAAAGAATTCTCCTCAGCTTTATCCTAAAAGCATGACATTTAAATTTAAACCAGTGCTCCAAACTTACAGGAGGAAAAATCCTCTTCACGACCACCATGACAAGACCATTCAAAATATTGTGCAGCTTAATCAAGTCAGCCCTGATTGCTCTGACTTCAATTGCTTTATTATTCAGCACTATACTCAGGTCTGCATTTACCCACAAATCCATTCATCTTGAAAACCACACTTGAGTTTAAAACATTGGATCAATTTCCTCCCCTTCCCCATTAAGCAGATAGAGTGAACTGTGCACCGTGTAAATACGGATTTGGAAAAGGCTTAACATTGTGACCCAGCACTTTGTTTTTTCTGGAACTAAGTTAACACCAACTATACGCTTTTCGTCAACAATCTGTGACACCTCCTCTCACCCTTCATTAACACATGTAATTGTCAGGAGTTTACCAGGCTTGATCCTGGTGTTGGCAGGGGGCCGTTTTATGAATTTGTTTGCAGGTTGGGAGTGTCTCTAGCTAGGCCAGCGTATACTGCTCATCTGAAATTGCCCTCAAGCAGTGGGGATGTAATTAATTGCATGTAAGTAATCAGATACAACTTACATTAGCCGGTTAGAAGCCGATGTGTTACTGCTTTGGGGACTCGGGAGATTGGCTCAGACTCACTGCAGAATTCCTAGTCTCTGATCTGGTCTTGCAGCAATGGTCCACTTTGGTTTCTGATCAATGGTAACCCCTAAGTTGTCGATACAGGGTGACCCAGTGACGATAATGCCATTGAACATCAAGGTTAGCTTCTCTCTTATCTGAGATGGCTATTGCAAGACAATTGTGTGGCATGAATGTTACTTGCCACATATCAGCTCAAACCTAGATATTGTCTAGGTATTGCTGTATGTGAAGACAAATTGAACATTCCCACCTTTGATGTTACAGCGGAGGGAAGGTCATTGATGAAGCAACTGAAGATGGTTGGGCCTCGGACATTGCCGCAGCGATGTCCTGGAGCTCAGATACTTGGCATCCGATAGCTATATCTTCCTTTGAGCGAACAATGGCTATAACCAGTTAAGAGTTTTTCAGCTGATTTCCATTGATTCCAGATTTTCTGGGGCTTCTTAAATTAAATATTTGGTGAAATGTGGTCTTGATGTCAAGGGCTGTCACTTTCACCTCCCCTCTGGAATTCAGCTCTTCAGTCCTGTAATGAGGTCAGGAGCTGAGTGGTCCTAATCAAGGGTTCTGGACAGAGTAAATAGGGAGAAACTGATCCCACTCATAAAAGGATTAAGAACAACAGGAAACAGTTTTAAAATAATTGGTGAAAGAAGCCAAAGAAACACTAGACAAAAAACTTTTCCATGTGGTTAGTGATAAACATGTGGATTCTACTGCCAACGAACAAGGTGGAGGCAATTACAATTGAGACATTTAAAAGTGGGTTAAAGTGTAATTGAAATGGAGCAACATGTAGGATTACAGGGAGATAGAGGAGAATGTCATTAAGTGATTAAACTATAGCCAAAAGAGTCACGTAGCACAGAAACAGACCCTTCAGTCAGACTCATCTGGTAGTTTATTACATACACACACTACTCTCTGCATGCAAAAGTTGCCACTTAGGTCCGTTTTAAATCTTTCCCTGAAGCTTTGGACTCCCCTACCCTGGGGAAAAAGACCATGGCTACTCACCCTATCCATGTCCCTCATGATTTTATTAACCTCTGTAAGGTCAGACGTCAGTCTCCGATGCTCTAGGGAAATTAGCACCAGTCTATTCAACCTCTCTCTATAGCTCAAACCCTCCAGTCCCAGCAAGATCCTTGTAAATCTTTTCTGAACTCTTTCAGATTTCACAACACCTTTCTGAGAGTAGGGAGACCAGAATTGAACACAGTATTCCAAAAGTGGCCTAACCAACGTCCTGTACAGGTGCAACTCCGATACTCAATGCATTAACCAATGAAGGCAAAAATGCCAACTGCCTTCTTCACCACCCTGTCTATCTGCAACTCCACTTTCAAAGAACTGCACACCTATACCCTAAATTTCTTTGTTCAACAATACTCCCCAATGCCCTACAATTAACTGTATTAATGCTGGCCTGATTTGTCTTACATTAATGTATTACCTCACATTTATAAAAATGAAATTCCATATGCCACACCTCGGCCCATTATCCCATCTGATCAAGGTTCCGTTGCACTCTGAGATGATAGCTGCAACCTTACTAAGCATACCTACAACCAGTGCAGACATGAACCAAGACTCCTCTTTCTGTACTTTGGGTAATAGAACAAAGCAAGTGCTTGCAGACATGCAACTAATAATTCCATAATGGTTGCTGTGAAGAGAATCAGGAATAGGACAAGCACATAGCCTACATTGAATCCTCATGTGAAGCATAAGCATTGGTTTTTAAGCCACTAAGGTGACTGAAAAATAGGAAGCTTCTGTTGCATTAGTGAATCGTGCTTGTAGAATGTTGACCCCTGTTGACATTTTGCACCTGTGGGGTGACAGTTGACAACTAGATATATTTTACTTCCAAATTAAGGTACCTTGTGCTCTGAGAGCAACAATGTTTTCATCGTCCAATCATGTACCTCATGATATATTTACAGTGCAAATTCTCTGAAAATATCCACAGATGTTGTTTCTCATTCTACGGCACACTCAAGAAAAGAGCTTAAATTGTTTGGGATGTAAGTAATGTAGAGGCTTTTAAAGAAATTCTTCATGCAAAATCCCATTGCAAAAAGTGATAAGATCTCTGTTAAATGAAAAGGAAAGATGTGTTTTGGTAAAGTGTGAGGCAAGGTGTGAAGGAAGTTGCTCAAGCAGCAAGTGCTCTATTGGTCTAGAATTAATTTCTTGACAGATTCAGCAATAACTTTCAAATGGAATTGGGCAGATACACGGAGGAAGGTTTGCAGGAGGATGGCGAGAGGGCTAGCAGGACATGATAGGTCAAATGGGTTCCCTTTGCTGTATCAATCTCCCTGTGCTCCCTTGAAGTAAAAGGGATGCTTGCTACAGATGACGCCTGTGGGAAGAATCTGGGTGTGGAGCTTTTTAACAAGAGGAAGCTTTTGAGCTGTGAGTACTTCACAGTTTTGACTGGACAGTAAGCTCTCCTGCGCCTGTCCCACAGGCATTTTGGAAGGAATTGCAACTTGATAATTAATCTGTTTGACCCCATCATGAATATCCTTGACTGACAGCTGCTGCCTCAGAGACATGGACACTACTCACTGCACCATGAGCTACCCATTGCTTTTATTGCTGTTAAGTGCCAAAGCAAATTCTGAAAACATCCAGTACTCACACATATGTACGCAATCAATATTGATTCATTTGCCCTGTAACCACCAATGTTTACTTTCTTCTAAGGAAAAAGCTAATGAGTGCCAATTTCCACGGAGTGTTCCACTGCTGTAATCTCCCAGAGAGTGCAGTGAAAACTCTGCTAATACAATAATTTGAGGTTTTTTATTTAGTCATTCACAGGATGTGGGTGTCTCTGATTCTGCCAGCATTTGTTGTCCAACTCTAATTGCCCTTGAGTGGTTGATGGTGAGTTGCTTGAACCACTGTAGTCGATGTGGTGTAGGGACACCCATAGCATTGTTAAGGAAGGGGGTTCCTGGGTATTGATCCAGCGACAGTGAAGAAACAGTGATATGGTTCCAAGTCAAGATGGTGTATGGCTTGGAGGCAATGCTATGGCACCTCCAAGGATATTTATTACATGTTTATAACAGGAAATTTAACATTCGCATATTAAGTATAGAGAGATGCTTCAGAGCATGTTATTAATCATGGATTGACAACTAACAGGAGAGAAAATGCCAAGGATCTTCAAAAAGAAAGATATGAATTTGTATGAAGTTTTTCACAAACTCAAGACTTCTCAAAGTACTTTCTAACCAATTTAGTACCTAGTGAAGTTTGACCATTATCATCATGTGGCAATTAATTTGCACACAGCGAGTTCCCATAAAAAGGAACACAGCAATGAGAATACTTTACTGATGTTGATCCAGAGACAAATATTGGACAGAAATGATGCCCTTTTAGATCCACCTCCAACAGCAGAAAGGATCTCGATTTGACATCCCATCCAGAAGACTGAACTCTCAACAGTACAACATACCTTCATCACGAACATTAGGAGAGCAGACAGTCCCCATTTTATGAGCGTCTGACTTACCAATTCTCATTCTTACAAATGAGATCCCATACAGGAGTGTATTAATATTAATTTTAAAGATCTGACTTGCAAATATTTTCTCGTATTTATGAGCAGCTATTTTAGTTTTGAAGAGTGGCTGCACCTAAAATGTTAACTCTGCTTTCTCTCCAGGATGCTGCCAGAGTTTTATCAGCAAAATCTGTTTCTATGACAGCTATTTTTTATTGTGTTTCGACTTGCGTACAAATCGACTTACGAACATAGTTAAGAATGGAACTAATTCATAACCTGGGGACTCCCTGTATCAGCTTAGAATCTTGTGTTTAAAGTAGGGATGAAATTTGGGACAGTACCAGTATTAGGTAGAAGGAGCAGCTATTGATGTTTAAGTACAAAGATATAGGCTGGTATGTGCAGGGTCATAGGATGTGGGACATGATGCAAGAAGGAATATTGTGAGAGAATTTAGCCAGGACAGAAATAGATTCTCAACTGCATGAGAAATCACAGAACTTGAAATATTAAGTTCAAACAATTAATCAAACGTTGGACCAAGTATCAAGTTCCTGATGTAATCAGAGTTTCTTTGTAATTTACATAAAGAGACGAAAGTAATCTTGTACAAAAATAATTTAAATTGCTTCCAAATGAGTCATTACTGCTGTAGCCAATTTTTTGGAATGACTGGTGATGCAGCTTTGTTGTATAAAAACATGACAGTAACCAAAGCGACTAAACAAAAGCAGGCAACAATACTGAGTTCAATTTAAATGACAAATTAAGATAAATATTGATTTGATTTGATGACTGCGATTGGATTACCACAATGCTGTTGCTATCATGTTTTGTATACTTCAGTAAGTATTGCAAAATATGACTTGGAAGAGCCATGCAATGGGATTTTGCCTCTTTCACACGTGTCACTGGCTGGCTAGCATTTATTAGGAGGAATTGAGGACTGTAGATGCTGGAGGTTAGAGTCGAAGAGTGCAGTGCTGGAAAAGCACAGCCAGTCAGGCAGCATCCGAATCACGAGAAGAACTTATGCTCAAAACAGCAACTCTCCTGTTTTGAATCTGGCTAGCATTTATTGCCCACCCCTTATTAACCGTGAGAAGGTGGGAGTGAGCGGTCTTCTTGAACTGCTGCAGTCCATGTGCTGTATGCAAACCCACAATGCCCTTGAGAAGGGAATTCCAGGATTTTAGTCCAGTGACACTGAAGTAACAACAATACGTTTCCAAGATTTCTTATATAAAATTTTAAATATATTTCTGCTTAACTATAACCTTATGACCACCTGCCTTTTCTCCCATTTGCATTTCCAAGAATCAGGCAAGTTATTCCACTGGGTCCACCATCATGGCCAAAACTCCACAGTCATTTACCATTGCCTTCAGTAGGAGGGCTGACCAGGAAACTCACCCATTCTTATTGCCTGGCAACAGTCAAAATGGAATGGATTTCAGGCTGGCAAGTGACTGGTTTGGTTGGGCTACAAATGCGCCTCGCACAAACAAGAAATACCTGTCATGGGATTCAAATCCAGAGCTTCTGGCCCAGAGAAAGGGACATTGCCACTTCACCCCAAAACCTCGGCTGTGGCGTCATCCAGAAATTTAAAGATGTTCAGCCCCAAACAATCCAGCTGTTCTTTTGGTGCGGTTTGAATTATGTCTCCTAAGTAATAGCATTTAATGAAATGGTTGCGATGTCTCCTGAGAATTTCAGCAGGCAGAGGTGACAATCAAAGATAATGGGGTTGAACGTCATTCATAGAACATGTCCAGAAGAAAGTGAGGACTGCGGATGTTGGAAATCAGAGTCTAGAGTATGGTGATGGAAAAGCACAGCAAGTCAGGTAGCATCCAAGGAGCAGGAGAGCGATGTTTCAGGCATAAACCCTTCACCAGGAATGAGGAAAGGCTTATTCCTGATGATGGGCTTATGCCCGAATGTCAATTCTCCTGCTCCTCGGATGCTACCTGACTAGCAGTGCTTTTCCAGCACCACATTCTCAACATAGTACATGTCCAGCAAGCATGAGGGAACAGGTAGAACCAGCATGCCAACCTTTATGTAGTCCCTGTAACATAGTACAATGTCCTAACAGTGCTACATTCCAGAGGCATATTCACTTACTAGAGAGAGAGAGAGAGAGATGGTTGTTGTGAGGGCCACATGCCTCAGGTGAGGGGCAAGTTTGAGAAGGCAGACCCTCCATGGTGACCTAGCCATGACAAGTATTGAACCCATGCTGTTGGCATATTGCAAACCTGCTGTCCAGCCAACTGAGCTAACCAATCCCCATGTTAAGCCACATGTTGATCACAATTTCATTGCAGCCAATGGAAGGGATATCAAGGCATCTTAAAAGGAGGAGAGGGAGGTGGAGAAGTTTAGGACGGGAATTCCCTAGTTTATCATCTATATAGTTGAAAGAACAGCCATCGCAGGCAGGGAGAAGAAAGTGATGGAAGCAAAAGTGACATGATTGGGAACAATATAGATTTCTCAGGTGTTTGTTAAGATGGAGGAGATTGCAGAGTTGGGGTGGTCAAAAGTGATGGGATTATCAGTCTTTCTGGTTTCAGGAAGATAATCTACCAAATGTTACATTGGGCAGTGGGTGGTGAAGATGGAATGTTGCTACCCATGTTCCTCTCTACCTTTTAAATAAATAATACAGTTGAACAGCTTAAACCGAATTGAACCAAAACAGAATGCAGTCCCTAGGAGGCACAAAAGTCAGATCACCATGGAAACTGACAGCATTTTAAGTAAATATGAGGCGTTCATCCTCCGGGCGTCGGGTGGCTAGACTTTGGCGGTGGAGGAGTCAAAGGATATGCAAGTTCTCAGCCTCTTCCACCACCAAATCCTAGCCACCCGACAACTAGAGAAAGAACCCCTCATCTTCCGCCTTGGGACCCTCCAACCACACAACATCATGTTGATTTCACCAATTTCCTCATTTCCCCTCACCCCACCTTATCCCAGATCCAACCCTCCAACTAGGCACTGCCCTCTTGACCTGTTCTACCTGCCCATCCACCTTCCCAGCTATCTGCTCCACCCTCCTCTCTGACCTATCACCATCTCCCCCCACCTTTATCAACCTATCGCATTCCTAGCTACCTTCCCCCAGTCCCACCCCCCACCCTTTTATCTCTCAGACCCCTTGCACCCACCCTCCTTTTCCATCCATATAGATTGGACAGGCAAGGACTCTGGCTGTTTTCCCTGGAGCATTGGAGGCTGGGGGCTGACCAGATAGAGGTTTATAAAATCATGAGGGACATGGATAAGGTAAGTAGACAAGGTCTTTTCTTTGGGGTGGGAGAGACCAGAGCTAGAGGGCATAGGTTTACGGTGAGAGGGACAAGATATGAAAGAGACCTAAGGGGCAATTTCTTTCATGCAGAGGGTGGTGTGTGTGTGGAATGAGCTGCCAGAGGAAGTGGTGGAGGCTGGTACAATTACAACATTTTAAAGGGATCTGGATGGATATATGAATAGGAAGGGTTTGAAGGGATATGAGCCAAATGCTGGCAAATGCGATTAGATTAATTTAGGATATCTGGTCGGCACGGATGAGTTGGACCAAAGTGTCTGTTTCCGTGCTGTACACGGGCGGCACGGTGGCACAGTGGTTAGCACTGCTGCCTCACAGCGCCAGGGCCCTGGGTTCAATTCCCGCCTCAGGTGACTGACTGTGTGGAGTTTGCACGTTCTCCCCGTGTCTGCGTGGGTTTCCTCCGGGTGCTCCGGTTTCCTCCCACAGTCCAAAGATGTGCGGGTCAGGTGAATTGGCCATGCTAAATTGTCCGTAGTGTCAGGTAAGGCGTATATGTAGGGGTATGGGTGGGTTGTCGCTTCGGCGGGTCGGTGTGGACTTGTTGGGCCGAAGGGCCTGTTTCCACACTGTAAGTAATCTAAATACATCTCTATGACTCTGTGATTACCTGAATAGAAATAAACGAGCAGGATTACAGTGAAAAGGTTGAGAGAATGCCACTAAATCCAAATGCTCACTCAGACAGCCAGGTATGGACGTGATGGGCTGAATGGCCTCCTGTGCTGTAACAATTTTGAGATTGCAAAAAAGGCACCACCGACAGGGTCTGCCTTGAATTTGTCCTTTCTGAAGAGTCACTGGGCTTCAATATTAACTCTGCTCTCTGCCCACAGGCAAAAGTGAGGATTCCTGATGAAAGGCTTTTGCCCAAAACGTCGATTTTCCTGCTCCTCGGATGCTACCTGCCCTGCTGTGCTTTTCCAGCACCACTCCAATCTAGTCTCTGCCCACAAGTGCTATCAGGGTTTCTCCAGCAATATGTTAATTTTTTTTGTGTGTGTGAGAGAGAAAGAGATGGTAGCAATGAAGTGTGGGCAGTGCTCTGGAATGGGAGAGAGAGAGAGGGTGTAAGAGAGCACTGCAGTTCTTTTTCCATTCAAACAGAAACTACACTTCCCCCAGAGCACTGCAGTTGGCAGAGAGTGACAGAGAGCTGCGTCTGCACAGAACTGCGGGAGCCCCAGTCTACCACTACTCACTAGGGAGGAGAAAGTGGAGGTGAGGGGGGAGAGGTTTGTTTTATTTTTATGTTGGAAGGGGAGATGAAAAATACAAAAGGCAAGATTAAAGTCACCCTGATCATCCTGCTCGTTCTGCTGTCTGTGTTTCTAATCTTTCTGAGCGCTTTGTTGATCAGGACCTACACGTTCAGCGCAGCCGGCAACCAGGAGCGCAGCTCCTTTGACACAGCATTGGCTGCTTTTGCAGCAAACTTCAGCAAGACCGAGAGGACACGACTTCTGGACAATCTGAAAGGGGCACTTCGCATCCCCACTGTGAACCGCAGCGCCACCGACTTTGACAGCTCCTCCCTGGAAGAGTTTGGAAACTTTCTGCCTCAAGGTACCCCTGTCCTGCTCTGAGCTCGCATGAAGTTGACTTTGAGGGTAACTGAGCCCGGATCCAGTGGATTCCTGGTTAAGGTTTTCCCAGTGTAGGGTTCCTTTGCTTTCGGGGACGTCGCTGGGTGAGGAATTTCAGAGATTTCCTCGCTGTTCATGGGTGGGTGGGTTTGCAAGTTACAGTAGCCCCCTAAAGTTAAAGCACTTCAAGGACAAAAGAGTACAATGGGGAGTTATAGCCTCGCAATAAATTAATTTTTGACAGTGGTCACTGGCCATAATCTAGTCACATTGTCATTATTAATGAGTTTAGCTTTAAATGCCAGAGTTTTTATCAATTCAATTCAAATTCCAGTTGCTGGCACAGTTGGATTGGAATCTGTATCCCCAGAATAATAGCCCCTGGAATGCTGCTCCAGTTATTTAAACCCATCTCTCCCTCAGTCTTTTTTTTGCTCAAATTGGAACCTCTGGGATCATTTCTGAGTGCAAAAGTTCAAAGGTCAGCGTTTAAAGTAAGAGAAAAATTGAATTGCTTACACCTTTGCGCAAGGCTTTCTGCTGATGGTAGGTGTTTTAAATATTTGATTATGTTGGGAAAGTGTAATTGAATGTATAACTGGGGCGGACGTCTGACTGGGTGCCAGCTGCAAACATGAATATGCACAATTACAAGTATAATTGTAGATTATGGGCAGAGCAGAGTCTAATTATACTTTGCAAAGACAATGTTTAATGTAAAGATGATGCTCAATGTTGTTTTTTTTACATGCTCTGGCTGACTCATGCTGGGTTTGGTTGAACTGACATCCAACCAAACCTCACCTAACAGCCATCACAATGAGGCCATGCCCCCAGTCCCTTAATTTCCATGTCACAATTTCCTAAAGCAGTGATCAGGACCCTAAGTGGGATTAAGCTCCAAGGCAGCATTGGCCCAGCCTTCACTTTCCCTTTCTCTAATGGTGTCTCCTCCTCTCCCAACCTCACCACCCACCTAGGTGTTGTGACTGTTTTCAAACCTCGAAATGGGCCACAAAGGGAAAACGTTTGGGAAAGGTTGCTATAACTGGAAATTGCTAAGAGTTTCTCAATCATCTTATGTTGGTGCATTTAGTGTTTTCAAAATCTTAGCTAACTGGTTTCAGAGAACAGATTTTTTGTGCTCCCTGTGAAGCTCTACGCCAGCAGCGGGTTCTTTTCTCATCTGCTGTTCCTTTCGATCACATTATGCAACTTTCGTGCAACACATTTCTCTAACAGTGGATGCCTGCCAAACTCTTGGCTTGCGCTCTATCACTAATGAACATCACTTACTGCCTGAGAGAGAGCATAAGTCTACTACTATGGAGAAGATTAGAAAGCAGAAAATCAAAGGAAATACTGAATAACACAATAAGTTGCTAAGCAATATGAAAGGAAAATTACAAAAAAAATTGTAATAACAAAATATTAAATTGGGAGAGATTCTAACAATAGTTTCTAAGGACATTTCTAGGCAGCTATTCAATGAAGTACTTAGGAATAATTAAGTACCAATAAGAATAGGGTCCATAATACCATTCCAATACTATTGGACAGCATAGAAACAAATTCCTCTGCTTTACCACAGCCATATTTGCAAATCCAGTGCCTGTTTATTTCTGGCAGCATCTGTGGAGAGGAAACCGTAAACATTTCAGGGCTTCAGAACTCAAAAGGTCACTGGACTATTTTCTCTCCACAGATGCTGCCAGACCTGTTGAGTTTCTCCAGCAACTTCTGTTTTTATTTCAGATCTCCAGCCTCCACGGTTCTTTGTTTTATTTTACTTCTGTTTGCTAAAACCCAACAGGAATTTAAGCACCTCTGAGCTATCGCAGTGAACCATTCAGCTCAATTGTTGTAGAGTGAAATCCTTGACCCGTCCTTCCTTCAACACAAATGGTCCCAATTCAATTTCCAACAAACTTCTGCACTGCCACACCCCTTTCCCTGCCACAATGTCTGATTGTTCCATTTTCTGATTGATTTTCACTGCCATTTCCAACTCCATACTAATATTCTTTTTTTACTATTTCAATTCTGTGACAACACAAAGTATCTGTACCTCGGCACACACTATCTAATATAGTGCCGAGAGGTGACATTACAAATTTTTCACTGCACTCAATAGAGTGCATGTGACAGTAAAAGCTATTCTATTCTATTTCATCAGATGCTGCTGCCTCAGTCCCCAGTAGATTCTGATCCATTCAGATGGAAGTCAGGCATAACCAATCAAGCAAGGATCCCTTTCAGAAAAGCAGGTGTAAAGATGTAGAAGTCTTGCATGGATTAGAAGATGATGGAGGAAAAATCTCCATCTGTGAAAGGCAGGAAAATATCTTATAAATTACCTTAAAGTAGAGTCATGGAGTCATATACAGCATGGAAACAGACCCTTCGGTCCAACCCGTCCATGCCAACCAGATATTTCAAACCAATCTAGTCCCACCTGCCAGCACCCAGCCCATATCTCTCCAAATCCTTCCAAAAGGGGGAAATTGTGTCCATTTGGTAGGTTTGAAATCTTTAAGGGTTATGGCCATGCAGAAGTACCATGCTATAGTTAGAATTGACTTTTAGAGTAAATTAACCAACACTATCATCAAAATTGTTCTTATTTTACACTGACAGCATTTTGAATTCAGTTTTTGACTACTTGCATTCATTTGAAAAACACATGCTGATTTAGTTCATCTGTGATCATCCAATGAGGCAGTGTGGTTTTATTTTCTGCAAACGTTATTAAATTACACAAAACATACCCAATCATCACGCTTTCCCCTGTCACTCAGCTGAAACTTATAGGACCTATTTATGACTGACTAGTTTCTTCTTGAAAACTCGTAAGGTATCTGTACTTTATTGATGAATGTAGATCTTACATGATATTACAAGTACATTTTAAGCAATTGTTTATTTAGACATTATTAAATTTCTAATTGATTAGATTCACTACAGTGTGGAAATAGGCTATTTGGCCCAACCAGTGCACACCAACCCTCCGAAGAGTAACCCACCCACCCAGACGCATTTCCCTCTGACTAATGCACCTAACACTATGGCAATTTAACATGGCCAATCCATCTGACCTGCACATCTTTGGATTGTGGGAGGAAACCGGAGCATCCGCAGGAAACCCTGCAGACATAGGGAGAATGTGCAAACTCCACACAGACAGTCACCCAAGGCTGGAATCGAACCTGGGTCCAATTCCAGCCTTTTATTTGTGTTTTTCTGTCACTGCAAATAAGCTGTTACTATTTTAATGTACAAAAGGCACATTGACACAGCAGGAAACTGGATGTCAGGAACATGAAGGGGGAGAGAGAATGAAATTTTAAGCAGGAAGTCAATCAATAGTCAACACAAAAGGCAGAACAAACTTGGTCTCATGTTAAATGGGCAAGGTGAATAAAGGAGAAACTTTATGGATGTGATATAATTGGATTTCTAAAAGGCATTTTATAAGGTGTCACATCAAGGGTCACTACACAAAGTAACATCTCATGTGGTATGTAATGACATTAACACCAGATAGTAGATTGTTTAGCTAATAAGAAGGGGAGCAGTTGAGAAACTGGGCTATGTTCGAGTTGGCAAGCTTTAGCATGCCACAAGGAGTAGTATTGACGTCTCAGCTACAGACATTTCCAATTTAATGAGCAATAAATTATGGCAATAGTCATCGCGTGAACTAATAACAAAACTGAATGACTTGGATGAAGGGACTGAATTGATAATACTGACATTAGCAGGTGACACAATGGTAACTAAGAAGTATGTTGTCATGAGGACATAGTCTCTGTGAAGGGATTTGGACAGGTTAATTCACAGGCAAAACATTGGCAGACAGAGCAAAATGTGGAATGCACAAGAACACAAAAACAGTATGTTATTTATATTGAGCAAGACTGTACATAGGGATCTGGGTGTCCTCTTACATGAATCACAAAAGTTATTTACAGGTGCAGCAAGGATTAGGAAGGCACATGGAATGATGCCATTTATTAACAGGGAAATTGAGGATAAAAGTGGGAGAATGTTACTACAGTTGCACTGGAACTTGGTGAAGGAACATCAGGAGTACTATGTACAGTGGTCTTTTTCCTTGAGAAGAATATATTTCCATTTTAATGGGGGCAATATTGTTCAGTGAAGGTTAATTCAATTGACTCTTGGCAAGATGGAGATATCTGATGAGGAAAATGTGAGCGGTTTGGATCCATACTGATGAGGGTTTAGAAGAATAAAAAGTTTTTTTTCAAACCGATAAAATCCTGAGGAAACTTGATGGAGTTAAGGTATCCCCTTATGGATCAGGCTAAAATTCGGAGAAAAGGTTAAAAATTAGAGATCCCTTTCTTTTAAGACTGTGAAGAGGAACTACATTTTCTGAGGTTCATTAATCTATGGAAATCTCTTCCTCAGTGTGCAGGGGAAGCTTATAATATATTGGAGCCTGTAGCCAGGGATACCAAAAATAGGCGGTCAAGTGTATGGTTGACACACAGTGTGTTGAACTCACTAATTTGCGTTGACAGTATTCTGTACTCCAGCAAAGTGTGAAGGAATCCTTTCCTCCAGTCTTCCTCCATCATTCATGGTCCACCTTCCATCTGAAGAAGACATCTTCCTGACAAGAATTTCTATCTATGTCTCCAAACACTTGTTAATATAATTTAATTCCAGGGGACAAAATGGTCCCAAAGTCAATCACTTGTTTGAAGTGTTCTAACCAATGCATACAGGACATGTACCCCAGAACACTGGATGGTCACCTTTCCTGTCCATTCTCTCAGCTTGAGGTCACATTTTAGTTTACCTTGTGCTGATATTGAATGTATTCAAAACTGAGTGAGGTAGAGCTTTGATTAACAAAAAAGCCAAGGGTTATGGGCGTGCAGAGAAGAAAATGGAGATGGGTGTTTAGGAATTCATGAAAAGGAAATAATTTTTAACAATCCAGTTGGAGTTTATTGAGATTGTAGAAGAGTTAAGGTATACATTTGACATATATTTTGATTGTCAGAAGGTGTCCTATAAATCTGCATGCAAGAGTTTGGTAAACAAAATTCATGCATAAGGGATTTGGGGAAATGTCCTGATATGGATTGAGAACTGGTTAATGGACAAAAATGTGGGAAGTCTGAATAAATGGGCCATTTTCACATTGGCAAGTTGTGACAACTGGTACCCTATCTCAAGGATTGTTGCAGGAGTCCCAGCTATTCAGAGTCTATGTCAATGATTTGGATGTGGGGAAGAAATGTAACATTTCCAGTCTTGCAGATGATACAAACTAGATGAGAGGGTGAGTTGTGAGAAGAATATGAAGACACTTGCAGGAGATTTGGAGAGTCTGAGTGAATGAGCAAAATTCTGGCTGATGGAATACAATGTGGAGAAACATGAAGTTATCAACTTCGGTAAAAAAAATAGAAATATGCAAATGGAGAGAGACTGGGAAGTGTTGAACTTCAAAGGGACTTGGATGTCCTTGTTCATGAATCATTGAAAGTTAACATACAAGTGCAGCAGACAAATAAGTAAGCAAATGATATGCTGGACTTGTTACAAGAGGATTTGAGGATAGGACTGCAACTACGTAAACAACAGAAAGAACTGTAGATACTGGAAATCGGAAGCAAAAGCAGAAATTGCTGGAAAACTCAACGGGCCTAGTAGCATCTGTGGAGAGAAACCAGAGTTAACATTTTGGATCTAGTGATACATCTTCAGAACACTTCTGAAGGGTCACTGGACTCAAAGCATTAACTCTAATTTCACTGCAATTATGTAAATCCTTGGTGAGACTACACCGAAAGTATTGTAAGCAGTTTTTCTCTGTTTCCCTAAAGAAAAACATAATTGCCGTAGAAGGATGGCAACAAAGATTCACCAAATAATGTCTGGGATGGAGGAACTGTCCCATGAGAAAATATTAAATAGATTGGGCCTTTATTCTCTGGAGTTGGGAAGAGTGAGGTGATTTTATTCTAGCATGTCGAGATCTTACAGGACTCACATGGTAGATGCAGGAAGGATACCCCCTCCCCACCCCCTTGGCTTGGGGTGATCTACAATCAAGTGGCAAAATCTCAGATAAGGGGTAGCCCATTTGGGACTGATGAGGAATTTCTTCACTCAAGGTGGTGAATCTTTGGAATTGTCTAGCCCAGAGGGATTGCAAGACTTACTTGTTGGCTATGAGATAAAAATGTCTACATGTTAAAGAACATTAGGACTACACAGATGGTGCAGGAAAATAATGTTGAAGTCAAAGATCAGCCATAGTCTCACTGAATAGTGGAGTGGGTTCAAAGGGTTGAATAGCTTACTCTTGTTTTACTTTGTAATATTCAAATGTTAAAGCCAGAATCAGATCAGTCATTATTCTTTTGATCATGGGGCAGAGGGCTCAATGTTACAAATTATCTATTTCCCCTCCTAATTTTTATGTTCAATTTTTTTATCCATTCCAAAGAAACTCCAATAGGTGATGGATGTTGATTAAATTTAATGCACAGGTCTGGTCTGTATACAAGGAGGCCAAGTCCACGTAGAACAAACTCAGACCCCGACGTAACAAGTCAATGTATTGCAACAAGCATTACCCCACATAGTGTACAGCCCCACTTTTCTTTCAGTAAATCTATCTGTTGTCATGTAACATCGTAAGGATGTAAAGAAATCATGAGCTTTTTTGAAGTTTTTCACGAGTTTTTCAAGCTGGCAGGTATGGGAATGTTTTATACCTTGCCTAGCCCAAAGCTCATGTGAAACATTTTGTTTCAGCAAGGCTTTCTGTTTGCATAATTTGAAGTTTTCCACTTGAAGCGTGAAGATGAAAAATCATGGAAAGTGCTTGACGTATTTTTACCAGCTGGTTTTAGTAAATTGACATCCTTTTGACTAAACATTGAAATTTTTTAACGACAAAGAAAAGCAGATAGAAACGCCAAAAGAGGTCCTAATCAAATTTGATTATGCTTTGTTTAGACTGTACTTGTAATATAAAACTCATCTCGGCTGGTCGGAAACTAGAGAGTATTCAAATCTCTGGAGTTAGAGCCGAGGGGCAGTACAAGGGCTGATCAGCCGAATCTGCTCTGAGTCATGAAGGAAGACTGGAGGGGCAGTTATTGGGGGCACTGGGGGAGGAGAGAATCATGCAGCTTTGATTTGCATGTTTTTGGATGTAGAACAATAAGTTGGATAAGTTTTGCCTTGTATCCTTGAATCCTGCACGTAGTTTGCAAGTGGCTGCCCAGACTGCTTCCCCAAAAGAAACATTAGAGTCAGAGTTTTTAGAGGAGAGACAGAGACCCTTCGACCCATCTGTGATCAAGCATCCATTGATTCAAATACCATTTTCCATCATGATAGCTTTGTACCCCTGTAACAATTAGTAAAACAGTATGTGAATGGAAATTTAACACTATGGATAGAATGATACACAAATTCTATCCATTTCACCCACTTTGTCTGAGGCTGTTGCTTTCTCTGGAGCGTGTCTGCAGGCATTACAACTCAGCATTCACTTAGAATCCAGCTCATAAGCAGAAAATCATTTAATTATTCAAGCAATAATTGATGTTTCCATCAGGCACCGTCTGACTCTTCCCTTAATGGTGAAATGGGCTCAAGGGGCTGAATGGCCTACTCCTGCTCTTTTTTTTATATTCTAAAGTTAAGGCCAGAATCAGATCAGCTACTGAATAGGGCAGGAGGCTCAAGGTGACAAAATACCTACTCCTGCTCCTAGGTTTGGTGTTCAACTTTTTTATCCTTCCCTAGGAGCTATCCAAAGGATGGTATGGTGGCTCAGTGGTTAGCACTGCTGCCTCACAGCAGCAGGGTCCCAGGTTCAATTCCAACCTTATGACTGTCTGTGTGGAGTTTGCACATTCTCCTTGTGAGTGCATGGGTTTCCTCCAGGTGCTCCAGTTTCCTCCCACTGTCCAAAGATGTGCAGGTCCGGTGAATTGGCCATGCTAAATTGCCCATAGGTTAGGTGCATTAGTCAGAGGGAAATGGGACTGGGTGGGTTACTCTTCGAAGATTGGTGTGGTCTTCTTGGGCCGAAGGGCTTGTTTCCACGCTGTACGGAATCTAATCTTTGAAGGTGGTGTGCATTGAACAGAAATATGAAGTTGGACCAAATGGTTTTACCTGTCTGTAACTGTTATACGATCTTGTGCCGGGAAGCAGTGTAGATATTTGCCTATTTTTAAGACCTTCTGAAGTCCATATTTTGTCAACTGTACTAAAAGATAATCTCTTTCACTTTCATACTACTTTTGGAACTTCATGCTGCTGGAGGAAACATTCATTTTTAAGAAAAGGCAGCCAAAATAAAAACAAAACTTGATGGAGATTGAAGGGTGGTGTGTTCGAACAAACATTATAATTGGGTGGTGGGTGAGACCCAGCTGTCTTTAATTCCCAGAAGTCTAATCTATTCTATTAAGCAATAACAGTGGATGACAGTCTTTGAATATGCAATTAAAAGGCATAATGTTCTTAGAGTCAAAGAGGTATACAGCATGGTAACATTTGTCCATGTTGACCACATTTTCTAAACTGAACTAACCCTATTTGTCTGCATTTGCTCCATGTCTCTCTAAACCTTTCCTATCCATGTACCTGTCTAAATGTATTTTAAAGCTGAAAATGTGTTGCTGGAAAAGTGCAGCAGGTCAGGCAGCATCCAAGGAGCAGGAGAATCAATGTTTCGGGCATGAGCCCTTCTTCAGGAATGAGGGAAGTGTGCCAAGCAGGCTAAGATAAAAGGTAGGGAGGAGGGACTTGGGGGAGGGGCGTTGGAAATGCGATAGGTGGAAGGAGGTTATGGTGAGGGTGATAGGCCGGAGTGGGGGTGGGGCGGAGAGGTCAGGAAGAAGATTGCAGATTAGGAGGGCGGTGCTGGGTTCGAGGGTTGGGACTGAGACAAGGTGGGGGAAGGGAAATGAGGAAACTGGAGAAATCTGAGTTCATCCCTTGTGGTTGGAGGGTCCGCAATTTCCCCCCAGACGTGGTCGATGATGCTCTCCACCGCATCTCCTCCACTTCCCGCTTCTCCGCCCTTGAGCCCCGCCCCTCCAATCGACACCAGGACAGAACCCCACTGGTCCTCACCTAACACCCCACCAACCTTCATATACATCGTATCGTCCATCGTCATTTCCACCACCTTCAAACGGACCCCATCACCAGGGATATATTTCCCTCCCCTCCCCTATCAGCGTCAGGTCCACACCCCCAACCAACCCACCAACCCAACCTCCACTCCTGGCACCTTCCTCTGCAACTGCAAGAAATGCAAAATTTGCGCCCACACATCCCCCCTTACTTACCTCCAGGTCCCCAAGGGATCCTTCCATATCCACCACAAATTCACCTGCACCTCCACACACATCATTTACTGCATCCGCTGCACCCGATGTGGCCTCCTCTATATTGGGGAGACAGGCCGCCTACTTGCGGAACGTTTCAGAGAACACCTCTGGGACACCCGGAAAAACCAACCCAACCGCCCCGTGGCTCAACACTTCAACTCCCCCTCCCACTCCACCGAGGACATGCAGGTCCTTGGACTCCTCCATCGCCAGACCATAGCAACACGACGGCTGGAGGAAGAGCGCCTCATCTTCCGCCTAGGAACCCTCCAACCACAAGGGATGAACTCAGATTTCTCCAGTTTCATCATTTCCCCTCCCCCCACCTTGTCTCAGTCCCAACCCTCGAACTCAGCACCACCTTCCTAACCTGCAATCTTCTTCCTGACCTCTCCGCCCCCACCCCCGCTCCGGCCTATCACCTTCACCTTAATCTGCTTCCACCTATCGCATTTCCAACACCCCTCCCCCAAGCCCCTCCTCCCTACCTTTTATCTTAGCCTGTTTGGCACACTTCCCTCATTCCTGAAGAAGGGCTCATGCCCGAAACGTCAATTCTCCTGCTCTTTGGATGCTTCCTGACCTGCTGCGCTTTTCCAGCAACACATTTTCAGCTCTGATCTCCAGCATCTGCAGTCCTCACTTTCTCCTAAATGTCTTTTAAATGTTGTAATTGTACCTGCCTCTACCATGTCCAGTTAACAATGAGTATAAATGGGGGTTAGTAAATGTCTGCAAGTGAAGGACATTTAAGCAGTGTTACTCTAAAAGAACACAGCTCCAAATAGAAGAAATGAATATATAAAGACACAGGCAAATTTGGGAGGAAAATACTTCTTGAACAGGTCTTTCGCATGATCTGGGCTTCGTACAAATAGGTGCTGCTGGTTCTATAAAGACACCTCATCTTAATTGTTTTGCTGACTTTTCAGCTGCATGAGAAGATTGAGCTTAGAGCTATCAGACAGCACAGGACTGTAAGTCACCAGAGGTGACCAGCACTTTCACTGACTGGAGGGTGGGGAGGCAGCATTTCAGCATATTGTCACCCTCTCATGTGAGAGATTCTCACAATCCGTATCTGACCATGCCTTACCCACCTCTCCTCTCTTCCCCCTCAAAGTCTGGGTCTGCTCCGATATCTGCAAAGCACCTTGTAACATTTTTCTCCGTGCTGTACGTGAAGATATTGCTAATTAGGCAGTTGCTGGAAAAGCTGTGTGCTCGTGCCACAGGCTAGACATGTTCCTAATCAGGATTCCAGATGATGAAGGAAACCATTTTGGAGGATTTACTGACGGATGTGTTGAAGTAACATCAAAGAGAGTCTCGGCAAAAGGGTAACAAAGGAAATTTAAAATGCAGCTCAGGAAGTTTCTGTGGGTGGAGTGAAACATTATCTTGAAAATGCTGCCCTAGGGTTTCCTTAGCTTCTAAATACACAGAAATTGGGTAGTGAAGTGAGGAAGAGGAAGTTTACTTACAGCAAATAGCCAAATGTTGAATAAGTCAACTTCTCAAAACTCTAGAGACATGCTAAATGTCTGATTGTTGCTAAGGTTACTTAGAATTTACAAAGGAACTATGTTTTGAAACGAACTGCTTCCTGCAAGTGAACTGAAAGTTACAATTTCAAAAGCAAAGCATTGCAAAATTGTCACTTTTTTAAAAACTGTTTATCTACTAATTCCATGAGTATTTATTCTGAAATAAATAAGTGAATTGCCATCGCTTTTGCATATTTTACGAATGGAAGTTTAATAATGGATAACAATTTCACAACTACCTTTTAGCTTCATAAGTCAAACAAGATAATGGAATAGTTCTCTTCAACATTATAGATTGATGGATGCTCTGTTAGAACTAAGTCTTTATAAAGTTAAAAGCTTTTATTTATAGACACATTACATAATATACATTTTCAATTACAAAGTTCATATGCTCTTGTATACTTTGTTTTGCAAAATGATAGACTATTAAATAAAATTAACAAGTGATATCACTCAAAACAGTACAGTAAAAAAAAACAATATCTCAAAGCAAAATTTCAAAGTTTATAGTAGTAATTGGGGTTTGGGTGCTGATGATGAACCACAGTTCCAGTGTATTCACCCTAGAATCCCTACAGTGCGGAAAGAGACCATTCAGCCCCTTGAGTCTACACCGACCCTCTGAAAGCATCACACCCAGACCCAGCCCGTCAACCCTATCCCTGTAAACCCACATTTACCTTGGGTAATCCATCAAGCCTTCATATCCCTGGACAATACGGAATAATTTAGTAAGGCCAATGCACCTAACTTGCACATCCATGGACTGTGGGAGGAAACCGGAGCACCCAGTGGAAACCCGTGCAGACACAGAGAGAATATGCAAACTCCACACAGTCAATTGTCCAAAGGTAGAATCAAACCTGGGTCCCTGGCACTGTGTGGCAGCATGCTAGCTACTGAGCCACCATGCTGACCAAAGTATTACCAGTCATGAAAGATCTCAAATGTGCCAGGGAGACTCTGTCCCCTTTCTAGGGAAACCTCAATGCAAATGTTACCACAGAAGACAGGCGATCAGACCTGGTTCAGGAGCAGACCCATAGGAGGACTTTCCATCGCTTTCTTTTACTGTCTATTCATGGGATGAGAGCATTGTTTGCCCCCAACGCCTCATCTTCACCATGGGCATCCATTCCCTATATACATCCATCCCCCATGGCAAAAGCCTCCAAGCCCTCTGTTTCTTCCTCTCCTGCCGACCCAACCAGTACCCCTCCACTGAAACACTCATTCGATTGGCGGAACTGGTCCTCACCCTCAACAACATCTCCTTTGAATCCTCCCACTTCCTTCAGACCAAAGGGGTATCCATGGGCACTCACACGGGCCTCAGCCATGCCTGCCTCTTCATAGGATATGTAGAACAGTCCATCTTCCACAGTTACACTCGTACCATCGTCCACGTTTTCCTCCGTTACATCGATGACTGTATCGGCACTACCTCGTGCTCCCACAAGGAGGTTGAACAGTTCATCAACTTCACAAACACCTTCCACCCTGACTTTGAGTTCACTTGGACCATCTTGGACACTTCCCTCCCCTTCCTGGACCTCTCTGCAACTGACTCAACATGACACCTACTTCAAATCCACCAACTGCCACACGTATTTGGAACACATCTCCTCCCACCACCCCTCCTGGAAAAATGCTATCCCTTACTCCCAAATTCTCTGCCACCTCCATATCTGCTCCCAGGAAGAGCAATTCCATTCCAGGATATCCTAGCTGGCCTTCTATTTCAAGGACCGCAATTTTCCCTCCCTCATGATCAACAATGCCCTCCATCTCCTCCACTTTCTGCACCTCTGCCCTTTAACCCCACTCTTCCAACTGCAATAGGGATAAAAACCCCTGCTCCTTCCACCCCACTAATCTTTGGATATATCATATTATCCTCCGCCATTTCCATCACCTACAGTCATGCCCCATCAGCAGAGATATTTCCCTCCATACCCCATTCTGCAGAAACCATTCCCTCCATGGCCCTCTTGTTAGGTCCATGCCCTCCACCACCCCACCCTCCACTCCCCGGCACCTTCCCTTGCCATCGCAAGAAGCGGAAAACCTGCGTCCGCACCTCCCCCCTCACCTCCCTCCAAGACCCCAAAAGATCCTTCGACATCTGGCAGGGATTTTCCTGCACATCCAAACACCTCATCTACTGTGTCCATTGCTCTCGACATGATCTCCTCTACATTGGGGATTCAGGAAGCCAATTCACGGAATGTTTCAGGGAATATCTCTGGGACACATACACCAACAATCCCACTGCCCTCTAACTGACCACTTCAACTCCCCTTCCCACTCCTCCAAGCATGTGCAAGTCCTGGGCCTCCTGCACCACCAAATCCAAGCCACCTGATGCCTGGAGGAAGAACACCTCACCTTCCACCTTGGGACCCTCCAAACACACGGCATCGACATCGACATCACCAGTTTCCAAATCTCCCCTACCCCCTCATCCCAGATACTACCCTCTAACTCGACTCCACCCTCTTGACCTGACTTACCTGCACATCTTCCATCCCACTTATCCGCTCCATCCTCCACTCAGACCTATCACCATCACCCCCACCTGCATCCATCTATCACCTTCCCAGCTACCTTCACCCCTATCCCCACACTGACCCCTGATGAAGGACTTATGCCCGAAACGTCGACTCTTCTGCTCCTCAGGTTCTGCCTGACCTGCTGTGCTTTTCCAGCGCCACACGTTTTGACATTGCTGGCTAAGCCAGCACTCATTGCCCAGAGGGCAGTTGAGAGTCAATCACGTTGCTGTTGGTCTGGGTCACAAGGAGGTCAGACTAAGGATGGAAGTTATCCCTTCCTAAAGAACACTTGTGAGCCAGATGGGTTTTTCTCCAACATTCGGCAACAGTTTCATGGTCATCCTTTGATCTTCAAAATTCCAAATTTTGTAAGTTGCATTAAAATTCCACCATTTGCCCTCGCAGGATTCGAACCCATGTCCCCAAAACATACCCTGGGTGTGGGGATTAATTGCCTCCCACTTTGCAGTGACCAACAATCAGGAATGTAGGACTGAAGTGCAGACAGAACCTGAGCAGGAACCACCTCAAATTGTTATTTAGGAGCACAAATGAGGATGAATGTACACATGAGAATAAATACTCAGCATCTGAACACTATTTTAAAAACGCAATTGATGTGTAATTAAGATACTTTGCAACGTTAGATTCACTGTATTGTCTCTGAAGCTTGGAAGATGGTTCAAATTTCCCTCTCTGCCAAGATACTTAAGACACATAGATATCCAAGGTCTCTTTGGGTAAGCTGTTCTGAAGTTGCAGGCTGTGAAGTTTATTCTGCCATTCATATCCATATTAGAACAATCTGCTTGCATTCCACCTTAGTTTGTCAATGAATTTCATAACATGGCAGAATCACAGTCTGATTCCACAGCTGAACAATTAGATTAGATTCCCTACAGTGTGGGAACTGGCCCTTCGGCTCAACAAGTCCACAATGACCCTCCGAAGAGCAACCCACCCAGACACCCCCTCCCTCTGACTAATGCATCGCAATTCACCATGGCCAATTCACCTCACCTGCACATCTTTGTGATTGTGGGAGGAAACCCACGCAGACAGGGGGAAGAATGTGCAAACGCCACACAGACAGTTGCCCAAGGCTGGAATCGAGAGCTGAAAATGTGTTGCTGGAAAAGCGCAGCAGGTCAGGCAGCATCCAAGGAGCAGGAGAATCGACGTTTCGGGCATGAGCCCTTCTTCAGGAGCCATTCCTGAAGAAGGGCTCATGCCCTAAATGTCGATTCTCCTGCTCCTTGGATGCTGCCTGATCTGCTGCGCTTTTCCAGCAACACATTTTCAGCTCTGATCTCCAGCATCTGCAGACCTCACTTTCTCCAAGGCTGGAATCGAACCTGGGACTTTGGCACTGTGAAATGCATTCACTTATGCAATTAAACTTGAAAACATGCAATTTTTCAATGGCAGAATGAAATTGAGGAAAAGTGATAAGGTTCACTCTGCCATCATCTTAATAGAGAACCAGTAAACTGTTTGTAAAGCCTGGAATAACATTGTGTTCAAGAGTCCATCCTAAAATTATGAAAGAGATACTTTGTATTGGTTTCTGAAAACAAGCTCATTTTACTTTGCTGTCTTCAGATTAAGATTAAATGCACGGAAATAACATCTTTAACTTGCCAATGACTAATTCACCTTTACAATGCAGAAAATGGAGAAGACAGAAATATTTATATTTCCTTAATTCTATGAAATAGTTGATGGATCTTCCCAGAATCCTTGCCCTTCCTGCTATTGTATGATGAATTTGCGTAAATGCAACATCTGATTGTACTTTACATGAAGCGAAATGAAAAGTTGCATTCCAGCCCAAACTAGAATTGTTTCCTATTTAGTCACCGCCCAAGTGCAGAAGGAAGGTTTCTGTTTTGTGTGGCGTGCTGGTCAGTCTCCTGTGGGAGGTCCTTCACTTGCTGCTTGTCACTGGATGAAGCATTTTATCACCCAGTGATGTTACTGTGAAGATCAACATTGATGTCGATCTGTGGAAAGGACAGGCAATTTGACCAAATGTGGCTAAAAGAGAAGGGATGCAGATGGGATAACAAGAAGTAAACCAAAGACACTCCAAGGCCAGACATGGGCCAGCAGTGATTACTAATTCTGAGTTGAAACTCCTGAAAACAATTAATAAGATCCAGTTACAGAGCCCTGTTTCACTTAATGGGCTCTGCTTGTAACTTAATCAATTGGAAAACACAGGTGATTGACTAGTGGTGGTTAACTGATAAAATAAAGTGCTTTGGTAATAGGGGAGAGAAGTTTAGTTGTGTCTAATGGCACTTTTGGTTTCTGTATCTTTTTTTTAAAAATGAGCAGAGCATCATAGTGCTATTGTGGCACAGTGGCAGTGTCCCTGAGAAAGGCTTGGGTTCAAGTCCTACCTACTCTAGAGTTGTGTAGTGATAGCCCTGAACAGACTAGTTAGAAAATATCTAACAGAAACTGTTTTGGTGCAGTGGTAATCTCCCTGCCTCTGAGACAGGAGGCCTGTGTCAAAGTCCCACCTGCTCCAGAGGTGTGCTGAAACATAGCTAAAAAGGATGAATTGGAAAATATTTTAGCAAATCCTTCATTGCAGTATAGCTTATCCTTCTAAAGGAAGGGGGTAGCTAAGTTTTGGATTTGCACTTAAATAAGATTTGGGTTTTTTTGGGAGATTCGACATTCCTCTTTTATATATTTTCTCTTTATCCCCTGAACTGAGGAGATTCTAAATCCTTATTTATACTTTTACTTATTTTCTTTCTTTTATTTAATATAATGCCACCCCCCAACATTGCTGTCAAACAGCGGTAGTGCTAATTTTCCCCAGCATCAATGTTGTGTGTGCAGGTGTAGACACAGAGAAAAAACATCAAGTGCAGAAAACTTTATTTATTTTCCATTACCAGGTAGAAAGGGAACACCCCGAGTGGCCAGTGACAAGCCCTTCTCAATAATGGGCAATGCTAAGTGATCAAAAAAGTAAAAGGGAGGGCAGGGATTAAATCAAAATAGAGTTGGAGGGGGAAATAAAACACTCCACACCCTGTGGTGCCACCATAAGATTTGTTTTTAAATAACAAGACATCTGAAAGGACTTTTCATCCAATGAAGTACTTGTGTCAGGAATGCAGCAAAATTTTAACATAACAGGCTCCCACAAACAGCAAGCTGATAATGTCCCGCCGATCTGTTTCTTTCGATAGGATAAATATTGGCTATCTCACTGCATATTGCACCGCTGCTGTGCTTCAAGGGAGTATGTCAAGGACAGGCGGGTCAAGGCCTCAGTTTAACATGCTGTCCAAAAGATAACATCTTTATTCATTCATTACTGGAATGTCGGACTTTATCTAAGTTCTGTGCTGGGACTGGAACTCATACCCTAATGTCTCAGAGACAGCAGAATTATTAACCAATTATTAACCATCAAAATATAATGTGTGAATACGTGAGTTATATTAAATTAATAACATTCTTTTCTCTCTCCTTTTCCCACAAAAGGTTTTTTTCTCATAAATGTAAGACAGCCACTAATGAGTGCAATGAAGGTTTTAGCAGGGACATCTTTAGCCTTTGAATGTTTAAAATGAGGAACTGGCTTAGTAAAATAGTTGAGGTAAATATGGTGGAAGCACAAGGGGAGCACGCATGAGAAAAGAATAGAATGATTGTAAAGAGTGTCAGATGACGCAGGGTATGAGAAGGCTTGTGTCAGCATCAAGACTAATGTGGACAACTCGGGCTGAATGGCCTGTTTTGTTCCATACATTCTGTGTGACTCTTCAGAGATTTTACAACGTGACACATTTTTAAAAACTTATCATATTATTGTTAACTCTTAATGGTGAGATTATTTTGGAAGTTTAATGTAATTTGAAGTTTAGGTAATGCCACCACGAATGCTAAAAACCACATTTTCCTTCCATCCCCAAAACATCTACCACTGTAGAAGGCAGTTTCCTGACTGTGGAGCTCTTCAGCTAAATACTTGAAAAATAGCAATGGTCTGAATTTTCATTTTGGAATTTTGTTGTACTTCTCCAATCCTGCAACAAAGCACTGGAGTTGCAATCTGTATTCTAATTGGTATAAGTGGTTTGGTTATATTCTCATATTTTGACTATATTGAATATTTTGAATATTTTGACTGACCCACTTGGCTGGCTGCAGATTTTGAATGAAGCCTATTCAGCCCACCATTATGATATGAGCTTTTGGACAGAAATCAGCCGCTCTTTCCCCTTATTTACATCTTAATTATAAATTCAGTGCCCTTTATAAACATATTAAGTTTTTCATGTAAGTTGTATTGCCCTGCTAGAGGAAGGATGTTATTAAACTGGATAGGGCACAAAAGAGATTTACAAGGATGTTACCAAGACTGGAGGGTCTGAGTTATAAGGTGAATAGGCTGGGACATTGGACATTTTTTTCTTGGAGTGTAGAAGGCCGAGGGGTGATCTTATAGAGGTTTATAAAATCATGAGCGGTATAGGCAAAATGAATAGCCAAGGTCCAAACCCCAAGATAGGGGAGTCCAAAACTAGACTTCATAAGTTTAAGGTGAGAGAAGAAAGATTCAAAAGGGACCTGAGGGGCAAATTTTCATACAGAGGGTGGTGCATACATGGAACAAGCTGCCATAGGAAGTGACAGAGGTGAGTACAATGATAACATTTTAAAGATATTTGGACAGATACATTGATAAAAAAAGCTTTAGAGGAACATGGGCCAAACAAAGTCAGCTGGGACTAGTTCAGTTTAGAAAATCTGGTTCGTTTAGACAAGTTGGGCCGATAGGCCAGTGTCTGCGCCAAATGCCCCTATACAGATTGTTATGCTATCGTTAATGCAAATTCACTACAACACAATTGATGAACTGGGGACACTGTTTCTGTAGCATTTAAAGTTTGTATTGGTTATAATGTGATTCTGGCCCCATTAGTTTAAGTGGTGCTGCTATTATACGATTTTCTTATAACATGGGATTGCTCAAGAACGGAACTCCCGTGTGAAAGCAGAACTGACTGTAAAGTATAAATTTATATATTTGTGCTTCATGCCCACTCTGTTGCGAAGACAATTTTATTTACTTTCATTTGGAAAGTATTATGGTTTATTGAGTAAGTTAAATTGTGTGTTGCTTTCTGAAATAGGCTGAGAGAATCTCATGTAGTTATCAGTTTGCTGTGTGGGTTAACATAGCCAAGAGTTGCCCTGTTTTATTTAGGTTAAATAGGGGATCATAGGAACATTCACACGTTGAGCCCATTCCGCCATTATATTGGATGATGACAATAGGGGAGTTGCTGACCCACTGGTATTATCACCAGGCTGTTAATCCAGAGACCCAATTAATGTCCCATGGACCCAGGTTCAAATCCCACTACAGTAGATGGTGGAATTTGAATTCAATTTTTTTTAAAAATCTGGATCCAAGAGTTTAATGATGACCATTAATCCATGATCAATGGTTGGGGAAAACCCATCAGGTTTACTCATAGCCGTCAGGAAAGGAAACTGCCATCCTTACCTGGTCTGCATTACATGTGACTCCAGACCCAGAGCAATATGGTTGACTTTTAGCTGCCCTCTGGGATGGACAATAAATGCTAGCCTAGCTAGTGATGCACTCATTCTGTGAATGAACTTTATTGAGAACAAAACTACCTAAATGTGTTGTCGGGGGTGGGGGGTGGACGCTTTGGAGAGGGTGCAGGGAGGGTTTGTGGGGATGTTGCCTGGTATGGAGGATGCTAGCTATGAGGAGAGGTTGAGTAGGTGAGGATTGTTTTCATTGGAACGAGGGAGGTTGGGGCGGCACCTGATTGAGGTCTACAAAATTATGAAGGGTATAGACATGGTGGATAGAGATAAGCTTTGCCCAGGGTGAAGGATTCAATAATGAGAGATCACACTTTCAAGGTGAGAGGTGAAAAGTTTAAGGGGGATACACTTGGCAAGTACTTTACATAGAGGGCGGTGGGTGCCTGGAACGCGTTGCCAGCAGAGGTAGTAGAGGCAGGCACGGTAGATTCATTTAAGATGCGTCTGGACAGATGCATGAGTAGGTGGGGAGCAGAGGGATACAAATGCTTAGGAATTGGGCGACAGGTTTAAACAGTGGATTGGATCGGCTCAGGCTTGGAGGGCCACAGGGCCTGTTCCTGGGCTGTAAATTTTCTTTGTTCTACTTTGTTTTAAATGCTATCCCTACAGAGCAAAATCGACCAATTTCTGTCGCAAACATGCTCAATGGTTGAGCTTCAACTGTCTTGGGTAGAGAATTCCAAAGGTTCTCCACCAGCTGAGTGAATAAATTCTTCCTTGTCTTAGTCTTAAATGGCCTGACCCTTTATTCAGAATCCATGTCCACTGTTGTCAGATTCGCCAGCCACAGAAAATATCCCATCTATGTCCACATTGTCATATCCTGTAAGAATCTTGTAAATTTAAATGAGATTACCTCTCATTCTTTGAAATTCTGGAGAACACATATCCAGTTTCTTCAATCTCATAAAAGAATGCCTGGCAAACCCTGTGACTCCTTCAGAGTCAAATATATCCTTCCTTGGATAAAGACACCAAAACTGGACACGGTATTCTGGGTATTGAGCTTCTGTTATAAGCAGGAAGTCACCAAGACACAGTAAGCATCTGGCTCGAAGCACATTCCATGTAAGAGAATCATTTATGCCTGTTTAATGCAAATGCTCAATGATTAAATTGCTCTGTGTTGGTCAGCTGGCTGATCAATTTAAGCCTGAGTGTAGCCTCAGAGAGCTGAAGGAAACAAGCTTCCAGAAATTCTTAAGCAGTCTAAGTTGAGAACGTGTGTAGAATTGGCTGATGTATTTAAAGCAGTGTAAGTTAACTCGGTATAGATACTTTTCATCAATCTGCTCAGACATGTTACACATGGAGGCCTTTGGAGTAGGTGGGACTTGAACTCAGGACTTCTGGCTCAGAGGTAGTGACACTGCCAGTGTGCAGCAATAAAGATCTAACATATTTCTAAAATAACAAAAAAAAACAGCACAGGAGAAACTCAGAAGGCCTGGCAGAATCTCTAAAGAGCGAATAAGTGTTAACAGACATCTTCAGTGTGGATGTCATATCTGAATTGTTCTGCTGTAAGACGTATTGCAAATTAGTTAATACCCAACATTTAGGTTCTACAAGTAACTACCAATGAACATTATCAATGCTAGTCATAGGAACTAGCAAAGAAATGATTCTCGTCACTAAAGACAATGAGAGGGAGAGGGACAGAATGAGGCCAGTCAGTCCATCAAGTCTGCCCAGCCATTCAATAGAACATAGAAAATAGAACATAGAAAAAATACAGCACAGTACAGGCCCTTCGGCCCTCGATGTTGCGCCGACCAAAGTCTACCTAACCTACACTAGCCCAATAACCTCCATATGCTTATCCAATGCCCGCTTAAATGACCATAAAGAGGGAGAGTTCACCACTGCTACTGGCAGGGCATTCCATGAACTCTCAACCCGCTGAGTAAAGAATCTACCCCTAACATCTGTCCTATACCTACCACCCCTTAATTTAAAGCTGTGTCCCCTAGTAACAGCTGACTCCATTAGCTGTTCTCAGTGTCCACCCTATCTAAACCCCTAATCATCTTGTACACCTCTATCAAATCTCCCCTAAACCTTCTTTTCTCCAATGAGAACAATCTGTTTCTCAACCCCATTCTCCCGCCTTCTCCGACGACTAGCATTTTCAAATTCTGCATCAGACTTACAATGGGTCTTATATCCAGCATTCATTTCACAAAGATGTTTGCAATAACCAGGATTTTTTTAAAAATTCAAAGTCCCCATCTGCTCATTACCCGCTTACATTATCCATTTCTTGTTTCTTGACAGTATTTCCCACCGTGTTCTCCTCGAACCTTGTACAACATGAGATTATCGCTAACTACAGTCACTTGTTTACTGTCCGTGGATCAAATTCCAGTCTCCAGCCGTACATGCTGATTGCCCACCTGGATGTGGTCCCTGCCTTGGAAGAAGACTGGGACGTTCCACCATTTTCTGCAGAGGAAAAGGATGGCTATCTTTATGGACGCGGATCTATGGATGACAAGGCATCTCTTATGGTATTGTTGCCTGAAGTTTTCCCTTAAGCTCAATTTCCTGCAAACTGTTTAAAACCCACTGCCTGAGTCAACTCTGAAAAATGTATTAGGTCTCATGGCAAACCTACCATTTCATTCTGTGGAGTCTTCCATTTTGGAACACTTTGTCATTTTTTTGTGCAAGGAAGATCTGCCCAACTCAATGAGTTTCCTTTCTTAAATATAACTTTCCTACAACATCACTTCCAGAAATGCAGCTGACTTTTATTGTGGTCATATTCATAATAATGAAATAAAGCTGTTTAATTCTGCACTTGTACCAATCAGTCAGACAATCTGTTGGCCCTGTGTGATGTGAGTTTGGCTTCAACTTCAGGCCTGGGATAAAGTACACAAGATAAGAAGGAGGAATTGTATCTGCTGACCTCTGGAACTGTTTTAGAGTCATACAGCAATTCAACTCAGTTCAGCATAGAAACCGGCCCTTCAGCTCAACTCCTCCATGCCAACCAGATTTCCCTAACTAAACTAGTCCCATTTGCCTGCATTCGGTCCGTGCCCCTCTTAAACCTTTCCTTTCAACATACCCAACTAAATGTCTGCTAAATGTTAGAATTGGACCTGCCTCTACCACTTTGTTTGGGATATTTTCAAATGAATTATCCAGCAGATAAAATAAGTAAATGTTTAAATTAACCTTGGGAGTAAGAAAAGGAAGCTGAGTAACTGTTTAATTTATGTATAGAATTTAAAAAAGTCATAAACATTTATTTGCGTAATTAAAATGTTTAGTAAATCTTCAATTTACACATGGGCGGGGGAGGGGAATGATAAGCTATTTTTACAGAGACAGACTGGTTCTAAAAGTGGGGTTTTGTATAACTCTTGGTGACATCAGCAGCAGGTTCAGGCTATTCTTTGGTCTAATGTTAGTTTCTCCCTCGGACTGAGCTGTGACTCTGCGAAGTGTTGTTTAGTGGTTTGCTCGCCACACATTTCGGCCATTAGCTTGTAATGTACGGTATGTATGGGACGTGGAGTTCAGGAGAATAAACAGGAAAGGCAGTGCATGGTGCATTGTTGAATACAGCAGCACAGAGTGAGAGCAAGTCAGGAGAGACTGGAAAAATTAGGTTTGTTCCCCTTGGAGCAAAAACGATCTTGTGAAGATTTAATCAAAACATTCACAGTCAGAGAGTCATAGAGGAATTGTTGTTCAGAGACACGATGGTCTGAATGACTTCTTTCAGAGCTGTTTTGTTTTACTATAATCGTGCTTCTGTGTAGGATCTTATCGATTGGATGATCTGACTGATACAGTCTGTATTGTCTGATATTGTATGGATTGTCAGATTTTACAAAATTTCTGTTTCTTTGAGATTTTACCCTGATGAGTTATGTTTCCACTTATAAATGGAATGTGAGCATTGCTGGCAAGACCAGCATTTATTGCCTGTTCCTAATTGCCCTTGAGAAGGTGGTGGTGAGCTGTCTTTTTGAACTGCTGCAGTCCTTGGTGTATAGGCAGACCCACAGTCAGGTAAAGAGTTCTATGATTTGACCCAGCTACAGTGAAAAATGTGTTGCTAGAAAAGCGCAGCAGTTCAGGCAGCATCAAAGGAGCAGGAGAATCGACATTTCGGGCATAAGCCCTTCTTCAGGAATCATGCCCGAAACGTCAATTCTCCTGATCCTTTGATGCTGCCTTACCTGCTGCGCTTTTCCAGCAACACATTTTTCAGCTCTGATCTCCAGCATCTGCCATCCTCACTTTCTCCCAGCTACAGTAAAGGAATGATGATATATTTCCAGGTCAGGCTGATGAGTTGCTTGGAGAAGAACTTGTGGATGATGGTGTTCCCTTGTCAGAGGTCACCCTGGTAGAGGTCAGAGGTTTGGAAGGTGACATCCAAGAAGCCTTGATGATGTGAATAAATATAGCATCTCCTGTGATTCTTGCAATGAAGCCAGTTTCAAATCTAATGATTCGCATTCCATTGGACTCAACCAGGGAATTGTACATTTCTATGACTCTATCTATGACTCTATTTGACAGGGATAATGCAATTTTTGAGCAGGCAAAGATGATGTCATAAATATTGCCCAGGTTTGCACCTGGTGATGAGGGCACTTCAGTTTTACTGAAGGGCATCATGTTAAGTATGAAACTTCCTAATCCTGTGTTGTAGCATTTTCTGATATGCTGGATAGAATCATGGACCCTGTGGGTCCCTAATTATAGGGTTTCTCCCAATGTTTGAAACTTAATTCTCACAATGTATATCCAGAATCTATTGAGAGAAAAACCCCAGTTCTGGTGCTTATGTATTTAAGTATTCTATTTTCCACAGGGAATCCTCCAAGCTCTGGAATTCTTACTGAAACGAGGCTACAAACCCTGTCGATCATTCTACATTGGAATTGGACATGATGAAGAGGTAACTCAAGATCAAGTGCTGAACTTGGGGAGGGGGGGAGGGGGGCCTTGCTTCTGTTGCTAGAACAAATGCTTTGGGTCTTCTTTTGTGATGACCAGGATGTTGTATTTCAAAGTTAGTTTCTGTGGACTAATGATGCATGTGAGGGGGAGGGGGTTGGGGAAGAATTCTGGCAATAGTGTTTGTTAAAAAAGTGCTGGAAGGGTCATGAATATGTGAAGAGGGAAGGGACATATTAATGATTGAGATATCAATCTTTCATCAGAATTGAGAGATAAGAAAGCTCCTAGAATAAGAGAAATACAATTAGAACAAAAGAAACAGGAGCAGGAAAAGAATATATGGTCCACAAGACGGTTCTGCCATTTAGTGGATGATATTTGTTTCAATTTTGTTTTCTTACTCCCTACTCATATCATTTGGTTTCCTGACAGACCTAAATTGTGTCTGTCACAACCTTACATTTATTCAATGATGGAGAATCTGCAGCTCTCTCGGGTAGAGAATTCTAAATTTCACAACCCGTTTGAATGGAAAAGTTTCTCCTTGTCTCAGTCCCAACTGATCAGCCAATTATTTTGAAGCTGTGTCCCCTCAGTATCTACACTGTCACATCCCTTTGTAATCTTGAATGTTTTCAATGAAATTGCCTCTCATTCTTCTAAACCCAGAGAATATAGATCCAGTCTACTCAGCCCTTCAATATAACGTGGAGGTGCTGGTGTTGGACTGGGGTGGACAAAGTTAAAAATCACACAACACCAGGTTATAGTCCAACAGGTTTATTTGGAAGCACTAGCTTTTGGACCACTACTCCCTTATCAGGTAGCTAGTGGGGCAGGATCATAGGGCACAGAATTTATAATAAGAGATCAAAGTGTCATACAACTGATGCAATGTATTGAACAAACCTAGATTGTTGTTATGTCTTAATCACTGAGAATGAGTTGCAGGTTTCAATTCATTAATATGTAAATCCCAGAACTTCTTTCAAGTCACATTCCCGAGATAACTTAAGGTTTTATAAAAAAAAGGTGATATCTCAGCTCAGACAATGCATTAAAGGCATGAGGTTAGAGTTTGTCTGTATTCCAACCTTGAGTCAGACTGGTTCTTTTTCCAAAGTAGGAATTTATAAAATGTCACATGGACTGACTGCCTACAGATTGTGTACTTTTGGAATAAAATAGAATGTATTTGCAAATGCAAATTCACCCCATTGACATATATGTGTGTGAAGGGGAAGGAGAGTGAGAGACAGAGAGAGCGGGAGAGAGTGTATATGTGTGTGTCTCTGAGAGACTGTGTTTATATGAGACTGTGTGTGTGTGTGTGTGTGTGTGTGTGTGTGTAGGGGATCACCTATAGTGTGACATGAACCCAAGGTCCTGTTTGAGGCCATCCCCATGGGTACTGAACTTATCTATCCGCCTCTGCTCGGTGACTCTGCATTGTTGTGTATCCCAAACTCTGGCTTGGAGGACAGTCATCCGAAGATCCGAAGCCGAATGTTCTTGACTGCTGAAGTGTTCCCCAACTAGGAGGGAACATCCCCCCTGACAATTGTTGCACAGTGTCCATTCATTTGTTGTCATAGCATCTGCTTGGTCTCGCCAATATCCCACGCCTCAGAGCATCCTTGCCTGTCTCTCCTTAAAGGGATCAATCTAGTGAACCTTCACTATTATCTCTAAGCCATGTATTCCCTTCATTAAATTGAAGACCACAACTGCACACAATATTTTAGGTGTTGTCTCACCAAATCCCTGTATAATTGCAATAGCACTCTAGCTTTATTCTATGTTTTCCTTGTGCATGACTGAGCATCAGCATTTACAAGTTGCACAGCTTTATAAAAACAAAGAATTTTCTTTATAGCCAAACTGTTACTTCAGTACAGCATGGAAAGAGAGTTGCAGTGTCAGAACCAGGGTTAGAGTGAGGCCCTGGTTGATGGAATTTGAAATTTCAATGAATTTTTTGAAAAGGAGGATATAAAACTGAGAAGTGATTTAGTTGCTTAGTTGTCAGGCTGTTCTGCCGACAAATTGATTTCCCTGTTTACCAATAAAGTTCCAGTAATAACACTTCAGTACAAATAGAACACAACATAAAATGTATGAAAGTGCTTCAATGAACACTTCTGAGCCACACAAGGGGTTACTAGGTCAGGTGACCCAAACTGCAGGCTTTAAGGCTAATCATAAAGTCAGAAGTGAAGTAGATAGTTGGTGCATGGAAGTTATTCCCAAACCTGGAGTCTTAACAACTTGGCACTATCTTCTTGAAGTCGTTGTGATTGAGAATGCACAAGAGGCCAGAATATCGTGAAGATTTTAGAGATATCTTAAGGGCTTGAATAAAATGCTGTGAAATGTTTTAAGGACATAATAAGGAGCTATGTAATGATACAACATGTTCTCTCCTTTAAGGTTGATGCTAATGGCCTTGGAGACAGACGTTTCTCAGATTTCCCATTTTGTTTTGCCCCCTGTTTGTTTCAAATGCAAAGAGCACTTAATATAAGCCTGAGGCCTCAATCATTTCAAATAAAATGAGTATCCTGAATCTAACCATCACCCCTCCATATTCGAATGCATTAACATAGCTGAATCCACAAGTGTCAACAAGCTGAGGGCTAACATTGACCAGAAATGGACCTGGATTAGACATATAAACATTAGCTACAAGAACAGGTCAGATGCTATGAATCCTGGAGTGAGAACGTCACCTCCTGGCTCCCCAAAGCGTGTCCACTATGTGCAAGGCCCATGGCAGGAGTATGATGGAATACTCCCCACTTGCCTGGATGGGTGCAACTCCAACAACACTCAAGAAGCTTGACACCATCCAGGACAAAGCAACCTGCTTAATTGACACCACATACACAAACATTTAGTCCCTCCACTGCCAGTGCTCAGCAGCAGCAATGTGTATTGTCTACCAGAGGTATGGCAGAAATTCAGCAAAGCTCCTTAAACAGCACTTTCTAACCCATGACCATGACCATGGGAACACCACCTCCTTGCAAGTCCCCCTCCAAGTCACCCAACACCCTGACTTAGAAATACATTACTGTTTCTGCACTGTCATCTTGTCAAAATTCTAGAACCACCTCCCTATACCCTTACATCAAATGGTTTAAGAAGGCAGTTGACCACCAACTTGTCAAGGACAAGTAGGCATGGGCAATAAATGCTGGCCCAGCCTGCGACACCCACATCCCATGAGTCAATATTTAAATGAATGACAGTGAGTCAGGAGCAATGGAAGTGGCAGCTTTTCAATATGTAAATGATCCAAGAACAGGGGAAATCAAAAGAGAAAATGTTGGAAAATCTCAGCAGGTCTGGCAGGATCTGTAAGGAGAGAAAAGAGCCGACATTTTGAGTCTAACTGGCCCTTGTTAAAGGGTCAGTTAGACTCGAAATGTCGGCTCTTTTCTCTCCTTACAGATGCTGCCAGACCTGCTGAGATTTTCCAGCATTTTCTCTTTTGGTTTCAGATTGCAGCATCCGCAGTAATTTGCTTTTAACAGAGGAGATCAGTTTGCTCCAGAGTTTCAAAGAAATGGGCTTTCCTACATAATAGATGAGGTAGGTAGTTTCAAAATCAATTTGCTCATGAATTTGGATGTTCTGGAATTCATTATTACAAGTGCAGAAAGCAGTTTAGAACTCCTCATCATGCACTGTAGATTACTTCCATCTGAACAATGTGGTTTGCTGACATCCTATCAATCCCTAGCCGCACGAGGCTGAATTTCATAAGGCTGTCCCATGTTTAAATGTGAGTCTCCCAACAAAGGCAGGTTCATTAGTCTTCAGTGAAGCTCAACATTAATAATTAACTACGAAGCATATTGCCACTAATGTTAATGTCACAGCGAAGTGAACATGCAAAGCAAGTATCGGGAAGCTGTTTGAGAAGGTTATAGGGAAAAGTGGAGTTGAGGATTATCAGATTAACCATGATTTCATTGTGGAACAGAGACAATGGGCTGAATCACCAACATCTGCCCTTGCATATTATGGGTTTAAGTAAGGTGCATGCAATTTGCACATGATCATAGAATCCCTACAGTGCAAATGGAGGCCTTTTAGCCATCAAGTCTGCACCGAGCTTCCAAAGAGCTTCCCAACCCTGGCCCCTGTAAGCCCACGTTCTCCTTGGCTAATCTACCTAACTTGAACATCTTTGGATAGTGGGAGGACACCAAAGTACCCAAAGGAAATCCACAGACACATTGAGAATGTGCAAACTCTATACAGTCACCGATGGCTGGAGTTGAAATCAGGTTCCTGGTGCTGTGAGGCAGCAGAGCTAACCACTGAGCCACCATATTCATGGCCTTGCTGTGAAAGTTGTCAGACAATATGGGTCAGATGTCAGGTGTCATCTCTGGCTCAATGCTTGGCACTCTTGCTTTGAGTTAACAAACAAGGGGAGACAGTTGTGTCTTGGTAGCTTTGCCTAATGCCAGACCTGCTGTGTTTCTTCAGCATTCTGTGTTTGTCTCAGATTTCCGGTATTTCGACCGTCAGTATTTTGTCTTGATTATAGTTATGTAGTGACGCAGGCTAACAGCCAGGCTTCAATTCCACCCCAGCAACGATGAAATTTGAATCTGATACAAAATTGGAATTTAACAAACTAGCCTGATGACAACCATGTGCGTACTGTCAGTTATTCCAAAAGGTAAATAGGTTCATTGATGTCCTTTAGGGAAGGAAATCTGCTATCCTTACCTGGTTAGGCACAGTGGTTCAGTGGTTGGCACTGCTTCCTCTTAGTGCCACGGACCTGGGTTCAATTCCAGCCTTCAGTTTTCTCCCATAGTCCAAAGGTGTGCAAGTTAGGTGGATTAGGCATGCTAAATCACTTATTCACACAGAGGGTGTTGAGTGCCGGAAGAAGTGGTGGAGGCTATCCAGGGATGGAGGCAAGGTGGGCTAGCCATGGGGAATACAGGGTTAGGGTAGAGGCGTGGGCCTGGTTGGGATGCTCTTCGGAGGGTCAGTGTGGGCCAAATGGCCTGCTTCCACGCTGTCAGAATTCTATGACTCTAGACCCACAATGCTCTTCACTGCCCTCTGGATAATATGTGCTGGTCACATCCTATGAATGAATAAAATGACTGTAAATTCAGATAAAGACTCCAAGGTGGCAAGGCAGTACTAAGTGAGTGTGCTGTCATCCAGATGAGTTGTTAAACCGGGTCTTCTCATCTGAGTGTAAAAGGTTTTATGCCATTATTGGAGGTGTAAGGGAGATTACAATCCTATCAGTCAATAATTATCCCTTAACCAACATCATATTCAATTATTGCAAGAATTGCTATTAATGAGAACTTTCAATATGCAAATTGTTGCAATTGCTACATTTCCAAAACTGTTGCATTGGCAATAAAGGGCTTTGGCAACAGTCACAAAGTTGTGAAAGGATTTGTTTAAAGGCAAGCCTTTCTTTCTTACCTATAGGTTGGGGGAAACAATGGAGCCAGAAACATAGCAACAGTCCTACAGTCCAGAGGAATAAAGCTCTCCTTTCTTCTGGATGAAGGCTCGTTTATACTCAGTGGAATAATACCAGGGCTGAACAGAAATGCTGCAATGTAAGTGTCTCAGCTGCCCTAACTCAAACAGCATCATGTCCTGTTAGTTATAGGCTCATAAGGTTATAGAAATGTACAGCACAGAAACAGACCCTTCACTCCATGCGACCAGATATCCTAAATTAATCTAGTCCCACTTGCCAGCATTTGGCCCCTATCCCTTCAACCCTTCCTATTCATATACCCATCCAAATGCCTTTTTAAATGTTGTAATTGTACCAGCCTTCACCACTTCTTTCGGCAGCTCATTCCATACACGTACCACCCTCTGAGTGAACAAGTTGCCTCTTAGGTCCCTTTTAAATTTCCCTTCTCACCTTAAACCTATGCCCTCTTGTTTTGGACTCTCCTATCCAGGGGGAAAAGACCTTGGCTATTCATCCTATCCATGCCTCTCATGATTTTATTAACCTCTACAAGGTCACTCCTCAGCCCCCAACACTTCAGGGATAAAAGCCCCAGCCTATTCAGCTCTCCCTATAACTCAAACCCTCCAATCCTGGCAACATCCTTGTACATCTTTTCTGAACCCTTTCAAGTTTAACAATACTTTTCCGGTAGCATGGAGATTAGAATTGAATGCAGTATTTCAAAAGTGGCCTAACCTATGTTCTGTACAGCCCCAATATGAAATCCCAATATACTCAATGCACTGACCAATAAAGGCAAGCATACCAAATGCCAACTTCACTATCCTGTCTATCCACAACTCCACTTTCAAGGAGCTATGAACCTGCAACCCAAAAGAATATATCTTTCACAGGCGGCAAATACCTACATAACCACAGAATACAAAATACCTTGGTATGGAAGTAGCCGCAGATCCTTTCCTGATGAAACAGGAAAGAAAATGCCCAGAGGACATGATGCAATAAATATCCTTCACATGTTAACTCTACAAATTCTCTTTTCTATAAGTTTGTATATTTATATGGAAGTAAAAAGATATTTGTTCTTGTCATGTAAAGGGGCTGACATAATCACCTTTAATGCCTATCCTCAAGAAACAGATTTATTAAGGATGAAGTCTAACAGGATGGCAATTGCACTTTGTTATTCTAGATATGTAGTTGTGAGCTTTACATAGAACATAGAACATAGAAGGATACAGCGCAGTACAGGCCCTTCGGCCCTCGATGTTGCGCCGACCGAATCCTACCTAACCTATACTAGCCCAATAACTTCCAAATGCCTATCCAATGCCCGCTTAAATGACCATAAAGAAGGAGAGTTCACCACTGATACGGGCAGGGCATTCCATGAACTCACAACCCGCTGTGTGAAGAATCTACCCCTAACATCTGTCCTATGCCTACCACCCCTTAATTTAAAGCTATGTCCCCTAGTAACACCTGACTCCATTAGCGGTAAAAGGTTCTTAGTATCTACCCTATCTAAACCCCTAATCATCTTATACACTTCTATCAGATCTCCCCTAAACCTTCTCTTCTCCAATGAGAACAGCCCCAAGTGCCTCAGCCTTTCCTCATAAGATTTTCCTACCATTCCAGGCAACATCCTGGTAAACCTCCTCTGCACTCGTTCTAAAGCTTCCACATCCTTCCTATAGTATGGCGACCAAAACTGCACACAATACTCCAGATGAGGCCTCACCAGAGTCTTATACAACTGCAACATGACCTCAGGACTCCGGAACTCAATTCCTCTGCCAATAAAGCCCAGTACACCATATGCCTTCCTCACAGCACTATTTACCTGGGTGGCAACTTTCAGAGATCTGTGTACATAGACACCAAGATCCCTCTGCTCATCCACACTACCAAGTAGCCTACCATTAGCCCAGTAATCCATCATCTTGTTATTCCTACCAAAGTGAACGACTTCGCACTTAGCTACATTGAATTCCATTTGCCACATTTCCGCCCAGCTCTGCAACTTATCTATATCCCGCTGTAACCTACCACTTCCTTCCTCACTATCCACAACTCCACCGACTTTTGTGTCATCCGCAAACTTGCTTACCCAGCTTTCAAGTCCTTCCTCTAGATCATTTATAAAGATAACAAAAAGCAATGGTCCCAAAACAGATCCTTGTGGTACACCGCTAGTAACTGCACTCCAAGATGAACATAATCCATCAACTACTACCCTCTGTCTCCTTCCAGCCAGCCAATTCCTAATCCAAACCTCTAATGTATCCTCAATGCCATACCTCCGAAGTTTTAGCATTAGCCTACCATGGGGAACCTTATCGAACGCCTTACTAAAATCCATATACACAACATCTACTGCTTTACCCTCATCCACTTCCTTAGTCACCTTCTCAAAGAACTCAATAAGGTTTGTGAGGCACGACCTGCCCTTCACAAAACCATGCTGGCTATCCCTGATCACGTTATTCCTACCCAGATGTTCATAAATCTTATCCCTTACCATTCTCTCTAAGACTTTGCCCACCACTGAAGTCAGACTCACTGGCCTATAGTTACTAGGGCTATCCCTACTCCCTTTCTTGAACAATGGGACCATATTCGCTATCCTCCAGTCCTCTGGTACTATTCCCGTTGACAATGACGACATAAAAATCCAGGCCAATGGCTCTGCTATCTCCTCCCTAGCTTCCCATAGGATCCTGGGGTAAATGCCATCAGGCCCAGGAGACTTATCTATATTCATCCTTTCCAATATTCCCAAAACCTCTTCCCTGCATATTTCCAGGGCATCCATTCTAATTATTTGTGATTCCATATTCACATCAGCAACAGTGTCCTGTTCCTGAGTGAATACTGATGAAAAGTACTGATTTAATGTCTCTCCAATCTCCTCCGCCTCCACACACAACTTCCCACTACTATCCTTGACTGGACCGATACCTACCCTAGTCATCCTTTTATTCTTGACATACCTATAGAAAGCCTTTGGGTTTTCCCTAATCCTACCAGCTAAAGACTTTTCATGTCCCCTTCTCGCTTCTCTTAGCTCCCTCTTTAGCTCCTTCCTGGCTACCTTATAACTCTCAATCTTTGATATCTCTCATAACTTTGAGATTATGTTTTGGGACTGTATTAAATTTAAAATAAAACCAAGTCAGATGACCTTGCATTGAAGCATGTCAATCTGATTTGATTGTTAGAAATTAAAGGGGACCCAGACTGTTTGATGGGAAGAAGATGCAAATTGATATCTTTGGAGACAAGGGCAGTAGCCTGGATGCTAATAGTGGATGGACCATTAATCTCCCATGTCCCGGAAAAGTGTTTGTTGATTCTGTCAGGTTGTAAACATTGTATTTTTAAACTGTTCGTTTAGTTACCAGATGAGAAAAATATGGGTCTTCTGAGATAGTTCATCAACATTTCTAACTGGAGACGTCCCAACTAACTCATGTTGTCCTGTTGAGCTTTCAGAGAGGAAGAATAGCTAAAGAAAACCCAAACACACGCAGGCTCACTTAGTCTGCTCAGGTCCAGGAGAGGAAGGGGGAAAGCCAGAGACTTAGAGTCTCTGGATCACTGCCCAGGAATTCAAGCGAAGAGTTCACCTTCAGACTGGGGGAAGAAACTAATTTATGGGGAGCGGAGACAGGTTGGAAGATTTACAAGATTTACCTTGAGGGAGAATTCATTAGGAAAATTCTGATCATGGAAGAGATTTCTGGAGTTTTAAGATTCCAGACTGGGAAAGGAAAAGATCGGAAATAAACCCTTGGAGTTAAGAATCACTTTGGACTTATTTTGGAAGAATGGAATGTTGACTTAAAGAACAGTGTAATGTATAAGTGTGAAAGACACTGATAAATAAAATCTGGGGTTTTCTGGATAGACCCCCCCCCCATCCCCGATCCTCACATTCCTCCCCACTAATCTCCAAATCCAGCGTATCATCCTCCACCACTTTCACCACCTACAGTCAGACCCGCTACCAAAAATAAATTTCCCTTCCCACCCCTATCTGCATTCCATAGGGACCTTTCCCTCCGCAGCTCCCTCGTCAGGTCCCACCAGCCTCCTCTCCACACCTGGCACCTTCCCCTGCTGCGTCAGACGTGCAAAACCTGTGCCCACACCTACCCCCCTCACCTCCATCCAAGGGCCCAAAGGATCATCCCAAATCCGGCAGAGATGTCTTTGCATATCCTTGAACCTCATTTACTGCATAAGTTGCTCTCTATGTGGTCTCCTGTCTATCAGAGAGACAGAGCACAAACTCGTGGAATGGTTCAGGGAACATCTCTGGTCATACACACCAACCAACCCCACCGCCCTATGGCCATCAATTCAACTCTCCATCCCAATCCCCCATGTCATGTCCATTCTGGGCCTCCTCTGCCGCTTAAGCAAGGCCACCCACAAACTGGAGGAGAAACACCTCATCTTCCGCCTCAGAAGCCTACAATTACATGGACTCAACATTGAACTCATTGAGTTTTGAAAACTCCCTTCCCCTCTCCCCATCCCAGATCCAACTCTCCGACTCAGTTCCGCCCTCTTGACCTGTCCTACCTGTCCATCTTCCTTCCCACTTATCCGCTCCACACTTCCCACTGACCTATCACAATCACCTCTGACCTTCGCCCACTTATTGCCAATGCAATAACCTTTCACCCTAGCACCCCCCCCATTTATCTCTCAGCTCCCTTCCCCCTCCCCAGTCCTGACGAAGGGTTATGTCCGAAATGTCGACTCTCTTGCTCCTCAGATGCTGCCTGGCCTGCTCTCCTTTATCCAGCGCCACACTTGATCAGCTCTTATTCTTTTAAAAATACTCTTGACCTTGAAGGGAATCATAACAAACAAATGTCAATTCCGTCTCCAATCCTTCCCCAGGCTAACTGAAAGTCTGTTTACATGTTTAAACCTGAAATAAGTTCAACTGGAATTTATCTCTGATCATGATGTATCTTTAATTGGCTGTGGCATCAACATAACGATTTAGTAATCTCAGCTATTGTCTGGGATTGTATCAATTTCTGGCCACATGTCTCCAGGTCAGTGACAAATGAAATGTTAGCAGTCACAGCCTCTCTCCATAATCCTGGCGAACTGACTCAACTAAAAATCATATGGAAAGACATAAAGTGGTAAAACCTCTGCACCTGGGGGAACACAGACCTCACGGCAACTGTCCTTTAAAAAAAGAACTAGGAGCCCCAGAGAGCGATGCCAACAACCATCAAGGCTGTTTTGTATATAACTCTGTTTTCTTAAAGTGAAGTCTAAACATAAATATCAGTTAATGGAGGTTGCCTATTGCTTTGTGAAAGCAAGAGTGCCTGTATACCCAAAAGGTCAGGCTTAAGGTTCATCTTCCTGCTGTGATGATACACACACTACTTATGCTTTCATAACTCATTAGTCTCTGCATATGTTGCTTGTCAGCCTTGAGCTTGACCATGGTTTAAGACACAGGAGAAAGCGAGGACTGCAGATGCTGGAGGTCAGAGTCGAGAGTGTGGTGCTGGAAAAGCACAGCAGGTCAGGCGGCATCCAAGGAGCAGGAGAAGCAACCTGGGAAGGAGGAAGGTGGCTGAGAGATAAATGGGGGTGGGGGGGGCGGTGGTCGACTCTCCTGTTCCTCGAATGCTGCCTGACCTGCTGTGTTTTTCCAGCAGCATGCTTTTGACCATGGTTTAAGACAATCTGGAATCTTAGGAATGCCTTAGACATCTTGCACCATCTTATAAGGCTATATAATTACACCTAAATGTTGGAAGTGCAGAACAAGACATAAACATTCTGGTCATAAAGTTCAAAAAATAATTGCCAGATAAACATCTCCACTGCCTTCACTCTTCTGAGGCAACTATTCAGGACCTATCAAGACTGGTTAGAACTCAAACACACAGATTCCTTAAAGTCTCATGGCAACTATCAATGTTATGCATTGAACTATGGAGGAGCTCAGACTGTAGACACTGGGCCAACTTTGCCATCCCATTTATGCTCAGCCAGCTCAGCATTTAGTCTAAAATTATGAAACTACTTTATATGCCTAATTTAAAATGCCTGCCCTCTGATCAGGAAAGGTACTGCCACACTTGGACGATTGGTATGTTAACTGGAGAATGTAATAAACAAGATTCCTGTCTTTTTTCTATCTGAGAGTAATTACAGTCATAGAGTAACACAGCACAGAAACAGGCCGTTAAGTCCAACGAGGTCATACTGGCCAAGTTTCCCAAAGTAAACTAGTTCCACCTGCCTGCATTTGGCCCATATCCCTCTTAACCTTTCCTATTCAATTATCTGTCCAAAGGTCTTATAAATATTGTAACTGTACCTGCATCTACCACTTGCTCTGGCAGTTCATTCCACTTACAAGTCACCCTTTGTGTGAAAATGTTGCCCCTCAGGTCCCTTTTAAATCTTTCTCCTCTCACCTTTAACATATGCCCCCAGTTTTGAACTCCCCCACCCAAGCAAAAAGGCCTTTGCAATTCACCTTATCTACTCCCCTCATGATTTTAAAAATCTCTATAAAGTCACCCCTCAACCTCCTATACTCTATTGAAAAGGTTTTAGCCTGTCCTTATAACTCAAACCCTCTTGTCCCAGCAACATCTCGGTCAGTCTTTTCTGAACTATCTCTAATTTAATAGTATCTTTCCTTCAGTAGGGTGACTCAGTATTCCAAAGGTGTCCTATAGGACTTCATCATGATTTCCCAACTCTTATACTCAATGGTCTGCGCAATGAAGGCAAGTGTGCCAAATGTCTCCTTCACAACTCTGTCTACCTGTGATGCAAATTTCAAAGAATGATGTGCCTGAACCCCAAGGTCTCTCTGTTTGACAACACAACCTAGGGCCCTACCATTAACTGCATAAGTCCTGCCCTCATTGTTTTTCTTAAAAATGCAATACCTCGCATTTATCAAAATTAAACTCCATCTGCCACTCCTCAGGCCATTGGCCCAATTGATCAAGATCCCTTTGTTTACACTGTGTTTATGTGTTTACACTATATTCTCTAGCATCGCTCAACCTAGTACCAGGAGAAGGGTTGGATATTGCGCATATCCTGAAATTCACCAAAGATCCTTAGATGCACTTCCTAAACTCATGACCACCTCCATTTAGAAGGACAAGGGTAACAGACACATGGGAACACCACCACCTGCAAGTTCCCCTCCAAGTCACTCATCATCCTGACCTATAAATAGATCAGCCACTCCTTCACTGTTGCTGGGTCAAAATCCTTAAATTCCCTCTCCAGGGACATTGTAGGTCAACCTATAGTACATGGACTGTGGCAGTTTAAGCAGGCAACTCACCACTACCTTTTCAAGGGCAACTAGAAACAGGCAATAAAAAATGCTAGCCTCACCAGTCATGCCTACGTTCCACAAGTGAATAAAAACATTACCACAATACAGGCAGAGCCTTGCTAAAATTTGAATTGTGGTGAAATGATGGGATAAACCCCATAATCACGACCTTTAGTACCTTAGCTTTTATGTTGTAACTGCATTGCGGGATAAGGATAGTCAAAACCCGTTCTCTCCAGATCCATCACCACGACTTTGGTGAAAGTACTCCAGGGATTTCCCCCAATGTTTCTGGCAAATCCCCCTTGGAAATTTGAGATGCTGCCTTGTTAAACAGCCTGTCGTGCTAAAACCTTGTGTACACTGCTGCAGGTATGTAGAGTATTGAGTGCTCAATGCCTTGTGCTGAAAAGGCTCTGAAAATTATTTCTTTCTTTAGAGCATTCACTGTAAGGAGGTGAATGTTGTGTGTTATTGCCAAACTCCAGTGGATAGCCTCATTGATTTTGTAAAAACCCCCCCCTCCCCCCCCCCCCAAGGCAGCAATCATGTCCTGTATAGGCCATAGTGTCAGAAAAGTGAGATACAGTTGGAGAAATCCAGATTAAGCTGCCCATCAGTTCACTGGGACTTTCTGGTGGCTCATGGAACTCTTAGTACCAGCTGGCAAACATCTCAAGAATGTGATAACCTCCAAGACTTGAGCCTGCTTAGAGACAAGGAGAAAGTGAGGACTTCAGATGCTGGAGATCAGAGTCCAAAATTGTGGCGCTGGAAAAGCACAGCCTGTCAGGCAGCAACCGAGGAGCAGGAGAATCGATGTTGCGGGCAAGTCATTCATCAGGAATGGATGAAGGGCATATGCCTGAAATGTTGATTCTCCTGCTCCTTGGATGCTCCCTGACCTGCTGTGCTTTTCCAGCGCCACAATTTCCAACCCTGCTTTTGGAGCTCTGAGGTGGGGGAAGCCCATACCTCCATCTCCACCCCCACTGATCTGACCTTGTTGCCTGACCCCCTCCCCTCCAGCAAGTCAGTGAACTGGGAAATGAGGTCTGAAGCCAGCAACATCATCCATCTTTCCCCACTTGTATTGGCCAGAATGTCTCCTTGCAGTGATGTATCTGTCATTCCATGGGGTAAAAGTGATAATAGAAGGATAATGGCAATGTCACTGAGCTAGTAATCCAGAACCCCAGGTTAAAGTCCTCCAGACTTATGTACAAATCGGTGGCAGATGGTGAAATTTGAATTCAGTAAAAAAAATCTGGAAATTAAAAGCTAGTCTGATATTGTCCTCATCACCATCAAGTACTCAGTTGGATCATTAATGTCCCTCAGGGAAGGAAGTCTGCACTCCAAACCTGATCTGACCTACACTTGACTGACATACCCTCTAAGTTGCATGGCTGCCCACATGCACAGCTACCCTGTGGGTCCATGCATGATGATGGGGCCCGCTGATGTCATTCACAGCACGATAGGGTTAGAGTTCTTCAGATGGAGGCCCGCATGCATAGGAAAAAAAATTAGCGGGAATGCTGCATGTGACTGCAGACACACAGAAATGTAGTTACTACCCTCATGTAATTGGCAATGGGCAGTCAATGCTGACCAAACTAGTGATTCTCACATGCTGGATCTAAAAATAATAAGTGAACCAGTTGGGCTCAGCTCCTCTTCAAACAGATAATCCAGGCTGATATTTCAATGCAGTTTGAAGGCCTCATCATCCCCATTGCAGTGGATACACAGGATCCTCTTTGAGGATCAGGCAGTTCTCCCAACAAATTGGTCAATTTTTTATCCTCAACCGATGAGACTGAGCAAAAATGAGGACTGCAGATGCTGGAAATCAGAGTCTAGATTAGAGTGGTGCTGGAAAAGCACAGCAGGTCAGGCAGCATCCGAGGAGCAGGGAAATCGAAGTTTCAGGCAAAAGCCCTTCATCAGGAATAGAGGCAGGAAGCCTCCAGGATGGAAAGATAAATGGGGGGGGGTGGGGCTGGGGAGAAGGCAGCAAAGAATACAATAGGTGAATGGGGGTGGGGGTGGAGGTGGTAGGTCAGAGAGGAGGGTGGAGAAAGGTAGCAAAGAGGCAAACTAACTACCTGTTGTTATCCAGGGTAGTTACAAACACACTCCTGTCCACACGTCTGCTGTTTTAATCGCTATTTTAGTTTAGGCATGCATTAACATTTAGTCATTTATCATGTACTTAGGCATGTTCTGAGGCAAAATGGGAAATTTGTTCTGTTGCTGAAATGTAAATCCCTCAGTGTGACTTTTATGACCTGATGCAATGGCAGCTACCAATCAACCTCCATTTTAGTCATTGCAGGAAGTTTTAGCTCCTGATGTTGAGGTGTGCATTTCAAAGCAGAAATACATTATCTCACTGAAAATAATTCACCTTTTTAAGATGCTCCTTAAAACCTACCTCGATGACAAAGCTTTCAGTCATTTCCTGATATCCTATGTGTCTCTGTGTCACATTTTTGTTTAATAATGTGATGGCATGGTGGCTCAGTGGTCAGCACTGCTGCCTCATAGCACTAGGGACCTGGGTTCGATTCCTGCCTCGGGTGACTGTCTGTGTGACATTTGCACGTTCTCTCCTTGCCTTCATGGGCTTCCTCTGGGTGCTCTGGTGTCCTCCCACAGTCCAAAGATGTGCAGATCAGGTGAATTGCCTATCGTGTCAGGTACATTAGTCAGGGGTAAATGTAGGGGAATGGGTCTGGGTGGTTACACTTCGGAGGGTTGGTGTGAACTTGTTGGGCCAAAGAGCCTGTTTTCATACTTAGGGAATCTGTAAAGGTAAGTGTTGTTGTGGTTCTGTTCGCCGAGCTGGGAATTTGTGTTGCAGATGTTTCGTCCCCTGTCTAGGTGACATCCTCAGTGCTTGGGATCCTCCTGTGAAGCGCTTCTGTGATCTTTCCTCTGCCATTTGTAGTGGTTTGAATCTGCCGCTTCCGGTTGTCAGTTCCAGCTGTCCGCTGCAGTGGTCAGTATATTGGGTCCAGGTCGATGTGCTTATTAATTGAATCTGTGGATGAGTGCCAAGCCTCTAGGAATTCCCTGGCTGTTCTCTGTTTGGCTTGTCCTATAATCATAGTGTTGTCCCAATCGAATTCATGTTGCTTGTCATCTGCGTGTGTAGCTACTAAGGATAGCTGGTCGTGTCATTTCGTGGTTAATGCTGATCATTAGCTGTCTTCCTGTTTGTCCTATGTAGTGTTTTGTGCAGTCCTGGCATGGGATTTTGTACACGACATTGGTTTTGCTCATGCTAGGTATCGGGTCCTTCGTTCTGGTGAGTTGTTGTCTGAGAGTGGCTGTTGGTTTGTGTGCTGTTATGAGTCCTAGTGGTCACAGTAGTCTGGCTGTCAGTTCGGAAATGCTCTTGATGTATGGTAGTGTGGCTAGTCCTTTGGGTTGCAGCATGTCCTTGTTCCTTTGTCTTTCCCTTAGGCATCTGTTGATGAAATTGCGCTGGTATCCGTTTTTGGCGAATACATTGTATAGGTGTTCTTCTTCCTCTTTTTGCAGTGTATTGTGAGGCACAGGTCCAGTAGTTTGAGTATGCCGTCTTTGTTGATAGGTTCAACATCCTGTTGTCTGTTCTGTATGTCTAGCAGGTTGGCTATTGTTTCTCTGGTTCGGGTTTTGTTGATAGAGGTAGCGACAAAAACCATTCAACAACCAAATATATTAACAAATCAACGGCACACCCATGGGCTCACCCATCTCTGGACTCATAGCAGAAGTGGTAATGCAAAGATTAGAACAAATAGTCTTACCGCAAATTCAACCCAAACTCTGGGTCAGATATGTGGATGACACCTTTGTAATCATTAAAAACACAGAAATAGAGAACACACACCGGATCATCAATGCCATACCCACAGGAATCCGATTCACTAGAGAGGAAGAAAAGGACAACCAACTCCCATTCCTAGACGTGATGGTACAGAGAACACCGAACGGAGAATTCACCACAAAGGTATACAGGAAAGCCACACACACAGACCAAGTCCTGAACTACGAAAGCAACCACCCCAACACACACAAAAGAAGTTGCATCAAGACACTGTTCAAAAGGGCCACAACACACTGCAGTACACCAGAACTGCAAAAAGAGGAAGAAGAACACCTATACAATGTATTCGCCAAAAACGGATACCCACGCAATTTCATCAACAGATGCCTAAGGGAAAGACAACGGAACGAGGACATGCTGCAACCCAAAGGACTAGCCATACTACCATACATCAAGAGCATTTCCGAACTGACAGCCAGACTACTGCGACCACTAGGACTCATAACAGCACACAAATCAACAGCCACTCTCAGACAACAACTCACCAGGACAAAGGACCCGATACCTAGCATGAGCAAAACCAATGTCGTGTACAAAATCCCATGCCAGGACAGCACAAAATACTATATGGGACAAACAGGAAGACAGCTAACGATCCGCATTAACCACGAAATGACACGACCAGCTATCCCTTAGTAGCCACACACGTAGATGACAAGCAACATGAATTCGATTGGGACAACACTACGATTATAGGACAAGCCAAACAGAGAACAGCCAGGGAATTCCTAGAGGCTTGGCACTCATCCACAGATTCAATTAATAAGCACATCGACCTGGACCCAATATACTGGCCACTGCAACGGACAGCTGGAACTGACAACCAGAAGCAGCAAATTCAAACCACTATAAATGGCGGAGGAAAGATCACAGAAAGCGCTTCACAGGAGGATCCCAAGCATTGAGAATGTCACCTAGACAGGGGACGAAACGTCTGCAACACAAATTCCCAGCTCGGCGAACAGAACTACAACAATGAGCACCCGAGCTACAAATCTTCTCACAAACCTTGAAGGTAAGTGTTCCTGTGAAATACCTGGAGAGGTTTTACTGAGTCAAAGGCACTACACCAATGCAAATCGCTGTTGCAGATAACATGCATGTTTTTCCTTGCTCTTGGTTTTACATGGATGCAATGAACTGAAATCTAAATTTAAAAATATCACCTCTCTTATTCTCTCCAGTATAGCTACCTCTGAAAAGGGATTTGTTACCATTAGTTTGAGTGTGAGTGTGGACACTGGCCATTCCTCAATGCCACCAAAGGAGACCAGCATTGGAATCTTGGCAGCTGCAGTGTCCAAGTGAGTACGAAACCTATACACAGAGCTACATCACCACACACTCTCAATGAGCATTTTTCTGTACATATGCAAGTATTACATGATTCCAATGGTTAAAAATTGTAAAAAAACTGCAGATGCTGGAAAAACTCAGCAGATCTGGCAGCATCAGTGGAGAGAAAGCAGAGTTAACATTTCGGATCCAGAGGTGCTTCTTTAGAATTCCAACTTCAGAACTTCTTCAGATTCCAATGGTATTTCTGGATACTTAGTGTATGGCTTTTCCACCTCCGTGTAATCTTTAGATTCTTCTTTCCATTCAGTTCCCTCCCTACGTAGTGAGAGGAGAGTGCTTTCAGTGAAGATCATTTTTAAAGCACCTTGTTCTCTCAAATTATTTCATTTTAGTCTCAATGCAGCTTATCTCCTGTCAGTGACATGTTTGATCTTAGTGACGTTGTCTAACTGATTTAAATTTGTAATAAAGTTGATTGCACAGCTGGTCACTTCTAAGCTTAATTTATCCAGTATCTAATTCACCGGCTTTCCAAACTCTGATGGTACGGTGGCTCAGTGGTTAGCACTGCTGCCTCTCAGTGCCAGGGACCCGGGTTGGATAACTGCCTGTGTGGAGTTTGTCCATTCTCCCTGTGTCTGCATGGGTTTCCTCACGTAGTCCAAAGATGTGCAGATTAGGTGAATTGGCCAAGCTAAATTGCCTGTAATGTCCAGGGATGTGCAGGCTGTGGGAAATGCAGAGTTATAGAGATAGTGGCATAGGTCTGGGTGGGATGCTTTTCATAGGGCTAATATGGACTTGATGGGCTGAATGGCCTGCTTCTACACTGTAGGGATTCTATGATCTATTAGGCGAAAGTGAGTATTGCAGATGCTGGAGATTAGAGTCGCAAGTGTAGTGCTGGAAAAGCACAGCAGGTCAGGCAGCATCTGAGGAACAAGAAAATCGACGAATTGGGCAAAAGCCCTCCTGATGAAGGGCTTTTACCCAAAACGCCGATTTTTCTGCTCCTCAGATGCTACGTGAACTGCTGTGCTTTTCCAGCACCACTCTAATCTAGACGCTGTTCAGGACCTGTCAAGAGTTTAGAAGAAAGGGGATGTTATTGAACTGTATAAAATTCTGACAATACTGGACACAGGGATGATGTTTAACAACTTGACAATAACACTTCATAGAATCCCTACAGTGTGGGGATAGGCTCTTTGGCCCAACAAGTCCACACCGACCCTTCAAAGAGTATCTCAGCCAAGCCCATTCTTTACATTTACCCCCCTGCCTAACACACCTAACCTACACATCCCTGAACACCACGAGCAATTTTGCATGGCCAATCCATCTAACCTGTACATCTTTGAACTCTGGGAGGAAACCAGAAACTGCACCCAGAGAAAACCCATGCAGACACAGGATGAATATACAAACTCCACACAGACAGTTGCCCGAGGCTGGAATCGAACCTAGATTCTTGGCGCTGTGAGGCATCAATGCTAGCCACTGAAGCATCGTGCCAGCAAACTAAATTGAGTTTAACAATTTTTGAATGTGACCACCCTTCTCCGTATCAGTTACAGCCCCCCCATCAGCTACTACACGTCCAGGTCCTGTCTTGGTGGGTTGCTCCCTGTGCAGCCAACCCAGTTTCAACCATGTACACTTCTCATTTACTACCAGATATTTATCTCACTCTCTACCTTTCTCTCTACGTTTGCCTATACCTTTGATCTCTCTCTGTCTTTCTCTTTCTTTCCTCTGTTTAAGGTAACAGTGTGCCTTGCCCAGGGCAATTAGGGATGGACAGTAAATACTGGCCCAAACAGTGATGCCTACATTCCCTGAGAAATCCGAGTTAACATTTCAGGTGACCTGCTGAGCATTTCCAGCAATTTCTATTTTTGTTTCTGATTCCATTACCTGTAGTTCTTTCAGTTTTTCCTAAAATTTCTGCATTTTAAGTTGTCCTCCTCTGTCATGTGCTGAAAATGTGTTGCTGGAAAAGCGCAGCAGGTCAGGCAGCATCCAAGGAACAGGAGATTCAACGTTTCAGGCATAAAAAGAAGGGCTTATGCCTGAAACGTCGAATCTCCTGTTCCTTGGATGCTGCCTGACCTGCTGCGCTTTTCCAGCAACACATTTTCAGCTCTGATCTCCAGCATCTGCAGTCCTCACTTTCTCCTCCTCTGTCATGTCCCCTCTTATAACCTGGATGAGCAGAAGGTTGCATGTTACTCCCTCTCCAACAACTCCTTTCCTATCCTTGTGGTTTAGTGTTACCTCTGTCCTGTTTTTATTGAAATTACTTTCCTCAGATGGAACTTTAAGTAAACATTAAAAAAAGAACAGCTTTTTATGGAACGCATTTTTCCACACATCAGTCCCAGATTGAATGAAAAGTTGAAAATAATTGAACTAAATGTGGGCAGATAACATAATCAGTTTGACAATGGCATCTTGTCCTCATCTGGTTCCCTTACTTGAGGAGTGATGTAGTTGTGTTAGATGTAGCTCAGCGGAGATTCACTAGATTGATTCCAGAGATGTCTTATGAAGAGAGACTGAAAAGTTTAGCTCTATCCTCCCTGTAGTTTAGAAGAATAGAAGGAGTTCTAATAGACGTATGTGGCTCAGTGGTTAGCACTGCTGTCTCCCAATGCCAGGGACCTGGATTCAATACCAGCCTTGGGCGACTGTCTGTGTGGAGTTTGCATATTCTGTCCATGTTTGCGTGGATTTCCTCTGGGTGCTCCGGTTTCCTCCCACAGTCTAGTGATGTGCAGGTTTGGCAAATTGGCCATGCTAAATTGCCTCATGGTGTTCAGGGATGTGTAGGTTAGGTGCATTAGTCAGGGGAAATGTAAAATAACAGGGTAGGAGAGTGGGTCTGAGTGGGATACTCTTCAGAGGGTCGGTATGGACTTGTTGGGCCAAATGGCCTGTTTCTGCACTGTAGGGGATCTGTGATAAGATGCTGGAGAGGATTGAAAAAGTAGATGTGAAGAGTATGTTTCCTCATTGATAATCTCGAACAAGAGTCATAGAGATGTACAGCATGGAAACAGACCCTTCAGTCCAACCTGTCCATGCCGACCAGATATCCCAACCCAATCTAGTCCCACCTGCCAGCACCCAGCCCATATCCCTCCAAACCTTTCCTATTCATATACCCATCCAAATGCCTCTTAAATGTTGCAATTGTACTAGTCTCCACCGCATCCTCTGGCAGCTCATTCCATACGTGGAAAAGCACAGCAGGCCAAGCAGCATCCGAGGAGCAGGAAAATCGATATTTCGGGCAAAAGACCGTCATCAGGCCCACATGAGATTACCCATGATTGTACTGAGTGTCAAAGCAGGTTTGAGGGGCTGAATGGCCTATTCCTGCTCCTCGTTCTTGTGTCCTTATCTGCTGTCACAGGTGGATGGTGAAACTAACACGACATAGTTTTGAAGAAGACAAGGGAGCTAATTATTAAGTGTCTTGGTTCATATTTATCCCTCACTAGAAGTCACGCTAAACAGTTTTTCTGCTCATTGCTGCTTGTGGGATCTTGCTGTGCGAAGTTGTTTGCTACGTTTCCGCGTGGCAATAGTGTCAACATTTTTCATAAGCACTCCATGAGCTGTGAAGCACTTTGGAATGTCTGTAGATGCTATGCAAATTTATGTTTTGTCTTTGCACCCATTTTGGCAACCTTCCAAATGCTCCCAGAGTCAGAGCTCCACTCCTGTCCGCCCACGTTCCTGTGTGAATCTATCTTGCACCACCAGCCATGAGTCAATTAATAAGAATTCATGGTGGAATCTCTCGAACTATTTGCTCTGCTTGATGTTGCCCATGTTGCACAGCGTTCAAAATTTACAGATGCCCACAACCCAACGGGAGGAAACCACACTTTAAAATCAAAGGACAGGAAGGATGTGAAAAACCATTCGTGCGATGAAAGAAAAAAATGTGGGATCCACAATCACTGACCTCTGGTTGAGCTCTTAGAAAGTCCTCCCTTCAAAACTGCTTTTGCTCCTGCAGAGTTCCCTTCTCCGTACGGCCAGAGACTGGGATTAAAAACAAAGTTAAACATAGAAATCCTGATTTTAGCTCAGGCTAGGGCGAGTAGACCAATGAGGGTGGTGGGGTTAGATGAATTCTAAACTGTCTGCCCATCCCGAGGCACCGTCAATGAAGGCTCAGACCTTGCATGGGATCTTCTGATCCTGCCAGATGTCCCCGCCCAGTCTACAGGCAGGAGAAGGGCTTTGGGCAGCAGTCACTCTTGTGTAATAGTCCCGGGGAGTCAGATATGGGGGTAGGACAGGAGGCCAACACAGCTGGCAATGGGGCAGCTAGGAGATTGGATAAGGAAATCTCAAAGTTTTTTCTAGGGCCTGGAGGAGTTCATTTCAATAGACAAGGAAGTCAACAACTTCCTAAATGTTTATTTTTCCAGTTCATTCATAGGATTTGGGCTTTGATTGTTAGGCCAGTGTTTATTGCTGAGAAGGTGGTGAAGAGTCAACAATATTGAAGTGGGTCTGGAGTCACATGTCGGCCATATCAGGGGAAGATGGCAGTTTCCTGCCCTAAAGGGCATTAGTGAACCAGATGTTTTTTTTTCCCTACCAGTCAGCAATAGTTTCATGAATAACATTAGATCCTTGAATCTTGATTTTTATTGGATCAGATTCCACCACCTGCCATAGCGGGATTTGAACCCAGGTCCCCAGAACTTTGGATTAATTGTTTAGCGATAACACCACAAGGTCTCCAGCTTCCATTTCTGGGTAGTTCTGATCCCAGATTATGTGACAAAGTCGTATTGGCCTCCCCATTCATGCCTGCGCTGAAAATTATATTGCCGCCCAATCTGTATGCTTAACACCACCCACTGGAAGCTACAAATCCCGGCTCAAAGCAGGAGGTTAGAGGACAACCCATTTTGGGGAGTGGGGTAAGCCACTGCTGCGATTTTAACTGTCTGCCCACTTATTTTCTGCTGGATTAACATAGGACCTTCAGAGTTCCATTATCCAGAAGAATATTGCGTTTTGACTCAACTCAGGTGTTTGTTTTAGGTGGACGCAGACTGCAGGGCAATGAACAGGCCTGGATCAGCCCCAGAAACTCTTCAACACACCCTTTCCTGGTTGTCCCAGGAAGGACGCTGATCATTTCTGCTCCAACACCTTCGGCAGGATGGAATGGTGGGGCGCAGTTAGTTGCTCTCACTTTCCTGGCTGTGTCAAGATGTGAAACATGTGCCCACACCCCCTGCCATGTGAATAAGATGATTCCACACTGACCACAGATCAGCCACAAATGTTGCCCGTGTTCTTCTGACTGAGGGCCAGGATGAGAAGTATCTATATCTCTGTTCCATGGGTGGGAAACTGCATTTTTCAGACCCTATCTTCTGCTTCCAGATTGACTCACTGCTACACTGAAACGACAAAAAGCCAACTTTACCTCCCAAGCACAAGTCACAGTCTTTACTCATTCTTAAACCTAGTGAATGGGGAAAGAATGTTTTTCATCTTGCAGCCTTTTGTCTGCCATTTAGCTACTTTGGTGGTCATGATATATTAATACTGTAACAGAGATATTTCCTACCTCCTCTGATATTGTCTATCAACGTGGGTGGTGATAAAATGAGGGAATTTGGCTTCATTTACATAGTCATTAGCTTATTTACATAAACTGCATTTCGGATTTACAGTATTATTACACAAACAATACTGCAAGCCTCCCACTGTTTGAATGGTGAAAAGAAAGCCTTCATATGTATAGCACCAGTCATGACTGCCGGATGCCCTAAAGCATTCACAGCCAAACAAATACATTTGAAATGTTGTCACCATAGCAATGTAGGAAACTCAGCAGCCAAACTGCACACAGCAAGCTCCCACAGACGGCAATACGTCAACGATCAGAAAATCTGTTTCTGTAGAATTGATTATGGGCGAAGGACAGTGGGAGGGAATGTCCTCTACACTCTTCAAAACACTGCCATGGGATCTTTTAGATCTTGGGGTTATGGAAAGGGTCTTTGTTTTAAATCCGATCAAAAGGACAGCTCTTATGACAGCACAGCACCATCCTCTGTCTTACACGACAGTGTCAGCCTTAACTTTCAGGCTTCAATCCTGGACTAAGCTTTGAACCTGCAATTGCTTGGCTTACAAAAAAAAAGAGAGCTACTCATTGAACCATGGTTCAAACACATTGCGAAACCTCCTCTAAATCCATAACATGTGCATAGATAACCCAAGATTTAACTTTACCCCATTTGACCCACATTGAATGAGACAATAATGCAATTCCTGGGAAATTCTTTGACACCTCAACAATTCAGTGTAAGAAAAATTGGCCAACGACCAGCAGACCTTCTGTATTCAGAATTATAAGACCAAAGATTTTAAGCCAGGTAGACATTCTAAGTCAAGAGTGTGGTGCTGGAAAAGCACAGCCAGTCAGGCATAATCCGAGGAGCAGGAGAATCGACGTTTTGAGCATAAGCCCTTCATCAGGAATGAAGCCCTCCGATTTATCTCTCAGCCCTCCCCATCCCACAAACCTCATTCCTGATGAAGGGCTTATGCCTGAAACGTCGATTCTCCTGCTCCTTGGATACTGCCTGACCAGCTGTGCTTTCCCAGCACCGCTCTCTCGACTCTGATCTCCAGTCGTCACTTTCTCCTAGACATTCTAAGAAGCAAAGGTCCGCCAATATTTATAACAGCACTTTATAAGAATGCCTAAACTTATTTCTCCTTATTTCTAGACTGGAAAAGAACCCAATGCCCAGAATGTTTGGACAAGGACCAGAACGTGGATTGTTTGAACACCTGAGTCCTCAGGTATGTTTTTGTCTGCAAAAAATGTTGATCATGTGCGATAGAAGGCCTAATCTATCGTGCTTCAGACAGGAACATTCCCGTGTTTATTTCACTAGACAATGATTTAAATACAGTTGTATTTCTAGACAGTGATTTTTGTCTTTTTGCTTTCAGTCAGGAGAAGTATCACGTGAAAGCGTGTATTGGTTAACTACGCCGGGTAGCATCATTTGTCCTGATGATTGAAGATTACGGCACAGTAATTTTGCAGTTACCACTGTTCAACCTATTGCAGTGATGCGACGAAAGCCAATTCTCACAGTTAAACTTTGTGCTTTGGTCCAAATACCAGTTGCTGCGTGTTAGATTTATCAGAATGCCTTGCCTATGCTTAGCCCTGGAATTAGGCTGAGTTAGGTAGGTGCTGAAAATGTGTTGCTGGAAAAGCGCAGCAGGTCAGGCAGCATCCAAGGAACAGGAGATTCGACGTTTCGGGCATAAGCCCTTCTTCAGGAAAGCCCTTCTTCTTCCTGAAGGGCTTATGCCCGAAACGTCAAATCTTCTGTTCCTTGGATGCTGCCTGACCTGCTGCACTTTTCCAGCAACACATTTTCAGCTCTGATCTCCAGCATCTGCAGACCTCACTTTCTCCCTGAGTTAGGTAGGTGGAGTGCAAGGAGGTTCATATAGTTCATCAATACCAACATTGAACAGTTGATCCAAATGGCCAGCGTCCATACTATATGTTCTGTATATTGCTATATATGGGACTCCCCCAGATGTCTAGATCTTGCTTTAATTTCTAGTAAATAGCCTAAGCCAGCAGAACAAATCTATTACATCATTGTCCATGTAATATATAATTGGCGATGCAGTCAAAAATGTTTTGATCATATGTTGTTTTGTACAGAGTGAATTGTTGTGAAAATCAGAATGTAAGTTACTGGTGTCTTTTGTAAATACTTAACCAATAGATAAATTTGATAATTTAATTTTAGTCTGAATCCTGCCTGACAAATTAATTAGAATTCTTTTGAGGTGGTAATAAGCAGGATAGATAAGGGGGAAGCAGTTGATGTTACATATTTGGCTTTTCAGAAGATGTTCGATAAAGTACCATGCATTGGACTACTTAAGAACGTGAAAGGCCATGTTATTGAATGTAGGATATTAACATGGATAGAGGATTGGCTAATACAGTAGAAGAGAGAGTTATGATAAAGGGGGGCATTTCCAGGAAGGCACCTTTAACTAGCGGAGTGCCATAGCGATCAGTACTGAGTCACAATTATTTGCAATATATTATTGACTTGAATGAGAGAAGTGAATGTATTATCACCAAGTCTGCAGATGACACAAGTGAGTATAGACTGATTAATCAATGCGCAAAAAATAGGCAGATGGAATAAAATGTTAGAAAATGTGAGGTTATGCATTTTGGTGTGAAGAATAGAGAAATTTAATATTATTTAAATGGAGTAAGATTGCAGAAAGCTGCAACATTGAGGAATGTAAGGGTCATTGTGAATGCTAGCTTTTTGTGATTCAAACAAATTAAGTGGGTAATAGGCAATGTAAATGTAAAGTTGGCTTTTGTTTTAAAGGGATATCTTCTGGGCAACTCCCTCACAGGATGAGGTCTTGACTTCATTCATGCCATCATAGAGATGACGACAAAAATAAAGCGAAAGGCCAGTTACCACAAGCTTAAGATCATAAGAAATAGGAACAGCAGTAGGTTGCTCAGCTTGTTCTGCTATCCATTAGGTTAATGACTAACCTGACATTCCCCATTCTGGATCAGTCCAGAATCTGGTTTCCAGCATCTGCAGTCACTGTTTTTACCTCTGACATTCCTCATGTCCACCTTCCTGTCTTTTTCGTGTAACCCTTCATTTTCAGACTGATCGACAATCTCTCTCAGCCTTAAGTATACACAAGGACTCTGCCCCCACAACTCTCTGTACCAACGAGTTCCAATGACTCTCAATTCTCTGAGAGATGAAATTCTTCCTCATCACAGTCTGAAGTTGGTGTTCTTCTATTCTGAAACTAATCGTCTGGTCTTAGTCTCTCCCATCGGGGGAAGTCTCCACTCAGCATTTACCCAGTCAAGCCCCTTGAGAATCCTATATGTTTGAATGGAATTCTTCATTCTTCTTAAGTCCATTGAGTAGAGTCACAAACCGTTTAGCCTTTGCTAATAAAACAGTCCTCTGTACTAGGGACCATCCTAGTGAACCTTCTCTGAACTGCCTCCAGTGGAATATCTTTCCTTAAATAAGGGACCAGATCTGATCTCACCAGCTCCTTGTACTTTTGCAATAAGACCTACTGTCCCAACCCCCTTTCATTAGCTTTCTGCGTTTTGTGCACAAGTACCCCAAGTCCCTTTGTGTTGCGACTTTCTGCAGTTTTTTTCTTCATTTAAGCTTGTTGATTTTTAATCAGTGAGGGAATCAAGGGTTATGGGGAAAAGGCAGGAAAGCGGAATTGAAGATTATCAGATCAATCGAGATCTCATAGAATTGATGGGCCAAATGGCCTACGTAGGCTCTTATGTCCAATGCCATTGCTGCCACTTCTGCAATCTATTTGTCTAAACTAACATGATACAAAGAAAAGTGGATGCTGGAAGGAGATGGTGACACCTTTAGTGGCATTATGGCCAGGCTGTTAATCCAGAGAAAGTGAGGACTGCACATGCTGGAGATCAGAGTTGATAGTATGGTGCTGGAAAAGCACAGCAGATCAGGCAGCATCCAAGGAGCAGGAAAATCGACGTTTTGGGCATAAGTCCTTCCTGATGATGGCAGAATTTGAATTCAATACAAAATCTGGAATTAAGAGTCTAATGATGATCATTGTTGATTGTCAGAAAAATCCATCTGTTTCACTCATGTCCTTTAGGGAAGGAAACTGCCATCCTTACCTGGTCGGACATGCATGTAACTCCAGAACAATATAGTTGACTCTTAAGTGTCCCCGAGGTAATTAGGGATGGGCAATGAATGCTGGTGATGCCCTCATGCCATGAATGAATAGAGAAAGAAACTAAAACAGAAATTGCTGAAGAAATGTTAACTCTGCCTTCTCTCCACAGATGCTGCCAGAACCTGCTGAGTATCTCCAATAATTTGTTTCTATTTATCTACAGATTGCCTTCATCTTTGCTATAGAGTGATTTTAAAAATACTGTCAATGTGAGTTCTGAAATGGGGCGGAATTTCAACAGAATATCTTATAACCTTGATCACAATTTAATAAGTCAGGGAAGGAATGCAAACAGCCATTTGTGCTATTTTGTTTCAATGACTGACTTTTCTATCAGACATACAAAGAATTTCCACAAAATACCACAGAAATTCCAATAATAGTTTTCTTTTCATCTGTAATGTTTCCATTGACTCTGGCCCTCGGCATCATAGATTTTATACTTTAATCATGCAGTGAAAGATCAGAGATATGAAGTGGTTTGAAGCACAATATGTACAACCCCATTCTGAAAAACAACCTTTAATCATTGCGCTATGCAGCTGCACGAGGAGTCAGCTGGTTTGCATTAGAATAAAATGGCCACCAGAAACATGTTGAAAATTAGTTCAATGCAGTGTTTCAGGATTAAGTTATCTTATCTTTCTGAAAAATCCCATGTTGCAAATTTCTGAAAATTACTTCCTGTATTTCTCGCATTAAGCTCCCAGCACATTGATGTTTTCAAACTGGGTTCCATGAAGAGCAAAAGTAATATTTCCCTGAACTGCAGCATTTGTGTTTCAATTAAATTGGTTGTTGTTTCTTTTATGGAAATCTGCAGCTTACAGCTCAGCACCAACTGCTGTCTGTATCCTTACAGAGCACATTTTTATGAGTAATTATAGGAAATACGTAAATTTTTTTTGCATTAGTGATCCCTCAGTTATAATCAATTGGATACATTTTTCAGCCCAGTATGTGCAAACCTTGTAACTAGAAACTAAGTATGGCCTAGAAATAAATGGTTCGGATATATTTAGCGAAATATGAAATCAGAATCATAAACGTTTCACACAGAAAAGGACGCCCATTTGGCCCATTGTATCCACAATGGCTGATGAGTAGCTGTTGTTATGATCGGTCCTGGGGCAATGTCCCTCAGTTTGGTACGGTTTGCAGACAGGACACCTCAAAACATTAAGGTTCTGGCTGAGGAAGGATACACTGGCTCCCCCTTTTCATTCATCCACTCCTCTGGTTGGTCACAACAAGGTTAATTTAAAACATTTGGGATACCTTTCTCTTAGATCAAATGAATGTGTGCTTTAAATGGGGCCAGTTGAACCAGGCTCCCTTTAGTTAAAAAAAGGATGAGGTCATTTGTTACTAACCATGAGAAGAAATAATAGCACAACACATGCATACACACAGATTAGGATTAAGAAGAAAAAATGACAAAGGTTAAAAAGACAATCAGTCTCTGAACCGTTCATGAAGAGTGCATAGTAAAACGGTGAATGTTATCGGTCGTGTAAAAGTTGGTAATTTAATGGTCAGTTTCAGAATTCTAAGCCTTGTTGATTGAAATTTTCTGATCCTGGTTCTATTCAACAGTACATGGCTGGCAGCACTTAGATTAGGAGAAGGTCTTTTCTTTTCATCACCTGCCGTTCAGGGGTGCGTTATGGCTGTTCTTCACTCAAAAATATGTCCAACTCTGTCTTGGAAATATTCAGTAGCTCAGCCTCCACTGCTCACTGTGGAATGGAATTCCAAGCCGTTCTAGCCACTTTCAAGAACCTGTGGGCATTCACTCCGATGACCCTCAGTTCTTTTGTAATGTGCTTCTATCTCGTCAAGTCTATCAGACCAATAGTGGCTGAGTAGCCACATTCTCACCATAGGTCTACAGGTTGTGAGTAGTTAAAATCCATTTCAGAGCCTTTGGTGTGTCATCTCAGCAGGCATTTCAGTGGAGTGCTACACCGTCTGTTTGAGGAAACATAACTTAATCTATTCTATGTTGAGAGTGTGGTGCTGGAAAAGCACAACAGGTCAGGCATTCTTTCATCAGGAATGCCCGAAACGTCAATTCTTCTGCTCCTCAGATGCTGCCTGATCTGTTGTGCTTTTCCAGCATCGCACTCATGACTCTGATCTCCAGCATCTGCAGTCCTCACTCTCTTCTTAATCTATCCTATGTTTGACTTTACACATTAGGTGTACCTTTAACATTTGTTAGAAATTAATGGCTATTGAAAAACTTGGTATGCTGCCCATTTCCCAGTTGGATCTTACAGTGATGATGTGATTGAACAAATCAATATTAAAGGTCTCACTGGTTGGCTTGAACACATTATGTAACAGTATGTTTAAGAATTAATTTACATTTGGAGAGGCAGGGATTAATCAAGAACAATCAGCATGGTTTTATTAAAGGGAGGTCGGGTCTTACCAACTTGATTGAATTTTTCAAAGAGGTGACCAGATGTGTCGATGACGGCGATGGTTTTGATGCTACTTGGATTTCAGCAAGTCTTTTGATAACGTCCAGGATGGGACATTTATAGCAAATATAAGAACCCATGGGACACAAGGAAATTTGACAAATTGCATCCACAATTGGCAGGAAGCAGAGAGTGAGGTTTGAGATGTGTTTTTCTGGCAGAATATCTGTGCCAAATGGGGTCCCACAGGGGTCAGTGTTGGGGCCCTTGGTGTTTGTGGTTTATATAAATGATTTAGACTTGAATGCAGGAGGGTTTCTCAGTAAGTTTGCCAATGATACAAAAATTGGTTGAGTGGTAAACAGTGAGAAACATAGTGTTAGATTACTGGAGGGTACAGATGTGCTGATGAGATAGGCTTGATCAGTGGCAAATGGAACTCAATCCAGATAAAGGTGAGGTGATGCACTTGTGCAGGACAAACAAGGCAAGGGAATACATGATGAACAGTAGGATCCAGGGAAACACCAAGATTCAAAGGAACCCTGGTGTGCATATACATTGGTCCTTTAAGGTATCAGGACAGGTGAATAAAGTGGCTAAAAAGGAGTATGGGATACTTGCCTTTATTAGCTGAGACTTAGCATTTAAGAGCAAGGAGATTCTGCGGGAACTGTATAAAACGTTGGTTGGGCCATAGTTAGAGCACTGAGTACACCTCTGGAATCCACATTATAGGAGAGATGTGATATCACTGGAAATGGAGAGGAGATTTCCCATGATGTTGCCTAGATTGGAGAGTTTCGTTATGAAAAGAAATTGGATAGCCTGGGTTGTTTTTCTTTGAGTAGAGAAGGCTGAGGGAGGACGTGGTTGAGATGTATACAATTATGTGAGGCACAGACAGAGCACAGAGGAAGGAACCTTCTTCTTGGTGGAGGCATCAATGAACAGGGAGGCACAGACTTAAGAGAAGGGGTGGGAAGTTTAGAGGAAATGAGGAAAGATTTGCACTTGGAGGGTGATGGAGATCTGAAATTCACTGCCTGTAAGGCTGGTAGACAGGCTGGAGGCTGGAAGAACACAGCAAGCCAGGCAGCATCAGGGGGTGGAGAGGTTGACGTTTCAAGTGTAACCCTTCCTCGGGACTGTAAGGGTGGTAGATGCAGAAACCTGCATAACATTGGAGAAATATTTAGATGTGTATTTGCATATCCAAGACATGCAAGAATGCAAGTGCTGGAAAATGGGACTAGAATAGTCAGGTGGTTGTTTTAATCAGCCATGAACTCAGTGGAAAAAGGGAACTATTTCCATGCTGTAGATCTCTGATTGTACACCTCTAATTGTATGAACAAAATCTTCAGTTGTACATTTTATGTCTTTGGAGACTGAGTTGCAAAGTATTTCTAAATAATTACCCACTTGTGATTATTCTGACTCTTTCACATCGTCCATTCAGCTCAGTCCCAGCAAGGATGTTACCATCCCCCATGAGTAGCTGAGTAGTTTCATTTGTAATGCTGAAATGCTAATTTAGTTTTCATGGCATTCAGTTCCACACCCCCTACTCCCACCCCCTCCCTTCCCCTCACCCCCATCCATCTCTCTGAGCACGACATTATCCACTGGAAGGGTCTAGAGTGTGGCCAAATAAAATCAGGTGGGTGACAACTTCACATCAGATCAAGAGGTCACTCGAGTAGCGAAGATGAAACCCCTCATTGTTGTTTGGCAGGAATGTCATTTTCCCGGCCTTGCAATATAGTTTCTAGGAAACATGACAGCTCCAGGCTGGTTCTCCATCTGGTTTGATATTACGATCCATTTGGAGTCACCTAGGAGAAAGTGAGGACTGCAGATGCTGGAGGTCAGAGTCAAAAGGTGCAGCGCTGGAAAAGCACAGCCGGTCAGGCAGCATCCGAGATGTAGGAGAGTTGGTGTTTCCAGCATAAACTCTTCATTAGGAAGAGCTTGTAGGAGCTGAGTTTTCTTTTGACTCCCCAGTGTCTCTCCATGCCCAACAATGTACAAGTCAGGACTGTAATGGAGTACTCTCCAGTTTGCTGTGGTTTCAACAACACCTGTTGATGAAGAGCTTATGCTTGAAATGTCAACTCTCCTGCTGCTCGGATGCTGCCTAATCAGCTGGACTTTTCCAGCACCGCACATTTGGAGTCACTCCAAACTCTCCCTGTTGGCAGCGTTAGGCAGTAGGTTTAATAAGCCACAAGCTAATTCAAGATTGAAATAAATAAATTAATACATTTTGCTTGGATTTCTGCTGCAGTGATTGGAACGAGATCAGTCAGCTGAGCCTCATACATTATGAATTCCTTGATTTGGGCTGTTAATCTGGTCCAATCAGGTATCCCTGGCTGCCATAAGAAAAGGGTGAGTGTCAGCGATACTGGCATGCTGGTGCCTGACTATATACAAGACATGATTTGGAGATGCCGGTGTTGGACTGGGGTGTACACAGTTAAAAATCACACAACACCAGGTTATAGTCCAACAGGTTTAATTGGAAGCACACTAGCTTTCAGAGCGATGCTCCTTCAACAGGTGATTGTGGAGGGCTCGATTATAATTTCAGTTACATCACACTGCAAATTTTTGCTATAAATTCTGTGTTACGATCGAGCCCTCCACAATCACCTGATGAAGGAGCATCACTCCGAAAGCTAGTATGCTTCCAATTAAACCTGTTGGACTATAACCTGGTGTTGTGTGATTTTTAACTATATACAAGGCAGTACTAAAGTCAAGGACTGTGGTACATCATACTGCAAATTTTTGCTATAAATTCTGTGGAGTGATTTTTTTTCTTTTGCAAATTAACTTCCTAGCTCCTTGATGGCCAATAATTGGTTCTGGCTCATGAAATACCCAAGTGTCTTGCATGGGTGTGAGATTCTGGAGGCACTCTGGCCTTTTGTATTTGAAATAGAGATTTGCAAGTTAGATCTGGAAGCTATGATCCACAGAGTGAATGTTGAAAACATGTTATGCGTCATGTACAGTCAGTATGAATCCTGCCAAATTTCACTACACTTGTGTAATCATGACCCCAGCTTTTAAACCATGCATTACTTTTGTTTTGTTTTTGCAATGCAAATGTTGCCAGCGTGAGATTACTCATCCCTAATTTTCCTGCAAAGGTGAGGGTGAGAGTGTTCCTAAACTACTGTTCACAATGAAGTTTCAGCATCTTAATCCTGTAACAATGAAAGGTATATCTCCAAGCCAGACTGGTATGTAAATTAAAGGGGAATGTGGACATGATTGTGAGGAGAGTGGAAAACCGTGAAGGGTGAAAACCCTTACTTTTCTTATCCTTCAAGGTGGGTCACTGGTTTTGTTGATACTTTCAAATAAGCCAAAGTATGTTACTGTAGTGCACCTTTATAGACAATATACTTTGCAGCTAGGTGTGCCATTGGTGGACAGAGTGAAGGTTTGAATCAGTGGATGGGATGTCAGTGAAGCATACTGTTTTGTTCTTGATAGAATCTAGCTTTCAGGTGTTGTTCAAACCACAGCTAGCCAGTGAACCGGAGATACTCTGTTATAGTCCTGACTTGTGTATTGTTGGTCATAGAAACACTGGGGAATCAGAAGAAAACTCAGTTCCTACAAGTTCGAGAAACTGTGCTCTTTATGTCACTGATTTGCTTAAGTTCCCGGTCAATGGTTATCCACAGGATGTTGATTGTGGAGACCAGCAATAGCAATGCCATTGAGGATCAAAGGGTAGTGATTAACATTGTCACTCATTGTCAAAATGACCATCTCCTGCCACCTGTGAAACCAATTTTCATTTCATACAATAGTCAGCAATAATGATAAGAATACCAAGTGCGATATTTAATAGGTTGCTCTTATGACAGTTGCTGGGGTTTTACTGTGGTGAGAGTGTGGGTGTGGTGCAGATGATTTTCATTTTCCTTTACGGCTGCTGTTCCAACAGCAAAATTTAACTTGTTTAATTTGTGCGAATTTAGAATGCTGCATTGCACAGGGAAACTGCAACATTCTGTGTAGCAGACAATGCCATGATAACTACTAGGGTTTCCCAATTTTTAAAACCAACAGCAAGGCAGTTGGTTGTCACACACAGTCTCCCAGCATCACTTCCACCCTGATGCTTCAGCTCCATTCTCCAGAGTATTGTCATTGAATGCTGCAGTGCAGAAGGACCTCCTTCATGTTTGCCAAACCCTTTCTCATCTTCAAATGCAGATCTGATCCGTACAGTCCTTGTGGAGACGAAGTCTCACCTTCACATTGAGGATAGCCTCCATCGTGCTGTGTGGCACTATCACATGCTAAATGGGACAGACTTTGAACAGATCTAGCAACTCGAGACTGGGTATTCATGACGTGCTGTGAGCCACCAATAGCAGCAGAATTATACTCCACAATCTGCAACCACATGGCTCAGCATGTCCCTCACTCAACCATTACCATCAGTCCTGGTTTAATGGAAAGTACAGGAGGGCATGCCAGGAGCAGCACCAGACTTGCGTAACAACATGCTGTCAACCTAATAAAGTCACCAAACAGGACAACTAGCATGTCAAACAACATAAGCAACAAGTGATTGACAAAGCTGAGCAATCCCAAAGCCAACAGCAATCCAAGCTCTGTACTCTTGCCATATCCAGTTGTGAATGGTGGTGAACAATTAACCAACTCACTGGAGAATGATGCTCTTCAACTATTCCTATCCTCAATGACAGAAGAGCCCAATTCATCAGTGCAAAAGATAAGACTGAAGCTTTCACAGTAATCTTCAGCCAGAAGTGGCAAGTGGATGATCTATCACAACCTCCTCAGTGATCCCCAGCATTACAGATATAAATCTTTAGCCAAATCTATTCATTCCACATGATATCACGAAACAGAGGCACTGGATACTGCAAAGGCTATGGGCCCTGACAACATTCTGGCAAGTGTACTTAAGACTGGTGTTCCAGAACTTGCTGCTTCCCAAGCCCAGCTTTTGCAGTACAGTGACAACATTGGCATCTACCCAAACATGTGGGAACTTGCCCGGATGTGTCCTGTACATAAAAGCAGGACAAGTCCAATCTAATCAATTACAACCCTGTCAGTCTACATCAGAGTAAAGTGATTGTTTGGATTCCACCAGGGCCTCTCAGCTCCTGACCTCAATGCAGCCTTGGTTCAAACATGGACAAAAGAGCTGAATTCCAGAGGGGAGGGGAGAGTAACAGCCCTTGACATCAAGGCTGCATTTGACCCAGCGTATCATCAAGGTGCCCAAGCAAAACTGGAATCAGTGGGTTTCAGGGGATATCTCTCCTCTGGGGTTAATTTGGGACCACAACTATTCACATTATACTGAACAATCTGGGTGAAAGAAATGAGGGTATTGTGCTGGGTTTACAGACGATACAAAGATATGTTACAGTCAGGTAGTGTTGAGGAAACAGGGAGTGTGCAGAAGGACTTGGACAGTGGGCAAAGAGTGACAGATGGAATGGGGGAAGTGTGAGGTTATGCATTTTGTAAGAAGAATAGAGATGTAGGCTACTTTCTAAATGGGAAAAGGCTCCAGAAATCTGACGCACAAGGGATTTGGAAGGTCTATTTCTGGACTCTGTTAAGATTAACATGTAGGTTCAGTTGGCAGTCAAGAATGCAAATGTAATGTTAGCATTCATTTCAAGAAGGCTAGAATACAAGAGCAGAGATGTAATGCTGAGGCTGTATATAGCTCTGGTCAGACCGCATTTGGAATATTTTGAGCATTGTTGAATCTCATATCTAAGGAAGGATGTGCTGTCATTGGACGGGGTCCAGAGGAGGTACATAAGAATGATCCTGGGGATGAAGAACTTGTTATATGAGGAATGGTTTGAGGACTCTGGATCTGTATTCGATGGAGTATAGAAGATTGAGAGGCGATCTGATTGAAACTTACAGAATACTGAGAAGCTTAGATAGACTTGATGTAAAGACAATGTTTCCACTAGTAGGAGAGACTGGGACCCAAAGGGCATGGTGTCTGAGTGAAAGATGTCTCTTTAGAACTGACTTGAGAAGGAATTTGTTCAGCCAGCTGATGGTTAATCTGTGGAACTTATTGCCAGAGAAGACCGTGAAGTCCAAGTCATCGAATGTATTGAAGACAAAGATAGATAGGTTCTTGATTAGTAAGGGGATCAAGGCTTATCGGGAGAAGGCAGAAAATGGGGTTGAGAAACATATCAGCCATGATTGAATGGCAGAACAGATTTGATGGGCTGAATGGCCTAATTCTACTCCTGTATCTTATGGTGTTAAGATCCTGGGGCTCCTTCTCTAACTGCATTCACGTGGCTATATCTGCACCAAATGGACTGCAGCGGTTCAGGAAGGCAGCTCACTACCACTTTTCAAGGATAACTCGGAACAGGAGTGAATGTTAACAAAATGAGGGAACTCCAGAGTGTGGAATTTAACTGGTTAAACACTAAAAATGAGACCTTATGGATTGTTTAATGATACACATCATAAAGGTAAAAGGTCCTACATTCCCAACTCTCCCCTTGCCTGAGGCAGACTGATCTAAGGCTCAACTCAGCACTAGTCATGTCGGTTTCATGAGAGAGCAGCTCCATGGTTCTCTGGGACCTTTATACATAAGCATCATTAAAATATGCAATCAAACAAACATGGTGCTAACGGATGAGTGCCTTTGGATATTTTATTACATTGAAGGAGATCTGCAAGTGTGAATCTGTGGCTTTGCGTGGGAGAAAAAGGTGCAAGGTCCACATGTTAGTGCCAGGTATTGTTAGAGCCTATGCCTGAGTACATGATATGATTCAAGCCAGTGTTAGCCAAGGCATAGTTAGTGCCCTGTGGTAGTACACAAGGACAGATGGAGTAACAAACTCTACTAACACTGGGAATGTTTGTCATCTTAAATGTCATTCCTTCCTGTTTTACAGCTCCGCTTCCCTCTGAACATGGTCATGGCCAACCTGTGGCTGTTTTCTCCAATTGTTAGCAGGTAGGTAATGATCACAAAATGACACAAAATATGATTGAGTTAGGGTCTTGTGGTAGTGTTCCTATCTCGAGGCAAGGTGGTCTCGATTTAAATCCCACCTGCTCCAAATATGTACTAAAAATGTCCATTAAAAAATCTGCACAGGCAGGAATGACTGAATGATCTGTCTGAAATGTACAGTGGAGAAACAGACCTCGCTCTATAAAATGAAAAGGAGGCAATATCAAGAAGACGTGAACAAAAGTAGCAAATGGAAAATATTGTGGAGCAGATTCTGAGATGGGAAATGTGTGAAGTATTGAGAAAAGACAAAATCAGGAACTAGCAACTCAGGAGATGAGTGAAGATTGTGGGAGCGGCTGAAGAGAGATTGAAATGGTTGTGGTCACCTGCTATGGGTAGATAGAGTGTGAGAGGACTTGTAGTGATGGAGGCGGGATTGCCAGGATGGAAGAGGAGGAAGACCAAACAGCAGATGAGAGGATGCCGTGGTGAGAGATTTGAATGCTGTGGGATTGAGAAAGGAACGTGGTCGGCAGGAAAAGCTGGAGAAAGGTAATAACTAACCCAAACAGAATGGAAGCAGTGGAAAGAAGGAAAGCCGTAATCAGCTAGTTGGCTCTGTCATAGAGTCATACAGCCCGGAAACAGACCCTTCAGTCCAACCAGTCCATGCTGAACATAATCCCAAACTAAACTGGTCCCACCCTTCTGCACTTGGCTCATATCCCTCCAAACACTTTTGATTTGTGTGCTTATCTAAATGTCTTTTAAATGTTGTAACTGTTGATTCATGGCCAGTTTTATACTCCAAAACAGTCTCCCTCTGAACTTCATTACCTAACTTGAAGATAGTGAGGACTACAGATGCTGGAAAGTCAGAGTCGATAAACTGTGAAACTGGTAAAAGTACAGCAGGATCAGGCAGCATCAGAGAAGCAGGAGAGTCGATGTTTCAGGCAGGACCCTTCGTCAGGACTCAAGAACACACTCTATCTACACCTTCCTTGAGCAACACATTGCTGGTGTTATCGTAGCCATCTGCTGTAGCAAAAAACCATGCAGCGTGTTATTGGAAAGAGTTATTCAAACTTCTTCCAGGTGTTCTTCCCATGTATGACAGACAAAAGACAGAGAGTCACTTCAGAATTTAATTAAACACAAACCCTTTATTTAACTCTCTAGGTAGCAATACAAAACATATTCGTTGCAACCTTTAATTTTTACCTCATCTAACTCAACTTCATTTTTAGCTCACTTCACTTAACTTCACTTTAACTTAATTCACATTTACCAGTAACTCTAACTCTAACTTTAACTTGAAAAACTTGGCTTGAAACAAATAGCAACCCGATTCAAATGAAGCAGCCAACCTCCGCCCCCAGTGCAGATGTTTGCCTTATGGTTCTTTGTCTCTCTGACAATCACATCAGGGAAACATACGTCATGAATATGGGTCTCGAGTGGTCACAGTGGAAAATTAACTTTATCCCGAAATGTGCTCACCTTTCCAGAAACTTCAATGGCACTCAGCCAATAAATTGACTGAAGCCTAATTCCAGTATTCAATCCCAGATGGGATCTAGTGGCTATGGCTACCATACCACCAGAAATGGGTCACTCAAGAAAAGCGTGGATAGAGTGTGTTTTTGAGTCCTGATGAAGGATCCTGCCTGAAACTTCGACTCTCCTGCTCCTCTGGAGAACCTTATACCATTCTCCAAATAAGGTGATCGTGGTGTCAAATCACTATGGCACCTCCTTTACTTGGTCAACAGGAACCGGCAGGTCATAGCTTACAGGACAGGACCCAACATGTCCCGACTGCAGTTTTAAACTAGCTTGGCCAAAGTTCCTAGCATGCTTGATTGTAGCTCTTAATGAGTCTCGTAGCCATTTCTGCAGCTAGCCGCCTGACCACAAGTGGATTTCCCACCGTGGCATTGAAACTTTAATCATTTCCCCAGCCCTCAATTTGAACCCATGCAATCATCATTTCTGGAAAAACAACATAGAAATTAGGAACTGGAGGCCTTTCAGCCCTTGAGCCTGCGCTGCCATTCAACCTGATCATGGCTTATCTTTCCCAACGCCATATTCCCCTTTCTCTCCATAACCCTTGAAGCCTTTGATATCCAAATATTTATTAATCTCTTTTTTGAATATCTCAGTGATCTGACTTCCATAGCTTTCTGTAGTAACAAATTCTATATGTTGACCATCTCTTTTGAATGAAGATGTATTTTCTAACCTCAGTCCTAAATGGGCCTACTCCACATCCCAAGACTGTAACCCCTGCTCTAGACTCCCCAAACAGGGAAGAACATCCTCCCGGCTTCTATGCAGCCCTGTTAGAATTTTATGTATTTCGATCAAATCACTTCTCACTCGTCCACTCGAACCAATCTCTCCTCAAATGCCAGTCCAGCCATTGCTGGTGTCAGCCCAGTGAGTCTCTGCTGCAGTCCCTCTATGGCAAGTATCTCCTAACTAAGGCAGGGAGACCAAAACTGCACTCAATACTCCAGGTGCAGTCTCACCAAGTCACTATAAATGCAAAGTTAAAAATCACACAACACCAGGTCATAGTCCAACAGGTTTATTTGGAAGTATTAGCTTTTGGAGCGCTGTTCCTTTGTCAGGTGGTCATGGAGAATAAGATCGTAGGACACAGAATTTATACCAAAAGTTTGTAGTGTGATGCAACTGAAATGATATATTGAAAAAGACTGGATTGTTTGTTAAATCTCACCTTTTCGAATGACCATGTTGGTTTCAGTTCTTTCATATGTAAATCCAAGAATGGCACGGTGGCACAGTGGTTAGCATTTCTGCCTCACAATGCAAGAGACATAGGTTCATTTCCCGCCTCAGGCGACTGACTGTGTGGAGTTTGCACATTCTCCCCGTGTTTGCATGGGTTTCCTCCGGGTGCTCTGGTTTCCTCCCACAGTCCAAAAATGTGCAGGTTAGGTAAATTGGCCACGCTAAATTGCCCATAGTGTTAGGTGAAGGGATAAATGTTGGGGAGTGGGCCTGGTTGTGCTTCAGCGGGTAGGCGTGGACTTGTTGGGCTGAAGGGCCTGTTTCCACACTGTAAGTAATCTAAAAAAATATTTTTGAAAATTATGTTCTCAAGTGAACTTTAACAATAGGTGCCATGTCAGCTTGGATAATATCTTGAAGGTGTGAGGCTAAAGTCTGTCTGTCTCTACCAATTTTCAGACTGATTCTATTTCTAAAAAAGAGATTTACAGAATCTTACATGGATTCATGCAGTTTTTGAGCAAACTGAAATGTAATTCTGCAAGTACAAATTCACCCCACAAACTTGTGGGTGTGTATGTTTGTGTGTGTGTGGAGGGGGGGGGGGGGGGGAAGGGGTGGAGAGAGATGTGAATGTCTGTGAGACTGTGTAGATGTGTATGTGTGTGAGTGTAAAAGGCTGTGAGAGGGTGCTTGCGTGGGTGTGAGTGTCAAGGGTGTGCGGGTTTGAGCATTTGAGAGAGAGAGTCTGCGTGAGGGTATGGGTCTGTAGGAGTGTGTGTGTGTGTGCGCGCAATGCAGTGAGGTCACCTGTAGTGTGACATGACTGGCACCTCCAAATCATGACTATAAGTGCAGGGAGACCTCCCTATTTCTGAATACTATTCTCACAATGAAGGGCGACATGCCACTTGCCTTCCAAACAGCTTGCTGCAGCTGCCTGTAAAATTTCAAAGAACCGTACAGCATAGGAACAGGCCCTTCAGCTCACCAAGCCTGTGCCAACACATGGCATCTTTCTAAACTAAACACCTTTTCTCTCGACACAGTCTGTATACCTCTATTCCCTGGAAAAGCGCAGCAGGTCAGGCAGCATCCGAAGAGCAGGAAAATTGACGTTTCTGGCTGGAGCCCTTCATTCCTGAAATGTTGATTTTCCTGATCCTGGGATGCTGCCTGATCTGCTTTGCTTTTCCAGCAACACACTCTCAACTCTGATCTTCAGCATCTGCCAACTTCACTTTCTCCTATCTCTATTCCCTGCCTATTCATGTCCTCTCAAGATGCATCTTAAACTTTGTTGTTGTATCTGCTTCCACCACCTCCTGACAACACATTCCAGACACTGCCCTCTGTCATATCTCCTTCAAAGTTCCCCCCAATTACCCTAAATCTATGTCCCCGATTGATTAACATTTCTGGGGAGAAAGATTCCAATTATCCATTCTAAACATGCCTCTCGTACATCCATCAGGTCACCCTTCAGCCTCCAGCATTCAAGTAAAAATGAACCACATTTGTCCAATCTCTCTGCATAGCTAATACCCTCCAAACAAGGCAACATCCCGATAAACCTTTTCAGTACCCTCTTTAAAGCCTGTACATCCTTGTGGGAGTGTGATACAATATTCCAAATGTGGCCAAACTAAAATAGCTGCAACATGAAATGCCAATTTTTTTATACTCTGTGTCCCAACTGATGAAAGCATTTATGACCAGCTTATCCACTTGTGTTGTCAGTTTAAGGGAACTGTGGATCTATACACCTAGATCTCTCTGTATATAATGCTTCTAAGAGTTCTCTCATTTACTGTATACCTCCCTCCTGCACTAGACCTTCCAAAATGCATCACTTCATATTTGTCTGGATTACATTCCATCTGCTAGTTCTCCACCCAAGCCTCCAGCCTATCTGTATTCTCTAACAATCCTCCTCACTATCCACAGCTCGCCCAATCTTTGTGTTATCCACAAAGTTACTAATCATTGGTGTACAAGGACTCCCGGATCCCCTGGCTACTCCCCAAATTATCACTATTTAAATGACGGTAAATTCAAAGAGTTTAGTTCAATAACAATAAAGGGAACAGTGATATATATCCAGGTTGAGAGATTGTGTGAGCCTTGCACTGGGATAGGAGAGTTGTTCTGACACCATTGCTGCTTCTAATGCGAAGGGCATGGTCATATGGGAGGTCAGTGCTCTTGAAGGAATTTTGCTGAGATTCTGGATTGTCCTCTGAGGAGAGTCGAGTAGAATGGGAAGATATTTCTGGTGTTTAGAAAAATGAGAGCTGATTTCACTGAAGACACCCAGACAGCCTGACATTGGCTGCTCCCCCATGGATGAAGTGTCTAGAATAGGGGGTTGCAATCTCAGCAAAAGAGGTCAGCCATTTTGGACTGAGTTGAAGAGAAATTTCTTCATGCAAAGTATGCCTTAGAACATAGAGATTGGGAGGAAATGTAGGCTACTCAGTCCTTCATGCCTGCTGCACTTTCAATGAGATCACGCTGACCTGATTTGCATACCACATTCAGGCCAGCCACCAGTAAGCTTTCACCCCTCTTGCTGGTCAAGAGTCTATATCTACCTAGGCCCTAAAAGTGTTTGAAGACTATTTCCATCACCTGTTGAGAAAGAGAGCACCAAAGATTCACAACAACAAAAATTATCAGCATCTGTTTTAAATTACTTTGTGGCCCATATGTTTGAGATTCTCCTACTAAAGGAAACATCTTTTACATCCGTCCTGCCAAACCCCTCAGGAACTTTAGATGAATCTGATTGTGATCACGTCATCAAATCCTGAACAATCCCTATGACCTATAAAAACATACGAGCCAGAAAGTTGCACATGTTAGGAATTCTCTGGCTTTTTTTTATTCCAGACCAACCATAATATAGTCAGTAGTTGAGCAAGTTCAATACTGAGAGGATTAATGTTTGAATATTGAAGAAATTGAGGGGAATGAGAAATGACAGGAAAGTGGAGCTGCTATAAAAGTTGAGGCATAAGCTCATTAAACATCAGAACACTCTCAAGGGGTTGAATAATTTAACCATGTTTCTACCTTTCACTTTCCTATGAGGTGCCACAGTGCATCCTTTCCTGTTAAATTAGTACAGCTGGAGTACATGCAACAAAACACTTAAAAACAAATGTTTTCTCTCTTATTCCTCTGTTGAACAGAATGATGGAGAAGAAACCAAGTACAAACAGTCTGGTTCGTACGACCACTGCAGTTACTGAGTTTTATGCTGGGATTAAGGTAAAGAAAATCCACAACTTAATTTCGCAAATCAGGAGCTTTCTTTTTAAAAGTGTATTTTGGGATTTTATCATACTTGTTCTCAACTGCATTTGGCTTTTGTCACTTTTTTAAAAAATGTGGGATGTGGAAATAACTTGCCAGACCAGCACTAATTTCTCATCTTAACTGTACTTGACCTGAGTCACTTTCTAGATCATTTCAGAAGGCTGTTAAGAGTCAACCATGTTGCTGTGGGTCTGGAGGTATTTGCTATTTGCATGTCAATGGTTGGCATGGTGACTCAGTGGTTAGCACTGCTGCCTCACAGCGCCAGATATCTAGGTACAATCCCATCCTCAGGCGACTGTCTGTGTAGAGTTTGCACATTCTCCCTATGTTTTCATGGGTTTCCCCCATGTGCTCCAGTTTTCTCCCATGATCCAAGATGTGCAGGTTAGGTGGATTGGCCAGAGATTGGGTGGATCTGTGTGGGCTGCTCTTCGGAGGATCAGTGCAGACTTGATGGGCTGATTGGCCTACTTCCACACTGTAAGGATTCTATGATTCTCTGAAGCAAATTGACAGGTTCCCTTCCCTGAAAAGCATGAGTGACCACAATTAGATATGGCAGCATTTGTGGAGAGAAAATCAGAGTTAATGGTTTGAGTCATAGAGTCATAGAACATAAGAGTCAACAAATGATAGTTTCATAATCGATATTACTAAGATTAGCTTTCAACATCAAATTTACTAACATAATTCAAATTTCAACAGCTACCCAGTGAGATTTGAACCCATACTCCTGGAGTATTAGCTGGGGTCCTCTTGAGTGTTAGTCCATGGATATTACCATATCGCTCCCCTTTTGCTCTATATCTACCTAGGCCGTAAAAGTGTTTGAAGACTGTTTCCATCACCTTTTAAGGAAGAGAGTTCCAAAGATTCACGACAACAAAAAAATTTAGCATCTGTCTTAAATTACTTAATGGCCCACTATAGGAAACATCCTTAACATCCTCCCTGTCAAAGCCCCTCAGGAATTTTAAATGAATCTGACTGTGGCCACATCACCATGTCCTGACTTATCTCCTCTGACCTATAAAATCATACGAACCAAAAAGTTGCACGTTATTTCATTTTTATTCATTCATGGGATAAGGGCGTCACTGGCTTGGCTAATATTAATTACCCATCCCAGAGGGCAGTTAAGAATCAACCATTGCTGTGGGTCTGGAGTAACGTGTAAGCTAGACCAAGTAAGGATGGCAGTTTCCTCCCTAAAGGGCATTAGTGAACCAGATGGGGCTTTTCCAATGGTTAGCAATGGATTTGTCACCATCATTAGATTCTTAATTCCACATTCTGATTGAATGCAAATTCTGCAGGACTCAAAACCAGGTCCCTGAAATGTTACCTGGGTGTCAGAATTAACAGATGATTGTTAATACAACTAGGCTATCGCCTCCCCTTACAATGCAGTTTTAAAGAGCAAAATGTTATCATGAGTCAAAACAGTCATTTAAGATTACTTTAATATGTCTGAGGAATTTGGTTACTCTCAACTTTACTCACCAGAGGATTTGAGTGAATTGCGATAAATTATTAATGAGATATTTAGTAAGTGCCCTGAAAAGGTGGAGAAGGTTCTTGAGTCACTGCAGTCCATCTGGTGTTGTTGGGAAGGAATGCCCAGGTTTCTGGCTCAGTGAAAGTGAAGGAACGGTGATATATTTCCAAACCAGGCTGGTGTGTGACTTGGAGGACATCTTGCAGACAGTGGTGTTCCAAAGTGTCTGCTGCCTTTGCTGACCCTTCAGAGGTCTAGATTGGAATGTGTTGTCAAAGGAGCTTTGATGAGTTACTGCACTGCAAGCCCCTTGTAGGTGGCACGGACCTCTGCCACTTCTGCCAGTGATGGAGGCATCAAAGGTATTTATGGGGTGGATGGAATCCTGATCAAGTGGCATTGTCTACCTTAACTCCACATTTCCGACCCATTTACCACGTCCCATGATTCTCTTCATAACCAAGAAAGAGCAAGTGGAACATCCATTCTATTAATCAATCCCCTATACGCACCATATATCCACACATGAGCACTCTGGGCAAACCTAGCCCTTTTACTCATTAACCCGGTTGAAGTCATTGTCAGTCGCAGCCTTATAGCTTCTTATGAGTTTGCTTGCCCTGGATAAGTCCTGCTAACATAATGCAGAGAGTAGAATGTAGCCCAATAAACCTATCAGTGAAATTCATGGGATACAGTCTGGGACATTCCCTGGAGTCCTTTATTTAATTGATTTTCCTAATCAATCAGTTTGGCGATGTTATTACACACCTCTGGAACAGGTGAGACTTGAAACTGGGGCTCCCGCTATATTCCATGGATCATGTGGTGAGTGTTCTGTCACTGTGTATCTACAAAGGAGAGTTATACTGGTTCCTGGCTGAGGGGAGATTCCATCATACAAGAAGATATAAAAGGGATCTAAGGGGCAACTTCTTCACACAGTGTGTATGGAATGAGCTGCCAGAGGAAGTGGTGGAGGCTGGTACAACTTCAGCATTTAAAAGGCATCTGGATGGGTATATGAATAGGAAGAGTGTAGAGGAATATGGGCCAAGTGCTGACAAATGGGACAAGTTTAGGTTGGGATATCTGGTCAGCGTGGACGAGTTGGACCGAAAGGTCTGTTTCCGTGCTATACACCTCTATGACTCTATGACTAAGTAGGAATAATTATAACGTAAAGCCTGATCAATATAGCACCATGGACGAATTTTGAGGGATGTTTTTCTGAGTTTTTTTTTGCCTTCATTGATCCTTTCTGTGGAACCTGCATGACAGATGGGGATGGGAAAAGGAAAGTCCATTTTCTTTTTATTCAAGGTTTTACATTTACTGTTGGCCTTCATAATGAAGTACAGAAACTGGGAGTCTTACTTCAATTGTACAGGGCCTTAGTGAGACCACACCTGGAGGAATGCATGTAGATTATCTCCTTATCTGAGGAAGGATGTTCTGGCTGTAGAGGGAATGCAGCGAAGGTTTACCAGACTGGTTCCTGGGGTGGTGTGTCTGATTAGCAGGGAGATAATGGAATGGTTAGGACTATGTTTTTAAAGCTAAGTAGATTCTTATTTTGAACAATGAAGGAATTAAGGGTTACAGTGAGGGAGTGGTTAAGTGGACCTGAGGCCAAGAAAATGTCAGCCATGATCTTATTGAATGGCAGAGCAGGCTCGAAGGGCCAGACAGCCTACTCCTGCTCCTAATTCTTACGTACTTATGTTCTTCTCATCACTAGAATTCAGAAGAATGAAGGGACAGTTCATAGAAATCCATAAAATTCTAACAGGATGAGAGAGGGTAGATACAAGAACAGTGTCCCCAACGACTGGGAAATGGGCCATTTAGAATGGAGATGAGATGGCATTTCTTCATCCAAAGAGCAGTGAGTCCTGTGTCACAGAAAGTGATTTAATGTTTGAAAAAGGAGTTTGGTTTAGTTCTTAGAGCGAAAGGGATCAAATGATATGTGAAGAAAGTAGAAACAGGGTGCTGAAGCGAACCATGCTCATGCTGAATGGCAGACCAGGCTTGAAGGGCCAAATGGTCTACACCTGCTCCTGTATGCTATGGTTCTATTTTCAATGTGTGAGCCCACTGCAGGATAATGGCTCGTGAAACCATATATCTTTGGTGAGGACTGGCTGGTACGGTGCAACGATAGTGTTCCTAGCTCTGAGGCCTGACTTCAAGTCTCATCTACTCCAGAAGTGTGTAATGACATCTCTGAACAGATAGATTAGAAAGTCTCTCCATCCTCAGTGATGCCTGCAGAGGTGGGGTGATATATTTCCAAACCAGGCTGGTGTGTGACTTGGAGGACATCTTGCAGACACTGGGACCTAGTATGGAACTTGCAGTGTTCTATGAATGCTGTCTCCACCCACATCAGTGTATGATATTAATAAATGTTCCTGTTTGTCAGATTGGGGGCAGAATCTCCCTTCTACAAGTCCACCGAATAGGACAGCTTAAAGTCACATGGCATGGTGACACAGTGGTTAGGACTTTAGCCTTACAGTCCCAGGAACCTAGGTTCTATTCCAGCTTCAGGTGACTATCTATGTGGTGTTTGCATGTTCTCCCTGTGTCTGTATGTATTTGCTCTGGTTTCCTCCCACAGTTCAAAGATGTGCAGGTGAGGTGGATTAGCTATGGCAAATTGCCCATTGTGTCTAAGGATGCGTGGGTTAGCTGTAGGGAGTTGCAGGATGCTCTGCAGAGGGATGGTACAGTCTCAATAGCCTGAATGGCCTCTTTCCACACTGTGGGGATTCTAGATGAAGGCCATACATGTTTTTTATGCTCCTTGTCCAGGACTGATTACTGCAGTGTCCAAGAGCAGAGACAGAAAATGCTACAAATACAAATTAGGTCAGTATTTCCAGCATGTTCTGCAAATATTTTAGTTTTGCAGCATCTACAATTTACCTTTGAATAGATAGCAAGATACAGGGCTGTAGGATAGTTCTAGAGATTTGACAATCTTAGAATAAGTTTCTATATACCCTGACAGTGATAAAATTTGTACCTTACAAAAAGAAAGCATTAAAAAAAATTGAGGTGAGATTGTTATTTTCTCTAACTTGAAGAAAGAATACGGATTCAATAAATGTTCCTCCTCCCATCTTTTTAATCTCCTTGAGTGACTACTAGGTTCAGTGTTACAGAGAGATGTGAGTTGAATGTTTTTGGAAACATTTGCTAACAATGTGAAACATAAGCATTAACATCAGAGGAACATGATCTATCAGAGATCCCAGTCACCAGAATAGTTGACCTAGATATTTTTGTTTACCTAGAAATTAACAATTTGCATCCCTGAATCTAAAGCCTCTGGCATCTTTGAAGCCAGCATTATTATAGGAAGATCAGATTTAGATACTTGATTAGTTATTATTCATCCAATGAGGAATATTACAAGCTGTTTAAACATTGACTTGTTTCAAAATCAGGTTGATTGGCAAGCTTTAGGTGAGAGACAATATTCCACATGCTGATCTCTCTATTGTTCTGGGTTTTCATAAAGGGATTTGTTCAAACATGCAGCTGTCATCAGCTTTGAGTCAACACGCTAAATTTATCTCAGCACTTTCTTTCGCTCCCGTGCTTTCTCTTTGTGTGTGTCTCTCTCAGTTTCTCTCGCATTTGGTCCACTTTCATCTTGCTTTCTCACGCAGTTTTTTCTCTCATTTCTCTTTAATTTTGGGAAGACACTATTAACGCCACTGGTCTAGTCATCCAGAAACCCAGGCTGATGATCAAATCCCACCACAGCAGATGTTGGGAATTAAATATTAGTAAAATAAGATGTTTTCCACACTGTATGACTCTATAGTTGTTTTAAAACCTGGTCTGGTTCACTCGTTTTCCTTTACCTGTCCTGACCTACACGTCACTCCAGACCTACAATAATGTGGTTACTCTTAACTGCAGTCTGGGAAATTAGGTATAGGCAAGAAATCGTTGCCAGTGAATCGTTACCTGCATCTCGCAAATGAGTGAAAATAAAATTTCTCTCTCATCCTTGTTCACCTTCTGGGCTCACTCATTGGTGCCCTTCATTAAAAACACTGGAATATTGTATCTACTTCTGGACCTAACAGGTTAAAAAGGATGTGTGTCTTCAGACAGTTGCAAGAAAATTTGAGAATGTTTCCAGGGGTGGGGGTCTTCTCTAGGAGATGCTGGAGGTGTTCTCCTTGCAGAGGCGAGAGTTAGGGGGATATTTCAGAAAGTTTTCAAAATGTTGAGAGGGCCTGGACAGAGCAGATAGAGATTATGTTCATTGGTAAACTGATCACCAACCAGAGAAGCACTGATTTAAAACCAGTAGCGAAAGAACCAAATGGGGACATGAGAGAAAACTGTTTTTCACCTTGATTAGTTAGGATCTGGATCACACTACCTGACAGGCATTTTCAGTCATAGTTATCAAAAGGGAATTGGATCCATGTTTGAGAGAGAAAGCTGTTCAGCATCATAGGGACACAAACAATTAGTTGGAAATTTAACAATTTAACGTGAGACAGTCTTTTAGCCCATTATACACTGCACCAAAGACTAAGACCCAACAACTACGTGTGGCACGGTGGCTCAGTGGTTAGCACTGCTGCCTCACAGCGCCAGGGACCCAGATTCGATTCCAGCCTCAGGCAACTGTCAGTGTGGAGTTTGCACATCCCCCGCCCTGTGTCTGTGTGTGTTTGCTTTGGTTTGCTCTCACTATCCAAAGATGTGCAAGTTGGGTGGGATTGGTGGTGCTAAAATTGCTCAGAGATGTGTAGGTTAGGTTAATCAAGGTAAATGTAGAGTTATGGGGTGGGGGATTGGGTCTGGGTGGGTCACTCTTTGGAGGGTTGGTGTGAACCTATTGGGCCAAATGGTTTGTTTCCATACTGTGGGGACTCTATGATATGAAACTGACTCTCAGTCTGACTGTTTAACCATGTGCAGAAGCAACATTGCTAGTGTGGGACAAATAGGCTTCTGTTCCCAACCATTAGAGCAATAATGTCAATTTTAATTGCTTACTTTGTCCTATTTAGTGTGGTTAGCTTGGGTGGCTGGTTCGTAATGAGGAGTGATGCTAACAGCACAGGTTAGTTCCCACACTGGCTGATATTACCATGGCTGTTCAATCTCTCTCCTTGCCTGAGGCATGGAGTCCCTCAGGTTAAGCCACCACCAGTCAACTCTTTCTCATGAGAGCAGCCAATGGGACTATGGTAACTTTATGATCCAGAATAAGTCACAAGTTGGAACAAATCTTGTTTCGCAGGTGCTAGGGTTTGCATTGCCTTGTGTAGAAAGTCAGTGAAGAGTTGCTGCAATTTCACTATATATTCCATGTCAATCTTATCCTTGTTCCTTTCTGTTCAGGAGAACGTGATAGCTCCTTTCGCGAGGGCGACCGTGAATTTCCGGCTCCACCCAGTCCACACTCTGGATGAGGTAATTGGAATACGAATTGAGAATGATTCTGAATGCAAACTCCAGTCTTAATGATCATCTGGTTGTAGAGTTGGGGCTGACAGCAGATTGAGGAGCTCTTGTGACACAGGAGTAGTGTCCTCACCTGCCAGCCAAAAGGCCCAATTCAAATCCCACTTGCTCCAGAGGTATGTTTTAACATCTCTGAACAGGTTGATTAGCAAAACATCTTGGAGGCGGATTGGCTGGTGATGAAATATCATTGACTTATGTGCTGGTCTCCAGTTCTGGTTCTGCCTGTGTGGAGCCAAGATCAGAGGAGGTGTGGGAAGGGTTTGCGAGAGATGGGTATAACAGCCACCTGCTCAGAAGCAATGGGAAGCCAACAAAGAAAATTAAAAGATTTATTGATCATAGGATCGCTACAATGTGCAATCAGGCTATTTGGCCCATTGAGTCGACACTGACCCTCCAAAGAGCATACCACCCTATCCCATAACCTCACATTTCCCATGGCTAATCCACCTAGTCTGTACATCACTGGACAGATGAGCAATTTCCCATGGCCAATCCACCTAACCTACACATCTTTGGACCATGGGAAGAAACCAAAGCAGCCAGAAAATCTCACACAGAATGCACAAATTCCACACAGTCGCCCAAGGAGGGAGTTGACCCTGGGTTCCTGGCACTGTGAGGCAGCAGTGCTAACCATTGAGCCACCGTGAAGTCCCAAGACCCCCTGGACACACCAATTGGAATTTTACCCACCTCAGATGCAATACAGCCAGGGGATGGAGTTGGCAGATCTTGATAGGAAGGTGTGGCACTAATGAACCCTGCTCACCCCCTGCACTCATCACAGCCACACAGCCTCCATTGCGGTCACCCTATGACAGCCTGGCTGATACATTGTGAAATCTCTTCAGACGGCACCTCCATTGTGAGACCATCTTCTCTTTCCCCCAACTATCTCAGCAGCTCCCTTATCTAACAGTGAAGCGGCCCATCTTTGAGTGGAGGAGGATGATGAAGTATCCTTCAAGTCTCTGGGGCCTGCCCACTGTTCTTAATTCGACATGGCTCATCCAAGCTGCTACTTAATGCATTGCCACCTTCTCCAAATTCACCCTCTGCATCCCAGAGCCAGTCTGTGTGGGGATTTGACCTGAGTCTCCTTCCAAAGATACGGTGGACATCCAGCAGCATCTTATTTTGATTGCTTCCAATTATTGATAATTATGACTGATGTTAACTCAAACATCTTTGAAATAATTTTGATATTTGTTGGTCAGCCAAATGGTGAATTTTCTCAAACTCCTTTCACTAACGTTTGGCCAGAATTGTGATTGATCTAGGATTTAGCTGTCACTAAAGCAGAAACTCTGGCCTCCTAAGCCACGGATTGTGGGTTCAAGTCCCTTCTGGAAAGATAGCATGGACTGGGCTTGAAGGGTTAAATTGATTTGTTCCTGATTCATGTTCAGTACGTAATGCCTATGGTGTAATCAGTATGGGGGAATTAAGGGTTGTGGGGAAAAGACAGGAAAGTGGAGCTGAGGATTAGCAAATCAGCCATGATCTCATTGAATGGGCTAAATGGTCTACTTTTGTTCCTATGTCTTATGGAGACTCTCTGGAGAATCCAACTCCCATTTTTTAATGCTCTGCAGTAATGGTTTATTTAGAGACTATGCCATCTCTTTGTGGATGTGGTTCAGTGCTTCACTATTATTTCCAGTATGTCACCACAAAACATCCAGAAATAAATGAATGAATGGTAACATATTTCCATTACAGCCATATATCCACCCACATGTTACCTTGACTCAGTGATGATCTATTTTCCTCTGAGTCAGAAGGTTGGGAATTAAAAATTCCCTCCACGTATATGAGTAACAAGTCAAGGCTAAAGCTCTGGTGTGTAATAGTGAAGACAGGCTGCGTAGTCAAAGGTACTGTTTATGGATGTCCCTCCCAACTTTCTGCTTGTGAATGTGTGCCACTATTTGAAGAGCAGAAGGGTTCTCCTGTTGTCTCAGCCAATATTTATCCCTCAACCAACAATCACCAAAACATAGGAACTGGGTATTTATCATTATTCCATATAGGGCCTTCCAATGTGCAAATTGGTTCCCCGTTGTCATGAATATCCATTTATTCCAACTGAAAGTGCAATGATCAGTCTCAGTGTAATGTATCCTCCCCTACGTGGTCTTACTGGTATTTGCTGATCATACTTCCGCACAGAAAACAGAACACACTGTTGAATGAGGTATCACAATGCAGCAGGGATTCAGTAATAGGATCATGCTGGTGTGTTTGTGTTCCAAGTTCCACATTCCTGCCTAACTTTGATAACCCTTCGATTCTCTCATTTAACAAGAATCTATCCACCTGTTTTAAAAATGACCCCAATTCCTTCACCAGCAAGCTCCATCAGTTAATGTACATTAAAAATATTTTCTTTTCAGCTTCTCCAGCAAATTCAGCAGACTATTTCTGATGACCGAGTGAAAATTGAAGTTCTACAGCACTATCCCTCGCTCCCCATGAGTTCTTATGATGATACTTCATTCGGCTATCAGGTTATCAAAGGAACCATTGGAAACATTTTTCCTGAAGTAGCCATTGCTCCAGGTAAAAGAAATTCCTGAACAAAGAGACCTTGGGGTGCAAGTTCATAGCTCCTGGAAAGTAGAGTAGCAGATGGACAGGATAGTGAAGAATGCATTTGGTATGCTTTCCTTTATTGGTCAGAGTATTGAGTACAGGAGTTGTGAGGTCATGTTGCAGCCGTACAGGACATTGATTAGGCCACTGTTGGAATATTACATGCAATTCTGGTCTCCTTCCTATCGGAAAGATGTTGTGATACTTGAAAGGGTTCAGAAAAGATCTACAAGGATGTTGCCAGGGTTGGAGGATTTGAGCGATAGGAGAGGTAGAATAGGCTGGGGATGTTTTCCATGGAGCATCGGAGGCTGAGGGGTGACCTTATAGAGGTTTATAAAATTATGAGGGGCATGGATAGGGTGAATAGACAAAATCTTTTCCCTGGTGTGGGGGAGTCCAGAACTAGAGGGCATAGGTGTAGGGTGAGAGGGGAAAGATATAAAAGAGATGCAAGGGGTAATGTTTTCACGCAGACGGTGGTACGTTTATGGAATGAGCTGCCAGAGGAAGTGGTGGAGGCTGGTACAATTGCAACATTTAAAAGGGCGGCACGGTGGTTCAGTGGTTAGCTCAGTGGTTAGCACTGCTGCCTCACAGCACCAGGGTCCCTGGTTCGATTCCAGCCTTGGGCGACTCCACTGTGTGGAGTTTGCACGTTCTCCCCGTGTGTGTAGGTTTCCTCCAGGTGCTCCAGTTTCCTCCCACAATCCAAAGATGTGCAGTTTAGGTGAATTGGCCATGCCAAATTGCCCATGGTGCTAGATACATTAGCCAGAGGGAAATAGGTCTGGGTGGGTTACTCCACGGAGGGTCAGTGTGAACTGGTTGGGCCGAAGGCCCTATTTCCTCACTGTAGAGAATCTAATCTAATCTAATCAAAAAGGCATCTGGATGGACATATGAATAGGAAGGATTTGGAGGGATTATGGGTGGGGTGCTGGCAAGTGGGACTAGATTGAGTTGGAATATCTAGTCAGCATGGATGAGTTGGACCGAAGGGTCTGTTTCTGTGCTGTACATCTCTATAACTCTATGACTCTAAAGGTTTATCATCACATTTAAATTAAAGTAATTATGATGTCTGGAATCCCATGAAGGGAGAGGGTTTGGCCTGCAGGTTCTCCATCTCCTGGTAAAACATCCAGAAACCCTCCAAATTTCACAAGGGATTGCCATCAGGATTTGTGACTGCAGTGTTTTTGAAGTCTGGGTTGATGCATCACAGTCGTTCATTAGTGTGGAGATGTTGCTCACAAATTACCAGCGAGTGTGGAAAATGGCAGAACTATAGTTGAGGCCCCAGTTTGATCAAAACATCAATCAAGTCTGGAAAAAAAACTGGAGGTAAGTCTGGGCGAGCCTCTGGGACAAAATATTTGTAGCTTCCTGATGAAGGGCTTTTGCCCAAAACGTCGATTTTCCTGCTCCTTGGATGCTGCCTGACCTGCTGTGCTTTTCCAGCACCATTCTGATCCAAAGTCTGGTTTGCAGCATCTGCAGTCCTTGTTTTTACCTTAACAATCCCAAAGCAGGCTCTCTTGAACTCTCCTTAATTCCTCCGACTTAAGTCAGGCAGATGGTACTGCTGCCTCACAGCGCCAGGGACCGGGTTCAACGCCAGCCTCGGGCGACTGTCTTTGTGGAGTTTCTACATTCTCCCCGTGTCTGCGTGGGTTTCCCCCAGTTTCCTCCCACAGTCCAAAGAAGTTACAGGCTAGGTGGTTTGGTCGTGCAAAATTTCCCCGTAGTGTCCACGGATGTGCAGGCTAGATGGTCTGGCCATGGGAAATGTGAGGTTACAGGGTTCAGGGTGTGTGGGGGTCGGGGTGGGATGCTGTTCGGAGGGCCAGTGTACACTTGATGGGCCGAATGGCCTCCATCTGCACCATAGGGATTTTAAGTCTCTGACACATTCACCTCATTGGGGACCTTGTATACACAAACCTACGAATTAAGACCAGGATTAGGTCCATTGAGCCTGCTTTATCATTCAATAAGATTATGGCTGGTCTGATTTCTACACTCCTCCTTAGCCCTGATAACCTATTATCCTTTTGTTTGTCAAAAATTCTTTTTCTTCTGCCTTAAATATATTCAAAGACTCACCAGATATTTTAAGGACTAGTCTTCAGAGTCTGAAATCCTTTCCTGAACTTCTCCATCGTTTGAAGGTGCTGGTGTTGGACTGGGATGGACAAAGTTAAAAATTACTGAACACCAGGTTATTTTAAGAACAGGTTTATTTAAGAAGCACTGCCTTTCAGAGCGCTGTTCCTTCATCAGGTGGTTGAAGGTGATAAAGGAGCAGCACTCCGAAACATAGTGCTTCCAAAGAAACCTGTTGGACTATAACCTGGTGTTGTGTGATTTTTAACTTTTTTCTCCATCCCCTTCCTTCTTCAAAACTGTCCACACAACTGGTTTGTTTGGCCATATTTTTGATCAACTCTCTGAACATATGCTGATGGGACTTGGCACCCATTCTTTTCCCCTTCATTCTTCAGTGAAACACCAGCAAATGCAAACATTTTTCTACTTTTAAGTAAACAACGCACAGCAGGGGTTTCCTCTCCTTGCTTATCCTGTTATATATTCATATCTTCAATGAGCATTGAGTTGTGGGGTGGATTCAAATGCCTTTTATTGTGATTTATTTTTTTATTGCGCACAAAAAGCTTCAGAATTTCTTAACTTAAACTTAGAGTGCACACGCTCCTTCCATGCCTTTTTTTAAGATTAGATTACTTACAATGTGGAAACAGGCCCTTCGGCCCAACAAGTGCACACCGACCCGCAACCCACCCATACCCCTTTACCTAACACTACAGGCAATTTAGCATGGTCAATTCACCTGACCTGCACATCTTTGGACTGTGGGAGGAAACCGGAGCACCCAGAGGAAACCCACGCAGACACGGGGAGAATGTGCAAACTCCAGTCAGTCGCCTGAGTCGGGAATTGAACCCGGGTCTCTGGCACTTGTGAGGCAGCAGTGCTAACCACTGTGCCACCGTGCCGCCCACTTCCCCCATCCCTGATAACTATTGGTCAATGGAGCAGAGTTGTCCCTCTGAATTTGGCTCTCTGGTATAATTTAAGCTTGCCTGAGCAAGATAAATTCTGACAAGCTTGAGGCCCACCCCTAGTCCTTTGTGGTGTCTTCCAGACTCTTATCTCCTTTCTTAAGGCTTTTAACATTGCCAGCTGCAACTCCCAATTAATTGGACTTCAGCACTTTTTAACTTTCTCATTACAGGAGATAACAGTGATTTTTGAACAAAGTTATGTGGTCGCACCTAAAGTTAGAATTCTTTAGCTAACAAGCTGTGTCTTAATGTGTTCATTCAACCCACATTCCAATGTCTGCTCATCTCAACATGCATTCCTCCCTGTAACAAAAACCTAAAAACTGAGATACAAAGAGCATTAGAAAATGTTCATAAGTGAGCGAGAGACAAAGAGAGAGAGAGACCAGCTTTCTGTACTGCCTTCATTGAACTATTTGATAACTATTTGTGATTTGGTTTGAATCTTTTCCTTTAATGCTTTTCTATAACTAATGTGGATCTCTAATTACTGATTAAACAACTAATTAATGTGAAATGTTCTTAATAATGTTAAATATTATTATCAATGTGTTATAGAGCTGCTATTGTACTGCTCGTGATTAATCAAATTTTATACATTACCTGAATCAAATGGTCTATGTCTTAAGAGCTGATATTGTTAAGACTAAATTATTATCTAAGTTTTATGTGTTAGCTGAATCAAATGGTAAAATTATTATCTATGTCTTAGAGACTTGCTATTGTTAAGACTAAATAATTCAAATGTTAAATGTTGTTGCCATTTTTCTCAAGTCATAGTCAAATTTTTTTGACTACATTTTAAGGTTATATTTATGAGGTCAGCTACTACATGAATACTACTTTTGAGGGGCTGAGATTCATGTCTGTCAAAATTCATACTGTATCATGAGCAGAAGCCCAATGGATGTCTAAATGAATAAAGCATTACAAGAATGAATTATGGTTGTTCTGAAAACTTGGAATGGGACACAACAGCCAGGGCACTGGAAGACTGGGAGCAGAGTGGAAAAACCAGCAGACTGGACCTGATGGCTGGCACATTGACTCAGAAACATGAACCTGTTATCTGTAAAGAATTAGGGTTGACTTTTACATGAGATATATGAAAAGTTCCAGGTTATTTGGCCAAAAATAGCGAGTTGACTTTTACATGAGATTGACTATTACTCGAGTGTATATGTATCTATATTTCCTGCACATTCAGCAACCTTGAATAAGTTACTGTCAGTTCTGTTCTGCTGCATTCGCCATGGGCAGCCATCAGCCATTTTGTGAGCTCATTTAAAACATTGTTAAAGTTCACTTAAGAATGTAACTTTTAAATGTTCTGCTATTTACATATAAAAGAACTGAAACCAACAAGTTCATTCTAAAAGATGAGACTTAACAAACAATCCAGGTTCTTTTTCAATATATAATTTCAGTTACATCACACTATAAACATTTGCATAAATTCTGTGTCTTATGATCTTATACTCCACAAGCACCTGATGAAGGAGCAGCACTTCAAAAGCTAGTGCTTCCAAACAAACCTGTTGGACTATAACCTCGTGTTGTGTGATTTTTAACTAAGAGGAACACCGCCTGCTACTTGTTAATTATTTTCTTAACTTCTATTAGGTCTATGCATTGCAAATACAGATACCAGACACTACCTGAAACTGACCAAGCAACTCTACAGATTTATTCCAATGATATTGAAACAAGAAGACCTAACTCGGTAAGAAGTCATCAGAACAATACTAATCAAATTTCAACCCTTCTCTTTTAGACCTCCAAGTTCTAGCTTGTCTGCTTTTAAGTAAGTCTTGGCCATTGCCTTATGTTGAAGAATGCTGGTACAGTAAATGTCAAAGCCTAGCAGGTGTTTCCGTCACTCTGGGAATAGTTAGCCCTGATTCATGATAGCTACAGCAGTGAAGCAGTGAATAATTTGCTAACTTTGTACAGAGGCACAAGGCAGATTGGTTTGCTGTATAGTGTGCTTTCTTTCCAAGGACTTAATGTACGATTGATTCTCCTGATTCCATGCAATTGCTGTTTTAAATCTTAACTTCTCTGGTGACTTTCTATTCTTGCTCATCATATTTCTAATAAATCGTTAACTATCATGATACTTCTAATTGGTTTCTTATATCTAAACGTGCTGTTTTATTAATTCATGGATGTGAGTGTTGCTGGCTAGGCCAGCATTTATTACCCATCGCTAAATGGCCATGAGAAGGTAGTGGTGAGCTGCCTTCTCGAACTCTGCAGTCTGTTTGGTGGAGTACACCCAGAGTGCTCTTAAGGAGGGAGTTCCAGAATTTTGACCCAGCAATTGTGAAGGAATAGCGATAAATTTCCAAATCAAGGTGGCATGTGGGTTGGAAGGCAACTTTCAGGTGACGGTATGCCTGTGTATCTGCTGCCCTTGTCTTTGTATGTGGTAGAGATCATGTGATTGGAAGGTGCTGTCTAAGGAATCTTGTTGAGTTGCTGCATTGCATCTTGCAGATGGTACACACTGCTGCTATTGTACATTGCTAGTGGACAGCATGAATGTTTAAGGTGGTGTATGTGATGCCAGGCAGGCAGGCTGCTTTGTCCTGGTGTTGAGATTTTTGTGTGTTGTTGGAGTTGCTACCTATCTGGCCAGTGGAGAGTACTTCATCATGCTGCTGGTACATGCCTTGCAGATGATGTGGAGATGTTGGACTGGGGTGGACAAAGTTGAAAATCACACAACACCAGGTTATAGTCCAACAGGTTTAATTGGAAGCACTAGCTTTCAGAGCACTGCCACCTGATAAAGGAGCAATGCTCCAAAGGCTGGTATTTCCAAATAAACTTGTTGGACTATAAACTGGTGTTGTGTGATTTTTAACTTTGTAGATGATGGACAGACTTTGGAGAGTCCGTTTCAGAAGCAGATTGTTGAACTTCCTAGCCTGTCACTTTAACTTGTTATCTATTCCCTTAACTCACTGCTTACCACCTTCATACGCCAGCTGCATCATTCCTAATATTCAAAAGGATTAAAATATCTCTTTCACATTTTAGGTTCTTGAGCTGAGTGATGTTAAACACACTTTCTCCACCATGATCAACCCCTTGCCCTTCTTGAAGCAGTTTTTTTATTGTGTTTAGCTGAGCTATGATCCACGGGTACTGAACAAGTAATAGGCTGCTCATGTTTTCAACTGACTGTTTGATCTGTTGGACATCAACATGCCCACAGATCCAATTTAAACAGGGATCATCACTTAGTGATCCAGAACAGGGACCCTAATAAATTATTCTGAACCGAGATGGGTGAGACTCAACAGTATGAGAGACTCTATGAAGGGGTGAAATAGTGGCTGGCACTTGATTCTGGCATTCCCCACTCCAATTCTGTGGTTTCCAATTTTCAACAGTGCCTTTTAAGGTTGGCTAATAGGTCAACATTCGGTACTCCCAACCTGTCTGGTTTCATTGTGGGGACAGGCATCTCCTAACCTTTACAATTATCATGGTATCTGCTATTGATACTTAAAGGTCAGGATGATTGACACTCAATTTGTAGGTAAAATACAGTTATTTTAAGGAAGTGGAAACTTATGACATTTTCAAAATCACTTCTGTTTAAAAAAATACATCTTATTGTTGCTACGGGGTTAATTGGTCCCATATATTGGGTAAATGAGCCTTGTGGCTTGGCTTGAAGAAAGTAAGTGGTCTTGGGACTTGTATAGAAAGGTTGGAGGTTGTATGGATGGAGGGCATGATGAGAGTGTGTGGGTGTGAGTTATAGGGCCCAATATATTATGACTGGGACAAAGCCCCAGAGCATTGAGGTGGATCCTTTAAACTGCCCACTGTGCTGCTACCTGTAACTGTCTCTGGGCTATTTCCTGGGCAGACTGTAGCCCACGCAAGCCCCAATATGCAATAAGAATGTTGGTTTTGATGGGGCCTCCTGTTGAGGTGGATGTTTGGACCATGTTGGGAACCTTCCTCCCATCAGCCACAGTTCTTGCCCTTACCATTGTCAACTCTTCCCAAATGGCCAATCACCCACCTGATGGAAAGACTGCAATATTTACTCACTCTCCAACTCCCACAGAATGCAGGTATCCCCCGCTATCCGAAATTAGTGTTCCCAGGAAACCTTTAGTCAGCCGAAAATGACGTAAAGCGAAGTTGCATAATTTATATTGGAAAATGTCGCCGCTCTCCGTAAAAGCGAAAATTCTCTTCAGATTTGTGAAAACAGGTACTTATGTAGGTCTTTCATAAAAGGAAAGTGGCATAATATGAACATCCAAAAAGTGAGGGATGCCTGTAACTCAAATCAGTTTCACCTCTTATGAACTTGAACTCGGAGCTGCTGAGTCATTTCATCTTTTAGGTTAATTTGCAGCAATAAGTGGTTTAATCAAATGTTGTGATGTACTCACACAGCCGTACTCCACCCACTGGCCTTTAAGAGTACTGAGCTATCCTACAAATAGATTTCTCTGTTCCAAGCTGACTCCGTACAAAAAGCGTTCAACATTGGAACTGAAAGTTGTCCTCAAAGTAACACCTTCAGCAACCGAATGAAATCAACAAACAGTGCAATCGGAATTCTGGCCAGAAATGAGACTCGAGGGGTGATTGGATAGTGAATGCAATTTCATAGCCATGGAACTGAAATACAGATGTGATCCTTTCAGAAGTAACCTCTGGTCATTAGTTTAATGCTCCAATGCACTGTGTGCTATTACATTCAATTGTAGCAGAAATTATTTCTTAAAATTCATTCACATTATGTGGGTGTTGCTGGTTAGGCCAATGTTTATTACCCATCATTCAAACCCCTGAAGAAGGTGCTGGTGAGCTGTCTTGAACTGCTACAGTTCATGTGCTGTAGACATTCCCAATGTTAGTATGAAATGAGTTCCAGGATTTTCAGCCAGTGACTGTAAAACAATAGTTCCTGGTCACAATGGTGAATGGCCTGGTGGGAATCCTGCAGGTAGTGGTGCTGTCTTTGAAGGTATGGTTGGTGAACTGTTGCAGTGTATCTTGTAGGTGTTACACACTGCTGTCACTATTTGTGGTAGAGTCAGTGAGTGTAGATGTTAACTGAGGTGCCAATCTAATAGGCTGCTTTGTTCTGAATGATGTTGAGCTTCTTGTGTGTTATTGGAGCAGCACACAGCCAGGCAAGTCATAGAATCACAGCTGTACAGTATGGAAACAGACCTTTTGGTCCAACTCCATGCTGACCAAATGTCCTAAAATAACCTAGTCCCATTTGCCAGCACTTGACCCATATCTCTCTGAACCCTTCTTATTCATATACCCATCAGATACCTCTTAAATGTAATTATACCAGCCTCCACCACTTCCTCTAGCAACTCATTCCATACACGCACCACCTTCTGCATGAAAAGGTGGTCCCTTAGATCCCTTTTAAATTTGGAGAATTCCATCATACTCATGACTTGTGCCTTGTAATTTTTAGAGTCAAGAGTGTGGTGCTGGAAAAGCACACCTCTAGGACATCCGTGCCAACCAGCCCCACTGCCCCGTGGTTGAACACTTTAACTCCCCTCCCCCTCCACCAAGGGCATGCAGGTCCTGGGCCTCCTCCATCACCAAACCCTAACCACAGTACCCCGGAGGAAGAACGCCTCATCTTCTGCCTTGGGACACTGCAACCACACAGGAGTAATATGGATTGCACCAGTTTCCCTATTTCCCCTGTCCCCACCTTAATTCAGTCCCAAACTCTTGACCTGACCATCATCTTTCCCATCTATCCACTCCACCCTCCTCTCTGACCTATCACTTTCTCCTCCACCTTCATGTACCTATTGCATTCCCTGCTACCTTCCTCCCAGCCCCACCCTTTCCTATTTATCTCTCAGCGCCCCACCCCCAGGTTCACAAGCCTCATTCCTGATCAAGGGCTTATACCTCCTGCTCCTCAGATGCTGTCTGACCTGCTGCGATTTTCTAGCACCACACTCTCGACTCTGATCTCCAGTATCTGGATCCTCACTTCTCCATTAGTCAGGATGTGAGTAACTCGCTGCAAGATTCCTAACCTCTGACCTGCTCTTGTAGCCACTATATTTATTTAGTGAGTCCACTTCAGTTTCTGGTCATTGTTGACACCCAGAATGTTGATTGTGGGGGACTCAGTGATGGTGCTAACAGTGAATATCAAGAGCAGTGTTTGGATTGTCTCTTATCTTAGAGATTATCACTTCTAAGTCCTTGTGTATCATGAATTTGTCATTTACCAACCCAAATCTGAATATTGTCCAGGTCTTCCTGCTTATGAGCATGGACTGCTTCAGTACCTGAGGAATCACGATTGGTACTGAACATTGTGCAGTCATCAGCCAACATCTGCAGTCCTCATGATGGAGGGAAGGTCTCAGCTAAAGATGCTTGGATCTAGGACACTCCCCTGAGGAGCTCCTGCAGAGAGACCCTGGAGCTGAATTGATTGGCCTCCAACAAACACAACCACCTTTGTTTGTGCCAGGTATGCCTCCAGCCAGCTGAGAGATTTCTCCCTGCTTCCCATTGACTCCAGTTTTGCCATGTAATGAAGTCAGGAGCTGAGTGGAGCCTTGTCCAATAACAGTCATTCTCACAAGCAATGGATAATCGTTTAAATTATCACCTTTTTTTTAATCTTCATATCTCTGTCTCTTTAGGATACACGGCGTGAATGAAAGAATATCTATAAAGAACTACGAAGAAATTGTGAAATTCTATTTCCGACTACTACAGAACTCTGATCTAAGCAGTCTACCACCTTCTCACATTTCCTCTTGTGACTTGTAGAAGGTTCCTGGATTGACACGAACTTCTTTCTCTGAGATCTTCCAACTTAACTTACGTTGCAAGTATTCCCAGAACGTTCATACAAAGTCCAACTAAAATTCAACCGCATGTATTTCTCTCTCAAAACCTTGTAGGAGATTGGGACAATATGTCTTCCTTTGTAGACCTTTATGGGTTGGGGTAATTAGTATAACTAGTGTAAGGAATAAGAATCATGAAACATCAGCGTCTCAATGTGTAAAACAGGGTTTATCCCTGGCTTAAGTCAAGTTGGTTTATTGTGCTTAGATTTGGAAAAGTAGGGGGAAATGTGGTGAAGGTGGGTGGTGGGGATTCGAAAGAGGGGGGAAGAAAATCAGCTAGGGTTACTGAATTCTTGGTACAATACAGCAGCTCTGAGTTGGAAGTGTTATATGTGATGGTTGCTGGAAAGTTGCACATTTAGATTTGACAGCTAATGTGAATGATAAAAAGGAAGCACATGGACTGGAGAAATATTGCCTCTTGTGGAGTCGTGCTGCAACAGCAACTACAGTGATGATTCACGAAACACAGCAACAAATAAAAAGACCATCGCAAATACCTACAAATTACAACTGCATTGAATCAGCATGGTCACATGAATACATCAAAATGAGTTTATATGCATACTATCCAATGCAAAAGAAAATGTTCCTTCTGGATTTATGTGCTTGGCAAGTAATATTATCCAATGCCTTTTCTCAGGTGATGCAGTTTATGGAATTATATTTAATGGAAGAATTTTAATGGTATTTTCACAGTAGTATTTATATAACTTTTCAGGGTAGTCAAAATGAAGGTCTATATTTAAAAGTCATTTATACACAAAATATAAGCTGCAGATTGAGGCCCGTTGGGTCAGGGAAGTTCTTCAATGCCTTTCTTGTGAGTTCACAACACTACATTTTATTTGTGCCAGATCAGTATTAAATTTATTGAATTAATAAAGAGATATTTGGAACCTGATTATGCTGCTGTTTTATTCTGTAAAGTTAAACGACACTAATTGTTGAATATCTGAGGCAGAGAGTACAGTTAGAAACAGAAGCAGCAATTGTTGGAGACACTCAGCAGGTTTGGCAGCATCTGTGGAGAGAAAGCAGCGTGAACATTTTGAGTCCAGTGACTCTCCTTGGTTTCTTAATTCAAGAAGGGTCACCTGATTCAAAACATTAACTCTGCTTTCTGCCAGATCTGTTGAGTTTCTCCAGCAATTTCTGTTTCAGATTTCCAGCATCCACAGTTCTGTGTTTTTATATGAGCACATTTGGATCTTGTTTTCCTGTGCTGCTTGTTTTTAAACTTATCTTTGTTCCATAGATCATAAAATTATGGATCAAACAATCATAAAAACTAATAGCAGAAGTAGTTCATTCAGCCCCTGAAGCCTTCTCCTCCTTTCAACAAGATCATGACTAACTGGATTGTCCTGCTTGACTTCCTTGCACATGAAAATCCAAATGATCTGAATTCAAGGTCTCAGCCTAATATTCCTTAAAGCAATTTATTTCTTCTAATCATTATCTGTGCTTCAGTCTATTCTTCCCTGTACCGTCACTAAAAGTGGTCATTGGCAGGTTTCGTGAAGGCAAATTTAAACTTATTGTGTCCCAGGGCAGGCTCTTGTAGCGAAGTCTTTGTCTTAAGAAAGTGCTTCGGTCCTAATAATTACTGGCAAAAGCACAACATTGTGTACACTGAGAGTGTGACATTGAGCCATTATCTTGGACCACTGCATGTAGAATAGATGTCGGGCAGAGAGATTATGTCTGTATGGTCTTTTGTAACTTCACAACAACTACATTTCTCAGAGGCATTAACCCTGCAGAGGTAGAGTGAGTTTTGTGAAATACACATGTGTGCAGTCAGACTGGGGAACTTGCATGCTCTTTAGTGGTCTCTGAGCTCATCACCTCCTTGATAGTGGCCCTCGGTACATTTACCCTTCTGACTAAGCACGAGGAGAGACAGAGATATATATATATAGAGAGAGAGAGAGAGAGAGAGAGAGAGATTCAAATGTTATTACACAGCTGGAGCAGGTGAGACTTGAACGTAGGTTTCCTGGTTCAGAGATAGGGACACTACCATTGCACCACAAGAGCTTCTAAAAACAGTGATAACTTGGAAAGTTTATTTTTGTAACCTGTTGGGGATTGAGATCTATAGGCAACAAACTGAGTAGATACTTGTCCAGCAATGATCGGTTTAACAAAAAAGTGGGGCTGCTTGACAATACTTCACACTAACTTGGTTAGCCATTAACTCATGCACTTCCCTAATGGAAACCAGTCATCAATGACTAACTATTGATGAGTGATTAGTTCCTACATAGGTTAAAGAAATGCAAAATCATGTCCAGTATTGCATATTGGTCAATTTAGGCAACTAAATTTAAACGTGAAAACAAAATCAGGTTTCTCCATAATTCATCTTATCTTCTGATCGGCCAGATTATGAAAACTCATTCACAAGTTAGTTAGCATTATACAACAGCAATATTGTAGAATGAATGTGTTGATCTTGTACCACACATCACAAAGAAAGTATGAAGTTGATGGGCAAATAGTTTTAACGTTGCAATCTGATCATTGAAAGATTGGTTCCAGTGCAACGTGAGGCAGTGTTCATTTTAATGTCGCTCAGTGGTTAGCACGGCTTCCTCAGCACCCGGGACTGGGGTTCAATTCACCCTGGGGCAACTGGCTGTGTGAAGTTTACACATTCACCCTGTGTCTGCGTGGGTTTTCACCCGGTGCACCAGTTTTCTCCCACAGTGCAAAGATGCGCAGCTGAGATGGACAGGACATGCTAAATTGCCCATAGTGTCAGACAGGGATGTGCAGGTTGGGGTGGATTGAACATGCTAAATTGCCCGTAGTGTCAGATAAGGATGTGCAGGTTGGGGTGGATTGGCCATGCTAAATTGCCCGTAGTGTCAGACAGGGATGTGCAGGTTGGGGTGGATTGGCCATGCTAAATTGCACATAGTGTCAGACAGGGATGTGCAGGTTGGGGTGAATTGGACATGCTAAATTGCCCATAGTGTCAGATAGGGATGTGCAGGTTGGGGTGGATTGGCCATGCTAAATTGCACATAGTGTCAGACAGGGATGTGCAGGTTGGGGTGAATTGGACATGCTAAATTGCCCGTAGTGTCAGACAGGGATGTGCAGGTTGGGGTGGATTGGCCATGCTAAATTGCCTGTAGTGTCAGACAGGGATGTGCAGGTTGGGGTGGACAGGACCTGCTAAATTGTCTGTAGTGTTAGACAGGGATGTGCAGGTTGGGGTGGACAGGACATGATAAATTGCCCATAGTGTCAGATAGGGATGGGCAAGTTAATTGGGTTTGTTGGAATTGCAAGGGTGGTAGGGTTTGGTTCTGTGTGGAATGCTCTTCAGAGAGTCAGTGTGGACTCAATGGGCCAAAAGTCCTGTTTCCACAATGTAGGGATTCTATGAAGCTCATTTATTTATCTAGCTACCTGCCTCATCTTCATCCCATGGATGCTTTTCCTGGGGGTGTCTCAGCGGTTCGCACTGCTGTCTCACAATGCCTGGGACTCAGGTTCAGTTCCCACCTCGAGCATCTCTCTGAGTGGAGGTTTGCACGTTCTCCCCTTGTCTGCATTAGTTTCCTCCTGGTTTCCTCCCACGATCCAAAGACGTGCAGGTTAGGTGGATTGACCATGCTAAATTGTCCAAAGTGTTCAGGGATGTGTAGGTTAGCTGCATTAGTCAGGGGTAAATTTAGGATATTAGGGTAGGGGAATGGGTCTGGGTGGGTTACTCTCCGGAAGGTCGGTATGGACCTGTTGGGCCAAAGGGCCTGTTTCCATACTGTATGGGTTCTATGATTATCACTTGTCACTTTTTTAAGTGTCACACATGACAATTATCCTTCTAGTATCGGCTTATGTCACTTCATTCACCTTCCTCTAACCTGCTCCTTAAAATCTACCTCAAAATCTTATGAACCTACATGAGACTATGTCATATCTACTCACAGAACATGGTGAAATGTGAACACAACTCATGCTCCATGACAATAGGTGCCTGAATAGGAAAGGTTTAGAGGGATATGGACCAAACTGAGGCAAGTGAGACCAGCTCAGTTTGGGAACATGGTTAGAATGGACTAGTTGGACTGAAGGGTCTGTTTCTATGCTGTATGACTCTGACACAAGAGCAACAGATAGACTAAGGATGACATTGGAAGAAACAAACTACAGGAGGGAAAATATGTCTGTGAATCGAATGCTTTTGATAAATAATTTATACGAATATTTATTGTTTGATATTACTTTTCAGGATGTGCCAAAGAACTTCTCAGCCTCTGAAATGCCTAGCACCTAATGTGGACACATGGCAATCACAACAAACTCCTAAAAACAACATAGTAGTAAGGTCCAGGTTGTGTGCATGAGTGATTTCGGTTGAGGGATAAATATTGACCATGACATCAAGACATGGCATCTCACCTGGAAGTTGCCAACCAGGTCTTCACATTTGCCTGCCTTGATTATGTGCTTCAGGTCTCTGGGATTTAGGAATTAAACCCACAGCCTTCAGACTAAACAAATGTTGCAACAATGAATCACGACTGTTAGCTTAATGTTATAATATCTTTTCATTATACAACACGCCCTTCATTATAAAGTAATGCAGACTAACTTGTGAGCAATGAGGAATGTAATTTACATCCACCAGTGGCATATGGGATTAACTGATCTGGCAGCTGTGATTGGTCACAAAATATTTCCAGACCAGTATTTCAGTAATCAGACAAACAAAGTTATTCCAATCTACCGAGAGATATGGATGAGACTAAAATTTGCTGTCTGCAATGGCTCATAATAATTGACACAGTTAATGATTATTAAATCCCACAGAAAAAAAAACAAAACAGTGTTGTTTCTGATAATAAATCTTGTGATTTATTGCATGTATTTATTCCTTGAGCAATATCTGAAAAGCTGGAACAGCAACAGACTGCACCTTTAAGTGCTTTGTGCCAATAATATGAAAAAGGAATAAATTAGAATTGTTCACGGAATGTTCCTGTATTCTATTTTGATTGGGTAGATTTTGACTCGACAAGAGAGCCAAGGGTTGTTGGGCCAAAAAGGAAAATGGAGTTGAAGCTATAAATCAGATCAGCACGAGCTTATAAAATGGGGACTCTTGCACCAAGTCCTATTTTCCTATAATTCAGCCATTACATAAAGTTGGAAGAGTGTAAGATTTACCTATTCGATGGCACCCTGCTATTTCCTGCTGCTCAGCTTAACGAACAAGGCAGTAGATGCTGCGAAATGAAGCCAGAGTGACAGCCCTAAAGATCATGCTGACAGATTAGAATCAAAAGCAGTGAGATTGCAGGATGTGGCTATCGGTCCTGCCAGGCGCTGGGGAATCAGTCTGTACTAATTCTCTGATTACCTACCTCTTGCAGCAATCCAGCCGTCCAATACTTATGGGTCTGTACTTTCCCAGATGACCACTCTTAACCCCGTGTGGCATGTGTCACCTCAACTGGGTAAGAGTTGTTTGAGATGGTTTGCTGACAGCAATCCTCCTTTGTCATTGCTTTGACTTGAGCATATCTGGTAGTGAGTGGTAGAGGATACATCGCCATGGAGTATCTATAGAAGAGAGGCACTCCTTTTCAATAACAAGAAGGTTTATTGCATGATAGCAACAAGTACCACTACACTGAGTCATGCATAATTACTAGGACCTTAAGAAGCTGTTCCTGTTTCCCTCTGAAAGCTAGAGTAGAATTCATATCTCCTTCCATACACCGTAATATGAATATTATTCAGAACCATTACCGTATGCAGCAATATCTTTTCCTGGAACTAAAACAAGGAATGTTGGCAGGGGTTGTCCTGGAGTCTTTAGGAATTGAGAATAAACCATTCAGGAGGATCGCATCAGCCTAGGATAAACAAAATGCAGTGTCCCTCCCACTGAGCCTCTGAACAGTGCAGCAGACTCAATGGGCTGAATGGTTGACTTTTGCTGTTACGTTTGTGGTCCTAATGTTTCAGGGAAAAATCCAGACTGCATCTCAAGGCTACTCTTAACTCTGAGAATCTTGTATGTTCCAATAAGATCACCCCTCAGTCTTCTAGACTCAAAAATATAAAAGGCTTAGCCTAAAGCAGGGGTGGTGGCCTCTTGGTCCTATATCTGGGCTGTTAATCCAGAGACTCAGGTAATGTTTGTGAGAGGAGAGAGTGAGGACTGCAGATGCTGGAGATCAGAGCTGAAAATGTGTTGCTGGAAAAGCACAGCAGGTCATTAATCCTTGCAGAGGGAGAAAGAGAGCTTCTTCAAGGAAGGCTGCTGCGCTTCTCCAGCAACACATTTTCAGCTAATGTTTGTGAGAACCTGGGTTCAAATCCTGCAACGGCAGATATTAGAACGTGAATTCAATAAAAAAAATCTGGAATTAAGAGTTGAAACAATTGCTGATTGTTGGAAAACCACATCTAGTTCATGTGACTCCACAGCAACAGCTATGTGGTTGACTGTTAATTGCCCTCTAGTGGCCAAATGAAATATTACATGCATGTTAAATTTATTTTCAAATAAAATTGTAACTCTTACAACAAAATAATAGTGAGTTTGATTCACATTTCTATTTTCTAGTGAATACTATGGCAGAATTTCATATTGAAACCAAATTAAATGTTCAGCTATATTCTAAATAATTGCTTAGATTTACAAATGCTAGCCTGGCCACCAGTACCTACATCCCATAAATAAATATTTTAAAAAGCTGTTTTGCTATTTTTTGTGAAGTCATCACCTTCATCCTAGAAACTGGCCTATTGAACTGTCAGCAATGCCAGCGAATCCTTTCTTAAACATGGGGACTAAAACTGTACGCAGTATTTCAGGTATGGTCTCACCAACCCCCTGTCCAGTACAACAAGACTTCCCGATTTTTAAAATCCAAAAAACCACTGCCCCTCCCCCAGCAATGAAGGCGAAAATTCCATTTGCCTTCTCAATTAATTGCTGCACTAGCATGCTAACATTTTGTCTTTCATGTACAAGAAGACACAAGTTTCTATGGATGAGACAAGTTTGGGATGATATAGTGAGAAATTGCTAAGCCTCGCAGAGAGAAACTCTCTATGAAACTTGACAATATTGACACAATTTCTTTGAATACGTTTGCTCACTTGTTACAAAATATTGGAAATCGGGGAAAAAAACTATCTCAATGGATAAAAAGATTGAAGGCAGGTGAGCTATATATTAGCTCATGAGACAGATATTTGCAAATTTATTAACAACTAAACACATACACTGATATGACATCTCAGACTTACATAATCCGAAATCTGCCCTGTATTACACATCCATTAAATGGCTAACAGGCTTGCTATTATTCTGATCAACTGTGTGTCTGCATGGGGGAGACTGTTACACTGGAGCATCACGTTGTTGATTATTTAGTGCCTTCAAGGTGCTTTTCTAAGACCTGAGCAATAACACCACAACAGCAGCAAATCCCCCAGGAATTACATCCAGTAGAAGCAGGTAAGATGCATGAACTTTATCTAATTCTTCTCAACATTGAAATGATTAGCATTTATTGAGCCAATCTTTTTTCCTTATGCTGATAGCCTCAGATATTCATTTTCAAACTGAAATCTATGGAAGTGTTTCATGATTTCCATGAATGTTCCCCATGTTTTAAATCCTCTTCCCTGGGTTCACCTTTCTATAATATTGCTACCTTATACCATCCTCTAGTGGCCAAATGAAATATTACATGCATGTTAAAATTTATTTTCAAATAAAATTGTAACTCGTACAATAAAACAATAGTGAGTTTGATTCACATTTCTATTTTCTAGTGAATACTATGGCAGAATTTCATATTGAAACCAAATTAAATGTTCAGCTATATTCTAAATAATTGCTTAGATTTTATCAAATAGAATCTTCATCATGGGGCAGCACGGTGGCTCAGTGGTTAGCACTGCTGCCTCACAGTGCCAGGGACCCAGGTTCGTTTTGACCCTCAAACAACTGTCAGTGTGGAGTTTGCATGTTCTCCCCTTGAATGACTGTCTGTGTGTGTTTCCTTTGTGTGCTCTGTTTCCTCCCACAGTCCAAAGATATTCAGGTTGGGTGGATTGGCCGTGCTGAAACTGCCTGTCGTGTTCAGGGTAGGCTAGGTGGGTTAGCCATGGGAAATTCAGGTTACAGGGATATGGTAGGGGGATGGATCTGGATGGGATGCTGTTCAGAGGTTCGGCATAGACTCAATGGGCCAAATGGCCTGCTTCCACAGGTTCCAAGATATGATTCTGTGAAATCGTGTGGTTCTCCATCAAAGAAGGCTGTGTTTTTGATTACCAAAGCATTACATTCCAGAATTCCACCTCTTTTTCCTCCTTCAAAATGTTTTTGGAAGGTTTTACCTCTTTGACTAACTTTTGGTCATCTGTCCAAGCACCTTTTATGTGCCTCTGTCCCAAATTAAGTTTATTTACAGCCTTGGGTTATTATGTTCAAGGTGCTACATAAATGCACTTTTTTTGTGTGTGTGAAAAAGGAGGACCACTTCAACAGGGATCCATTGTCACTGATTAATTCACAAACAGAGCACTGTCCACGTTGATTTGTTTGGCCTTGCAGTTAAAAATATAGACTTGCATTTATATAGCACCTTTCATGACCACAGGATATTCCATGACACTTGACCACTCATGTATTTTTGAAATGTAGTCACTGATTTAATGTGAAGAAAATAGCTGCCAATTTGCGCACAGCAAGCTCCCATAAACAACAATGTGATAATGACCAAATAATCTATATTTTCTGTGACTTGAATTAAGGGACAAGTATTGGCCAGGACACTGGGGATCACTCCTTTTCAAAAATGGCAACATGGGGTATCTTATATCCACCTGAGAGATCAGAGAGGGTTCTAGTTTAGCATCCTATCCAAATGATTGCACAGTGCTACCTTGGTGAGTCAGATAAGTTTTCAATGTTAATGCCATGGAGAGGGACTAAATCCACAACCTCCTGTGGTCAAAGGTATAGTATTCTAAAACTAACTGAGCCAAAGCTGATGTTCATTTGCCACTGCTCTCAGCAGAAGGTCTGTAGTATAGTGGCAGTGTCCCAATTTTTGAGTCAGGAGGCTTGAGTTCAATCCTTAAATGCACCAGTGTTTTTGAAACATCTCTGAACATATTGATTACAAACTGCCTACAGATGCTGTGTTGCAGTTCTTTATGTTCTGTGCATGCACTAACCTGGGACAATTTTATATTAGTGTGATTATAGTGGATTGTCTTCCAGTGGAATGGAGATAGACTGTCAATTTGCTGACTTAAATTATTTTGCATTCCTTTCATCAGGATCCTGAGTTGATTTTGAGCCCCAAGATATATATCCAACAACCTTACTTCTCCCACAGGGTTGAGAGTCTTTGGAATTTCCTTTTTCAAAACGCAGTGGATGCAGTGTCTTTAAATAGTTTTAAGATAGATTCTTGGTTACCAATGGGATGAAAGATTATCATGGATTATGCAGGAAGATAGTCTTGAGATTAAAATCAGCTCAGTCATGAATGTATTGATTGGTGGAGCAGATTTGAAGGGCTGAATGGCCTATGCTAGTTCCTTGTTCATGTGTTGATAATCAGCCATTCCTTATTGGCTGATGCTTCTAGCAAATCACATGCCAATGAACATCCTTCTATGTGCGATCAAACTTGAAGAAATCAGACGTGCACCACATTCTGAGATTCAAATCTGAAAAACTCGATCTGCGTTTCAAAGTAAATACAGACACAGAGTCACACAGCATCGAAGCAGACGCTTTAGCCCACCCAGATCATGCCAACAATAATCAAAAACTAAACTAGTCCCACCTGCCTGCCCTTGCCCCATATTCTTCCAAGCATTTCTTATTCATGTATCTATCCAAATGTCATAGAATCATAGAGATGTACAACACAGAAACAGACCCTTCGGTCCATCCCATCCATGCTAACTAGATATCCCAACCCAATCTAGTCCAACCTGCCAGCACCTGGCCCATCTACCTCCAAACCCTTCCTATTCATATACCCATCCAAATGCCTTTTAAATGTTGCAATTGTACTAGCCTCCACCACTTCCTCTGGCAGCTCATTCCATATACGTACTACCCTCTGTGTGAAAAGGTTGCCCCTTAGGTCTCTTTTATATCTTTCCCCTCTCACCCTAAATCTGTGCCCTCTAGTTCTGGACTCCCCGACCCCAGAGAAAAGACTTTGTCTATTTATCCTATCCGTGCCCCTCATAATTTTGTAAACCTCTATAAGGTCACCCCTCAGCCTCCGACGCTCCAGTGAAAACAGCCCCAGCCTGTTCAGCCTCTCCCCATAGCTCAAATCCTCCAACCCTGGCAATATCCTTGAAAATCTTTTCTGAACCCTTTCAAGTTTCACAATATCTTTCCGATAGGAAGGAGACCATAATTGCACGCAATATTCCAACAGTGGCCTAACCAATGTCCTGTACAGCCACAACATGACCTCCAACTCCTGTACACAATACTCTGACCAATAAAGGAAAGCATACCAAATGCCTTCTTCGCTATCCTATCTACCTGCGACTCCACTTTCAAGGAAATATGAACCTGCACTCCAAGGTCTCTTTGTTCAGCAACACTCCCTAGGACCTTACCATTAATTGTATAAGTCCTGCTAAGATTTTCTTTCCCAAAATGCAGCACCTCGCACTTATCTGAATTAAATTCCATCTGCCACATCTCAGCCCATTGGCCCATCTGGTCAAGATCCTGTTGTAATCTGAGGTAACCCTCTTCGCTGTCTACATCCACCACTTCCTCAAGATGTTTATTTCACACACAAACCTCTTTCTGTGTAAAAAATGTTGCCCCTTGTTTCTTTTTTAAATCTTTCTCCTCTCACTTTAAAAATATGACCCTTAGTCTTGAAATCCTTGCCTGAATGAAAATACACCTGTCATTTACTTTATCTATACCCCTCATGATTTTATAAACCTCCATAAGGTCACCCCGCAACCTTCTGCACTCCAGTAAAAAAAGTCCCAGCCTGTCCAGCCTCTCCTTATAACTCAAATATTCCATTCCCCGCAACATACTGTAAGTCTCTTTTGACCCCTCTCCAGCTTAATAATATCATTCAGTGATAAAGCTGTTCCTTTCACAAGGTTAAGTAGTACATGGTCTTTGTTGAGTAGTTGAAATGACACAGTCTGCAAAAAGTCTGGGGTACAGGGTTTCAGGGTCAATTTGATAATAGCTAACAGATACTGCCTCAGTAAGAGGCTTTCAAGTTAAAAAGGAACAGTTATACAATGAAAGGCGTGTGGCCAGTTCTCCAAGCTCAGGTTTTCTCTGGTTGTTTTTTAGCAGTCGTGTGAAGAAAGGCTGCTGGATCCAACGAAGCAGCTCCAGGCTGGTACTCTCTCTCTCGCTCTCTCTCTCTCTCTCTCTAACGTATATCCTGTAAGACCCTGTGTGTGATTTTACCTTTTGTGCCAAGGGATGTTTATGGGGATTGCTGCAAGTATTTGGAACAGCATCAGTACATTGGGATAGTCTGTTGGGTTTTTGGATAGGGTAAGATATTTGGTATTCTGTTTTCTGTTCTTTGTGTTTCATTCAGTTATCTTGTAAATGAATTCTGTTTTGTTTAAAATGAACTGATTTGACCAGCTGATTCTCTACTGGAATACCTACCTTACACCTGCTTAAAACAATTAGCAAAGTTAGAGTCTGGGCTACCTTCTTGAAATGTTTTGAGGGATCTGGCCTAGTCATAACAATTCCCATAACAGAAATGGACACAGTACTCCAGAAGAGGTCTCACCAACGTTCTGTACAACTTCAACATAAAGTCCCAACACCTATTCTCAAACATCTGAGCAATGGAGGCAAGCATGTTAAATGCCTTTTTAGCCACCCTATATATGATGTAAGCTTCAAAGAATTATGTGCCTGAACCCTAGATCTCTCTGTTCTAAAACAATAACCAAGGCCCTACTTTTAATTGTATAAGTCCTGACCTTGTTTTATCAAAATGCAATACCTTGCATTTATCCAAATTAACCTCCAATTGCCCTCCTCAGCCCATTGACCCAGTTGATCAAAATCTCTTTGTAATCTTTGGTAGCCTTCTTCACTGTCCACTATGCCAATGATTTTGGTGTCATCTGCAAAACTACCAACAATGCTTCCTATATTCTCATCTAAATCATTTATATAAATGACAAACAAAAGTGGACTTAGCACCAATCCCCATGGAACACCGCTGGTCACAGGCCTCCGGTCCAAAAATCAACCCTCCCCCATCACTCTCTGTCTCCTATCATAAAGTCGTGTGCAAAACGATGTCCCAACACGTTCACAGTCACCAAACTGATACCAAAGTTTACTTCTAGCAACGTAAAATGACAGTGTAACTACAGTCTATGATTCCCATTGGAAGCACAAATCCTGCTGGTGTTTAAGAGGAAAGGGATAGAAGTTAATTCAACTTAAAACATAGAGCATAAATCTAGAGCTAATTTTACTTCTGAAAGGGTCCAGTGGTAGCAGGTGACTATTGTAACCAGATTTAAAGAGATTATATAGTTAATAACGCTAATTAAATTAAAAAGGTTCAGTACTTACCTTACATAAGATTGCCATTAATAAAAGTACACTTTGGTCTGCTCCAGAGATATAACTTAGAGACAGAGAATAGTCTGTTCTTTAAGACCTGTGTTGTGTTTGATTTTAATGTTCTTTGTTACATTATTGATGCTTTGTCTACCCAACTTTGGACGATATCATTAACATATAAAATGTTTTGTATGTTTAGACATTGGAATACTCTATTTCTAAAGGCAATGGCTCGAATGTATTTTAACTTTGATCTTATCAGTTGCTGGCTGATACTGAAGTGAATCTTTGCGTTAATTCTCAATGCTTGCATGAAAAAAAGGTAGGCTATTTGAGCTAAGCATCACAGAGCCATACTCTGCCGACGCTAAAATCTAAGATAAAAACCTAAAAAGGTAGAACCTCCACAGGCCAGTCAACATCCATGGACAGAGGAAAATGGGAAGCTCAATATCACCAGCGCTTCTGGGTAAATCAACAGAAACTGGATTAATAACTAATTATTGTCTTATTCCTTCTACTAATTTATCATCATACACCAACGTCAATCTCAAATTCTTTAAAGGTGCTTCATAAAGGCCAAAGAGGATTATTGGAATTCCAGACAGAGAGAGTAGACATTCGGAAATATGGTGACAAACGCTTCCAAAGAGGTTACTTTTAAGGACAATCTTGAGAGAGAAGATGGAGTGAAAGGAATGGATTTAGGAAGAGAATTCCTGGTTATGGGAGCCAACAAATCTGTGGGTGAGATCACCACACCTCCCAACCTCACCCCTCGTCTGAAGCATGGTGACCTTCAGGTTAAGGTAAAGTTGCCATAGTCCCAGGGGATCTTAGGGCTGCTCTCTCATGACAAAGAGAGATAGAGAGAGAGAGAGAGAGAGAGAGATGGTGGCTTAACCAGAGGATCACCATACATTAGGTGAGGTGCGAAATTGAGAAGAAGAGTCCTTTATGGTAACCTCAGCCAGAGCAGGAATTGAACCCACACTGTTGGCATCACTCTGCATCACAAATCAGCTATCTAGCTGAGATAAACAAACCCCACCCTCAGGTTAAACTCACCACCAGTCATCTCTCTCAAATGAAAGAGACATCTCTCTCAAATGACAGCTCTACTGTCCTCATGAGACTATGGTTACTTTACCTTGACTTGGAATGGGACAGAGGCTGGACTCTGAGGATCAGAGAAATCATTGTTGTACTGGAAAAGTTACAAAGAAAATATCAACATATTGAAATGTGTATTCAAACATGAAATAGAGGAGACAGCGATTTAGTGGAGACCAACAATGATTGGTAAGTGGCTTGGTGTAGATAGGGCAGAAGAAATTGAATTTTTGATGAGCCTAACATTACAGAGGTTGGAGGTTGCAAGGAAACTATTGACTTAGTTGAGCCTGAGAGAGTAAAATTCATTTTTGGGAGGTTCAGCAGTGGGTAAGGTGAGGTAGGAGTGCATTGGAGACGAGATGGAAGCCTTTGAGGAAAAGTGGTTATAAGGTTAACTCAGGATCAAGTACAGTAGCTAATATAAAAAGTGATAGAACATTTCATATGCCTCATCAGGTGAATGGATCACTAACTCAGCTTCAATTCACTGCCTATAATGAATTAGTGAGGCCAGTTGTGCAGTTATTATGATTGGCTTTTCCTCTCCGGTAATAAGGTGAGGGACTGGGTGAGGTGCCAAAGGGTTAATACCATCTGCGGAACTGCCCTGAGATATAAATTCATTCATACCAGGAAGAATGATAAAAGTATAATGGTGGTATATGATATCATAGATATAATCTTATTGATGATGGAGCAAGCTGACATCTGCTCCAACTACCTGGAGTCATAGAGATGTACAGCATGGAAACAGACCCTTCGGTCCAACTTGTCTATGCTGACCAGATATCCCAACCCAATCTAGTCCCACTTGCCAGCACTTGGCCCATATCCCTCTAAACCCTTTCTATTCATACACCCATCCAAATGCCTTTTAAATGTAGCTGCCATCTGGAGAATGAGAGAACTACAGATAATAAAATCAAAGTAAATAAGGTTATTTAATTTAGATTGACTAACAAATGACCAATAAAGATGGTAACATTATTCATAAAAAATTGAGATCAGTTTGGACAGGGTTGGGAGTCCAAAACTGGAGTGCATCGGCGTAAAGTGAGACGAGAAAGATTTAAAAGGGACCTGAGGGGCAACATTTTCACGCAGAGGATATTGTGTGTATGGAATGAGCTGCCAGAAGAAATGGTGGAGGCTGCTACAATTACAGCATTAAAAGTTATCTGGATGGGCATTTGAGCAGAAAGAGCGTAGAGGTATATGAGCCAAATGTTGGCAAATGGACTAGTTTAATTTAGAATTTCTGGTTGACATGGATGAGTTGGTCTGAAGGGTCTATTTCCATGCTGTACAACTCTATGACTCGAAATGTGTTATTTTGGCGTTGAAACAGGATTTGTCATCGAGACATGATGAAAAAAAACTGATGTTTCATTTCTGAATGTACAAACATTAATGTCTTTTAAACATTCTGCAGTGTTTTCCAGTAAAATCTTAAAAACCTTTTCCAGTCACATAATATGTTAAAAGAAAGAGTTGAAGCCAATTCATTTGACAATGTTGAGACATTTTCAAGTGCGCACATCAGTCAATTCAATATTAAAGAGTGACAATTAGAGCTATGTTTCCAAATGTTGCATCAAGAAAGAAATAATAGTTTGTACAAATGGAGCACCTTTCACAATATCAGGTGAACACAAAATCTTTTATAATAAATGAAGTGCTCTAGAAGTGTAGTCACTGTTATAATATGGGAAAGACTACAGTGAATTCACACAGAGCAAGTTCTGACAAACAGCAAGAGGTAAAAAACAGATAATCTGCTTTTAGGTGTTGATCTTGGGATAAATTGCAACCATACACACAGATAATTAAGTGTTGTTGGTTTGTTTCTTAGGTTAAGAAAGGCTATAAATTAAGGCTGATGCACAAACAGAATAGTTAATTGCCTACCAAAGTGTAAATACTTTATGAATATGACCAATACATCATATTTTAACAACATGTAATTCATACCATTGGTGGCTCAGTAGTTAGCACTGTTGCCACATAGCACCAGGGAGGAGAAAGTGAAGTCTGCAGATGCTTGAGTATCAGAGCTGAAAAGGTATTGCTGGAAAAGCACAGCAGGTCAGGATGAAGGGCTTATGTTCGAAACGTCGAATTTCCTGTTCCTTGGATGCTGCCTGACATAGCACCAGGGACCTGGATTGAATCCCACCCTATGGGTAACTACTTGTGTGGTGTTTGCACATTCTCCCCATTTCTGTGTGGGTTTCCTCCCAAAGCCCAAAGACACACAGTGGATTAGCCATGGAACATGTAGGGTGATGGGGTGGGATCCTCTTCAGAGGGTCAGTGTGGACTTGATGGGCTGAATGGCCTGCTTCCACACTGTAGTGATTCTATACATTACAATTTCTGCACGTATTTAGCTCTAGATTCTTTGGACAAAAATATTTGGCGGCAGGGCTGATTGACATGAGGAACTTTTACCTCCCAAAAGACTGGCAAAAGATGTTTGAGTGTATGACTTGATCTATGCCTGTTAATCACATATTTTAGCATGAAGGTTAGCTCAGGTTATAATCTTGAGACCTTTTTAAAGCAGAGTTGGTAAAAACAAAAGGCAGCATGATGTGTTTGGACCAGGCCATTTCAATCCTTGAATCAACTCTCTATTACCAAAAGGAAGGCCGCTTTCTGTCTGTTGAAAGGACTGAAATAAGACAAATTTTGGGGAGGTTTAACTTGGTTCGCAGGAGTGTTCAGCATAAAATCTCCTGGAATTTTGACATCAAATTGGCAAGAATTGCTCTGTTGAAAAATGACAATTAGGAGGCTGAAGTGGTTGCATTTCTGAACATGGGACAGAATTGGGGCTTGGGACTGAATTTTCCCTGCCTCTGAATGACATAGGCATTGGTAAAAAAAGTTGGGATAATACAGCAAGATTGAAAACGTGAGACTGTTATTGTCAAAAATGAGAAGTCTGATTCTGTTTGATGTTTTAATAGCTATTTGAGAATCTCACTGATAAATGGCAAGAGCTCTAATTGCACGCATTAAGATTTCACTGTTACTTCATCTTTGCTCATCTCCCAGGTACCAATGAAAAACTAGACGGCACCATTGGAGACGCCAAATTCAGCCGTTGGAGGAAAGCAAGGATTTACTCTGTAGTTGCTTCTTAAACCTGGCCTAATGTTGAGTATTTTTGGTGAATCCATTTTTTTTTCTTCAACGTGATCATTCTCATCTTGACAGACCTGAAAGAATCACGAATATTTTCAAATCAAACTGTTATAGCAACTCACTGCTGCTTGAATTAAAATCCAACTCAGGTAGATGGAATAAGAATGTCACCCAGCACTTCCATTCTGACTCCCTGGATTTTTCATATAATTTCTTCTTACTTGTTCATGTGACCACAGACCTTGAGATGATGGTCACAAGCCATCCTCTTCAACTGCTACAGCCCACGTGGTGTAGGGACACTGAGAGTGTTTGAACGGGAGTTCTAGGATTTTGACCGAGTGACAGTGAAGGAACTCAGGTTGGTGAGTGTGACTTGGAGGGAAGTTGCAGATGGATAGGATTCCCATGCATCTGCTGTCTTTGTTCTTCTAGTGGCATGGGTCATGAATTTAGATGGTGTTGGACGTAGTTAGACAGGGCTTGTATTCGTTGTCCATTCTACTTGCCCTGGCCAAGGCCAGGAGAAAGTAAGGACTGCAGATGCTGGAGATCAGAGTCAAACAGTGTGGTGCTGGAAAAGCATAGCCAATCAGGCAGCATCCGAGGAGCAGGAGAGTCGACATTCCAGGCATTAGCTCTTCATCAGGAATAAGCCCTTCATCTGTCCAAGGCCAGAACCAAATTAGCTGGGGATTTTCCTGGAATTCAACAGACCCATGAAAGAAGCCACCAACCTGAGAAGTGAATGTCAATTCTTTGAGTAGTCTTACATGAGAACTGGATCATTTAGTACAAAAGTACTGCTGGGATGGAGTACAAAAGGAAGGTGTGACAGGAACTGATTTCCTGTACTCCTTCCAGCTGCCTGAGGGAATGGTCGAAGAAATTTCCCAAACAACCTTAGCTCCAAGATGAGTGCAGGGTTTTGTTGTGTTTTTCATGTCTGAAAGGTGGGTGAAGATATCAGTATTTTGCCTCACACAATGTTGCAGGTTTGTGGGATATGCCGAATGGATCAAGGACTCTTCTGTGTCCATCATATCTCATATCTCTGAGCAGGCAAATTAATTTGCATGGATCCTTTTCCAAACTTACATCCCCAGTGCACAGCTTGGAGTACAATGTATAGAATGTAAACTGGGCATCTGACCCCAACACTGCTGAACCAGTTAAACTAAAATCAAGTCTTGAAACTTTCCTAGCACAAAGTTATAATTGTGTTCCCAGTTTACTTTAAAGCTACATGATTAGGAACAGGAGTAGGCCATTCAGCACTTTGAACTTGTTCCACCTTTCAATGAGATCTTAGCTGATTTGTTGCCTAACTCAATATACCTGCCATTGACTCATATCCCTTAATACATATAATAAAAGTTTATTTATCTTGAATTTAAAATTAGCAACTGATCTAGTATCAACTTCTATTTCTAGAGAAAAGTTCCAAATATCTACCAGTCTTTATGTGTAGGATTGCTTCCTAACATCACTCCTGAATGGTCTGGTCCTAATTCTCAGACTATTCCCCAACGAGTGGGAATAGTTTATCTTTATCCACCCCATCTTTTACTGTTAATATCTTGAAGACTTCAAAGAAATCGTCCCTTAACTTTCTGAAATGATATATCTTGTTTTTTTTCTTCCTACCTGGTATTGAGCAGGAAGCCATTTAATTGTTTCCCTTTGAAACTCCCTTCGAAAGTTCGATTTAATAAGTTGAGTACATGTGGGACAGAGGTACAACAATTATTGGGTTTACAAATATGATACTGATGAATAAAAATATGCTTAATCTGGAACAGGATTAAAAATATTATATCCATTCTTTAAAAAGTTAAAAAAGACAATGTCTGAAGTAATACTTTGCTATGAGTTTTCATTAAATAGATAAAGTGGAGGAAATCTGGCACTTTTTAAGACCAAATGCAGATTATATATGGCCTTAAAGCAGCACACAGCCCAAGGCACTTTGATTGTTTTCTTGAGGACATTTTATATTAATTTGGCATCAACAATAACAAACTGGTTTTACCTTAAACTCTTTGTTAACAATGTGCTTGCACAAGCACAGTGATTCAGTACTCATTAAAGAAAGTGAAAAAAAAACTCTAATCCAAAAGTCACCAGAAAATTCAATATCAAGTTGTCTTTTTGATCCAAGTGTTAAAATGGGTTGAAGATAATATTAACCTGAGCTGTGGGAAAACAGCTCTACTAGACTGATCCAGTTTTATAGGAATCTGGTCAGGTGTACTGCCTGCTATACCACACATTTACAAAAACATGAAAGATCAAAGACCAGAAATGTTAACTCTGTCTCTTCAGATGCTGCCTGAGCTGCTGAGTGTTTCCAGCAATATATTTTCCTTTTGTTGTTCTATCCAATGAAAATGATGGGAACAATGTTGGGAGTGTGTTGCTGGAAAAGCACAGCAGGTCAGGCAGCATCCAAGGAGCAGGACAATCGACATTTCGGGCCGGAGTCCTTCATCAGGAACAAACATTCTGTGCAACACACTCTCAAATCTGACCTCCAGCATCGGCAAACCTCTTTATCTCCTCCATGACGGGAACAGTGTCAGTGTAACTTTGGGAATCTGAGATTCTGGATTTTTCCTTAGATACCAGGGGACTATTTGCAGAATCAGTTTCATCAGTGTGGTTCCCAAATGGAATCTGAGAACTAAGTTCAAGTATTAAGGTGACATTAAAGTTTACAAGAACAGCCCCTTTAGCTCTTTGCCTCTAAACTCTCTCCCACACCTTCTGCTTGGATGAGAATTATGAATCTCGGTAGTGACCACAGGCCTCTGCTGAGGGTGATTAATTAAATAAGGTCATGTCAATGCAATGTTTTATTGTATACAGGCTGTAGAAGGAACAGAGATGACAAGCCAAATTATAAATCGACAAGTTTTTCTTAATTATAATGCACAGGTCAATAATTCTGCACACTACTGCCTGTGTAATGTTAGAAACCCAGTCTGTCTGGAGTAGAGCTTCAATTAGAGCCATCACCATTCTGACCTTCCAAAGGGTCAGGTTCTGAACAAGGTGGCAAGTCGGACACTTGATATTGATTGAACGCTTTCACTGACACTGCCATCCAAGAGTATTGGGCAAGGTTCAGCTGGGAAATGTCACACACCGAGTGGAAAGGGTTGGATGACAGGAGGCCAGTTAGATCAACAGGCAAATGTGAGCGGCCTTTCTACATATTCCCTTGACCCTGTTCCCTCGACCACCTATTGGAAAATTCAAAGTCAATATGAACATTGTGGCACATATGACATGATCTGAGAGTGCAGACCAAACCTCTCCTCTAAACAGACTGAAAGGGATGGACAGCTCACATGATCGAGTTCAGAATTTTGCCAGGATCATGTCCCTTTCTTGTGATGCCCATAGGAACATATATATGAACAAATGATTTAGGGGCAAGAGTAAGCTGCTTGTGTCCTTGAGCTTGCTTGGCCATTCAACAAGGTCATAGCTGATCTTGTTACTCCATATTCCCACCTACTACCAATAACCTTTCACCCCTTGAAGGGTCTAAACCAGTTACCCATCCAACACAACCTTTCACTCAGGCTGAGGGTTTGGTGATATTTTTGGTAGACAGACTGATTAAGTATGATTGCATTGCTACTCCCCACCTCTCTGTTACAAACTTATGTCATCATCTTCTTCAGATTGGTTAACTGCTTCTAAACAAAGATGAGACAAAATTAGACATGAAGAGTTCAGCCCTTGTCTTTGGTTGGTGCCATTAGTGCACTGTTTCCCAATTTTCTTCCCCCTTTGTGACCTCATTTTAAAAGCATGCATTTTTCACGGTCCCTTGCTGACAGTGGGGACATGTTAGAGATGGAATACAGCAATTATAATGTGGTCAGTCTCAGTAGCAACCATTGTTATCCAAACATTCAGTCTGCAACCACATCTGGGGTGCCCACCCCAACTTGGGAAGGCTTGTATTAGTGCATTAAATGGCAATGACATATCATTTTATTTGGTCTTTATTTATGTATTCAATAACTTTATTTCAGGTTTTCTATCTGCTTCCCTAATGAAAGAGATACAGTTTTACAGGTGACCATAATCCACCAAGAAGTCACCAGGTGGACATTATTCATGTGTCAGCTTCACCAATGAGTTTATGTTTGCCAATTTCATTTCAAGGCATCAATCACAAGCCCATCTCCCCTGATGTCCACATATGTGTGAGCACAAGTAATCAGTAAGAACCCAGCTTCATGCTCCCAGTACACAGAACCCTAACTCTATCCAACTGCCAACTTGGTAGAAATGACGTAATTGAACCTGGCATTAAAACAGAGCCTGCTTGATCCTTATTGATTTGTACAGCAGAGACATTAGGAGAGCTATTTTGCACCTCTCAGCATTTTACTGTCATCAGGTAAATTAATGAAAAATAATAAAACCTTCATAAAACACACACAACCTTCAGCAAACATGAATACTCATCAGAAAAGGAGGGCCTTGACGATATAATCCTCAAACATCTGGAAACTTGAATTCACCTTCCTTTCTGAAGTCATCGTTTGAATTAGCTGGTCTTCCTATGCCTTTCCTTCTCAGTTAATTGTGTGGACCATCTTCACATGTCGCTTATTTTAAACTGTTGAGTTGCTTCCTACGTTCCTTGGCTTCCCCCTTTTGTCAATAAGGCTTTGTTTACTGTGCAGACAGAATTTACAGAGGCTTCACAACTCCAGCTGTCAGGAACACATGGGTCTAAAATCCTTGACTGCCTCTCTCCTTTTAATACATCATTTGTCTCCAGTGTCAAACTTGATCTTGTTTGAAAGGTCAAGTGCCTCACATCTAATTGTTGAGTTGATAATTTGCTTTAATTGCATCTTGCAATTAATTGCTTGACTTAATTTACTGCCAGTTGTTTTACTGCATTTGCAAAATCAAATGAGTTTATGTTAATGCTTGGCATTTCTACTCTTAATTACCCAAATATCCTTAATACTCAACCAGCATAAAGTCAACTTTGAGATGCTTTAATAAGACGTGGAATTGTGAAAGTGACTTCCTGTCACCAGAGTCTGAATATAGTTTGAAATGTCATGATAACAACCTCAGTATTAATCTAGAGCCTCTGATTAATTTTCTGATCATCTGATTCTGACCAAACTTGAAGTTCAGGTCAAGGGATCATTATACTTAACGGAACTCCAGAGGTAATCAGCAAAAGAAGGTAACCGATCATTAAACTCAGGACGTTCTTTTTTTTTGAAGAATTGCTTTGACATTTATACGATTTAGTTTCAAAAGGGCCACAGATAGTGTAATAATTACTTAAAAAAATTGGTGACCATGATTGTTAGGTCACATGACATTGCATGGACATGGGAAGGAAATTTCATATTCAGTAGGAAGCAGACACCAGAATGATAATCAAGAGAGACAGATCACAAAGTTCAAGCATTAATTAACCAAGACATCATTGAGTTGGAAATGAAAGTCAAAATGTGGTCATAATGTTAACCTGGTTATGAAATCTTTGTTGTTATTTTCAGCAGATATTTCCTAACCTCCATCTTGAACACATGTTGATATATATTCGGTACAACTTCTTCACCCAAGAAGAACTAAAATAAAAATCATCCAGGCACAAAGAGGAAAAAGCAAGAAAGTTTAGAAGAAGGAGCATAGGCAGCAGCCTGGAAGATTGAAGCTGAGAAAATTGAAATGAACAATTTATATTTGTGCCTTTAGTATAATAAAAACATATAAGATTGTTTAAAAGAAAATTTTGAAGGTTATTAGGGTAGATTGCCAGCGCAGAGTCAGAGGTTTGGTTTTTATGGAGGGTGTTAAAGGGAGAAAGAGCAGTAGTGAGGCAGAGAGGTATCAGAAGAAATCCAGAGCTTAGAACCTCAGTAGCTGAAGCCACAAATACAATTGATCAATGTGAAGCAATTAAATGTAGGACTACTCAAGACCAGAAAGATAAACACTGAGAGGAAGTGACTGGAATTGAAATGCAAGCAATGGGCGGCACGGTGGCACAGTGGTTAGCACTGCTGCCTCACAGCGCCTGTAGACCCGGGTTCAATTCCCGACTCAGGCGACCGTCTGTGTGGAGTTTGCACGTTCTCCCCGTGTCTGCGTGGGTTTCCTCCGGGTGCTCCGGTTTCCTCCCACAGTCACAAAGATGTGCGGGTCAGGTGAATTGGCCATGCTAAATTGCCCGTAGAGGTAGGTAAGGGGTAAATGTAGGGGTATGGGTGGGTTGCGCTTCGGCGGGTCGGTGTGGACTTGTTGGGCCGAAGGGCCTGTTTCCACACTGTAAGTCTAATCTAAGTCTAATCTAAACTGAGAAGAAAGTGAGAGAAAAAAAAGCCTCAGATGATAAAACTTTCTCAAGCAAACTGCAACATGCACCAACACAGAGACCTAGGCCCAAGGCTGGTTGGAATTTTGTCTTAGTATTTTAAGAGTGTGTTATCAGCAATTAATGCATTTCCTGAAGACTTGCCTCCCTGGTAAAGACTCAAAGTCTCGGGGGAATGGAGGTTGGAACACAAGTTATAGATGTGAGGCCAATTGCGACAAATATGAAGTTGGAAGTGAACTTCTGCTCCTCCGGTTTCACATAGAGCAGATAAAAAACATATCTATCACTCATGGCCATGGGTGCTGTAGGAAGAGTCTTGCTGAACTGTTGGTTAAGTGCAAATGAATCCTGAACAGAACAGGCCCAATGAAAATGGACACAACCTATATCACAGGCAATCCTTGGATAGGAAAGTTTTGCTGGAATATGTTGTGTGAATGGATTCCCAGAAAAGAGGTTCTGCGAAAAGTAAATTGAGCAACAAAGTGAAACGCAACAATATTTTTGCAAAAGCAGAAGGATAAAGGTGCATCAGCAAAGAGAATAAAAAACTCAAATTCATGAAGGAAATGGAAATAGAGGAAAAGAAATCAAACAATATACAACAAGACATAAATTAAGTTTGAAACAATTGCATGACTCCACCTTTCTGATTTCCAAATTTTGCCTGAACTCCATTAACAATTTCCAAATGTTCAACCACTTTATATTTACGATTCTTAACAATGTGTTGGGCTCCTATTCTTGCCCAGGTGCATTCTCACTAGAATGTGGTCACAACAAAATATATTAGAAAACTTACAAGGAAATAGAGAAGAAAACCATTGTAATCCACAGGAAAAAGTCTGGTCATGATCTGGGAATACTGGACTTGACAAGTGATTTCCTCTCCACAACATTAAATTTATTTTACGAATTGTCTACATCGGAGCTCTCCGAGTATGTCAGGTCACAGCTTTGCAAAGTCGGGAAGATTAATGTGATAACACTGAAGTAAGTGATAATCTTATATTTTATCATGTTAACATTAGGGAAGCAGGCCATTCGGGCCAACTGCTCTATGTTGTAATTTATGTTCCATGTGCGCTTCCTCTCACCCCTCTCCACCTAACCCTATCAGTATACCTTTCTATGCTTGCTCCCTCATGTACTTAATTACTTTTCCCAATTGTGTTGTTACTATGTGAATCAACCAATCCGTGCGGTAGCTGGTTCTCATTCTAACCAAACTCTGGGTAAATAATTTAGGAATATTTCACAAACTACAATACGGGACTTTGTCTCAGGTCTTCACTGTTCAGCTGGTAAGAAATAATCTTCAACTTCCACCGGACTTAATAAGTTACCTTCTGTAATCAAACTCAGTAAAAAGCAGGCACATGTCACCAAACCTGTTAATGAATTAATGCTGCATCAAGAGTTTCTCTAAACTTTAAAGTCATTTCCTCTTGTTAAATTAGGAATTACTTTTGTAAATGGACCTGCCAACCTCTCGTAACTTGGTGTGTAACTTACTGCAAGTTCCTTTACGTTCAAAATGATATTAACCGCTTTTCACCAAACTAACTTGTTGTGCAAGAAATATGTATCTGCATGCACTGATTTTGCCACACCATGTGGTGAAATCTGTATTTCCTTTCCACTTATTTTTGTCCCCCTCAGGACCTGGCACACAAACAATTGAAGAAGGTTTTGCATGAGGTGGCACTATCTATGACAGTGACCTGCAAATTAAGATGGCTACTGATGGAACCAAATCACCATTTAAAACACTTCTACTGCCACTGGCTATCCTTTAAATAACATGGAGACAACCTCCAAGATCTCTACAGAAAAGGTGCAAAGTCAACTGGTCTGATCTGCAGAACAAAGCATTACTAAGTAATTCAATTCCTCTCCATCTCCAATAAGAGTACAATACAAACAGCTGGTATTATTTAGTGATTTATTCTCTTTTAAAAAAGTAGGCCAATGTCTTGAAGAATGGGGGAGGAAAGCAAGTTGGCACTGAGGTTGGGACCACTTATTGAAGTATTTCCCCACTCAAGATTCATCAGTGGTACCCACAAATGTCAAAATCAGGTGAGAGAATAATAATTTTATCTGTTAGAAGACTCAAACTTTGCAGCCAAGAGGAACAAGACAGTTCATTCAAATTCTAAGGCAGATGTCATCATCAGCACCTTTCCCTCACCCCAAATCCCTCCCCAAAACTCACTGCAATGCCCCCTCCTGAGCCTACTCATCAGCCTGTGCTTGAAATGCAGGCAACCCAGCTTTTATGACTGCATTCAAGGGGATTCCTATGGAGGAGCAACCAGATTCTGTGGCTTATGAATGTGTTATTGTGCTCGAAGGGTCAATTTATAACAATGCTCATTAATCTTCATTCTGCTGCACCCTATTAGTGCAGGACCAAGTCCCAGAACTAATATCTAATTTCCTGTGTTGGCGGGTTTCGAGAAGATTTGTAGCTCAGGTTGAGGTTCTTTATGTAGGTTAGCTCGCTGAGCTGGAAGGTTCGTTTTCAGACGTTTCATCACCATACTAGGTAATGTCATCAGTGAGCCTCCGGATGAAACACTGGTGGTATGGCCCGCTTTCTATTTATGTGTTTAGGTTTCTTTTCGGTTGGTGATGTAATTTACTGTGGCAATGTATTTTCCTGTGGTGATACCATTTTCTGTTCTTTTTATCACAGGATGGTAAGTAGGATCCAAGTCAATGTGTTTGTTGATAGAGTTCTGGTTGGAATGCCATGCTTCTAGGAATTCTCACGCCTGTCTCTGTTTGGCTTGTCCTAGGATGGATGTGTTATCCCAGTCGAAGTGGTGTCCTTCCTCATCTGTATGTAAAGATACTACTGAGAGTGGGTCATGACTTTTTGTGGCTAGTTGATGTTCATGTATCCTGGTGGCTAGTTTTCTGCCTGTTTGTCCAATGTAGTGTTTGTTACGTTCTTGCACGGTATTTTGTAAATGACATTAGTTTTGCTTGTTGTCTGTAGAGGGTCTTTCAAGTTCATTAGCTGTTGTTTTAGTGTGGTGGTAGGTTTGTGGGCTACCATGATGCCAAGAAGTCCGAGTAGCCTGGCAGTCATTTCTGAGATGTCTTTGATGTCGGGGAGAGTGGCTTGGGTTTATGGACATGTTTTGTCTGCTTGTTTGGGTTTGTTGCTGAGAAATTGATGGACTGTGTTCATTGGGTACCTGTTCTTTTTGAATACACTGTATAGACCTCTTGGCATCATGGTAGCCCACAAACCTACCACCGCACTAAAACAACAGCTAATGAACTTGAAAGACCCTCTACAGACAACAAGCAAAACTAATGTCATTTACAAAAAACCTTGCAAGAACTGTAACAAATACTATGTTGGACAAACACTATGTTGGACAAACAGGCAGAAAACTAGCCACCAGGATACACGAACATCAACTAGCCACAAAAAGACATGACCCACTCTCACTCATATCCTTACATACAGATGAGAAAGGACACCACTTCAACTGTGACAACACATGTATCCTAGGACAAGCCAAACAGAGACATGCACAAAAATTCCTAGAAGTATGGCATTCCAACCGGAACTCTATCAACAAACACATTGACTTGGATCATATATACCACCTCCTGAGAAAAAGAACAGGAAATGGCACCACCACTGGAAATAAAATCACCACAGGAAATGACATCACCCACCCAAGGAAACCTAAACACATAAATAGAAAACGGGCCATACCATCAGTGCTTCATCTGGAGGCTCACTGATGCCATTACCTAGTATGGTGATGAAACGTCTAAAAATGAAACCTTCCAGCTCAGCGAGCAAATCTACATCCATTATCTAAATAAAAGCAAATTACTGCCGATGCTGGAATCTGAAACCAAAAGAGAAAATGCTGGAAAATCTCAGCAGGTCTGGCAGCATCTTTAAGGAGAGGAAAGAACTGATGTTTCGAGTCTTACTGACTCGTTATCAAAGCTTTGACAAAGGGTCAGTTAGACTCGAAAAGTCAGCTCTTTTCTCTCTTTACAGATGCTGCCAGACCTGCTGAGATTTTCCAGCATTTTCTCTTTTGGTTTTACATCCATTATCTCCTGTGTCTTATAAATATACTTGATTTTCTTTCTGTCACATTTATGTTCTACTTCATGCATTATATCATTTTTATTAGTTAACCATCGCCAGTATGCCATTTAGACAATTTAAATGCCATTCTATTTCTTCTGTTGTATGTTTAGCTGTTGTGTATTTCTCTCCATTCCCTTTTGTCCAGATCCTTTTGCGGGCAGCATGGTGGCACTGCTGCCTCACAGCGCCAGAGACCCGGGTTCAACTCCCGCCTCAGGCGACTGACTGTGTGGAGTTTGCACGTTCTCCCCGTGTCTGTGTGGGTTTCCTCCAGGTGCTCCGGTTTCCTCCCACAGTCCAAAGATGTGCGGGTCAGGTGAATTGACCATGCTAAATTGCCTGTAGTGTTAGGTAAGGGGTATGGGTGGGTTTCGCTTCGGCGGGTCGGTGTAGACTTGTTGGGCCGAAGGGCCTGTTTCCACATTGTAAGTAATCTAATTTAATCCCTTACCTTCATTTTTCATATTTCAGTTCTAACAAAGTGTGCAATACTCATCGTGTTAAATGACTCAGATTCTCCTTTGACAAAGGTTACTTCACCTCTTGATTGTCCCCAGCATGTTCTGACCTCTTGAGAATTGCACAACACTTCATCATAATTAGCGTGTCACCAAGGAGACAGTTAAGCTCTGGTTAATGTTTTTAGTTACTGACGATCAAGGTTCTATCCATGTGTTAATATGGATTCCAAAAGTCAAACAAAATAATCCTTTGAGTACACTTTGCACTAATAGGTCCTTTTACTTCACAATCATGACATGTCATTGTATACATTACAAAAAATAAACTTTTTTAAAAAACACCCTCTTCAAGTATGTTAGGGCCCACCTCTGGAACTTTTCCAGTCATTTTTTCCTAACCAAATAACCCACCTTTGAATAAAACTGGTAAGCAAGAACTCCTTGCTCCCTCAATAAAGGCAAAATCCTGCAAATACTGCAAATCTGAAATAAAAATTGAAAGTGCTGCAGAAACTCAGCAGATCAGGCAGTATCTACGGAATGAAAAATAAAACTAACCCTTCGAGTCCAATATGACTAATTCCTAAATTGGGCTCTTCCTTTTTTGTAAAGCACTAGCTTTAACATACAAAAGCACCTTTCCAAGGCATCTCAAATTTTCCCAGACTATACAGACATTTGAACCTTCCCATTTCATACTTCAACTTTGTTTCAAGGAGATATTTAGGATTCTGAGCTTGACAACAATGGATAGGGAAAAGACTTTGAGTGACAGAGTTATGGTTTTTATGTTCAGATAAAGCTGATCAGACTGAAGTGTTCTACCTCACAAGGATTTGAAAAATCAGGGGATACAAATTTACAAAATGAAGAAATTGGAAGTGAAAATTAAATGATTGGATAAAGGTTATTATACTCTGGCTTCTTTTACCAATTATAATGTAATGCTTTTGTCTTTTATAATTCAGAATATCTCAAAGATACATTTAGCTCTGTATGTCAGTGTTTGTGTTCCCTTTGCCTCTGATATCTGAAAACATATTGCACTGTCCTGAAATAATGTTAGAAACAACTTCTGGTTGTTTATTAAGATATTAGATAGTAGCAGCAAAATTATACTATTTTATCATAGTAGTACACTTTACCACTTTCCCATAAGATAGAACATTATAAATAGTTTCACAGCACAATATTAAAAGTAGACTCACATATTGCTAATGATGTGATTCTTCAGTCTTTCTTATACCATTTACAGCAGCTAGATTAAAGTTTAGATTAGAGTGGTGCTGGAAAAGCACAGCAGGTCAGGCAGCATCCGAGGAGCAGAAAAATCAACGTTTCAGGCAAAAGCCTTTCATGAGGAATGTACCTGACTTATGCGATCCTCTTCACATATTCCAGCCTGCTAACCTCATATCAAAGGCTCCAGTTTTAACACATTCATTCAAAAGACAGTAATTGGTAAATTCTTCCAGATCAGTACCTGAGGCTTTGCGAAAGACTGAAAGAAAGATTTGCACTTTATATAGTATCTTTCAGGAGGTCAGAATATTCAAAAGTACTTTACAGCCAAGGAGTATGCTTAATTTATTAAAGTGTTTTTGGAATTTCTAACATTATTGTACTCATGTACCTTTATACGATGCCTCTGACAAAGGAAAATGTCCATTTTCATGGAATCGCTACAGTGTAGAAGCAGGTCATTCAGCCCATTGCATCCAGACTGCCCCTCCGAAGAGCATCCCACCCAGCCTGGCCTATCTCTGTAGCCCTGCATTTCCCTTTTTTTTTCCATGTAGCCTGCACATCCCTGGACATGATGGGAGATTTAATATGGCCAACCCACCTAACATGCACATCTTTGGACTGTGGGAGGAAATCATAGCACCCAGAGGAAGCCCAGCCAGACAAAGGGAGTACGTGCAAACTCCACACAGACAGTTGCCTGAAGCTGGAATGAAACCCTGGTCTCTAGCATTGTGTTGCAGCAGTGCTAACCACTGAGCCACCATACCACTCCTTTTGTCTGAAGTGACTTGAAGATTGAATGCATCTTTCATGTTTTAGATATATAAACAAAATACAACGGTAGTACCAACACAGGCCGGCATGAAGCAGAAACCTCAAAGCACTGTTCGGGTCTAGTTGGTACAATATTTGGATACAGCCTCTTTGGTGTCAAGGCCTGCACCTGCAGTTTACCCACATCAAAACATTTTCACAGCTATTTTTATTCTAGGTGCAAAAAATAATAGCTTTGACTTCCTGTCCCTCAGACATATGCAGGAAACATTTGTGACACTGTTTGGAATGTGACTTCCTGTTAACCAACAAATGTCGTTGCACCCAGTGTAAATTACTTTTGGATTCCATTGTAGGAATAAACCATGTCAGAGAAATACTGTGTAGTCAAACACTTGCTCGGACCGATTTGATTTATTTTTCTGCTTCCTCTCAATCATTGCGTTCAAAAGCACTGTATTCGTTTGCAGGTTCGATTCTGATTGGAACTTCATTTACTCTTGTGTTTAAATGTCACGTGAATTCTCATGAGCACTTGTATAATATAGTTCAATGGATCTTCCAGACTTCAGACTCTGCTATTGTGATTACAAATAGATAAAGCTGCACTAGACAAGATTGGTGATACTATGCCTTGTATGATTTTGTTGTTATACATGTAATGTGCTTGGATGTACACACTGGTACTTGGTACAGGTGTGAAACTGATGTAAAATAGTACATCATGCCCACCCCTTGACTGATCAACCATGACTAAGTGCCTGGCTCTGTGTCTGTACTAAAATGTAAACCAAGGCAGAAGCACTGTGAGCCTGTTAAGTGAGGGTGCAAAGAAAAATAAAGACCAGGCATGGGAAGTCAAGTTAAGGCAAGAAAAGTAGGTACAAAGTGAGTGTGTGCTAAGCTAGTGAGTAAGGAGCTCTGCAATGCATCTTCATTAAATCAATGAAAGGGTGTCCGTCCCTGCGGGCAAAGTGTCCTGGCAGTAACATTTCATGATAGTGTTAGTGCATTCCAACGTACCGCATTGAAGTGTATAACCATACCATAAGTGGATCAGATGTGTGACATGATAGTGCAGTGAGGCTGGTGCGTGTCAGAAATCAATGTCCATGGATGTGGAGTGCAAGTAGTCACTGGCCATAGAGTGAAATACTGTTCCAGTGTGGAGGTCTAGAGAAGCAAGTGATGAGCTGGAGTCACCAGAAACCTACATTGTCTGACTGTCATGACAGGAACTCTATATTAAAAGGTAAGAGAGTGGGACACTACATACTAATCAGGGTGATTATGAGCAATAATCCATGCAAAAAGGCCTCTCTGTCCAATCCTGAACAAGAATCTCATATTGCAGATCAACATTTGGTTAGAAAGTGTGAATATTTGCTGGACTTCTCACCTGATTTTTCCAACACTCTTGCAATGGCTCATGTCATTCAGGGGCTGGGAAAGCGACAGCCATCATGATGATTAACTAGTTCACAGATTCCCTGCAGTGTAGAAAGATGTTGTCCGGCTCATCGAGTCTACAGCGACTCACCCAAGAGCATCCCATCCAAACACACTCTCCCCCACCTTTACCATGGCTAAATACCTAACCTGCACATCATGGGATAATTTAACATGACCAATCCATCTAACCTGCACGTCTTTGGACTGTGGGAGGAAGTTGAAGCACCTGACGGCAACCCATACAGACACGGAGAGAACATGCAAACTCCACACAGATAACTGCCCAAGGCTAGAATCGAACCCAGGTCTCTGGCGCAATAAGATAGCCACGCCAACCACTGAGCCACTGAATTAGCTAGGGTCTTTGATGAGACATCAGGCTCAGCTTAAAGGCAATCACCGAAGCATTGGCTATATTCAAAATATACCGTACAACTCTTGGAGACCGATCTGCAGCTCTCCACAACTCTGGACCTCGCTTCCCAGAAATAGTCTTTTATATTCTGATAGGTTGAGCTCAGTTAACCCTTGTGACGGCAGTTAACCCTTTCAGTGATTAACTTTATATTACAACTGTCTGCTGTGTACCAAATTTAATGCCATATTTACTAGCCATCAAAAAAAATGAGCTAATTGATAAACTAATGCACAGTTACTGACGGGAATAAGAATCACAGCACGTGAAAACTTCTCAAGAGTTTAGAATTCAGCAGAATTAGAACGAGATTGCCAACAATCTGGCCGGGGGGAAGGGCGGAGGCTTGACAGCTATTTATGCTAAATATTTTTTTCTAGAGGGCAAGCTGTTACATGAATGTATCACGCTGCTGAATCGAATAGTGTTCTGTCACATTTGCCACATTGTACAAAGACTCAGTTTTGTCTTAGAATTCGGAGGCACAATCCCTTGTGCTGTAAGAATTGAAATCCCACGCAAGGTCAGTAGCGTATTAATGCCACGCAACTTAATCTTGGCCCAGAACTAACATAGCTTTGCAAATATTGATTCCCTGGTATTTTGTTCAGCACCTTAATAAATCCACCTGCTGTTTTCACTGAGTCATGTTGTGTTTCCGCCGTTGGATGTATTTGTGAAGTCAAAACACTGTTCTGATCGCCCAATGTTTCCATTTCACTCAGTGGTTTAAAACACATCCCCTTCCTCTGGTAATAAACACAGTATTTACTTCCGAACACTAAGTCATTTCCTCACCCAGAAATCAGGGCCAGGAATTTCCTGAACTGTTCTCAGTTGCCGTAACTTTGCCCGAAGTATGGCCCCAAACCTTCAATTGCAGCGTAATTGGAGGGATTCCAATGAACTTCCCGGCCGTACGTGTGATGTTATAGTTTATGTTTACTTCTGTTGGTTTTTAAAATCTGTTTTTAAAATCAAATTGATTCTCAATGTCACAAAGGGAGAAATTGAATTTATATAGCACCTTTCACAAACTCAGGACATTCTAAATGATTTGTAATGAATAGAGTACCCTCCCTGTGTCACTGCTATAATATTATTGAAACGCAGCAGTTTATTTGCTCGTGGTGAGCTCCCATGACCAATAGTTAAATATGCTCAGTTTTATTAGCGAGGCAACCTTCAGGAGAATCAGGGTCCCAATTTAATTCTTCACCTAATAGATGGTGTTGTCTTATGTCCCACATTCGGTGTGTCAGTATATCTTTAAGATCCATGACCATGATATTATCTCTTTTTGTGACACGTGACCTGAGGGTATAAAGGTCTCAGACTACACCTTAACTGGGACCACTTGAAGCATGCCACACTGAGGAAACCTGCCACTGTGTGTATACCCTAATAGCTTAATGTTAGCCTGTGAATGTAATACTAATTAGCTGTGACAAATATCTGTTGGATCTTTCATACCTATGAGATTGCTTACAGTGTGGAAACAGGCCCTTTGGCCCAACAAGTCCACACCGACCCTCCGAAGAGCAACCCACCCAGACCCATTCCCTTACATTTACCCCTTCACCAACACTACGGGCAATTTAGCATGGCCTATTCACCGAACCTGCACATGTGGGAGGAAACCAGCACACCCAGAGGAATCCCACACAGACACGGCAAGAATGTACAAAACTCAACGCAGCCAATTGCCCAAGACAGGAATTGAACCCAGGTTCTGGTGCTGTGAGGCAGCAATGCTAACCACTGAGCCACCCTTTGTTACCCATGCCCTTGTTTCTTACGTGACATAAGCATTCTTGTAAAGATACCCAGCTAGACCAAAAATGTGCAGGCTAAGTGGATTTGCCATGGTGAATGCAGGGTTATGGGGATAGGTTTGGAGGGCTGGGTATAGGTGGGATGCTCTATAGAGGGTCAGTGTGGACTTAATGGCCTACTTCCTCAAGAAAGGGATTCTGCTCTGAGGAAAAATGCACATCAGATTGTAGGTTCACAGTGATATCTGTTCAATACTACACTGAAGTGTCTGCCTGGATTTTGTGCTTATCTATTTCGAGTGAAAGTCTGGAAGCTAAACTCCAACCTTGGGGTTGCAAAAGGGTTATAAATATATATTTTGTTGATATTTAAATTCAAAGTACCTCACAAAAAGGAAGTTTATCTTCTTGGCTGGATTCCAGCTCCACAATTTCTGTCTGTTGCTGTTATACCTATGAAACCGGCCCAATATCTTTGTGCAGCTTCATCAAAAACTCATTGAGGATTCTCAGCAACAATAATTAATGAAGTCCGAACAGAAGAAAACTCCAAGAATGCTGCAGCAGTCGAAAGCATCACAGGAGTGAATTTTACTCACCACATTGCAGCTTGTTGTGTTGTCGTTGTATTAGTTCCACTTGACAACAACTGGAGCACATTCTGACAAAGCATTGAATTCAGGTGCATAACTCAATGAACGAGCCAGATATTTAACAGTGAGGGAAAGATTTTATCATCTAATAAGATCCAAAGAGAACTTATGGAATGAGTGAACAAGTGATGAATGTATTGACAAACTAGTTGTATAAATATGGAGAGCTAGTAACTCATGGGATGGGTATTTTATGGAGTGTGGTTAATTGAAGTAAAACTCTCACATAAAAGTGTGGACTTGAACTCTGTTCAAAACATATTTTTCTTCTACTATGTAACATTGGCAGCAGAAGATGGTTGAGTCAAAATATAAAGTTTCTGGGTATGATAACCCACCCCTCTTTTCAGCAAATGAGCCTTATGACCAATGGAATAATCAGGTTAAATTGTGGACCAAGATACTTCTTTACTAAAGCAGAAACAAGGTATACCCTTAATACTTATGTATAGAGAAGCAGGATAAGAAGCAAAGTTTTTATTGAATTGAGTCTAATGTTTCGAACATAGCTGAAAGTTTTCACAAATTGTTACATTTTGTGGGTAAAATTTATCTAAAAGCTGATTTTGTTGACTGCTCATGAGGCATGGTCAGCTTTTGATAAATTTAGAAAGGTTAAGAATAGTACCATGCAATATGGAATTCAGTAGATTGTATGCAAGAGCATTAAAGTCATTAGATTGTGCCAAAGTGTCAAATAAAAACAGAAATCTTTGTTTTGACAGAAGTTAAATTTTTATACAATCACACACAGCTAGAGAAAATATTGAAAGCATTAAAAATATTTTAGGAAATTATTTCTTTCCAGCAACACTTACAGCATATAAAGAGTCAGTGATGCAACAGAAAATGGAGGACACTATATTAATTAAAATGTCTAGACTGTCTTGGTACAGGCAATGGTACAAAAGGGGAACGGTAACTAAGAGAAATGAGAATGGTAAGCTATTGATAATTTTGAAAAGTCAAGAGAATTTGGGATTTGCAATAATGGCATAATCTCAGAAATGCTCAGGGGGTGTAGTCAAGCAATGTGATTCAAAGTACATCATACTGTGAACCATACAAATGGTATAATAGCATGTTCAAAGGAAAGATGATACGAAAAATTTAAGGGAAGAGAATGGAAATACAGATCAAAGAGAGGATATCGCATTAGTTACAAAAACTTTCACCCCAGCAATGAATATGTTGGTGGCAGAGTTTTTCAATTATGCAGTACTCAACAGTGGATGCACATCTGCAATGTGTGAATAGAATGGCTAAAATGCTACATAGATTGTCTGAGCAATAAGTTTGGGACAAGAGTAGGGAATTTGGCAATTCCACCGTTTTAGATTTGGGGATGATAACATTAAAATCTTTGAAAGGAGTCACCATTTCTTGTAAAATATCTGGAATCATTTGTTTTATTAACATGGATGAAATGGCAAATAAAATAACTTTGTTATTAAATGATGAAGAAAGCACAAATTGAACTAGCTGTGCAAAACAACAAAGCTAAAATTTGTGTATTTGAAATTTATACAATCAGAATATTATGATTCCTTTAATGGAACCTAACCTCCAACTAAAAGAGAATAAAGATGTGTTGTGGGCATGAGAGGTTAGAAATTTAGAAGGCAATTGTGTTAAAATTACATAAGCAATTTGCCCCTCAAGCATCTAAAAGGTTAAACATTTTAGTTCAAGTTGCAGGAATAAGGGTTGGGAGGTATGATAAGTTCAGAGAAGAATAGCAGACCTATTTGATCAGTAGTTCATTGCCATAAAGTCTCTCCTTGAGCACCACTAGCAATACTGCAACAGCACTTCTACTTTTATAAAAGGCACCTAAGAATTTGTCAGAATTGAGAGCGTGGTGCTAGAAAGGCTTAGTAGTTCAGGCAGCATCTGAGTAGCAGGAGAATTGACGTTTCAGGCATAAGCCTGATTCCTGATGAAGGGTGTATGCCCGAAATGTCGATTCTCCTGCTCCTTGGATGCTGCTTATCCTGCTGTGCTTTTCCAGCACCACACTCTAGACGCTGATCTCCAGCATCTGCAGTCCTCTTTTTCATCGAAGTATGTTTGACCAATGTGCATTTGGATGTAGATAAACCACATTCTATAAATAACCACCTCACTTACCCTGTTGATTGCATGTTTAAACTTGTCCAAGTTTCCCAACGTTTTTACCTTTACAATTAAATGAATGATTTTCAAGTCAACGTAATCTTCAAGAACCAGCTATTGTGATGAAAGCTAATGGAATGTTATAGTTTATTACATGGGGAATTAAATACAAAAGAAGGGAAATTATGCTTCAGTTACACATGGCACAGATGAGACAATGCATAGTTTTGTCACCTTATTAAAGAAATGATGTAAATACATTCAAAGCAGTTCAGACAGGACTTAAGAGACTCATTCTTGGAATGAGAGAGTTGTCTCATTAGGAAAGGTTGGACAGGATAAGCTTGTATGTGCTGGAGTTTAGAAAAGTAAGAGACAACTTGACTGAAACATAGAAGATTCTGTGGGATCTTGATAGGTAGGTGTAGAAGGGATGTTTCCACTACTTGGAGAGTGTAAAACTAGACATCACTAATTAAAAATCAGGGGTTTGACATTTAAAATAGAGATGACGTGAATTTTTTCTCTCAGACAGTCGTAAGTCTTTGGAATCGAAAACAGAAATTGCTGGTAAAGCTCAGCAGGTCTGGCAGCTTCTGTGGGGGGAAATCAGAGTTAACATTTTGGGTTGAGTGATCTTTCCTTAGAACCTGCTGAAAGAAATAACTCTCATGGCTCAAATACCTTCTGCATGGATTCCAAAATTCTTACAGGTTTGTGATGTTTAGCTCTATTTTGGCATTTTTTTTTCATTTGTCACTGATCAGCATCAATCAGGAGATATTTTCTGATCAACTTGTGCTGAATTATTATGATGCATCTGTGAAGCATGACCCAGGGTCTCCTGACTCAGAGATAGGGACACTACCACTGCACCAGAAATACCTAAACTCTCACTTGGCAAATTTGAGAGAGAATCTGCCTCAATTGAGTTGAGTAAATGCAAAAGGGGCTGAATATTTCCTTTAAGTTCTCTTGTGGCACAGTAGCATTGTCCCTACCTCTGAGACAGGCAGCCTGGTTTCAAGTACCAGCTGCTGCAGCAACGTGTAATAATATCATTGAACAGATTGATTAGAAATATCTTGAAGATTTCCTTTATGTGTGTGTTCAGGTGAACGATGCAGCATCTGTGTCAGTATCTATATACTTCAGGATGTAATTTCTGATGCATTGCAAATATTGCATCATTATCCTGTTGGAGGATCTAAAACGAATGTTCTCAAATAAAGGAAAACTTTTTTTAAACTTTTCCATAAAGTGTGGAAAGAGTTAAGTTCTGATTTCCCATTGTGTTTTTTTTTGTGATTACATTAATGTACGCATTACACTGGGACAGTTGTACAGAAGGCTTGCCTGGGACTGCCTGCCCTCAGTTACATGTGCATGACATAGGTTTTACACTCAAGGTGGACAGTAATAGTTTCTGCTGGGTGTTTTTTGGTATGAAATTAGTGCAATAGATCCTACCTCGCGGCAACATCCTGGTAAATCTCTTCTAAACCCTCTCCAGCTTAGCAACGTTCTTCTTATAACTGAGCGAACAGAACCAGACTCAATATTCCAGAAGAGGCCTCACCAATGTCCTGTACAACCTCAAAATGATTTCCCAACTCCTATACTCAAAGGACTGAGCAATGAAGGCAAGCATTCTAAATGCTTTGTTAACCACCCTGTCTATATGTGAAGCAAACTTCAAAGAATTATGTGCCTGAACCACTAGATCCCTCTGTTCTACAACACTACCCAAGGTCCTACCATTAATTGTATAAGCCCTACACTAGTTTGGTGTACCAAAATGCAATACCTCGCATTTATCCAGATCAAACTCCATCTGCCAGAGCAGAGGCATTGAGAGATGACCTTATAAAAGTTTATAAGATAATTAGAGGTACAGACAGAGTTAATGATAGTTTTCTTTTCCATGTAACTGGGGGAATTTCAAGATGGGGGGCTCATTTTTAAAGTGAGAGGAGAGAGATTTTAAAAAGACATGAGGGATAAATTTTTCACACAGAGGGTGATTCGTGTGTGGAATGAACTTCCTGAAGAAGCAGTGGATGCAGGTACAATTTCAATATTTAAAAGGAATTTGCATAAAAGATCTGTACAAGAAGGAGACTTGTACAAGAAGGACAGATTGCACCTAAATTGGAAGGGGACGAATATACTGGCAGGAAAATTTGCTAGAGCTGTTTGGGAGGATTTGAACAAGAAAGGTGGGGGGGGGGGGGGAGGGTGTGGGACCCAGGAAGATAGTGAGGAAACGGATCAATCTGAGACTGGTATAGTTGAGAACAGAAGAGAGTCAAACAGTCAGGGCAGGCAGGGACAAGGTAGGACTAATAAGTTAAACTGTGTTTATTTCAATGCAAGGGGCCTAACGGGGAAGGCAGATGAACTCAGGGCATGGTTCGGAACATGGGACTGGGATATCATAGCAACTACAGGAAATATGGCTCAGGGATGGCAGCTTAATGTTCCAGGATACAAATGTTGCAGGAAAGATAGAAAGAGAGGCAAGAGGAGGGGGAGTGGCATTTTTGATAAAGGATAGCATTACAGCTGTACTGAGGGAGGATATTCCTGTAAATACATCCAGGGAAGCTATTTGGGTGGAACTGAGAAATAAGAAAGGGATGATAGCATTATTGGGATTGTATTATAGACCCCCTAATAGTCAGGTGGAAATTGAGTAACAAATTTGTAAGGAGATCTCAGCTATCTGTAAGAATAATAGGGTGGCTATGGTAGGGGATTTTAACTTTCCAAACATAGACTGGGACTGCCATAGTGTTAAGGGTTTAGATGGAGAGGAATTTGTTAAGTGTGTACAAGACAATTTTCTGATTCAGTATGTGGATGTATCTATTAGAGATGGTGCAAAACTTGACCAACTCTTGGGAAATAAGGCAGGGCAGGTGACTGAGGTGTCAGTGGGGGAGCACTTTGGGGCCAGCGACCATAATTCCATTAGATTTAAATAATGATGGAAAAGGATAGACCAGATGTAAAAGTTGAAGTTCTAAATTGGAGAAAGGCTAATTTTGATGGAAAAAGGCTAATTAGGCAAGAACTTTCAAAAGCTGATTGGGGGCAGATGATCGCAGGTAAAGGGAAGGCTGGAAAATGGGAAGTCTTCCAAAATGAGATAACGAGAATCCAGAGAAGTATATTCCTGTCAGGGTGAAAGGAAAGGCTGGTATGTATAGCGAATGCTGGATGACTAAAGAAATTGAGGGTTTGGTTATGAAAAAGAAGGACGCATATGTCAGGTATAGACAGGATAGATCGAGTGAATCCTTAGAAGAATATAAAGGAAGTAGGAGTATACTTAAGAGGGAAACCAGGAGGGCAAAAAGGGGACATGAGATAGCTTCGGCAAATAGAATTTAGGAGAATCCAAAGGGGTTTTACAAATATATTAAGGACAAAAGGATAACTAGGGAGAGAATAGGGCCGCTCAAAAATCAGCAAGGCGGCCTTTGTGCGGAGCTGCAGAAAATGGGGGAGATACTAAATAAATATTTTGCATCAGCATTTACTATGAAAAAAGATATGGAAAATATAGACTGTAGGGAAATAGATGGTGACATCTTGCAAAATGTCCAGATTACAGAGGAGGAAGTGCTGGATGTCTTGAAAAGGTTAAAGGTGGATAAATCCCCAGGACCTGATCAGGTGTACCTGAGAACTCTGTGGGAAGCTAGAGAAGAGATTGCTGGGCCTCTTGCTGAGATATTTGTATCATCGATAGTCACAGGGGAGGTGCTGGAAAACTGGAAGTTGGCTAACATGGTGCCACTGTTTAAAAAGGGTAATAAGGACAAGCCAGGGAACTATAGACCGGGGAGCCTGACCTCGGTGGTGGGCAAGTTGTTGGAGGGAATCCTGAGGGACAGGATGTACATATATTTGGAAAGACAAGGACTGATTAGGGATAGTTAACATGGCTTTGTGCGTGGGAAATCATGTCTCACAAACTTGATTGAGTCTTTTGAAGAAGTAACAAAGAGGATTGATGAGGGCAGAGCAGTAGATGTGATCTATATGGACTTCAGTAAGGCGTTCAGCAAGGTTCCCCATGGGAGACTGGTTAGCAAGGTTAGATCTCAGAATACAGGGAGAACTAGCCATTTGGATGCAGAAATGGCTCAAAGGTAGAAGACAGAAGGTGATGGTGGAGGGTTGTTTTCATACAGGAGGCCTGTGACCAGTGGAGTGCCACAAGGAGCGGTGCTGAGTCCACTACTTTTTGTCATTTACATAAATGATTTGGATGCAAGCATAAGAGGTACAGTTACTACGTTTGCAGATGACACCAAAATTGGAGGTGTCGTGGACAGTGAAGAGGGTTACTTCAGATTACAACAGGATCTGGACCAGATGGGCCAATGGGCTGAGACATGGCAGATGGAGTTTAATTTAGATAAATGCGAGGTGCTGCATGTTGGGAAAACAAATCTTAGCAGGACTTATACACTTAATTGTAAGTTCCTAGGGAGTGTTGCTGAACAAAGAGACCTTGGAGTGCAGGTTCATAGCTCCTTGAAAGTGGAGTCGCATTTAGATAGAATAGTGGAGAAGGTTTTTGGTATGCTTTCTTTTATTTGTCAGAGTATTGAGTACAGGAGTTGGGAGGTCATGTTGCGGCTGTACAGGACATTGGTTAGGCCACTTTTGGAATATTGTGTGCAATTCTGGTCTCCTTCCTATCAGAAGGATGTTGTGAGACTTGAAAGGGTTCAGAAAAGATTTACAAGAATGTTGCCAGGATTGGAGGTTTGAGCTATAGGGAGAGGCTGAACAGGCTGGAGCATCACAGGCTGAGGGGTGACCTTATAGAGATTTATAAAATCATGGGGCGCATGGATAGGATAAATAGACAAAGTCTTTTCCCTGGGGGCTGGGGAGTCCAGAATTAGAGAGCATAGGTTTAGGGTGAGAGGGGAAAGATATAAAAGAGACCTAAGGGGCAACTTTTTCACACAGAGGGTGGTTCATGTATGGAATGAGCTGCCAGAGGAAGTGGTGGAGGCTAGTACAACTGCAACATTTAAGAGGCATTTGGATGGGCATATGAATAGGAAGGGTTTGGAGGGATTGGGCCGGGTGCTGGCAGGTGGGACTAGATTGGGTTGGGATATCTGGTCAGCATGGACAGGTTGGACCGAAGGGTCTGTTTCCATGCTGTACATCTCTATGACTCTAAGTACATGAATAGAAAGAGTTTGGAGGGACATAGGCCCAGCAGTATTCAGGTGAGACAAGTCTAATTTGAGATTATGTTCAACATGGACTGGTTAGACCGAAGGCTCTGTTTCCATTCTGTATGACTCTATGACCTCTCATTTAATTAAATGTCACAGAAAAAAGGCAGTTTCAGGAAACCTTGACAATTCTTCTCTCATTAGAGGGAGACGATAGGTGGTGGCATAACATGACAGTTCTCATGCCTCAGACGAGAGGAAGGTTTGAGAAAGAGAGTCCTTCAAGTGCAGGAATTTTACCCATGCTGTTAGCATCACTCTACATCACAAACTGGTCAACCAGCCAACAGAGTGAACCGACACATGGTAATGCAACAACTTTGTGGCCACCTTTACTGATGCCAGAGAATTATCTCAAGATTTTTCAAACAGAGTTCAAATTCACAAAGTTCCATGGCGAGATGTGATCTCACGTGCTCTGAATGATTTGTGCAGACTCTATGAATTACTATTCTAGTAACATAACCACTATATTCTGTATTCTTAGTAACCTGAATGTAAAATTGCCAGAGACCTAATATTGTAGTAGTTTAGGATCCGAAGGATACATATTCCAAACCTTTATAATGTTATTTTTTTGAGTGAATGCTTGTCAATAGATAGGAAGTTTAAGGACTGAATATTACATTTGTGTTAGTTGCATAAAATATTCAGGTGCAAAGAATTATATCAAAGCCCAGAGTCTCACAAACTTCCAATTTTCAGAAATAATTTTCATTTTAATTGAAATGTTTTTGACTTCTACTTCATAATCTGTTCAGAAAAATAAATACAAAACATTTTGTCTTTTTAATTGGCAACAATTGAGTTTCAATTATTCATTTACCATTTCTTGGAAGACTGCTAAATATGTACTGTCCTCGAACAGGAAGCACGTCACCATAAAGTAGTGATTGCGTACAGTTGTATGCAATGAATCACTCAGCACTTGTGCCACAATAACACATAATTAAATGTATTTTGAAACTACATTTATTCAACGTCTCACACCATTTCCCATGCATCGTCATGTTTTACTATTTAAAATGGGCTATATCAACACAATTGGTTGTCCTTTCTAATGTGGCTGTCAATCACTCTAACAAGGTAATGAAGAATCACAGTACTCAGCAACAGAATATTTCAGCACGATCTAAACTTACAACAAGTAACTTTATATAACCACAAATTAAACTTAAATTTATTTCTGAAATTCTACTGCACATCAGCCTATAGTACAAGCAGAATTCTCAACTTTGAGGTGTGGTGCTAGTACTTATTCTATACTCATGAGGAATACCTGTACATCGCATGTGGCTACTCCGTTTCTCAGTTGTTTAGATCGCTTCTGGAATAAGTTATGCACTCAGTAAGTAAAAGATTAAGATCACGTTTAGAAATCACACAACACCAGGTTAAAGTCCAACAGGTTTAATTGGAACTACTAGCTTTCAAAGCACCACTTCTTCATCAGGTCGTTGTTTGACTATCATTTACATTACAATTAGCATTGGAAGCGCAATTTTTTTGTTTTGATTGTTTAATGGGATTTGGGCATTATTGACTAGGACAGAATTTATAGACCATCCCTAACTGCACTTGAATTGAGTGCTTTGCTATAGGCAGAATTCAGAGGGCAATTCAGAATCAAACACACTGCTGCACCTGGAGTCACATGTAGGTCGCAGATTTCCTTCCTAAACTGACACGAGTAAACCAGGAGAGCTTTTAAAATAACAACTGAAATTTTAGCAGCACGCTAGTGAGACAGGTTTTATATTCAAATTTGCCTATTTGAATTTAAAATTTATCAGCTTATTGAGATTCAAATTCATGTCCCCAGAGCCTAGGCCTCAGGATTACCTCTACATCACTGCCTCCTCATACGTAGGCTCACATTCAAAATGTAACATAAATAGATATAAATTTATGTTATCTGATGATGAAATGAAAGCTGAGAGTTATCAACTGACAATCTCAAGGTCAACGTTTATTCCAGGTTATTGTATCTGTTTCTCTTGAACATCAGATCCCACGTTTTGCCCCTTGATCAAGCTGCTTGATAATTAAGTTATATAAATTTATGTGTGCAGATTTACTAGCAAGTATGTAAATCACTCTAAATATTAAATCTATGTTAACATTATTATCATGTACATGTTTAGCGAATAGGTGCCTGTGAGAGCTTGGATTTTGAGATTCCCAGTTGGCACAGCTCTGTAAACTGCAAGCCATCTGGCTTGCCAGTGATGGAGGTACAAAAGCTCCATGAAAAGTAAGGGTTTTGTAAATTTGCTCATATTTTATATCAACGCAGTCATATATCGAAGTAAGTTATCACCTCTGAACCCAATACAATTTATACCTGTTTATTACAGGTAAAAGCATAAAAATATAATTTTATTAGGTGGGTGGCAGCTGGCTATAATGCCATAATCCAATAAAGAGCAGCAAATGGCATTAAGAACCATGAGAGCGAAGCCCAAAGCAAGCTTTATTTGCATCTTTATAGGTACTGTTGTTTAAATGCTGCATTGTAGACTATTGATAATTATGCATAATGATTAGGGTGCTAATAGGAAGTGTTTAATTTATATTCATTTCATAATGCTGTCTTTCGATTAAGCCAGCGCTGTCTTCTTAATGACAAACAGTCATAAAGTCATAGAGATGTACAGCATGGAAACAGACCCTTCGGTCCAACCCGTCCATGCCGACCAGATATCCCAACCCAATCTAGTCCCACCTGCCATCACCTGGCCTATATCCCTCCAAATCCTTCCTATTCATATACCCATCCAAATGCCCTTTAAATGTTGCAATTGTACCAGCTGTCCTGTCAATACTCTTCATTTGCAGTAATGGTTATCAGTTTTTAGAAAAGTATGGTATCTGTGTTATCTGTCTCATTGCAATGATTTGTAAAAAAAGTTTGCATTTATGCAACATCTTTCATGACTTCAAAATGTGCCAAAGTTCTATACAGTTCGTGATCCATGTTTGAGTGTAGTCATTGTGTGACGTGGGAAATACAACAGTTGTATGACACACAATAAGCTTAGCAATGAGATATCAAGCTGATAATCCATTTTATTAGATAAAAGAAATACACTATGGATGCTGGACATCTGAAATAAAAACTAAAACATGCTGGAGAAACTCAGCAGGTATGGCAGCACCTGTGGAGAGAGAAACTGAGTTAATGTTTCAAATCAAATGACCCATCTTCAGAATGGTTATGATGAGTCATGTTGAGGGAGGCATATTGGCCAAGTGATAGATGAGAATTCCCAGCTTTCCAAAATAATTTATGTCCTTGGAGAGGGTAGACAAGAGCCCTTTTATAATGTCAAATCCAAAAGATGGCACCTCTGACCGTCCTTCAGTATTATATTGGAGAGTCAGTCTAAATTTATGTACAAGTGTCTCAAAGACACAATCTTCTGACATAGAGGGAAGTATATACTGAGACCATTGCAATTCTAATCTCTCCTGCAATTTGTTCTTTTCTCTCTCTGACTGTTTGTTTGATAGAATAGATCGGAGCAATAGCTCAATTTCAAAACCCACCTCAGACCATAAGTGAAAAGAGATAGAAAAATAAACAAACATGGATATGTGGGGTTAGGCTTTTAGCGTTTGGATTATGAAGGTTAAACCTGAACCTGTCTGCACCAACATCTGAACAGTGTGTTACCAAGCCATGAAAGTTACGAATAAAATTTTAAAAGGAAGTGTTATGTTGTTACAAACAATGTTGCAAAATAGAGAGAGAAAACATCTAACTGCAGCAATGTGTCAGAGAGATTGCAGCAAAATGTATGCAATTGTATCTTGTTAATTATTCCCATTTCTCTTCATACAAATTCCTTGACAACATTTTAACAGAAGTACTATTTTAAAGTTCACAAATGAATCATTATTGAAAGGAATGCTGGTGTTTTCCTCACTTTACGCCATTGTTCCAGACCTAAGTCTATTAGGTTCCCAATCCAAAAGAGAAAATGCTGGAAAATCTCAGCAGGTCCGGCAGCATCTGTATGGACAGAGAAGAGCTGACGTTTCGAGTCTAACTGACCTTTTGTTCCCAATGTTGTCCTCTGTAAAAATAGGAAAATTTCCAAAACTCAGTCATGGTAATTCTGAAAACTTGCTTAACAGGAAGTGATAGAAAGGAAGAGGTTACCTGACTGAAAGACTACGGAAACAAATACTACTTTCAAAGAGCCTAGATGAGCATGATAATTTTTTCCCCCCAATATCCAGAATGAGTCTGTCCTAAAATCAATTACTTTGCTTTAAGGTTGGATTAGGGAATTTCACCCAAATATTGAAAGGTAAGCAGCTTTGGATAAATTTTACTTATTTAATCAATTATCGCCTAAAGAATTTTATGACATATTATCCTTCACAGAATGTTAAAGTTGTTCTGGTGAAGAATTCAGAAAAATTCAGCTACCGCACCCACTGAAGCTACAAAGACTTGTAACATTTTGCTTAGTATTACTGATCGAAACATTAGGTGGAGAATGTCTACGACATTGCAGATGCTTTGAAGGCAGAGTTTGAATACTGTATTTTGGTGTAAGAGAGACAACCAGAAATTCAGGAATTGAGGCCTTCAGATCCCACATATACCATTGTCCCCCGCCCGCTTGCAAAAAGAAACTCCAATGTAAAGACATAATAGAGAAATAATTGATTGCTGGTTACTTCCCTCTGGGTTTGTTAATCAGTGTTTTTAACCCTGCACTATCATCTTCCTCATGGTGAAATCAATGAAAAGGAAAAGGAATAGAGAGAGTGTACAGCCTTGCCAATCCTGTATGATGACAGATCAGGTTTTTTGTGAGGCCTAGTGTGATCTTTGGCTGTATCTTACCAAACTCAACATATTAACGACCTACCCCATCACTATGCCACTTAAATCTAGTCCCATCCTACAGCCTGCCATTCCCAGAACAACATGCCACTCACCAGATATCCCCAAAAGATGAGCTTCTCTGGTGCCATGTCATTTATAAAAGGCCACAATGTACCCAGGCAATCATTGCCAATTGGGGCTGCACTTCACTGGCAACATAATGGCATTGCAGCCACAAAGCCAAGCTGCTTATGGTACGAGTCCGGCATGCTTAACACTTCCTGGCAATCTCTTTCTCTCCCCCTAGTCAGTGCTTAAACACTAGGTCACACACAGTTGCCTTGCTCTTAGCTACATCCCGTCCAAACACCCTCCCTGAGTCAATGCTGCTCTGACCTCAGTGACCCACTGGAGAGCCACATCCTGTATCGGAACATCACAATCAATTAATCAAACAATTCCAAAGATGAGCTTTTATTTACAGCCAACAAAAGCGAACACAACAAAACAAGTGGAGGTTGTAGTTTACCCACAATCAAAAACAAATTCAGATATGATGATTAACGGCTGCTTAACAGTTCACAATTGCTGCACCCAGGGTGCAGAGACTGGAACCAGGTGTCAGTCAACTCCTGTCTGTAGTACCTGATGCCACTGAGCTTTGTCATGGACAAGGACAGCTTCCTCCTTCCCAAAGTCCTCATCCTCATCCTTGGATGACAGCTCCTGCCAGTTCCTCAGCATCAAACGCCTCGCCCCCTGTGATTGCTCTGGGAGATTTTCATCATTGGATAGAATTGAATATCCCAGGCTGGATTGAAATTGGATTGAGAGAGAACAAAAGTTGAGGCTACAAAGTGTGCAGTTTTCCAATAGGGATTGCACATATCAATCCTGAGGCTGCACTTTTCTTCATCATGGTGTAATCGAAGAAAAGCCTACAGAGATCATACCTTGAAGGTATCTCTCTTTTACCCACCTATCTATAGAAGGGACAGAAAATAGAATAAATGTCTCAGATTTCTGACAGGAAGTAAACAATATCGAGGGATACAGTCACATGTTTCTTAGAGTATTCCCAATCCTCAAGGCCCTACTAAAAGAAAACTGTGCTGGGGGTCCTTTTCTTCCGTGGCCAGCAGAATATTCTATAAAGACTGAAGTGGGGCAGAGTATGTGGTCATTCCAGCAATGTGACCTTTAAAATATTAGTCTGAGGTATACAATATGAGATCTGCAAATCGAGAAACTTGCACATTCAGTACCTGAACACTCATGTATGCTGTCCACTGTTTACTAGGCTGTCCAAAGATTGCAGCTCATCGAAAACTTCCCCATGCCCTCTCAGTAGTAAATTACAAACAAGTGGAAACAATTCTCTTGATTTACTTATCCTCTCTCAATTCTTTACATTTAGGTTAAATCTCTTATTATTCTTTCTTCCATGACTGAGTTCCTTCACTTGAGTTAAGCAGACTACTGAATAAATTTGCAAATTCAGGTAATGACATTTCATTAATGACAATAAATGGTCTTTTGCATTTGCTATCACTGGTGGTAATTTTCAGAAAAATTGATCTTTTGTTATCTCATTAATGGGATACGGGCATCACTGGCAAGACCAACGTTTGTTCCGCATTCTTGGCTGCTCTTGGAAGTAATTAAGAATCACGTCAAGGCCAGACTTTGTAAGGATGGCAGAGTTAATTCCATCAAGGAATATTAGTGAACCACTAAACCACTTTTTCACTGTAATTGATTATAGTTTCACATTCAACATTTTCAGTGTCAGACATTGTTTTAGTTAATTAACATTAAATTCCACCAACTGCTATCATGGAGTTTGAAACCATGTCCCCTGAACATTTGGATTATTTGCCTCATGACATTATCATTGTATTACTGTGTTCCTGTGTCAAATTCATCAACTACTATTTTATTCCCATCATTCAAAAAATAAATAGTCATTCAGCACAGAAACAGACCCTTTAGTCCAACCAGTCCATGCCGAACATAATCCCAAACTAAAGTAGTCCCGTCTGCCTGGTCCTGGTCCATATCCCTCCAATTCTTTCCTATTCATGTATCCAACCAAATGTCTTTTAAATAATACAATTGTACCCACACGCACCACTTCTTCAGGATGTTCATTCCACACACGAACCACAGTTTCAAAAGATCACCTTGTTGATGATGCTACTTAAAGTTGTTTTAATTATCCTTAGGCATGAATGTTATCATTTGGAGAATCATAGTGAATAACTGTTTGAAGCTATTAAGGTAACTGAGCAAAATTAGCAGAAAGCAAGATGGATTCCTTTTGAAGAGTAAAGAGGTATTGCCTCAAATGTATAGAACCGCAGTGAGACAATTCCTGAGGTATTGTGAACAGTTTTAGCCCCCTTTTCTAAGGAAGAATTTTTCAGAGATGGAATGCAGCAGAGGTTTACCAGACAATTTTCTGGAATGGCAGCGTTGTCTTATGAGGAGAAATTTAATTGACTGAGCCTGTAGTCTTAGTTTAGACGAAGGTGAGATGATCTAAGTGAAACTTACAAAACTCTTAAAGGCCCGGGCAGGAGTGGCTCAAAGTAATGCCAACAGCATGGCTTTGATTCCCATTCCAGATGAGGGACCTGCCTACTGACCCTGTCCCTGTCAGTGGAAGACAAAAGCAAACGACAATTGGTAAATAAATACTGCCAAGAAAATGTCTCAGGAATGGGATGAGGACCTGCCTTTGACCAGAGCTCATATGGAATGTGATGCAATATTACTTTAAAGATTGTTTTATTGTAATTTGTTGCGGTTTAATGCAAGGTGTGGTGTCCGAGAATTGCATATAATTTATTAGTATATAATATAATTAATATTTAGTAATACTAATATTAGTAAGTCAGTGAATGCAAGAAAAATATTGTTTCTTTGACTAACTTAACCCCTGTCAATTAGGTGGAAATTGAAGTCTTCATTAATTGTTCTGCCATTTTGCAATGCAGGCATCCCCTATCTTTGTATATGACAGAATCATTATTTAATTTTTTTGCATTATTCAGGAATTGGGGGATTGACAGTTGCTCCAAAATAACTCAGCAAAAATGAAAAAAGAATAACGTGCATTAAAAAAATCCTTCAGGGACCACACAGTGTCTCAAAGCGAAGCACAGCCAACAATTTTTAAAGTTAAGTTATTGCTGTAACTGAAGGAAATCACATCTATAGTTTATTTGTCAGCTGCTCATTAAATCTTATTTTGTTGCATCTCTGCAGTAAAGATTTTGCACTGATACCTGTCAGAGTTATAGCATGGAGATTTTCTTTCTTCATCTATGTTGTAGGAAAGCAAAAATGGAAACTTTTAAAAATTATTTTATATTAGTTGGGTAGCAACTAATGTCTGTAGAATGATACTCCTGCAGGAGTCAATGCCATTAGGATCAGAAAGACAAAACCAAAACAAATGAGGGGAAGGAATCATGCTTATTACCATCAACAGATTGCTCAGTTGCCTTGCAGTTTCAGACATTGGAACGTAAGACCTAGGAGGAGGCCATCTGGTCATAATCCAGCAGTTGGCATCACTGTGAGATGATGGATCTGGACATCATTAATCTTCTGCATCATTGATGTTGTGACATTCTCAGATAACTGCAATAAAACCTCATCCTGCAGTTTCTCTGTCTGGAGACTGTGTGCAGCAGCCACTGGACGTTATGGTTTTTATTGGACTTGCTAAAGCTTTTGTCTCTACTGTCTCATTCTCCTGTTCATTTACCTTATGAGGAAGCCATAAGAGCGGCAGACATTGCATCTGACATTTCAGCTCCACTAAAAAATAATCTGTGGGAAAAGTCTGAGAGATCACAGTGTATTTGTAGGGACTTCTGAACCGCCACATCCTTAACAATCAAGCTGAATGTTCTACTCTCACACAGTGTATGTTGGAAGCTTCCCAAAGAGATCACAATCATGCCTTGAAGGTTATAGGGAGAAAATGGGAATATGGGGTTGAAAAACTTACTAGATTTGATTGAGAGGCAGAGCATACTTGAAGGGCCGAATGGCCTAATTTCTGCGCCTACGTCTTATGATCTATCAATGCATTTTAACTACAGATAAACAGTGTTATGAAGTGGAGGTTGATTCCACCCCCACCCAACCCGATAGCTAAAACCAAAATGCCCAGAGGGGTTTGCCTTGTCTCATAATATGTTAAAAGAAGTCTGACAAGGGGTATTACCTATCTCTCACCCCTCCCAATCTGTTATAAAGGAGTGGTTAAATGAAATGAAATTCATTCACTCACTCTATAATCAACAGGTAACAAGTTATTTATCTAACTTTAGCTGTGAACAAATTAACAGAATCACTAACAACCTGAATAATTCCCCTCTAACTACTAACTATTTCTGATTAATATAAAATTCTAATGGTTTGCTGTTTCAATAAATACAAGCCTCACATATAACAAAACAATAGTATTTAGTCTCTCAAAATTACCACTAGGATATGTCTTCAGGAATGTCCCATGTCCTCCCATTTATCTTCTTTCAGGCCTCCTCCTTCAAATGTTTGGATAGGAATGCCTCTCTCCACTGAATTCTATAGAATCCCTACAGTGTGGAAACAGGTCCTTTGGCCCAACAAGTCCACACCAACCCTCCAAAGAGTAACCCATCCAGACCCATACCCCTACATTTTCCCCTAACCTACACACGCCTGAATACAATGGGTAATTTAGCACAGTCTGCCAACCTGCACATCTTTGGATTGTGGGAGGAAACCCACACTGACACGGGGAGAACATGCAAACTCCACACAGACAGTGACCCGATGCTGGATTCAAACCCAGGTCCTCAGCACTGGGGGGCAGCAGTGCTAATCACTGAGCCACTGTGCTGTCCCCATGCTGTGGTGTCAGGAATATTAGCTAAGAGTGCTGCTGTAACTTTAATCGGATGATGGTTACTCTGAGAGCTGAGGGAGCTAATCTATTCACATGATAGTTTGCTCTCTGCCGATTTTCAAATGCTCTCTTCTTATATACACTTGATGACCTATTAATTTCCTTTCAATTAAAAGATTGTTTCTAAGTTGTCAAAACCACCAGATTTACATTTAATTGGTCCTTATTCTCCAAGTGCCCAGTTTAAATTAATTTGTGCTGGTAAAAGTGCTGCTTTGCCTGCTAACAGTACAGCCCTTTTGATACAAATGTTTCAATTTGAGCATCTGCAACAGGCAAGCTGCTGCCCACACACACTCATTTTCAAATCACTAAGCACAGAGAGAAAAGAAAATCTTCCCACTATCATTTTTCAAACATCAAATTCTAACAGGGTCTTCCAATCCGCAAATACTCTACCCAACTTTGCATCAACATGTAACTCAACTAAGCCTCTCAGCTTCCTCACCCCCCGCAACTAAAGCACACACACACAAACACAAACACACACACACACACACACACACACACAGAAAAAGATAAACAAAAAGGAGTGTTATGAGTGGAGGATAAAACAAATTGAAGGGAAGCCTTTCAATGCTGCCATGAATGCGATGGAGTGTTAATTTTGTTTCCCAAGTCCTTCTATTGGAACAGGTCAGAGAAAATAAATTGGCTTTCTTCAGGCTTTAAGCATTTTAGTTAAGAGAGCAAGAGAGAGAGAGAGAGAAAAAGAAACACACATCTGCCTTTTCAATAGCCTGAAAAGCTTCTGCCCAGATCACTCACATCCACAAGCTGTCGAGCTATGTGGGAGCAAATCAGCAAGTTGTTGTCAGGCTGATGGCCTTTGTAAAACATGACTGGTCACGATTCTGTAAACTAATCAGCAACCTATCTCAATCCAAATCACACTTCGTATATACCCCCTGGTACCATCCCCTTGAAAAAAGCAGCAAGTAAACACAGCTTTTGATGAGTTTCAGTAACTTTATTTTTAAAAATGCAGCAATTCCTTCCACGATCTTTTGTTTTAAAACAAGTCCTTTTCCAACTTGAGTCAACAATCAAAAGTATAGAATAACAAAAAAGATGCAGTTTTTAATAGGCATTTAAAAGTGGTGATTTGAGAATGGCAAAGAGGACAAGTGTTTAATGAAGTGAGGGTGGACTCTTATCAGGGAGAGGGGGTACTGCCACACTTGGTCGGGGATTAGTCCAATTCCAGTCCAAAGGGGTTGATCATGGTCAATCAGGTGCTTAGTCATACCCAAAAGGATTCCATGAGTAGGGGGCTTGGGCAGTGGTCAGTCCTTGAGGTCAAATGAAGCAGTCACTGTTAATTTCATTTTTTTAAAAATAACAATTTGAGATACACTACGTTGTATTTGAGACGTTATATATCATGAATGTAACACGTTTAATAGGGAAAGAGAGACTTCTGTAAAAATAGTTTACAAAGCTTTCCTGCAGTTTCTCTGAATGTCACTTGTCTGTTGCAGTTTAAATGGTAGAGATTTATTGTTATGAGCAGTCAGCAACTCCATTGTCATTATATATTATGCAACTGCAAACTAAATCAAAGTTAAAAATCACACAACACCAGGTTATAGATAAACAGGTTTAATTGGAAGCACTGGCTTTTGGAGCACTGCTCCTTCAGCAGGTGGTTGTTGAGTACTCAGGTTGTACTCCACAACCACCAGATAAAGGAGCAGTGCTCCAAACGCTAGTGCTTCCAATTAAACCTGTTTATCTATAACCTGGTGTTGTGTGATTTTTAACTTTGTACACCCCAGTCCAACACTGGCATCGCCAAATCAAAATTAAATCAATATTAGCATTTCTTTAGCCAGCAGTTCCTAATCAATAGAGTCTATTTTATCCATTTCGCCTCAATTTAAGAGGCTTTTGGTTGGGCATATGAATAGGAAGGGTTTGGAGTGATATGGGCCGGGTGCTGGCAGGTGGGATTAGTTTGGATTGGGATATCTGGTCGGCATGGGCGGGTTGGACCGAAGGGTCTGTTTCCATGCTGTACATTTCTATGACTCTATGGCTCTGAAGTTTTCCTTGTTGTTTTATACTAAAATGATGGCTGAGGCAAGGAAGTGAATTTTACAAAATGGACCAATTAAATGGGAAATATGAGAATTACACTTGTTGCTTCAAATTTTTTTCTGTATTATTAGATAAACTTGGTGCATCTTTGTAGTGCATCTAAAGTAGCCTGCAACCAACCATAGCAGTGGGGTACATCATACTGTGATGCTTTGGTGTTACATGTACAATATTTTACAAAGAGTTTACAGTATAGTTAACCTGTTACCAAGGAAGGAACATTAATATGTGTTTTGGTTGGGTGATGGACAACAATATGGAAACAAAGTCCAGCTCAGGTTTCCTGCTCTGATTATTTATTCTGCTAAAAGAAGTGCTGAACCCAAGTGACCCAATTAACCAGAACAATCTGTAGTGAGTCAGATGTAGATGGGAACAAAAATGGTGCTTTGTGCTCATTCAGGCATGCATCCTGTACATGTCCATACCAGAATTTTCCATGTCCTATTATTTGCTCATTTTGGCAAACATGATCGCTGTTTCACATTGTTGCACGCATTGGGCCATGCTGCATGCCCTTGGCAACAGTTCCATTCTTTGTGGCATAGAAAATAATTATATTTATGGCTGGCGCCAAAGCAAAAAGAATGTGTTTGTGAAAGTCATTTTATTTTAAGAAACTAAGCAGACCATTCAATCCTGATGGTCCAGTGCAGCAGTGTCATTTTCACCAGTTGCTGAGATGAAAATGCATCTTTCATTCTTGCCCTGCACACAAGTTTGTTTAGCACGTTGTACAGTATTATATGTTTGCAATGTATCAGCCTAATCCCAACTCTTCAACATATTAATTTCAGCAACATTAGTTTTCTCTTGTTAAGTAATATTTTTGTCTAATCTTGTTTTGTTACAGCTTTCTTAAAGGATACGTGAGAAAGAAGACCAAAGCATTTGCATTGATACAGCACTTTTCACGATGATTGGGATTTTCAAAGTGCTTTACAGTGAATGAAGTACAGTATTTTTGAAAAGTAGTCATTGTTGTAATACAGGAAATGCAGAAGTTAAATCTGTACAGCAAATTCACAAAAACAACAACGGTAATAACCAGACAAGCTGTTTAGTGATGCTGATTGAGGGATAAGTATAGGCCAGAACAGTGGGGAGAACTCAGCAGTTAAATACTGAAGGTACTAGATGTCTTAAATAAAGACAGCAAATACTAAGGGCAATCAGCAGGTCTGACAGACTATGGAAGGAGAAGCAGAGTTCATGTTTCAGGTGGTTGACTACTGAACGCACTAAGAAGGTCATTGATGCCAACATCTCTCAACAGATGCTAATGGATCTGCTGGCTATCTCCAGAATTTGCTGTTTATACCGCAGGGATAATTCCCCTGTTCTTTTTCAAAATAGCACTGTGGAATTGTTTACATCCTCTAAAAAGGGTAGTAAGCACCTTGGCTGGTCCATCTCCAACAACGCAATTATTCATACAGTGTTAACCTTGATGGAGTGGGATTGAACTCAACAATGACAAAGAACCTGCAATGTAACAAGACCTTTTTCTTCAGTGTTACAGCAAGTTAAATTTTCTTTTTATTAGTCAAGTAGTAATTTGTTTGCCATTGAGCACCTAGCAGTAAGGTTACGCAACTGTAAAGATCACTGCAGTTAAACCTAATTCATCCAACATGTTTTTAAAAGAGGCGACCACATCAAATTAATGAAGAATGGAACACTTGTTTGACATTCTTTATTGTGGGAAGGGAATTTGACATCAGTTTTTGTGCTCCTGTTGAGATTGGATAACACAGCACATGCTGAAGACTAAAGCTGACACATCTTGCTATTGTCATGGTTAATTTGTGTTTCATCCAAAGGGAGGTACAGTCAGAAATCCTTATCACTTTTTTTTTAAAATTGGAATTTACTTTGGGGTGCTGTAAACCACAGGATTGCAGACCAAGATCTGAAAGGCAGGTTTGACTACATAGCTCTGTTGAGTTGGCCTTGACATAATGGACTGAATGGCTGCCTTCTGTACCACGAAGTAATTATAATGCGGTAGGAGGTAATTTGATCCATCAAGTCTATGTTAATTCTCTATACAGTCTGCTTATTTCCACACTTTATTCTAAAGAGCCCCAAAGATTTCTTTCTCTTATGTGCCCTTATAATTTTCTTTTGAAATCATCATTCATCTACACTTCCTCCATTCTTGTCGACCCCACATTCCACAGTTTCTTTATTACCATGAATTAGACTAATTCACAAATGGGAACATATAAATATATGATTATGCAGCTAGAATAGGCCCTTTGAGCATGCTCCACTATTTATTAGGTTCATGGCTGATCTGATTTCTCCACATTCTCGCTTACTCTAAAAACCTTTCAGCCTCTTCACGTATCATGAATCTATCTATCTATCTGTATATCTCTGCCTTTAAAAATATTGAAAGACTCTGGTTCCACTGTCCTTTGAGGAAGAGCAGTCCAAAGACCCACAACCTTCTGTGAGAAAAGAATTCTCCCCATTTCTATCTTAAATGGACAGCATTTTACTTTTAAACAGTGACCACATATTCTAGATTCTCTCACAAGAAGAAATGCTCATGCTGTCAGCATTTTATACATTACAAACAAGTGACCTTATTCTTCTAAAGTCCAGTGGACACAAGCCTAGCATTTCCAACTTTCCTGATAAGACTTCCCCCTCCGCCACACACACACACACACACACACACACACACACACACACACACACACACACACACACACACACACCCTCCATTCCAGGTATTTGTCCAGTACACCAGTACACCTTATTTGAATAGCTTCCAAAAGAATTACAATTTAAATAGTTGAGGCTCCAGCACCGATCCCTATGGCACACTCCTCCTCACTCATTGCAAACCAGAAAATCACCCATTTATGCCTACTTCATTTCCTGTTAACTAGCTAAGCTGCCATCAATGCCAGGATGTTACCCCCATTATGAGCTTTTATTTTCTGCAAAAATCTTCAATACAGCACCTTGTCAATGTCTTCTGAAATTAGTACAGTACATCCACTGGTCCTCCTTTATTCACAGCACATTACTTCCTCGAACTTCTATTAATTGGTTAGATATGAATTGTCTTTTGCTTCCTGATACTCTTTAACTTTTAGAGTCATAGAGATGTACAAGCACAGAAACAGACCCTTCGGTCCAACCCATCCATGCCGACAGATATCCCAACTCAATCTAGTCCAAACTGCCAGCACTCAGCCCAATCCCTCCAAACCCTTCCTATTCATATACCCATCCAAATGCTTTTTAAATGTTGCAATTGTACCAGCCTCCAGCACTTCCTCTGGCAGCTCATTCCATACACATACCACCCTCTGTGTGAAAAAGCTGCCCCTTAGGTCTCTTTTACATCTTTGCTCTCTCACTCTAAACCTATGCCCTCTAGTTCTGGACTCCCCGACCCCAGGGAAGACGCTTTGTCTATTTACCCTATTCATGCCCCTCATAATTTTGTAAACCTCTGTAAGGTCACTCCTCAGCCTGTGACGCTCCAGAGAAAACAGCCCCAGCCTGTTCAGCCTTTCCCTATAGCTCAAATCCTCCAATCCTAGCAAAATTCTTGTAGGCTCAGTGGTTAGCACTGCTGCCACACAGTGCCAGAGATCCGGGTTCAATGCCTGCCTCGGGCAACTGTCTGTGTGGAGTTTGCACATTTTCCCCATGTCCGCATGGGTTTCCTCCAGGTGTTCTAGTTTCCTCCCACAGTCCAAAGATGTGCAGGTTAGGTGAATTGGCCATGTTAAATTGCCTGTAATGTTAGGTGGATTAGTCAGCTGTAAATGTAGGGGGGTGGGTTGCTCTTTGAAGGGTTAGTGTGGACCTTTGGGCCGAAGGGCCTGTTTCCACACTGTAGGTAATCTAATCTAAATCTTTTCTGAACCCTTTCAAGTTTCACAACATCTTTCCGATAGGAAGGAGACCAGGAATGCACGCAATATTCCAACAGTGGTCTAATCAATGTCCTGTACAGCCACAATATGACTTCCCAACTCCTGTACTCAGTAATGACTTGTATACAGAGATTTACACCGTATATAGAGATTTTCCAAATCAATCAGTCAGAAATGTTATTACATTCCTCTGGAGCAGGTGGGACTTGAACCTAGGCCTCCTTCCCCAGAGGTAAGCATACTACCACAATGCTACAAGAGGTCCAAGTCGTGTGTTTTGTGCACTCTGTGTCTCTACCTTTGGAAGAGCCCTCAACTCCACTGATATTATTACATTTTCTGTGCTCAAGATACAAACCACACTCATCCAGACTCTGTTGCACAGCTCAGTTTGTCACCCATGTCATAGAGCACGGAAACAGATCCTTTGGTCTAACTTGTCCATGCCAACCAGATATCCTAAATTAATCTAGTCCCACTTGCCAGCACTTGGCCCACATCCCTTCCTGGTAAAAACAATGACTGCAGATGCTGGAAACCAGACTCTGGGTCAGTGGTGCTGGAAGAGCACAGCAGTACAGGCAGCAACCAACAGAGCAGCGAAATCGACGTTTCGGGCAAAAGCCCCCTTTATTCCTGATGATTTCGCTGCTCGTTGGATGCTGCCTGAACTGCTGTGCTCTTCCAGCACCACTGATCCAGAACCATATCCCTTCCTATTCATATACCCATCCAGAAGCCTATTATTCACCGCGCATGTGGTCCCTGCCTGTAAAGAAAAATAACTTAAAAATATACAATTCAACTTGAGTTGCACTCTGCCTGCATATTAATGGTAAGTCCTAAATAGTTACTGAATCCTAATCTTCTACTGTCCAATTCCTGCCGGGTCTGAGTCAGGAACACAAACTTTTCTTAATTTGCTACATTCTTAGATACAGTACATGGAGTTCCAATCTCTCTGTGACGTTCGGGTAGGGGCGGTTCCTCCCATATAGTCCACAGCTCTGATTGGTTTGTGGCCTGCCCATCAAGCTGGTGGACGTTCTGATTGGTGAGTAGTGATGCCGTTGGTGACAGGTGACCGGCACCGCCTCCCCGCCGTGCGCCTGTGCGGGGTCGTGCTGATGGAAGTCGCTGGAGGTTCGTAGTCTGGCGCCGAATGGGGAGGGGAAGCGACGAGGAGGAGGAGGAGGCAAAAGAAGGATAAGGGGGGAGGGTAGACACAGGGGGAGTGGAGGGGAAGGCCCTGTTACACAGCGGCTCGTTCAACTGCCGGTTAATGAGTAATGGTCGTCAACGCCTCACATCCTCCAGCAGGTAACACTTTAACCCGCAGAAAGGGAACGAGGTGTCTCAATATGTCTGTCACTCTCTTCTCCCCCCACTATATGTGTGTGTGGGCGTGGGTGGGGAGAAGGGGAGTGCCAGCAGAGAAAAACCCAAAAGGAAGGAGCAAGAGACGGTGAGAGACACAGGGACAGGAGACTGCGGGAGGCTTTATTCCAGCCAGGCAGCTGACAGGGTAAAGTGAGGCCACAGTTTGTTCCTTTCCTTTTTCCCCCCCTTAAATAAAAAGGAGATACCTTTGGAGATCAAAGGAGGGAACTTTACCAACTGTTTGATAACTGGGAGGTAGCGAACGTTTGACTCGAGATCTGAGTCAGGGGAAATTTTGTTTTTGACTGACAGCTCAGGTAACGCGAAGTAATGACTGGAACTGCAAGTCGATTTTGCTTTCTGTTTTATTTCTACCCCAGGGTTTTGTCAGAGGAATTTCTTTTTGTTTGTCCCAGTTTAGCTTATTTATTATTGGAGTGGGCGAAAGATAAATTTCCAAATGTTGGCTGCCGGTATTTATTTCCTGACTCCTGTTGAGAGTGTTCAGTCGGTTCCTAACAGAATGCAGCTTGTCAAGTTCGCTCCCTCCTTTCCCCAAAGATGTTATTCAGGATAATATTTTAATGTATCTTTTTCCTTCTGTTCACAGAGAGATTGTATCGATTTCTCACGTCGGGCTGACCACTGGGGAATAAAAAGTCCGTCAGTCTCACGTTGTTGCACTGGGAGATTTTTTTTTGCCACGTGTTGAAAAGGTATATTTTCATCATGAAGCTGCTTCTGAAGGAAATGCAGTTCTGCCAATTTCATTGTGGAACTACAAGCTGAAAAGGATCTCTTATAACCCAAATCTTAACGTTTTGCAAACAAAAACTACAGAGCCTGCCTTTATTATTTTGAGTGGGGGAGGAGAACAAACATTTTATAGACTTGTTAATAGTTGAAACCAGAAAACAAGGTGAAACGTTATGATATCTGGAAGATTGTGAATTCGCTATGTCTAACTCTATGGAACAGAAAGAGCTGGGTCCCCTTTACCATGCCAATGGAAATGCCTATCCGGTCGTTGGCAGCCCTGATGAATTTGCCATTTCTGTAACTCCTAATTCCTCCAAGGAACTGGTGGAAACCTCAGACTATTTAACAGAAGAGAGAGAACAGGGTGAAAGGGTAGAGACTGTAGTGAGAGACTCTTGTGCCAATGCCAAAGGTTTAAGGGAAGAAGATGCCCTTCTGGAGAATGGCAGCCAGAGTATTGACAGCGATGATATCAGCACTGACCCACCTCGGGGTCACGACACCCTTAAAGAGACTTCTTTCTCTATAGGACTGCAGGTTGTGTTCCCTTTCCTGCTGGCAGGCTTTGGGACAGTGGCAGCTGGAATGGTCTTGGATATTGTACAGGTAAGTGTGTGTGCATTGTATTTGTGTGGTTCTGCCATTGTGGCACCAATCTCCCCAGACTGACAATTACAGGTCGAGAACCTGGGTCACCAATCAAATTCTGAAGCAGCCCCTGGGGAAATGGATAAAAGGAGCAGGATACCTTTTCATTGATCTCTCTGCTCCCTTTCCCCAAAAGAGAAAGTAAAATCTTTTACAAAAAACCTCCACAGGAACTGACTTTGTTTAACTTGAAATCGTGGCAGTGGACTCAGACCCTATCATTTTGTGAATTTGGAAGCACTGCAGTGCCAATTACATTTCAGTGAATAGAATATTCATTCTTTCTTTAAATTCTGCCTTTCATTTCCTGTGGAATTATTGTATAGTTTCAAAACTGTTTCTTGCTAAAATTGCATTCAATAGAATGTACATTGGCATGTGTAAAAATTGTTCCAAATTTGCACGCGGAATGTGGAAGCCCTTTGGTGGGAGGAAAAAAATTGCCTCGTATGCTTTGGTACTTGCTGCTACTTGCGGAGTGGACTTGATGGGCCGAATGGCCTGCCTTCCACTCCTATGTCTTATGGTCTATATTCAAATAGAATGTAACCTTTTTGTTATATTCAGTATTAACTGTGAAGGATTAATGATGTGGAGATGCCGATGTTGGACTGGGGTGTACAAAGTTACAAATCACAAAACACCAGGTTATAGTCCAACAGGTTTAATTGCAAGCACTAGTTTTTGGAGCGCTCCAAAAGCTCGTGCTTGCAATTAAACCTGTTAGATTATAACCTGGTGTTCTGTGATTTGTAACTTTGTGAGATATTAAAGGTGGAATATAAAGTGAAGTTATCATTGTTAGAAACGATAATGCACAGTCTTTCCCACTGCCTTCCAGGCTCTAAACCACAATAACTATTTCTCTCTAATTTCATATGGTAACGTATTAATTTGCTGTTTTTAAAGTTGATTCACAATCACCCCAAAGTGAAGCAATTCTTGACCAGGTTTACACCATGGTGCTGTATGCTGCAAATTGTGCCAATCCAAAAAAAGTGAGAAACTTTGAGGAAGGTGAAGTTGACTGGCAAGTTTTTACCTCTTTGTGATGGGAAAAAATTATTTGTTAAAATTCTACGTTCAATATTTTGATATTTGCTTTGGAAGTGTTGACATTTCATTATACTGCTTCGTTCAGTTCCAAAACAATGTGAGGAATAACATTAAGTCCATTCTTGTAGTGGATTTTATGGGATATGTTGTTTGTCTTTTAAAATCCAATTTTGTATTAATCAGTGTTGGTGTAATTATTCTCAGTTAATTTACAATTAGTGCTCTCTTTAGAATAATAGTGTGGGTGTGCAGCTTAAGTTTAATTCCTTTAATTCGAGTACAGTTTGTTTTTTTGTGGTTTGAGAAGAGGTTTTGTTGAAACATTGAAAATTGAGTATAGGCATTTTGTGCTGAATAGATTCCCTGATGGAGAAAGTGCAATGCAGGCATCATTTAATAATGACATCCGTACTGTGTTACCAGGTCATAGAGGTCTACAGCATGGAAACAGACCTCTCGGTCCAACCTGTCCACGCCGACCAGACACCCCAACCCAATCCAGTCCCACATCTCTCCAAACCCTTCCTATTCATATACCCATCCAAATTCCTCTTAAATGTTGCAATTGTACCAGCCTCCACCACTTCCTCTGGCAGCTCATTCCATACATGTACCACTCTCTGCGTGAAAAAGTTGCCCCTTAGGTCTCTCTTATATGTAGCGGATGAAAATACCATCTAGATCTTGAACCCACAAAATTATCAAACCAACGATCTTCGACAGGTAGAATCGAAGGTGCCGTCAAGTTGCAGAATTACCTCCCAACCTCCTCCTGAAAGCTCGCAGCAAAGCTGAACAGCACCTTCAAGAATGATAGTTTGCATGTTCCAGAGCAGAATTAGTTAATTCACTGAGGGGAGTTGGCATTCTTTTTTTCATTGTTGCTTTTTAACCACCATTTAATTTGCTGGCATTTAGTCAATTGGATGTTTGATTAATAATACAGATAAATGGTCATTTGAGTTGATTGCTGTTTTTTAAGTGACACTTTGCACCAGGGTGTCTTAATTCTGCAACTGAAGCGTTTCACACCTTTTTTGGATTGGCACAATTTGCAGTTTACAGCACCATGGAGTATGCCTTGTCAAGAACGGCTCCACTTTGGAGTGATTGTGAATCAACTTTAAAAATGGCAAGTTACTATGTTACCATATGAAATTAGAGGGAAATAGTTATTGTGGTTTACAGGCTGGAAGGCAGTGGGAAAGGCTGTGCATTATCATCTCTTACCATGATGATTTGACTTTATATTCTGAGTTTTAATGGAATAAAACATGTCAAACTATTCAAAAGGAGCATTGTTAGGGGGAAAATGACAGTGTTACAGGTTAGTAGAATATTTTCCTTTATCGTGACAGGAATTGAACATAAAAGATTTTATGCTATAATTATATAGGACATTGTTGAAACTACATCTCGAATACTGAGAGATTTTGGTCTCCTTACTAAAGAAGACTGTAAATACATTATGGGTGATTCAGAATAGGTTGACAGGATTGGTACTTCAAATGTAAAGGTATTACGCGGAAAGGTTGGACATGTGTAGAATGAACTGCCAGAGGAAGTGGTGGAGGCTGGTACAACTGCAACATTTTAAAAGCCATCTGGATGGATATATGAATAGGAAGGATTTAGAGGGATATGGGTCAAGTGCTGGCAAATGGGACTAGATTAAGTTGGGATATCTGGTCGGCATGGACGAGTTGACCGAAGGGTCTGTTCCTGTGCTGTACATCCCTGACTCTATGTAAAAACAATGACTGCAGATGCTGGAAACCAGATTCTGGATTAGTGGTGCTGGAAGAGCACAGCAGTTCAGGCAGCATCTGAGGAGCACTGCTCCTTGAATGCTGCCTGAACTGCTGTGCTCTACCAGCACCACTAATCCAGAATCTCTGACTTTATGCTTACATTGGGATTTAGAAGAGTGACAGGTGACTTGATTGAAGTATATAAGATTCGGAATAGGCTCGACAATGTGGATATAAAAATTGTTTCTTGATGTGAGTGAATCCAAAACTAGAGGACACTTAAAGTTTAAAGAACATGCTTTTAATACAGAGATGAGGATAATATTTTTTTCGGAGAGTTGTGAGAATTTGAAGTCTCTGTCTCAGATTTTAGAAGTAGGGTCATAGAAGATAGATAGAATTTTTATTATATAAACTGATATATAAAAGGGCATTAGGAATGGCTTGGAAATATGCTATTCAGAAATCCAGATAAGCCATAACCTTATGGTGGACTAATCTCGAGGGACCAAATGAACTACTTCTGCTCTTAGTTTGTATGGATTTACATGCGGATATTAGGGAAGAATCCAAAACTTGATCAAAAAAATGTAAGAAATGCCTTTAAAGGAATAAAAAAAAAAGGAGAGGTTTGAAGTATTACTTTCGAGTTGATAGTCTTTATGTCTGATAGCAGAGTCATACCAGTGATAGAGCAATTAAAATTGGATGCTCCAGAAGTCTGAGTTAAAGGAGGGTTGAGAGATACGAACTGGTAATGGAGAAGGGATGGAGTAAAACAGTGAAGAGATTTGAAGACTTGGGTGTGAATTTTAAACTCAGTATGCTTAAAAGATGGGCCTGCATGTGTCCACAAGAACCTGAGGGTTTGTGCAGGATTTGTTACAGGCTGGGACCTGAGCAGTAGAGTTTTGGCCAATATCAAGTTTACAGAGAGTGAAATGTCAAAGGCTGGCCAGGAATACATTGGAATAGGGTAAAAACAATGACTGCAGATACTGGAAACCAGATTCTGGATTAGTGGTGCTGGAAGAGTGCAGCAGTTCAGGCAGCATCCAAAGTGCAGCTTTGGATGCTGCCTGAACTGCTGTGCTCTTCCAGTACCATACATTGGGATAGTCAAGTGTAGAGGTAACAAAAGAATGGAGTTGCAGATGAGATACTACAAATAGTGTAAACATCATGATCTTGATGGCATGAAGAAACAACTTCTGTGTTGGCTTGGCATGTCCTCTGCCTATTGCCATTTCTAAATAAGCTAAAGACCAATTTGAGAGGCAAGAGGTTCCTTAATCACTTTGTGTCTGAAGGAAAACAATATTCTTTATTCCTGCATGGGCTGCGAGCATTGCTGGCAAGATCAGCATTTGTTGCTCGTTCCTAATTGCCTTTGGACTGGGTGGCCTGTTAGGTCATTCCAGAGGGCAGTTATAGAGTCAAGTACACCACCCGAAAATAATGTTTCTTTGCCTATATTCACCTTTGGGAGAAATGTAGCATGAGTTGAGATTAAGGCTGATTTGATATTCCCAAATACTTACAATTTATAAATAGAGAGTGCACCCAGATGTAGTGTTCTGGTTTATGTTGATCTTAGAACCTTGGCTTCAGCAGAATTCTTGTATAGAAATAAGGGGCCAGAAGGTTACACCTTTAAAACTAATGCATGTGCTATCATCTGTTAATTTAAAATAATCTGTCAAAGTTGCGAGCAAATAATGCAGCATTAACGGAAATTGCTGTCAGCAGGTCTGGCAGTATCTTGGGGAGAACTGTTTCAAGTTATGTTTCAATCATATTTTATTAATAAACATTAACGATGAGGTCAATACTCAAATAAATGAATTTCACACTAATCTTGCCATTGCAGCAATCCCAAGCTTGGAGCTGTGCAACGAGTAGGAAAAAGCCTCCATATTGACTACAAATTATAATCAAGCTGCTCACGTTTGGAGTTTGCCTATTTTGTATTACTAGGCAAAAGTGAGAACTGCAGATGCTGGAGATCAGAGTCAAGAGTGTGGTGCTGGAAAAGCACAGCAGGTCAGGCAGCATCGAGGAGCAGAGAAATGACATTTCGGACAAGAGCCCTTCATCAGGAATGCCAGATTCTGATGAAAGGCTTTTGCCCAAAATATCAATTATTTTATATGACTTGTTGTTTGCACAGCTTCTCAAAATTCTGGCTATGGATTGCACCCACCTGCTCTTTCTCTGCCACCCCCTGCCCCACACCAAAAAAAGTACAAGTGGTGAGAACACATCACGTGATGATGGTTCTCAACATCCAGGTAGCACCACTGGAGATTAGCTGCCTTTTGTCTTTCAGCAAAATGGGAAAGAGTTAGCTGCGCAAAATAAATGATTGGGTCTCAATTAGAATCTTGCATTTGGTGTTAATTGCCCGGCCTTGAGGAATGTTGAGGACAATGGAGCAAGTATAGATGTCATTTACAGAGGTGTGACCACGTGGGAAAAAGCTGGTGTATCTTTTGTTAGGATATGACAAATCAGAAGGTGATTCTGTTCAGGGTTTTCAGCATTATGTAGGATATCAACTATGGACAGATCAAGATGAAAAATAAGACTTTTTAAAAGTTAACCTTTGTATGACTGCCATTCTGAGTTGCACTTTTTTTTTGCATCTAAACAACTCCCATGAACTGACAGCTTGAGGAACAATGAATGCTCTTTTTGTTTGTCACAGCTTCTTGTTGAACTAATCTGAAACCTGGTTCTCCTTGTAACGATCCCAGTGCTGTACCTCAACCATTGGGTAGCATGGCACAGTGGTTAGCCCTGCTGCCTCACAGTGTTAGGGACCTGGGTTCGATTCTAACCTCAGGCAACTGGCTCTGTGGAGTTTGCACATTCTCCTGGATTCTGCGTGGGTTTCTGCAGGGTACTCTAGTTTCCTTCCACAGTTTAAAAATATGCAGGTTAAGTGGATTAGCCAAGCTAAATTGTCCCGTAGTTTTGAGAGATTTACAAGCTGGGTGGATTAAGAATGGTAAATGATTCTCTCTGCTTCAGTCTTTCCTTACCGTCGCCATAACTGAGCTACAGAAATGGCAATCCACTATCCTATGACAGTTGGCCTGTGCAAAGGTCACCCTGTTACCAAGAATGAGACTGGGCCAAGACAGTGCTGAAGAAGAGGGCGCCTAACTAAGCACACCAAGTTTGTCAGAGATCTAATCCGTGAGGTCTGTGGTTTTGCTCCCTATGAAAGGCGTGCATTGGAGTTGCTGAAAGTCTCTAAAGACAAGCGTGCACTCAAATTCATCAAAAAGAGAGTTGGTACTCCCATCCATGCGAAGAGGAAGAGAGAAGAATCAGCAATGTGCTGGCAGCAATGAGAAAGGCAGCTGCAAAGAAAGATTATTCCGTACAAAGTTGTTACAATTAAAGTTCTTAAGTTATCAAAAAAAAGGTAAAAGTGGGTTACAGAGATAGAGTGGGTGGACCTGGGTCTAGGTGTGCTGCTCTTTGGCGGGTCAGTGCAGATTGATGGGCAAAATGGCTTCTGTAGACTCTGGGATTCTATAATAATCTCTCTCTCATCTTTAGACAAGTGAAATTATAATCCTGCATCTTGTAAAAAGGATCCTCAGTGACTTTCTGTCTGATACAGTTGTTGACAGTAAATGAGGATCTTGCTCGAAACATAGGTGCTTTATTTAGTGTCTACAGGAATGACTTGCTAATTGAATCCTTCTGCAGTTTCCTGTGTGTTTCTAGAGATCGAGCTGGGTTTCGTTTTCACTTGCTCTGAAATGCTGTTGATATATTACAGAGTTGCAGTTGGTAGTGAGTTTGGATAGTGAATGGTATTTGGATATGGCAGTAAACGTTGTCCTGTCCTTACCCACTACCCAGATTTTCCAACAAAATTCATTCCAGGAATTATTTATGGCAAAAATACTAGTGAGATTTAATGCAAGGGTCCTGATTGTTCCTCCTTAGTATCATTTTTTACGTCAGTGCTTCCAATTCGAGAGAGTACAATCTGAATCGTACCTTGACTGCATTTCTGATTTGCCCATTTGTGCACGATGAAATGTTAGTGCTCACACAGAAGGATGAAAAACTGGTCTAATGCTACCCATCCAACCTGAAACGTACAGTTTGAGTGTTAGTTCGGCCACTTAACCATCTGGTTTGGGACTTGAATGCTGAACAGCTTGAGCTGTAAATCTGAATAGCTGTTTTCAGATGCATGTGTTACCTTTACCTGTTACTGTGTGTTTGTGATGAGTACCTTAGCCTTTTTAAAACAGCAGTGATCCAAAATAATGAGGATTTAAAGTTGCTCCTTGAATGCCAAAAAAAATTGCCTCCTGCAGAAACCTTTCCAACTCATTTATCTCCTTCCCTACAGTTTGTTTTGATTAGATTAATTCCCCACAGTGTGGAAATAGGGCCTTCGGCCCAACAAGTTTACATCGACCCTCCAAAGAGTAACCCACCCAAACCCGTTTCCCTCTGACTAAAGCACCTAATGTTATGGGCAATTTAGCGTGGTCAATTCACCTGACCTGCACGTCTTTGGACTGTGGGAGGAAACCGGAGCACCCGGAGGAAACCCACATAGACACTGGGAGAATGGGCAAACTCCACACAGACAGTCGCCCGAGGCTGGAATCGAGCCTAGGTCCCTGACGCTGTGAAGCAGCAGTGCTAACCACTGAGTTACCATGCTAGAGTCTTGAAATCTGACTGCTCACGAGGAGCACGGTAAGAGCAGAAATAATTCCACATCCAATTGAATCTATTGAGGAATCTGATTCCTTTGTGAAATGCTCAAGGGTCGGAGGTTTTAAGCTATAAGGGGAGACGGAATAGGCTGGGGCTACTTTCACTGCAGCGTTGGAGGCTGAGGGATGATGTTATAGAGGTTAATAAACTCGTAGATAAGGTCTTTTCCCTGGGGGAGTCCAAAACTAGATGGCTGCTGCTCGTTGGATGCTGCCTGACCTGCTGTGCTCTTCCAGCACCACTGATCCAGAATCTGGCTTCCATCATCTGCAGTCATTATTTTTACCAAAACTAGATGGTGTAGGTTTAAGGTGAGAGGGGAAAGATTTTGAAAAGAAACTGAGGGGTAACCTTTTCATGCAGATGGTGGTGCGTGTAAAGAACAAATTGTCAAAGAAGTGGTGGAGGCTGGTACAAACTGCAACATTTTAAAAAGTATCTGGATGGGTATATGAATAGGAAAGGTTTAGAGGGATATGGGCCAAACACTGGCAAATGGGACTAGATTGGGATGTCTGGTTAGGGTCCACAAGTTGGACCGACGGGTCTTTTTCCATGCAGTTTAACTCTGACTGTCATATATTGTAGCACAAGTTTAATGCTGTACTGAATACCCCACAACCTGGTGTTACATGGTCAGCTCAAGAAAAGAGAGCAGCATTTCAAATGGAACTACCCAGTTAATGTTGCCCCAGTGAATCTATAGCTCTGTTAAGGTTTCAGGAAATTCTTTTAAAATTCATATACTCAGGAAGCACTAATGACCCCACAACCGTAAATACTGAACATTTCCAAATATGTCTGCATCTTTGGTAATCCATTTGCCCCACTTTAACCATTCGACATGTATCTGTTCCCACTCCATCCAGAAAACTACATGCATTCCTCCTTGAAATGAGCAGATCCTATAGTGATGAAAATTTTAAGGCCTACGCAATTTGGATTCTTAAATGTAGCTCTCGGACATCTCACTGAATACCCAAAGCTATTTGCTAAAAATGGAAATCTAACAGGGACATTTTATTTGTTTGTAGTTCTCTAATGATCACCTGTCATAGCTAATAAACTGCTGTGTGTCTACAGTAACAAATAGGCTTTTGTCGGTCCTTATTGTGCACGTGACAAGATTGTACTGTAGTTTATTTTTAAATCTGTATTCTGTTAGTTTGCCTCCAGTGATTATCAGTTCACTTGAAATTGAAAATTGCAACCAAAATTGCAGTTATAGATCAGCTTTCATGATTTCAGGATGTCTTGGAGTATTTTGCAACAAATGAAGCAGTGCTACAGTGTAGAGACTGTTAGAGCGTAAGAAATGCAACAGAGAAAACAAGGCCCCTCAAACCATAATACAACAGTTCCCAACCATTCTAGTTTAGTGACATTGATTCAAGGAGAAAATAGTCATCGACGCTCTTGTTTTGAAGTGTTTTTGAGATCACATAAACCACATTGCAGCAGTGCACAGTTTCTGTACTTCCTGTGGGCTCAGCTGTGAACCAGTTGAGAGAGGAAAGTTACGGTTCAGGCATGTACTGTTCTGCTCAGCCTATTTATGAGCAGCAAGTAATCTTAATCACGTTTACCTGTCTGGTTACCATATCCCTTTTCTTGCCCAAGCTAATCACGCGTTTTGCAGTTCTTTGCTCTGTCAGCACTGAGAATATCTTGCCACTACAAAGAATGGAGGTTTAATTTTCGAATCAAGTTCTGTCTCCAGAGTGTCTAAGATTTCAGGATAGTTGTCACATCAAATTATGATAGATATAACAGTTTCTTTCACAGTAATTATGGTATTTTTACCCTGTCCCTTCATCTTTCCCTTTCCTCTCCCATCCCTCAATTACAGCATGTGGTTAGGAAGGACACTGATGGTTTGTTCATTTAAAATAAATAGTTATATCTCTGAGCTGTAGAAATATGGCCAAGTCTGTTGCTCAAGAAGAGATGAGGTTCAATTTTTGATTGCTGCTCCAATATTGTTACTGGGTTTATTCACTTGTCTGTTCCTATCTATTGCACTTGTAACATTCTGGATTTGTGAGCACAAATTGCTGTCCCACTGCTATCCGCAGCAGCAGTCTGGAACCAGTAAAACTGCATGGCATGATTGTATGTATCAATTGCTTTCCTCATCGTCAAAATCTACATGTACTGTTGAAATCAGATGCTTTCCACAAGCTTGAATTGCCTTGATACAGAAGTTTTCACCTTCCCACCCTCTGTTGTCCTCCGTGAATTACCAGTGGAAGCATTGTACCTGACATTCCCAGCTTTATCATTTCTTATCCTTGATAAAATGTTCTCAGTGAGACTGTCCCATTAAAAACTGGCTCTCTGCCTTCACCCACTTTGCTCCACTGCGGTCTGCTAAACCTTGTTCAGTTCATCCTGACTGGTATCTTTTCCTATAACGTGAGGGTTTGAGGAATTATTCTCTTTCTTGTCTCCCCACAGAACATAAAGTCCAGTCTTTTTCATCCAGTATTTTTCTATACTAAGCTATAGAAATTGAAGCACAGAAGTAAGCCATTCTGCCCCTCGTGTCTGTCTGCATTAGTTTATTTCTAAAAATGTTTGAGTCCTTGATGTGTCTTGAGGTGGGTTGGTCACCACAGCTACATAAGTTGTGCCATTCTTTGCCAGTAGGGGGTTTTACCTGGCCTTTGGAATCCTAGAGTGACGTTGGAGGCAGGTACATCTTCTGTTGTAGGACAATAGGTTGGAAAAAAAAGCCACGGCCCTTTTTTTGTTCATTCAATTGATTGTGCTATGGCCTTAAATAGCAGTTAAAGAGCAATTGAGGTTTTGCAGTTTTCGCTCGGTTTGTTATTTGGTTGTCATTGCAGCTCTTGTAGCATTGTTGGCATTACCAGGCTTTTCCTCCTGGCTTTTTTTAACCTGCTGCAGTCCATGTCTACATTTTCACTCCAGTCACTCAGTATCCTGGTAATCTCTTTGATTTCTGCAGAGGAACTGTGCGTAGAACAGGCGTATACAGTGGAAGTAAGGCACCCAGATGGTTAATGCTAACAGCTTTCAAATCTTACTTAATTGCACAATTCGCTGCTCTTTGTGCACTTCTACTTCAACTGAATTGGTAGACGGCCTGTTCATTTCACACCAGCTCAATCGAAGTGAAAAAGATTTGTTATGAAGTGAATAAGTTTTCGTGCATTGCTCGTTGGCCAGGCCTGCTGTTTTTTTTTGTACTAATTGGTTTTAAAAGTGGCAAGTTAGCTTTTTTCAGCGCTGCGTTTTTCATCCTGGCATCACTTTGGAGGCAGGAACATGTGCCCTGAGCTTTGTTTAATGCGTAGATTATTGAGAAGCCGAGATGCAGAGCCAAGGTCCACAGTACAAGGCCATCTCAATACTGGAGAGCAGGAGGTAAGTGCTGGGTCATGGAGAAATTTGAGCTTTAAAAGGTTGTAGGCAGAAGGGCCTATTGAAGGAATCACTTAGTTATAAGTTAGATTTGCATGGCATTCCTACATTGTCATGATCAACAAATAGGGACAAATCTTTTGTTTCTTCACTCAGTGACTCTGTGTTGTCACTAATGCACATCTCAGTCTGAGATTGACTTCGGTGTTACATCTAGGGGGGTAAAAAGCTGCAGATCCTCAAATTCTTAAACAAACAAAATGTCAGAATTCCACCTAACTGTGGAGAGAGCAAATGTGTTGTTCCTCAAATAAAATTAAACAGTGACATCTGTTAAATATGGTGTTTAAAATTGCAGTTTGCCTAAATGTCTGTAGGTTCACACGTTTACCCCTCTGTTGTCCTGTTAAGAACGGAGCGATAATGAGGACTGCAGCTGCTAGAGAAGTCAGAGTCGATAAAGTGTGCTGGAAAAAGCACAGCAGGTCAGGTGGCATCTGAGGAGCTTAACAACTGATACATTAATTTGCTTAACACTTAGAATATAAACTGCTTTTCAGCAGTTTTTATATTTTTAATTGTAAATTGTTGTTAGTGTATATAGGTTGTGTCATTAAAAGTCAACCCCAACCTCACCATCAAACCCGCAGACAAGGGAGGCGCGGTGGTAGTTTGGCGCACTGACCTGTATACCGCTGAAGCCAAACGCCAGCTCGCGGACGCCTCCTCTTATCGCCCCCTTGACCACGACCCCACCTCCCACCACCAAACCATCATCTCCCAGACCATCCAGGACCTCATCACCTCAGGGGATCTCCCATCCACTGCCTCCAACCTCATAGTCCCACAACCCCGCACCGCCCGTTTCTACCTCCTGCCCAAAATCCACAAACCTGCCTGCCCCGGCCGACCCATTGTCTCAGCCTGCTCCTGCCCCACCGAACTCATCTCCCAATACCTCGACACGGTCCTGTCCCCTTTAGTCCAAGAACTCCCCACCTACGTTCGGGATACCACCCACGCCCTCCACCTCCTCCAGGATTTTCGCTTCCCCGGTCCCCAACGCCTTATTTTCACTATGGACATCCAGTCCCTGTACACCTCCATCCCCCATCACGAAGAACTCAAAGCCCTCCGCTTCTTCCTTTCCCACCGCACCAACCAGTACCCTTCCACTGACACCCTCCTTCGACTGACTGAACTGGTCCTCACCCTGAATAACTTCTCTTTTCAATCCTCCCACTTCCTCCAAACTAAAGGAGTTGCCATGGGCACCCGCATGGGCCCCAGCTATGCCTGCCTCTTCGTAGGATATGTGGAACAGTCCATCTTCCGCAACTACACTGGCACCACCCCCCACCTTTTCCTCCGCTACATCGATGACTGACTGTATCGGCACTGCCTCGTGCTCCCACGAGGAGGTTGAACAGTTCATCAACTTTACTAACACCTTCCATCCCGACCTGAAATTCACCTGGACTGTCTCAGACTCCTCCCTCCTCTTCCTAGACCTTTCCATTTCCATCTCGGGCGACCGACTCAACACAGACATCTATTATAAACCGACTGACTCCCACAGCTACCTGGACTACACCTCCTCCCACCCTGCCCCCTGTAAAAACGCCATCCCATATTCCCAATTCCTTCGTCTCCGCCGCATCTGCTCCCAGGAGGACCAATTCCAACACCGCACAGCCCAGATGGCCTCCTTCTTCAAGGACCGCAGATTCCCCCCAGACGTGATCGACGATGCCCTCCACCGCATCTCCTCCACTTCCCGCTCCTCCACCCTTGAGCCCCGCTCCTCCAACCGCCACCAAGACAGAACCCCACTGGTTCTCACCTACCACCCCACCAACCTCCGCATACAACGTATCATCCGCCGCCATTTCCGCCACCTCCAAACGGACCCCACCACCAAGGATATATTTCCCTCCCCTCCCCTATCAGCGTTCTGCAAGGATCACTCCCTTCGTGACTCCCTCGTCAGATCCACACCCCCCACCAACCCAACCTCCACCCCCGGCACCTTCCCCTGCAACCGCAGGAAATGTAAAACTTGCGCCCACACCTCCACACTCACTTCCCTCCAAGGCCCCAAGGGATCCTTCCATATCTGCCACAAGTTCACCTGTACCTCCACACACATCATCTATTGCATCCGCTGCACCCGATGTGGCCTCCTCTATATTGGTGAGACAGGCCGCTTACTTGCGGAACGCTTCAGAGAACACCTCCGGGCCGCCCAAACCAACCAACCCAATCACCCCGTGGCTCAACACTTTAACTCTCCCTCCCACTCCACCGAGGACATGCAGGTCCTTGGACTCCTCCACCGGCAGAACACAACTACACGACGGCTGGAGGAGGAGCGCCTCATCTTCCGCCTGGGAACCCTCCAACCACAAGGTATGAATTCCGATTTCTCCAGTTTCCTCATTTCCCCTCCCCCCACCTTGTCTCAGTCGGTTCCCTCAACTCAGCACCGCCCTCCTAACCTGCAATCCTCTTCCTGACCTCTCCGCCCCCACCCCACTCCGGCCTATCACCCTCACCTTGACCTCCTTCCACCTATCCCACCTCCATCGCCCCTCCCCCTAGTCCCTCCTCCCTACCTTTTATCTTAGCCTGCTTGGCTCTCTCTCTCTCTTATTCCTGATGAAGGGCTTATGCTCGAAACGTCGAATTCTCTATTCCTGAGATGCTGCCTGGCCTGCTGTGCTTTGACCAGCAACACATTTGCAGCTTTTTACTCATTAAAAGTCAATACAGGATGTTTTATCATTGATTTAAGAGGTAGTACAAATATTGCTGAGAACATGAGAGATATGAAAGAAAGTGTCATTATTCATCTTAGAATTGAAATGATTAAGGAAGGTTTCACAGACATTAAAACATTGACCCGTTGGAGAAAGTAGCCAGGGAGAAGCTCGTCTGCACTGGCAGGAGAGTCAGTAATCAGAGAGCACAGAACAAAAGCAATTGGTAAAAAAGAATCTGAGGGAAGGGCCGAAAAAATTTTGTTTGGATTAGTGAAAGTTCTGATTAGTGTGCACTTTAGAAAGTGGAACAGAATCAATAATAATTTCAAAAGGCAATCGGATAAAATATTTGATACGGCAAACATTGCAGGACTATGAGAAAGAGCAGGGGACTAGCACGAATTGGATACTCTTTCAGATAACTGGCATGTTGTGCTGAGGGATCTCATCCAGTGTGTATAATTCCATGAACACTCTTTCTATCATGACAAATCATTGCTGAGTATGAACACTATCGAGAAAGTCTAAGCTGATTCTATGTTTCCATCTGTAAAGCTTCAATAAGTTTCCCAGTTTGGATAGGCTGTTGTGGTATTAAATGTACTGGTTTGACAGCTGCTTAAAATTTGCATTGTCTGATATGGACCGTACTCGGTACTTCTGTAGCGGGCCTGTAGAGAGGTTCGTGCAAAACTGACAATGTGGCTTTGCTTCTCTAGCTTGTGTGTTGCTGGCTCAGAGAGGGGAAAAAGAATTGCGCGAAGCTTACGTAGCTCTGAGTATGAGACTGGGTGTGTCGTTGCAGATTCTAGGCTTGCACCTTGGGCAACCTTTCCTGCTTCCAAAACTGTTGTATTGTCATTCAGTTCATCTGAGCTGGGCACAGACACCCTGAGGAGCTTTGCCTTCCCAATGCAGAGGCTGCATTAGTTTATTAATCTTCCCATTGTAGTTTACCATGTTTTTTTAATTCATCTGTTTACCATCTTAATGGCTGCGATTTTCTTCCTTGCCTGGAAATATTCCTGCAGATAGGGTTCTGCAATTTCCTGCTCACTTGTACTCCAATCACCACACCTGTGTGGGGTATGGAAGGATCCTAGAAACCTGGTGGTAATGCACAATCACGGAATGACTGATCACGATGGGTCTGAGGCCTAGAGTTCAAGCTAGCTCCATCTTTGTCTGCTAAAATAAAACCAAATATTGCGGATGCTGAAGATATGAAACAAAAAGAGAAATTGCTGGAGAAACTCGGCAGGTCTGGCAGCATCTCTGGAGAGAAAGCAGTATTAACATTTTGCATCCAGTGATCCGTCTTTAACTTTGTCCAGATGGCCTCAATCCTGTTTTGTTGAGATGGGACGAATGAGCCAGGCTCCCTGCTCTTGCTCTGTGTGGTTTTGAGATGGGGATGGAGTTTGCCATGTTGTTCATTTTGAGTGTGATATAATTTCCTGTCCAAGTTCGGGAAAGAACTTGTGGCCATCGATACCTGTATGCAAATTATTGTCACGACATGTGGCAGTTGCCTTGATAAATTCATCACACTTTCATTTAGTCATTTGCAGATATAAAGCAGTTCCTGAATGGGGCCTGTTGGGCGTAACTCCTCTCTGCTGAAAATGTGTTGCTGGAAAAGCGCAGCAGGTCAGGCAGCATCCAAGGAGCAGGAGAATCGAAGTTTCGGGCATGAGCCCTTCTTCAGGAATGAATTAACTCCTGTCTGGTCAAATCATCTAAAACAAGGGAGCATACAATTTGAACTAAATATATTTTCAAGTTAAAACAGAAGCGAAGTTGGAACAAAACATTTTTGTCTGCGAAATATGAAATGCAGTCCCACAGAACCACCATCACAGAATAAACTGAAGTAATTATGAACATTGAAATTTGGAGCATTAATTGGCCATTCAGCTGTTTGAGTCAGCTCTGTCATTCAATTAGATCATAGCTAATCCATTTGTGGTTTCAACTTCACATTCCCTTCCACCCACAATAACCTTTGCCTCCCTTGCTGGTCAGTGCCTTGTAAAAATATATTTAATGTGATTGCCAATTCCCCAAGTAATTATCAATTATTTTGGCAAAAGGCTCAGAATTTTAAGAAAAAAAGAAACTGTTCCCTCTTGAGAAAGGATTGAGTACAAGAGGCCTGAGAGATAAGAGAATTAACAAAAGAAGCAAGATGATGTGAGAAATAACTTTTTTTTCAGAGTACTTATTATGGTTTGGAATGCACTGTCTGAAAGTGTGGTGAAAGGAAGCTTAACTGTGAAATTCAGGGGGCATTCAATAACTTAAATGGAAACCACCTTCAGGGTTATGGCAGCAGAATGGCACTGAGCCATAATACTGACGCAGCCCCAATACACCGAATGATCTCCTTTTGCGCTATAATAACTCTGATTTTAATTCTGAAGGAGGCAAGACTTTGCATTCTTACCAACTCAGACATTGAGTTCCGTGCAATTTATATTCATTTTAATCCTGGTAATGGATCAACAATGTTTCAGCACCACCTTCCTAACCTGCAATCTTCCAGGACAGAACCCCACGGTCCTCACCTACCAACCCACCAACTTCCATATACAGCGTATCATCCGTCGTCATTTCCGTCACCTCCAAACAGACCCCACCACCAGGGATATATTTCCCTTCCCTTCCCTCCCCTCCCCTATCAGCGTTCCGAAAAGACCACTCCCTCTGTGACTCCCTCGTCAGGTCCACAACCCCCACCAACCCAACCTCCACGCCCGGCACTTCCCCTGCAAACACAAGAAATGCAAAACTTGTGCCCACACCTCCTCCCTTACTTCCCTCCAAGGCCCCAAGGGATCTTTCCATATAAGCCACAAATTCACCTGCACCTCCACACACATCATTTACTGCATCCACTGCACCTGATGAGGCCTCCTCTATATTGGGGAGACAGGCCGCCTACTTGCAGAACGTTTCAGAGAACACCTCTGGGACACCCGGGCCAACCAATCCAACCACGCCGTGGCTCAACACTTCAACTCCCCCTCCCACTCCACCAAGGACATGCAGGTCCTTGGACTCCTCCATCGCCAGACCATAGCAACACGACGGCTGGAGGAAGAGCGCCTCAGCTTCTGCCTAGGAACCCTCCAACCACAAGGGATGAACTCAGACTTCTCCAGTTTCCTCATTCCCCTCCCCCACCTTGTCATAGTCCCAACCCTCGAACTTAGCACCACCTTCCTAACCTGCAATCTTCTTCCTGACCTCCGCCCCCACTCCAGCCTATCCCCTCACCTTAACCTCCTTCCACCTATCGCATTTCCAACGTCCCTCCCCAAGTCCCTCCTCCCTAGCTTTTATCTTAGCCTGCTTGATACACTTTCCTCATTCCTGAAGAAGGGCTCATGCCTGAAATGTCGATTCTCCTGCTCCTTGGATGCTGCCTGACCTGCTGCGCTTTTCCAGCAACACATTTTCAGCTAACTTTTTTTTAAATTAGATCTGCTTTGTCATTACTTGTATAATGGAAGCTGCAAAAATCAAACCGTTCTCTGCAACACTTGCAGCCATTCGTAGGTGAAGACCTTAGCTGCAGTTCGATCCCAATGAGATTTCTTCATATTGTTCCATCTGGACAATACATTAAACAGATGCATTCAACCTGTGCATGACCCCAGTTCAATTTGCAATGAAGTCCCAGTTGGGTTGCCAGGATATGAAAGAGTTCCTTACACATTCAGTTAATTCATACACTGTACAGCGCATATTAATTAATTTGTCATTACCTTGCAGCTTATTTTCACACATAATTGGCGACCAAAGAAAAATATCATGCCCAATAATGTCCTTCAATAAAAAGTATAATTACTTCTGATTTCTTAATTATCATATCTTGTCTCCCTTATTACCTTTTACCTTGCATGATTGTCTGACCGGTACTTGATTCTTCATTCTACTTTTCATCTCCTTTGTGCTGCCTAAGGCTTTCACATCCATAGACCCGTAGAGCATGGAAACAGACTCAGGTCCAGCTTGTCCGTGCCAACCAGATATCCTAAATTAATGTCATCCCATTTGTCAGCACTTGGCCCATATCCCTCCAAACCCTTCCTATTAATGTACCCATCCAGATGACTTTCAAATATTCTAACTATACCAGCCTCCACCACTTCTTTTGGCAGCTCATTCAATACACGCACCACATTCTGTGAAAAGGTTAACCCAATTTACCTTTCTTGCCACATTCAAGCTTCCTCCTGTTTATAGCTGCATCTGCTATTCTGTACAGACCTCTGCTTCTTTGAGAAGATCCACATCGTGGAACACATTTCATTGTAGCTCATTGATGCATCAAAACATCTTCAATTATTGGGGTAGTTATTGAGAGATGGGTGTGACCAGGATGAGCAGAGAAACTCCATTCTCCAGTATACTTAGTGTTATGGGAACCTCGACACCCACTTTAACATGGACACAATGCTTCTGTTTAACATCTGACTTGTAAAGGTGGCACATCCAGCAAAGAAAGAACTTTGCATTTCTACCAATCCTAAAAGAAACTGGGCATTCTAAAGATTGTTACAACAAATTACTACTTTTAAAATGTAACCGCTGTTGTACGACAGGGAGATTGACACTAATTTGCTTGGAGCGCTGAAACTAATGAAATATTTTTTCTTAATAACATTGGTTAAGATAGAATGTACGTAGTAATAGAACTCTTATTTCTTTCTGTCACTGTTACTATCAATCCTGCCATCTCTCACTCGCACTCTGTGTGTGCCAACCCAAATTGTTATTTCTAAGAACTCAAACCATGACATTCTGATTTAGACAAGTGCTATAAATTGAGTCAAACAGAAACTCTTTTATTTCACTTAGCACGAAGGGGATGTTTCAGTTGTATCATGTGTTAATTTATTTTTCCTCTGCTATTAGATTTCTCACTCCAATTTTCTCCCTTTATGATATCATTATTATGTCCTTTACCTTCAGTTTTTGTTTTCCTCCTCCTAGTTCCCTCATTTGCTCATCGCATCTTTTTAACCTTTAGTAATTAGCTAGTTCTGAATGCTGAATGCTACACCATGTCAGTTTGATCTGTCTTTCCATTCCCAGGTCTTTATTGAAAAGTGCATCTTGCTGAGGGCTGAATCACACCTCATTTCAAGACTTCACGTCATGGCATGTTATCTGTTAACTCCTGTATGGTACCTAGTCTCCTACTACATCTTAACCTTGTCTCCAACAGATACATCCATTATAGACCTGCAAAGACCAACCCTAAGCTATTCTGTACATTCACTTCAGACAACTCCATGTTAATTTCTTTTTTGCATAATTTGATTCAATTTGTACATCTCTATGACTCTATTAGATTCTACATGTTTCATTTATTTTGCAATCTTCCATGTTCTCTCACAGGCCAAGTCAATTTCTCAAGTAATCCAGAAGTTCAGACTAATTCTTTGGAAATACAGGCTTAAATCCACTAGAGTAGCTTTTATCGAGTTTCAGTAATGGTGCCGTAACACTATTGATTGGTGTAAAATCCCTTGTGGGTTGCTAATCTCCTTCAGGGAGGAACATTTAACATCCTTAATTGGTATGACTGGTATGTATGACTGCAGGCAATCGCAATGTGGCGGAGTCTACACTGCCTGCTGAAATGGTACAGCAAGCCTTAGTTCAAGAGCATTGAATGATTGGCAAATATACTCATCTTGTCGGCAGCATCCATGACCCATGAAATAATGAAGTCAAAAAGATGGTATAAGCTCAGAAGCTGCGAGATAAGGCATACAGATATGGTTTCATCCGCATTTGTATTTAAGACATCATACGTTTGATGAGTAATTTAATTGCAAAACCTTCAGAAATTTGGGATCCTGCAATGTATAATTGATATCCTGTTATCCATTGTGGTTTTCTATGAAGCTGAGTTTTGGAACTGAAGCATTACAGTGCCATTGCTGGTGGGATGGTATCATTGCAAGTGTAGTTTATACTAGAAATGCAGACGTGTTGATTTACACTGGATAATGTTGACAAAGGATAGGGTAAATAGACAAGGTCTTATCCCTGGGGTGGGGGAGTCCAGAACTAGAGGACATAGGTTTAGGGTGAGAGGGGGAAGATTTAAAAGGGACCTCGGGGGCAACTTCTTCACACAGGGTGGTGTATGTATGGAATGAGCTGTCAGAGGAAGTTGTGGAGGCTGGTACAATTACAGCATTTAAAAGGCATTTGGATGGCTATATGAATAGGAAGGGTTTAGAGGGATATGGGCCAAATGCTGGCAAATGGGATGAGATTAGGTTAGGATATCTGGTTGGCATGGATGAGTTGGACCGAAGGGTCTGTTTCCATGCTGTACATCTCTGACTCTGAGACAGATGTGTAGCAACATGAAGTTTGATCTTGTAGGCAGATTATTGCATTTTAAATCTTGAAAATAGTTCCTTTATGCAACAGTATTATCAAGAGTTGAAACTGACTTGAAAACTAATATTACTATTTTCTTGTTTGATCCTCATTGTGGTTCTCAAATTATTTGTCATTTCATTGACATTACTGACTTCATGTAAAGGCAAGAATCAGAACTTTCATTGGGTGATTATCTGTTGACCGAAACCACCACCCTGAATGTCTCTCTGTTTGAGCTTCTCTGCTTAAACTTTGCAGAGGTTGGTAGATATAATGGATGTTCTAAAGATATTTGTTTGTTTGTATTCTTCCAGCAAGGAGATTTTTGTGATAATGTGCCATGATTTATATGAAATTTATTGCCCATAGCCAAGCATGTGGGGGTGCCCATTATCCAAAGTGTCTCTTTCACCATATATCTAATCGGCTTGATTGGAAGAACCTTCTTGTTTACTCCTGTCCTTCACTGCTGAAACCTTAGTGACAAATTTATTGAGATAAATGGAGACAACCTTTTGTAGTAATGTTGCTAAAGAAATTAGAACTTGTTGTTAAATTCCATCAACTCAAACTGCAGACCGTATTATTATTTGGAGTGAAAACCTTGGTTTTTTTTTTATAAGTTTCTTCAATATTAAACAATTATCTGTGTTTGGATGTGGAGGTTAAAGACCTAACAACTTGATTTTGATTATACGTTACACACTACGTCAGCTGAAAAGTCAAAATAATTGTGCTGTTTTGTTTCCTAATTTGGCAGAAAGAACATTGCATTCTTAGCTATGTGACCAGAGAAGGGGAAGAAGAATAGTTTGGTGCATTTGCCTTTTATAAAACTATCTGGCATTTGATGTAACATGCTCAGATGCATGTACTTAGTATCCAGTTTCAATGCTTAGAACTTCCAAAAGGCTGAGGGAAGTGAAATCCATATACATTTACAAATCCGCTACATCCTTTCCCATCCTGACTGAGTTTCACTATTAAGTTACTACGCAAGCTGTAAGCGAATTATCAGATGCTATTCTTTTTGAACTGTATCAAATCAAAGATTTGGAGGCCAGTAGCTGGTTTGTTTTGCCTCCTTCTCCTTCAAATGTTACCCACTTCATTCGTTTTCTCTGTTCCTGTTCTGTTTTGTTCTTCACACAGAAACTCCCAGTGAGGTCTCATTTTGCAAATGTTGGCAGTCCCATATGACTCTTCTCTCCCCACACCTGAATTCCCCCAAAAAATTACTATTCCATAAATGTGAAGCTAAATGAACAGAAGGGAATTGCATTTCTGTGGTTAGCTTCATTATTATGTCTTATTGTCAGTATACATTTCAGTGACATGCCTATGATATCATCACTATCATAGCCTTAAAGTTGAGGGGATGAAATTCTCAGACTCCATCTTACTTTTGATTCAGTTGTAACATGTCACCTCACTGAAAACCACCTCTGTAACTCGATAGTTTAATGTTAGCCCACACTTGTGTGCCTAAAAAATGTAAAGTTTGTACATGATCGTTTGTTGGATTCTTCAATACCACAGTAAGCATTCCCAGTTTCTTGTGTTACAGGAGCACTGCATCAGGTTAAAAAAAAAACACCCTGTGGGAGCCAGACACTCACCAGACCTCAAAACGTGTCTCTGTATTTTGCAGCCAAGGTTTTACTTGGAAAGTGTAGTTATCATTGTAAGGAAACCAGTGTACACAAACTGAATACAGCCACCAGGCAATGGCCAGGTCTGTTTGCATAGAACGTGGAACATTACAGAGCAGTACAGGCCCTTCGGCCCTCAATATTGCGCCGACCTGTGGAACCAATCTGAAGCCGATCTATTATTATTCCGTTTTCATCCATATGATTATCCAATGACCATTTAAATGCCATTAAAGTTGACAAGTCTTCTACTACAGTTGCAGGCAGGGCAATCCACGCCCCTACTACTCTGAGTAAAGAAATCTCCTCTAACATCTGTCCTATATCTATCACCCCTCAATTTAAAGCTGTGTCTCCTCGTGCTAGCCATCACAATCTGAGAAAAAAGGCTCTCACTGTCCACCCTGTCTAACCCTCTGATTATCTTGTGTGTCTTAATTAAGTCGTCTCTCAACCTCCTTCTCTCTAACGAAAACAGCCTCAAGTCCCTCAGCCTTTCCCCCTAAGACCTTCCCTCCATACCAGGCAACATCCTAGTAAATCTCCTCTGAACCCTTTCCAAAGCTTCCACATCCATCCTATAATGCGATGACCAGAACTGTTCACAATATTCCAAGTGCAGCCGCATCAGAGATTTGTACAGCTGCAACATGACCTCATGGCTCGGAAACTCAATCGCTCGCTTAGTAAAAGTTAACACACCGTATGCCGCCTTAACAACCCTTTCAACTTGGGTGGCAACTTTCAGGGATCTATGGACATGGACATAGAGATCTCTCGGCTTTTTTACACTGCCAAGAATCTTGCCGTCAGCCCAGTACTCTGCATTCCTGTTGCTCCTTCCAAAGTGAATCACCTCACATTTTTCCATGTTAAACTCCATTTATCACCTCTCAACCTAACTCTGCAACTTATCTATGTGCCTCTGTAACCTGCAACATCCTTCAGCACTATCCACAACTCCACTGACCTTAGTGTCATCCGCAAATTTACTAACCCATCCTTCTATGCCCTCATCCAGGTCATTTACTAAAATGACAAACAGCAGTTAACCATCAACACCATCCGCTGTCATCTTTCAGCGAGCCAATTTCCAATCCAAACTGCTAAATTTTGTGCAATAACCTACCACGGGGAACCTTATCAAACGCCCTACTAAAATCCATATACACCACATCAACCACTTTACCCTCCATTTGTTTGGCCACCTTCTCAAAGAACAGCACCAGGGACCTGGGTTCGATGCCAGCATCAGGCGACTGTCTGTATGGAGTTCGCACGTTCTCCCCGTGTCTGTGTGGGTTTCCTCCGGGTGCTTCGGTTTCCTCCCACAGTCCAAAGATGTACAGATTAGGTGAACTGGTCGTGCTAAATTGCCTGTAGAGTTAGCTGCACTAGTTAGGGGGAATGGGTCTGAGTGGGTTACTCTTCGGAGGGTCGGTGTGGACTAGTTGGGCCGAAGGGCCTGTTTCCACACTGTATGGAATCTAATCTAGTCTAATCTAAACTCAATAAGATTTGTGAGGCACTACCTACCCTTCACACAACTGTATTTACTACACCTAATCAACGTATTCCTTTCTAGATGATTATAAATCCTGCCTCTTACAACCTTTTCCAACACTTTACTCACAATCAAAGTAAGACTCTCAGGTCTATTATTACCAGAGTTGTCTCTTGTCCCCTTGTTCAAGAAGGGATGTACTCTAGTTATTCTTTTATTCCTGATAGGAAGCTTTAGGGTCTTCCTTGATCCTATCTGCCAATGGTTTCACATGTCCCCTCCTGGCTCTTAATTTTCTTTATTAGGTCTTTCGTGGCTAGCTTGTAACTCTCAAGTGCCCTAACTTAACCATCACATCTCATCCTAATATAAGCCGCCACCTTCCTTTTGACAAGAGATTCACCTTTTTTTAGTAAACCATGGCTCCGTCACTTGACCACTTCCTCCCTGCCTGACAGGTACATACTTATCAAGGACACACAGTAGCTGTTCCTTGGGTAAGCTCCACATTTCAATTGTGCCCATACCTTGAAGTTTTCTTCCCCATCCTATGCATCCAAAATCTTACCTAATTGCATCATCATTGCTGGAAAAGCCCTACAGGTCTGGCAGCATCTGTGGAGAGAAATCAGAGCTAATGTTTCCGGTTGAGTGACCCTTCCTCGGTTCTGATTAACTCTGATTTCTCTCCATAGATGCTGCCAGATCTGCAGGGCTTTTCCAACAATTTCTGGTTTTGTTTCCAGTATTACAATTGAGGTGAAATGTGTCCTTAGTCAGTATTAATATACCTTTAATAATAATAATATGTGTACATTTGATAATACTTTTCAATTTTTACCATGAGCAAAAAAACACAGCTATCCCTCCAACATGGAGCTGCTGTGTGTCTGCAATTGTGCACTGACTGCTAATACAGAATGGGCCCTGGTGTATACATCCATTCTATACTGAACCACCATACGGTACATTCCTGCACTGAGTCTCACTGGGGCAATTTCAGGCTGAATTTATTTTTCTGCTTTGGAACTAGAACTCTGAAGCAAGTGCAACTAGAATTTGGTGTTCAATTTTAAATCTGACTTCAGTGTAAACAGAGCATTGCTCCTAAATGTAAGCATGTTTTGCCAGCTTGATGTTCAACCAAGAATGCAGAAAATACATTTTGGCAATTACGTGCACATTTTGACCAGAATTCACTTCATGGGGCTTCCTCTCTCACTTCCATGCTGTTCTTGTCCCTGTCAGAATCTGCAGCAACGTACGGTACGCTGGGAAACTGTTTACCGTACTAAAAATAAATTAAAATGGTGTTAATATCCAGTAGAGCTAATAGCTATTTTGGAACTTGAACTACAAATCTAGGGAAGGTATTAGACCTCAGTGAACCCTGGGAAGTCACAGGGAAGCATTGGTTTAATATGCATTTGTAAAGCTTGCTACTGACAATTTCTTCATGATGCATGAGAAACACATAGAGTCATACTGCACGGAAACAGACCCTTCAGTCCAACTCATTTGAGCTGATCAGACATCCCAATCTGACCTAGTCCTATTTGCCAGCATTTGGCTCATATCCCTCTTAAACCCTTCCTATTTATATACCCACCCAAATGTCTTTTAAATGTCGTAATTGTACCAGCCTCCACCATTCTTCTGGCATCTCATTCCACACACACGTCACTGTCTGCATGAAAAAGGTACCCCTCAAGTCCTTTGTAAATCTTTCCCCTCTCACCTTAAACACGTGTCGTCTGGTTTTGGACTCCTCATCGTGGGAAAAAGACCTTGGCTAATCACACTATCCATGTCCCTCAAGATTTTATAAACTTCTCTAAGGCTACCCCTCAGCCTCCAACACTCCCAAGGAAAGTAACCTCAGCCTCTCCGTAGACCCAAACCCTCTAGTCCTGGCAACATCCTTGTGAAGCCTCTCCAGTTTAACAACATCTTTCCCATACAATGGTGACCAGAATTGTAGGCAGTACTGTAAACGTGACCTCACTAATGCCCTGTACAGCGGCAATGACATCCTAACTCCTGTACTGAATGCATTAACTGGTAAAGGCAAGCCTGTCAAATGTCTTCTTCACCACCCTGTCTACCTATGACTCCAATCTCATGGTATTGAGCACCTGCATCCCAAGGTCTTTGTTCGGCAACACTCCCTAGGAGACTACCATTAAGTGTATAAGTCCTGCCTTGTTTGCCTTACCAAAGTGCAACACCTCACATTTATCTAAATTAAATTCCATCTGCCACTTCAGAACCCAATGACCCATCTGATCAAGGTCCCTTTGTACTTTGAGTTAACTTGCACTAATTTTGGTGACATCTACAAGCTCACTAACCATACCTCCTATATTCACATCCAAATCATTCACATGATGAACAGCATTGGACCCAGCATTGATCCTTGATGCACGCCACCGGTCACGGGTCTCTAGTCTGGAAAAACAAAACTCCGTCACCAACCTCTGTCAGCTACCTTCAAGCTGATTGTGTATCCAGTTCGCCATCTCTTCCAGATCCCATGTGATCAATCCTTACTAATCAGTCCACCACGTGGAACCTTGTTGAATGCTTTCCTAAAGTTTATACAGACCATTTCCACCACTCTGCCTTCCTCCATCTGCTTTGTCACCTCTTCAAAAAAACTGAATTATCAACTTTTGACACACAGCCATGCTGACTATCCCTAACCAGTCCTTGCATTTCCAAATGAAGGCAAGTCTTGCCCCTTACAATCCCCACCAACAACTTATCCACCACATATGTAAGGCACACTGGTCTACTTCCCTGGCTTTTCCTATAGCCTTTCTTAAGGTATGACATTAGCCAACCTCGAGTCTTCGGCACCTCACCTTTGGCTGTTGATGAGTCAAATATCACAGTGAGGGGCATAACAATCTCTTCTCTAGCCTCCCAAAGAGTTCTGAGAAACACCTGATCAGATCCCAGGGATTTATCTACCTTTTGTGTTTTAGGACCTCCAGCACTACTACTCAAAGTCACAGACATATACGGTATGGAATCATAACCTTTGGTCCAACTCATCCACACTGACCAGATATCCTCAAGACAATCACTATTTATTTCCCCAAGTCCCCTGGCTTCCAGGTCTTTCTCCACAATCAATAGTGATGCAAAATACTTACTTACTATCTTAGCCATCTCTTGTCATTCAAAATGTAGATGGCCACGTTAATCTTTGAGGCCCTAAAGGGGGGGGAGGGGTGGGTGGGGGGTGCGTGAGGTGGTGTGTCCAGAACCAGAGGTCACAGGCAAAAGTATGGGGTAGGCTATTTAGGACTGAGTGAGGAGTGAGCGTGTGGAAGTCTCTGTCAAAGAAAGCAGTTGAAGCCCAAACATGGAATGTTTTCAAGCAGTTAGATAATGTTCTTAGGGCTGAGGGGCTCAGAGGGTATGGGGAAAAGGAAGAAAAGGGCACTGAGTTGGATAATCAGCCATGATCGTATTAAATAGCAGATCAGGCTTGAAGGTCCAAAAGGCCTATTTCATCTACAGAAAACCAGTATGATAAGGAAATAACTCTGCAAAACAATTAGCAAGCTCCAAATTTTTAAAACCCTTGGGACACTAATCTTGCTAATTCCAATGCAGTGAGACAGCCTACTTATCAGAGGACCTCTTTTATCGAAATCGAAACTGTTGCAATTAAAATCCTTTTCTTTTCCCCCCTCCTCCAAGCCTTTGATATTTGAAATATTTTTGCATCACCAAGATTTTCCAGATCTTTGTTGTGATCAGATTGGATTATCACACATCAGTGAATATTCCTGCAAAGCACTAGACCAGAATACGAAGCCGAAATGGAATTTTAGCTCATTGAGCAGTTCAGTGTGATGCATTTTCTAATTTTTGTTGTTCACAAAGAGAGCTCTGAAGTCCATTGCCTTGAATTTATAACTTTTACTCGACATTGTTATTTGTTGTCTGTGCAAAGAAGGATTTGAAGATTCATATCTAGATTTGAATTTGATAAACATCATCAAAAACTTGGAAAATAACGTATGGTAGAACAATTTACTGCTATCATTTATCTAACTGACCAAACTATGCATTAAATAAGCACTCTGGCGATACACAGTTTGATTGTGCAGGTCGATGAGTTAAAGATATGTTTCATCTAATAGGAATAAGTACAATAGGTATAAAATAGGTTGCAGTTGTAATTTGCACAAACCAGATCTCTCTAATTGTAATTCACAAGATATTCGTTTGGGTTCAGTGTCACTGATTACTCCCATTGGCGATCCCTGTATCTTTTGTTCAGAAATGCACTAAATGGTTAACATGATAATGTGGTCCAGGTTATGATCTGAACAATTCTTTGCATGTGCTATCACATATACTTTTCCAATCACCAGCTAACAATATCTGAAATCTGGCCGGATATGAACTATTCAGGCATTATATTGTGCAGACAGCAAATGGCCATATAGGGTAACTTATTTATTCCAATCAACTTCATCTCCTCTTATGGCACATATTTCTCACTTTTGTTGTTCATACTGAAGTGATTTGTTGTCTAACAATCATTCATTTCACTTGAATGATTTTCTTTTTCACCTAGCAGCTGTGTAAAGTGAGGCTAACTTTCTCATTTTCCTCATTAAATGCATGTCAGCTCGAACAGTGCTCACCACCCTCTCAACAGACCTCCCAACATAGAGTTCTGGAGATGTACAGCATGGAAACAGACCCTTCGGTCCAATTCGTCCATGCCAACCTGATATCCTAAATTAATCTAGTCCCATTTGCCAGCATTTAGGTTGTTGGTCTTTCTACTCCTCCTGCCCAAAAGGAAGTTTGATCATACATGATCGCTCTTTCATGGTCTGGGATCAACCAGAATAGCCACTAATCAAGTCTGCTTGGCAGAAATCCTGAATTGCAGTGAGAAGGACTTGTTATAATTTCCTACATTGTTTCTTTTAAAATTTTACAAGAACAAGGCAAACAGGGAGTTGAGAAACGTTTTAATAATATAAATCTAAACACACTTACAGATGTGAGAAATGAAATGGAAAATATGACCACCATTATTGATGCTTGCAGTGCACCTTTACTGCAGTAAAACTTTACAGGGCATTATGAAAGTAAATATGAAAATGAGCCTCATGAGACATTAGAAATGATGATCAAATAGTTGTTCAAAGAGACAGGTTTTAAGGACTGTCCTAAAGGAAGAAAGTGAAGTAGAAAGGTGTAAGGAGTGAATCTCGGAGATAAAGGTTTAGATCATGGAAGGCACAGCCATTGGTGGTGCAATTTAAGTTGAAAATAATGAAAACTGTAGAATTAAATGAGTTCCGAAAAGTTTGGAGGGTGGTGGGGCTGGGGAAAATTACAGAAGTAGGGAGGGGTGAGGATAAAGGCAAGAAGTTAACATTTCAATTTATAATGGACGTTTTGTTAAATTAAGTTGGGCACGGATCAGCCGTGAGTTGAAAAGGTTCACAGGGCTAAGTTCGGCTCCTTTGTTTTCATTTACCAGCTTATGAGTTCTCAGGCATTGCAGATTACAGGTACACGGCACTTGTGCCTATATTGAGAGTCTTAATTTGGATGACGCTACACTTGAGTAACCTTGGCTTCCAGTTCTTGCTTGACATAATGACCACTATTATGATGATGTCAATTACAGATGCCCTTCAATGGAGTTGGAACTAGCTGTCAGTCACAGTCTGTATATGTGTGTACGAAGCAGAAGCATTGAAACATGCCTTCTATAGTCTTATTCATAATGCTGCTGACTGGTCTGTTAACTGAAGGCTCTGTAACACTAAACTTAGTTGGCTGCATTTGATTTATAGCAAGTGGAGTGTAATGAGATGCACGTGGATACCTCGTATGGATTTTCCAAGCAGCTGTCAAATTACTTGCATTCTGGTTTATACTTTAAATAGGATGCCCTGTTCTGTACGGTATGTTTTCTGTGACACAGATGCAGGGTGACATTCCACAGCATTCAATTTTACCCAGCCTCTCTAGGAACTAGGCTGCAAAGACAGAAAGGGATGCAAACCATATTCCCAGTATGGTTGGAAACTCCGTGTGCTCCTAGTTACTTAATTATTATTGGGTTCTGGTTGGTCTTGGATGTTTCAGTAATTGAATAGTTGACTGTTAATTGGCAACTTGGGATAATATATCTACTCCAAGTGCTGTGAGCCATTCCCAGACTTATAGTTAAACATTTGATTTGATGTAAGAACAATTTGTTTTATTTCATTGAAGAGAATAAAAAAGAACATTGAACATCTTATCAATGTGTATCTGGCATCAGCAGTGTATAAACTTTTAGTCTCTTCGATTTATACAAAGAAGCTTCTTGGATCACTCATTCAGTCTGAATAGCTTTTCCTGTTAATTTGTCTTCATTCTAAAGTGACATTAATAGACCTGGTCAGCTTTAGATTGCAGTCAAGTTGTGATCTGACTTTAAACAGGGTTGTAGATGCTCGAGAGCTCTCTTTAGGACAGGACAGGTCAGGTCTGACATCCTACTCTTTGCCGTGACGGCTTAGTAGCTTTCTAAATAATGTCTTTGGATTTAAGCACTGGTTTTCCCCACCTCCCAGCATTTCCAAATATCGACTGGAAATACTATAGGTTGAGTAGTTTAGATGGGTCAGTTTTTGTCCAATGTGTGCAGGAGGGTTTCCTGACATAGTATGTAGACAGACCAACAAGGGGCAAGGCGACATTGGGTTTGGTACTTGGTAAGGAACCCAGCCAAATGTTAGATTTGGAGATTTGATAGTGATCACAATTTGGTTATGTTTAGCGATAGAAAGGGTTGGGCATATACCGCAGGGCAAGAGTTATAGTTGGGGGAAAGGCAATTATGATGCGATGAGGCAAGATTTAGGATGCATAGGATGGTGAAGGAAACTGCAGGGAATGGGCACAATTGAAATGTGGAGCTTATTCAAAGAATGGCTACTGCGTGTCCTTGGTAAGTATGGACCTGTCAGGCATGGAGGAAGTGGTCGAGTAGGGGTGCCGTAGTTTACTAAAGAAGTTGCATCTCTTGTCAAGAGGAAGAAGGTGGCTTATGTTAGGATGAGATGTGGTGGCTTAGGTAGGGAGCTTGAGAGTTGCAAGTTAGCTTTCTCTTTAGGTATTTTCTGGCTAAGGACAGCCAGGAGTGGACATGAGAAGTTGTTGGCAAATAGGATCAAGGAAAATCCTAAAGTTTTCTGTAGGAATATCAGGAATTAAAGAATGGCCCAAATCTTACTCTAGTCAATCAAGGACAGTAATGGGAAGTTGTGCATGGAGTCCGAGGAGTTAGGAGAAGCACTATATGAATATTCTTCGCCAGTATTCACACTGGAAAAAGACAATGTTGTCAAGGAGAATACGGAGATATAGGCGACCAAATTGGACAGGATTGAGGTTCACAAGGATGGAGTGTTAGCAATTCTGGAAAGTGTGAAAATAGGTAGGTCCTCTGGGCCGGATGGGATTTATCCTAGGATTCTCTGGGAAGCCAGGGAGGAGATTGCTGAGCCTTTGGTTTTGATCTTTATGTTGTTATTGTCTACAAGAATAGTGGCAGAAGACTGGAGGATAGCAAATGTAGTCCCCTTGTTCAAGGAGGGGTGCAGAGACTATTCTGGTAATTATAGACCAGTGAACCTTCCTTCGGATGTGGATAGAAAGAGGATATATCATCTAGAAAGGAATAAGCTGATTAGGCATAGTTAACAGTTTTGTGAAGGGTAGGTCATGCTTCTCAAACCTTTTTGAGTTCTTTGAAAAGGTGACCAAATAGATTGTTGAGGGTAAACTGGGGTTGATGTGGTGGATATGGATTTTAGTAAGGTCTTTGATAAGGTCCCCACGGTAAACTATTGCACAAAATATGGAGGCATAGGGCTGAAGGTGATTGTGGTTTGGATCAGAAATTGGCTACCTGAAAGAGGGTGGTGGTTGATGGGAAATGTTAATCCTGGAGTTCAGTTATTAGTGGTGTACTGCAAGGATCGGTTTTGGGTCCACTGCTGTTTGTCATTTTAACAAATAACCTGGATGAGGGTGTAGACGGATGGGATTAGTAAATTTGCAGATGACACTAAGGTCAGTGGAGTTGTGGATAATGCCGAAGGATGTTGCAGGTTACAGAAGGACATGGATAAGCTGCAGTGCTGGGATGAGAGGTGGCAAATGGAGTTTAATGTGAAAAAGTGTGACGTGATTCATTTTGGGAAGGCGCAACAGGAATAAAGAGTCCTGGGCTAATGGTAAAATTCTTGGCATTGTAAACAATCAGAGAGATCTCAGTGTCTATAGATCCCTGAAAGTTGCCACCCAGGTTGATAGGGTTGTTAAGACGGCATACAGTGTGTTAGCTTTTCTACAAAATGGGATTGAGTTTCAGAGCCACGAGGTCATGTTGCAGCATTACAAAACTCTGGTATGGCTGCACTTGGAGTATTACACACAGTTCTGGTCACCGCATTATAGGAAGGATGTGGAAGCTTTGGAAAGGTTTCAGAGGAGATTTACTAGGATGCTTACTAGGAGAGAAAGTCTTACGAGGAAAGGCTGAAGGACTTGAGACTGTTTTTCGTTAGAAGATTGAGAGGTGACTTCATTGAGACATATAAGATGATCAGTGGGTTAGGTAGGGTGGACAGGGAGATCCTCTTTCCTCGGATGGTGATGGGTAGCACAAGAGAACATGGGTTTCAATTGAGGGGTGATGGCTATAGGATAGATGTCAGAGTAGTAGGGGCGTGGAACACCCTGCCTGCAACTTGCCAACTTTAAGGGCATTTAAATGGTCATTGGATAAACTATGCATGAAATTTGAATGGTGTAGAACAGGTGGGCTTCAGATTGGTTCCATAGATCAGTGCAACATTGAGGGCTGAAGGGCCTGTACTGCGCTGTAATGTTCTCTGTTCTCTATGTTCTATTTCGATGAGAGTTCTATTGTGAGTGACCACTCGCAGTAAATTTTATCGGCATGAATAGCTTCTTCAGAATCCCTCAAATTTATGTTTAGGCAAAAATTAAATGTGGGCTTGAACCGCTGCTGTTCGTGCTATTTTGCTTAACATTTATTTCTCATTCTTGGCTGGTTGGTGAATCACTTGGTGTGGGAAGCTGAATCCCAGCCTCCTGCACCAACCATTGTTTTTGAGTCCAGATTCTAGGTTGTGTCCTAGCAGAGCGCTGCCATGGATCGTGAAGGCTGAGGACGAGACAGTGTAGAGAAAGGGAGCTGATGGCATGAGGGTGAGATTCAAGGTGTGTCTATAGAACAAGCTCAGCTGTCAAATCAAAGCAAAATACTGTGCATTTTAGAAATCTGAAACAAATACACAGTGCTGGAGAAATTCAGGAACTCTCATGACACCTGTGGAGAGAGAAATAGAGTTAACATTTCAAGTCTGGTATGACTTTTTCAGAACTCTTCTGAGTTTCAGTGTTAAAGACTGTTTTATTGGACTTTAAACTTTTAATCTCTCTCCACAGATGCTGCCAGTACTGCTGAGTTTCTTCAGCATTCTCTGTAATTGTTGTAAATTCAGCTTTCTTGTCCAGCCAACACTTTGATATGTCAGAGAGTTAGAATATTGCAGTTGATCTAATTGATACAAACTGAAGAAGTTGCTAAAAACTCTGGAAGCTACTTTAGCTATTCAGCCTTCAGCCGGGATGCTTCAAATCTACTGATACGTTCAACACAATATGGAGCAGCTCCCTTGGGCTCAATGGTTGCTTTTATTTTGTCAGTGATTATTTGAATGTTTTCCTTATGGGTCAACAATAATAGATTAATCCCAATTACCTTTAAACCCTTTGATGGTGAAGGCAGTGACCATGAAACCTGTGTGTTCCAATACCCTGCTTGATTATTAATTCAAACTCGTTTGCCACTGTTTGGCATGTCTCGTTTACCAGATTAAGCTCCAGAAGGTGGAGGGAATATTTGAGGGAAAAGCTTCCATTTTCACATTGCATTTCTCACAATCGCCAGACAGCATAAAGCTGTCCCACAAATGAATCACTTTTGAAGTGGGGGTAGTCACTGCAGGAAAGGTAAAGTTGCCATAGTCCTACCAGACCGTAGGGCTGCTCGCTCTCTTTTTAGAGAGAGATGACTGATGGTGGTTTAACCTGAGGATCACCACGTCTCGGGCAAGGGGAGAGGTTGAGAAAGAGAGTTCTTCACAGTAACCTCAGCCAGTGCGGGGATTGATTCGGCACTCTTGACAACTTTAGCATCACAAATCGCTGTCCAATTGAGCTAACGTCCACTGCTATTTGTGGAGAAGCTCATATCAATAAATGGGGAAGGATGGGAGAATGTTCAGGCGTGTCATAAATGCTGCAAGGATTGAGCTGTGCTGAATGAACTGTTTCAAAACTGTATTTTCTGTATAGTGTAGCAGAATGGTTGGTTTATATTGATCTTGTAAGGAGTTACTATACTCTGAGCATGTTTGCATAACCTCTCCAACATTCTTTCACTTATTCACTTGTTCCTTTTTCTCTTGCAGCACTGGAGTGTGTTTAAAGAGGTGACAGAAGTTTTCATTCTTGTCCCTGCTTTGCTTGGTCTGAAGGGCAACTTGGAAATGACCCTTGCCTCCAGACTCTCCACTGCGGTGAGTAACAAAATATTAAAAGCATCTTGTTCAAGTCCACCATCAGTGAGCTGTCTGGCTTCAGCCTTTTCCTGGGGATTGGTCAGTGTTTTTTTTTTCAATTACTTTGTTTCACTAGTTCACATTTGTGAAATTTGTCAGCTTTCTCATACATCAGCTAGTGGGCTTAGGGTGTTTGGTGGTCCAAACCCAATCAAAGTGTCAGCTTGTTTGTAATTCAAACTTGGAATTCAACGATGTCTTGATTTCTGTCAACATGCCTCATCCTGATGAAAGTGAAGGTCAAACTTGATCATCATCTCTTCATGAAGAGAACACTGAAAGTAGGCCAGCCCTATACTTGTGTTTATAATCTGGATTCCGTTCTGGTGAAGTTAGACTCTGAAATAATTCCTAAGGAAAATACCAGCTTGGTTGCCCCAGTGTCATCAGTCCAAAGCCAATTGTTCCCTTTTCAAATGGGCACAAGTGATGGGGAGCATCACAATAAAACAAAGGAGCCGTCTAAATGTATACGATACAATAACTGGTGTCTGTCCCATTCTGTGGTGTTCACTGGAGATGGAAGGCCACGAACCCACCAGCAGAGGCTCTCATCACAAGCAAGGCTGCGACAGAAAGGCAGGCAGCTATGAGACATGAGCAGCCGGGAGCTATAGCTGACCATCTTGGCCTGTTCCAAAGGCTGACACACAAGGAGCACTCTTGACTTTCCTGCTATCAGTGCCTACTTCACGTGTAGTTAGAGTTTCAAAGGGAATCCGGTTTTCTCGTACAGATAAATTCAGAGCCACTTTTTTTTTAAAAAAAAGTTTAAGCTCTTCATGATTACGTTAGGTGCTTTAAGTTGCCCATCAGATCTTTCAAAATGCTAAGACTGTGAAATTGGCTCTTCTGTGCATTTTGCAATGTCGTCTTGCTTCTGAGCATGTCTTTAAATTTTTGAAGAAACTTGACTTTTTCGCATCAACCAGCTGAATAACACATTTTAGTTTTATGTGCACTGGTAATTTACCAATAATTCCCAATCGTGATGGGATAAATGTATGCTTACAAGTGGGATTTAAATCTCTGTATATTTTCTGTTTCAGTTAACCAATTAGTTGATTTCTTACAGTTTCTTTATTTCTTGTACTTCATGCTGATGATGCTGACTTGTGCTGGCATTTCATTTGGTAAAACAGCACTCCAATAACCAAATACCCTCCTTCATAAAGAGACATATCAGCAGATACGAAGATACGCATACGCGCACACAGTTATTCCAGAGTGAATAGACAACAGCCAGGACTACCAACTCTGGCTGACTAAACCTCCATCACCACCACTCCCAGGAATCATGCTAGTGGTACCACATCTAAGTGCAGTGTCCCTAGAGCTGCCCGAACTAAAATTCACTAATTCAGGACACTGTTTGTAGGGGTGAAGTCTGAGATCTTTGTCACAAGCACCAATGTATTTACGTGCTAGGCAATCACTCCAGTTCCTTTTAGCCTGTAGTATATTTTTGTATTTTTTTAAAACACTTTAAAATTATTTTTTATTATGCATAGAAGTAACACGGGCTGCTGGTTGGATTTATTGTACTGCTTGGACAGACTTTGCACGATCAAGCAGAGTTTTGTTTAACTGTCTGGACACCTTCCAGTGGGCATTATGTTTCATTTGTTTTACTTTCCAACGAACAGACCTGATCATCACCAGCCGGAACTCCTTCCAAAACCAATTCCTGCCAGTGCCTAAATAGAAGTGAATATAGCATTGTTGCAAAAAAGACCCAAGTGTTCAGATATCTACCAAAGATTGATGTTTTGTCTCAAACACAACCTGAAAAAAATGTTGAATTGACCCAAGATCTTATCAGCATTGATGGTCTTGGCTCAGTCCCTGTCTTTGATTCATGTCAAAACAACCTGAACCTGCACATCAAGGCCATTGAATGGTCATCTTCAGTACAAATACGCAATTGTGTTGATTTGGTCAGATTTGTCATTCGTTCTTTCCAAGAAAGTGAAGAAGACTTCCATTTAATCATTAGACATCTCGAAGCATTTACACCCAGCAAAGTACGTTTCAAAAATTACTCATGCTCCTGTAACATTATTAATTTACAATCCAGTCACTCAATCAACATTAACTCAACAAAAACTTTGTAAGTAATGCCAATTAAATACATTTTACTTTTTAAATTGTTCACCGGGTGTGAGCACCAGCAAGGCATGCATTGATTGTGAATCACTAATTGCCCTTGAGAAAGTGGTGCTGAGTAAAAAGTGAGGTCTGCAGATGCTGGAGATCAGAGCTGAAAATGTGTTGCTGGTTAAAGCACAGCAGGTCAGGCAGCATCCAAGGAACAGGAAATTCGACGTTTCGGGCCAGAGCCCTTCATCAGGAAACTGATGAAGGGCTCTGGCCCGAAACGTCAAATTTCCTGTTCCTTGGATGCTGCCTGACCTGCTGTGCTTTAACCAGCAACACATTTTCAGCAAAGTGGCGCTGAGCCAACTTCCCTATGTCCATGTAGTGTAGGTTCTTTTAGGGAGGGATTTCCAAGTATTTAACCCAGCAACACTGAAGGAGTAGTAATGGAGTCCCAAGTCAGGATGGTGTGTCACCTGAGAGGGAATTGCAAGTCAGCTGCCCTTTTTATTCCTGTTGATGGAGGTCACTGGTTTGGCAGGTGCTGTTAAAGGAGCTGTGGCAAGTTGTAGCAATGCATCCTGTCAGTTGGTGCACACTCCTGTGTGTGTGTGTGTGTGTGTGTTCGTTCAACAGAATGAATGCTTAAGATGGTGGATGAGGTTCTAATAATGTGGACTACTTTGTCCTGGTTAATTTTCAGCATCTTGACTGTTCTTGCATCCATTGTCATTCCATCACACCCTGAACTGTACCTTAAAGTTTGCTGACAGGTTTTGGGGAGTCAGGAGGTGAACTATTTGCTCCAGAATTCCAAGCTTCTGACCTGCACTGCCTATCATCATATTTATGTGGCTTGTCTAGTTCAGTTTATAGTCGATGGTAACACTCAGGGCATTGGTACTTGATGTAAATGTGCATTTATGTAATGCCCTTCACGATCTCACTGTGCTCCAAAGTGTTTTAGAATCATTGCATTATGTTTGAAATGAGGTCATTACATCCTAATGTTTCCTCCACATCTTTTAAAACTTTTGTCTCTGGATCTTTGAAATTAGCAAATAGATCACCAGTATTGACATCCCAAATTTGTGAACTTAGTAGGCCATTAACCATTTTGTGCAAGGCCGTGTTTACTGTCACTTCTACTGGTGATGCTGGGTGATAGGGAGATTTATATTTCCTGAGAGTGTAGTGAATAATGTCCAGCTTTGTTGGGGTTGTGTACTGGAAATCAATCCCCACTCTTCCTGGAGTTGTCCCAAAAGTTACAGCTTTAATAGTAGTGTGCAGAATTCCCCAATTAACCTATCCTGTTAGACCTAGGTTGACCGAAAGCATGGATCAGATTTCTGTACTTCACCGGAATGACTATTTATTCCAAATAAAATAAATCTAGCTACAGTAAATAATAATGAACTGTTTTGATGTATAATTCTTATTCTCCTTCTAAAATCACCCTGCACATGCATAGAGACAGACAAAAAATACGGGCAGTGGCATGGACTGAGGTTAAAAACTGGAAAGGCAGTTGTGCACATAGTTCACTGAGATGATTCATTTGGCTTGCCTGGAGTTGCTACTCCTCGATCTCTCTCTTCTCCAGGTACTTTTCCTTCTTGCAGGAGGCGCAGAGTGAATGGTTCACACTCAAAGTCTTTGACTTTTATTGGTTAAAAGTAACAGTTTTACAACAAGTGGTGAGGGAAAATTCACTAATTTTCTTCAGGCTTTAGGTTTTTTTTACTGTATAGAGAAAGGCAGCACTCCCTTACCAGAGCTCCAAATCTTCTGTCTAAATCATTCGCACCCCTTAAACTGTGTTGGTAGCTGGAAGCTAATCAGGTATTTCTTGGCAAGCAGTAGGCCTTTGACATCAATCTATCATCACTTCGCAGACCAATCATCTACTTGTTGCTAGCAGAATCTCCCCTGGCAATAACCTTTCCCTGCTGCTTGAATAAGTTGCAGTGTAAACGTCGCTTACAATGACAGTCAATCAACTGCTTTTAAAAAGAGCAGCAGTCCCTTCCACAATCCTTGTGTTTATTTTAAAGTTGCCTTTTTCTGTTATAGTCCATATTCAAAAATATAGAAAAATAATCTTTACAAGCATTCCTCCCAATTATTAACTGACTTATCGATTTTAATTGTAAGCAAGGAGTTTCCAGATACATAATCTGTATTTTCAGGACCCCTCACCCAGGAAATTTATGAAATGTCAACTGAATGACAATCTTTTGAAGTAGTATGTGGTAACTGGAAGGGGAACATTGCCGAAAAAGAATTCATACTCTGCATTTTCTTTACAAATTTGCTGGTTTAATATGAAATAGTAGGGAATCTCCTTTGAAGTCTCTGAAATCTCTTTGAAGAAATGGGGAGTTGTGCATACTAGTCTCATTAACATGTAAAACTTCCTTTAAATTGGTTTTTGGCTGTTGGCCCCAACAATGATGTTCTCTAGTAGCCAGCAGTTGTTCAAAATAAATAAAACTGAATTTGCAAGACCATTGTTTGGGGAAAGTTAAAAATCACACAACACCAGATTTTAGTTCAACAGGTTTATTTGGAAGAACTAGCTTTCAGAGCACTGCTCCTTCATCGGGTAACCTAGTGTTGTGTGACTTTTAACTTTGTCCATCCCAGTCCAGTGCCAGCACCTCCACATCATTGTTTGGGACGACCTGCATTCTATTGGTCAAAATGCCACTGCCATGTCTACGTCTGCATAGGTAAAGGACCACCAGTGCTAGCAGTTCCCAGGAAAGCTGGTTGCATTTTATAGTCAGCCTTATACCAAAACAGAGTGCAGTGTAAGAGCTACTTGTTTCACATTGTCACTCCAGCCCTTTTGGCCTTTACTTCTCCATTTGCATCTTGAAACCTTGGCTGATGTTCTGTGGCTTTTCACGTTGGCTTCTTGATGAGTCAGAAGATTATTGGGCAGAGAGCAGCAAATGACCTTTGAAATGTCTGTTTGACCTTCTCAAGGTATCGCTAGCAGATTTGGTATTTTTCCACAAAGCCACATCAGTGTGTTTTCCATGAGTTAGGATTGTTTGCTTGTGTGGAGGGTAAACATTGAAGTAGACTGATTGATTGAACCCTATGACTTCTTACCATATTGTAACTTGTGTGTTGCTGTGAATGCATATATGATCTCTAGTTTATTAAGCCAGAAAGACCCATGTAGCATAGCAATTACACCTGGAGCACTGCCCTTTACATGCCACTCCAGGGCAGTACAGTTGCTCAGTGGTTAGCACTGCTGCATCACCGCTCCAGGCACCCAGTTTCAATCCCACCCTCTGCCGACTATGTGGAGTTTGCACGTTCTGTCTGTGTCTGCATCGGTTTATGTCAGGTGCTCAGCTTTCCTCCCACAGTCCAAAAATGTGTATGTCAGGTGGATTGGCCATAAGAAATGCAGGGATAAGGTAGGGTGGTGTGAGTCTGGATGGGATGCTCTTTAGAGGGTCGGTGAGGACATGATAGGCCAAATGAGCTGGTTCTGGAACTGTTGACTCCTTTTATCTGGACTGTGGTTCTGCTTACTCCTCCTGATAATACATCTTCCACAGTTTGCAGAGATCATAAACAGCTCTTTGAAAACAAATGCTGCTGAAATTTAGTCCAAACATTCCACAGTTGGATAATCTTTTTGAATTAATAATAAACCTTGCAAATAAACAGCTGTTATGAAACTTGGTGTGTTGTCTCCTTTCATAATGTGCCTAAATCTTGAGATAAACTTTTTTGGTAACCAAAGCATACGTGGACTTTTTTGTTTAACATGATTCATGCTTGAAACTGCATTAACAATGGAGGGTTTGAGTTTCTTTTTTACTGTTTTGTTTTCCTTTTTCTTGGTCTTGTCTTACCTCCAATAAATTTCCAGACTCTAGTTTGAGCAGTGGAAGAGCACATAGCCCTTTTGAATCCTGATCCAGCAACGCTTTGATCTTAAAATTCATCCTTGATTACTAATATTTCTTTGGCCACCCTTTCCTTACCTCTGTAACCTCCACCTGTCCTGCAAATATTAGAGATCTCTGCAGTCTTCAAATTCTGACTTCTGACACATTCTTGGTGCTACTCCTAGGCCCTTGGTAGCCAAAGGCGTTGTTGCCAAACTCCCAAGCTCTGCAATTCCCTCCTTAAACACCTCTGTGTCTCGATCTGCCTTCTGTTTAAGATGATCCATAAACTCTTCGTCCTTGGTCAAACTTTTGGTGACCTCACTTAATACCCCAGCAGACATGTTACTGCATTGAAGGGAGCAAGCTTTTTGTGGGAGAGGGTGTGTAAAGCCTTTGTTAAACATTGTATTTATTCTGAAAGCAACAAAAAGAAATTTGTCTCCAGTATTTTTGCTGCATAATTATTCCGTCCTCTCCCCCGGACTGGATTCCAATGCTCTTTTTATTGGAGACGGGAGGTGTGGCACAGTAAAATTACATAAGAATAGCTGGGAAATGGTATTTGCCTTTTTAGAAGAAAAAATGTCAGGATGAACCTACTTATAAAGTCATACTTTGCTCCTTCAAGATGAAGTTTATATATCAAAGTACGAAGAACTGTAAAGATTTTATTTGGTATTTGCCTCACAACGGGAGGTAAAAATTTCAGCTTATGAGCAAATCCATCTCTCTTTTTACTTTGTTCAGAAACAGCACTGACAAATGTTGAAGTGAGAGTTCATCACACCATCCTTTCACTGTTTAACTTGTTGCTTTTCTGTTATTTGTTCTTTCACAGGCCAACATTGGTCAGATGGATTCAGCTGCAGAGCAGTGGAAGATGATTACAGGAAATCTGGCACTAATTCAGGTGAGTGTGTTGGAGCGTTAACCACGGGTGCGTGGGTGGACCAACGTTACTGGTAAATATCGGAAAGACATGCTAACCTCTAACCTTGTTCAAACATAATTTTTCTTTTATGGTTGAGCAAAACTTCTAACTGAGTTACTCTGATGTGCAGTCACTCTAATGAAATATCGGTCTTCTGCCCCAACACTCTGTCTCAACCTGACCCATTGTAGAGTTCTAGTGTGATAGGTTTTCTTTCCCATAAACAGAATGGATACTTTTGAATTCCTCTTCAGACAGCTCACATGTTTCAGACAGTGGCTGTGCTGCAACATGGCTAAGTTGGTTGGATGGCTGGTTTGCAATGCAGTGTGATGGATGCTAACAGCATAGGTTCAATTCACATAAGCAGCTGAGGTTACCATGAAGGTCCTGCCTTTTCAACTTTGCCCCTCATTTAACCTGAAGTGTGGTGACCCTCACATTAAACTCACCACCGACTGTCTGTCTCTGTGTCTGTCTCTAATGAGAGAGGAGCCAGTCCTATGGTCTTCTGGGACTGTGGTGACTTTGGTCATTTACAATAAAGTAAAAGGAATCTAGATGGTCTGCAGACTGTTCAAGTGCCGAGGACAAAATAGCAGTGCTCTTACTTGGAAATGTACTCACTCCAATAAAGCTCCCTTAATTTCATTCTGTAATGGGAGCAGTACCTACTTTTCATTTCTCCTTCTATCTCCTGCGCCTACCCCATTCTCTCCCCCTCTTAGCCCATTGTGGCCCGTCACTATTCCAGCCAGGGTTTGCTTGTTGTGTTACAACTAGAGGTACATTTACCGACTAATTCAAAAATCATTACGTGGATTCCAGAGCATTTTACTTCGTAACAGTGACCATTGCTGCCACATTGGAACACAGTCATTACTTGGAATTTAGTGCAGAATGGTTTGCAGTTGATGCATTGGGAATTCACATTAATGGACTATTGTATTTAAAAGTTTGAATAGATTTTAGCATTACTAAATAATGTCAGAAATGAAGATTCATTTTTTCAGATGTAGATATTGGTGTTGTGTAAAAGAATGGTGTTCTGAGGATGCTTATGTTGTGCAGATGGGGACGGATTAAGTTTATGTGAGGAGAAACCATCTATAGCTGCATATAGTGCAATGAATTAAGGTAGTTTGGAGCTCAAGAATAATTTCAAAGGCTGTTGATTCATATAGACACTTTGATTTTAGGCGACTTAAAGCCCACAATTGTCCTGTCCAAAGAAAAACACAGAAGAATGCTGGTTTTTGTAACATGCAATTTTGAAATGTGCAGTTTCTGAGGGAAATGTTTTGTTGGTTGGTTAATTACAGAGTTTCAGCAATCCTGTTTGAATCAGATCAATAGCATTTCACTCTAAAAGCCTTTTGTCAAGAACAAATGAAGCGCTCAAATAGTCCTGCCTGGGCTAGGTCAGAGGTCTAGAAAATTGGTGTATATTTGTACAGCTGGTCCCAGCCAAAAAAAAATTGTGAAAATGATTCCTCAATGTTAAATCAGGTCTTTGTTTTTTTTTTCCTCTTAGGTCCAGGCCACTGTGGTTGGTTTTCTGGCATCTGTGGCTGCGGTGGTGTTTGGTTGGATCCCTGAGGGTCACTTCCGACTTGATCATGCTGTCCTCCTGTGTGCCAGCAGCATGGCAACAGCGTTTATAGCTTCCCTCATATTGGGTAAGACAGACACTAGCCTGAAATCAGAAGTGTCTTTTGTTTGGATGTTGTTTCAATTGACTGCTGGGCAGTTAATCTTCTACCTCTGGCCAGCAAAAACAGGGGGTTCTGCCAAAATGCTACCAAACACAAAAGGATCTATTTTAGCTTTTAAGCTTTTGGTGGAGCTAACCTGTGTTTATTTGAATATTGCTGAACTGAACACATTGATTTGATTAAAATGGTTAATGTTGTCCAATGCAAGGGCCCATAATTATAAGGTAGTCGCTAACATTTGGATAAATTCATGAATAAAGAAACGGTTTGGAGGGATATGGGTCAAGTGCAGGCAAGTGGGACTGGTTTAGTTTGGGAACATGGTCAGCGTAGACTAATTGGGTAGAAGGATGTGTTTCAATGCTGTGTGACTCTGACTATAAATCCAATAAATAACTCGGGAGCCAGGTTCTTATCGAGCAATGGCAAATTACGATGGAGCTTACTACACAATGGAGGAGTTAAGGGGACAGCATTAATGCTGTGTGGTTCTGTTCGCCGAGCTGGGAGTTTTTCTTGCAAACGTTTCGTCCCTTTTCTAAATGACATCTTCAGTGCTTGGGAGCCTCCTGTGAAGCGCTTCTGTGCTGATTCCTCCAGCATTTATACTGGTTTGAATCTGCCACTTCCGGTTGTCAGTAGCTGTCCGCTGCAGTGGCCGGTATATAGGGTCTATGTTGATGTGTCTGTTGAACGAATTTGTGGATGAGTGCCATGCTTCTAGGAATTCCCTGGCTGTTCTCTGTTTGGCCTGTCCTATAATGGTGGTGTTGTCCCAATCAAATTCATGTTGTTTGTCACCTGAGTGTATGGCTACTAGGGATAGCTGGTCGTGTCGTTTCGTGGCTAGTTGGTGTTCATGGCTGCAGGTTGTTAGCTGTCTTCCTGTTTGTCCTATGTAGTGTTTTGTGCAGTCCTTGCATGGGATTTTGTAAACCACATTGGTTTTGCTCATGCTGGGTATCGGGTCCTTTGTCCTGGTGAATTGTCTGAGAGTGGCTGTTGGTTTGTGTGCAGTTCTCAGACACACTCGTGGTTTACAAAATCCCATGCAAGGACTGCTCAAAACACTACATAGGACAAACAGGAAGACAGCTAACAACCGTTATAGTAGTAAATTGTTATACTGATAGGAAGAGATTAAATAAAACAGTGAGAGAAGCCTGCATGGAGTGTAATTATACAGCAGTGGGCCAAATGGCCTGTTCCTGCTGCAAATTTCATGCAATGCAATATAAATTATGAACCTCATGAACAATTTTGGATAACTGGTTTGGATGGGCAGTGGTAAAGTTGCTGGACTATTAATCCAGCACCCGAGGTTAATATCTTAGGGTCGTGGATTTAAATCCCACCATGGCAGATGGTGAAATGTGAATTCAATAAAAATCTATAACAGCTAACCTGTTGGTGAGTACATAACAACTGCCAATTGTTGTTTAAAAACCCGTCAGGTTCATTAACACCATTGAGGGAAAGAAATCCTTGACTCCAGACCCATGGCAATGTCATTGACTCTTCAATGTGTCTTTTCAGCACTTATGACTGTGCAATAAATGCTGACCCTTTTAGCAATGTACACATCCCATAAATATTCTTCTTAAATTAGAATAGTGGGTATTGTACAAATTACTGACCAATAAGTATTAATTTGGTTCATTTTACTGCAATCCTTTCGCTTCTATTTACTAATGTATTTTTTGGACCAAGTGTGAAAAACAGATACCATATACGATCTCCTGAATAAGACACATCAGACCCAAAATCCTATCTTTGTTTATGTCTCTCCATGGATGCTGCCAGACACTGCTGAGTTTTTCCAGCACTTTCCATTTTTAAACAACATTGTGAATGGTGTAAAATGTCAAAGGCAGCTGTCTATTTTGGGCATGTAGAGGTAACCATTTGCCATCATCATTGAAGTCACATACACAGATAAAACTTGAACTTGTGACCGGTTATATGAGCCATCTATTTCAGTCAAAAAATACTTCATACCTCATTATTGTGTTGATGTTTTATTACCTCCATGAATCATTCTATATCTGTTCTGAGCCCATAATCTGTCTGTCTGTTTGAGAAAAGGTAGAAGTAGTGGACTGTAATTCTGCCTGTGGCTCAGTAACGAGTAGCTGGTGCAGAAATTTGAGAAATAAGACTGCAGTATAATCACTTCAACACCAAACCATAGGAACTACATTTCGAATGTGTCTAGTGACTGTGCACCTGAACAAGAGGCTTTACTAAATTGAAGTGCAGCTGGAGGGAGGGAAGTTCATGAATGTTTAGCAAAATACTTTCAATTCCAGACTTTTGCAAGAATATCACACTTTTAATTTGTGATTTCTCATCCAGGGGTAATCATGGTCGGTGTAATTATTGGCTCAAGGAAGATTGGTATAAACCCTGATAATGTGGCCACTCCCATTGCTGCTAGTCTTGGGGACCTCATCACCTTGGCACTGCTCTCTGGAATCAGCTGGGGTCTCTACATACAGCTACGTAAGTAATAGTAATAAAATGCAAGTGATTGCTATTGCTTTGTTGCTTGTCCCCCCTCTACCACAGTGGTAACTTTGTTTCTCAATTGGGATGCATTGAGCAGATGCAGATTTGGAAATCATCTGCAAGAAATAATTATGGACAGAATTGATTGGACGAGCTATATGATATACAAACTAGTGGGATTGGCTGGCCATTGAAAGCTTTTATTCCCCCTTTCCCTTTTCCGTTGGATTTACTTTGGATATCAGTAACCCAAGCCAGTTCCAACAATGAAATATACTCAATGCTCTTTATTAAAATAAAGTACAAGACCAAAAATACTTCAGAAATCTTATGCATCCAGTGCTCATGATCATAAGTGGACCTGTTTAGTGGATTTGTCCAAGGATCAGACCAGAACAGGTAATCTCCAGCTGCTGATCAGGTGACCCCTTCCTGGAGTAGCTAACAATGCTATGGGCAAGCTTTCTTTAAATACTTTTTTTTAAACCATGCAGACAAGCTGTGCATCAAACCTCTGTACTGTCCAGTCTCCAGCAAACAATCAATTGGACACTGGCAAACATCTCAAACATGTTTACACTGCATGATTCTGTAACAATCTCAAATTTAGCTGATAAATTGTCCATATTGATTCACTGTGTCTGTTTTGAAACAAAACTTGAACTTTTCAAAAGCTACTGTGAGTTAGCTCATTCAGAGTTAGAACTCTCAACATAAATATACACACACACACACACACACACACACACACACACACACACACACACACACACACACACACACACACACACACCTTCAGCAAAACGCAAGCACTTTACAACCAATGACTTATCCAATCGTTGGATCATCACCAGACTCTATATGGTTTTCCTTCTCACTTTGTTTAATTTCATTCAATTTCATTGCAGTTAACCAAACAAATTTTAGCTTAACATCTACACTGTCAAGGAGTGGCTGGTTTACTTGCTCTCCCCAGGTAAAAGAAGCAGAAATTATACATAAACATAAATTACCTCAACAGTATGTGCTGTACCACTCCTCAAAAACATTGGGAGTTGAAGCTTATTTTTCTTATAAAATTTTTTTTAATAGTTTGACCATTTGAAAGTAGCCGGTTCTGCTATAACGGGTATTTCTTTAACGAGAATTGGCTTTAACGTGATTGAAGAATTTAGCCATTATTTGTACAATGTGAGATTTCCTTACCTCTATTGGTTATTATGCAATTTTGGCTCCATTACTTTAAATGGTGCAGTTATTGCATGATTTTCTTATAACATAAAATTGCACGAGAACGGATCTGTCTCGTTACATGAGAACTGACTGTACTTGTAAAGCTAAACAAATTATACATCATTGCCATACTTTGTAGAAAATTTTAAATCTTATGGGAGCCATTCCAATTAACATCCCTTAGAGTCATAGAGATGTACAGCATGGAAACAGACCCTTCGGTCCAACTTCCATGCTGACCAGATATCCCAACCCAATGTAGTCCCACCTGCCAGCACCTGACCCATATCCCTCAAACCCTTCCTATTCGTATACCCATCTAGATGCCTTTTAAATGTTGCAATTGTACCAGCCTCAACCACTTGCTCTGGCAGCTCATTCCATACACATACCACCCTCCTGATGATAGATTCTCCCTATGTCATTCAGTACTAGCTGTTTTTCCTCTCCACCTTCCTTGAAGGTGCCGGCTCATTTTTGAGACTGATTTTATCAGAGCCAGAATATCGCTACTACCTTTCCGGTTCCAAAATGGGCAGGCTTGTTCAGTGAAAGGAAATTGGGCAGACTGTTTAACTGCAGGGATATCATAACTGCCCTATGACAATACAAGCTCGATGGACGAAAGGGCCTTTTCTGTAGTGTATGATTAGTGAGCAATAAAAACAATTCGTCTATCAACGTAATGGATCAGGCACTCAAGATTTTCTTGAACAAAAGCTTTTTAAAGTTCATTGATAGGATGTAGGCATCACTGGTAGACCATTTGTAGACCATTCCCAATTGCCTTTGGCAGCAGTTCAGAGTCAACCATATTGCTGTAACTCTGAAATCACTTGTAGGTCAGACCAGGTAAGGATGGCAGATTCTGTTCCTGAAGGATATTGGTGAGCCAGATGGATTTTTATCATGATTGTTGATGGGTCCATGGTTACTATCACATAGAAGTACAATCAATTCCAGATTTTTAACAGATTTCTATCTGTTACAATTAAATTTAACTTCCACTGTCTGCCATAGTTGGATTTTGACCCATGTGTTCAGACCATTAGTCTGGGCCTCTGGTATTAATTATCCATTGATATTATCACTAGACCATCATCTTTTGTCTAGCTTTTCTTTGAACTTAGATTGAAAGGTTATGAGACAATAGTGAATATTGTTGAAAATGTTTGCTTTCATTGAAATGCTATAATTTTCTTTTATAATTACAGAAGAACATCCTTACATCAACCCACTAGTGTGTGCTTTCTTTGTGGCTTTGACACCTCTGTGGATCATCATATCAAAGAAGAACCCAGCCACACGAGAGGTCTTATACTCTGGTTGGGAGCCTGTTATTATCGCTATGACAATTAGCAGGTATAGACTAATAAAGTTCTGTTATGAAACCTTCAGGGGAACCATAAACCAAAGCTACCAAATCACTCCCTAATGAAAAAATTACAAACAAGATTTCACTTTTTGTAACTTTTACTCCAACGCAAAGCAGAACCAATGCAAATTGCAAGTGAATTAACAGGCAAATGATCCTGCAAATAAAAGTCAATTTCACATTAAATAGTCAATGGGCTTTACAGAACCACAAGGATGAAGACAATTCCTCGCAGTTCTGTATTCACACAATCAGGGCCCCATCTGACAGAAATATCACTTCTTGGTTTCTTGGGTATAATTATTATCGTCATCAAGGCACACTTTAAACACTCTCCCCTGTAATGTTGATGTAATTTCCTGCACTCTTATTATGCTCTTACCGAAGCAATTTACTACTTAGTTCAAAGTAAAGTCTAAAGGTTTTAATTGCAGAATTCTTGTTTGCCTGTTTTCTTACACTGGGTTCTGAACTGCAATTGCTCTTATTGTCTTTTCATTTTTCTGATGAGAAAATAACAGTTAACTTTACAATGTTAAACTTTTATTGTGCTGTGTTGTAACTGTGATATGATTGTATTTCAGTGTTGGTGGACTGATTTTGGATAAAACAGTATCTGATCCAAATTTTGCAGGGATCGCTGTTTTCACTCCAGTTATCAACGGTAAGTACATTTATTCATGTGCTGTGAATTTTTGTAATCACAATGTTTGAAAAAAAAATTGCATGGATGTCAGTTTTAACTTTTGGTGGAAAAAGAATGATTGCTATAAAAACATTCAGTTAGGGAATGTTGTTGACTGAGGAATGTACAGCAAGCGGTGCCATAATCCTATTTATATGGACCATGGGGGAAAAGGAAAAACAAGGTATTTTGGTTGTTATGTTGGAAACACCTTAATATTATGGATTGGACAGGCTGGACTTACTCAGCATCAATAAACAGGCCGTGGTGATGATTCGGAAATGAGTGGGCAGAACCAGATGGTGAAAATCCCAAGATTCTTCCACTGTGTACTCTGGCATTAGAATGTGTTGTCAACATTTGTGGTCCCTCGATTATCTGTTTCTGCACATTCCCAATTATCCACGGATATTTTCTTTGCAAGAGTTGAAGAAACTGCAGGAGAAAGCACTTCAAATTTTTAAACATTGGCAAGCTATCCCCTATTTGTCCTGTTGAGGATTGAGGCAAATGGACATTGAATTGTTTAGCTGATCAAGTTGGGGGGAGGGGGGAATATGAGTTGCAAAATTTGGTGTTTGGCGAAAGTTGCAATCTTGCTGAATACGCTTCAAGCTGGGACAGACGGGCTTTCAGTGCCTCAGGAAATTGGGTGGGGGGGATTCGGGGAATGGGCAGGAAAGTGGAGTTAAAGCCCAAGATCAGCCATGATTGTATTAAATAACACACCAAGCTCGATGGTCTAGTCCCTGTCCTATTTCTTGTGTTGTTCTTCTACCAATCTTATGATGTCCTTAAGCACCACCCATCCTCTATAAACTGGTAAGCTGTAATTTCACACTCCCTGTTGTTTCATATCAAATTTAAATTTATTCATGCCATGTGGGCATCACTGGCTAGGCCAGCATTTGTTGCCCATGTCAGAGGGCAGTTAAGAGTCACCCACATTGTTGTGGGTCTAGAGTCGCATGTGAGCCACACCTAAAGGATGTTAGTGAACCAGCTGGGCTTTTCCTTGGCATGGATTCATGGTCATCATTCGACTCTTAATCCCAGATTTTTACAGAATTCAAATTACACCATGGCGGGATTTGAGTTCAGGTCTCAACACCATTATCTAGGTCTCTGGTATAACAGTCTAGTGATAAAACCATTTGGCCATCACCACCCCTCTCAGATTCTTAGCTGCATGGGGCTGCAATACAACAACCAAGCTCTAAAGAACACTACTTCTGTACTTCTCAGATTGCCGTAGACATTACTATCAATCAGTAAACTCAAAGCATTCAATTTTGAAATGGGCACTGAATTACACCTGCACAAGTCGCCCAATTAATTTCACTACTGCTGCTCGCTGGAAACTTACATTTGGATCCTTGTTAACAAAGATTTTGAAGGTTAGCTGGTCATATAGTAATTCTTCATGCACTTCCTAGAAGTTTGTTTCTTCACAATAATTTGAATTTATTAACGAAGTAAAATGTAGAAGAATACTTTGCAAGGTATCACAGCAACAGCTTAAGGGGCATTTGAACAGATGGTCGAAAGCTCGGTTAAAGTGAAAGGTTTTAAGGAGCTGAGAGGGCTACTGCCCGCAAAATGTGACTGGTCATGTTTTACTCAGCATATTTGGTTGTTACTTCCACTGTGAAAATTCACGGTCTCCTGACACCCCTCCAAGAGTTCTCATTGTATATGCCCACGGTTCTACATATTTGCACCCTTTGTGAAACACCCTGCCCGTTTACAAAAAAGAAATGGCAGCGACCAATTCAATACAATAGATATCAGTGACCAGGATAGAATGACCTCATTGCACTACTGTGTCAGCAGATACTGTTAGAAGAGTGTAAACCCTCCAACTCCCTGTGAGTGGTGCTGTTGATCAATATGCCCGTGGAATTCACTATCATACAAAGCCGTCAAGGCCAAAACGTTTCTATGATTTCAAGATGGCGTTGGATATAACTCTTGGAGTTAAAGAGATCAAAGGATGGGGGAGGGAGATGGGGGGGCTGTGGGGGTAGAGTGGAAGATGGGATCAGGGTATTGAATGGTGAAGCAGACTCAAAGGGCTGAATGGCCTACTTGTCCTATTTTTTATAGGGATGGTAATTCGACCATTCAGTTGCTTGGAAATATGATAAAGGACTGATTTTATTTTGGATATGATTTTTCCAACCAGAATAAGATTTATCTGAAAATATCGATGCCGTATAGGCCTTTGTTTGACCTATTTGTTCTTGTCCCTCCTTCCTCAGGTGTTGGTGGCAACTTGGTGGCAGTGCAAGCCAGCAGAATTTCTACCTTCCTCCACCTCTCCAGTCTGCCTGGCGTGGCACCAGAAAACATGCACAAAACCTGCCCGAGTCCTTGTCGCACTTTCTGCAGTTCAGGTGAGAGCCCTTAGTCAGCGGCCAGTGAGCAACTACACATCTCTAACGCTCCAATTGAATAAGACATGAGATACTGCAGGTTGACTAGATGATGTTAGGCTTGACTCTGTTAGACCATTGACGAAGCAGAGAGGGTAAACTGCCATAGTTTTGAGGAGGAATGTAAAAAGCAGGATTGCAGCACAATGATGATGAAAACAAATCCCTTCACCAACAAGCAGGTAGACATTAAAATGTAAAGATGCTCATTATGTTTCTGCTAAGCAACAATACCATAAGTCTAAGTAAATTGCTCAAATAATTTCAGAGTTTTTTTTTAAGCTGAGTATAGGATATCAGCTTCCTTTTACTCATCTCTCCTTATCTATACAGTCAGCAAATCAGTATATGGTGAACCAAGAGTATAAATCAAACATCCTGTCAATCAAAGGAGCATAATTTCTATAGTATGCAATCTCAGTTCTGGTCAGAAACAAAAATATAAAATGTGCTTTACCAATAAAGTATTAAATGTTGAAGGAGTGACTAATTTGAGAGCTGGATTGTTTTTAGAAAGTGGTATCCTCTGGTAGCTGGTGTCCTCAGCTATCCTGTCTATTTTAAACCTGTTTAAACAGCTGGTTCCTGAATTGTGGGGATAACCTGATACTGTGTCATACATTATTTAATTTATGCCAGTAGGGGGCACCAGTCCATTCCCCACATCGCAGTACAGAACAACCTCGGTTATCCGAACAGCAGTTATCCGAACAAGATCTTACGGTCCCATTAAAAACTCTATCCATTATCGGAACAATCCGTTATCTGAACAAAATATTCGCCGCCTGTCTCATTTGGATAATTGAGGTTGTTCTGGACACAAAAACATTTGCGGACACTGGAAATCGGAAACGAAAACAGAAATTGCTGGAAAAACTCAGCAGTTCTGACGGCATCTTTGGAGAGAAGTCAGAGTTGAAGTTCCAGGTCCAGTGACCCCTCATCAGAACTTAAATATCACTAAACCTGGAACATTAACTCTGCTTTCGCTCCACAGATTTGCTAGACCTGATGAGTTTCTCCAGCATTTCTGCTTTTGTTCCATCATCTTATTGATTTCTGGACAACGTCAGACTAAAGTCTTTCTTTGAAGTTCTGCTGGGCATCTTTGTGTAGAATTTTGGCAACAATGTGAAATGGGCTATATTTTGATGAATGATTCGTATCAAAACAATCTTTTATCGGTCTAAGTTTTATCTAACAAGTAGATTATGAATAATCTGACTGCTTGTGGCATTAGATAGAAATGCAAGATCAAATGATGACACGATTGTGGAAGAACTAATTCAGGGCAGTCACTCCAGCCATAACTTGTATTCAGTCTAATAGAGGTCAGATTTGATTTGCTACTATTATAATTCCATGAAAATCAATAAACCAGAACTGAATTTACTGACTAACCAGCTCCAACAAGAAAACCAATTGACAAGATTTCATTTTTCCTAACAAACTCAGAAATTGCAGGAAAATCTCGGCAAGTCTGGCAGCATCTGTGGAGAGTTAGCATCTCTGGTCCAGTGAGCCTTATCTTGAGTTCTGAAGAAGGGTCATTGGATATGAAATGTTAACTCTGCTTTCTCTCCACAGATGTTACCATGCCTGCTGAGTATTTCCAGCGGTTTTTATTTCTGATTTCCAGCATATGCAGTTCTTTGGATTTTCTTTTCACTCTTCATAATGTTTACTTTAAAAATCAAACTAAAAGTCAACATAAACCAAATGAGGAATTAATGATAAAACATGAGCATTATATGCTGTAAGCAGATATAACAAAAACGGGTCTGGAAGCTGTATCAGGCACTGGAAAAGCGCAGCAGGTCAGACAGCATCTGAGGAGCAGGAGAGTTGATGTTTCAGGCATAAGCCTCTTCTGATGAAGGGCTTATGCCCAAAACGTTGACTCTCCTGCTCCTCGGTTGCTGCCTGATTTGCTGTACTTCTCCAGCACCACACTTTTTGACTCTGACTCTCCAGCACCTACAGTCCTCACTTTCTCCTAACTTTATCAGGTAATTTATTCAGTATATAAGAAGAAACTGGATTATCCGAAGGACACAGGCGGGCAGTATTTTGTTTGAATCGGATTCCAGATAATCGAATGCCAGATAACATAGTTTATCCGAGCATCGGGACTTTGCAATCTTGCCAGATAACCTGATGTTCAGATAATCAAATGCTGGATAGTCAAGGTTCCTCCGTATAGCACCGGTCATAGCATCCTTCAAAACCTGTCTGCCTCAGCTAGAGTTTTCACTTTCCTCTCTTACACACTGGATTAAGCCATGGATCCTCCTTCAGTATGACCTCCTGACCAACCTGAGTGAGCAGGAAGGGTTGTCACCAAAACGATGCACTTGTGTGAAGTTCCCTCAGTTCTGCTCTGTGATTATGATGATGTGATAATATCACAGTCATGTAGGCATACACAGTGTGGCCAGCTCTCGTTGAACAGTCCCTTTAAAATAATAATAACAATTTTACTTTTCTTGTTCCTGTTTTTGGATTCAGCCTTCAGGATTTCTTCTTCAAACTACCTTGTCTGCATCTCACCATAGCTTGTCTCCACTGAACTGTATTTTGTGGCGATTTATTTTGTTTGGTTTGAACTTGTTCTCTATGATTATTTATAATGCCAAAGTGGACCCAAACACAGACAGGGCCAGTTCCGTCATTTGACTGTGACCTGGTGTCTGTGTTCATGCATGAACATTGCTCCACTTGGTGGTATTCACAATAAACCCTAGCAAGCTGAGATGGCAGCCAATTCCCTTGAAATCATAGCCCCTCTCTTAGTTAGGGCTTTTTTTCAAAAAAAAATAAAAGCAAGTTATAAGCTCCTCAAGCCACCAGCCTGGAACTTTAAAATATATATCTCACTTTTAAGGACAGATAAGAAGTTCAATTCAGTTCATGACCCTGAAGGGAAATGAGTAAATGACAGAAAATTGAATAAACTGGTCAGGTGCTTTCTCTACAAAGCCCCTTTACACTTGGCAGTAATGTCCAGGAAGCCAACTAAGCAGTGCAAATAATTTCCTCAGAGCTTTTGTCTGCCAATTTTCCTTTTCTGATGTGAATATGTACCATTGGAAACATCATTAACCACATAAAAAAGTTACTCAATACTAAAAAGATTGCTCAACTAGCCCATAAAATTGTTAATTTATATGAAACATTTCCTTCTGAAAGCACTGTTTTTTCAGTTTCGAACTTGATTTGGAAATTGTCCTTTTGTTTTTGCTGTTAGAAGCTCCCAATGTGCTTGCAAAATGCAATGTGTGTGCGCTTCTCTGTTTGTACCTATCTGTGAATCACAGAATTTATATTCACCCATCATGCAGCATGTTCTGCATTAAGCAGACATGATTAAATTTAGCAGATTTTAAATATGTCAAAATTAAAATTGGACACATTCTGAGTGGGTGGCTGGTTGATTTGAGTCAGGTTTTATACCCAGGTTGAACATCAGAATCAAATGTTTTGTACCTGTATGAATAATTTAGTGGGGTAGGGAATATTTTGAATGGAGAAGAATGAACAAATCAATTGAAGTACTATTTAAGAATTACTAATTATCTGCTTGGTGGGCCTGTATCTATATATTTTGTAAATATATTTAGGTGAGGGAAGAAAATAATTACCTGCATCTTGAGCAATTTTTAAATTGTGATAGGCGTTTTGTGTTATGGATATATCTAAATCTTCTATGTTCCAAAATCAGCACAATATGTATGCTTGTATTTTACACTTGGATCGTAGCAGATCTATGGTAAAATTCAGTCTTGCATGGAAATGTAATACCTGTCATGAACAGTGACATAAGAGATGCACTAAACCTCTCTAAAAGTAACCAACGCTCTAACTTCCAAAGAGTGCAATCTCACTTTGTGATTTAAATCATGTGAAATATATTTTTCTTCCAGTTTATGTGTCGACAAGTTATTCTTTCAATCCCCATCATTTTGTATACTAACATAGGAACTCAAATGCAAATAATATTGAAACACCAAGTTCTCTGAATATTACCGTATTCACAGGTTCCTGGCTGACCATATAAATGGATAGGAAAAAAAACATATTTCATCACAATCTTCTAATGTGAAAGTTATGCTTTACTCCAATACAAAATAATCCAGGAACAAATGAAGAATTTAGTACTGTATATAAAAAATGATGTTTTTGAAAATAATTTTTAAAAGAACAAAATTGGAATCTTGCAGATTTAATCTCATAAGTACCTAGAATCACACACTTTGTCTTTTTTTAAATAAAAGTTACTGGTCCCTAGCCAGGTCATGACATGAAGTTGGCAGTCTGGTGCAGCATTGCAAAAAATATTTTGTAACCCATTTAAGTCTGTTTTAAATCAAGAACTCCCAAAATGAAAATAATACTGATCAGAGGAAACCTCTCTCTGAACTGTTTCCTGCTGTGCCAGTGACCTTTCTCATCGGCCATCCCTGAGTATTAGGCTAGCAGTTGGGACTGTATGTTGGCCACTCTGTGCTGAGGACACAAGCTTCTTACACATCTCTGGTCACAAGAAGTTTATCACTCCATTTCATTGAAGATCTCAAAACTTAAAGATAACATTCTTTCTGTGTCACATAGTCCTTTTGAAATTCAATTAGCATCCAATTTAGTTCAATAGGGTGGGTTCCTTTTCAACTTTGTGTGTTATATAAATTTTGTTGAAAAGGCTTAAAGCATTTTAAATGCTTTTATCCATTTGGGGCAGAGTCAAATTGATCTATTAAGATGGACAGCCCATGTTACTCCAGTTCAGTGGGAAGTATTTCTCTCCAGCCTGTTCAGGCAACCTTAATTAGTATTTCATATCCAGGTTATCAAGTTGTTATATTCCACATTGTTGCTACTTCAGTGGACTTAAGATTTGATGTGTCTATAGAAATGGGTGAGGGTCGGTTTCACATATTATATGGACTACCACCTGCAAAGCAAGCTGACCTTGTATTTTTCAACCTTTAGATGAACAGCATTTCTTAGGATGGATAGCCTTCTAATTAAAATAAGAGCTTATTTTCAAGCACAGTTTCAAGTGAAAAGTTCAGAATTCAGTGGACCAAGGGACTTGTATGCTTACTAGTTAGGATTGATGCCATGTAGCATTCCTTATGTGATAATGGCTAATAATGGGGCAAATTGTTCCTTAAAACCTCTAGAAAGTGAATAAAATTCTGAGTTATTTAAGAGACTGTATGTGATGTGGAGGTGGGCTTTTTGACACGATTATGTGTTCTCCTGCTTCAAATAATGTGAATATTTTGGTCTTTGTAGTTTACGCCTGGTCAAATAACACTGCATGCTGAAATTTTCCCTTTACTCTAAGACAAGAATATCCAAGAATTAATGATAGCTGTTAATGATAGAATGTTTCATCACTTGTATAAGACCAGATTAAATCAAGGGCTCCCTAACTGGAAATGATGCTAGTCAGAGAAAGAGTGAAGCTCTCTATATACTTCAAATCCTGCTGTATGGCCAGCCTTATCTCTGTGCATTTCTTTGTGATATTTATGATTTGTTTTGAGTCCAGACTTAAAACTAGTGTTTAATCATTTCTGATGGTTGTAAAAACAACTTTCTATTTGTTTATTCTTTTACAGATTTGAATTCAAGATCCGCTCGGGTCTTGTTCCTTCTAGTTGTCCCTGGACACCTTGTCTTTCTATACACTATTAATTCAATGCAGGGGGGACACACAACATTAACGCCAATATTTATAGCGTTCTACATGATGGCTGCTTTATTGCAAGTATGTATCTCATTTCAATGTTTCAAACTATGCTATAGAGTTTTAGTGATTACAGACTTTTGAAAAATACTGCTTAATTATTCGGATCAGCACCAGAAACTATTAAAAACTGAACCCAATCATGATCTAGCTGAGACTTATCAGAATGTGAATTCTTGCATTTGATAGATTTGAGTTCTCGGTTTTACAGGTGCATATACAGGTTGCAAGTAAAGATAAAGGTCATTGTTCAGGGGAGAAGTTCACTTGAGGCAATTTTTTAGCCTCCAATTCTACTTGTTTATATTTAGAACATGGTATTCCAAATGTTAAGGAAAGGAGACAACTCAGACTGCACACCAAAACAAAATCCAGGATGTTACTAGACTTCAGTAAGAAAATTCAGTACTTGAGAAGAGAATATTAGATGTTACGATAAAATGTGCAACAAAGTAGATGAGCTCAGAATGTTCTACAATTTAGTGTTTTGATCATTATCTAATTTGTGTAGACAGTCCTCAGCTATCATTGTTTATGGGGACACTGAAGAAAATTCTTGCTGATGAATTATCCTAGACACTCCAGGAAAATTGACTAAATGTTTGACCCTCCCTCCAACATGCTTGATATGTAGCTCAGGTAAATCCCCTCAAAAATGAAACGATCACTACCTTTTTTGACTGGCTTCTATAAATATATATCATTTGTTGTCAAATGTTGTGTAAACACAATGCATCTGGAATAAGGATATAGTAGTATACTCATTCTGTTCCAAGAGTAGTAATCCAGAGACCTGGATAAATGATCTGGGGATGAGTTCAAACCCAACTGTAGTACCTTGGGAATTTAAACTAAATTAGTTAATTAAAATCTGGAATAAAAAGCTAGCATCAGTAATAATATTAAAAACCTATCTTGTTCATTGATGCCCTTAAAAGAAATCTTCCCTCTGTGTCCAATCTGGTGAACATGTGACAGCATAATTAAAGACATTTGACTGACTCTTCACTGCCCTCTGGCTTAGCAACCCACCCAGATTATACTCAAGGAGGCAGTTCCACACAACCAGTTTTGAGGGCATCTAGGAACAGGTGATGAATACCGGCCTAGCTAGCGATGGCTGCTTCCAATAAATGAATAAAATTGAGATGTTTAAGTGTTTTTTGAAGGAATTCTGAGCAATAATGGTCTGTTGGTACAGGATTTGTGATTTTGGACTGTATTACAGGTGCTAATTCTGCTCTATGTTGCTGATTGGATGATTCATTGGATGTGGGGACGAGGAATGGATCCAGACAACTTCTCAATTCCTTACTTGACGGCTTTGGGTGACCTGTTGGGAACAGGGTTCCTGGCACTCAGCTTCCACATTCTCTGGCTGATCGGTGATCGAGATGCAGATGTCGGTGACTAGAATGAAGGTTCCTTATAAGACGGGGAGTAAAATCATCAAGTGCAATTCAATGAAGGAGACTTTAATGAGATTTTATGCAATGGAGACTGTATATGTGCAGCCCATGTGCAGCAACCAATGGAGATACCTGTATACACCTATAAATACTACTTAATTAGGAGATATCAAGTTGGAATCCCACCTGTGTGTTAACTGGATTCTGCAGCAGAGCAACATATGGTAAACTGGATACTAACTTCAGAACTGAAAGCTGCTAATTCGAAATGAAGGTGGTTAATTTGTTTTTGTACTCTGAGATGCAAACTGTTAATTAGACACTGAGAAGTATATCCTTAAATGCAAAGAACAATCTTCCTGAGACATCCTGTTTTCTCAGTTGGTCATCCATGAAGGGGTTTTCTGGAATAACAGGGTGGGATGTATATTTTACACTTTTTTAAAAAAGGAATAATTATGAATTCATTGAGCATGATCAATGTCGCGGGTGCATTGTGCAACTGTACTTCATCTACATTGCTGGATGTGGAAGAAGTCTATAATGTATCTAGCTTATTTATTTATATATAATATATATAATATAATATAAAATATATAACATGTGTTATATATAATATAGTATATTATATATAAGCTATATATAATGTTATGTATATATAATGTGCATGTATATATACATTTTCATTGTCTGTTTGTTAGAAGCTGCCGGGTCTGAAGCAAGCAACACTTCAAATCAATTTGATGCTCCTGATAAATTATTTCCCTCAAATCCACATCTGACCAGTTGCCCAACGTGGACCTAGTGTTAGGGTGGATGGGGAACTCCCCAAATGATTATAATCACTTTTGTTCTGGCTTTATGTGGTTCAGCATAAAGTTTGTGTTTTTAAAGGCACCCAAAACATTGATGCAAAAGCAGAAAATAACCAGCTGCAGCTGACTGGTTAATCCAGCCCCAGGATTTTGGGGACAGAAAACATAGCTGACTGAAATGAGTTAAGCTGTATTATACAGTTGCAAAATGGTTTGACTTCCTTTGTCATCAAGATAACTTAATACACACCCCAATGTGTTGAGTTGTAGGTTCTGATATAAAACATTGAATTTTAGGATGTTACATTTTTTTATTGTAAAATTATTTTGATGATTGATAAATTAATCCAATACGTGCCAGCATAATGTTAACATGCCTATTTCTCTAACTCTGAAGCCAGAGTTTTCACTGGTAATTCTGAAGAGAATTGTGCTGTTATCACAGTAGCTGCTTTTAATGACAGTCATGTCATACAGCATTTCTATTGATTGAATTATTTAATTTCTATTGTGCTCATGAGTTCACAATTGATCTCAAAGGCCTATCATTTTATTTAAAATGAAAGGCCACTTTACTGACTCAATAATTAATCTTACCTGCCTTGGGCCTAACCAAGGACCCATTGTCACATTTTTTCTATAACATTTTTGAAAAAAGAAAACACAAAGCATTCATTCAGTGGATCAGGACCAAGTTTGTTGCAATTAGGGAGGTCCTCAACTTACGAACACTTATACTTGTGAAGGAAATCCCATACAGGGGTGTAATTTTAAAGATCTGATACACATGTTTCTGCATGCTTACAGATGGCTATTTTATATTGGCCTGTATTCTCTTCTGACTTGAGTACAAATCAACTTGCAAACAGCTTCAAAAATGGAACAATTCATAACCCAAAGACTCTTTGTAGGTATGTTGGTCACAAGGCCAAAATGCGTGCGCCCACCCAATTCCCACAATGTTGCTTTCAATAATTCAAAATCTCAGCTATATCAGTCTTAACTCCATGTACGTAGTGGTCCATTGATAACTCAGCTGGTAGTCCAGCTGAGCCAAAAAAAATGTTTTGATAAAGACATATAAAAGTCTGAAAAGCATGAGCATCTCAGTGTCTGCTATACCATTGTTGTTTAAAGGAACTGTCAAAGAGGATCTCTAATGCATCCCTTTCTTTTTAAACATTGCACTTTTTCCTTCCACATCATTAGGTTTTTATAAAGGATATGAATAATTTTGTGGAGTTTGAAATATAGTCTTAAGTTCCATAACTTTTCTCCCCACTTCCTTGTCCTTGCTTATTGACAGTGCTGTTTATAGATCTTTTGTTTGATTATTTTGATCAAGATAGTAGAATGGTTTAGTACTGATCTCATCAGTGACCCCAGCAATTTTTTTTGTCCTCTGTTGATGTGCACTTGATTGCGCATCCCCCACCCCCATCCCCCTGCCCACTATCTCCTTTAGCCACTTGCACTGCTAGAGTTTCCCTTCCTGGCGGGTCTGAAACCAAAACCTAGACTGCTTCCAAGATATTGTGCTTAAGCTTTTAAAATGTTTAAAGATTTGTAAATCTTTACCCAAAATCACACCACGTTTGCCATGTAGTTACATTAAAGTCACCCCCAATTAAAATTGATCCAAGTTAATCCAATTTAATGTTAAAATACTTTATAAAATGTCATTAAAATCCTAACTGTGAATAGTCCTTATTGATGTGTGAATGCATATATACGCATAAGCCAGACATGTCTGTACTGAATATTGGTGTAAATTGGCTCGTGGAGCTGTGTGCGCCTCGGATCTAATTGACTGAGAATTATTCCAACCTACCTGAAAACAATAATGCATTAATGGTTTGGACATCAATCTCGTTGCAGTCCGTCTTTTTGAGGAAAATATCGGATGACTCTTAATTATTGCTACACACAAAGTCATGGAACTTAGAATCTAGAATATCCATTCAATGAAGTTGTTTTATATTATCCACAGTTCCTGAGTAATCTGGACCCTTTTGCTTTTTAGAAAGAATACAGCAAATCATGATGGTTATCTTTCCATTTTCTCAAAGAAATTATGTGTTTTCTGGTAAACTCAAATGCTTTTCTTTGGTACAAAAAGTCTCAAGAAGTCTCAGTTTCCCCAATAAGCAATTATACTGAGGAATGCTAACAGTATATAAGTATATTAACAATTGTTAAATCATTTTGAAAGAATTGTATCTATACAATGAATGATTGTGCATGCTGTATGAAATGAACAAATGGTTGTATTTTTGCAAGACCAGGATACATTTTAAAATTTTTAGGCTTTCCTATTTTTTTTAAACGGCTGTGTTTAAACAAGAGAAAATTGCCAACTTAATTCTGTGATTCTTCTGTTCGATGGTGACAGCTGATTAATCCAGGATGATGAAAATCAGGACAATTGCGCTGAATCTGCTGGTTTGCCACTGCTGTTCCGGTCAATTAGACCGACAAAAAAAGTGTATTCAGTGCAATCATTGAGTCAGTCTTAAAACTAACACCCCACAGGGAAACAAGTTACATTTTGTTATCAGAGTTTGTTATGTGTTCTGTTTTTTTTTGTCTGTGCTCTTGTCACTTCTGTGGGATGTAATCTGTAAAGGTGTGACCGAATCAGAATATTTGTACTGAGAGCAAACTACATTTGTTTTGTCCTAATTTTATTCTTGTACTGTGAATGGAATTTCTTCCAGATCCAGCCCTGTTGTGCTCAGTGTTCTGAGCCAGTTTCCTGCACAGTATATCCAAAATTAATATTTATATTCTAAATTGCCAAGATGTTGTGAACGTTTTGGGAGTCTGTATTTGATAAAATAAAATGTCATACAATGATGAACTGCTTTTATTTTAATGTTTGCCTTTCATTTTCCTCTGCTACTTTTGAGTGTGCTACCTAGACACTTAACAATTATTAACAACAACTTCTGGAGCGTCTGGCATCAGAAATCACAATGTGTAAATCACTCCAGTGTATTTTGTGTCATCACTAGGCAGTCCAAGCGTAACTTGTTTTAGGTTTCCAAGATTCTTGTGGAGATATATGTTGGAATTCATGATGTTTCTTTTACCTTGCAATTTCCCGCATCCCTTTTTAAAATGATGTGTATTAGAGAGCATTCTATTGCTGTCCAACAATATGCATCTTCCAGCAAGACTCAATGGAGGGGAATCATGCACCAAAACCTGGCTGAAATTTTTCGTGCAACATCCTTCTTGCTAGCAGGATTGAGTTAGCATAGATCGGATATTGAATATAGGCATTCTGGTTTTTAAAGGTTAATGCTACACTGGGCAACAAGTATCCAACTTATGCCAGTGGGGAAATTGCTTATGTTATTTTGGAAAACTCCTCAATATTGCTGGTGGGGCGGGGTGGGATGGAAACACAAAACAAAAAGCAAACACTGGCTGTGACATTGGTAGGAATACAATTTCAACAGTGGGAGAAAACTGCTAGGTTTGCTAATCATACACTACAATTTCAAGGAGGTTGAAATACAACATGTGAATAAAACTGATTGCACAGATTTGTTTTGGAGATCAGCTCTACATATCGGAGTTGCTCTTTTCAGTCTGTCTCACTAAACAGATGGGCACGGTAAATAATTTACAAAAAGCACTAATTCATTAATGAGTCCTGTTTGCTATGTAGCAATAAGAACTATTCCAATCAGAAGATCTTCATAGTGGTTTTGAGGAGTCCTAATGTGCTGTGGAACAATGCATCATAATGTCTAATTTTGTCCAGATGATCTTTGTTGATTTTCTAACATAAATATCACATCCTGGAATTCCCTCTCTAATAGCATTGTGGGTCTACCTACAGCACATGGACTGCGGTGATTCAAGAAGGAAGCTCGTCACCATCTTCTCAAGGCAATTAGGGATGAGCAATAAATACTGGATCAGCAAGATGCTCAGATCCCGTGGGAACAAAAATAATGTCTTGAAAATAAATGACATCTGAAATCTAAAGTTAACACTTCTGGTTAAATCTGAAATGGGACAGGAGGAAATAATTTCTAAATGTTAACATCTTCCTATTTAAAACTGCCAGTTTACATTTACAGTGGGTCCTCACCATTCGAGGATGCAAGTTTCAGAAAAGTCTGGAAAATAGCAAAAGAATTTAAAAAAACAGGGATTTGTTTCCTAATGAATGAATTTTTGGCAACATGCAAAATACTGTCAGAATAATTATGCTGAACGAATGGTGAAAATTGTTCTCTAGTAAAATAGGGGAATATGCAAAATAAAGAATTTTGGGCCAACGAATAGAGCTAACCCCCAGCGAACCCTTTAACATCACATGGTATATGATACTTCATAGGAGCATTACACGTTTGACACTGAGCTACATCAGGTTGGATGATCAAACCTTTGGTCAGAAGTACACTTGAGTTTCATAAAGCTAGAGAAATGGAGAGTTGAGTGTTCAAGAGGTGAGAATGAAAGAGCTTTGTACATCATAGAATTATAGACCAGGAGATTACAGGAGAAGAGAAAGGGTGAGGCCATTGGCTGATTTCAAGAGACAGTTGAAAAACTTAGAGGTTAACAATCACACAACACCAGGTTTTAGTCCAGCAGGTTTATTTGGAAGCACTAGCTTATTGAGCGCTGCGCTTTCATCAGGTGGTTGTGGAGAATAAAATTGTAAGACACAGAATTTATAGCAAAAGTTTATAGTGTGATGTAACTGATATTATTTTTTGAAAAAGACATGGATTGTTTGTTAAGTCTCCTTTTTTAGAATGACCATGTTTCATTCAGTTCTTTCATATGCAAATTCCAGAGCTTTTTATAAAGTTATATTTTTAAGTGAACTTTAACAATAGATGCCATGTCAGCTCAGATATTGCATTGAAGGTGTGAGGTGCTCTGTGTGAGGTTGTCTGCCCCAACATTCGGACTGATTCTATTTCTTAAAAAAAGGATTTTACAATCTTACATGAATTCATGCAGGTTTTGAGCAAAATAAAATGTAATTCTGCAAGTACAAGTTCACCCCACAAGTGTGTGTGTGTGTGGAGAGGGGGGGGGTGGAGGTGTGAGAGTGTAAAGGAGTGTCGATCTGTGAGAGGTTGCGTGTGTGTGGAAGTCTGAGTGCATTTTGAGAGAGGGTCTGTACGAGTTTGTGTGTGTCAGAGAGAGAGTGTGTAGTGCAGTGGAGTCACCTGTAGTGTGACATGAACCCAAGGTCCTGGCTGAGGCCATCCCCATGGGTACCAAACTTCGCTATCAGCCTCTGACCCTCCAACGCAGCACCATCCTATTGAACAGTTCCACCTGTCCATCTTCTTTCCCACCCATCCTCTCCACCCTCTGCTCTGACCTGTCACCATCATAGAGATGTACAGCATGGAAACAGACCCTTCGGTCCAACCCATCCATGTCGACCAGCTATCCCAACCCAATCTAGTCCCACCTGCCAGTCCTTCAAACCTCCAAACCCTTCCTATTCATACACCCATCCAAATGCATCTTAAATGTTGCAATTGTACTAGCCTCCACCACATCCTCTGGCAGCTCATTCCATACATGTACTTCTGTCTGCGTGAAAAAGTTGCCCCTTAGTTTTCTTTTATATCTTTCCCCTCTTTTCTTAAACCTATGCCCTCTAGTTCTGGACTCCCCGACCCCAGGGAAAAGACTTTGAGAAAATAAATAGACAATCTTTCTCATTATCTCATTTCTGAAGGCTTCCTATTTTCCAGCTGTACCTTTACCTGCGAACATCTGACTCCAATCATCTTTCGAAAGTTCTTGCCTAATCCCGTCAAAATTGGCCTTTCTCCAATTTAGAACTTCAACTTTTAGATCTAGTCTATACTTTTCCATCACTATTTTAAAATGAGCCCCAAAGTGCTCCCCCACTGACACCTCAATCACCTGCCCTGCTTTATTTCCCAAGAGTAGGTCAAGTTTTGCACCTTTTCTAGTAGGTACATCCACATACTGAATCAGAAAATTGTTTTGTACACATCTCCCACCTGGATCTATCTATCGCCTTCCAAGCTACCTTCCCCCAGCCCCATCCCCCTCCGATTTATCTCTCAGCCCACTTCCATCACCCACTCCCCAACCCCAAAACATTGATTCTGTGCTCCTTCAATGTTGCCTGACCGGCTGTGCTTTTCCAGCACCAGACATTTTGACTTTGATCTCCAGCACCTGCAGTCCTCACTTTTTCCTTTCTGGATTCTGTGTCTTTCTGTGATAATTGATTCTTGATGCTTGGCAACTGCAGTGTTTTTCTTTTCTGACCATTTTTCGTAATATACTACTTTTCACCTCAAGCTCCACTCCAGGGCTATATACTCTCATTAAAAATGCCTACATCAACAAATTTAAGATACTCTAGTGCCATTCCAACCAAATCAAAATTGAAACTGAAGCCATGACTCCTTATAACACACAGTATAGAAATACAAATTAAACTTGAAGTTATAAGTGATTGATTTGGAAATGCCGGTGTTCGACTGGGTTGGACAAAGTTAAAAATCTCACAACACCAGGTTATCGTCCAACAGGTTTATTTGGAAGCACTGCTCCTTCGTATTTTAGATGACTTAAATTGAAAGAATACACCTATCAGAAAAGCTGATCAGATTGGCATTTTCTTTTCTACAGGAAAGAAGACTAAGAGGTGACCAGATGGACATCTTTTAGAATGAGAGGACTTAATAGGATAAAAAAAAGTTATTTATGTATCACCTTTCAAATTAAAAAAAGATCCAAAGTGCTTTATAATAGTGTTATCAAAAATATATCACAAGTTTTTAAAAAATATTTTTATTGAAAAAACTTTTATTTACAAAATTATAAATTTACAAAAATATGAAAATATAACATTATAACAACAAAAACAATAAACCTACTACTCTACAAAAGAACTCACAACTACACACATTACACACCAATAAATGAATAAGCAAATAAATAACACCGCTCAGCGTAACAAGACCTCAGGTCTCACCTTCAAGGGCATCAATTACTAAGCTCACGTTTGCTTCAAATTCTTCCTCTCAGGACATTAGGTTTATTAAACCAAACCATCATGGCTAATAAAATGGCGGACAGATCTGCTTCCAAAGAATTCAAAAAGAGCTGCCATGTCTTTTAAAAATTCTCTGTTTTCTGGTGCATCATATTTGTAAGACAGTCCAAAGGAATGTGTTCCACGACTAACTTATGCCACCTGACAGACCCGGGGGATGCTCAGACACCCAGCACATCAGAATGCTCTCCCTCACACAAAAAGTGAGGATGCTAAAATGCATTCTCCCATGTACATCTAAGGGAGGTAAATTCGGCAAACCTAGGAGAAGAGAAAGCAGGTCTACCTTGACTTTGGTTCCCAAAACCCTCTCCATTCTTCCTGCCACAGCGCTCCAGTATGTACAGAGCCTACAAACAATGAGTGAGTGTATCTGTATTTATTTTACATTTGGGGCATATTGAAGACGCACCCTGCTTAAATTTTGCAAGGTGATCTGGAGCCAGATGTGCCCTATGAGGAATCTTTAACTGCATTGCTTGGGTCCTATTACAAATCGAAATCTTCCTCGCACTCTCACAGATGTCCTCCCAAGTTTCTGGAGTGATCTCCACCCCTGACTCTCTCTCCCAGACTTCCCATAATCCGCTTGATGTCACCTGAGGAACCCCCCCGTAACAAATGATACAGAGTACTCATTGAAAGTGTGCTCTTAGCCGAAACACCCTCTTTTCTGCAAACACCATAACACTCAGTCAGAAGCATAGTCTCTTTTCAGATAAGATCTCTGATCTGAAAAAAACAGAAGAGATCCCTGCTCGATAATCCATACTTACGAGTTATTTGATCAAATGACATTAATGTTTCATCTTCAAACAGGTCACCCAAACAAGACACTCCCCTATCACCCCAGGACTTCATCCCGGGATCCAATGTCTCTGCCATACCAACTGTGGGATTATGGAAAGATGTTTTAGACATATTACCCTCCAGCTGTCTCATTGCCCTCCACGCTTTGACAGTGATAATAACTATTGGATTGTGGCAAGGTTCTGCAACGATCCTCATTTTGTCCAGATACAACAGATTAATAAGAAGACACTTCGCCTGGGAGGCCTCAATGTCCAACCATATCGACGCCAAGTCCTCACAGGCCCAATCACTTACAAAAGATAAAATGGAGCTCAATTGATATCTTCTGACATCCAGGAGATTCACTCCTCCCAACTCCTCGAACATTTGCAATTTCGTAAGCTTGATAAGAGGCCACTTATGGCACCAAATAAAAGAACTAAACCAACCATTTAATTTCTGAAACATTTGTCTAGGAAAAAGTGAGGAAAGCATCTGCATAAGCGAAGAAGAACATTCATTTTAATAAGAGCAACTCGACCTAGCCCTGATATTGCCAGGAGCACCCCCCGCCCCCGTCTTTGAAGGTCTTGTTTAATCTTGTCAAACAAATGAACAAAAATAGTCTTGAATAACTGATCAAAACTAGGGGTAACAGAGAGTCCCAAATAAAGAAAGCCTCCCTGTGCCCACTTAAAGGGAAGCCACCTTCATCATCTGGTATTCACCTAAGACTCCCCATAGGCATAGCCTCAAATTTTGAAAAGTTGATCTTGTAACCTGAGAAAAAGCCAAATGAATTAACACATTGTATCAAATAGGGCACCAAAACACCAACACCGAAAGAAAAATTAGAACATCATCCTCATATAATGTGATCTCATGCAACTTCGACGCTACTTTTGGGGCAGCTATATTAGGGTCCCCACAAATGACCTCTTACCAGTGTCTCAATCGCCAATGTGAAGAGCAAAGATGAGAGGGGACAGCCTTGCTGGCTGCCCTGACCAATGTTAAAATTATCAGACCTTATACCATTAGTGAGAACTACTGCCTGAGGATCACTATAAAGGACCCTTACCCATTTAGTAAACACTTCACCCAGGCCAAACCACTCCAGGATATAAAAAAGATATGGCCATTTCACTCGGTCAAATCCCTTCTCTGAATCCAAAGATACCACCAACCCGCTGCTAGCACACTTCAATCATGTTAAGCAGTCTCCTAACATTTTTAGAAGATCTGTGACCCTTTATAAAGCCTGTCTGAACCTCCTTAACAATAGAGGGCAACACCCTTTTCAGCCAGAGTCTTCGATAAAATTTTAAAATCAGATTTTAAAAGCGGGATGTGTCTGTAAGAAGCACAATCTTCCAGGGTCTTCCATTTCTTGAGGGTAAGAGAAATATTAGCCTCTCTCAAGGATGGCAGGAGGCAATCCCGACTATATTCTGGATCAGTGGTGCTGGAAGAGCACAGCAGTTCAGGCAGCATCCAAAGTGCAGCGAAATCGACGTTTTGGGCAAAAGCCCTTATGCATAGCTGTACATGTCTAGCATCGGCCCTGACAGTATGTTTACAAATTCTTTATAAAACTCACTGGGCAAGCCATTGGGATCAGGTGCCTTTCCACTTTGAAGTTGCCAAAAACTATTTCACAAATTTAACGTAGGAGCAGATGCTGTTAAGGCTGAATTCCAGAGGGGAGAGTGACAGGGCCATAGAGTCAAAGAGATGCACAGCATGGAAACAGACCCTTTGATCCAACCCGTCCACGCCGACCAGATATCCCAACCCAATTTTGTCCCACCTGCCAGCACCCGGCCCATATCCCTCCAAACCCTTCCCATTCATATACTATCCAAATGCCTTTTAAATGTTACAATTGTACCAGTCTCTTTCGAAAGGAATATATTTTTCTGGATTCTCATTGTCTCATTTCTGAAGCTTCCCATTTTCCAGCCGTCCCTTTACCTGTGAACATCTGCCTCCAATCAGCTTTCAAAGGTTATTGTCTAATCCTGTCAAAATTAGCCTTTCTCCAATTTAGAACTTCAACTTTTAGATCTGGTCTATCCTTTTCCATCATTATTTTAAATCTAATAGAATTATGGTCACTGGACCCAAAGTGCTCCCCCACTGACACCTCAGTCACCTGCCCTGCCTTATTTCCCAAGAGTGGGTCAAGTTTTGCATCTTCTCTCATAGGTACATCCACATACTGAATCAGAAAATTTTCTTGTACACACCTAACAAATTCCTCTCCATCTAAACCCTTAACACTTTGGTAGTCTCAGTCTATGTTTGGAAAGTTAGAATCCCCTACCATAACCACCCTCTTATTCTTACAGAAAGCTGAGATCTCCTTACAAGTTTGTTTCTCAATTTCCCTCTGACTATGAGGGGGTCTGTAATTCAATCCCAATAAGGTGATTATCCTTTTCTTATTTCTCAGTTCCACTCAAATAACTTCCCTGGATGTATTTCTGGGAATATCCTAGGCCTCAGCACAGCTGTAATGCTATCCCTTATCAAAAACACCATTCCCCCTCCTCTCTTGCCTCTCTTTCCATCCTTTCTGTAGCATTTGTATCCTGGAACATTAAGCTGCCAGTCCTGCCCATCCCTGAGCCATATTTCTGTAATTGCTATGATATCCCAGTCCCATGTTCCTAACCATGCCCTGAGTTCACCTGCCTTCCATGTTAGGCCCCTTGCATTGAAATAAATGCAGTTTAACTTATTAGTCCTACCTTGACCCTGCCTGCCCTGACTGTTTGACTCACTTCTGTTCTCAACTGTACCAGTCTCAGATTGATCGATCTCTTTCCTCATCATCTCCCTGGGACCCCCCACCTTACTGGTTTAAATCCTCCCGAGCAGCTCTGTCCCTGCCAGTATATTTGTTCAATTTAGGTGCAATCCATCCTTCTTGTACAGGTCACTTCTACCCAAAAGAGATTCCAATGATCCAAAAATGTGAATCCTTCCCCCATACATCAGCTTGTCAGCCATTCATTCATCTGCTCTATCCCCCTATTCCTGCCCTCACTAGCCCGTAACACCAGGAGTAATCCAGATATTACGATTCTCGATGACCTTTTTAAATTCCGATCTAACTCTCTGTAATCTCCCTTCAGAATCTCAACCTTTTCCCTTCCTATGTCGTTGGTTCCAATGTGCACAATGACCTCTTGCTGGCCCCTCTCTCCCTTGAGAACATTCTGCACTCTCTCAGAGAAATCATTGATCCTGGCACCAGGAAAGCAACACATCATTCTGATTTTTCGCAGCTAGCCACTTCGGACTAGAGAGTCCCCTAACATAATTGATCTCTTGAAACTTGACGAATCCATCGTTGCATTAGAGCCAGTCTCAATACCAGAAACTCTTTCATAAGGTCAGAAGTGGGGATGTACACTGATGATTGCTCAATATTCCACATTATTCATGAGACCTCAGACACTGAAGCAGTCTATGTTCATATGCAATCCAGACAATCTCCCGACTTGAGCTGAAAAGTGGTAAGTAACATTCTTGCCTCACAAATACCAGACAATGACCATGTCCAATAAGAGGTAAAAACAATGACTGCATGAAGGGCTTTCGCCTGAAACGTCGATTTCGCTGCACTTTGGATGCTGCCTGAACTGCTGTGCTCTTCCAGCACCACTAATCCAGAATCTCCAATAAGAGACCATCTAAACAGCATCCCTTAACATTCAATGACATTACCATCACTGAATTTCCACTGACAACAGTCTGGGTTGCGATTGACCAGCAACTCAACTGGACTAGCCATATAAGAGTCGCAGAATTGTACAGCACGATAACAGACCCTTCAGTCCAATCCATCCATGCCAACCAGATATCCTAAATTAATCTAGTCCCACTTGCCAGCATTTGGCCCATACCCGTCTAAACACTTCCTTTTCACATACCCATACAAATGCTTTTTAAATTGTTGTAATTGTATAAATACAATGACAATAAGATTAAATCAGAGGCAAGGAATACTGCAGCAAGTAACTCACCTCCTGACTCCCCAAAGATTCTGCACCATCTCCTAGTCAGGAGTGTGATGGAATACTCCCGATTTTCCGGGATGGGTGCATCTCCAACAATACTCAAGAAGCTTGACACCATCCAGGACAAAGCCAACTGCTTGATTGGCATCATATCTACAAACATCTGCCTCTGATGTTCAGCAACATGGTACACTATCTACAAGTTACACTGCAGAAGTTCACCAAGAATCTTTGGACAGCATTTTCCAAATCTTTGCCCACTTCCATCTAGCAGGACAGGGGCAGGAGATACATCAGAAGACCACCAGTTGCAAGTGCCCCTCCAAGCCACTCACGATCCTGACTTGAAAACATATCATCCTTCCTTCATTGTTGCTGGGTCAAACCCTGGAATTCCTCCCCGAATAACATTGTGGCTCTATCTACAGCGTGTGGACTATAGTGATTCAAGATGACAGCTTACCACCACCTTTTTAAAGGTAATCAGGGATGGGCAATAAATACTGGCCAGCCAGTGGTAGCCATGATCCACAAGATCGTAAAGAAAAACAAAGCCGTTTTTATAAAGCAGAATAATGAGGTGGGGAGGTTAAGGAAGATAATGCCAGAACACGAGGCTTCATAAATAAAGACACAGCAAATAAAGCCAACAGTAAAGTGTTTAAATTCAGAGATGCCAGAATTGAAGTGCAGAACTTTCAGATTATTGTAAGGCTGCAGAAGGTTGTGGAGGTAATGCGGAGTTAAACCGCATGGAGGGATTTGAAAACAGGTTTGGAAACTAGATGCATGAAGCAAATTCGGAAAGGATAAAAGGAAACAAAATTATTGCCACAAGTTCACTGACGCATAAGGATTGCATACTGACATTCCTTTGGCTTAATGAATCGAGGATGTACTTCCCGGACTCATAATTGCGAAGCAAGGAAACACAGCTATTATGTGTTTATCTAATCATATTCACTGAAATCATATGGTTATGCACAGACAAATATAATATTTATATAGAAAGCAACTTAACGCTTCATAGATATACCTGTAGGAGGTTGAAAGAATACAGCAAACCAGATAGCATCAGCGGGTAGAGAAGTTGATGTTAGGGGTGTAACTCTTCTTGATTGCTGTCTTCTTCCAGCCTCCTGCCTGTCTACTTTGGAATCCAGCATCTGCAGGGTTTTTTTTGTCTCATAGGTGCACCTGCCTATTACAAGATGACATTACATGGGAATTTCTATTCTTCCCCTCTACTGATTAGGAATTTGATTTTTGATTAGCTCATGTGCCTGATGTAACTTTCCCCCCAATGGCATTCAGTCACAATATGTTTATGCAATCACTTCAAACAGGGGATAACAAAGAGAAGCTGGTGCAAAAATACCCTGGAACTAACAAATGCAACCGACAACTCGCTTTGCACGATCTGATCTGCAGCGTCTGCACGCCTGACTTTCTCCTGTGCCGTTCATTCAGGCAGCGTGCAATACCCGCGACAGCCAGCGGCGGGGCTCATTCCCCACCGCTCCCGCCTGCCAACCCAGCCGGCGCGGTGACTATTGGGAGCTGTAGTTCCCCCGGTCAGTGGGTGTGGCAGCTCTGCGTGCCGCCTGTCGGGTGGCGGACTACGATTCCCAGGGTGGCACCGGCAAACGTGACCGCCCTCCAAGGTGCGAGCGGAAAATTTACAACGCGTCCGGTCAAAAACAGAGCAAAAAAAAAGTGGGAAACGTACGGAGGGAGTCGCGACACCGTTCGTTTTGAGTTATTATTTCTCCCCTCCCCCCCGGCTGTAGGGATGTGAAGTTGAGTGGTGGACGTGGTTCCAGGCGCTGGTGTAAAAAGGCGGGAGCAGGGAGGAGCAGGAGACGATGTTGTCTCCAGGGCCTCAGGGAGGATGTTCATGAGCTTCTGTTGCTGCATCTTCCCTTAGTCAGTGTCCCCTCTGCACCATGGCGAGTGATTACCTGTTCAAGGTGCTGGTTATTGGGGACTGCACGGTGGGCAAAACCTCCCTGGTGCAGCGATACGCCAACGACACCTTCAGTAAGAACTACAAATCCACTGTGGGAGGTAAGTGTGTGTGTAATAGAGACTTTGTTTTGTTGCTGCTGCTGCAGTGAGGTGGAGGGATGAGTAATTTACAACAACTCTTGTGCACTTGGAAGCTCCGCCAGCCAGAGTTGATGGTGTTTGAGGGGGAAGGTTTTTTTTTAAAAATCTCTCCCTCTCTCAAGGTTTTTATTGTAAATCTCTCTCTGTCGAACAAGTTGGTCTTCTCTCCAATTACAGCTGCAAATGTGTTGCTGGTCAAAGCACAGCAGGCCAGGCAGCATCTCAGGAATAGAGAATTCGACGTTTCGAGCATAAGCCCTTCATCAGGAAGGGCTCCAATTACATTCGAGTACTGCGGTTGCTTCAAATCTGAAAATAAAAACTTTATTATCTGGGAGAAACTCATCGCGTCTTTGCATCTGTTGACAGAGCAACGCTTAACGTTTCGAGTCCAATGTGACCTCTGGACAGGGTCCCTACACTTTTTTTTATTTTACAGATGTCGCCAGGCCTGCTGAGTTTCTGGTCAGTAGGTTCTGGTCTTTGTTTCATGACAATAGCTTACTTCGTAATCTTTTTTTTTGTAAATTGGTAACGTGTAAAGCTCTTCGGTCCTGGGTTTTCTTTTGACTTGTCTCTGTCTCTGGGCACCGTCTCTCTTACGAGGTCCACTCTTTCCACTACCTACCAACTACCACACCTCTCTACCAAAAGAAAAGCAGAATAAATTCCGTTTCCCAGCTGCTTTCCTTTCTGACAAAGGGTCACTGGATTCGAAATATTAACCTGAGTACACGTGACAATAAATCTCTATTGTATTCGCGATGCTGTCAGTCTGAGTTTCTCAAGTACTTTCAGTTTTTTCTTTCCTGGCTTAATGTCTTTTTTTTTGACTGTCTTAGTTTTTATAACACTTTGAAGGAGGGTAACACTTTATTTCTGAAGCTTAGTAACTTTCAGTACCCGTCTGATTATATTATGTAATACAAAACCACTATTCCTAATGTGAGCTTATTGGGCTGTCAAATTAGACAGCACTGTTCCTCTTTTTTTTGGCATATTTTTAATTTCCACTTTAAATGTTACTGTTAAATCTAACCCCAATATCCATTTTAAGCAGTTATTTCAGATATTATAACAAAAGAAACAACTTCTAAATCTTTTCAGGTTGTTGGCCTTTCTGCTAGTGGGAATAATTTTAATTATGCTAAATTCTCATTTTGAACCTTGAGTTAATCATATTCATTAGAATGTAAAACTTACTGTCATTTTTTTTAAAACTTGCATTGTCTTTAAATTAGGTGCATAGAAGCTTAAAGTGCAGATGGAACCATATCATCTTCAATGATTCACTTTAATGTCAATATTAGCAAAAGAAAACAATTTTCACCTGTATCAATGAAACTAAGTTTTAGACAATTTCCTGCTAATTGTCTTCTCCATGACTTGATTTGACGAGTTTATTCCCTTTCTGCCCAGACCTGTCTCTTACTCCTGTCCTCAATTGAGTTAAGGTATTTGGAACAAAATCATTATCTTGCAAATCTTGTACTTATTGTAATTTCATAAGATTGATTAAACAACTTGAGTTGCACTCCAATGTTTTAGACTCTAAGTGAAAGTCTGCAAATGTAATAAAAGAATAGGTGAGATAGTTGCTTCTAAATAAGTTGGGGTTGAGTATGTGGTGCTGGAAACGCACAGCAGGTCAAGCAGTATCCAAAGAGCAGGAGAATCGATGAAGGGCTTATGCCCGAAACATTGGGCTTCTGAAAAGTTACATGCTAATCTCTGCTTTGAAAACGGAGCTATTTTCCTTGGGTTTTGTTTTTTCTTGTAGAAAAATTTAAAATGCCAAGTTTGTTCTTGTTAATCTGCACTCATTTTTGTCAAAAATAAAATGGAGCCTGACTTTGTGATTAGTATACTGTGTTGCTGTAGTGTATTTAATGACTTATGAATTCTGTACTAATTAACTCCTACTCGACCATTGAAGAATTTTAACCATAAGCATTCCAGATTGATAACCAATGAGTAAGCAGTTACTGGTAGTTTCCTTGGTAGACTACTATATTGTGCACTGTACCAAGTATGGAACTGAGATAAAATTACTTGCCTGTCATGATTAACTGTAGGTTTTTAAGAATGTGAGCTATGTTTCAGCTGAGTGTTTGTGTGCTGAATTAAGTCGCTAATGACTGGAATTATGCTTTTACACAATGTGGGCAGAGCTACATTTGAGGAAATGGTTTTGAAGATTCAGTTAGGTTTTGACACTATTTCTTTTTGAGTATGGAGAAATGGGTGAAAGAAGCTTAATTGAACACAGTTGAGCAAAATAAGAATCTGTAAGACTTTTTTTATTTTTATTATTCCGTTCATAAGGGCCATGATTCTGCAACAAGTATCTCTTTAAAATCTACTTAAGGCAATTGGGGATGGGGAGTGAAATTAGGCCAAATTGTTAACTTGCATTTGAGGATGTGGTTGACAGTTTCACAAAATATCATGTCTGATAACTAAAATGATGAGATTTGCAATTTAGAGAAGTAGTTGAATTGATTGGAAAAATGTGGGTTAATTTGAAAGCATGTGTACTGCACTACCAAATCTAAGCTGACAATTTCATAATGGAGTCACCCTATTTTGTAAGAAGCTCTAGACTTTGTCTTAACAAACACACTGTTTTGTAACTCGTTTATGGTTGACATGTTTTCTGTTGCCTGTAGTTCTCACTTTGGCACCTCCACATCTTGGAGGATAATGTTGGACTGGGGTGGACAAAGTTTTTTTTTAAAAATCATAACAGGTTATAGTCCAAGTTTATTTGAAGTGCAGCTTTCTGAGCTCTGCTCCTTCGTCACCTGGTGTGGTGATTTTTAACTTTTTTTATTTTCAAGGAATTCCACTTTTCTTGGCATCTTTGTAATCAATTCACTTTACATTCCCCAGAAATGGAAGTAGTTCTGATTGTATCAAAGCACGGTAGTTCTCCAAGTCGCTTTAACAAGAGAATTTAAAACTGAATAAACAGCTATTCTAACCTCAATGTGTTGTAGCTTAATGATATTTGATGTTGCAGCACTCCAGTACAAAAACAACTGCTACTGCTGGTTTTGTTTCAGAAAAACTTACTTCACATGGGCTGTATTTCAAAATCTAACTGCCTCTCAACAGTTTTGCAGCCAATAAGGCACTTAACAAGGTCACATGGATACTTCTGCCAATTTTTTCATGTCAGTCAAAGATGGGCATTCTTCAATTCTCAAGTAAGGCATGGTTTGAACTGAATGAAATTTAGATGGAAACTCCTTTAATGGAAAGGGGGGAAAAAAGCAAACTTCCAAACAAATGCATAATCTGCCTTTTGTCCTGTAAATTTCTATGCTGAAAGCTGTAACTTTTCTCTGTTCAGGTGCTGAAGATTAAAGTTCAGTTACAAATATTATTTCTCACATGGAAATGTACTTGACTTTTTAATCAAATGCAGCTGATGTCAGGAGTACAATGGGATGTTCAGTTGTCAGTATTTCAATTACCTTGGTTAACTGCCTCCCTGGACTTAGCCAGATTTTGAGGGTCCAAATGCCACTCTAAATTGAGCAAATCTAGAATGATACTTCAAATCAGCATGGAAGAAAATTTGCTGCAAGAACTGCAGTTTTTACACATTAGGCTGGCCTTTTGGTTTAAGCAATCTTCTTTGGATAAAACACTTCATACAGCAGAAAATGTTTTTTGTCACAAATTATGGGTCTTTGCCTATGCAAATGTAATTCATTAATTATAAACTGCTTTGAACTATGGTTGGAAAACAATTGTGGAAGCATTCATTCATTCATTCATTCATTTTTTTTTAATATTAAATGCTGTACAATTTAAATATACTAGGGTTATAAAATCATGAGGGACATGGATAGGGTGAATGGCCAAGGTCTCTTTTTTTTTCCCCTTAGGGTGGGGTATTTATTTCTCACACTTCCACAATATTGAATCCGTTTGCTCTGTACACTAGAGCAATAAACTAAGGCTTTGAAAAATACTGTGATTGGGATTTGATTAAATTATGCTACTAAGGCTTAGTCATTATTTTGCTAAAGGGCAAGTTTGATGTCTTTCTAATAACTGATCAAAATTCAAGATGAGCAGGACTCTTCCCAAATTTTATTCAGACATGATCATGAATGAGATTTTTTTAATAGGAAAATAGACAGCTCGTGGGGCAATAAACGAATCATAGTACACTGACTTTTGTCAGACCTGTTAATTTTATGTACCACAATTCACCTTTAATGTTTCATATACACAATACTGTGTATCAGATGCCTGTCAAATTATGGACTTTAGAATTAAAAAGTTTTTGGAGTTTTTATCCATTCTACATTGGCTGTTTCACATTAGGTGCTATCCCACTGGGGAAAAGAAAAACTGAAGTGGCCTATTTTGATTCTGTGGAATCAAACAGGGAATTTCAACTGTCTATTCAAACATAGAATCTCTAACAGTAAAACCTGGATTTCTGCACCACTCTGCATGTGAGCTAGTTGCTGTCAGGTTTTTAAAAAATAGTTATGGAAAATGCACAGTGATTTTGTCATAACAATCAACATCAGTGTATCTTTGACAGTAATTAGATTTTTGCTAAATTGTTAAATACTTTACAATTGCTTTAGCAATATCTTTATTTCATTACTTTCAGTGGACTTTGCTTTGAAGATTATACAGTGGTCTGACTCGGAGACTGTTCGACTCCAGCTTTGGGATATTGCTGGTAAAAGCTTAGTTTTTTGCATTCAACCAGAAACTGTTAACTTAGAGACTGGTTTTAAAGAATACATATCTGTATTTGTACAAGTAAATGTAATGAGCTGATTTGGAAAAATAGTACAACACTTTGTTCAAAATAGTTCACTTTATATGTTAATGATCTGGACATAGGGACTGGGGGCGTTTTGGCAAAGTTAGATGCAGTACTGAGGAGGTGGGGAGGCTACAGAAATATTTTAGGCTAGTGGTCCAAGCCATGGCTGAAATTGAATGTGAGGCTTTGCACTTTGGCAGAGGGAAAGTACACAGGCATGGACTATTTCTAAACAGTAAGAAAACTCATAAAGCCAAAGTACAAAGGGATCTAGAAGTATTAGTCTAGGATTTTCTAAAGATTGGCTTGCAGGTTGAGTGCATGGTTAAGAAAGCGAGATAAGTGACAACATTATATTTAAGGGCAGGAATATAAAAGCAATGACATGCTTCTGAGACTCTTTATAAAGCTCTAGTTAGGTCCCACTCAGAATACCGGCCAGTTTTGGGCCCAACACCTCGAAGGACGTGTGTGTCCAGCAGAGCTTCACATGGATGATCCCTAGAATGGTAGGCCCAACATATGAACAGCTGAAGATCCTGGGATTATATTCATTAGAGTTTAGAAGATTTGAGGAGATCTAATAGAAACTTACAAGAGAATTCATGGCTTAGAAAGGGTGGACTCTGGGAAACTGTTTCAGTCAGGCAGGGATACTAGGACCCATGGGCACAGCCTTAGAATTAGAGGGGGTCAATTTAGAATGGAAATGAGGAGACATTTCTTCTGCCAGAGAGATGGACCTGTGGAAATCATTGCCATGCAGTGCATTGAAGGCTGGGATGTTAAATGTCTTTAAGGCAGAGATTGATAAATTTTTGATCTCGCAAGGAATTAAGATATATGGGAAGATTGTGGGTAAGTGGCATTGAAATGTCCATCAGCCATGATTGGTGGACTGGACTCAATGGGCCGAATGATCTTTCTTCCATTCTTATTTCTTAGGCTCTTAAACACCGAGCATTGTCGACTACTACCTGGGCTGTTAAGTACAGATTTGTAGTACGTTTTAAATCAGGTAACGGTTCCCCAAGTGAACTGCTTGAAAGTTTTTCAGTTGGGAAAGAAACATTGGCTACAATTAAAGGACAAATGATTCTTGTGGAACCCTGTGTCATAGAAAGATCTTGCTTTAGAAATAGTTATAAGATTACATCACCAAAACTTAACACTATCAACATATATCTTTTTAAAGGTTCACACTTTAGAGACGGTGTCCCCAATTCATCAATCACGTTACAGCAGATTTGCATTAACAAAACGCACATAGACCTGTGGTCTTGAAAACAAGATTTGTGTTGACAGAAGTAATTGTCTGATGACTATGTAAAGCTTTTTGTCTTGGAAATTATTAGGGCGATGTGTTTAACAAAGAAAATGTACATCAGTTGCACTCATTTTACTCTAGAATTTCTTAAAATCATTCTGGGAACAGGATTACAACTTTCCTTGCACTGATTCTATTCTCAGCATGGAACTGACGTGGTAAGACAAAATCAAATAGAAAACAATTACCCCTCTTCAATTATTTAATTTCTCCCCAAATCGAATGAAGCCAAGTATACTAACTTTTTTTTTCTGGAGTTAAGAATAGAAATAGGCCATCAAACCCACTGTGCCTTCAATATGATTATAGTTGATTAGAAAACATCATTGCCTTTTTTCCACAAGCCCTATAACCTTTGACACCATTGATAATCAAAAATTATCAACCTGTACTTAAACTATATTCAGTCTGAGCTTCCATAGACTTATGGAGTAGAGATTTTTGACAAATATGGCAGTGATAAATTTTTATATTCTGAATTTTGACCTAGTCAAAAATAACATTCCTGTCCTGAATGAAAAGGAGTGAGTGCAGTAGCTTTTGACAGCAAAACGTTCCATATATCCTTGTACATGCTACTGGGGACACATGCAGCATGTTCAAATACATGTCTAAGTGGATTTACTTATTGGTATCTTTTTAAATAGGAGGAAAGTACTCCTCTGAACAAATCTTTGTAGCTTTTTACGTCAACAGATTTTATTGCATTTTTTTTCAAAAGGACAAGATTGCCAACATACCACAGGAGGTATAAGGACTATAATTCAGCACCCTCCTTCGTGAATAGTTTATTAATTTTCCTTTTATTTGAAGGCCAAGAACGCTTTACCTCCATGACCAGACTATATTACAGAGATGCAGGAGCATGCATTGTTATGTTCGATGTTACAAATACAGCAACCTTCCGGAATTGCCTCAAATGGAAGCATGATTTGGATAGCAAAGTTGCTTTGGTGGATGGAAGCCCTGTGCCATGTATTCTTTTGGCAAACAAGGTGAGTTGAAAAAGATTTTATGCAGTAATTGTGCTACAAGAATCTTTTTCTTTTTGAGAGAGACATCTAAACTTGGATTGTGATTTGGCTTGAAGCAAACAGATATTTGTTCTAAGTTGTATAATGCCTGGATACTATAAGTATGGCCAGAAAATTTGATTTGGGCATCATTTTCTCCTTAAGTCCTCAATTAGTTTTTTTACTGTTTTAAAACGAATGAGCAAGAGCAGAAGATTTCAAAGAAATAAGATTCTGAAACTTTTTTCTCTATGTAATTTTCTCTCAACCCCTTTGCAGAATTCAACCATGATAGTCATAATCTGTAAAGTGAATCTGTTTGCCATAGTTTATTTTTTTTAGACATTGCTTTTTTTAAATCCTGTTTGAAGCTTTTGTCTACACTAAGGTTTAATATTAGCATTTTTAAACAGTGGAAAGAACCTTCAGTACTGAACAACTGAGACTTGTTGGTTTATCAACTTGTTCTCCATAATATTAAATGCAAATAACATTGTGCACCCAATCTCATAATTTCAGTTGCATGATCTTTGAACTCTGAAGAAAATTGTCCTCAAATATTTTTTAAACCAATGTTTTGAGTATTTTTTTGGAATAGAAAATGTTCTGACTATTCAGTTCTCCAGTATATGAAGTTTGTTTGGATCCCTTTAGATCTTTTGTAGCTTTCATTGGCAAGTCCCAAAGTGTTCAAATCTTTTCTTCAATCTCTGCCAAATAGTTGTCTTATTTCTGATGTGCCTTACAAGGCACCACACTAAATTACATCTCCCATTCCTGAACCTAGCATTTTAACTTATTCATAAACATTTTATGCAGTCAATCTGCTTATACAGTTGCTTGCAGCACTTTTTTTTTGTGGGTTGCTTCCAGGTAGAGTTAAGTAATGTGAATAGAGAGCAGGAACTGCTACATGTCTCCACTAATGTGTAAACATTATTTGCTGCTATTATCTTTTTGAAATAAACATTATCAAAACTAAGTTGGACAACTTTTTTTTGCCTGTTTTAGTTCAAAATTCAGGTTTTTACATGAAAGGGTGGTTTTATTCAGTCAGGTTTTTTATTTTTTGTCTTGCTGTGTTTTGTATACAGTTTCTTTGGCTTTGTGTACATTCGTTTGCTGTATAATAACAGCCCAACATGTTGGAGCTCCCCTGTACCCTGGACTGAAAGTTCAGGGTTTATTGTATCACCCAAAGATGGGCACATGGGAACTTGATACCATTTGTTGAGAATGGCATCAAATCAGAAAAGGGAACTGCTCTTCCTTTGCACTGTGATTTGAGCAATGTGGTAGTAGATCTTAGTCCCCTTTTCCAAGCAGGTATGTGATCCAAGGAGGCTTAATTTCAGGAAGACTGTTGGTGTTGAATTGAGAAGTGAACTTCATCCTAATAAGGAACCACCAGGTGGTGCTACCCTTTTGTGAAACTCATCAGAGACAGTATTTTAAACACCAGGAACTACAAGAAAAGTTAGCAGCATGATTTAAATGATATTTGCATTAATTAATATTTTCCAATACCATTTGGGAGGGAAGGGATGAATTAATCTTAATTTTAATGACCTGGTTCTGAGAACTCCATTTTTAAAAACTTCATTTTTTCCTCCCCCAGCAAAGAAGAAATTTTTCTGTCACTAATAGAAATTCAAGCTTTCACATTTCACCCTCCTCTCTAAGCTTTATTTAAATCCTAGTGTTTTATAAAATGGTACTACTTGCTTTGCTAACTCCTATAAAATGAAGCTTTTATTTGAATAATGCTTTGTATTTTGCTGCATGAAAACAAAATCAACTTTCAATTTTTCTTATGCCCCCCAAAATAGTGTGACCTGTCAGAATGGGCAATCAGCAGAAGTGAGATTGATGTGTTCAGTAAAGAAAACCACTTTTTCGGTTGGATTGAAACATCAGTGAAAGAAAACAAGAATGTTGCTCAAGCCATGAGGTATGTTGTGGAATAATTCCAAAGAATTCCATTTAAGTTTTTTAAATTTAATACATTTGCTATTTCCTGCAAGTTTTTAACATTTTGCTGCTTTGAACATCTACAAGGACAGAAGTAGGCAATTCAGTACAACAAACCTGCCCTACTATACACTACAACTTTTGGTTTATCAAACCCTTCAATACAAACCACTCCAACCTCCTAACCCTGTATGCCATTGGCAATCAAATTCCATCAATCCCGACCTTCAAACATACTCAAAGATTGAGCTTCCACAGCCCTGTGGGGTTTTCCAAAAGTTCACCTCCCTCTGAGGGAAACACATTGTCTTTGAATATGTAGGGAAACAAGTTATGTAACTTATTTAAAATTCATTTTTTAGAATTCTGGACAATTTAAAAATTAATGCAAAATTTCATTTGCTTTGTTTTTCAGAGTATTAGTGGAGCATTTGATGTCAAAACCTAATTTGGGACCTCCCAATCAAAACCAAGGGGATTACATTCAATTAAAAGATATGCCAAAAAGTGAACGTCATTGGAATTCAGCATGCTGTTGAAAAATCATAGTGCACTACTGTGGACTTTGTATGATCTGTTTTCTAATGCATTTAAGTTAACTAGTTTTTACCAGACAAATTCTGGAAGAGTCATTGCACTATTGTGGTTCTCATTCATGTAAGTTAATACCTACATTTTTGAATATTAAACGAACAGATTTTTGATCAGAAGTTTTTAAATTGGTTAGTGCCCTAATTCTACACTAAATTCTTCCTAGGAATAAAAAAATACAACTGGTTAGTTCACTTCCAATAGAAATTGTTAAAGGTATGGACTATCGCAAACTTGGCTTAAATAGTGTACGGTTGACATTTAATATTAATGTGCAAACTCATCTTTATGATCAAAGGTCACTAAGAGGGAAAAGTGTAAACTGCAAGATTTGTGTTTTGGTGATGAACTGTTCATGTCACAAATGTTTACTTGTGCCAATGCTTCTGTTCCTTTTTTTTGGTTTGTTCAGTATTACATTCTGCACAATTCCTTTGTATGGGGTATCCTGTAATGACATGCTTTGCATTAAAAGTAATATATCAGAATTGTATTGCAAACATTTCTCAATAGAAATTTGGCAAATCCTAGGGAATCTATAAACCATTCAATTTTTGTTCTTAATGGTTTTATTAACTTAATATGGCAATGTAACTTCTTGGGCTGATATTCACTTCTGGAAAGCATCAAATTAGTAATCGTTTAGGCAACAATGATATAAGGCTTAGAGGAGTTTTCACCTTCTATGACTAAATATTTGTTTGCAGATTTCCTGAAATTCACCTTTTGTGAACATAAATATTACTTCAATCCAGAAATCCTCCTTTAGACCAATAGTGTATTAAAAATTGTTATTGGCCTTTATCACCTAAAATGCAACTCTTGAGAATGAATTACTAATCACATGCTGACATTTGTTGTCATTTTGTACCACTGTATAAACCAGTTATTTTGCATGCTGTAGTTCCTAGGCTTGATACCAGTTTAAGAATTTGGCAAAATCTGTAAAACCTGAATTGGGTTTTTGATTACTGAAAAAATCTGAATTCTCCAGGTAAATAAAGTGAAACTTTTTTTATTGCCTTTTTATTTTGTAACTTTTTGAGCAATGTCTATTTTTAATTTTGAAATCCTTTATCATTTTTCTGTATTGTAATTACAATGTTAGTGAATTGTTTCCGATGTTTAAACTTCCTCCATCCTGACACTGCCACAGTGAGCGTAGGATTGCCTTTCAGGTCTCCTCCAAATGACGCTGTAATTTGAGGCTGGTTGCAAGCAAATTCTCAGTAGTAGTATTTATGCTTTGCGTCCAGAAATCTCCAGACTATAATTTGTGTAGAAATAGTGACATTGGGGAAATCTTGCATAATAATAACATGCATAGTTTGATCACCTGTGAAACTTACTTCAATTTGCTAGTTAATAACTGTAAAAGTATTCTGAATAATTTAACACTTTTTTTATGGTAGTTTTAAGTTGATTCTGGGAAAGGGAAATTCATATTTCAAATTATAAATCCAATTGGCTTTGAATGTACACTTGAAATGATGAATACTTTTGGATGAGACTATGTACCAAATGTTAATCAACAAACTGGAATACCAGGAAGAAGTGATCATATCACTATTTTATAAACTCATTTACAATGATACTTATGCATGGGTTACACAATACCTGTACTTTCCTCAGCATGCAATTTTAATAGCTGGCACACTAAAAGGAAACATCATGCATGTAATGTTTGCAAAGCTCCTTTTTTTTTGAATAGTAAGTTCCCAACATTGCTTATGTCACCTGAGTGTATTGACCATAAATAGAAAGCCCCTTTCTCTGGTTCTGGCAAACTGGATACATTTTAAATTGAGCTGCTTGCGCTCTCGTGCTATACTTATGTACATATTGTGAAAAATGATGTGACCTGTGATTCTAATATAGGACTAACTCTGACTTCAGTGAAATGTTTCAACCTTGCAATGTGTGCTGTCATCTTTAACCTCAAACTGCATGCTTGTATTGATGACTAAGAATGCACTGCATGCTTGTATTGATGACTAAGAATGCAATCCATGACTACCTCATTCTGGTGCCATAAAAAAAAATTATAATCAAGTGAATTTCAGGCAGTCATGCACTTGTGGTTTTTGAATTTTTTAATGTGAAATGTAATATATGCAATAAAAACTTTTTTTTTTATTAAGTGTTCTGACTTCGTGGGTAAAGGTTGAATGCTTTAGACTTTGCTGTGGTTCAAAATCTAATCTAATTCCAAAACCCCTCATGATTTGAGAGAAAATCAAAAACAACAAACTGGGACAATGCAACAAGATGCTTCTATGTTGTAGCGCCCCAAGGATGGTGGAGAAATGAGAATTCAGCTGTTTTGCATACCACCCTTATCTGAAGTATTTGTTGTGAAAATGAGCTATTTTACTAGCTCCTGGGTGTTGCTGAATCTAGAAATGAAGCTTGGTTGTGAAATTTTTTAGGATGACTTCAAGATAAATTCATTTCCTGATTCCATGGCAATTGAGAGGGAATTTCCAACTTTTATTTGATTTTTCTGCTTTGAGAAATGGATAAACCAAAATGAAATTCCATATTTAAGTTGCCTTTTTAAGGTTACACACTGCTAGCTGAAATGCATGGGAATGGTGGCAGCTAATGCATGGAGAATTTTGGTTACTCGATCTTTACATGTGTTGATTTATTGTACTTTGGTAAACATGACAATGAAAAGGCTTTGTTCACAAGCAGGAGAGGAAGATTATCTTCAAGAACATACAGATCACAGGGTGAAAAATAACTTGTATAGAGTGACGAGCAGAAGGCTGGAAGGACACAGCAAGTTGGGCAGCATCAGGAGTAGAAAGTCAACATTTTGGGTGTAACCCTTCTCTGGGATTTAACACACGATGTGCACAAAGCAAGATCAACATTTGTTTGAGGTAGAGTCCATTCATCAGTCCAACAGCAGGGAAGAAGCTACTCTTGAACCTGCTAGTGTGTTCAAGCTTCTGTATCTCCTGCCTGTAGGAGAACACTTCAGGGGTGGGGTAAGTCTTTTTGGCAGCCTTGCTGCAGCAATAATGGACAAATGGAGTCCATGGCTGGAAGGTTGGCTACTGTGATAGAGTGCACAGCCCAGAATATCTTCTGTGGTTCCTTACAGTCGTGGACAGAGCAGTTGCCAAACCAGGCTGTTAAGCACCTGGCTAGTATGCTTTGTGGTGCATTTTTTCTTTAAAAATTTGTGTAAGAGGAGGCATGATTGTGCCCTCTTGACTGTCACATTGGAATTCCAAAACAGCTTATTGCCATTCCTAGAAACTTGGTACTACCAACCCCCCACAACCTTTGTTCTGCTGATTTTGTACATGCATTCTCATTTCTTCCTGAAGTCAATTATCAGTTTGTTTTGATGACATTGAGACAGGTTGTTAACAATGCACCACAACACCAAGCACAATTTCTCCTTTTCTCATCCTGACTGCTCATTGCTGATGACACTTAACGACTGAAACTCGTAGATAGTGTTTGGTTGGAATTTTGCTACTTATGGGTATTCAGGAAGTACAGTAGGTGGTTGAAAATGCAAGGGGGCCTTCAGTGTTGAGGGTTATTGTGGAGGAGGTACAGTTGTCAATCTTCACTGCTGTCTTGGCATCAGGAAGCTGAGGATACAGTTGTGCAGGGCAGAGCCAAGACCTAAAGCTGTTTTGAGATCAGTCTGGACAGGACAGTGAAGAAGTTGTAAATTTTAGTAATGCTGGAAAAGCACAGCAGGTTGAGTAGGAAAATCGACATTTCAGGCAAAAGTCCTTTTATCAGGAATGAAGGCTGGGAGCCTCGAGTGGAAAGATTGGGGGTGGGGCTGGGGAGAAGGTAGCCCAGACACAATAGGTGGGGATGAAGGTGATAACAGCGAGTCTGTTTCAGGACATAGTTGAAGAGCTTCAGGGCTGAGATGATGACCTGGGGGTTGCAGTGAGACACACTCCAGATTCTTGTAGAGAGAGGAGGAGAACTTCAAAGTAGGCATCCTTGCAAGAGGATTCACAGTAAGGTTAAAATCAACTGGGTGGGGGGGGAAGTGAGGACTACAGATGCTGGAAATCAATCTAGATTAGTGGTGCTGGAAAAGCACAGCAGGTCAAGTAGTCCAGCAGGAGTCTGATATCTGTGTCCTTGCCCTGATGTTCCAGGGATGAGTGGAGGGTTAGGGAAATGGCATCTGCTATAGATCTGTTTTACACAACTAGTTGAATTGTAAGGATTGAGTTAATACTTTTTTTTATAGTACTTAACGTTACAAGTTAGTTTGCAGAATTAAAGTCTTGTTACATTCACAAGAATGTTAACTATTTTTCTTTCACCAGGTGAAGGCAGTGCTGGTCATTGTGTCAAACATTTAGCTGTGGGTCTGGAGTCTCTCATAGGCCAGTCAGGTAAGGACAGCAGATTTCCTTCCCTGATAGACATTGATCTGGTTCTCTAATGTCTCCAACACTCAACAATGGATTCATTTTTAGACTCTTTAATTCCAGTTTTTTTTTTATTGAATCCAAATTCTACCGTCTGCAGTTCCTCAACATTGTCTGTCTGGGTCTCTGCATTAACAGTCCAGCAATTGATACCACTAAGCCTTTGCCTTCACCCTCCTTTTGCTTCCTTCTCTGCCATTTTAATGGAAACTTCTGAAGTTTGTGGATCATTAAATATAGCCTGGAAACTGAAGGTAGATGTGCCACTTGCAAACCTAGTGTATCCCTCTACTAGTAGTAGTTACATTATGAATTTAAAACAACATTGACTTTTGCTTTGTTGATTCAACTAAAACTTGGATCTGAGAACAGCAGATGTTTGGATCAGAAAGCCCAATCCAGCAGTGTGAGTCTCTTGTCAACTGAGTTCATGTACTTTGGAATTTGGTTAGTTGTCATTCTTGTAATTTGAAGATTTTGGGCTTGGAGCAGTTAATTTTAAAAAGCATCCCAACTTAATGATCAAGTGGTAGTTTTATATTGTCTGACATGTGAGGACTGCAGATGCTGGAAATCAGAGTTTAGATCAGTGTGGTGCTGGAAAAGCCCAGCAGGTCAGGCAGCATCCTGCTCCTATGATATCATACAGCACTTGGTATGTAAATGGGGATTGCGATATGAAGCATCAGAGCTTGTTCATGTTCTAACTAATTGGTTTGGATACTGGGAGCCAACTAACTTATTGACAGGCTGATTATTAGATGGGCATAAAACGTCAACTTTATTTGGGGGTGGGAAAAAACCCTCGTACAAATTAACATATATATTATACAGGAATGCTCACTAAGTGGGATATGAATATTGATTCTTGTATAAGCATTAGTAACATGGAAAAATTTCTCTCTCTTCCTGGTTTGGTTTCTAGTCGTTTTGCAGCAGTAGGGTTTCACTTTATTGAAAATGTAGATTTTGTTCCTGTACCCTTTTTTCAATATGAATTTGAATGCCTGAGTTGATGCTTTTGAGTTTGTAGGCCTGTATCCTGAACCGGAGGTTTCTAATTCAGTCATAGAACCCTGCAGTGTGGAAGCAGGCCATTCAGCCCCATGGAGTCCACACTGGGCATCCCACCCCCTCCGTGTCCACTCTATCCCTGAAACCCTGCATTTCAGATGGTTAATCCACATCCTTTGGATTGAGAGGAAACTGGAGCATCCTGAGACAATTCCAGCAGACGCTGGGAGAATGTCTATCTGTCTGTGTCTGTCGCATGGTCACCCAAAGATGCATGGAATCGAACCTGGAGCTGAGAGGTGGCAGCGGTAACCACTGTGCCTCCCCAATAGTTCAATTATTTCCATTCTTAATTAGTTGCAATATAAATGCGCTAGGTGGAAATGCTTTATGTGCCGGCTTTTGGCTTCCATGCCTTCTGGATGGCTATTAATTGTTCAGGTTTCAAATGGAATATGGGAAGAAATTGAAGAAATTTTCATGTAGATGAATTGAAACTACATTATGTTTTAATACACTAGTTTTTAAAATCTAGTGTAAAATCTTGTACATTTTGAATATATCGCATGAAATATCATTTAAATATAACTGCTCTTCTATTTTATTCCTCTTTATGCTGCAGAGCCTCTATCTCCTATTCAGGTATGTGGTTTGCACATGCAACAAGAAATAGAGGGATATGAAGTGTAGTACCCCCAAGATCAACAATGATCATACTAAACAGTGGAGCAAGCTTAACGGGCCATATGTTCTACTTGAATTATTCTGTGAGCTGCTCTTTTTTTTAAAAAAAAATAAAGACCTATCATGCTTGCAGATAGGTGGAAGATTTCAGTAACTGATTCTTGTCCTATGTTGAGACTCTGCACTATACATGCGTCTGTATAAAACTGCTGGATGAGGAGGTTTGCTATATTTTTGTAAGCCATATCAGATGCATTTGGTTTAAACACCTGTCATGGAAAAGTGAACTTATTATGGACTTCATTTAGTGTCGGTGTCAAGTAATTCTAAAACGGAGAATATGATTGTAGAAAGCACTTATCGTGGATTTGCTATTCAGTTTGTGATTTTTAAGTCCAGTTTCATAGCTTTTTTTTTTCAACCTTTGGTTTGGAAATGACGCCTTTCAATATTAACTTCCACAGTTTGTGCCAAATACGAGATGTATGTTGGAAGGACATTGAGTTTGTGATCAGTTTGTAAAGTTTCATAGGAAACAATTCATTAAATTCTTTACTAGTCTTAAAGGGATAATTAAGTTCTCTTGATATTTCACTTGGGCCAAAACTCTACCGAAAACTTACTTGCACTACAAGCCCCAGACTTTGACATAAACTGAAGGGACAAGGAAAAAGTAGAAGACCACCTCAATCTTGCAATACCGTTTCTAGCATGCAACTATACTAACCCTTAGTGTTTATTAAATACTACACCTCTGATAACCAAGATGTGGTGATGCTTCTAGCAACAAGAACAGATTTGAGCTGCTGAAATCCAAATTGTGTAATGTTCTTGAAGCTTTGTTTTTGAAACACAAAATGGGACAAGTATAATATGGTTGGTTGCCTTCAATAGAAGGGTGGTAATATATATTTATAACAGATTTACTACCATCTTAAATTAATTTAACATTCAAATTTTTCTTGACAATGAATTGAGTGACTTGTAAGTTTCGAATTACTTTGAAGGGTTGATGTTGCTGAACTACTGAGAGTTCCATAGTGCACTCTAGGTGCAAAGGATTTATATCAATAACAATGGCATATGTACTCTGTAATTTTCAACTTTTTTTGTCATTCCTTTTACAGGTGAAGGTTTCAACAGCCCTTTTTGTGATCTCAAATGTTGTAATACTGCCTTGGCAAGCCTCCTGCTTTATCACTCTCCATGAACTTAAGCTCATCAGGAACTCGCTGTCTAACTCTGAATTTGCACCATCTCATTTGTGTACAATATTGTACTCTGACTTTGAACTCCCAATTTCTGAATGTTTCTACTTTAATGTTATCCTCACATGAAGTTGCCCTAGATGGCAAAGAGTAAGGCCACTTATGTAACTTTCCCAATCTTAGAACTCTCCATGCCTTTTGGTCCTACTTCGACTCTGCTGCTTCATTGAATTGTAATCAGAGTCGGTGTTGGTTGTTCTACCATTTTTGAGTAGAGTTTCACATAATGAAATCAGGGACCCTTTGGTCCAAATGGTCCACGCTGACCTTATTCCTAAACTGAACTAGTCCTACCTGCCTGCACTTGGACCATAACCCTCAAATTTTTCCTACTAGTGAACTTATCCAAATGTCTCAACATTGTAACTCTGCCTATATCCACCATTTTTCTCTGGCATCTACTCCACACCATTTGTTTTTAAAATAAAACAAGTCCCTCCTGTAGTTAAATTTTTCCCTCCCCTTAATATGACCCCTAATTTTGAACAACTCCACACCCCTAGGAAAAGACCCTTGTTATTCATCTTATTGATGCCTCTCATAATTATTGAAACTTGTTTCCTCTAGTCAAAAGTCCCAGCCTTTCTAGTGTTGTTTTTTTTCCTTTGGTTGCTGTAACTCAAACCTTCCATTCCTGGCAACATCTTGGTAAACTTTTCTGAATCCCCTCTTCTGAGTCATGAAGAGGATTGATGAGGACAGAGCGGTAGATGTGATATATGTGGACTTCAGTAAGGCGTTCGACAAGGTTCCCCATGGGAGACTGGTGAGCAAGGTTAGATCCCACAGAATACAGGGAGAACTAGCCATTTGGATACATAACTGGCTCAAAGGTAGAAGACAGGTTGGTGGTGGAGGGGTTTTTTTCAGACTGGAGGCCTGTGACCAGTGGAGTGCCACAAGGATCTGTGCTGGGTCCACTACTTTTTGTCATTGACATAAATGATTTTGATGTGAGCATAAGAGGTACAGTTAATAAGTTTGCAGATGACACCAAAATTGAAGATGTAATGGACAGCGAAGAGGGTTACCTCCGATTACAACAGGATGTTGACCAGATGGGCCAGTGGGCTGAGACGTGGCAGATGAAGTTTAATTCAGAAAAATGCGAGGTGCTGTATTTTGGGAAAGCAAATCTTAGCAGGACTATGCACTTAATGGTAAGGTCCTAGGGAGTGTTGCTGAACAGAGACCTTGGAGTACAGGTTCATTGCTCCTTGAAAGTGGAGTCGCAGGTAGATAGGATAGTGAAGAAGGCATTTGGTATGCTTTCTTTTATTGGTCAGAGTATTGAGTACAGGAATTGGGAGGTCATGTTGCGGCTGTACAGGACATGGGTTAGGCCACTGTTGGAATATCACGTGCAATCCTGGTCTCCTTCCTATTGGAAAGATGTTGTGCAACTTGAAAAGGTTCAGAAAAGATTTACAAGGATGTTACCAGGGTTGGAGGATTTGAGCTATAGGGAGAGGCTGAACAGGCTGGGGCTGTTTTCCCTGGAGCGCCGGAGGCTGAGGGGTGACCTTATAGAGGTTTACAAAATCGTGAGGGGCATGAATAGGATAAATAGACAAAGTCTTTTCCGTGGGGTCGGGGAGTCCAGAACTATCTGGCATAGGTTTAGGGTGAGAGGGAAAAGATATAAAAGGGACCTAAAGGGGCAACTTTTTCACACACTGGGTGGTACATATATGGAATAAGCTGCCAGAGGAAGTGGTGGAGGCTGGTACAATTGCAACATTTAAAAGGCATTTGGATGGGTATATGAATAAGAAGGGTTTGGAGGGATATGAGCTGGGTACTGGCAGGTAGGACTAAATTGGGTTGGGATATCTGGTTGGCATAGACTGTTTTGACCAAAGGGTCTATTTCCATGCTGTACATCCCTACGACTATTAACTTTATCCCGTGTACAACTTCTGTTTCCTCCTGATAGCCTTTGAACTGTTGCATACTGTTTCTCATTGCATTTAAGAAAAGGATTTTGCCAGGATCCTAAACCAAATCTCTGTCCCAGTGACCAGTCTTTTAAAAGAAAAGCCTTACATTTTAATAGTGCTTTCCACTGTCAGTCAATGCAATACTTCATTAGCTGATAGCCATTGTTATAATTTAGGATACATGACACTTAATATGCACACAATTATGCATATGCAAAGTGACTGGAATTATCTTGTGATGTTGATTTTGAAGGATAACTATTGGATGGGGTCTGTTGAAAATACCCCTGCTGTACTTAACATTATTTCAAAGGTGCTTTTATTCACAACACATACGATACTACTGATACTGGAAAACTGAAACAAAAACAGAAAATGCTGGAGAAGTGCAGGTAGAAGCATCTGTGGAGAAAAGATTAGAGGTTTTGAAACTGGTGTGATTCCTCATGCAGCACAAGGAGGCCCGGCCTTGACTTAATACAGGCAAGAGGACATCATCTTTTGATATTTCCTCACTACTGCATTACTTTTTCCTGCCCTTTTTTTGTACTAGTTTCCTGAAGTAGGATTTTAATCTACAGCCTTCCACTGGAGAAGGTGAGTGCTTACCCTTTTAAGCCACAGCAAAACATTATTTCCCACAACATCACAACCATAAATATATAGTGCAGAAAGAAGCCATTCAGCTCATTTTCTGCACTGGCCCCTCAAGCAAACAACATTATTACCTGGGAAATATGCTGCAGGTTGTTGATCTGGCCTGCTTGAACTTTCCTGTGTTCAATACAGTAGCACAAACAGACTTGAAAGTTATAGGTCACGAAGGAAGAGTCAGGAGCAAAGTGGATCCAAAATCAGCTGAATGATAGGACAGTAATGGTTACTGTATTTTTTTTTCCCAGGTGAATGATGTTGTATTGGAGTTTCTTAGGGACTGGTATTGGGATCATGGCTTTTCCTGATTATTTATAATCTAAGATGTTTGGTGTTCATGGAAGAATTTCAAAGTTTGCAGATGACACAATTTGGAATAATTTTCAAACTGAGGATAGTGCAGAACTCCAGAAGAACATAGACTAGTTAGTGGAGTAGGTAAGGAGGTGACAGATGAAGTATGAGATGCTGTAGAGGCAGATGAATGTGGATCTATATGCGCAGAGTCATAGAGTTGTACAGTATGTGAATGGACCCTCCGATCCCTTTTTAAATGTTGTAATTGTACCAGCGTCTACCACTTCATCTGGCAACTTTTTCTGTACACGCACCACCTTCTGTATGAAAAAGTTGCCCCTTAAGTATCCCCCACCCAGGGAAAATACCTTGGTTATTCACCCTATCCATGCCCTTCATGATTTTATAAACTTCCTTTAAGGTCAGCCAACAGCCCCTGATGCTCCAGAGAAAATAACCCCAGCCTATTCAGATTCTCCCTGTGGCTCAAGCACTCTAACCCGAGAAACATCCTTGTAAATCCTTTTCTGAACCATTACAAGTTTCACAACATTCATCCTATAGCAGAGAGATCAGAATTGTACGCAGTATTCCAAAAGTGGCCTTACCAATGTCCTGTTCAGCTATAAATTGACCTCCCAACTCTTATACTGAATACACTGACAGCTAATGGCAAGCATACCAAATGCTGCTTTCACTATCCTACTTACCTGCACTCCAAGGTCTTTGTTCAGCAACACCCCCCAGTACCTTACTATTAAGGTGTAAGTCCTCCTTGATTTGCTTTTCTAAATTGCAGCATTTAAATGAAACTCCGTTCATTTGGCACTCCTTGGCCATTGGCCCATCTGACCAAGATCCTGCAGTACTCTGTCCACTGCACCCCCAATTTAGTGTCATCTGCAAACTTATTAACCATCCCCCCTATGTTCACATACAAATCATTTATAATGACAAAAAGCAGTGGGCCCAGCACTGATCCTTGTGGCACACCACTGGTCACAGGCCTCTAATCTGCTAACTACTGAGCCTCTGTGCGTGCCTAGTTCTTCAAAAAACTCATCAAGTTATTGAGACATGATTTCCTACGCATAAAGCCATATTGACTATCCCCACTCAGTCCCTGCCTTTCCAAATACATGTAAATCCTGTCTCTCAGGATTCTTTCCAATAACTTGCCCACCACCGATATCAGGCTCACTGGTTTATAGTTCTGTGGCCTTTCCTAACTATCTTATCATTAAAAGTGGCAGGATAATTAGTGGTATTTCAAGCAGTAAGTAAAGCTTGGCTTTATTCTTGTGTTCTATACCCCTATTAAGAAGGTGACGCACTTCTTAGACCTTGGCCAGTGTTGTGTATGGCTCTGAACACCACATTATAGAAAGGATATGAACTTATTGGAAAGGTTTACAAGAATTATTCTAGGGATGAGAACTTCAACTGAAGTTAGATTGAAACAGTTAAGACTGTTCTCTGTGCAGAGAAGAACACTAAAAGGAGATCCGATGAAGGTTTAAAAAAAAATAGCTGGCTACATACAGAGGGAGGAACCTGTTCCTTCTTGTAAAATGAACAAGGGGACAGATTTGAAGTGATGTGCAAAAGCAACAAAGATGATAGGTAAAGACTTTAGTTTCCCCAACAAGTAACTAGGGTATGGAATTCACTGTCCGAACGTATGGTACAAGTGGGTTAGGTTGACCAAGTTAAAAATTACACAAACCAGGTTATAGTCCAATAGGTTTATTTGAAAATACTAGCTTTCGGAGCACTGCTCCTTCATAACGTAGCTCTGAAGCAGGTTCCTAAGACATAAAATATATAGGAAAAGTTCATAGTTGCATGCAACTGAAATGATCTATTGAACAAACACAGTTTGCTGTGAAGTCTTTTATCTTTTAGAAAAGCTTTCAGTTCATTAATGTGTAAGTCCAGAACTTCATAAAAGAACTTAAAAGTTCTGAGATTTTTATATAAAAGTCACTTTTTCACATTGTAGCAGGAGGTAGAGGGGCAGGAGTATGCCTGGTAGGGGGTGCACTGTGGGCAAGTCAATTTCTACACTATAGGTAATTTTAATGCAATTGGATTGTGTACTGATGCCTCATTGTGCCAGGGACAGTGGTTCGATTCCAACCTGGGCTGACTCAGTGGAGTTGCACATTCTCCCCATGTCTGTGTGGGTTTTCACCAGGTGCTTTGGGTTTCTTATGTGAACTGACCATACTAAATTGCTCATGGCGTTCAGGGATGTGTAGTCTAGGCGCATTAGTCAGGGGTAAATGTAGGGGAATGGATTTGGGTGGGATACTCTTTGGAGGGTCGGTGTGGACTTCCACCTTGTAGGGGTTCGATGATGTTGGTGTTGAAGGGCTGCTGTGGGCACGATGGGCGGAATGGCCTTATCCTGCGCAGTTAGACTTCTGCGATTCTGCATCAAGATGGCGGTGCCAGGTTTTGCCGCCAAATTTCGGCGGGGCTGCCGCGAAATGTGAGGGAAAAAAAATCACAAACGTTATTATAAAATGTACCTCTGCGCGGAGAGACGATATCTTTGTGAAGCTCATTCCGACAACTTGCAAAACTATATTTTTATATAATTACGAAGTGGCATAACTGGGGGGGGGGGGGGGGGGGGGGCGGCATGGCGAATCTGTCGCCGCGAAATCGCAGACTCGCCCACTTTGAATAAATCGCCATGTTATTTCACCGAGAGAAACAAGGCACTGGCACAATCCCCCCCCCCGCCTGCAGTTTTTAAATAAAAACCTTGCCAGGGCGCTCCTCCCGGTTTTCGTGGACTCCTTTGGCACGTTTCCCCTGCGAATCTACCGAAGCGAAACGTCGCCGTTCGCTGGCGCGGAGGAGCTGCAACCGAACGTGTTTGTTCGCCCCGCCCCTGCCACCAACGGCCGCTGATGGGCAGGCGTCCCGGCCAATCGGGGAGCGGGTTGATTTTCAAACGGGCCAACGGCGGCGCGGCTGATGGCGCACCGGCCAATGGGCATGAGGTGAAGGGGCGGGACTCTGCCTGGTAGGGGGCGCACAGCGAGTTAGGTTGCCCTGGAAGTATTTTGCTCTTTTATCTCCTAGTTGTCCATTTACTGAGGGAATTCAGTCACATTTACTCCCTGTCTTTAAATACAGATCTATTTCAAACAACAAATAATAACAACAACCGGTTCAGGCGCTGGGCTCTTTTTTTTACAAAAATCGGAATTTTATTTCCACTCATTCTTTAAATTGAAAAAAATAAATATATAAATACATTAAAAGAAAAGGGGGAGGGGGTTTGTAATTGGTCGCCCGCCCGTGCGCTGAAGCCTGAGGCCTGCGGATTTTTGTTTTCTTTTTTTTTAAAAGAAATTATTAATTTTACGACTGAAGAGAAAACGGGAGAGAAATATATTCTCTGGTTTTATTCTTCGAAAACCCTCTGGTTCCCGCCGAAGAGATGTCGAGACCTGTCAGGTTCGTATGTGCAGCATTTAAATTCATGGGGGAATTCAGTGCGAATTTGTCTCTTTTTTTCTCAAAGAAATCGCCCAGGAATTCATTTCTTAAAGTGGGTCCACGCTTCAAGGGCGACCCTCTACTCGTTTATTTTCTCTCGACTCCTTTCCCTCTTCCACCCTCCCCCTTTATTTTTGTCCGTGTTTTGTAATAGTCTCCGTTTAAAAATGTGCACGCTTGTCTTTCCCTTGACCTTTTTTAAGATATATTTTTATAGCGTTCATTTTAATCCCTGAATTAAAACCATAAAGTGCCCCCTTTCCCGTCTCTTGTGGCACCCCGCCCCCCTATCTTATTATAATGTACTATACCGTTTGTGCTCTGTGTAGCACAACAGCTGAATCTTGAAATCCGATTTAAATCATTGCCTTTTTATCTATCGTGTGAATCGAGTCGTTCAGTTTAATTTGAGGGGCTCCATGTTTTGCTCTAATGTGGTGTAGACCTTGGTGTATGCAAAATGTATTTACATATGCGTTGCGGTGTGTGCTTCTTAAGGCACGTGTGCGATTCCTGTTTTTAAACTCTTGTATCCCGTGTAAGGTTTAGCAAAGTCAGCATCTGGGTCTCCATTTTGAATTGTGTCCTGTAAAAGACATGTGGTTTCTGGGAAGTTGGAGGAACAAGTGGGCTCATGCTGTGACTGCATTCCAAATGACTGTTGTTCTGAATTCCTTGTGAAGTAAATAGGAAACTTATGTCTTTCAAATGATCACATTATCCATTGCTCTTAACAAGGTACCTGAGGAGCTATCATGGCAGACCTTTGTTTTAAGTCAATTAAATGTGTATCTCTAATAGTCTGATCCTTTCAGCTTGAGTTCTGTGACTGGAAGTGAGCAGAGGATGTATTTGAGCAAAAAGGATAGAATGTGCAATCATAGTCCTAGATCCATTCAGTTTCAAACCTATTTAGAATGCAAATGTAAAATATTGTTTTCCACTCCAACATGAGTATTTATTAAATTCTGATACTATCATTTTAATTTTTTTGCTCAAAATCATTTTGGGTATTTAACTATAGAAAATACTAGAACTAGGCCACAGATCTGGCAATATCTGTGGTGAGTTAACATTCGAAAGTGATCACCTGGCTGATTTTCAGATCTTTCAGGTTTGTCATAGAGACGTATAGCACGGAAACAGACTCTTTGGTCCAATTCGTTCCTGCCAACTAGCTATCCCAACCCAATCTAATCCCACCTGCTAGTACCTGGCCCATAATCCCTCCAAACCCCACCTATTCATATACCCATCCAGATGCCTTTTAAATGTTGCAATTGTACTAGCCTCCACCACTTCCTCTGGCAGCTCATTCCATATACGTAACACCCTCTGCGTGAAAAAATTGCTCCTTTGGTCTCTTTTATATTTTTCCTCTCTTACCCTAAGCCTATGCTGTCTAGTTCTGGACTCCCCCACCCCAGGAAAGAGACATGTCTATTTATCCTATCCATGCCCCTCATAATTTTGTAAACCTCTATAAGGTCACCCCTCAGCCTCTCCCTAACCTACTCAACCTCTTCCTATAGCTCAAATCCTCCAACCCTGGCAACATCCTTGTTAATCTTTTCTAAACCTTTTGAAATTTCATAACATTTTTCCAATAGGAAGGAGACCAGAATTGCCATTGAGTATTTTCCAGGGTTTTCTTTTGCATTTGTTGTTATAGATCCTATTTTTGGACAATGCTAATGACAAGACCTTTTAGAATTCACTGTGTGACTAGAGAGACTTCAAAAGGATTTTAGACTTAATCTGGACTTGGTTTACTCTTGCTCTTCATCCTGATACTAATTCCTCCCACTACCACTCCTCCCCAATCCTCGGAAGGGACACATTGTTCTCATGCAGGAGAAAGTGAGAGGGCACCAGATTTTTGTAAATATCTTATCATTATTGTTGGATTTCATTGAAATGGTGCCACTTAGGCAGCAATCAGTCTTTCAAAATTTTAACTTGAAACTTTATTTCATCACAACTTTAGTGCTTTGATTTAAAAACAAAATGTCGTGGAAGCTGGAATTCTGAAACAAACACTGTGCTGGAGAAACTCTGCAAGCCTGGCAACACCTGTGGAGAGAGCAACAGTAAATGTTTTGAGCCCGTTCTGTCTCTTCAGAGGGATGTTTCCCTCTCCACTGCTGCCCCACCTACTCAGTTTCTTCAGCATTCTGGTGTGTGATTGTGCATGAATCTTTCGGTGTGGGTTCGTGTATTAACTAATAAAATAAGTTTGTTTCTAGTCTCTTAAAGTAATTGGACATCTTGTGGGGCTTCACAAGAACATTATAAAGCAAAATTAACTATTTTCTGTTTTCCCAGGAATAGGAAGGTCATTGACTACTCCCAATTTGAAGACTCTGATGGTATGTACTATACATGACATCAGGTAATTTTAAGTAGCTTGTCTTGTGACTTTTAAAAAAAAAGCCATCCCTAACTTTTTGAGATCACAATTTATATTGTATGTTTTCGTGCAACCATCTACCCCACAGGCATCAACTCTTCAAACAATTACTTGTATTTATTTATTATCTTTTTAAAAAATTGGCTAATAACAAAGAGCTTCACAGAAGCATTATCGAACAAATTTTGACATTAAGAAATATTGACCAAAAATTTGGAGAGTTTGAGTGAAGAAGAGAGCGAGACAGAGATGATGAGGTTTGGGTAGGTAATTGGGTCTTTCACTGAAGCTATGGTCACTTGTAATGCAACAAATAAAACAGAAGTACATAAGACTGAATTAGACCTTAGAATTCTTTGGGAAAAATGAAAGGATGCAGCCACAGATGGATTTTGAAGTAATGGTAACATTTTCAGATAACACATCATCAGTCTGTTGATGATGAACAGGGTTTGGTGCCAGTCTTGTGAATATTTGTTTTCTTAAATCCTGATTCCTTGATGTGGCTAATTTATATTGTATGTTTTTGAGGTTCTGTAAATGGGCAGAGGCTTTTTAAATGGACTTGAGTTTAAGGATGGTGAAAAAAAGGAGGGAGGATAAAATAGCGTTAGTATAGACAAGTCTTGCAGTTATAATGGTATGGATGTGAGTAGAAGAGCATGTGCAGAAGCTGGGTTTGTTGAAGTAGGCAGTCTGTATGAAACAACTGTGTGGTTAGATGCTCATCTCTTGGTCAAATATGACATCAGGGTTGCATGTGACCTGATTTGTCTTCAGGATCGACAGGCCAAAGCCCGGAATTGGTGGTAATAAAATGCGGTTTGAAGTGGGACCAAAGATCGTGGCTTTGGTTTCTCTGATGTTGAGTGGGTATATTTCTGCTAATCCAGTTCTTGAAATCAAAGGGGTGGTCGATCAGACAGTAGAGAAAGATGGTGATGAGTGTTTTCACCTTATGTGTGGAACCTGATATTCTGTTTTAAATTATGCTGTCAAGGGTCAGCATGCATGTGAGAAGTGGCATGGGGCCAAGAATAGATTCTTGGAAGATCCCAGAGGAATAGTACAGGCGTGAGAAGATAAGCCATTGTAGATTGTTCTCTGACTACAATTGAAGGGATAACAATGGAATTGGGTGAGGACAGCCCTTTTCACCTGGATGAGGAAGGGGCATCGAAGGAGATGATGTCATTAGTCAGCTGCAGAAAAATTGAGAAGTTTGGAGGAATTGTCTGCTGTAGTCATACATAAGCTATCTTCTGTAACTTTTAAGATCAAATTAGCAGAGTTTGAAATCTGATTTGAGGGATTCTGATGTAGCATTTCAGGAAACATGAATTTGGGAATGGACAACACCTTCAAAAACTTTTGTGCGTTGTTAAAGATGAAATGGAAGCTTGCGATTATTACCCAAAAGTGGGGTTTATGAGGAGAATGGTGATGAATGGTAGATTTGAACGTGAATGGGACAGCAACTTAGAAGAGAAAATAGCTTACTATCATGTAACAGGGCTTGGAGAGAAAGTTGAGTGGACAGCAGTTAAGGGGGAATAGGTCTCATGGACAAGATAAGCCTGTTTTGAACTGTATGTCTATTTATGTATTTTCCAGGGCAGATTTTTTCTTTCACTTTTTTTCTCGACTTTGCCTCCCTGGCCAATAACAGGCAAATGTTTGGTGTTCTCTGTAGTATCATAGAATTCCTACAGCGTGAAAGCAGGCCTTCTACCCAGACCCATCTTCTTCTTGAAACCCTGCATTTCCCATGGCTAATCCATCTAGCCTACAAATCCCTGGACATGACGGGGCAATTTAACATGACCAATCCACTAAACCAGTGCATCTTTGAACTGTGGGAGGAAACCGGAGCACCCAGAGAAAACCCTTCCTGATGCTGGAAGAACATGCACACTCCATGTAGGCAGTTGCCCAAAGCTGGAATTGAACTTACATCTCTGGCGCTGTGAGGCAGTTGTGCTAACCACTGAGGCACCTGTGCTGCTCTCCTTCCATTAAATTAAGCGCAAATACACTGTCAAATCTGACGCTATCTGGTTTGTATTTTCATAACATTTATGCTGGATGTCAGTGTCAAAAATGGCCCACTTTGGAATCTGCAAATATTTTTGAAAAGAAGAATTTAAAATTACATTTTGCAAGTTGAAGGTTTAAGCATGTAAATTTGTGCAATGATAGGTTGATTTTGTAGTAATTGAAGAATTCCTGAAGAAGGGCTCATGCCCGAAACATCGACTCTCCTGCTCCTTGGATGCTTCCTGACCTGCTGCGCTTTTCCACCAACACATTTTCAGCTTTGTAGTAATTGAGCAAAGCATACATAATCTTCGTGGTGAGGCAAGAAATTTCTGTTCATTTTTACCACAAACTTGACAATTTCTGAAAGAGTAGGTTAAAATTCTGCAGTGTGCAATTCCCATGTAATCTAATGTAAGCATCAGTTTATTTGGACATTTATATAAGCCTGTTGCATCCTCTGGAAGGTCTGAAGAACTGGGCATTACCACTGTTGCAATTTTCAACAAACATCTAAAAGATAAATGCTCTGAATGTTCATTTATTAGATGCTGGTCATGCTATGCAAAGAACTCTTCTGCTGTTCCCTGAAGGGTAGTATGCGCTTTGATTTCCTTGGCAGCCTTTCGAGATTAAAGATTGTTTTCCAGTCTTGTTATGGATTCTGAGGTAACAAACATGAAAAGCTGGAAATGTACACCTAGTCAGAGGTGGGGCAACTGTTGTTTGAAAAGGTGAGTGGATGGGGTGCTTAGATTTTTGCACACTCCTATTTGTGTTTGGCCTCCACCTATGCCTATTGGATATGCTCAAGCAAGATGGCAGCTTCATTGAAGGTTGCCCTTGAAGGTTTTTCTCTGCCCAGTTGTTAACCGTTTGCTGTGACAAAGCTTAAAGTGCAGGACTGTTTTGGAAGTCTTCTATCAGAAATGTAGAACATGTGGCCTGCCCAGTGCAGCTGTTTGACAATAATGAGTACCTCTGTGCAAGGGGTGTTGACCTGAGAAAGACCACTGACATTGGAGCATTTATCATGCCACTGGATTTGCAGGATTTTATTGAAGGCACTGCTGATGGTATCTCTCGAGGGATTTGTGGTGTCTGCTGTAAATTGTCTACCTCTCTGACACATCTGGACAGCATAGTGACTTAGTGGTTGGCACTGTTGATTCCACCTTTGGGGGACTATTTCATCTTGTCTACACATCTCTGGACACGATGGGGCAATTTAGCATGGTTCTGTGTGGAGATTGCACATTCTCCCCATGTCTGTGTGGATTTCCTCTGGTGCTCCAGATTCCTCCCACTCCAGAAGTGTGTAGTTTAGGTGGATTGGGTGTGCTGAATTGCCCTATAGGGCCCAACGATGTGCAGGTTAGGTGGATTAGCCATGGGAAATGCAGGGTTACAGGGATAGGGTAGGGGAATGAGTCTGTGTGGGATGCTGTTTGGAGGTTCAGTATGGATTTGATGGACTGAATGGCCTGCTTCCACACTGTGTAGAGAATCTGTGATTCTATGTTTCAACCGTATAGACCATGAGTTCGTTGTTGTGTTATGAGGACCAAAGCTTGCAGCAGGTGGAGAATGTTGATAGATTTAAGGAGATTGTCAACTGGGAGGAATTATGAATAGAGTCTAGAAGAAGGCCATGTGTAGAGGTTGCAACTGCTGTTTGCATTGTCTTAGATTTGTCTTACTGTGAAAATGTCCATTATGCCTCTTGATGGACAAATACACATTATGATTTCAGAAGGAGCTCTTTAGCCATTGGGAGGAGACTTGATGCAGTGACCGTAGGGGCATACGTTTTGTAGTTACTGTGATCTGTATTATCAGTTTTTATTCTTTCTATATCCAGAAGTGCTCTTATACACAACTGAACATTTTCTGTTCTCCGATCACCAAACAGTCCATCTATTAACCACCAGTAAAACTGCTACCCTTTTTTTTCTGCAATCAGTCTAATTCTTGGAAATGAAGCACCTACTTATCTGTCATTGTTGAGATCCTTTGTTCAAACAATGCCAGCATCACCCAAGTCAAGACTAAAACTGAAGACTATTTGACAAACCATTGCTTGTCTTTTTTAGCCTGACATTGTCAATAGCCTGCAATTACCAGAATTATTCAATACCTGGTAATTAACTTAGTGTTTCTGAATGAAGAGGAACTGCAGAATGTCCTAGTGCCTAGTCTGCCCTTTAAAACTATTGCAAACATACCTGTAAGGAGATTATAGGTTTTTCTATCTGGAAATTTAAGATTGGTACAATGAGAATGGCCAGCAGATCCATGAGTTGCTGAATTGCAAGTGCAAAGTGATCTTGAATGCTGTCACTTCCTGACTCCTAACCCTGTCCATTACCTGAAAGGTACAAGTCAGGAGTGTGATGAAATAATTGCTTGGATGCGTGCAGCTCCAAAAACACTCAATTTGACACCATCCAAGACAAAGCAGCCCATTTGATTGGCACACATCTAATGCATCCACTCTATCTGAAGCTGTACAACGGAAGTATGTACTATCTCCAAGATGCACTGCAGAAATTCACCTTCCAAGAAGCAGTTTCCAAACCCATGACCGCTTCTCCTAGGAGGTGAAGGACAGTGTCCCATCTGTAAGTTACCCTCCAAGTCACTCACTATCCTGCCTTGACAATAATTACCATTCCTTCAGTATCCCTGGATTAAAATCCTGGAATCCCCAAAGGGCTTTGTAAGGTTTCTACAGCACATGGACTGTAGTGGTTTAAGAAGACAGCTCCTCAACACCTTCTCAAGAGTAACTAGGGATGGACAATAAATGCTGGCCAGCCAGTGACGCGCTCATCTCGCAAGTGATTTTTTAAAAAATCCTTGAAAAGCATTAGGAGTGCTTGAGCGAAAGAAAACAGGCCTACCGGCAAACTATGGTTGAGGTTCTAAAGAAACTGGGCCTTGTTATTTACTTAACAGCTAGGTGGTTTCTCAAAAAAATAGTGTGACAATGTAGAACTCCTTTACTACTGTGCTGAAGCGTTAGACTTAAGAAACAAAACATTTAGACGTCAGACACTAATACTCTCAAGACTGAACAGCTTTAATCTGTAAATATCTAATGGTAGTGCAAGTAGTACCATAGCTGCAAATGTGTTGCTGGTCAAAGCACAGCAGGTTAGGCAGCATCTCAGGAATAGAGAATTCGACGTTTCGAGCATAAGCCCTTCATCAGGAATAAGCCCTTCATTCTCCAGCATCTGCAGAACACATTTGCAGCTGTGATCTCCAGCATCTGCAGACCTCATTTTTTACAAGTAGTACCATAGATCATTTGTATTCAGTGACTACAATCTTTACAGTGAGTGATAATCCTATGACACTCAACTTATTTTAAGGTCTTTTCAGCCTATTGTGATCATGATTGTTCCAAGTGTGTGTTTGATGAGCAGTCCCTGCATTATAGTTATCCAAGTTTACTGGATTTCGATAAAGTGCAATCAGGCTAAGTAGAATGAAGATTAATGGCACATCTGTTTTCAAAATGACATTGGCAAAACAGGATTGGTGATGGTCTAAACAAACCCATTTGTTCAATTTATTATTTTACTTGCTGAGTTGGAAGTTATTTATTTATACGAAATGTAGGATTAATCAGCGTGGTTGTTTTGAGTTGACTTCTGTTTGAAAATTTCTGTTCAGATAAGATGTCTGTTTATTTTGATCTACTTTGTTATTATCCAGCTTCATTGGTGCAATGCAACCAAATTTCTTGTGGTAAGTTTTTTTTTCATATGATACTGAATGTGTGCGTCAAGACTGATTCCAAGCAGTGATATCCTTTTTTAGGTCTTGGATGTATTGTCATATCTGAAATATTTTGTTATCTTGTATTTCATTCCAATTTTTAATTGTAAGCTGCACCAGAGGCTCAGTACAGTGGTACATAAGGGGGTCTAGATATTGCAGTCAGTGGCACAGAATCATTGTTCGTTACCCTTGCAACTGCCCACAGTCTTTTTTGTGACTTAACATTTTTAGAAATTCTTTCCAGAGCAGTAAATTCTACACAAACTTCTCCTGGCAGAGAGAAAGAACAGGGTAAAAATGTGCACCTGAGATATGCAGAGTCAAAACCAGGAGGTTTTAAGGCTAACCAAAATTTATGTCACCAAAGTCATTTATATGAAAAATAAATGAGAAACAGGGAGACAAAAGGTTTTTTAAAATCTTTATATAAAATCTCTCTGTAATTAGATTGCCCTCTTGTTAAACTTCATTTTCATCTTCTAAGTTGGTTGGTAATTAATTAAGAAATGCAATTACAAAATGTCATTTGTACCTGCCCTAACCTGTTGCAAGCATCGTGGATATGCTCAATATCTTTGCATCCTACGTGTGCTTTAATTCCGCATCAACAAAACTTGTGAAGGAGCAGAAAAAGATTGGAGCTTCTGGAGTTTTTACTGTGTGCATGCAAACACAAGAAATTACTATAACACCACAGAAAGAAAATACAACCAGCGCTGGAAACTGGCAAGCAAAGTAAAATATGCCAAAAATATTCTGGGCAGACCACATCTATGGAGAGAAATAGTTAGCATTTAAAGTCAGCATCCCTCATCAGAATTAACTTTGAAGGTTCATCGACCTGAAACGTTAATTCTGTTTTCTGTATGTATGCTGACTAACCTACTGAGTATAACTGGCATTTTCTGTTTACACTTAAAGTTGTTGTTTGATTTGTTCCATAAAGGTGATTGCAATTATGCCAACTGCAAAAATTCAGGTGGATACAGTTACTCATTTGTCAGATTCTCAATTTTAATTTTGCTAAGTTGATCTCTACCAAGCTGTGCTGAAAGAGAGAGTTGTTCACTGCTAGTCCATGAACAAGGAGGGTAATATTGCCCTAGATTCTTGATTTTCATTGGTAGCCTCTTACCTTTGGTGGGGTGTATGTGGGTCACATAAGGGCAGGATGTTATCATTTAGTTACTTGGTGAGTTTACAAGGGGTTTTACACACTGAAATTATACCCTAGTGGGATTTGGTGTCTGTCAAGAAAAGAATTTTTCAAAAGTGAAAATTGATCAAGATATCAATGGCATCCAGACAAATCTAATTATTAATCCTTGCTTGCAAGTCATTTTATTAAATAGCAACAGATTCATAAAAATTAAACAATCCTAGGAATGATTTTGGGTTCTTTTCATGATTTTGATTTGTTCACATGATGGATGACTATAAACTAATTATGTTTTGATTCAACCCAGTTTTGATTTTTCTAGCAACTTTATTCCATTTACTATCTCACTGACTTCTCTCCTTCCTTAAATTATTTTTGCTTCACATCTTCTTGCTCTTATTCACCTCTTTTATTTATCTGGTAATTCAGGTGTTTTCTTGAATCCCATGTAACCAGCAATTCCTGTAAGACTAACATTTGATGTGTAACAATTTTTACCTCCATGCTCCATTTGAAATTTAAAAACCAGGATCTTGTCAATACAGCAAATGACTATGATAAAGGAAACAAAATTATGTGACATGCAGTGTTTTGATAGTTTGTTCTCACAGCTTGCACAAATTCGTAAAAGGCTACACTTTTATATATGTATAATATACAATCTTTACTAGGTTTGTGGCATAGTCATAAATGTTTTGGACAGCAAATAATTGGATTTGAAGCTCTGTTGGAATGTTCTCTCTAATAGGAATTTTATCTCCTCCAGTTTGGCAAATTGAGTCACCCTGTTTGTCATCATAGATGTAGAGTTGAAAAAGTAGAAAATTAATCAAAATCTCTATTTGCAGATGAAGCATATGGAAGAGATTCACCCCCTCCTGCTAAGAGAGCACGAGCGTCTCCCAGAGAAGGCAAAAACAAACGAAAGCCTGCAAAAAATGCGCGAGATGAAAGGTAATATTTGTGTTTTAATGTAATCTTTTGCACTTGTTACATTTCTAAGAGATTGATTTGTGTGGGTGCATGGCTTGATGTAGAATACTGGCTTCAATTTTGTTTCAGAGGTAGGAAGTGCTAAACCATAGTTCGTGATTTCTTGCTATGGGACAGCAGTGCTGTTGGTAAACATGTTGATTCTGCTCTGAGGCACAAGTCTATATTTGTCTCCAGCAGGCCAGATCTTGGCTGAATACATTACCTATCCACCCTTGACCTTTTAATGGCCAAAAATGAAACTGTAAATTGAATATGTGGATGTCATTAACCAGTATAAATTTTATGTGCAGCATGGAACCTTTCATGGGTGCATTAAAGATTTGTTGACACAACACGTCAATATCAGTTGAAGGCAGAAATTGAAGCTATTCATAATTATCAATGAAATCTCTATACAAATCTCGTAATATATTTTTTATTTATTTGGCAGTGAGGAATCAGACGATAAGCTGTATGAGAAGGACCTGAAGGCTGCCATTGCTCTGTCCAAGAAGGAGGCATCCCATTCACCTGGTGGGTTTACATTAAACTGTATGGTACAGGTTAAAAGTCAGACCGAAGGAAGCAACCTATTGTAAGTGTAGTTGTATGTCTCATAGCTGTGCGATTCCAGGTTTTGATTATTCCTGGAAGCGAACGTGCCTACATATTATTCAAAATTTGATCAGCTAATGATGCGACTTTGTAGAATAAAGTCTTTGCCTTGTGGAACACTCCTGTTCAAATTACGGAACAACATTTTTTTTCCCACCATGAAGGTATTCTGTTATCCTTAGCATTGATTTATAATATGCTGAAGAAACTTGGAAGAAAAATTAATTTTAAAAAACAAGGAAGTTGACAATAGCTTAAACAAGGTGTGATGTTTTCATCTGGCATTAGAAGTTGTTGAAAAAATCCTTCCATTGTCAACCACGTGACTCAAACAGAAACCAACTTAGAGAATAGTAATTTCCAGTTTGTAGAAGTTTAGCAATGGGAAAACACCAGATTTGTGTGAAATCTTGAGAATATAACATTTCCAAAATATTTTGTACCAAAATGAAATGGTATGTTTTTACACTGAGTGTCTCCTTTCTTGCATTTACATGAAGTGTGAATTCATACTTCTCTTTTTACATAAAATTCGAGTGCAGTAAATCTTAACAATTCGCTGCAATCTTTTTACTTTAAGATCCATGACAACTCGTGAAAGTGAATTTAAAATTTGGAGTCAAGAAATAGAACATATCAGGCCATGTTTCCATGTTAATGGTTTAACTTTTTTTTCTCATACAATTTCATTGCTTTTCGTTTTACAAGTAAATGGACATCTCAATTTTGTCTTTGTGTATAATTTAATTATGTCTGTGGATACTTATTCGTATATTGTTTTGAGTTTCTCAAACTACTTTCAAACCTTGAGCGAGGTGGTCTTGTAAGTTGTACAGTGCCTGAGTAAAATAACCTGATTTTGAACTGACAAGTAGTAGTGGTGTATCTTTCAATCACGTAATGCTCAGTAAATAGAAGCAGGGATCTACTTTCTCTTCTTGATTTGTTCCTGTTGGCAGCACAGGACATAGGTTTGAGAAACGGTCTGTTGAAATGTTGCCATCATTGGGGAGTAGTATTTCACTTTCTAGTCTTCAAAAGAAGATATAATTTCGGTTATCATACAGATGCGGATAAACTGGCCAGATATGTTCTAATTTAGAATTAGTTTAAGGCAATTAATTTCTGTCACTGCAATTTGACATCAGTAAATTGTTCCAGTCTTATGTATTTGGATCCATTGCTGCAATTCAGATTGAGTTCTATAAATATTTGCTGTTCCTTTTATCTTCCTGTACTGCACCCACTTAGGCATTGCCTCAGTTTCTATACAAGCGTTACTCGATGTAGTGTTTTCTGCCAGTCTGGCATGATACATTTGTAGGTGCACATTATGAAGTCATTAGCAATCCAGTTTACATTTCATGAGAATATTGTATAATTTAATTTCAGATGAGGACATGGGTAGTGAGGAAGATTTCGACCATGGTGACAGTGATTATGAAGCTTCAAAGAAAAAGGGTAAAAAAGGAAAAAAGACTAAAGCGGAGAAGAAAGAGAAAAGGATTCCCAAAAAACCGAGGAAAGCAGCTGAAGGTAAGTTGCATCTCATGTTAAAGTTAGGGAGAAAATAGGTAATGATGAAGAGATTGAAGTTGGTAGTGGTGTCTGAGAGCTCCCTGAAAAGAGGAACTAAGGCTACAAATGGAAAGAACTTCTCAAAAATGTGGGGCAAAGGCTACAGGTTGGTTATTATAGAATGCCATCAGTTGTGATTCTTGCGAAGTGCAGATTGAGCTCAGAAACTGTGCACAGAGGTTTGGTGAAAGGACACTTTTCAAGATGTCTGGATTTATAGTTCAAATTTATTTATATTTTACAAACAGCCTATTATATAAAAATACAACTTTGTATTTAAGAGCAAGTTTTCTTGGTGAATGCTTGACTCAAATTTGTTTGTTATAAATCCTGTCCTTATCTGGTATGACCCTTCTAGCAGGTACTTTCTGGATAGACATCAAGCAGAAGCCCTCCCTGATTTCTTATTTATTCCTAGTGCTAGGATGCTAACCACAGCCAGTAAAGTCTGCAAATTAAGGGATGAGAGCTGAGAACTGCATGATCTTGAAGGTTCAATGATGCTGCATGTTTAATTCTGAAATTCAAGATCAGTTTTAAAAACTTTTGTATCAGAACGGTTTCACTGATTTAATTTTGTGTTCTTAACTTTTCACATTTTGCCTGTTACCCCTTTTGTATGCAGGAGTCAAAAGCCTGCACTGATCACCATAGCAAAATTTTAACATTACCTTTGTCCTGATCCATATTCATCCAGGTGTCACTGGACAAACATTAGGAACAGGATATGTTAATTTCTGTCTCTGTGCTCCCACATCTGGAACCTCATGATCTCTGACACCACAACATAAATCTGGAGTTTATTGGGTTCTTGTTTGGGATTGGGGGATGGTGGTTTGGAAGTATGGCGAAGAGTTCCACAATATAAGTTGTTATAAGGTGATCTGAACTTAAGCTGCCGTAAGGCTTATCAAATAGAAATATTTTCTAAAGAAAAACACTTACTGCCTCTGATTATGCTGTCCAATAATTTTTATCTTGTTTTGGCTGTTAACCTGCAACAATTAGAGTGGAGCTCCTAATGTCTTTGTTAGTGCTTCTTTCAACTGGCAGGGTTATTTGAGAACAACTTGTAACTTTTTTTTTGCTGACTCACACATGGAATTTTAAGTGCCATCGTTGAGCAGGCGTCCTGTGTGTGTTGTGGAATTGTCCACACAGTTTGTCACTATGGTTAGCTACCTATCTTATAACCAGTAGTTCACAGTAATTGCATTACAGTTAAGACATGCAGAGGAACGGTTAGCTGTAATTGGGTGCATATCACAAATACTCATTTCAGCTTGCTGTTCATTGACTTGTGCGCAAGCTTTGCAAATTGCAACATTGGTCTTGTTTTACAGTATTCATTCTGGCTATTTTAAAACTTTTGGGTGGGAATATAATCAGTTTTCTGAAGGTGTTGATTAGAAGCAGGCCCTGTGGGTAACTTTTTAGGATGGGTGCCCAAGAGTAATTATAATAATATTTTCAAAAGACATTAGTCAAGTGACAAAAATCATTTATACTCGACCTTTGTGTGTATAATAATTTTTGGCAATGCGGCATTTTTTTCTTCTTTCTGGGTTCCTGGAATTGCTGCTTAAAGGATAACTCCAGTCTCCAAACAACTTCTATTTTAAAGAAGGTAATTATAGTAAGTACTCCCGAATGGTAAGTACTTACCTATAGATGTGTCCCAGGTATGTATCTTCCAATTTTAGTGTTCTCTCTTCCTCCCAATGTTATCCCACTGCCCCTCAATGTTTTATCTTTCTTTGCCCTCCCGTTCTGCAGTTGGTGTCTTGTGCTGGGTACAGTCCACTGGTACCAATATATTAGTTGACAAATCATTTGCTTAGATAAATATTTCAGGCTGATCTTTAAGCACACTGGCTGATGACAGCGTCGGACAACAGTACGTAATACGTGTGTGCAATCTCTAGTAATGGTTAATGATTAGTGACTCGAACAGAGTTTCACTTTGATTTCATTTTATCCCCCCGCCCGAGCCATCTTCCAAGCCCATGGCACCAAAACAGGCGCTACTATTGGTTGAAATTGATTAAGTCACTGCAAGTAAAAGATCAAACCTGGAATCTTCCAGAAGTGCATTCATATTCTAGTATACATTCCATTTCTTAAGGTTAATTTTCAGTTTTTTAAGCAGTAATAATAAAATTGGTTTAAAAACTATGGAAACATATTTTTTGATTGACTCCATGTGAGCATTACCAGTGCTAGGAAGCAGCAGTATTATTTTCTGCTTTCTCCACATATCAGAGGACCTGCTTCACATGATTTGAGTTTTAATTGTTTCTTTATTTCTGTAAAATGATTTGTTTTTAAAATGATACCTGGGACATCATCAGGGTAGTATTTATCATCCAGTAACTAGTTCCTAGTGTTAATTCCATTTTTAAACATCTTTTTGCATATGCTAGTTCTTTGCTTTTTTTCTAAAAGCTTCAGTTTTGAGTATTTTCAATTGGCTAGAAATAGCCATTAATTTGTAGGAATCTACACGTGCAGTTACGGTGTGACTTATAAGCTTAAATGTTCTATCAAACATTTAGAAGTTTCTTTGACACCTGGGCAAAATGATATCTGGCGTCAGGTGCACAAAATTCTCGTTGCTGTGTTGAATACAGAAACCGTTGTTAAATTTTTTTTCAATGATCTTTGTTAGGTTAATTTGAATTGGCTAGTGACTGAACTATTAACTATGCCAATTACTCATTGGCCAACAGTTATTGTGACTGGTCTGACACTTTGATCACTGTTCTCTTGATTCCGAAGTATTTAATATGACTTTTGTGATAATATTCCAAATCTGACAGACTAGATTGAACACTGATTGGGAAGTTTCATCACTTGTTGGTCCTGAATTTCTTGGTCTGCAGTATTTTTTTTAAAGATTCACAGTACTACAAATGTGAATTAGTGAATTGTCAAATTTCCTTCATAGAATTTAGAAATAGGCACATAGTCAAAACTATCAGGAATATCATACAATACATAACATATAGTAAGAATACCGCTTTCTGATTTTGTTCCTGAGCAATTTCAAAGGTCAGCTTCCTTAAACTGAACAGATCTCTGACTAGACTTCCAATATTGTCTAGTTCTTACAGCAAGAAACATGAGACTGGTTCAGGCCCTGGTAAAAACAAGGCCTGCTGATGCTGGAAACCAGATTCTAGATTAGAGTGGTGCTGGAAAAGCACAGCAGTTCAGGCAGCATCTGAGGAGCAGGAAAATCAACATTTCAGGCAAAAGCCCTTCATCAGGAATAGAGGCAGAGTGCCTGCAGGGTGGAGAGGTAAATGAGAGGAGGGTGGGGTTGGGGAGAAAGTAGCATAGAGTACAATAGGTGAGTGGGGGTGGGGATGGAGGTGATAGGTCAGAGAGGAGGGTGGAGTGGATAGGTGGAAAGAAAGATAGGCAGGTAGGACAAGTCATGGGGACAATGCTGAGCTGGAAGTTTGGAGCTGGGGTGAGGTGGGGGAAGGGGAAATGAGGAAACTGGTGAAGTCCACATTGATGCCCTGGGGTTGAAGTGTTCAAAGGTGGAAGATGAGACGTTCTTCCTCCAGACGCCTGGTGGTGAGGGAGCAACGGTGAAGGAGGCCCAGGACCTCCATGTCCTCGGCAGAGTGGGAGGGACAGTTGAAATGTTGGGCCACGGGGCGGTGCGGTTGATTGGGTGCGGGTGTCCCAGAGATGTTCCCTAAAGCATTCTGGTAGGAGGTGCCCAGTCTCCCCAATGTAGAGGAGACCGCCTTGGTGTCAGTGTAAGGAAGAACCGCTTGATAGATTATTGGCAATAGGAAACTATTATGAAGAAAGAATAGAAAATATTATGAATTCTCAGCTTTCAAAAGAGGAAACAAAATGATCTGTGGTAGTCTAGTTTGTGGAACGGGTAAAGCTGAAATGTTACTTCAAATTAAATTTTTAAGATTGTCAGGTGATTTAGAAATTAGGACTAACATCATTCAATTCCTGATCCACTGTGGCCACGGTTACAGTGGATTTCTGGGTTATATGGAGATTAAACCCATGAATATAAGTGGGGGGCAGAGAGGTGCTACTGCTGTTCTTTGGACAGATGAGCTAGAAAGGACTTGCTCATTTACAAAGTAAGTAAGGAAGAAATATCTTCTTTATTATGGACATAAAGTGTACATTGTTATCTTTAGAAATGACAGTATTTATTTTATGAAGTGTAGATTATTTACACTTGATATACTTTTATTTCTCTTCCATCTGTTCCCATTTGCACTCCTTTCCTTTACACCCCTCACCTTCTGAACAGTGTTGACATTCTAACCAGGTTACAACTCTGCTCGTTCAAGCCTTTGATCCTGATCTTTGAACAATGTTCAGCTGCATATTTTCAGTGGAGGTTACTAATTGCTGATTGGGTATAAATCTGATATTTTTGCTCTTCCCAGGCATTGATTCCACTTGACAAGCTAATTCAGCACACACTGGGGATTAGACATGAACTTCCTAACTTATTGTTGTGCTTCTTTCCTCCAATTTTGTATTGCTAAATTAATTTCCTCACCGAGATACACTCCACAGATGTCAGTTGTGTACAGGTGATTTTATTCATATATTAGTTTAAATTGAATAGTACTGAGTGCTGTCTGGAGATAGACTTGTAGCCTGAAAGAGGCCACTCAGCCAATCATGTCTACTGGTCTTGGGGATAATCACACCTTCAGACTATAACGCTTCAGGTGGAAACTCCAGTATCTTTTTAAAACTAGCTTAGGGCTTTTGTCTCCAACACCAAATCGGTAGCAAGTTCCAGACACTCGCCACGCTCTGCATAAAAAGGTTCCTCATTGTGTCCCCTCTAATCCTTCTACCAGTCCCCTGGTAATTGACACCTCTACTTTAGGAAGCAAGTCTTTCATAAGTGGGCTCCTTTATAATTTTGTATATGTAATAAAATCACTCCGTCTCTTCTGTGTTAAGGAAAACAACCTTTAACTGTTGTTTTTAGTCACCGTTTACGCGGAGAAAAAAGTTTGGCTACTGACCTTTGAAGTAAACTACGCCTGAGAAAGAACTGGTGACCCATTCCTACATTTCTACTGTTGTATAAAACAGGAGCCAAGAGCTGTACGGAAACATCCTCTTGCGATTCCACAGCAGAGCAAAATTTATTTTTAACAAAATTGCATTTCTTACCAACTGATGGAATAAATCACAGGTCAAGCTTTCACTTTTTAAGATTTTCACTTTAACCAAACTAAAATAAAAACTCAACAAACACTAACGGAAAACTAATATGCCAAATACAGAAAAGCTACTTCCATATTACCGATGAAGGGCTTATGCCCGAAACATCAATTCTCCTGCTTCTCGAAAGCTCCCTGACTTGTTGTGTTTTTCCAGTGCCACGCTTGTCGATTCGGGGCTCACTTTCTCCTATATTTTTGCATTAGCTAGCTAACTCAGAATATGCTGTATGGAATCTTTTACAAATGCCAGGTGTAGCAGTGGTTGGTCCCAGCTTTCCAGCAGACACTTTTTTTTCTCTCTCTGCCATTCCAGGAAACGTTTTCTGATATCTTTTGAAAATTGTTCTCCTCATACTGTATACCAAACCTGTCATCCAGCAGAGCCCATCTTAGCAACTAATTTCTTTAAATCTCAAAGTCCAATCCTGTTCTCTTTTTGAATAGACAACTTTTACAAACATTTCTGCTTAGTTGCTGACAACAATTCGACCTGCTATTCTGTGTCTCCTAGATTAGGTTTCTCTTCCTGATTAGGTTTCTCTTCCCATGATGGCAAGATTATTTGGGTGTCTCCAAAGTGACTTTATGTATTCCCTGGTTCCATAGCATGTTGATATTTTATCACCTCACAAGTAAGGAAGTAGGAGTTATAAAGTACACTTCCAGACATAATGTTGGGGAGGGGTTGTTAAATGCTCGATTTGTTGGGCATATTTATCCATTTGATGATGTGCACCATTATTTTTTAAGTTTAGATTCTTCCTGCTTAGCATCAAGGACCAGAGAGATTCCCTGTACATTATCTTGGGAAGAAGCAATCACTGATGGTACCATACTTTCTGATTGGATGATTTTAGAGGATGGAGACCGGAAATTATTAGCTTATTGGCGAGGAAAGAAAATGAAACAGTACAAATGTCCTCCACGTGGATGTTTTAAATACAGGTACAGTGTCTCAAAGTTGGCTGTCCAAAAAACCGGAGTTGTCCGAAAACTGGCATTTTGTCCATCAATTTTGATTCAGTAAAGTAGTTTAAAGAATAATTTACCTGAACAATACAGCTAGGCACTGCATTGGCGTGGCGTGGCTCCAGACTAGTTATTGGTTTCACGTGCTGCTCTGTCTCATCCTCGTAGTGACCCTTGATCCCACCTGCATTAGTTTGACCTGATCCACTTGACGCAAAATCTCTCAACATTCAGAATCTGAAATGGCCTCTGCTCTGAGGTACTGTACCTGTATGGCCTTATTATTAAAAGTGCTTTGTCCATTGATACTTCAGAGTTTTGACAATTTTATTATTTCTACTTTGCAAATCAGTTGCTTTCCTGTGTCATGTACCTTGCTCTTTAGCCAAATTGTTAATAAAATATGGGCATGCTGTCATACAGATTTGAACCAGTAATGGTGATGATACTTATTAAGCTTAAATAGTAAAGCATAGTAACATCAAATATTGGTGAGATCCCATTAATTGAGCAAGCAGTACACAGACAGTTGTCTTCTGACCCCTAAGATGCTACTTGCATGAAAACATAGTAGCTGAAATGTTTCTAATGTGATTTGGAGTTGGTGATGTGAGAGTTCTCCAGCTTAGAACTAAATTTTCATCTTTCTATAAAGTCTTTCCTTTCTTGCCTTAGGGCAACTCTTACCTTGCCTTACCTGTGAGACACCCCCTCACCACCTCGCCTTTGCCTGTATTAAAGGCTTTCTGTCTTTGTGTGTATCAATTCTTTTTAAATCTACCGCCATCATCCCTGCCACAAAATTTTGAAAATCTTCCTCCTTGCAAACCAGCATCTGATTTCTGCCCTCATTATCCTACCCACAGTCCTCAAATATGTTGTCGTCTCTGAAATTGATATCCAAGTTTCCTAGATATTTTGCTTAATCTCTCCAAAATGGCTTCTGCATTTGCCAAAGCAACACTGAAGTTTTTATTTGGGTTACAGATGACATTCTTTGTGACTTCAATAAACATTAAACTACCCTTCCTCAACATGCCTGCACCCTTTGATGTAGGAGTAGGCCAACCTTTCAAGCCTGCTCTGCTATTTAATATGATCGTGGCTGATCAAATAATTTGATGTCCTTTATCCACACTATCCCCATAATTCCTTACACAGTTGGTAATCAAAAAAGTTTCAATTTCCACTTTTAAATAAACAGAGGAACCTCGATTATCTGAAGGACATGGACGGACAATATTTTGCTCGGTTAATTGATTGCAGGATAACACAGTTTAGCCAAGCATTGGGATTTGCGGTCTTGCCGGATAATCCGAAATTCAGATAAGTGATTGCTGGATAATCAAGGTTCCTCTATACTCAAAGACTGAGCTTTCACAGCTCTCTGGGGTAGAGACTACCAAAGTTTTCCTGACCTCTTGAGTTTTTTTTTTAAATCTCTATTTTGGTGCAGTACAGTGGCTCAGTGATTAGCACTGTTGCCTCACAGCGCCAGGGACCTGGCTTTGATTCCAGCCTTGAGTGTCTTTCTGTGTGGAGTTTGCACATCCTACCCACGACTGCATAGTTTTTCTTCTCACGTGCGTTGGTACCTTTTCACGGTCCAAAAGTGTGCAGGCTGACTGGATTGGCCATGCTGAAATTATCCGTAGTGTTCAGAGATGTATAGGCTAGATTGATTAGCCATGGTAGATGTGGAGTTATCTACCAGATAGGCAGGACTTGAACCTGGGCCTCCTGCTCCAGAAGTAGGAGCACTACCACTGCACCACAAGAACCCTACTGATCCCAACATTTTTAATCAACCTATTCAGAGAGAAAAGTTATGACATTTCTGGATGAGGTCGGACTTGAACATGGGCTTTCTGACTCAGAAGTCCCACAAAAGCCCCACTAATCCCACAACCTAAATCATTGATATATATTGTGAGCATCTGCGGCCTAAGTGCCGACCCTAGCAATAGCCCACCATTTAGCTTGCCGAAATGAGATGAACCTGTTTATTCCTATGATATTTTGCCTGTTAGCCAATTTGATGATACGTTACCTCCTCTCCCATGTGCTTTAAGTTATCCTCGGCACCTTATCAAATGCTTTCTGAATCTGAATGTCGATTGCCCTTTATCTATTCTATTCATGACATGCTCAAACGTTTTCCAAAATGTTTGTCACCTTCAATTTCTCATTCAGGCTGACTGTCTGATCAGATCGTTATTATCCAGTTCTCAATTTTCACATTTTATAATGGATTCTAATATTCTCCCCATTACTGATCTAAGGCTAAGAAGCCAGTAGTTCCCTGTTCTTTCTCTTGCTCCCTTAAATAGTGGTTGACATTCACACCATATAATCTGCAAGAGCCAATCCAGAACCTAGAGAATTTTGGAAGTCTAGACACAGTTGATTATACCATCTTCCTAACTCTCTCTGCTGACATCCAGCTGGTTGGACTGCTTTTGACTAGTTACTTTGGCTGCAGTTAGTTCAGGATATTACATACAATAACTTCTCTTCCACTCACTGGTGTCGCATAAGGATCTATCCATGGTCCACTCCTATTTCTTCTTTGCGTGCTGTCCATCAACAATGTCATCCAGAAACCTTAGCACTTATACTCAATTTCTAGCTATATCTTTCACCTTTCCTTGACTCCTTCACTGTTGCTGTCAGACCCCTTATCCAACTTTAGTACTGAGTGACCTGGCATTTTCTGCAATTTAAATATTGAGAGGATTGAAGTCCATTGTATTCGGTTCCCACTCAAAAGTCCATTCCCCAACTTTGACTCTGTTGGTTCCTCTAGCAACAGTCTGTTACTATACCAGAGAGTCCACAATCAGTGTTCTTGAAATGAACTTCCAACCACACGTTTACACTGATTTGCCCATTTCCATCCATGTAATGTTGACCAATTTTTACCCCTGCTGCTGTGTTTTCTGACCCACATTGGCTCTTGACCAAATGATATGTTGGATTTTCAAATTCTCACCTTTTGATTTCAAAGCCAAGAGCTTCCCTTCTCTTTCTCCCCCCCCCCCCCCAACACACACACACACACACACACACACACACATCTCTGTAATTTCCTCCAGTTGTTCAACAACAATCACCCCCTTCCATGAGACCTGCAAAACTAATTCTGACCTCTTGCATGTCTCCGATTTTAATTGCCCCATCATTGAAGGCAATCCTTCAACATCCTCAGCCTCAGATACTGGAATGTCTTTCATACAGATCTCTGCCTATGCATCACTTCATTCCTTTCAAAACTTTGCTTATAACCTACCATATAGTTGCCCTTATGTGGCATTTTATTTCATTTATGCTCCTGTGAAGCACCTCTATTTTAATACGTTGATTGTCCTTTATCCATTCTATTAGTAACATGCTTAAACAGCTCCTAACTAAGTTGTAAATGTAAGTTGTCTCGTTTATTTTCATGTTTAATGCACTACTTCTGCTCTGTTGCAAAGTGTGAAGTGACAGATAGCTCAAACAAAATATACCAAAGACTTGAAACATAATTATGGGTTTCGTTTATAGAGTGAAATAGAATCATTTGCTTTTGCACATGCTCTGTTCTGTTGCTGTTGAATAGCTAAGCTTGCCTGTATCAGCAGTGTTTTCACGGCTTTTTATTTAATTTTCTTCGTATATAAGCCATTTTTTATTTAATTATTTCTTTTACTAATTTGAATTGTGCTTGATTCTTCTGACAATTTAACAGCACAAAGTTCATCCTTGCATCAGCAATGATGTTTTCCTGAATGTGAGCGTTCTCATCCAATCTCACTGCTGTTTGATCCCAATATGTTTAATAGTTTGCCTCATTTAAAAATATTTTTCCTTTTATAGGGAGCTTATGTACTCCTGCTTTAGTTCTGATTCAAGGTGAAAGTTTTCCATTCAAATCATCCTGTGCAATAAAAGTTTACTATCTTGCTAACCAACAGAAACCACACCATACTTCTGTGTGCCTTTTTGTAGCCTTCATATACTTGCGCTCTTTCCTTTTAACTGACCAGCATATATGTGCACTATAATGAATGAAGTAGAATAATTTTGTTTATGCACATGCTATTATTTCTGCTGTACTGCTTCATTCAAAATAAACATACCAGTATGGAGAATATGTATGGTTTGGCATTTAAATGTTTTCTTTGCATAAATGGTCTCCTTTTCCATATAATTCTCATTTAAATTCTTGACATTTTAAAATACATATTTAGCTTCCAACATCTAATCTGGAAGCCCTATTGCTGAAGAACAATACTGATCAGAGGGTCTCAGTGTTTTCATAAGTGTTCACATTTTCTGTTATCCTTTACTTAATGTTGCAGTGGACATACCAAATGAAATTTATGACCTGGTTTCCACTTTCTGGGGGGAGGGTGAGATGCAATGAGGAGAGCAGCCCCATTTAAAATAAATTCAGCATATAACCTGTAATCTGCCACATTATCTGCTTATTTAGAACTCTTCTGTGCACTGACGTTAAAGGGACAAGTCAAATTGAAGACCACTCTATTTCAACTAAAGGTGTTCCTGCTCTTTATTTCAACCTACTTGCATGAAGTGGCACTTGGATGAATTTGTGGTTGTTTCAATGAGTAAAGAGGTTTTTTTACACCTTCACTGGTGATTGACCCTCTTCAGCTTTATGATTCTGCAACGGATTATTAAAACCTAGTACATTGCAGAGATCAAGTCCCTTGATATCTTACATTCTTGTTTTTACTTAGCTGATTAGAGTGACTTTTACTTAAGAGCGTTTTGCTTAACCTGGTTTCCAGCAAATCAACATTTGCTTTAAGTCAACAGGGCTCATAGATTCCCACTAGTGATTAACACAATGACAGAACAAGCATCATTGGAAACTTATTTTTGTGGGTTTTTGAACAGGAACTTAGGCAAATGTAGACAGATGAGTGAATGATGTTGAAATCTAGGTACTCTGTTGAGAGCGCTGTAAAGTAAAAGTTTTTAATCAAAATCCACTTACCTCGAGGGAGATTATTTTCCCTTTCTATAACATTTGTCAAAATCTGCAGTGTGATGCATTTTAATTTTATTCTTCAAAACAATGGTGGAACACATGTACTGAGGACATATTAAGAGATGATCAAGAATGGAGTCTGTGTCCTCTAAAAACAGAATGTATTGTTTAATTTGTGGTTTTTAAGTTGTGTGGAAAAGCTTTAAAAATGAATGTTCAAGTGGATAGTATGACTTATTTTAAATATTGTTACCTTTGGTATTGGAAAATAACACAATTATTCATTTAATGTCCAACAGATCCTCTGTTTCCAGTGCATTTTTTTTTGTTCTAAGTTTAGAAGTATCTTGATTGACTAAAATAGGATAAAGGATATTAAGGACTGACAATATAATTAATTATAATTATCCTGAAAGTGTTTTTTATTTGTTTTAGCCACAGTCATAAAATTATTTCTTATTTGCAGTTGGCCCATGATTGTTAACATATGCATAAGTGTCAGTACAGTGTGATGGATGTACCCTCTTGAGACCCTATCAGAATCATGAATTTGTTTGCACTTTATAATTTCACTGCTGATGACATTTTTATTGTGTTAATGATGGCTAGAATTTATGGGTTCAAATAGTTACCTACCACCAAATGAATTGTAGTGATGAGGCTGTTAAGGATACTAAAAAGAAACAAGCTCACGATGGTCCTGATAACCCAGAGCATAAACGCCAGCATGGACAATTTTTAGGTTGAATTATCTGTTACTATGATGTATACTATATGTAAATTGCCAAATGATGCAATAAAAACAGTGCCTCTCGAAGGAAGGTTGTCAAACTTGTGTACAGCAGGTGCAGTAGAACATAGCTGCCTGCAGAGACAAGGTCCTTTTACTCTGTTTGACCTGTGTGACTCATTTGAATTGATATTTTATTTGCCATGCCCTACATCAAGTATTACTACAGGGTTTGAATAACATTACAGTCACAGCTCCCACTTCAGAAAAGTGTTAGCACTGTAAACATCACAAGTGTCTAATTTCTGCCGGTATAAACACTATGGATTTAAATAATTTTAAAATTAAATACACTGTCTATTTGCATCATTTAGCAGGAGATGATGAGAGCGAAGATGAAAAAGGCCACAAAGATGGCCGCCAGAAAAGACAAGCTGCATCCAAAGCTGCAAGCAAACAGAGAGAAATCCTGCTGGACGACGGAGGGAGTGAAGAAGAGCCTGATGATGATGAAGAGGCTGTTCAGGAAAGTAAGTGAATTGATATGTGACCAAGTCTTCAGTGACAGTTTTGTGCACTGAAATTGTAACCTCTAGTTTAATGAGAAGCTTTTATTACTGACCACTATAATATGAGGATTGGTGCTATGTGACCCAGATTAGGACACCCATGATCTCTATTGTGATAGTTGACTGTGGTAGCTGGGTGCTTGGAGGAAAAATTAGCCTGTGTGTAGATGTAATTTGGAGTAAGATTGAGCTTAGCCATATCTTGTCCATGGGTTTTAAAAAAATGTTTGTCTTAGACACTCAGTTAGATAAGTACTCCTTTGGGATCACTATGTGCAGTAGAAGGGAAGACAAGAACATAAGAGACATAACATAGGAGCAGGTCATTCAGCCCCTTAAACCTGCCTGCCATTCAACAAGGTCATCGCTGATCTGCCTCAGGCTTCACCTACTGCTTCATGCTAGCTCAGCATAGAGTTTTGGAATATTAGCTCAATATTTTGTTTGTGATTTGGAGATGCCGGTGTTGGACTGGGGTGTACAAAGTTAAAAATCACACAACACCAAGTTATAGACCAACAGGTTTAATTGGAAGCACACTAGCTTTCGGAGCGACGCTCCTTCATCAGGTGATAGTGGAGGGCTTGCTCGTAACACAGAATTTACAGCAAAAGTTTGCAGTGTGATGTAACTGAAATTATACATTGAAAAATTGATTGTTTGTAAAGCCTTTCATCTTTTATAATACAATGATAGTTTCACTTTCATGTGTAAATCACTGCAGAGACAAGGACCTGGTGTTGTGTGATTTTTATCTTTTTTTTAAATACTTTAATCTAGTATCCATAATTCTTGGGGCAAAGGACATTCACTACTCTCTCTAGGTGAAGAAATTCATTCATATTTCAGTTTTAAACGAGTGTCCTTTTATTCTGTGACCATATCCCTTAGTTTGAGATTTCCCCCACTCGTGAAAACATCTTCTCGATATCTAGAGCAAAAAGCACAAAGAACAGAAAAGTGTAGGTACAGACCCTTCGGCCCACCAAGACAGCACCGACATGGGGCTTCCTAAACTAAAAACCTTTCGCCTGCACATGCTCCATATCCCTGTATTACCTGCCTATTCATATATCTGTCAGGATCCTTTTTAAACGTTGCTAGAGTATCTGCTTTTACCACCTCCTCTGGTAATGCATTCCAGGTACTTACCACTCGCTGTGTAAATAAAACTTGCCTTGCATCTCCTTTTAAACTTGCCCCCTTTTACTTTTTCTTTTTTTTATATAGATATTGTTACTGAAAATTTAACATGCTTTTACAAGTTTGCAAAAGAAAACTTAAAAAAAACTCAAGTATAAACATTGGTATACGGTTAGATTTTAAATAAATGATAACCAAAATCTATCAAACAAGAAAACAGAAATACCAAGAGAGAAAAAAAGACAAAACTCAACTAACTATTCATCTAACTTACAACTAGCCAGAGTGTATCATTAACATTTTTACATTGTTCAAAAGGAAAAAAAACCCAACAGATAACACAAATTGAGCAGTGCAATACATGCTCGGAATGTGTTAACATCAGATCACAACAAAACCCATATTTATCCAAAACATCTCGAGCATATAAAATTCACAAAAATAAAAGCTCTTTACATTCAGATCAATATAAAAATCAATTTCTAAATAGTAAAAAAAATATAAAATGTATTTAAGCGGAGATCTTCCCCCTTATTCCCAGGGGGCATCACTTCCTTTCCAAAAAAACCCATCATAACCTCTCCCAATCAGTGCCCCACCTTTGACCCAGGCACCCCATGATAGGATAAAAAAAAATTCAAGTATACTACTGAACTAGAACTAACAGTGAGTACCCTATACCCTACCTCTTTCCCACCCACACCAACACCTGGATATATTTGGTAATGTTAATACCATATATGAACATATGTGACTATAAAATTACAGTCTCAACAAATAATAGTTAAATATATTAATATAAAATAACAGGGGAAAACAACCCCGCTCCCAAGGACAAAGATAAAATAAGATAAAGTAGCCACCCCCCCCCCCATCTACATTAACTAGACCCCTGGCATATAAGGGTGGGGGAAGAAAATCGCTAAGTAAAGGATGAATAAATAAACCCTTCTTCCCACCACCCGGAGATAATATTAAACAGTAAGGTAATAAACAGGGAAAAAAAAAGGGGGAGTAAACCGGGGTGGAGGTAGGGCAAAACAACATCAATTAACTCTTATTATTTGTCTAAGAGAGTCCAGAAGTTCCTTGGCCTTCTCCGGTGAGCCGAAGTTATACACGGACCCTTCATGGCTGAAGCGTAGTATAGCTGGCTGAGCAAGGAGTATTGAATGTTTAAATCCCTTAAACGCTTCTTTGCTTCATCAAATGCCTTCCTCTTTCGGACCAAAGCTGGGGGAAAAGTCCTGAAATAACAATCTTGGATCCTTTATAAGTCATGGCTTGGGGATCTTTCCCAAGATTTCTGGAGGCTTCCAAGAGCATCTGCCTCACCTTATAGCTCTGCAGCCAGAACAGGACCGGGCCGGGGCGCTGGTTCGAGCCGGGCCCGCGTATTGCAACCCGGTAGGCCCATTCCACCCTTACCTGGCCTGATCCAGCCTCCAGATTCAATAACTGCGGAAGCCACTGTTTAAGGAACCTTGTAAGCTGGCCTCCTTCTTCCCGTTCAGGAAGGCCCAGCAAACGAATATTTTTTCGACGACCTTGATCCTCAAGGTCATCAGTGTCATTCTCTGAGGTCCGGACCTGCTGCTCGAGAGTCCGGACCCGATTCATGGCTGATTCTGCAATGGCCTCGGAGGTCACAACCTTTAGCTCTGCCCCTCCAACTCAGCATTCAATTTCTTCGATGTCTCGACAGTGCTTTTGTAGTGCTGCTGAGAGTGTATTCCATCGACTTCGGGACTCTTCAATGAAAGCATCAATCTTTGCATCGAGTTTGGAGATTATTTCCGCAAGGCTCACCACTGTAGGTAAGTCTCCCGGCGCGGCTGCAGACGCTTCTGCTGCAGCTGGGGAGAGAGGCTCCTGCCTGCTAAGAACTGCGGGCTCCTTTCCCCCTAATCATTTTTACAGGACACTGAACTGTTTAAATTTAGTACTAAACCACTAATTACATTAAGTAAAAACTATTTTTAATTGATTTGGTGAGTGTGCTGGAAGGTGGCCCACTTTGCCTCGGTCTTGGGAGGAGCACTATAGACTCAGACTTGCTGAGTCGCCGCCATCTTGGATCTCGCCCCCTTTTACTTTAAGCAAGATACCTTAAACCATGTCAAGCCCCCTCAGAATTTTGTTTGTTTCAAATATTCTTCTCAATGCTATGAATAAAGACATAACCTGTTTATCTGTTCTTGATAAATCAATTTCTTGATCCCAGGGATTAGACTGGTGAATCTCTTGAACAGCTTCCAATTGCAGTAGATCCTTTTTTTAAATATGGGAACCAAAACTGTGCACAGTCCTCTAGGTATAGCCTTCTGTGAAGTTGTGACAATTCCCTGCTTTTAAACTCCAACCCCTGGCAATAAAGGCCGAATTCTATTTGCTGTCGTAATTACTTGACGTATTTGCATGCAAACATTGTGTTTCATGAGAAGAATGTCTAGACGCCTCTGCACTGAACTTTATTGGAGTCACTCTTCATTTAAATAATAGTGTGCCTTTTAATTCTCACTCTCAAAGTGGATCACCTTTCCTACAATAAAATCCATCTGCAAGCTTTTGTTCACTGTCTCAATCTATCCCCTTGCAGGTTCTTTAATACCTCACTATACAAAAATAGTCAGACGATGTATGTTGTAGTTAACAAATTTATTTACAAATTTCTCCCACCTCCAAGTCATTAATTTGGATCGTAAATACAGGTAATTTCTAGGACCGATTGTGGCATTTCACGAGTCCCATTTTTCCAGCCTAAGAGAGTCATAGAGATGTACAGCATGGCAACAGACCCTCCGGTCCAAGCCAACCAGATATTCCAACCCAATCTAGTCCCATCAGCCAGCACCCGGCCCATATTCCTCCAAACCCTTCCTATTCATATACCCATCCAAATGCTTTTTAAATGTTGCAATTGTACCAGCCTCCTCCACTTCCTCTGGCAGCTCATTCCATACACATACCACCCTCTACGTGAAAAGGTTGCCCCTTATGTTTCTTTTATATCCTTTCCCCCCTCACCCTAAACCTATGCCCTGTAGTTTTGGACTCCCCCACCCCAGGGAAAAGACTTTGCCTATTTACCCTATATATGCCCCTCAAGGTCACCCCTCAGCCTCTGACACTCCAGGGCAAACTGCCACAGCCTGTTCAGCCCCTCCCTTATAGCTCAAATCCTCCAACCCTGGCCCTGACTCTATCATGTGCATTAACCATTTCTCAATCCATTACTTTGATGTCATGAGCTCCCATCTTGTGCTGTAACATTGTTATGTAGCACCTTTGTGAATGTCTTCTGAAAGTCCAAATGCACTTCATCTAGCTCTTACCCTTTATCATTCTGTTTCTTATATTCCCAAAGAACATTAAAAAATTTCCATTTTGTAAAACTATGCTGACTCTGTGCTAAGCATTTCTGATTGACCTGCTGTTTCTTTCTTAATGGAACTAGCATTTTCCCAATAACAGATGTTAGGCCATAAGTCCCATAGTTTCCTGCTTTCTGTCTCCTTCTATTCGTGAACAGGGGTATCACATTCACGATTTTCCAATCCATTGAAACCTCCCTAGAATCAAGTGAGTTAATCAATATGTTGACCAATGGCACCTCCATCTCTGTAGCCACTTCTTTTAAGAAACTTGGATGCAGGACTTGTCTGCCTTTAGGCCCTTTAGCTTGTCAAATCTTTTTGTTTCCCCCTCTTGTTAGAGACTGTTACCAGATCTTTCCTCCTATTGGCACCTTGTTTATCTCTTTTTTTCAGTGTTCATTGTGTCCTCTACCATGAACACCAGTGCAAAATATTGACTTAAACTATCTGCCATTTCCCTTTACCCCATTATCAATTCCCTATTTGCATCCTCAATTAGTTTAATAATTTTTTAAAAATATATACATAAGAAGCTGTTGCAGTTTGTTTTATGTTTAACCAATTTACTTTCTTTTCTAAAGAATGTTTTAGTTTTCCATTGTTGGTTCCTAAGCAAACAATTCCTAATTCTCTGGCCTCTAGTTTTTGCAGCTTTGAATGCCTTGGTTTTTGATTGGATGCTCACCTTAACTGCCTTTGTTAACCATTCTCATTGACTCCTTTTTGACTGGAGTACATTTTTGCTGAGTATCATGAATATCTGCATGAATGTCTGCTGCTGCTCATTCACTGACCTTTCCCCTTAGTTTTTTTCCCAGCATATGTTCTCTTTTTCTTCTTACCTCTGCCATTGCCCTTATTTAAGTTCGGGACATAGGTCTGAAACCCAAGTTGCTCTCCCTCGAACTGAACTTGAAATTCTACTATGCTGTGTTTGCTAACCCCAAAGGATCCTTAACTTCAAGCTCTTATTAATCCACCTTATTGCTCATTCATTGATCTAAAATAATCTGTGCCAGGGTAGGTGCTGCAGTGTACTGCTATAAGAAGCAACTACTTGATGCACTCAAGTGCACTGAAGTCTTCCATGTCACCCATGGCCACCTGATTTGTTCAGTCAATATGCAGAATAAAACACCCATGACAACATTATTCTCTATTTTATCCTTCCTCCTGCAACGTGGCAGCTCCTCGGGAGTCTGCAGATGACTTCCACCATGATTTCTTTCCCTGCTATTCCCGGATAACTTGGATCAATGGGGAAAAGGATAAATTTTGTTACACCATCTGATAATCTGGCTTACTCTGTTTTACTATTGGCATCCTCATTGAAATGAATAGGTTTATCTATCATTGTTTGTTTTTAATTTGAAGACATTTTATTTTCATACGAAAAGGTTTCTATTTCTTTCAAAGTGGGATGATATGATTGTACAGCCCTAATGTAAACCAAATGAAGTGAAATACAACAGTGGATAATTGGACATTTTTGAGCTGGAACCAAACTCTGAACGAATGATGTAGTTGTAGGCTTATGTTTGAGTTGGTAAAGTTGTTTAGTTTGCTTGATATATAGGTGGTGGGGTTCCATTTTACTAGAAATGAAGTCTTGTGGGCTTTGATTGTATGTAATCCTATGTACTGTTTTGCTAATTTCTAAATCATTGTGGAAGCAAGTAATGAGGTGTAGTTTTGTAGCAATAAACATCTGTAAAAGGTTCCCTGACGCATCCACAGTACCCATACTATGGTGGCAGTTCTGCCCATGGAATGGTTTGTGCTATCCAGAGAATGGAAATACCCATACACTTTTTTCTGCTTGCAAAATATTTCTCAATGAATATAGTATCACAATCCAGAAAAGGAAAGCTGCATGACTAAACTATTCTAGTTGGTGTCTGAGCCTTTGAGCAGCACTGCTTGCTCCTGGTGAGGTAAGTGCTGTTGTTGGTTTAATTGAAAGGTATTAAGACTTGATTTAATAGCTGTCTAAGTTTCGCTAATTTTAGTTGCATACTTGTGTGCATGCCATATTGTTAATATCATTTTCAGCCATCAGATGTTCATCAAGCTTATTATATCCTTGATTATTATGGTGAGCAACTTGAGAATTTTTTGTTTTAAACTTGATAAACATAATGGAAATTTAATGTAGGGTAATTTCAATCATTTCTGTCCTTGTGTTGGTTTATGGTTAAGAGACAGGAGAGCTTATTGTGATTTAATTGTAAGAAGAGTGCAAATTTATTGCTGTAATATGAAAGGCACATTTGAGATCTCGTAACTGCATTGTAGTCGAAATACCTTCATCTGTTAGTAGCTTAAGTAATCCTGATGACACAGCTCGAGGTAGCGAAAATAAATGTAATTTATTCTTCCTTTCAGAATCATACTGGTTAATATTTGAGAGTCATGTACATTTGCTAAATATGTCTGACTGGATTCTGTTATTGATTTTCTCTTCAAAGGCAACAATTTTGGAAATTTCCTGAACTTGAAAATGTCTATCATGTTTGCAAGCAATTCTGAGAAATTAACATTTTAGCTTTTTTTTTACTTGAATCACTATAATCCTTAGTTTGCTCACTGGCAACAGAAAATTCCCACTTGAAATTAGAACATGTGGTTGGAAACAAGAGTTCAAAACACTTTTTTAAATCTCCCCTTGACTTAATGGAAGGTGTAAAAATGTGGAGCAAAACATTAAATTTATTAAGGATGTTCAAAACACATTTAACTAGGAAAGCTGTAAAGGAATAGAAGACTTCAGCTCTGATTTACTGGAATGTGAGCAGAAATGATGAAGTGCCACGTAAGAAAGAAGACAATTTTTAACTGGAGCTTCTGATTAAGGAGGGATTCAGATGAGTGAATACCTTTCATTCATAGAGGTGCATAGCACGGAAGCAGACGCTTCGGTCCAACTCATCCATGCCGACCAGATATTCCAACCTAATCTAGTCGCTCTGAAAACCAAGTGAGAAATTAATGTTCAAGCAGAGAACTGCTAAATGGGTGGCCAAGTATATTTGGCACTGCTCCTCTTTGCAGTTGAGCACTCAGAGGAACAAGCGTAGGGCATTCCGTGGTTTGGCATTAGAAATGAAGTTCGTATTATCTGCACTAACCTTCCAAGTGGAGGAGGCGTTACAGACCTAACTGTTTTTCAATCTGGCAATGAATGTTTTGTCACTTCTGCAGTTATCTCCATCTTCTGAATTATTACTTTGTGGGTTAAACGTAGAAAATAGAAGCAGAAGTAGGCAATTTGGTCCTTCAAGCCTGCTCCACTGTTCAATATTAACATGGCTTATCATCCAACTCAGTGCCAAATTCCTGCTTTGTACCCATGCCCTTTGATATCCTTCTTAAAAACTTCCTCTTCAAGGAAGAGATTTGATTTATACAGAGATATGAAAAATGTTTGTGTACTGTGATGTTAGAAGTTAATGGTATTATTTTCAAATGTTAAGGCTCTTTTGTTCATGGATTTATTGGCAAGTGTAGGAAACCTACAGTGACATTTTATATTTGGATGTTGTTAAAGTTTTTATTTCATGTCAGTAGTGGTTTCTCAACCCTAGAAAAAAAGAGCTTGGCTTTTCACCCTATATATTCCTCTCTATAAACCTCTGTAAGGCCACCTCTCTGACGCTTCAAGGAAAAATGCCCCAGCCTCTGCCTCTTCCTATAATTCAAGCCCTCCAGTCCCAGCAAAATCCGTATAAACATTTTCTGCACTCCCTGAAGTCTAACAACACTCTCCATATAGAAGGTCAGTGACCCCAGTTATGCACAGTACTCTAAAAGTGGCTTTACCAATGTTCGTACAGCCACAGTGATGTCCTGACTCAGATGCTCAATGATCTGACCAATGAAGGCAACTTTCCAAGCACCACGTTCACTATCCTGTCGACCTGTGACTCCACTTTCAAGGAACAATTCACCTGCACTCCTAAGTCTCTTTGTTTGACAACGCTCCCTAGGGTCCTGCCTTTAATTGTATAAGTCCTGTCCGGGTTTGCCTTTTTTAGTGCAGCACATTTATCTAAATTAAATGCCACGTGCCACTCACCTGCCCATGGTCTCTGAGATAATTTTCTTCACTGTACACTGCACCTCTATTTTGGTGTCATCTGCAAACTTACTAATCATACCTCATATATTCACATCCAAATCATTTACATAAATGATGAAAAATGGTGGACCCAGCACTGATCCTTGTGGCACACCAATTCTTGTGGCATACTGCTGTCCACAGGCCTCCAGTCCAAAAAGCAACCTTCATCAACACCTCTGTCTCCTACCTCCAAACTACTATGTATCCAATTGGCTGGCTCCCCCTAAAATCAATTGATCTAACTTTACTAACCAGTGTACCGTGCAGAACCTTGTCGAAACTTTGCTGAATTCCCTATGGACAGTGTCTACCATTCTGCATTTAACAGTCAACTTTTCCAAAAAAACTTAGCCAAGTTAGTGAGACACGATTTCCCAAGCACAAAGCCATGTTGACTGTCCTTAATCAGTTCTTGCTTTTACCCCTCTAACAACTTACCCACATTTACTTTATTTGCCAAAGCTGTCTCATGTCACCTTTTTGTCCTCCTGACTTGCCTCTTAAGTATATTCTTACTGCCCTTATACTCCTCCAGGGATTTGCTCGATCCCAGCTGTCTATATCTGACACTTGTTGCTTTTTCTTGACCAGTGCCTCAATTTCTCAAGTTATCCAGCGTTCCCTATAGCTACCAACCTTGCCGTTCACACTAATGGGAACATGCTGTCTCTGAATTCTTGTTATCTCATTTTAAAAGGCCTCCCTTTTCCCAACCATCCCATTACCCTATACAATATAGTTAAAGGCATCTTTGTCAAGTAGGTAGTAAGACCAGGTAGCAGTGGCAGGTTCCTTTCCTTCCAAGTGTTTTGCAAAGAGTTTCTCTAATAATGGTCAGAAGAAAGCCAGATTTCACATTCTCAATTTGTCATGCCAATCCTTGAATTCAGAGTCTGAATTCCCAGTAAATCACCGTAACTACTCCATTATCCAATAACATACTAGCAGCTGTGTGTGCTTAATCAGTTAGAGGGCAGATCTCATGAAGGCCAAAATATTTTTTAAAAGCCTAAACTTAATTGTTTTTTACTTCCATTTCTGAGTAGTATTTATTGGTTAAAGTGTGAAAAATGAATTAATACTTTTATGGCTGAATTTCACAATTTAATATTATTCTAGAAGGAGATTCTGGAAGTGATGCAGACTTTTACGTGGAAGATGATGATGACAGCGACTATGAGAGCTCTTTGAAGAAAAGCAAAAAGGGACGGAAGACTAAAACAGTACCCGAGAAAAAAGAAAAGAAGACACCCAAACCCAGGCTGAGTGCCACAGGTAAGCTGCATGCTTCTGCTAGTGGGAAAATTGCTGTGTGCAGAATTTCAAGATTTCTAAAAGGAAACAATTTCACGCTTTTCCCTCTTGCATTCATCAGGACTAGGATAGAAGAAATAAGACTTGAGAAACCAATTTACAGAACAACCTCAGTTATCCAACTGAGACAGGTGGGGAGTATTTTGTTCGGATAACTGATTGTTCAGATAACATTTTTACGGGACCTTGAGATCTTGCTTGAGATAATTGATGTTTGGATAACTGAGGTTGTTCTGTATACAACTACTGTTGGCAAGGCATTGCAGCAGGAACCATTAACTGTGAATCATTGTTAAATAAAAGCAAGTTATAGACCAGTGAGCCTTACTTCAGTTGTTGGTAAAGTGTTGGAAAAGGTTATAAGAGATAGGATTTATAATCATCTAGAAAATAATAATTTGATTAGGGATAGTCAGCATGGTTTTGTGAAGGGTAGGTCGTGCCTCACAAACCTTATTGAGTTCTTTTGCGAAGGTGACCAAAAAGGTAGATAAGAGTAAACCGGTTGATGTGGTGTATATGGATTTCAGCAAGGCGTTCGATAAGATTCCCCTCAGCAGGCTATTGTACAAAATGTGGAAAAATGGGATTGTGGGACATATAGCAGTTTGGATCAGTAATTGGCTTGCTGAAAGAAGACAGAGGGTGGTGGTTGATGAGAAATGTTCATCCTGGAGTCCAGTTACTACTGGTGTACTGCAAGGTTCAGTGTTGGGTCTACTGCTGTTCATCATCTTTATAAACGACCTGGATGATGGCGTAGAAGGGTGGGTTAGTAAATTTGCAGACAACACTAAGATAGGTGGAGCTGTGGATGGTGACGAAGGATGCTGTAGGTTACAGAGAGACATAGATAAGCTGCAGAGTAGGGCTGAGAGGTGGCAAATGGAGTTTAATGCGGACAAATGGCTCAACGGTAGAAGACAGAGGGCGGTGGTGGAAGGTTGTTTTTCAGACTGGAGGCCTGTGACTAGTGGAGTGCCACAAGGATCAGTGCTGAGCCCTCTTCTTTTTGTCATTTACATAAATGATTTGGATGTGAGCATAAGAAGCACAGTTAGTAAATTTGCAGATGACATCAAAATTGGAGGTGTAGTAGACAGCAAAGAGGGTTTCCTCGGATTACAACAGGATCTGGACCAGATGGGCCAATGAACTGAGAAGTGGCAGATGGCGTGTAATTTAGATAAATGTGAGGTGCTGCATTTTGGGAAAGAAAATCTTAGCAGGACTTATACACTTAATGGTAAGGTCCTGGGGAGTGTTGCTGAACAAAGACCTTGGAGTACAGGTTCATAGCTCCTTGAAAGTGGAGTCACAGGTAGATAGGATAGTGAAGCAGGTGTTTGGTATGCTTTCCTTTATTGGTCAGAGTATTGAGTACAGGAGTTGGGAGGTCATGTTGCGGCTGTACAGGACATTGGTTAGGCCACTGTTGGAATATTGCATGCAGTTCTGGTCTCCTTCCTATTGGAAAGATGTTGTGAAACTTGAAAGGGTTCAGAAAAGATTTACAAGGATGTTGCCAGGGTTGGAGGATCGGAACTACAGGGAGAAGCTGAACTGGCTGGGACTGTTTTCCCTGGAGCATCGGAGTCTGAGGGGTGACCTTATTGAAGTTTACAAAATTATGAGGGGCATGGATAGGATAAATAGACAAAGTCTTTTCCCTGGGGTGGGGGAGTCCAGAACAACAGGGCATAGGTTTAGGGTGAGAGTGGAAAGATATAAAAGAGACCTAAGGGGCAACTCTTTCTCACAGAGAATGATATATGTATGGAATGAGCTGCCAGAGGATGTGGTGGAGGCTGGTACAATTGCAACATTTAAGAGGCATTTGGATGGGTATATGAATAGGAAGGGTTTGGAAGGATATGGGCCGGGTGCTGCCAGGTGGGACTAGATTGGGTTGGGATATCTGGTCAGCATGGACGGGTTGGACCGAAGGGTGTGTTTCCATGCTGTACATCTCTATGACTCTAAGTATGAGGTGATTCAATTTGGCTGGAGTAACCGGAATGCAAAGTACTGGGCTAATGGTAAGATTCTTGGTAGTGTGTAGATGACCAGAGAGATATCAGTGTCCCGGTACACAGATTCTTGAAAGTTGCCACCCAGGTTGACAGGGTTATTAAGAAGGCAGACAGTGTTTTAGCTTTTATTAATATTGGGATCGAGTTCCGGAACCATGAGGTTATGCTACAGCTGTACAAAACTCTAGTGTGGCCGTACTTGGAGTATTGTGTACAGTTCTGGTCACCATATTATAAGGAGGATGTGGAAGCTTTGGAAAGAGTGCAGAGGAGATTTATTAGGTTGTTGCCTGGTATGGAGGGAAGGCCTTACAAGGAAAGGCTGAGAGACTTGAGGCTGTTTTCGTTAGAGAGAAGAAGGTTGAGAGGTGACTTAATAGAGACATATAAGATAATCAGAGGGTTTGATAGGGTGGACAGGGAGAGCCTTTTTCCAAGTACGGTGACGGGGGACATAGCTTTAAATTGAGGGGTGATAAATATAGGACAGTTGTCAGGGGTAGCTTCTTTACTCAGAGAGTGGTAAGGGTATGGAATGCTTTGTCTGCAACGGTAGTAGATTTGCCAACTTTAAGTACATTTGACAAGCATATGGACGTACATGGGATAGTGTAGGTTAGATAGGCTTCAGATTGGTATGACAGGTTGGCGCAACATCGAGAGCCAAAGGGCATGTACTGCGCTGTAATGTTCAATGATACTGCATGTGCTGTAAATATGAAACAAACACAAAATGCTGGAGGAATTCAGCAAGTATAGCTGAAGTTCTGAAGAGTCATTCTGGACTCCAGTATCAACTCTTTCTCTCCCCAGGTTTGCTGAGTTTCTCCAGCCTTCAAGGTTTGTGCGAAGATTTGTAGCTCGGGTGCTCATTGTTGTGGTTCTGTTCGCCGAGCTGGAAGTTTTTGTTGCAAACGTTTCGTCCCCTGGCTAGGCGACATCATCAGTGCTTTGGAGCCTCCTGCGAAGCGCTTCTTTGATGTTTCTTCCAGTATTTATAGTGGTCTGTCCTTGCCGCTTCCAGTTGTCAGTTTCAGCTGTCCGCTGTAGTGGTTGGTATATTGGGTCCAGGTCGATGTGTTTGTTTATGGCATTCATCCACAAACTCCATCAACAAACACATCGACCTGGACCCAATATACCAACCACTACAGCGGACAGCTGAAACTGACAACCAGAAGCGGCAAGGACAGACCACTATAAATACTGGAAGAAACATCAAAGAAGCGCTTCGCAGGAGGCTCCAAAGCACTGATGATGTCGCCTAGCCAGGGGACGAAACGTTTGCAACAAAATCTTCTTTCTCCAGCCTTTTCTGTATTTTTATCAACCTTACTCTTCAGATCAGGCAATCCAACTGATCGGTCAGGGTGATGCCATGGTATGCAGGAGAGATTTGCGGTCTGTATAATCCCTTTTGATGAAAACGTTGCAGTGCTTGTACAAATTTTCCAATGTAAAATAGAATCTGTATATTAATATAGGTAGCTTTTAACAGGCATACATACATCACACTCTGAGCCCAACTGATGCTCCTAAATTGGTTTCTGGTGAAATACTCTGCACTGTCTGGATTATTTAATATATTATGTCCAATATCGAAATCACATCTAGTAGTGAATATACTGTTCTGAGGCTGGTCGAGCATGTTGATTTGCATGCTGTCTACTGCAAATTATCAATGTAACGCATTGTTTGATGCAATCTGCCAGTTGTTAGGGCATGTTCCTCAATAACTGGCATCATACCAGCACCAAAACTCACCCCATTTCTGAGATGCCTCCACTTTCAAGGGTAATCTGAGGTCAAAGATGGTGAATGTTGCACTTTCATGGGTTCTCTTAAGTTGAGCTAATGATGATTGATCAGGATGACCATTAGCAAGCCAGGTTAGATTTCACATACTTATCTCAGCACTAAGCTTGCAGGTGGCTTGGGTCCTATTTGCAAAGTTGCCAATATAAGATTTATGTACCATGTGGAACTTCAGGAATTCCAACCTGTATATTGACTGGTGAATGTAGGGAGTACAGAATTGATTTTCTTAATAAATATGTCAAAGGAAGTGAAATTATTCCACTTCAGTGGTAGATTTGAGTGCAGGATGGAGTTTAAGCTGTGTAAAGAAATTTGGTTGAGGATTCATAGGCTGTTGATGGCCATTTAAGTGTTGCGTTTTTGCCCATTATTTAGGTTGGTCTGCTGCAAGAGTTATACCAGCTGCATGCTACCACCTCAAAAAGGAATTAATATTTGGTTTAGCACTATTAATTTGCTAGTCAATTTAGCACTCGTTCTTTTCACCTAAATATTACCATCAATTGACTGCTTATTAAGGAGGTTTGTCACCACTTTCTCAACGGCACCTGGGGAAGGGCCATAAATGTTGGCCAAACCAGTGATTCCCACATCCCACGAGTGAATAAAGAATACTCATGTCGCTGTTCTAATATTTAATACTTGCTAGGCGTGGGTGGTGATTTTATGATCCTTTTGTGCCCAGTATGCACTTTCTATATCTAATGGTATGTTTCCTCTATACTTTTAAAAATAAAAATATAACTGCTCATGCTGTTTTAATGCAATATTTCTGTTATGATCTTTTAAAGTTGTATTTACATTCTTCATTTTTAAATCCTGTAAGATTAATTGAAATTTTTTCAATTTTTTTTGGAATCATGGCTTGTTTTGAAGTGGTCCTCTTATCAGCCTAAAAGATAATTTGTCATGGTACAGTTCTGAAGTAACTTCTAACATAATTTGTCTGCTCTGTCTACTTTTCCTTCTAAGTCACCCCTGCAACTCCCAGTCCGGTAAAAGGCAAAGGAAAGGGGCGGATTGCCACTACAAAAGCATCACCACCTTCTAAAGGGCAACCACCTGAAAGCCCTGCTAAAGAGTCAAAGAAGGAGAAGAGTCCTCCACCAGAAACAAATGAAGAAGAGCCAGAAGATGAGGAGGAGGAGGAAGAGGAGGAGGAGGAGGAGGAGGAAGAGGAAGAAGTTAATTCTGGGGATGACTGAACAATGCAAGGGGATATTTTTTTATATAAGTAGGGATAGAAAATGACTTCACTGACAGCTTGGTTCACAAGGTTTAGACACAAGACTTGTGTGTTTTTTCAGAGACTGTCCCTTTTTGTGTCCTGCAGACTCTACTAATAGAATCAAATCATTTAAAATTAGCTTGGCATTTTATGGGAGTTGCTTTGATCTTTTCAAAAGTAAGAACTGCAAACTTAGCACGATGTCTCTTATTTTGTCTTTTTTTTTGGCAGTGGTAGCATTAAGTGAAGTTGTGAAATTGGGCAACACTGCAAAAGTATTTTTTTGCCATATAAATATTCCTAAAGTATATTCAGATGAAGGCAAGCTCTTCAGCATACTGATCTTATTCAGAAACTAAGGTACAGCATCTTTGCATTGGCTGCAAAGAGGACAAACTAGATGCAAACTTGTGCACGTACATTTATATAACAAGCAGATCATTCATCCTTTAAACACAGCTAAAAGTTAGCTGTACATCATTTTTTTTAGTCTCCATCGTATTATCTGCCCTTTAAGTGGATTTATTTCTCTGAAACGTTTGACAGCAAACTTTCTTTTAAAACAGATAACAAGATCAAAGGCTCCTGTAAATATAACAGCTCAACCTTGTAAAATGTAGGTGCTGTACATACATGTAGCCAAATGACCTAGAAATATAGATGTAGCTTCATTTTAAACATAGGTGTAGATTTTGATTACAACCATTTTTTGAATTGTAAACTTAAAGAAAATGTGTTTTCCGGTGGTCTAAAGAAAGGCATCTGCCATTTACAACAATGCTAACTGATTGCCTTCTGACTCCTAGTATATTATCTAAGTTTCTAAAATTATCTCAGTAACATTGTAGTTTTTCACAAGCAAATCATGAGTTGGGTAAGTATGTAAAACATTAAGTGATCTTGAGCTGATTCCATCCATTTGACTGAAGGTTTAAATCCTTTTTGCATCCTTTCAGTTTAGGTAAATATAAAGTAGTCACAAATGAATGGTACACAGTCCATTTCAGTCCAACTATTGAGATTTATTCAGTTACTTGTTCAATTATTTTAGTGTTATGAGATTTTTTAAGAAAACCTGAATATTATATTTTTAAAGATGTCTTAAACTTTTTTGCGTCTGCCTAGATTTAAATAAAATGTTTTGGGACCTCGAAGGAAGCAATCTTTTATAGTTCAAATCTAACTGGTTCTCTTACATGGGCAATTTTGCTTTGCAAACAGTGAATGTATCTAAAACAGTATGGTCAAGCTGTTCCTTGTAAGTGAGTAATGATGTGAGATGCTGTAATCCTGAAAAGCAATCACAAAATTGTAATTGCTGTTTGTATCTTCACTACTTCAAAACAAAGAAACAAAAAAAAACTGCACACCACCAAAAATCACTCTAGTCGTCAGGTCTGATCTTGTGAACTGAATTGTATTTTTTTTTTTGCAGATTGAAATGTTTAAAAATGAATGTGATTGAATCTAAAAAAAACTGCGCAATTGTTTATCTGTATCAGCATTTTGTTAATGCAGCCATTTCTTTGTAACTTACAAAAAAAATCCTGTACAGCCAATTCTTATGATGTTAACATTCAATTTCACATGGGCTTTCAATTTCTTTGGTTTTTATTTTCGCTACAGAACATTAAATGTCTGCTGGTGTAAAATGGTTCCTTTAATCAATTCTTTTGGAGATTGTGAAAGAGTTTAATAAAACTAAGGGGAGAGAATAGATTATTGAAACATTTCTTCGGTGTAATGCTCCAAATATACAGATGCAGATTTAGAAATCTTTATGTATAGTCAAACCTATTAGCTGTAACAATGGTTCTCAAACCTTTTTCGTTGAAGGATACCTTTTCTTAAATAGTTTGATAATCATGGATCCCTGTATAAACTGTGCCAAATAATATGAAATAGCTACTCACAGAATATATTAATAATGGTTTTCAGATTCTGGTTATGTGCAGATATCAGTGAGATGGGTGTGTCTGCTGCTTATGTTTGGAAGGTACCTTTTGAGGTTATCCTGGTTGGTGAAGAAACTGGCTCACTCTTTGCGTTGCAAGTATGGCAGTCATATTTTGTTCCCAACTCACTCAGCTACTTACCTCTGCTACTCATTCTCTTGCTCTTGGTCACAGTGCCTCCATGGCATTATGTTCATGTATTTTGCAGATCCCCAAAGTCAACAGACCCCAGTGTGAGAACCACTCAGCAAGACTGCCTGATGATCACTAATTTTGTAAACCTGTGTCATCCCTGTAATGGTGCTTGAAGCTATTGGTGTTACATGCTCTAAGACATTCATTTCCTTTAGGTGGAGGTGGGTACTGCAGATGCTGGAGATTAGGGTCAAGATTAGAGTGGTGCTGGAAAAGCACAGCAGGTCAGGTAGCATTCGAGGAGCAGGGAAATCAACATTTCAGTCAAAAGCCCTTCATTCCTTTCCTCTACCCCACCCTTATTTCTGTTTGGGATCATAATTGTTTTAAGCACAGGATATGTTCTGTGCTGTATTCTGTGGAGATTAAAATACATATAACTGACGGAAGTTATTGTAGTTAGCTTTGACTATGCAACTTATTCCTTTTTTCTGAAAAGCAATTTCTAACCTCGTGTGCCATGTAATGATCACCCAATAATTCATTGCTTTATAGATTGCATAGATTTTTGAAACATAGAAAATTGGAGCACAAGTAAGCAATTTGGTCTTTCAAGCCTGCTCTGCCGTTTGGTATGATCAGTCAACATTTTGACCTCAAACACCTTCTTCGGCAGAGAATTCCACAGGCTCACCACTCTCCTGCTGAAGAAACTGGTCCTAATTTGACTACCCCATTTCTTTAGACTGTGACCGCTGTTATGAGCTCCCTGGTCATAGAGTAATTGCAGGAAATGTGTTCTCAGTCTAGCCCTGTTGGAATCTTATAGGTTTCTATAAGATTTCTCCCTCATTCGTAAATTCCAATGAATATAGTCAACTGATCCAGTGTCTTGGCATATCGGTTTTACTATTCCATGAATCAGTTTGGTGAATCTTTACAGTGCTCCCTACATTACGTTCTTCCTCAAATATGGTCTCCTCCAGCCCTGTACAAATGCAGCAATATACACCTGTTGTTGCATTGTAATCCTCTTGATCTGAAGACCAACATACCATTTATTTTTTTCACTGCTGCACCTGGATGCTTACTTTGTGACTGGTGGTACAAGGACATTCAAGTATCATTGCACAACTACCTTTCCCAATCTATCTAATCAGGCTTCCTATATTTTTGCCACCAAAGTGCATTTGTCCACAATATACTTCACCTGACATGCATTTTCCCAGTCAACTTGTCCAAAGCACACTGAATCATCTCAGCTTTATCCTGAAACAAAAACCGAAATTTCGGAAGAAACTCAGCAGGTCTGGTTTGATCTGTGGAGAGAAAGCAGAGTGAGCATTTCCAGTCCAGTGACCTTTCCTCAAAACTCACCTCTCAGTTCACCTTCCCAACGCATTTGATAATTTGAGGTATGACATTTAGTTCCTTCATCTCAATTGTCCAAGCACTGAACCCTGCAGTAGTCTACTGTTCCCTGGCTGCCACTTGAAAAAAACGCCTGTTTATTCCTACTCTTTGCTTCCTGTCTGCCAATCAGCTCTTTATCCATTTCAGTACACCATTCCAATCCCTACGTATTTTAATTTTACATGATAATTTTGGAGCACTATGTACAGTTCTGGTCACCTTGATATAAGAAGGATATTATTAAATTGGTGAGGGTTCAGAAAAGATTTACCAGGCTATTGCTGAGGCTGGAGGGTTTTGAGTTATACAGATAGACGAGAAAGGGTGGGACTTTTTTCACTACAGTATAGGAGGTTAAGTAACCTTAGAGGTTTGTAATATGGGAAGCAAAGATAAGGTGAATAGCAAGTCTTTTCCCCAGGGAGGGCAAGTTCAAAATTAGTGGGCACATTTTTAAAGTGAGTGGAGAGAAAGGTATAAAAGAGACCTGCGGGGCAACCACTCCCTCTCCCCACCCTGTGCAAAGCATCCCCTCTGTAGTCTGCATTGATACAATTAGTCTATAAGGCCATTTCTAGCAGACTGTATTCTCACCTTGGGAGCCTTTTCTGGTTAGTATCCTGGACTTGCAGAAACTCCTGCAGTTCAACATATGTGTCTGCCTCTGGCTGCCACTGCCCTGTGAAACAGCTACTATCTCCTGTTTGAATGACTGACCCTGTTTTAGAGGCACATGATGTAATCATTATGACTGGTTCTGTCTGGTCTGGCTGTGAATTTTGAGGGACCTCCACTGTTGGTGAGGAAAGGTGACCAGCTGTCCACGTGTTTCCTCCAGATCGCTTCATCACTGGTCTGTATCATGTACAACAATAGTCCTGTTTGAGCCATCACCATTGCTGGAAGTGTATCATTTCTGGACAAGACGATCTCTCTCCTTTTTGGACTTCTAGGCTTTAAAGTTCCTGCTGTTTTAGCAGCCAGTTGCTTCTGGTTTCACTCTATCATGTCTTTTGTCTCTCCTGGCTACAGTAAGATTCTTGTGGTATTCTAGGTGCTCCCTTAACTCCATATCTCACTGGCTGATGCCAGTACCTGTCTTCCTGGGAAAAATACATAATTTCCAGGTTTCAGGTGGTAACCTCTGTATCTACCAGTCATGTCAGCCTTGATAAGGTGATTTATTGCTGTGCTATGTGCCAGTATCTGATTTCATGTGGCTGACAGAGCCAGTGTCTTCTCTGCAAGCATGCTGCGTCATTGATGGTATCGCCTTATAAGGGCCAAAAATGAAGGCTAGAGCCTTGTGATCTGACAGCAGCACAAAGTGCCAGTCATAAAGGAAGTAGGTGAACTTCTTAATGATGAAAACCGTGCCCAATCCTCCTTTTTTGACTTGATTACAATTCCCCTCTGACTTTTGTCAGTGACCTCAACCCACAAGAAAAGTTGTCACACGCTAACTGTAGTTGGTAACTCCAGGTCGAAATGAGTTAACACTTCTGACCTTGTTAAGGATTGTTTCACTAAGTCCCCTCACAACCAGTGCATTTCCACAGCCAGACTTCCTCCAGCAACCAATAGAGAGGTTTTGGCACAGTTTCCAGATCCAAGATGAACTTGCCAGGTGAAGCTGTTTGTGAATGTTTAAATTGCAGCTTTTCTCAGCTTTTTGCCTTTCACTTGCACGCTTTTATTTTCCTCTTCTAATTGAGAATCAGTCACTTCCAATCAATTGAGAGCAGTTTAAACATTTGCTTATTACTGCCATCGAAAACATTTCTATGAGGGACTGTTGTAATATCCTTACCTCTGAACCAGAAGATCTGGGTTTAAATCCCAGAGGTGTTTAATAACATCTCTGAATAAGCTGATTAGAAAAGTAGATTAATAAAAACAAATGAGGGCCCTCTTGTGGTGCAAAGTTAGTGTCCCTAACCCTGGACCAAGAGACCCAGATGCAACTCCCATCTGCTTCAGAAGGGTGTCATAACATCTCTGAACAGGTTGCTTAGAAAAATAAGTTAAATTAAAATCAAAACATTTCTGTGAGGGACTGGTGTGGTAATGTCCATACCTCTGAACCAGGAGGCCTGGGTTTAAGTCCCATCTGCTCCAGAGATGTGTAATAACATCTCTGAACAAGTCAATTAAAAATAACTAAATCAATTTTGTCACTTCTAAATTATGTCAGTTTCCACCTGATATGTATGTGACTTGTGCACCACCTAGAGTGACATTTGAATTGTTTGTAGGCTTTTGTTCTTACATGTAAAACGTTGTCATAATGACCTAGATGAAGCTATTGTGAAATGTATTGCATTCCTCAATTATAAATGAAGCCATTCGATTTTTCTATATAGTACTCACCAAAGAACCTTTGTTTAAGTGAACCTCAGATAAGTTCCACAACATTGTGTAATTCTCGTTCGTTTCCTGGTGATCATTATTGTGTCAAGGTTTAAATTCTACAGTGCATTTGATTGTATAACAATCCTGACAGTATCAAAAAAAAAAGCTGATGGCTATGATTGAATTCAGTTGCACTTCATCGTAGCTGTGGGCAAATGCAAAAACCATAAATGTAATTATTCCATTAAAAACATAAATTACTGGAGAAACTCGGCAGGTAAGGCAGATCTGTGCAGAGAAAGCAGAGTTAAATTTTTTAGTAGCATGACCCGTCTTCAGAATCTCTTCTGAAGAATGGTCATTGGGCTCAAAACATTACCTCTGTTTTCTCTGCACAGATGCTGTCAGACCTGCTGAGTTCTCTAACAATTTCTGTTTTTGTTTCAGATCATCTGCATCTGTCGTATTTTTGTTTTAGTTATTCTACATGATTCCTGTTCAGTATCATGTCTGTCTCTGGCGGTCTTTCCCCATCTCCTAAGAGCTTCTCTCTTTTAAAACCACATCACTCTCTAAAGCATCATTAACAGTTAATCAACATTAATTATAATGCAACTTTCCAATGGAAGTAAACATCAAAATTCAAGTGAAATTGAAATACAGTCCAAGCTAAAAGTATTGAAACAGCAGGTATTTTGGTGGCTCTCATCTTTGCATCTCTAGAACACCAGGGTCAAAAAAAAGCAAACAAGTGAAATTTTGTGTGTGATTCACCTTTTCAAAGAATGTGATGAGAATTGGCTGCTTATCTTGGGGGGTAATAAATGTATGGTAAATGAATTTTCAACTAGCTTTAATCTTAGTATTACTGACTTAACCCTTTTGTACAGACAAGGCAAAAAAAGCCCAAGTCTATCTAATTTACAAAGCCTGGATTGTTTCCCCTTGTTGCCAGTTGCAGAAAGATACCGGAATAATTGGCTTTCCCATTTTCTTTTTAAAAAAATAAATTTTACTTTTGCTTTCTGACATCCTTGAATCTGTCAATGACCTACTTTATTTCCTTTGAACTTTTCTCAATGTGATTCTATTTTGCACCATGATGCAGATCTGTTCAACCAAGTTGCCCTTTCCTGTTCCATAAATGTTCTATGATTCAGTTATTTCCTCACGTCATTATTCCATACTTGGTGTGAGCCTGGGAGTGGGGGTGGGGTGGTAGCGGATAAGTTTCACATTTTCAGCAGAACAAACGGGTTGATATTCAGCGTGAAGGGAATTATTTAAACTATCGACCTTTTCTTCTGAAAACAACACCTTTTCACAGATGTTTTGGTAGCAATTGCAACTCAAAAGACCTGTCAAACCATGCCCACCCATGGTAAAAGAAAGAATGCTCATTGCATTCAGCATGAGCTCCACACCTTTCTCTGAGATTGTGACTCAAAATCTCAATTTATAACCCACTGTTTGGGAAGTCTTGGATTAGGAGGAACATTTGCAATGATCTTTTAGTGCCACCTACATTATATAAAATAGCTCATCGGTGTGAATATATTAATACATTGGATGGCACAGTGACTCAGTGATTGCTGCCTCACAGTGCCAGTGACATGGGTTCAATTCCACACCTGAGTGATTGGCCCTGTGGAGTTTATACATTCTGCGTGGGTTTCCGCTGGGTGCTCAATTTTCTTCCACAGTCCAACTGGTTAGGTGGATTGGCTGTGCTAAATTGTCCATCGTGGGATGTGCAGGCTAGGTGGATGAACCATAGTAAATGGAATTACAGGAATGGGAGAGGGTGTGAGTGGGCAGCTCCTTGGAGGGTCAGTGTGAACTCAATGGGTGAATGGTCTGCTTCTGAACTGTTGGGATTCCATACTGAGAGATTCAGATTATTACAAACTGTTGGAAACCTGTTATTAAGCTGTTGGGATACCTCCAGGAATTTTTCTGTTACGTAAGTAAAATGTAGGATGGTTTAATTGCATTTTCATTATGTTCTGTGAATTTTGTGTAAAATGGATGGTGTTAATTCCTGCATGTTTTCAACTAATATGTACTAATAGGTCTAATTTCACTGTGTATTGTAGGACCATATTGTACCCTGTGTGTATTAGAATTGAAACATTGTGGCTTTAGAGGAATGCCAAAGCATTTTATTTATTAATGAGATGGTGGAAGAAGCACTACACTCAGTGTATTATTGACTGGATACATAGTCAGGACCAAAACATTATATCTAGCTAAGTAACAACTGTAATCCCTTCCCATGAGGGATAATTATGTTTTAAATAAATGGATGAATCTAAAGTAACTTCTTAAAAAAGACATGTATAGAACTTAGCTGCAACTTGATAGCACAGATTTTAACCACTGTGTGAAAATATGCTTAGCGATTTCAGACTCGAGGGATCTGGATTAAATCCAAAAACTTGCTTCACACAGCTCTACTGCAACATTACTGGTGTTTCTCAGAATGAGAACGTTCATATAAAGAAAATTCTGTGGTCTTGCCATTTTGGATGCTACAGCTAAAAAACAAACAACTTTCCCTCGAGCTGGACTTTTAATTGTGGAAGCTATGAACTCTTTATGAATGACAGGTACAACACAAAAGCTAATTAGCTGTTGACATGCGTGTACCTAGAGGACTTGACCTGTTAAAGAGCTAAAGGAGAATCATTATATTGAATGCCTGAAAAAAAATGGATCAGAACAAATTGAAAATTGGTTAAATTGTAGGCTTCACTCCTGGACATTAGTTGTAATTGCTGACTGGAATGTAGCTAATGCCAGTTAGTTAGTACAAGGTCAATGAAAACCCTTGTTGGGAGATGTGGATACATCAGGTAACTTTTTTAATGGTGATGTTGAATCAAATTTAAATACATTCTTAGCTTGGCTTATCTTCCTGAGAATGTGTTAAATAACCTTTATTCTTGTAAAGGTGGCGATGCGTTTGCATTCAAGGCTATTTGTTCTATATATTCTGAAAAAGACCAATAATTTATTTAAACAACCAATTGAATGGATAATGTACCTAGGGACGGTTTTCACAGATATAGACTGCGATGTAGTTGTCATGCATTTACTAACAATTTATGCCAGTGAATGTTGCTTCAGTGCAGAAAGTATTGTATACTTGCCCTTCAATCCAACTTGTCCCTGCTAACCAGACATCCTGATCTGACCTAATCCCACTTTCCAGCATTCGGGCCCATGTCCCTCTAAACAGTTACTATTTATGTACCCGTTTAGACAGTTTTTAAATGTTGTAATTGGACTAACCTCTACTACTTCCTCTGGCAGCTCACTTCATATATGCACCATCCTCTGTGTGAAAAAGTTACCCATCAGGTCCTCTTTAAACCTTCTTCTCTCCCCTTAAAACAATTCCCTCTAGTTTTGAAGTTGCCCATACTATCAAAAAGACCTCAGCTATTCATCCTATCCATGCCCCATGTGATTTTATAAATCTCAGCCTTCGTCACTCCAGAGAAAAAAGCCCCAGTCTATTCAGCATTTCCCTATAACTCAAATCCTCCAGTCTCAGCAACATCCTTGTAAATATTTTCTGCACCCTATTAAGTTTAACAACATCCTTCCTATAGGAGGGTGACCAGAATTGTATGCAGAATTTGAAAAGTGGCCTCATTAATGTCTTGTACAGCCGCAACATCTGATGTCCCAACTTCTGTACCCCTTCTGATGACCATATAACCATTTGTCTATTGTCATAAAAAAATGTAAATTTCCTTGTAGAAAGGAAATCTGCCATTCTCAACTGGTCTAACCTACTTTCTGGATCAGTGGTGCTGGAAGAGCACAGCAGTTCAGGCAGCATCCAAGGAGCAGCAAAATCAACGTTTCAGGCAAAAGCCCTTCATCAGGAATAAAGGCAGTGAGCCTGAAGTGTGGAGAGAGAATCTAGAGGAGGGTGGGAGTGGGGAGAAAGTAGCATAGAGTACAATGGGTGAGTGGGGGAGGGGATGAAGGTGATCGGTCAGGGAGGAGAGGGTGGAGTGGATAAGTGGAAAAGGAGATAGGCAGGTAGGATAAGTCCGGACAAGTCATGGGGACAGTATTGAGCTGGAAGTTTGCAACTAGGGTGAGGTGGGGGAAGGGGAAATGAGGAAACTGTTGAAGTCCACATTGATGCCCTGGGGTTGAAGTGTTCCAAGGCGGAAGATGAGGCGTTCTTCCTCCAGGCATCTGGTGGTGAGAGCGCGGAGTGAAGGAAGTCCAGGACCTCCATGTCCTCGGCAGAGTGGGAGGGGGAGTTGAAACGTTGGGCCAAGGGGCGGCGTGGTTGATTGGTGCGGGTGTCCCGGAGATGTTCTCTAAAGTACTCTGCTAGGAGGCACCCAGTCTCCCCAATGTAGAGGAAACTGCATCGGGAGCAACAGATACAATAAATGATATTTGTGGATGTGCAGATAAAACTTTGATGGATGTGGAGGGCTCCTTTAGGGCCTTGGATGGAGGTGAGGGAGGAGGTGTGGGCGCAGGTTTTACAGTTCCTGCAGTGGCAGGGGAAAGTGCCAGGATGGGAGGGTGGGTTGTAGGGGGGCGTGGACCTGACCAGGTAGTCATGGAGGGAATAGTCTTTGTGGAAGGTGGAAAGGGGTGGGAAGGGAAATATATCCCTGGTGGTGGGGTCTTTTTGGAGGTGGCGGAAATGTCGGCGGATGATTTGGTTTATGTGAAGGTTTGTAAGGTGAAGGTGAGCACCAGGGGCATTCTGTCCTTGTTACGGTTGGAGGGGTGGGGTCTGAGGGTGGAGGTGCGGGATGTGGACGAGATGCATTGGAGGGCATCTTTAACTACGTGGGAAGGGAAATTGTGGTCTCTAAAGAAGGAGGCCATCTGGTGTGATCTGTAGTGGAACCGGTCCTCCTGGGAGCAGATACGGTGGAGGCGGAAGATTTGGGAATTACAGGATGACATTTTTGCAAGAGGTAGGGTGGGAAGAGGTGTAATCCAGGTAGCTGTGAGAGTCAGTGGGTTTGTAAAAAATGTCAGTGTCAAGTCGGTCGTCATTAATGGAGATGGAGAGGTCCAGGAAGGGGAGGGAGGTGTCAGAGATGGTCCAGGTAAATTTAAGGTCAGGGTGGAATGTGTTAGTGAAGTTGATGAATTGCTCAACCTCCTCGCGGGAGCATGAGATGGCACCAATGCAGTCATCAATATAGTGGAGGAAGAGGTGGGGAGTGGTGCTGGTGTAATTACGGAAGATCAACTGTTCTACGTCGCCAACAAAGAGACAGGCATAGCTGGGGCCCATACGTGTGTCCATGGCTACCCCCTTGGTCTGGAGGAAGTGGGAGGATTCAAAGGAGAAATTGTTAAGGGTGAGGACCAGTTCGGTCAAACGAATGAGAGTGTCGGTGTCTAACCTACAGGTGAATTCCAGACCCACACCAATGTGGTTGACTCTTAATTGCTCTCTAATCAATTAGAGTTGGGAAGTAAATACTGGATGTGTCAGTGACACCCACACTCTTGTAAAAGAAATTTATAGAAGTTGATAATGTGAGTAGAGTGGGGTGGGGTAGAATATTACCTTAGGTAAATATTTTCATTTTTATATCCCTAGGTGGAGTACCTACTAAGTGTTTTGGAAGAAAGGAGGCATTGCTTAGGAACAGGAGTAGGTCCTTGAGAGTCTCTGAACCCGGAGCTCTTAGTTGCACTAAAACTGATGTTGTATGTTCGGATATTTTTAGGGAATTTGCTTTGTTTAGCTTTGTTTTTATTTTGGTACTTTATAATCTCCAATACCAAGCATGTTGAACATGTCTTTGAAGATGAGAGCATTACAATAATGGGGTTCATTTTGTTTGATCAGCCAATTCACCTGTTACCAACTGTCTTATAAAAATATTTTTTCCCATGTGTTTAAAATTCTAATTTGCTATCCCCATTTAGTAGCATACTTTTTTATGCTTGGTGCTAGGAAATACAAAATATTCCAGGAAGAGTTAAAGTTTCTGAAGTTAATTATTGTACTTGTCACTTGCTTACAGTATTAGAGTCACAGATCATAGAGATGGGCAGCATGAAAACACACCCTTCAGTCCAACCCGTCCATGCCAACCAGATATCCCAACCCAATCTAGTACCACCTGCCAACACCCAGCTCATATCCCTCCAAACCCTTCCTATTCATATACCCATCCAAATGCCTCTTAAATGTTGCAATTGTACCAGCCTCCACCACATCCTCTGGCAGTTCATTCGATACCCGTTCCACCCTCTGTGTGAAAAGATTGCCCCTTAGGTCTCTTTTATATCTTTCCCCCCTCACCCTAAACCTGTGCCCTTTAGTTCTGGACTCTCCAACCCCAGGGAAAAGACTTTGCCTATTTATTCTATCCATACCCCTCATAATTTTGTAAACCTATATAAGGTCACCCCTCAGCCTCCGATGCTCCAGGGTAAACAACCCCAGCCTGTTCAGCCTCTCCCTATAGCTCATATCCTTCAACCCTGGTAACATCCTTGTAACTCTTTTCTGAACCCTTTCAAGTTTCACAACATCTTTCCAATAGGAAGGAGACCAGAATTGCATGCAATATTCCAACAGTGGTCTAACCAATGTCCTGTATAGCCGCTACATGACATCCCAACTCCTGTACTCAATACTCTGACCAACAAAAGAAAGAAAGCATACCAAACACCTTCACTATCCTATCTACCTGTGACTCCACTTTCAAGGAGCTATGAACCTGCACTCCAAGGTCTCTTTGTTCTGCAACACTCCCTAGGACCTTACCATTAAGTGTATAAGTCCTGCTAAGATTTGCTTTCCCAAAATGCAGTACCTCGCATTTATCTGAATTAAACTCCATCTGCCACTTCTCAGTCCATTGGCCCATCTGGTCCAGATCCTGTTGTAATCTGAGGTAACTCTCTTCGCTGTCCACTACACCTCCAATTTTGGTATCATCCGCAAACTTTCTAACTGTACTCCTAATGCTCGCATCCAAATCATTTATGTAAATGACAAAAAGTGGAGGACCCAGCACCGATCCTTGTGACACTCCACTGGTCACAGGCCTCCAGTCTGAAAAACAACCCTCCACTTCCACCCTCTGTCTTCTATCTTTGAGCCAGTTCTGTATCCAAATGGCTAGTTCCCCTTGTATTCCATGAGATCTAACCTTGCTAATCAGTCTCCCATGGGGAACCTTGTCAAACGCCTGATTGAAGTCCATATAGATCACATCTACCGCTCTGCTCTCATCAAACCTCTTTGTTACTTCTTCAAAAAACTCAATCAAGTTTGTGAGACAAAATTTCCCACACACAAAGCCATGTTGACTCTCCCTAATCAGTCCTTGCCTTTCCAAATACATGTACATCCTGTCCCTCAAGATTCCCTCTAACAACTTGCCCACCACTGAGGTCAGGCTCACTGGTCTATATTCCCTGGCTTGTCCTTACCACCCTTCTTAAACAGTGGCACTACGTTTGCCGACCTTCAATCTTCCGCCACCTCACCTGTGATTATGACTGATACAATTAATTGAAATTTAAGAATAAACAATTAATTTGCTTTAATTTGGGAATAGATAAAGTTGGAATCAATTGCATTGAAGAAATTGGTTAAGGAATAAACTACAGTAATGGGAAGGAAACATCTACATTGGGTGGTATAGTGGCTCAGTGGTTAACACTGCTGCCTCACAGCACCAGGGACCCGGGTTTGATTCTACCATTGGACGGGTATTGTGTGGAGTTTGTACATTCTCCCCCTGTCTGCGTCGTTTTCCTTTGGGTGCTCCAGTTTCCTCCCACAGTCCAAAGATGTGCAGGTCAGGTGGATTGACCATGGGAAATGCAGGTTTACAGGGATGGTGGGGGGAGCGGTCTAAGTAGGATGCTCTTTGGAAGTTGGTGTGGACTCGATGGGCTGAATGGTCTGCTTCCATACTGTACTGGTTCTATGATCTGTATGATGTAACAGGTAGATTATAGCCCAGAAAGTATTTGTCTTGTTTCTAAATCCCTCCATGCCCTCAGCTTTATTTTCTCTAGCCCAACACTGGGGTGATAATTGTAGTCCAATTGTGCGTCAAATTTTATCGATTTCTTTGCTGGTGGCTTCTGCTGCCAAGATCCTAATCTTTAAAATTCTCTCTGAAAACTGATGCATCTCTGCTTCCTCCAAATTTAGGTGCTCCTTATGTCACAACCTTTTGACCTAGCTTGTTCAAATATCATACCTTGGTGTCAAATTTTGTTTGATAATGTTTTGTGAAGGATCATTGGACATATTAACCATTTAGAAAACAGGTTTGACTGTTTGTTTGTGTGTTCTGCCGAAGTTAAATAATAATTTGACACTGGTTTTAATAAAGTGTTCAGGGTCAGAATCACCTGTTATATTAATGCCTTGCAGAAATGAAGATTGCAGTCACAAAATATTGAGTGAGCAATGTGTTTGAAAGCACCTGAATAATTGAGGATGGATGAAGTGCAACAAATTAAATATCCAATAAACTTATCAGGAACAGTTATTAGCAAGGAAAATGTATTTGCAAGAGAAGCAATACAATTAGAGAAAGAACTAGCTACATTTTCTATCTATTCTAGATTATTTCCCAGTTTCTAATGGTATATCTACCCAGCAACCAGAGTGAAAATGCCTCTGCAAATAGGGAGGAAGTTTCAGCTTCAGATGAGATGTGCAAATTTAATATTAGGACCTTCTTAGTAACAGTAAATAATGCACTTGCGAATAGTAACATTGCATAGCTACTTGGCCCAAATAATACTTGAGTCTTGAGGTGAGGCTGAAGCAACACCCAGGGGTTGAAATGTATCGCATTTTCATTTGGCATTGGGTGTGTGCACACCTTGTGTGTGCTTTAACCTCGAAAATGTTCAAATCCAGTTATTCAGCTAATACTTGAGGAGTTAACCGACATAATTCATTTTATGTGACTTTGTTCTACCTTTCTGGAATTCAAAGTGATTGTGGGTGGAGAAATCAAACTTGGTAAAGTTTTATACAATTGTTTAAAATTAAGTTAAGCTGATTTCTATACTTTACAGATCATAGGAATAAATGAGAAAAAATTTCCAAATAACAGTCATTCCAACTCAATCCATGCCAACATCGAGCATCCAGGCAGTGTTGTGCTTCTTCCCTAGGCCGAAGGTCCACGATGAAGCTACCCTGGGCCAAGAGACCACCACGCTGGGTCGAGAAATCGCCACACTAGGCCGAAAGAACGCCACACTGGGCTGAGAAATCACCACGCTGGGCTGAGAGACCGCCACACCGGGCCGAAAGATCACCAGACCGGGCTAGGGAATCGCCACACCGGGCCGAGAGACCACCACACTGGGCCAAGAAATTGGCACATCAGGCCAAGAAATTTCCACACCAGGCCAAGAGACTGACACACAGGGCCTAGAAATTGCCACACCAGGCCGAGAGATCGCCAACCAGGCCGGGAGACTGCCACACTGGACCGAGAGAACACCGTACCGGGTTGAGAGACCACCACACTGGGCCTAGAGTTCACCCCATCTGGCCGAGAGATCGCCATACCAGGCCTGAAGGTCACCGGACCGGACCGGGAGACTGCCTTATCAGGCCAAGAGACCATCCCACCAGGCCGAGAGATCATCAAACGAGGCCAAGAGATCAACCCACCGGGCCGAAAAGTTAGCACACTGGGCTGAGAAACCATCGCACCAGGTGGAGAGATCACCACGCCGGCACGTGTGACCGTCACACTGGCCCGAGAGATTGCCACACCGGACCGAGAGACCACCAGATTGAGCCGAGTGATCACCACACTGGGCCGGGAAATTGCCACACGGGGCCGAGAGACTGCCACACCGAGCCAAGAGGTTGCCACACGGGATTGAGTGACCATTGCACAGGGCCGAGAGGTCGCCACACCAGTCCGAGAGTTCACTATGCTGGGCTGAGAGATTGCCACGCGGGACCGAGTGACCACCGCAGTGGGCTGAGAGATTGCCATGCCAGGCCGAGAGGTCACTACTCTGGGCTGTGAGACTATCACACCAGGCCAAGAGACCATGCTGGGCCTGGAGAATGCCACCCCAGGCCGAGAGACCACCACACCGGGCCGAGAGATTGCAATGCTGGGCCGAGAGATTGCCATGTGGAATCGAGTGACCACTGCAGCCGGCCGAGAGATCGCTATGCTGGGCCGAGAGACTACCACATTGAATCGAGAGATGGCTATGCCGTGCCGAGAGATTGCCACACCGCGCCTAGAGGCTGGCACACCAGATCGAGAGACGGCCACACCGGACCAAGAGGCTGCCATACCAGGACGAGAGATTGCCATGTCACGCCTAGAGGTCGCTACACCGGGCCGAGAGACTACCGCACCGAGCCGAGAGATCACCACACCAGGCCGAAAGATCGCTGCACAAGGCTGAGTGACCGTCACACCAGGCCTAGAGACCACCACACCAGGCCGAGAGACCACCACACCAGGCCGAGACATTGCCGCACCAGTCTACTTCTTTAAGGTACTCCTTCAAAACCTACTACTTTGCCCAAGTTTTTGGTGGACCACTATTGTGATTCGGTATCGTACTTTGTTCTATAATCCTCCTGGTTGAAGTATTTTGAGGATTTTGCGGCACCTTTAACATTTAAATTGTTATTTTGAGTTTTGCAACTGTCCTCATTGCTTGGCTTTGTAGGTTGGTGTCCTTTTGTCAATTTTTCTTTTGGGAAATGGGTCAGAAGTTACAACCAGTGGCTCAGAAATGGCCAAAGTTGTTTCATTTTGTGGTCTTCTTCACTGATCTTTGGATGCATTCCAGAACATGAAAGGAGGGGCTAATTGTTGCAATATTCTTTTCCATGATTGTGACATGGGATATAGCAATAGTCTGCATTTTTACATATTCCATCTGCTGGACTGCTGCTTACTCCATTTAGTAACATTACATTTGACTCTTGCTGTCCCTTCAATTAGCCAAGTAAATGAATGTTGCAAGAAGAACACTTCTCACCTAAACAGTCAAGGGATAGGAGCCAAGCTTCCTTGTTCTAATCCAAAGACTGAATTAATCTCTTTTTTGTACTACTTTCTGTTTCTACGGAGAAAATCTTTTCAATCCAGGTACTAGTCGTGCAAAATTTGTGTGTATTTATCTTGTAAAAACCAATGATGCCAATATTTGAATGTCACCTCTGAGTTCAGGTAGGTTGCATGCACTGGAATTCTTCTGACTAGGTGCTGATTTCATTGCTGCCTATGCATTCATAGAGTCATTGAGATGTACAACACGGAAACAGACCCTTCGGTCCAACTCATCCTTGCCGACCAGATATCCCAACCTAAGCTAGCCCCACCTGCCAGCATCCAGCCCAAATCCCTCCAAACCCTTCCTATTCATATACCCATCCAGATGCCTTATAAATGTTGCAATTGTACCAGCCTCCTTCATTTCCACTGGCAGCTCATTCCATACACGTACCACCCTCTGCATGAAAAAGTTGCCTCTTAGGTATCTTTGATATCTTTCCCCTCTCACCCTATATTTGTAAAAACCCTTTGGATTCTCCTTAATTCTATTTGCCAAAGCTATCTCATGACCCCTTTTTGCCCTCCTGATTTCCCTCTTAAGTATACTCCTACTTCCTTTATACTCTTCTAAGGATTCACTCGATCTATCCTGTCTATACCCGACATATGCTTCCTTCTTTTTCTTAACCAAACCCTCAATTTCCTGAGTCATCCAGCATTCCCTATACCTACTAGACTTCCCTTTCACCCTGACAGAAATATACTTTCTCTGGATTCGTGTTATCTCATTTCTAAAGGCTTCCCATTTTCCAGCCATCCCTTTACCTGTGAACATCTGCCTCCAATCAGCTTTCGAAAGTTCTTGCCTAATACCGTCAAAATTGGCCTTTCTCCAATTTAGAACTTCAACTTTTAGATCTGGTCTATCCTTTTCCATGACTATTTTAAAACGAATAGAATTATGGTCACTGGCCCCAAAGTGATCCCCCACTGACACCTCAGTCACCTGCCCTGCCTTATTTCCCAAGAGTAGGTCAAGTTTTGCACCTTCTCTAGTAGGTACACGCACATACTGAATCAGAAAATTGTCTCGTATGCATACGCTGAGGGTGGTACATGTATGGAATGAGCTGCCAGAGGAAGTGGTGGAGGCTGGCACAATTGCAACATTTAAGAGGCATTTGGATGGGTATATGAATAGGAAGGGTTTGGAGGGATATGGGCCGGGTGCTGGCAGGTGGGACTAGATTGGGTTGTGATATCTTGTCAGCATGGACGGTTTGGACCGAAGGGTGTGTTTCCATGCTGTACATCTCTATGACTCTATGACTCTATGTGCTCTAGTCCTGGACTCCTCCACCCCAGGGAAAAGATTTTGTCTATTTATCCTATCCATGCCCCTCATGATTTTATAAACCTCTATAAGGTCACCCCTCAGCCTCTGATGCTCCAGGGAAAACAGCCCCAGCCTGTTCAGCCTCTCCCTATAGCTCAAATCCTCCAACTCTGGCAACATCCTTGTAAATCGTTTCTGAACCCTTTCAAATTTCCTCACCATATTTATGACTTCCATGTCACCTGGTTCAGGTTGTCTTTCATTTAATCATGGAATGTGGATATTAGCATTTATTGTCCTCAAGAAAGTGGTGAGGAGCTGTCTTGAACCACAGCACTCCATTTGGTACACGTACCCCGACAAGGCTGTTAGGGAGGGACTTTTAGGATTTTGACCCAGTGACACTGAAGGAATGCCAATGTATTTTGAAGTCAGGGTGGTGAGTGGTTTAGAGGGAAACATGGAGGAGACAGTGTTCCCAAATACCTGCTGCCTTTGACCTTCTAAATGGTAATGGTCATGAGTTTGGAAGGTGCTGTCTAAGGAGCCTTGGTGAATTTCTGCAGAGCTTCATGTTGATACTATACACTTTCATTCCTGTGTGTATTGGTGGTGGAGGGAGTGAATCTTTATTACTGATGTAGTGCCAATCAACTGGGCTGCTCTCTCCTGGTTGGTTTCAAACTTCTTGAATATTGTTGGAGCTGCACTCATCCAGGCAAATGGAAAGTATTTCAATACATTCCTGATTTGTGCCTTGTAGATGATGGACAGGCTTTGGGGAGTCAGGAAATGAGTTACTCACTGCCTGCTGACCTGCTCTGACAGCCACAGTATTTTCATAGTTAATCCTGTTCAGTTTCTGGACAATGGTACCCACAGGATGTGAATAGATTAGATTAGACTTACAGTGTGGAAACAGGCCCTTCGGCCCAACAAGTCCACACCGACCCGCCGAAGCGCAACCCACCCATACCCCTACATTTACCCCTTACCTAACACTACGGGCAATTTAGCTTGGCCAATTCACCTGACCCGCACATCTTTGTGACTGTGGGAGGAAACCGGAGCACCCGGAGGAAACCCACGCAGACACGGGGAGAACGTGCAAACTCCACACAGTCAGTCGCCTGAGTCGGGAATTGAACCCGGGTCTACAGGCGCTGTGAGGCAGCAGTGCTAACCACTGTGCCACCGTACCGCCCACAATAGTGGGGGTTTTAGTGATGTTCATGCCATTGAATATCGAGGGGTAATGATTAAATTCTCTCTTGTTGAACATGGTCATTGCCTGGTACTTGTATGGTCCGAACGTTGCTTGCTACTTATTGACTTAAACCTGGATATTGTCCACATCTTGCTGCATTTGGGCATAGACCGATTCAATACTAACATTGCTAAACATTGTGCAATCATCACTGAACATCTTCACTTCTGACCTCACAACTGAGGGTTGATCATAAAGTTAGAAGCGGGGATGATCCTGTCTCCCCTCGATTGGCACGGAATTAAAACTCCAGTTTCCTTTTTATTTCGATTTCTGCTCATCAGATTCACGTTTGTTGGGTCCTTGAGTACAAAAGTATTGCATCTTAAGCAATTAGAGGTAATTAACATTTGTTTCATAATACTAACTCACATCAGGAGTAACCCGAAGACTAGTTTGGGTGAACTATACCAAGGATATGACGGCTGAACTGGCGTAGTCAATTGTGCTCATAGGTGTGAAATTTTGACATTTTTCTGCTGTCAACGCATTTGATGAGGCTAATCTAACAATTATTGTTGCTGCATGCACCTAATGTGTGAAGAAATTCAACACTTATAGACAGGATACAATGCCGTGGTTGAAAGAATAACCTAGCACAGCCCCAATCTGGTGAATTCCTATTATAGAAGGATTGCAGAAAGTCGCCCTTTAAAAATGGAAGGAGAGGGAGGGAGGGAGGGGAAGGGGTAAAATCTGTGCCATTGCCACAGTTTTTTTTTGTTTTTCTTTCCAGAGTGAACAGGTTGTCTGGTACTCCTGTGTTTTTTTTTCTTGTTTTCTTTTTTTTTAACTTTTATTTTCTTTTTTTCTTTTTTTCTATTTGAACCTCCACACTACCGCCTAACTGTTGGTAGTGCTTATTTTTTTTTGCCAGCACCCATGTTGTGTGTGTGCAGGTGTGAGACACAGTGAAAGACACAAGGTGCACGAATCTTTATTCAGTTTCCACCACCAGGAAGAAATGAAACACCCGAGTGGCCTGTGACAAGCAGTGCCCTTCACATCAAAGGGCAATGCTGTGTGATCAAACAGTGAGGGCAGGGACTAAATCAAAATAGATCACCACAGTTTTTAAATGTTCCAGCAATTCTATTCCATTTGTCTTAATTAATTGATTACTGTTGATATCGTTAGAGCAACAGAGGAATTGTTGATCTCAATTATGACAACTTTCAAATGCATTATAATAAGTCATTATAATCCTATGAGTTTATCCAGGGGACCAACTAAATAACAAACCTTGTAGCTATAATTTAGTAAAGAATGTTCTGGTTAATTAAGTCTCCAGCTTGGCTCTGCCAGAGTAGCTTGATGCCTGCGATTCTAATTGGCATTGTAAGGCAGATGTAGGCAATTATGTTTTACAGATATTGGACTGCAAAGAAAGGCTGGTGTGGGGAATAAAGATCAGTATGGTTCAACTGACCCCAGTGCCTGGGAAAGCAATGTGCCCACACAGATAGAGTGTGATTGTATTTTTCCCTCCCGTGGAATTGTGGGGAGGGGAACATCAGGTAGCATCTTGGTTCTGTTTTTAATTTCTTGTCTCGTTTCACAGTTGAATACCATTGTTCAAATGCAACCCGAATCCAGAGTTAGGGGCTAACCTATTACCAGACCAAAGCACTCTCCCCACCCCTACCCTCCTCTCATTTATCTCTCCACCCTGCAGGCACTCTGCCTCTATTCCTGATGAAGGGCTTTTGCCCAAAATCGTCGATTTTCCTGCTCCTCGGATGCTACCTGAACTGCTGTGCTTTTCCAGCACCACTCTAACCCACTCCTTGACAAGCCATATCATCCTATAAGGTGTAGCTACACTTTATGCAAGTCCACTTCAGGTGGCACAGCTCACCATCATTACACCACCTCCCCTCCGCCCCACTGCATCTATATGTTTTTCTGATGTTGATAACTTAACTCTCTGCAAAGTCTGAAACCAAAGCTATATAATCTACTGCCAACTGTCTTAAATTTCTTCCAATAATAAACTCGACCTCAATATGAGCAGTGGTCTTAATCACCATTGCCCCCTAGACCGCAAGTTCTGAATTCCCTCCCTGAACCTCTCTGCTGTTTAATTAATTTAAAGTATTTAAAGCTTATGTCAAAGGTTTTAGATCCCTTGTCTCACTTAGTTCAGGATGTGTCCAATAACACTTTTGTCAAATACCTTGGTCATCTTGCTGAGTCAAAGAAACTACTGAAGACCAACCTGTGGCTGGAAACAAAATTTCAACACACCTTTCACAGATTTTAAATACCTCAACCCTACAATGTATATGAACTGTGCCACAGGGGACGAGCTAGTTTATTAGGAAAAATGTTTAGTTTGTTTTATTAAAATAGATCTTGCATCCATGAGCATTTAAAAAAATGTTTTGCTGTTAGCTAACACCAGTGACAGTCTTAATTTGCAGCACTGGCTATATGCGACATGATTCATTCAATGATTTGGAGATGTCAGTGTTGGACTGGGGTGTACAATTTATTAAAAGCTGTAACATGAGCAAACCTATGTATATGAAAAGGTTTGTGAAAAATTAGGAATTGCATGCATTCCCAGAGTTCCAGAATATTCTTCATTGTGATACTGTGGCAATAGCGTATTGCAAAGTACTCATTACCTGCAAAACCTAAATGAACCTTGTACTAGTGGTCATCGTGAACTCTGTAGAAAGAACAATGGTAATAACCTGTAGCAAGAACACAAGATCCTGCATCCTGCGCTTTCAATCAAATGCTGCTTACCATTTATTCAGTGACATCTGGTTAATAGCAACCTGTTTCAACTAATTAAATTTTGTTTTTTTGTGGGAGGGTGTAACTCGTCTTTCAAAGTATAATTTTAAATTGCAGTATTTAGTTACCCTAAGTGTAGCACCGAATACAGGAAAACAGTTTATGGATTATAATTAGACAACATTCTTTCAATATCGATATTGAAGAAAAGATTCAGCTACCAGGAATGACAAATTTAAACTATGAAGATAAATTGGGGAAATTAGGGCTATTTTCCTTGGAGGAAAAGGAGGCAGGGAGGAGATTCAATTGAAGTATTTAAAATCATGAGAGGCCTGGTCAGAGTAGATAGGAAAAAAAAACCCACTCATTAGATCTGTGTCCTGTCATTCTCAGTCACTTAAAGTAATTGTTGAAGTGAGGGAAAGTAAACAGAGGGAAAAGTCCTTCACACAGCGAGTGGTTAAAGTCTGAAAGGCACTGTGTGAAAGTATGGTTGAAGCACTTGAAAAGGAAGGGCTTTTATCAGAAGAGGAAGGATGTGTGGGGTTATGGGGAGAATGCATTAAGTTGTGGCTGGAACTGGTGCAGACAGGATAGTCTGAATGACTTCCACCTGCACTGTAATGATTCTGTTATCTAGCAGTTTGGCTTAATTTCATTTTCTAAATTTAATCTCCACAGTCAAATGCTTTGGTGAAATAATAGGCAGCCTCTGCCCCAGCTGCACTATCAAAGTCCTTTTTCTCTCAGCACTCCACCTCCACTTCTCAGTGTTGCATTAATGCTGTCCCCTCCACACTTCATGTCAACTCTGTTGAAGAGTCATTTAGACTCGAAACGTTACCTTGCTTTCTGCCCATGGATGCTCCCTGTCCTGCTGTGATCTCCTGCACTTTTTTTTTCAGTTTCATAATCCAACAATGTTTTCAATGCTCATTGAATTGAAACACTAAACTCAAGGAGGTGAGATGTGAAGGACATTTGAACTTTGCCTGCTAGCATTAAATGACAACTGTTGAATTATTGTCTTAAAGTCATATCCCTTTTCCCTTTCCATTTACAGTATTGGAAAGCAGACTCACCATGGTACGAAGTGCTTTATTAATTCAATGTCACCTATAGCCCAAAGTTAAAGCTATCACCTTGAAGCTTCTTGTCTCTTTAAAAATGTGTTTCTTTTCTGTAAAGCGTCACTTATGTTCCATTACTAGTTAAAATATTTTTGAAAATACAATTATTTTACCAATACCCATGTGATAAATGATGCCTGCTTCACAATAACAAACTAGTTGAACTGCCCACTCTCCCTCAAGCTGCAGTTAGCAAACTTTAAGACCCACTTGTTAGTAACGCCGTGTGAATTAAACTTTAATTGTGAAGAGTTAATGGAATATTGGTTATTCTTTAACAATAAGGAGGATACAAGGGAGGGCAGATGGAGACTTGGTTCAATGTCTTGTTCAAAGGTTGGCACCGGTGACAGTGTAGCACTCCCTCTGGTCGTTGTAACATTCAATCTCAGGTTCAATCTCAAACTTACGGCCTGTTGACTTAAAAGTTAAAATGAAATCACAATACCAAGACTAGCTATTTTGTGTTTGGAAAAATCGAAAGAATCACATTCATGCTCAATATTATTTATTATTTAAGTCAAAGATAAATCTCAAGCTTGCAGAACAGATATTCACCCTGAGGAACTCCTGCAGAGCTGTGCTGGAGCTGAGATGACTGACCTCCAACAACCGCAGCCATTTCCCTTTGTGCCAGGTATGATTCCAAGAGCGTTGTCATTGATTCACATTTGCTCTAACTTTGATAGGGCCTCTTGATGCCGCATTCAGTCAAATGCAGCCTTGACATCAAGGGCAGCAATTCTCATCTCATCATCCAGAATTCAGCTTGAGGCAGGGGTACCGGGGTGGGGGAGGGGGGGCACTGTTTAGGACATCTGAGAAAAATAACAAGACGAGTGAATTGGCCAAAGACCAACTTGATATTGCCCGTGCAGAGTAAGGTGACAAGAAAAATACAGGAAATTTGCACTTCACTGTCAAAGCAGATGTCTAGGGGGTCATGATGCTGTAAGAAGAGCTATCTTGGCTGCACATGAGTTAATGCCAGAGACAAATTGGAAACGGTTCTGGAATCTGAGGAAACAGCCAGGGCAAAGCTAGGTGAGTTTGAAAGAATTAAGTAAAGTAATTTTGCCAAGTGAATGCAAACATGATGTTTGAAAGCATCTATAATAATGTCCTTAGAGGAATCTAAAAGCTCACTTCCTTCCATAATATGAACTAATGTTGAGCACCAAAGGGTTACAATTGTGACAAAGGGTTACAATTGCTAAACAGGCAGCAATAATGGCTGAAAACAAAACCTTTTGTCCATTCCCTTCATAAATTCAAAAGGGAAAACGTTAGAGAGTGTCCCGGGTAAAGAATTGATCATCTTCTCGCATCAGAAAGGTAAGTACTGAGGGGAAAATCAAAAGCTGCTTTTTATTAAAACGAAGTGAGACACAGTCATTTGGAATGCTGGAAAACTATTGGAGTTTTCTGGAGTTCATATGAATGAATCCAAGAATATAAAGACTATGAAAACACAAGGTTCTTTAGGGACCTGACAGGGTAGATGTGAAAAGGTTGCTTCCCTTTGTGCAAGAGTCTAGGACCAGAGGGCATAATATAATAATACAAGGTCATACATTTAAGACAGAGATGAGGAAAAATTTCTTCCCTCAGAGGATATTGAGTCTGTGAAAATCTTTACCACAAAGGGCTGTTGAGGTTGGGTCATTGAGTGTATTCAAGGCTGAGATAGATAGATTTTTAATCAGTAAGGGAATCAAGAGTTATGGGAAAAGGCAGGAAAGTGGAGTTGAGGATTATCAGTTCAGCCATGAATTCATTGAATGATGGAGTTTCCTCAATGGACTGAAAGGGCTATTCTGTTCTTTTATGTCTTGGAAAATAAAACTCCAAATAAAAATGCCATGGGTCAAATTGGAGCTCTAATTATAACTAAGAATCAGGAATTAAGCACTACTGTGTGTGCAGAAAACATACATAGAGTAGATGAAAGATATAAAGAGTTTTTGTTAAAAGGAAAGATAGCCCCTTTTTCTTCAAATGATGCAGCTAAGCCCTTAACCATGTTAAAGAATACAGTGTCTCCTCAAACTCATTTGCTGGAGAAGTTTCCCCTCCAGGGAGTTCAAGGAAAGCCAAAGTATTGATAAATAGAATGGGTGGACAGTATATCCCAGCTCCATTGTACCAAGTCCATTGGAGTGTGACTTCTTGCCTGGAATAGTGATAGAGTGATTAAAAAATTATATGTGGACAAAACTGATTTACTCCTAGACTTAGCAGAAGTCAACTTGCTAACATACTTGCTAGTTCACTCTGTTTTTAATTAGTTTGGATTACCAAGTGAGATATAATCTGAATAGGGTTCTAATTTCAAAACTAAAATTTTCTCAGAATTCCTTAGCAGTTTGGATATAAAGCAATTGATATCAACAAAATATCATCCACAAATAGCTTTGGAGGCCATACCAATAGGCTCTCAAAACTATCGTTAAGACAAGTTGTCACAAATACTCACAGGATTAAAACAAAAAATTAGACTTGCTGTTATTTGCTACCAGACTTTACCCAAATGAGCCTACATAAGTCCATAAGACCATAAAACATAGGAGTGGAAGTAAGGCCATTCGGCCCATCGAGTCCACTCCGCCATTCAATCATGGCTGATGGGCATTTCAACTCCACTTACCCACATTTTCCCTGTAGCCCTTAATTCCTTGTGACGTCAAGAATTTATCAATCTCTGCCTTGAAGACATTTAGTGTCCCAGCCTCCACTGCACTCTGTGGCAATGACTTCCACAGGCCCACCACTCTCTGGCTGAAGAAATGTCTCCGCATTTCTGTTCTGAATTGACCCCCTCTAATGCTAAGGCTGTGTCCACGGGTTCTAGTCTTCTCGCCTAACGGAAACAATTTCCCTGAAGGGCTTATGCCCGAAACGTCAAATTTCCTATTCCTTGGATGCTGCCTAACCTGCTGTGCTTTAACCAGCAACACATTTTCAGCATTTATCTCAAGAGGGTTGGAATATAAAAGCATCGTTGTGCTACTGAGACTTTATAAAGCTCTGGTTAGGCTCCATTTGGAGTACTGTGTCCAGTTTTGGTCCCCACCCTGAAGGGCTTATGTCCGAAACGTCGAATTTCCTATTCCTTGGATGCTGCCTAACCTGCTGTGCTTTAACCAGCAACACATTTTCAACTGTGATCTCCAGCATCTGCAGACCTCATTTTTTACCTCTTGAGATAAATGACAACATTGCATTCGCTTTCTTAATCACGGACTCAACCTGCATGTTTACCTTTAGAGAATCCTTGACTAACACTCCCAGATCCCTTTATACTTTGGCTTTACGAATTTTCTCACCGTTTAGAAAGTAGTCTATGCTTTTATACAGTGTTAGTCTATTTGAATTGCATTATGACCATGAGTTTAGAGGTCCATTAAATTTGATTACTGAAACATTCTTAAGACAAAAAGACAAGTCCTCAATGTTAGATTATGTGTTCATGTTTGTAGAAAGACCCAGAAGCATATAAATTGGCACAAGATCATTTAATGTGATAAAAGGAAGGAATGGGCAGACAACATCCTACAGCAACAATGCTTAGATCTGGAGATAAAGTGTTGATGTAGTTTCCTTTTACAAACGAACCTCTAAAAACAAGTTTCAGTGTCCATACAAGGCAATTAGGAGGGTTAGTAAAGTGGTGGATACTTCTGATTGCAAGAAAAAGGATCAGTTATGTCACATAAACACGTCGAACAGTATCTTTGGTTGGACAGAGCGAAGTAGGAGGTGGACGGTCAGATGGTAAGATTTGTGGAGAATGACAGAGACAGTAAGAATGAGGTTGAAAGAGAGATAAACAGTTTAGACTAGATTCCCTACAGTATGAAAACAGGCCTGTTGGCCCAACAAGTTCACACCAACCCTCTGAAGGAAACCCATGCAGACGCAGAGAGAATGTGCAAACTCTAACAGACATTCACCCAAGGTGGGGATTGAACCTGGGTCCCTGGTGATGTGAGGCAGCAGTGCTAACCACTGAGCCACCGTGGCATCCTCCTCAAAGCTAGCTTCCAATCAGCACAAAAATACTGGGACAACTGGTCACTGTGTTCTCATATTGCAAGAAATGACAATGGGATGATCTTGTAGATTATTGAAGAAGTATACCATAATCTGAAGAGATATACCTGGGTGTACTACGTTAGCTAGGCGTAGTAGATATAAGGAGAAAGTGAGGTCTGCAGATGCTGGAGATCAGAGCTGAAAATGTGTTGCTGGAAAAGCGAAACAGGTCAGGCAGCATCCAAGGAGCAGGAGAATCGATGTTTCGGGCATGAGCCCTTCTGTAGGAATCCTTCTTCAGCGATAGTATATGTAAGACAATCAGTATTAATAAAATTCCAAAAATCTAAAATAAAGGAAATTTGGCAAATTGGATCCACAACTGGCTGAGTGGCAGGAAGACAGGGTGGTAGTTGAGGGGTGTTTTCTGGCTGGATGTCTGTGTCCATAGGGGTCAGTTTTGTGGCACTTGCTGTTTATGGTTTGTACAAATGATTTATACTTCAATGTAGAATGGTTAACCAGTAAGTTCATAGATAATACAAAAATTGGCGATGTGGTAAATAGTGATGAGAATTAGGCTGCAAGAGGATATAGATAGGCTGGTCAGAGGTAAATAGAATTCAATCGAGATAAATATGAGGTTCAAAGTTTGGGAGAAGATTTGTAGCTCGGGTGCTCGTTGTTGTGGTTCTGTTTGCCGAGCTGGGAGTTTTTGTTGCAAACGTTTTGTCCCCTTTCTAGGTGACATCCTCAGTGCTTGGGAGCCTCCTGTGAAGCACTTCTGTGATGTTTCCTCTGGCATTTATAGTGATTTGTCTCTGCCGCTTCCGGTTGTCAGTTCCAGATGTCCGCTGCAGTGGCCGGCATATTGGGTCCAGGTACGTGATGAGCTTTAGGACCCTGAGAAGCACAAGGGTTCCTTGGTGTGCATGGACATCAGTCCCCTAAGGTGTGAGGGCAGGTGGATAAATAGCTTAAGAAGGTCTATGCAATAATACTTGCCTTTATTAGTCATAGTAGCATAGAGTTTAGAATCCCTACAGTGTGGAAACAGGCCATTCGGCCCAAACCGACCCACACCTAGATCCACTCCCCAGCCCTATACTCTACCCTAGACATCCCTGAACACTATGGACAACTTAGCATAGGCAATTCACCCTAACCTGCACATTTTGGATTGTGTGAGGAATTCCATGCAGATATGGGGAGAACATGCAAACTCCACACAGACAGTTGCCTGAGGCTGGAATTGAACCCAGGATCCTGGCACTGTGAGGCAGCAGTGCTACCACCGAGCCACCATGCCACCTACCAGGGGTCTGTATAACATGTTTGTTAGAGTAAAAAGTGAGGTCTGCAGTTGCTGGAGATCAGAGCTGAAAATGTGTTGCTGGTTAAAGCAGGCCAGGCAGGTTCCATAGAACAGGAAATTCGACGTTTCGGGCATGAGCCCTTCATCAGGAATGAGGAAAGTGTGTCCAGCAGGCTAAGATAAAAGGTAGGGAGGAGGGACTTGGGGGAGGGGCGTTGGAGATGTGATAGGTGGAAGGAGGTCAAGGTGAGGGTGATAGGGCGGAGTGGGGTGGGGGCGGAGAGGTCAGGAAGAAGATTGTAGGTTAGGAGGGCGGTGCTGAGTTCAAGGGAATCGACTGAGACAAGGTGGGGGGAGGGGAAATGAGGAAACTGGAGAAATCTGAGTTCGTCCCTTGTGGTTGGAGGGTTCCCAGGCGGAAGATGAGGCACTCTTCCTCCAACCGTCGTGTTGTTATGTTCTGGCGATGGAAGAGTCCAAGGCCCTGCATGTCCTTGGTGGAGTGGGAGGGGGGAGTTAAAGTGTTGAACCACAGGGTGGTTGGGTTGGTTGGTCCGGGCGTCCCAGAGGTGTTCCCTGAAGCGTTCCGCAAGTAGGTGGCCCGTCTCCCCAATATAGAGGAGGCCACATCGGGTGCAGCGGATGCAATAGATGATGTGTGTGGAGGTGCAGGTGAATTTGTGGTGGATATGGAAGGATCCCTTGGGGCCTTGGAGAGAGGTAAGGGAGGAGGTGTGGGCGCAAGTTTTACATTTCCTGCGGTTGCAGGGGAAGGTGCCGGGAGTGGAGGTTGGGTTGGTGGGGGGTGTGGACCTGACGAGGGCGTCACGGAGGGAGTGGTCTTTTCGGAATGCTGATAGGGGAGGGGAGGGAAATATATCCCTGGTGGTGGGGTCCGTTTGGAGGTGGCGGAAATGACGGCGGATGATACGCTGTATACGGAGGTTGGTGAGGTGGTAGGTGAGAACCAGTGGGGTTCTGTCCTGGTGGCGGTTGGAGGGGCGGGGCTCAAGGGCGGAGGAGCGGGAAGTGGAAGAGATGTGGTGGAGGGCATCATTGATCACGTCTGGGGGGAATACATCGTCGATCACGTCTGGGGGGAAATGCATCGTCGATTATGTCTGGGGGGAAATGCATCGTCGATCATCGTCTGACCGTCTCAGACTCCTCCCTCCCCTTCTGAGACCTTTCCATTTCTATCTCGGGCGACCGAATCAACACAGACATCTACTATAAACCGACTGACTCCCACAGCTACCTGGACTACACCTCCTCCCACCCTGCCCCCTGTAAAAACGCCATCCCATATTCCCAATTCCTTCGTCTCCGCCGCATCTGCTCCTAGGAGGACCAGTTCCAATACCGTACAGCCCAGATGGCCTCCTTCTTCAAAGACCGCAGATTCCCCCAGACGTGATTGACGATGCCCTCCACCGCATCTCCTCCACTTCCCATTCCTTGGATGCTGCCTGACCTGCTGCGCTTTAACCAGCAACACATTTTCAGCTAACATGTTTGCTAGGCCACCGCTTGAGTATTCCGTGCAATTCTGGAATTCATACTATAGGAGGGATATGATTACTCAGGAGAAGGTGCAAAGGAGATTTCCCAGGATCTTGCCTGGACTGGAGAGTTTCAGTTATGGTATTGTTTTCCTTAAGCCTACAGCCTGGAGGACTTAACATTGAGTTCTCCAATTTCAAATAACCTCCTTTCCCATCACCCAACTCCCTTCCCAACGCCTCCCCCTCCCTTCCATTCCTTGTACCGGCCCTTTCTTTCAGCTACCAACTGGATTCATGCCTCCCATCGACGAACCAGGCCGTAGCCGCTACCTGTGTTAACCTATCCCCCACCTCACCACCCCGCCCCTCTCCCTGCCCAAAACACTTCCCCACCCCCATCCCATTTATCTGCAGCTCCCCTTCCACCCACTCCCTGTCCTGAAGAAAGGTTACCCTCGAAATGTTGACTTCTCCACCTCCTGATGCTGCCTGGCCTGCTGTGTTCTTCCAGCCTCCTGCTTGTCTACCTTGTTTTCCTAAGAGCAGAGGACACTGAGGGGGGACATAATTGAGACGTATAAAATGATGGGGGGCATAGATTGGGCAGACAGGAAGAAACCTTTGCTCTTGATGAAGGGATCAATGACTAGGAGGCAGAGTTTTAAGGAAAGGGGCAGAAGGTTGAGAAGACATGGGGAAGATATTTTTCATACGGAGGGTGGAAGGAATCAGTCACCATTTAACGGTGGGAGAAGTAGAAATCCTCATAACATTGAAAAAGCGTTTAGATGTGCTGATGATGCCAAGACATGCAAGATTATTGGCCAAGTTTGGAAAATGGGATTAGAACAGTCAGGTGGTTGTTTTTGACCAGCGCGGACATGATGGGCTGAAGGGCCTTTTTCTGTGCTGTGGATCTCTCTGACTCTAAAACAGCATTGTTATCAGAGAAAGTGGAAACAAAAATTTAGTAGATAGTGGAAAATCATTGACTGAACCCAGTCAAATCAGCTGGAGTTCACTGTAGAGTTAATTCCTAAAGCATCATAAAAGCAAAATACTGCGCATGCTGAAAATCTGAAACAAGCACAGAAAATGTTGGAGAAATTCAGCAGGTCTGGTAGCGTCTGACAGACTTCCACTTCTGTCAAAAGTATCAAAAATAAAATTTTTCATCATCTGAAGAAGGGTGATACTAGACTTGAAACATGACCTCTGTGTCTCTGTCCAGGAGTGCTGCCAGATCTGCTGAGATTTTCCAGCATTCTCTGCGTTTCAGTTCCTAAACCAGATGTGCAATAAATGCTGGCCGAGTCAGTGACTCCAACGTCCTATTAATGAATGAAAAAAGTCTCTCTTTTCAGCAATATTCAGTAATGTTCCTTAGTTTAATATAACATTGTATATTTTGATTCAAACACAGTTGGCTAATCAGCGTGTTTCTCCAGTGCTGTCATGAAGCCTATACTAAAGATTAATACCACAGAGTGGCGCTGTTGAGCAACAGTTGATTCAGTTTGTGATTTATTTGCAATTATGGAGATTAAATATTAGGATTAGAATTGGACAGAGTGGACAATCATACACAGAAAATACATGCTTGTTTGAAAGGATGAGTTTTGTGTACTATAAGGGAATAGACTGGATGGAATTAGTTTTGGCTCAGTGAATATATTATAGTATATTAAAACATTGTGATGGTGGTGTAGTGGTGAGTATAGCTGCCTTCCAAGCAGTTGACCCAGGTTTGATTCCTGGCCGTCGCATGTTTATACACTGAATGCACTGAAGGAAAACTCTGTCATGGACTAATCACGTGGAACAGGAATTCTCCAAGTTTATTTCCTGTCCAGATGGAGCTTGATTGAATATTAATGAAGAGAGTGTGAAGGTCCATTGGCCTGAGTCACACAAAGGTTAGGGAACCGAAAGCATTGATCATGTTTCCTGTTTTGTTTATAACCCAGTGGTACATCATGGTGGAATCTGTGAACAGTATGGATGAAATGAGGGCTCTGCAAATAAGTAATGATTTTCATTAGATACCCAGGTGAGCAGGAAGAGAGTACTGAATGATTTTACAAAGGAAGCTATGTGGGATCTCATCATTTAAATCTAATCTGAAGTCGTCTCTCAGGTGCTGATTTGATCTCCTGCCCATTTCCAACAGTTTCCATTTCAAAGGATTACCTATGTCACAGAAATTGACATTCTGCCCATTTAATGGATCCATGCTAGTGTTTGTGCTGCACACAAATTCTTCCCCATCAAGAATCATGATTCAATTTTGTCAGTACATCCTTTTAATAAGCATCCTATCCTTCCCTAGGATGGAAATGTGAAATACTAAGGTGACCATAGGTTTAAGGTGAGAGGGGGAAAGTTTAAGGGAGATGTGTGAGGAAAGTTTTTTACACAGAGGGTGGTGGGTGCCTGGAAAGCACTGCTGGGGAGGTGGTAGAAGCACATACGTTACCCGGGTTTAAGAGGCATTTAGACAGACACATGAACAGGCAGGGAATAGAGGAATATGAACTGTGTAAAGGCAGATGGGATTAGCTTAGAATGGTAGAAATATAGAATCCCTACAGCATGGGAATAGGCCCTTCAGCCCAAGCTGATCTCCAAAGAGGAACACACCCATTTTCCCTGACTAATGCACCTAACCTACACATCCTTGAACACTATGGGCAACTTAGCAAGGCAATTCACCTAACCTGCATATCTTTGGATTGTGGGAGGAAACCCACGCAGACACCAGGGAAATGTGCAAACTCCACAAAGACAGTTGCCCGAGGCTAGAATCGAACTGGGGTCCCTGGCGCTGTGAGGCAGCAGTGCTAACCACTGAGCCACCTTGCCATGGTTAGCATTGATCTGGTAGGCCGAAGGGCCTGTTCCTGTGCTGGAGTGTACAATGTTCTATATCCTATCTCAAAATCACAAATTTGTTAGCTCAAATCTCCTTGGGTAGGCAGATCTGAGGGAATGGCTGCTGTCATTAAACTGAGACACTGATTCCCCCTACAGTGGATGCAAAAGACCTTATGCCAATGTTATAAAAAAAACTGAGCAAATCTCCCTGCCCGATACTTGTTCCTCAATCAAGGTCATCAAAACAGATAACCCCATCACAGTCTCATTGTTGGATCTCACTGTATGGGAATTAATTGCCATGTTTTCCAAGTTAGAACAGTGACTGTATTTGAAAAGTACTTCATTAGTTAGGAAGTGGTTTGGGATGCATGTGTGTGTGCATCTGTGTGTGTTTGCACGTGCATGTGTGACTTATATATACATTTGTGTATGTATGTGGGCATGCAGATTTTAGTTTTTTGGGCAGGGTTGTATGTCAGTCTACATGAACATCAACGAGCCACTAAACGACATGAACCAGTCTCACAAGTATCCTTACTTATGGATGAGGAAGGACACACTTCGACGGGGACAACACATCTGTCCTAGCTCAAGCTAAACAGAAACATGCATGAGATTTCCTAGAAGCATAACATTCTAACCGGAACTCTATCAACAAACACATTGACTTGGATCCCATTTACCACCCCCTGAGAAAAAGAACAGGAAATGATGTCATCATAGAAAATGACATCACCAACCCGAGGAATCTCAATCTTATAAATAGAAAGTGGGCTACACCACCAGTGCTTCATTCGGAGACTCACTGAAGACGTTACCTAGTATAGTGATGAAACGTCTGAAAATGAACCTTCCAGCTCCACAAGCAAACCTACATCTAGAACCTCAACCTGAGTTACAAATCTTCTCAAAACTCGCAGACAGTGTATCCATTACTGCTCAGTTTTGCTATCCCACAATAATACTCACAGGTCTTTTACATGCTGAAATTAGCTACTGGAAGGACAACTTAGTTATATTCATGTGGACTTGTTCTGTTCTGACAGCACAATTTACACCAATGCAGAGTTCTCTGAACATTTAAATTATGTTTGGCTTCTAATTTTGGAAAATAAGTCTTTACATGTTTGAGTAGGTTGAACAAGGATCATAGAATCAAATGTAAGTAAAGAAACAAACCCAGTCATACCCTCATTACATAAGATCATGCTACAGCCACAACGTCAATCCAGACCCGGTTTTTATTCAGCTCTTTCATTGGTGGGATCAGCCATGAACGTGTGAGTCACATCAAACATTATGGCCATTCTGAGACCATATTGCTGCCTCTTAGTCATGCATTTTAAATATTTATTCAGCAACTTTCCTTAACCATGAGTCTCTGAGGAAAGTTACTACAATATAAACTGTATATTTTTTATTATTCATACGTGGGATGTGAGTATCACAGGCAAGGCCAGCATTTGTTGCCCATTGCCAGATGTTTGACACAAATGACCGACCACAACATCTTCCTTTGTGAGTCATACCTAGCACAAAGGAAGATAGTTGCAGTTGTCCGTCCTGTGGGTTTTGGGGCGAAACTGTGCCTCAGTGGTTAGCACTGCTGCCTCACAGCACCACAGACCAGGGTTTGATTCCTACTTCCAGCAACTGTCTGTGTGGAGTTTGCACATTCTCTCTGTGTCTGCGTGGATTTCCTCCAGATGCTCTGGTTTCCTCCCACAGTCCAAAGATATGCCAGTTAGGTGGATTGGCTATGCTAAATTCCCCATAGTGTTCAGGGCTGTGTAAGTTAGGTGGATGAGCCAGGGTTACAGGGATAAGGTGGGGGAGGGTGTTGGGATGCTCTTTGAAGGGTTGGGCCAAATGGTCTGCTCCAATACTATAGGGGTTCTATGGATTGTATGAACTACAACAAATGGACTGCAGAGGTTCAAGAAAACACTCACTACCATTGTCTCAATCATGATTAGAGATGGCCAATCAAGGATGGACAATAAATGCTGGTCCAGCAAAGCCTACATCTTCTGAATTGATAAGTTTGGCACACTGGAATGGAACTGGCATGACTGATGCACAAGATATTGGACGTGATGTTCCTGGAGATGCCCAGGACATAACAGCTCTCACAAACCTGAAGTTTGGCGAATTCACAGAGGTACAGGTGTCCAGATTATTCTCGGAGTCTCCTGAGAGCCCATCCCTACAGGGACCTAGAAATGTCAAAAAGAAAATGCATAGAAAGGAAGTGATCCTTTCCACTGCATAACCTTTGGTTTGTTTTCAATATTTATTACGTGGTAACTGCAACCATTTTCGTGAAAGGAGGCAAATAAAAGCAAATCTTTCATTTATTTGGCTTGAATGCAATTGGATTGGTTTCAGTATTGAAAATATTAATGGTCCTATGCAAATGCACATTGCTTGATTTTATATGTTGCTTCAGTGGAAATGATCACTTTGGATAAACAGACAGGAAGCATGTAAAACACAATGAGAGCACACGTGAGTTTTCACATGTTGATTGTTTGCAGAGACAGCTTTCTCTTGATAGGGAGTCAGGGTGGCACAGTGGCTCAGTGGTTAGCACTGCTGCCTCACAGCACCAGGCACTCGGGTTTCATTCCAGCCTCAGGCGACTGTCTGTGTACAGTTTGCACATTCTCCCCGTGTCTGCGTGGGTTTCCTCAGGGTGCTCTGGTTTCCTCCCACAGTCCATAAAGATGTGCAGGTTAGGTGAATTGGCCATAGTGTTCAGGGATGTGTAAGCTAGGTACATTAGTCAGTGGTAAATTATAGGGTAGGGGAATGGGTCTGGGTGGGTTACTCTTCAGAGGGTCAGTATGGACTTGTTGGGACAAAGGGCCTGTTTCCACACTGTAGGGATTCTAGTCCTAATTCCCTATAAAAACTCACTCTGGGTGTTGTAGTTTCTTCAATTGCATAAATAATAATAAAAGATAGGGCACCTTCACAATGCTGTGTATGGTAATACCTAGAAGTAGAAAGTTGGTTACTGGGATTAGTAGAGACTGGTTAAATAAAAAAAGTTGAAAATTGCACCACACCAGGTTATAGTCCAATAGGTTTTTTTTAGATTAGATTAGATTACTTACAGTGTGGAAACAGGCCCTTTGGCCCAACAAGTCCACACCGACCTGCCGAAGCGCAACCCACCCATACATTTACCCCCTACTTAACACTACGGGCAATTTAGCATGGTCAATTCACCTGACCCGCACATCTTTGGACTGTGGGAGGAAACCGGAGCACTCAGAGGAAACCCACACAGACACGGGGAGAACGTGCAAACTCCACACAGTCAGTCGCCTGAGTCGGGAATTGAATCCGGGTCTCAGGTGCTGTGAGGCAGCAGTGCTAACCACTGTGCCACCGTGCCATCCACGGAAGCACTAGCTTTTGGAGCGCTGCTCCTTCATCAGTAGCTGTGAAGGTGTGATTTTTAACTTTGTCCACACCAGTCCAACACTAGCTCCTCCATATCATAAATATAAACAGAAAATGCTGGAGAAATACAGCAGGTCTGATAGCAGCTGTGGAAAGAGAAAGAGTTAACAGAGTTTTGATTCTTCATCAGAACTGAAAGCATCTGAGAATTGGTGATAATTCTGCTGATGACAGAGTTGGGGGGAGGGATGTTGAACTAAGGACAAATGAGGTGAATAGATGGAGACAGTGCCCAGAGAGGGGAAGAGAAAATAGGGAAGCAGTCAAAGGGATTGCTGATCATAAACCGCAGGAGGAGAGAATGCTGAGCTGGTGCCAAAGGGAGGTTTGAATAGCTGAAAATGGGCTGGCTGTGCTGGGAGCAATCCACACAGTGCAGGCCCTGTCTCTTCAACAATCCTCAGTGATCAGTTAAATGCAGGTGAGAGACTAGGTGGAGGTGTTCAGGTGGAGGGAGAGTGTTGGAGGCAGTTGAAGGAATCTATGGGATAGGGAGAGGAAATGAGCACAGAGTTAAATGATTAAATCCAGGTTAGTTACTGGTAGATCTCCCCAAGGCCAAGGGGCTGTTAATGCTGATAGCATTCTAGTTTCAACTAGTATTTGGAAGTTATCGTCACTGATAGCTGTCTGGTAGACCATCATTACTGGCTCAGACTGGTAGTTTCTGGTAGATCTTCCTGCTCATGCTGAGTGTCAATACCTTTAAATTTTGGACATGATTGTTACTGCATTATACAGACTTTAAACATGTGTGCTTTTCAATGTTAATGGAGATTTTAAACAGTATTGATGGTGAACTCAGTGAAAATTGAGGGATATTAGCCTTGAGATAATTGAACTTAAGAGATCATGACAAGACAATGGCTCGACTTTAAACTTTAATGATTTTTTATGAAAAAAAGACACTCCCAACTGTGAAATTACGTTTATGTACAGGAGTTAATGAACATACAATTGAAACAATTATTAACAATGGAATTGCAATATGTATTTACAAATTGTAACATAACATAGCCCGCTGCACAAAGGAATTCATACAGAAATAATGGGGAAACTTTTATCTGACATATAACCACAAAATACTGAGGGAGTGTTGATGTGGTAATAGAAATATGTTCCTTACTTTTATTGACTGGACCATAAATGTTTGAAAATCACCCAGTTATCACAAAGAAACACTAGTTGACTGTTGCATGATTGAAATATTATATAGGAGTCACTTCTGTTTCTCCCTTTGACACCACACACTCCCTAACACCACCGCAACTTCACTGAAATGTGCAAAGTATTCATCTCTGGGACCCAGTTCAAAATCTTTGCTTTAAAAATTGAACAGTTTGGGTTACATTAAAAAAATAACTTGTTGAACTTCATAAATTTCCCCCATTCTGCATTTTAGAAAATCACAGAGCAGTGTCTTCAAGTTCACTGCTTCCAGGTTTTTTTGAATCCTGTTGAATGTTTCAGGCTGTGGGCGGTATTTGCGTTCCTAGAGTGAAATTTGAGAGTGGGGGTAGATTAGGTTAGATTAGATTAGATTAGATTAGATTAGATTAGATTACTTACAGTGTGGAAACAGGCCCTACGGCCCAACAAGTCCACACCGACCCGCCAAAGCGCAACCCACCCATACCCCTACATTTACCCCTTACCTAACACTACGGGCAATTTAGCATGGCCAATTCACCTGACCCGCACATCTTTGGACTGTGGGAGGAAACCGGAGCACCCGGAGGAAACCCACGCAGACATGGCAGTTCTTCACTAAATAACAAATGCTTGGCTGAAATATGCCAAAGCAAGTAGTTGCAAATATCTATGGACATGTGGCATACCATGATGATCAAAAGTGATAACTAACCACCCTGAGTGGACATCATACTTGAATAAAGGGACAGTGGCAACACCAATGACTGAGATTGGCTTCAGGAGGACACAACCATTTGGAACATTAGGCTGGATGCTGTGAACAGTGGGAACAGCTCCGTGGTGCAGGCTTCTGTGCTCTATGGTCTCTTCCCCGGGACACACATCGAGACAGACATCAACTCCATCTCTAACTGGGTGGAAGGCGCTCTTTGGTCTGCCTGAAACTTGTTGGTTTTCCTGAACAAAGAGTTGACCCTGACTGAGTGTTGCAGACTGGCACATTCCAAGGTCCAGGACCACATTCTGAGGGATGCACTAACGTTTGGGGCAGCTGCCGCCAAGGCGCAGTGGGGAAAGACCACTGTCTGAGGGCTTCCTGCTGAAGGTAAATAGGGGTCTATTCAGCTATTGGACATTCCCAGTGCCTCAAATGTATGTAAATATAACCCTGGACAAGGAAGAAATGCCTTGGGCTTGTTGAAGGCTAGAGTCAAACTCCAATGTTTGTTTGTTCCTTAATATGCTATTGTACAGAACTAAGCTGTTTTCGTGACCATGTATGTATACATGATGTTTTTATAAATAAAGTATATTTTTGAAATAAAATCAAGTTCTGAGGAGTGGGAATCTCATGCAGATTGCTACTGTGCTCCTTTCTTTAATAACAAACAACTTTGTAATGCTAGGAGGAGATTCCAGTCAGATAGGCCTCCTTCAGAAATGAAGAGTTGTACTTCCATTCTGACATATACCTTGTGGTGCAGAACAGTCAGAGGAAAGGTGAACAACACCTCCCCCTTCTCTCCCCCCCCCCCCCCCTCCCCCCTCCCCCCCCTCCCCCCCCCCACACTTCTTTTTACAACAGCCAGTTACCTCATCTGAAGTTTAAAGGTCCACCTTCACAGACAGCCACTTTGTCAGCTGCAGTCAAAATGTAAGTGTGAGGTCAGTATACTGGGATGGGTAGGGTGCCAGGTGGGTAGGAGGTAGTGTGCCAGGTCAGTAGATTGCTCAGGTGGCTAGGGGTGGTGATGCAGTGATTGTGGTGATTCATCTAAGTTAAGTGGGTAAGGGAGGAATCAAAGTCAAGGGAGTTCAGAGGGTGGGGTTAGGGTGTTGGGTGCCAGTGGGGAAGGGGGGCTGTCAGGTTCGGCAGAGGTACAGGGAGCTGCTGGACTGGTGGGGGAAGAGGATTGGTTCAGGTCCAGATCAGGGGGAAAGGAGGTGGAGTCTGAAGTGGGCGGGGGTGCTTGATTAGGTCTGGCAATGGGTAAGGGTATCAGGTCTGGAGGGAGGTGGGAGATGGGATCCAGTGGTACGAGGGATGTTTGACCCAGATTATGGGCAAGGACTTGTTGGGTCCCATGGAAGGGGGGGTTGAGAGAGAGGTATATTTGTCAAACTTGATGATAGAAGGGATTTGGAGGTGGGAGTGGTGGGGGGTAGATTGTCAGATCCCAGAGGGAATGCAAGTGACGGGTCAGAGTCTAGTGGGGTATAGGATCTGGGGACAGCGTTGTTGGGGGTTTGGTGAGTTGAACAGTTTCTCAAGAGGTATCAATGGCCTAAATTTTCCTGAGTAGCTACTTACTTCAGTTCATTGAAACCCTCCAAATTCTCTACATTGAGACCCAGTGCATGAGCTGGTTACTGGGAGAGTTTTAACAGTTAATTTCTATCTGAAGTCTAGTTTCTCCTTAGTTTTGCAATAAATCTTGTTTAAAATGCTCTAAGTTCAGAGGAGTGAAGTTTTATTCCAGCCTTTAAACCAGGGAATACAACCTCTTTGAAAGAGGTTCCAGCTCATTACCAGGATTGCTGGTTAAAACTGGTTTGCAGAAGCTTGAGTTCAATTGTTTTTTTTTGAGACAGCGTAAAAGTAGATCTTAAGGGTCTTGTTGTACAGAGGTAGTGTTTCTAACTCTAGGCCAGAAAACTAATGTTTAAACCTCACTTGCCCCAAAGGTGAGTCAAAGTATGTCTGAGCAAGTTACTGAAAAATCATTTAAACAGAGTTCCTTCCTCAGAGCTGTCTTGTTTCCACTGAGATCTACTCTTAGTAGAGAGTTTGGGAGTTTGGTGAGTGAGGGGGTTTGGTGGACGGTTCCCTTTTCTTTACTCTCTACCTTTTCCAGCCTCAACGAATTGGTTCTTACTATGATGTAGGGGATGAAGTTAATTGGTGAGTAAATGTGAAGTTATTCTACTTATTCTAATTTTAATGATTAGCTTTTTATGAAAAGTTACAGGATGGCAGGACAACTCAACCACCTGGAATGTAAAATTGTGGTTTGTAGGAAGTGATGGGAACACTCCGTTTTGAGGTCAAGAGTGTGGTGCTGGAAAAGTACGACACGTCAGGCAGCATCAAGGGGCAGCAGAATTAATGTTTTGGGCATAAGCCCTTCATCATTTGATTCCTGATGAAGGGCTTTTGCCCGAAATGCCAATTGTCCTGCTCCTCGGATGTTGCCTGACCTGCTGTGCTTTTTCCAGCTTTTGGATTAGTGGTGCTGGAAGAGCACAGCAGTTCAGGCAGCATCCGAGGAGCAGCAAAATCGACGTTTCGGGCAAAAGCCCTTCATCAGGAATAAAAGCAGTGAGCCTGAAGCATGGAGAGATAAGCTAGAGGAGGGTGGGGGTGGGGAGAAAGTAGCATAGAGTACAATAGATGAGTGGGAGAGGGGATGAAGGTGATAGGTCGGGGAGGAGGGTGGAGTGGATAGGTGGAAAAGGAAGATAGGCAGGCAGGACAAGTCATGGGGACAGTTCCCAAGATCCACAAGCCTGACCACTCCGGCCGACCCATTGTCTCAGCATGCTGCTGCCCCACTGAACTCATCTCTACCTACCTATCCCCCTTAGTCCAGGAACTCCCCACATACATTTGAGACACCACCCATGCCCTCCACCTCCTCCAAGACTTCCGTTTCCCCAACCCCCAATGCCTCATCTTCATCATGGAAATCCAATCCCTCTACACCTCCATCCGCCATGATCAAGGCCTCCAAGCCCTCTATTTCTTCCTCTCCCGACATCCCCAACAGTACCCTTCCACTGACACTCTCATTCGTTTGGCAGAACTGGTCCTCACCCTTAACAATTTCTCCTTCGATTCCTCCCACTTCCTCCAGACCAAAGGGGTAGCCATGGACACACATAAGGGCCCCAGCTATGCCTGTCTCTTTGTTGGCGGTGTAGAACAGTCGATCTTCCGTAATCACACCAGCACCACTCCCCACCTCTTCCTCCGCTACATTGATGACTGCATTGGCACCACCTCATGCTCCCACAAGGAGGTTGAGCAATTCATCAACTTCACCAACACATTCCACCCTGACCTTAAATTTACCTGGACCCTCTCTGACACCTCCCTCCCCTTCCTGGACCTCTCCATCTGCATTAATGACGACCGACTTGACACTGACATTTTTTACAAACCCACTGACTCCCACAGCTACCTGGATTACACCTCTTCCCACCCTACCTCTTGCAAAAATGACATCCCGTATTCCCAATTCCTCCGCCTCTGCCGTATCTGCTCCCAGGAGGACCAGTTTCACCATAGAACACACCAGATGGCCTCCTTCTTTAGAGACTGCAATTTCCCTTCCCACGTGGTAAAAGATGCCCTCCAACGCATCTCGTCCACATTCCGCACCTGCGCCCTCAGACCCCACCCCTCCAACCGTAACAAGGACAGAATGCCCTTGGTGCTCACCTTCCACCCTACTAACCCTACCAAAAACCAAATCATCCGCCGACATTTCCGCCACCTCCAAAAAGACCCCACCACCAGGGATATATTTCCCTCCCTACCCCTTTCCGCCTTCTGTAAAGACCGTTCCCTCCGTGACTACCTGGTCAGGTCCACGCCCCCCTACGACCCACCCTCCCATCCTGGCACTTTCCCCTGCCACCGCAGGAACTGTAAAACCTGTGCCCACACCTCCTCCCTCACCTCCATCCAAGGCCTTAAAGGAGCCTTCCACATCCATCAAAGTTTTACCTGCAAATCCACTAATATCATTTATTGCATCTGTTGCTCCCGATGTGGTCTCCTCTACATTGGGGAGATTGGACGCCTCCTCGCAGAGCACTTTCGGGAACATCTCAGGGACACCCGCACCAATCACCCACACCACCCTGTGGCCCAACATTTCAACTCCCCCTCCCACTCTGCCGAGGACATGGAGGTCCTGGGCCTCCTTCACCACCACTCCCTCACCACCAGATGCCTGGAGGAAGAATGCCTCATCTTCCGGCTCGGAACACTTCCACCCCAGGGCATCAATGTGGACTTCAACAGTTTCCTCATTTCCCCTTCCCCCACCTCACCCCAGTTCCAAACTTCCAGCTCAGCATTGTCCCCATGACTTGTCCTACCTGCCTATCTTTCTTTCCACCTATCCACTCCATCCTCCTCCCTGACCGATCACTTTCATCCCCTCCCCCACTCACTCATTGTACTCTATGCTACTTTCTCCCCACCCCCACCTTCCTCTAGCTTATCTCTCCATGCTTCAGGCTCTCTGCCTTTATTCCTGATGAAGGGCTTTTGTTCGAAACGTAAATTTTACTGCTCCTCGGATGCTGCCTGAACTGCTGTGCTCTTCCAGCACCACTAATCCAGAATCTGGTTTCCAGCATCTGCAGTCGTTGTTTTTACCTAGTGCTTTTTCCAGCACCACATTGTCTTTTCTGATCTTCTGCGTCTGCAGCCCGCACTTTCTCTTTGCACTCTGTTTTGGGGTGAACGCACTTGAAAGACACGTGACTGCCTGCAAAAGCTTGAGCTTATGAGACAGGGAAATATAAATATAGCATATTTATAGTCACAACACAGTTTCAGAGTGCACAGGCAGGATGAGAATAGGTGACCACCAAGGAGTCTAAGAGAAGCAGGAAGGCAGTGTGGGAACATCCTGAATCTATCTTTTCAGTATATGTATTCCAGTTTGGATACTGGTTAGAGCAATAGTTTCTCAGGGTTGTGCAAGTCTGTGGCAATATGGCAACCTGAGCTGGCTGGGAGGGAAGGAAAAAGTGTCAAAGAGTGTGGAATCATGTTGAAATAATGACCAAACTTAGTGAGTGGCAAAAATAGCCTCCTTTATTCAGCACCATTCTCAATATTTCAATCAGCCTCTTTGCATTTAGCCGAGGCGTGGGGGTGGGGGGTCAGCAGGGCCCAATTACTAAATGGACCCCCCATTATTGTTTGGCAAGAGGACTTTACACAGTGGTCTTTCCCCACTGCGCCTTGGCAGCGGCAGCCCCAAACTTCAGTGTGTCCCTTAGCACATAGGAAGTTCCTTCAGCAACCACAAACAGCACAAGTTTGAGGTGACAATAGAATCCTGAAACAGAGTTCTTACACTACCCCTTTGATACATTGTTCTTATATATATTAAAATTCCATTACTATGGTATTACTTGATTTGGAGATGCCGGTGTTGGACTGGGGTGTACAAAGTTAAAAATCACACAACACCAGGTTATAGTCCAACAGGTTTAATTGGAAGCACCAGCTTTCCAAGCGCTGCTCCTTGTGGACACCCACCTGATGAAAGAGTAATGCTCCGAAAGCTAGTGCTTCCAATTAAACCTGCTGGACTATAACCTGGTGTTGTGTGATTTTTAATATGGTATTACATTGTTTTATCTATAGTACACAAATGTTTGAGGGGCTTCTATCCTGGGAGACAGGAAGTGGGTTAAAACATGTGCTAAGTGCTGGCTGCCAATCCTGATGGGATTAAGAGTCTGTCCAGTCTGCTTACATAATTAAGAGGTGTTAATCCTTTTGTAAAAATGCTAGGCCTGTATACTCTAACTAAGTTAGAAATTGTACCTTTACTTAATCAAGGAATAAAGGATATTAAACTGATGCGCACAACTGAGCTGTAAGGTTTGTTTACTGTTTGCCGGTGTGATTTTCATTCATTCACACAATTTCATGGAGGCGCTGTTTTGTCAGTTAGTTTCTTAAAGGGATAACAGCCCAGTTAAAAGGTATTTAACAAGTACATACTAATTGAGGAAACTGTTTGGTGTTCTGTAATCTATTCAGTTCTGGGAAACAGTTGGTAAGGGCTGATTAATATTGTAATGTTTCATGGATACTTGATGGGGATGGTTTTGTTCTGTATGCTACACTTACTCAGATACTGAGAAATCTGTGGTACCTTGGGTCGGTTAACACAGTTGCCTCACAGCGCCAGGCAACTAGGTTTGATCCCAGCCTCGGGTGTCTGTCTGTCAGGGAGTTTGCGCATTCTCCCTGTGTCTGTGTGGGTTTCCTCCGGGTGCTCTGGTTTCCTCCCACAGTGCAAAGATGTACAGGTTAGGTGAATTGGCCATGCTAAATTGCCCATAGTGTTAGGTGCATTAGTCAGAGAGAAATGGGTCAGAGTGGGTTACTCTTCGGAGGGTCGGTGTGGACTTATTGGGCTGAAGGGCCTGTTTCCACACTGTAGGGAATCTAAACTAATCTAAAGATATAGCAAGAGTTGAAAGGGTGTGAAAATGCAGTAATGAGTTTGAAAGGGTTGTTTTGATAAGAAAGGATTATTTTAAAAATGGTCGATCTTATGATAGTAAAATATACCACTGAACTGTAGTTTTATGAATGAATTAAACTGTGTTATAGTAGGGAGTTATGAATGAAATGGGAATGTGGTGTTTATTGTGAGTGGGTTAGGAAAGGAGTTATAAATGAATAAACATAAAGTGTTTGTGAGTGGGTTAGTGAAGGGATCTAGAATACAATATCTCACAAGAGTAATAATGATAAAGCATTCCATGGTCAGGCCTTTCTGTGACATAAATTTAACTCCAGAATGATGTGTTTTCTCCCTGGGATATCATGGAGTGGCTGCAGGATATCCTCTGGTGGGGTGGGGAGGGTGGGGGGGGTGGTGGGGGGTGGAGGGCTGGGGTGAGTGAATGGCCTGAGTTATGATCAATCTTAGTATCAGTGACATAGGTTTGAAGAGGAGTGTGATCCTGAAAACAGACTTCTGGGAGTTAGGTAGGAAATTGAAAAGAAGGACCTCAAGACCTAGGTTTAAAATGGCCTGGGCTTGAGATGGTTCCTCAGCACACTGCACCCTCTCAGCCACAGGAGTATCCTGCTCGTGTCCCCTAGCCCTTGTGCAATCAGATGAAGTAAATAGCTTCAGCCACCTTTCTTAAAGTGTAACCTTGTATCACCTCCATCAGATCTCCTCTCAACTTCCTGTGCTTCGAGGAGGTTTACTCCAGCTTCTGTAACACAGCTGATTGGCTTATGCAGCCCCTTACAGTCTTGAGGAAACATTGCCTACAATGTCACTCACACCTGGCGGGGTGAGTGTGACTGAGAAATCTGAGGTATCTGTTTTGGCTGCATTTGCTATCTGACGTGATCAGTGTTGTGTTTGACCAGAGTTTGTCTGCTCCCGTATCTCCCTCATATTAATTCTGGGAGCCAGATTATAGGTTGCATGCATGTTGTAGATTGAATTAGTTGTTTCAACTTTGTACAGTAAACTTTTATTTTTAAAGTAAAATTTGTTCAAAACTGTAGAATCTTGTGGCCTTATTCTGTCAGCAAGTAACTGGGATCTCACACTTTTGTCTACTCCTAATAAAGTATGACTAATCCTGAACCATCGAGTAAAAAATGAGGTCTGCAGATGCTGGAGATCACAGCTGCAAATGTGTTGCTGGTCAAAGCACAGCAGGCCAGGCAGCATCTCAGGAATAGGGAATTCGACGTTTCGAGCATAAGATGAAGGGCTTATGCTCGAAACGTCGAATTCTCTATTCCTGAGATGCTGCCTGGCCTGCTGTGCTTTGACCAGCAACACATTTGCAGCTGTAATCCTGAACCAGATCACAGCATGAATTTTGGATAATAGTATGAAAACAGATCAGTTCTCAGTATCAGCACCTTCTGAGAGAGGATGCACAAAGGAGGTTCCTTTAAAATGAATATGAATTAGGAAATCCAGTTAAGTGCAGACAAGCAGAAATTATTCTTCTTTGAGCATGCCTCCCAAATATTCTCCCACAGTGGACCATGATCAAATCAATGCAATCTCATCCATTTGTTCGGTGTGTGTTCTGAGCTGATAAGCATGGGAAAGAATAGCGGCTGTAGAATTGTAACATTCAGGGAACATGGTGTTACAATGATTACTATATCCATTACTGCCTAAGGACAGTGGTGGTGTTTGTTGCATGTTTTTAAATAATATGCCCAGAACGATTCAAGAGTTGCTGGAAAGACAGTTTTAGAGTTAGTCAGAGACAGATGGAAAGGTGCAGGAGGATGGGTGCCCACTGGGGAGGTTCCACTTTTACCGATGCTGCTGAGAAAGTGGCTGAAACTGAGAACTTAGGGAGAGGTTCCAGGAGTCATTTGATTCCTTCATACAATTAGAACTCAGGACAAGTTCAGGCAACCAGTTGGTGCAGCTGAGAGTCGAGTTTAGGATTCAGGAAAATACCTGTGAACCATAATGGCTCAGAAGTGGCTTGTAAGCCATTAACAATTCAGTCCACCTGAGAATGGGGTTGAAAGCAGCCTACAAGCAGTACATGGTTGCTGCAGCTGAGTGAGATTGGAGTTCAGTGAAATCTAGGGGCAGATCCAGCTTGGTAAAGCTAGCTGTCTGAAGTCAAGCTGGAATTGTACCCATGAATAGATGCAGTTTTGGTTTCCCAAAATGTGAGTAATATCTAGGGCAGACCTGGGCTATATCCAGCCCTTTGGTTGTTCTGTCTGGCCCGCATGAGGTCAATCTTAAATTAGAACATAAATGAAAAAATATTTACACCATAAACACAATACAACTGTGTTGCTTTTGTTTTGAAAAGGATGCTTTTTTTATTTACGTATGAATGCACATGCGCCTGTATGTGTGTGGTGAACAGCTAAAAGTGATGCTTACTGGCTAGCCCTGAAAATGTCAGCTCACGCCAAGACAAGTTATATCATATCCCACAAAATCGCCAGAAACAGTGAACCATTTTCTGATGGAGAGTTTATTAAGGAGTGCTTGTTGGACTCTGCAGAACTAATACGTCCGGAGAAAAAGGAGGCATTTGAGAATGTGCCCCTCTCCCGACGCACTGTAACGAGAAGGACTGGGGACATTGCAAGAAATCTGGAGCTTCAGCTGCAGCACAGAGTGGTCAACTTTGACTTTTTTTCCTTGGCTTTGGATAAGAGCTGCGACGTAGGTGGCACAGCCCAGCCACTCATCTTCATACGTGGGATAACTACGGAGGAGCTGGCAGCCATGCAGTCAATGAAAGGAACAACAACTGGTAATGATTTGTTCACGGAGGTAAATGCATGTTTGGACACTTTGGGACTAAAATGGGACAAGCTGGCGGGTGTGAATACAGATGGTTGTCCAAATCTAACGGGAAAAAATGTTGGACTCTTAAAAAGAATGCAGGATAAAGTGACAGAAATTGACCCTGAACAGAAACTGGTATTTTTGCATTGTATTATACATCAGGAAGCATTGTGTAAGTCAGTGTTAAAAATTAACCAAGTGGTTGATGTTGTAACTAAAATAATTAACTTCATCAGTGCAAGAGCTTTGAGTCACAAGCAGTTTGTTGCACTTTTGGAGGAAAATGAGACTGAACATCGGGACATGGGCTACCACACAGCTGTCAGGTGGCTCAGCCTGGGCAAAATGCTGAAAAGTTTAGGGTGTAGGTTTGCTCGCTGAGCTGTAGGTTTAATATCCAGACATTTCATTACTTGGTGAGGTAACATCATCAGTGGTGACAACAAAGCAGAAGACAACAGCTTCGCTTCACTTGGAGCTCAGTAAGCAAACCTACACCCTAAACCTCAACCTGAGCTACAAACCTTTGCAAAAACCTATGGGCGCAACACGCTACAACTTGCCCGAAGGAATGCCATCCGAGAAAGTTCCACCCGTGAACAACTGTACTTCCTGCATGAATGTTTAAGAAAACCCCATCCAGGAGAAAGATATAAATAGAAAGCAGGAGACAACAGCTTCGCTTCACTTGGAGGTCACCACTGATGATGTTACCTAGCCAGGAAATGAAACGTCTGGATATCAAACCTACACCCTCAACCTGAGCTACAAACCTTCACAAACCTTGCACGCTGAAAAGCGTGTGGGACCTGAGAGAAGAGATTCAAGATTTCTGTGTGAAGAAAGGGAATGTCATTCCACAGCTTTCAGATGCAGACTGGATTGGAGACCTTGGTTTTGCTGTTGATGTGACTACACTTATGAATGAACTAAATGTGAAACTGCAGTGCAAGGGCCTTTTTGTGCATGAAATGTACAACTTGGTGAAGGCTTTTATGAGAAAGTTGCAGCATCTCCCAAGCCAAATGGAGGACAACATTCTCACCCACTTGCCAACACTGAAGGAAGCGACACCGTCAGCTGATCACCTCCACAGGTACTCATCTATGTTAGAGGCACTGCAGGGTGAATTTTCAAGGTGATTTCAAGACTTTAAAACGGTTGAGAATGAAATGCACATGATTTTTCCCCCATTTACATGTAATGTGGAGAATGCACCTAGTGATGTTCAGCTTGAACTCATTGACCTGCAGTCTGACACACTTCTGGCAGAGTAGATTAGATTACTTACAGTGTGGAAACAGGCCCTTCGGCCCAACAAGTCCACACCAACCCGCCGAAGCGCAACCCACCCACACCCCTACATTTACCCCTTACCTAACACTATGGGCAATTTAGCATGGCCAATTCACCTGACCTGCACATCTTTGGACTGTGGGAGGAAACCGGAGCACCCGGAGGAAACCCACGCAGACACAGGGAGAACGTGCAAACTCCTCACAGTCAGTCGCCTGATGCGAGTATTGAACCCAGGTCTCTGGTGCTGTGAGACAGTAGTGCTAACCACTGTGCCACCGTACTTTAGGTCAATCTCACTGCTTGATTTTTACTCTTCCCTCAAAGAGGAGAACTTTCCACACATGAGGAGGCATACTCAGAAGATTCTAGTCCTCTTTGGATCTACCTATATACGCGAACAGACATTCTCGGTGATGAAGTTCAACAAATCCAAATACAGATCCTCTATCATTGATGATCACCTCTCAGCTGTCCTTTGCATATCCACCTCAGACATTCAACCAGATTTTTCTCACTAAACAAGTAAAAAATGAACTGTCTCCTACCTATCAGAAAGATGTTGTGAAACTTGGAAGGGTTCAGAAAAGATTTACAAGGATGTTGCCAGAGTTGGAGGACTTGAGCTATAGGGAGAGGCTGAACAGGCTGGGACTGTTTTCCCTAGAGCGTCGGAGTCTGAGAGGTGACCTTATAGAGGTTTATACAATTATGAAGGGCATGGATATGATAAATAGACAAAGTCTTTTCCTTGGGGTTGGGGAGTCCAGAACTAGAGGACATAGGTTTAGGGTGAGAGGGGAAAGATATAAAAGAGACCTAAGGGGCAACTTTTTCACTCAGAGGGTGGTACGTGTATGGAATGAGCTGCCAGAGGATGTGGTGGAGGCTGGTACAATTGCAACATTTAAGATGCATTTGGATGGATATATGAATAGGAAGGGTTTGGAGGGATATGGGGCCAGGTGTTGGCAGGTGGGACTAGACTGGGTTGGGATATCTGGTTGGCATGGACAGGTTGGACCGAAGGGTCTGTTTCCATGCTGTACATCTCTGTGACTCTATAACTGAAAAACATCAAAAGCACTTATTGCTTTTTGTATAGAGTTGTTTGTTGTCTGTAATACTGAACAATAATGAAACAACTTTTCATTATTGGTTTGTGAGATTAACATGTTAAAAATAAAATGAAATACTGAAATTATTGTTTTCACTGTTTATTTCTTCTATATTTGACCTACTCTACAATTTCATATCTTTATTGTAACAGAATATCCTTATTCTTTTGATTATATGTTTCAGTGCAAAACTATGCAATTTAGTACTTTTTACAAAGGGTGGAAATTAGTACTGAGCAGAATTATGTTCAATTTATTGTTGGTTCGGCCCTCCAAGACAACTCAGGTTTCTCGTGTGGCCCCTTGGAGAAATTAATTGCCCACCCCTGATCTGGGGGGATGGAGGGCTGTTGTTTCTGAGGAATCAGAGTCATCTGTCTTGACTGCACTGGCTACTTGATGTGCTCTGCTCGGTTTTTAATCACAATTTGTCAGTTACCCATATCTGCTTTATGTTAATTCTGGATGCTAAATTATTAAATTGTATACATATTGTAGATTGTATTGCCATCCTAACTTTATTTTGTAAAGATTAGTCTTGACTTTTCAAAACTCTTGAATCCTGTGGCTTTGTTTTCTTAGTAATACCTGGGACCTCATCATGTATTGCCAATGTTTTGAAAGAGAAATTACTGGTTCTAATTTCTATCCAGATTTTAACACAAATTTGCTGATCTCAGCTAGGATCATACAGATCTCATTTTAATTCTTTGCAATTTGTGAGACGCCAGAGCGAAAGCAGGTGGGACCACAGTTTACACGTGAATGGGGTTGTGGGGAGGAGGATGGTAAGGGGGAGGATTGTTGAGTGAAGGCAAATGTTTTCTGAACAGTAATTTTAAAGATTCTGATCAAGCTTCAGTTCTAGGAATTGTGAACACTTGTGTCATAGAGTCATAGAGATGTACAGCACGGAAACAGACCCTTTGGACCAACTCATCCATGCCGATCAGATATCCCAACCTAATCTAGTACTATTTACCAACACTTGGCCCATATCCCTCTAAATCCTTCCTATTCTTACACCCATCCAGATGCCTTTTAAATGCTGCAATTGTACCAGCCTCCACCACTTTTCCTATGAACTGTTCATTCCATTCATGCACCACATTTTGTGTGAAAAAGTTGCTCCTTAGGCCCCAAATTATATTTCTCCTCTCACCCTAAACCTATGCCCTCTAGTTCTGGCCTCCCCCATTGATTGTTGACACTGACCCCAAGACTGTACCATCATCCATCACAACATGTGTAGTGATTGTAATGAGGTCAGTTAGGTGAACCTCATCAAATAGGAGTTCTATGATTGGGGCTGTTAACCTGATCCAATCAGGGAGCCCTAGCTGACAGAGATAAACAGGAGTGTTTCTCCCCTCCCCCCTCTCTCTCTCTCCCCCCTCACCCTGTTCTGTCTCTCTCTCTCTACCCCTCCCGTTCTCTCTCTGTCTCTCACCCTCTCTTCTCTCTTTCTCAACCCCCAAACCCCCACTGCCCCCGTTGTCTCTCTCTCCTTCCATGGGTCAGAAGAAAAAAAAGAAAATAAAAAAAGTAAACAGGAGTGTTAGAGGTTCTGTTCACTCTGTTCAGTGTGTGTGTGCGTGCATGTGCGGGCACGTCCGCGCAAGGACTCTCCTCCTTGAAGGTGTCTGAGAGGAAGGGGACTGTCCCTAAACCAGCTGCCCCACATCGAGAGAGCTCCTGCACCATGTCCTGCACCATGGCCTGACCTGCCCAAACTGCCCAAACCCCCAGGAGCTACAGCAGGGCCTTCCACCGCTATAACTCCTCTGGCCCCTGGGGAGGACTTAATAACCACATGGGTCGTGGTGCAGGTGACAATGGTGAATTCTCTGCTGGGTTGTCGAACTGTGGAGGGGAGGAAGGTGTTATCCTCGCTCCTCCCTCCCAGACTGTTTTTCCGGGGGCCTTGGCCCTGGGGGAAGGACCTTTTCCCCGAGGAGCCGGGCGTCCCTGTGTCAGGAGAGGAGCGGGGCCCCGAGCCTCTGCCGACCGACGACCCTAACTCGGGGCGTTCCGGAAAGGGGGTGTGCCGAGGAAAGTACCGCCGGTGACCCTGGGTGTGGGGTCACTGGAGGTTTGAGGCCAGTTGGCGGTGCCGGACCAGCCCCCATCCTCTCGGTGGGGGAGGGGTCGATGACCGAGGGTGACCTCCCGGAGGAGGGTTCTGGATCGGTGGCGGACACCGGGGACGACATGGAGTCAGTCTCCAACGACATTTTCGAGTCCCAGGTGCCCCCCACCGATCTCCCCCTCATCCTCCTCGAGGAACTCCGGGAGTTTGTCGAGGAAACTCGGAGTCGCTGGGATAGAGCCCAACTGGCGCTCGACCGCTGGAGCTCCTTTGAAAGAGTGTACTGGTCGGCCCACGCTGCGCGCCAGGCGCCCGGGCTCGACGCGAGTGAGCGAAAGCGAGTCAGGAACTTCCTGGGAGCACTCCTGGTGAGGGCGAGGGACTTCTGTGCCCCTCTCTCGTCCTCCCAGTAAATATGTATATAGTTTTTGGTGAACTGTGTGTACTGGTGGTGGTTGCACTATGCTTCCAACATGGAGACAACTATAGCCAGCCTCAACATCAACAGCAGCAGGGAGTCACAGCGCAGATTCCAGACCCTCTCGGTCCTTCGGGACGGGAGGTATGCGGTGTGCTTCCTGCAAGAAACCCACACTACCCCGGGAGACGAAGCCACCTGGCTCTTGGAGTGGTGAGGGGGGGTCTACATGAGTCACCTCACCCGCAGATCTGGCGGGTTGGCTATCTTGTTGGCCCCGCATTTTCAGCCGGAGATCTTGGAGGTCAGGGAGCCAGTGCCAGGCCGTTTGCTTCACCTGACGGTTCGGCTGGGGGGCGCGGTGCTTCACTTGGTGAGCGTCTACGCTCCCCTGGCTGGGCTGAGGCAAGCGAGCTTCTTTGAAGAAGTGTCCGCTCACCTTGCTTCCATCGACAAGAACCAGTGCGTCATCCTCGGGGGAGATTTTAACTGCGTCCTCGAGGACAGGGACCACGGCGGTGCCCGCACGAGTTCGGCGTCGGGGAGGAGGTTGGGGGACTTGGTCAAGTCCTTCGACCTGGTGGACGTCTGGCGGAACCTCCATCCTGACTCCATCGCCTTCACCTTCGTGAGGCCTGGGGTCGGAGCGTCCAGAATCGACCGCCTGTACGTTTCACGGGCGTACGCCTCCTGTTTTCCGAAGGCCTCCACGTGGCAGGTGTCGTGCACGGACCATCACCTGGTGTGGGCGGAACTCCTTCCGTTCGGCGCCAGGTTGGGCTCCGCGTACTGGCACTTTAACAACCTGCTGCTGGAGGACGAGCGGTTCCGGGACTCGTTTCGTCGTTTCTGGGCTAGCTGGAGAAGGAAGCGGGGAAGCTTCCCCTCCCTGAGGCCATGGTGGGGCGTGGGCAAGGCTCACGCTCGCGTCTTCTGTCAGGAGTACGCGAGGGGGTCGACAAAGAGGCGGAAATCCAGGATTGGGAAGTTGGAGAGGGAGGTGCTCGACCTGGAGTCACGCCTCGGTCAGCCCGACGCGGACCCGGCCCTGCGCGGGGTGTACGAAGAGAAGAAGGCCGCGCTCCGGGACCTGCAGCTCGTCGGGGCTCGGGCCGCGTACGTGAGGTCGCGGCTCCAGCTCCTCCAGGACCTGGACCGCGGCTCCCCCTTTTTCTACTCGCTGGAAAAAAGGCGTGGCACCCGTCAGCAGCTCCTTGTGCTGCTGGCCGACGACGGGTCCCTCGTCTCGGATCCGGAGGGTATCCGGGCCCACGTCCGATCCTGTTACACTGTTCTTTCCGGATCCGTCCAGTGAGGATGCTCGCAGAGTTCTGTGGGAGGACCTGCCGCAGCTCGGCCCGGAGGACGCCGGAAGGCTCGACGCTCCTGTCACTTTAGAGGAGCTGACCGGCGCCCTCGACCGGCTCTCGAGGGGCAAATCCCCGGGGCTGGACGGGCTGACTGTGGAGTTCTTCAGGGCGTTCTGGGACGTCCTGGGGAGCGACTACGCACAGGTCCTGGGGAGTGTCTAAATGCCGGGCGGTCATCGTCCTGCTGCCAAAGAAGAGGGACCTTCGTTCTTTGAAGAACTGGCGTCCGGTCTCCCTCCTCAGCACGGATTACAAAATCTTCGCCAGGGTGTTGTCTTCTCGCCTGGCTTCCGTGCTGGCCCACATGATTCACCCGGACCAGTCCTACACGGTCCCGGGCCGGAGGATACACGACAACGTCCACCTGGTCCGGGACCTGATCCATTTGCCGACGGGCTGGTCTGCCGAGCGCCTTCTTGTCTCTCGAACAGGAGAAGGCGTTTGACAGGGTCGATCACGAGTACCTGCTCAGGATTCTGCGGGCATTCGGGTTCGGGACGCAGTTCGTCGCCCGGATCCAACTTTTGAACGCTGCCGCAGAGTGTCTGGTTAAAGTTAACGGGTCCCTGACGGCGCCCCTTCGCTTCGGGAGAGGAGTATGTCAGGGCTGCCCCCTGTCCGGCCAGCTGTATTCCCTGTGCATGGAGCCTTTCCTGCGCCTCTTGTGGAGGAAGTTGTCGGGGCTGATTCAGCGCGGCGCGGACACGGGGTGGTCCTCTCAGCCTACGCCGACGACGTGCTCCTCACTTTCACATCCCCGGCTGACCTGGGGAGGATGCGCGAGTGCCAGACCGTGTACTCGGCAGCGTCTTCCGCCAGGATCAACTGGGCCAAATGTTCTGGACTACTGGTCGGTCCGTGACGGATGGACTCCCTGCCGGAGGAGTTACAGGGGGTTCAACTGGAGTACCACCCATCTCCTCTACCTGGGGGTCTACCTCAGCCCGTCTGAGGAATCCTGGCCGGCCAACTGGCAGGAGCTGGAGGCCAAAGTCTCAGCTCGCCTAGGCCACTGGACAGGACTGCTCCGAGTGCTATCTTACAGGAGCCGAGTGCTGGTCATAAACCAGCTGGTGGCCGCCATGCTGTGGTACCGACTGGTCACTTTTGTCCCTCCTCCTGGCTTTGTAGCTGACCTCCAGAGAACATTGGTCGATTTCTTCTGGGACAGAAAGATGCACTGGGTCGCTGCGCAGGTTCTGAGTCTCCCTATTGAGGAGGGCGGTCAGTCGCTGGTGTGCGTCCGCACCCAGGTCGTGACGTTCCACCTTCAGGCCTTGCAGCGATACCTTTACGTCGAGCCTCCTCCTAGGTGGTGCACCCTGGCGACATATTTTTTTCCGCCAGGTGCATAACCTCCACTACGACATGCAGCTCCTGTTCGTCGACCGTGACGGTTTGGAGGTCGCCCTTAAGGCGCTGCCTGTCTTTTACTGATCACTGTCTGGAACATAGTCGAATCACGTTGCACCTACCCTCCAGCAGGAGTAGCGGTTGTCGTCAGGGAGCCATTGCTCAGGAATCCGCACCTTCGTACACACGGGTTCGAGTGGCTGTTGGGGGGGGTGCCGTGGTGATGGGGGTGACCAGGGTTGGGGACATGCTGGGTGCCGGGGGCCTGGGCTGGATGCTGCCGCAGGACATAGCGAGCGGGGAAGCGGTAGACGTCCGGTACGTGGCCACTGCCATCCAACCTCTTAAAACGGTAGTGCACCAGTTGGAGGACGCTCAGGTGTGCGGTGGGATCCCGTCCATGCTCACCCCAGCCCGGACGGAATTTCACATTGGCCCCAGGGTCCCGTACTTCCTGCGGGAGCCTGTGCCCCACAACCTGAGCCACCTCAGGAATTTTAATCTTGTTCCCTTTCAGGGGGTAAAAAGGCGGGCCCTGTATCGAGTACTGCTGCACACCGTCCACCTCTTCTCCCTCATCCACTGTCCGGACACGCCTTGGCGTGCCCATTTGCCACCAGGCGGTGGGGATCTCTACGCGGGAGTCCTCCCCCTTTCTTTTGGGGATCTGGGGTGGAGGGTGCTGCACGCAGCAGTCCCCTGCAACTGTAGATTGCGGTGGTTCACGGACTCCCAGCCCAACTGCTTGTTCTGTGGCGCTGTGGAGTCCGTGGACCATGTGTATATTGGGTGTGGGCGTTTGCCCTCCCTTTTTGATTTTCTCAAAAACCTTCTCCTCTGCTTTTGGTTGCACTTCAGTCCCACGCTCCTGATCTTCGGGCACCCGGTACAGAGGGGGGAGGGCAGGTCTGAAGACCTCCTCATGGGTCTGCTCCTGGGCATGGCCAAACTGGCCATAAACAGGTCCAGGCAGCGGGCCGTGGAGAGGGTCGTTAGGGCCTGCCCCTCTTCCGCAGTTACATTAGAGCCTAGTGTCCTTGGAGAAGGAGCACGCGGTGTCCACCAAAACCCTGGAGTTGTTCAGTGAGAGGTGGGCACCGCAGGGAGTGGAGTGCATTATATTCCCTTCCAACTCTATTTTGATTTAGTCCCTGCCCTCCCCTTCACTGTTTGATCAGACAGCATTGCCCTTTTGTGAAGGGCACTGCTTGTCAGTGGCCACCCCGGTGTTTTCCTATCTTCCTGGTGGTGGAAATTGAATAAAGATTTGTTCACCTTGTGTCTCTCACTGTGTCTCACACCTGCAAACACACAACATGAGTGCTGGGGAAAAAATAAGCACTACCGCAGTTAGGCGGCAGTGTGGGGGTTAAATAATAATAAAAGAACAGGAGTGTTAGAGGTTCTGTTCACTCTGAGAGCTGGCTCTGAGGGAGCTGGATCAGTGTCAAGGACACTCCATATGTAAATAAAGGGTGACTTGGTGATGATATACCAGCCTTGGTGGAGTTATTTCGCAATTAGAGGAAGATTTAATAGAGGTATTGAAAAATTTTGATGAGTTACCTGACTTTACTGGCAAGGCAATCAGTAACCAGAGGAAAGCAATTGGCCAAAGAATCAGAAGGGAGATGATTCATTTTTGTTTTGCATGGCCAGTTATAAGGATCTGGAGTGGTCTGACTAAAAAGGTAGTGGAAACAATTTTAATAGTAACTTTTCAAAGAGAATTAGATACCTGAAAGAGAAAAGAAAAATGCAGGACTGTGGAAAAAGTGCAATTTTTCAAATAGGTAAGATTGAGAAGTTGTGTGAAACAGACTCCTTCTCAACTATATTATTTTATGATTCTTAAAAATAATTTTGCGATAAGCGTTTAGTGACTCCCATTCAAGCAGCCAGAACATTTCCTGCCATTATGTAACACAATTTAACAACATCGATTTTTATCTTCTGATTAGCATTCACTGGTAAATGTTGAATCAGTTCATATAATGGGTAATGAGAGTAATTTATCCCTTGCACTAAGAAATTGAAGGGCATTTTAAAATGGAGATGGAAGAAATAGAGGTGAGCTGAATATTCATTTTTGCATCGATACAAATTAAGTGGGATAACTAACGTGATTTGGACTTGGAGTCGAATGGACTTGGATTAGTTCAGGGTGCAGTAAATGGTGATCATGAACAGATAATACATCATTTTGCCCTTGTGTTTTGAACTGTGTCTCCGTAACAGTGTGGAAAAGAGATTTAGAAACTCAACATATTCATCAGCAATTTGATCAACCACAGACACTGTAGAATCAAAAGCAGATTTTGGTTTGTGTACGCACATCCTGTTTTCTCTACACCCTGTATGAATTTCAGAGAAATCTGCAGCCAATGGCTCATTTTTAATTAGTCAGCTTGTTACGTGCTGACATTGCATTTAGTTTCTGTGACCACTTTACACATAGCCATCAAAAGAAAAAAAAAACAAAATCTTGCATTTATATGGTACTTTCCACGACTATCATGTCTCAAAGTGCTTTACAGCCTATTAAATCTTTTTAGAACTGCAGTCACTATTGTAACTATAAGCTTTTAATCCCACTTTCCCTGGTCTGTCAGGTTTTATCTGGATATCAATAACCCAAGACAGTTCTAACAATGAAATGTACCTAATTTGTGTAACAGTCCTTCAGTATTATTTGTTATATCATAGAACATAGAATTTCTTTATTAAAGCATGTTACACTCCAGAAAATACTGCAAAAATCCTTACCACTTACTACTTACAATCACAAATGGACCCATTTACATGAACTGGGGAGTGTTAACGAACAAAGAGACCTTGGGGTGCAGGTACATAGTTCCTTCAATATTTGGAGATGCCGGTGTTGGACTGGGGTGTACAAAGCGACGCTCCTTCATCAGTCACTCCGAAAGCTAGTGTGCTTCCAATTAAACCTGTTGGACTATAACCTGGTGTTGTGTAGTTCCTTCAAGGTGGAGTCACTGGCAGATATAGTAACAAAGAAGACATTTGGTATACTTACCTTAATTGGTCATTGCATTGAGTATAGTGGTTGGGAGGTCACATTCCAGCTGTACAGGACATTGGTAGGCCATTTTTACAATACTGCATATAAATCTGGTCACGTTTCTATGGTAAGGATGTTGTTAAATTTGAAAGGATGCTGAAAAAAATTATGAGCATGTTGCCGGGACAGAGGGTTTGAATAGTTTGGGGCTCTTTTCCCTGGAGCATCTGAGGCTGAGGGGTGACCTTATAGCCGTTTATAAAATCACGAGGGGCATGGATAGGATGAATAGCTGAGGTCTTTTTTCTAAGGGTAGGGGAAAAAAACTAAAGGACATAGGTTTAACGTGATGTGGGACCGATATAGAAGGGACCGACGGGTAACTTTTTCACATCGAGGGTGATGCATGTGTGGAATGAGCTGTCAGAGAAAGTGGTGGAGGCTGATACAATTGCAACACTTAAAAGGCTGGATGGGTACATGAATAGGAAGGGTTTAGAGGGATTTGGGCTAAATAGTAGATTAATTTAGAATATCTGGTCGACTTGGATGAGTTGGACTGAAGGGTCTGCTTCTGCCCTGTACATCACTATGACTCAATGATTTGAGTCAGGCTGAAACAGGTGATGATCCCAAACTCAACAGATCAGAACACCTCCTCCTGAGCTAGTTAACTGTACTCTGCAGCAAGCTTTCTTCAGACTCTTCTTCCACTCGGCCAAACTGTGTATTCAAACTTTGTCACTGTTCAGTCTCCTGCAAATGATCAGTTTGCAAATATCGTGTTTTCCACAGCCAATTTGATCCAATTAACTTATCAGGACTGGCTTGTTTTGCCATGAAAAGAGGCTTATCTTTTGATTCTCACGAAATTTGTCCTTAACTCATGCTGTTAGCACCTTTTATATCATATAATTAATCATATGATCACAATTGTATAATCAAGCACTGTTTTTAGCTAATAAACAGTCCACATTATTACATCGGATGCCCTGATTTGTTTTAAACAGAACTTTGGCCAAATACTGTGTGATCATCAGTGCTGAGTTACATTACTTGTTTTAAACACAGTGACCTTTCTGATGCTTCAGTCACCACCAGGCTTCAAATGGTTTAATTGGAAGCCCTAGCTTTCGGAGTGCTGCTCCTTCATTAGGTGGTCAGAGCAGAAGGAGCAGTGCTCCAAAAGCTAGTGTTTCCATTTAAAACTATTGGACTATAACCTGGTGTTGGGTGATTTTTAACTTTGTACACCCGGGTCCAACACCGGCATCTCCATATCAAGGCTTGAAATGCTTTTTCTTCTCACTTCATTTTATTTCAGCTGACACCCCCCCCCGCCAAATTTAAGGTTAATATTCATAACCAAAGAAATGCAGGAGGAAAGATCACACAAGTGCTTCACAGGAGGCTCCCAAGCACTGAGGATGTCACCTAGACAGGGGACGAAACGTTTGCAACACAAATTCCCAGCTCGGCGAACAGAACCACAACAACGAGCACCCAAGCTACAAATCTTCTCACAAACTTTGAGGAGTCATGTATTCTTAGTAATGTGCCTAAAACAGACATGTGATAATGAGCGGTTAATCCGATTTGTGTAATTTTTTTAAATTTCAAAAATATACTTTATCCATAAAATTACTTGGATCCCTTTACAATTGGTCTTGCCATCCCTGTGTACACATTACATTGCTTTACATACAGACATTGAAATTTATTTTTCCTATATACAAGTCTGTACATTTACTATCCAGCTGTTCTGCTGAGGTGTCAGCGGAGCCCAAATGACTGGGTGGGCCCTTTGTTCTAATGTTGATTTAGAGATAGATTTTGATGACACAACAGAAAAAGCTCCCTGCTCCTCTCCAGGAGAGTGCCATGGGATCTTTTACATCTATTTAAGTCAAGATGGGGTTTAATGTCTCATCTGTTTGGCGATACCTCCAACATCGCATTGCATTGGAGTTAAAAATCACACAACACCAGGTTATAGTCCAACAGGTTTAATTGGAAGCACACTAGCTTTCGGAGCGACGCTCCTTCATCAGGTGATAGTGTGTTAGCTTTGGTTTTTGTGTTCAAGCCTTGAGAATGCAACTGTGAGACTTGGAGACTAGACTACTATTTACCTGCTGGGTTTAAAAAGTTCCTATGGCACTGATTGAAGAAGAAGGCGTGTTCTCCCTCACCAAAGTGATACTCAACCAATACCTAAAATCCGATTGTCTGCTGCTTCTCAATCTTATAAGATTTTATGGTAACATTGCCTTCTGTTTCATACATTACTCTAGTGGCTAAACTTCAAAGTATTTTATTTTCCGCACAGGGCTTTGAAACATTCTGAGGTTGTGAACGTTGTTTTATAAGGGCAAGTCATTCTTATTCTTTTAAATACCTTATGAAATTCTCTCTGAGGAGAATCTGCAATTTTTGAGTCTCTGAAAAGGCCCAACAAGCCACCTGCCCAACTGCAGCAACACTGAGAAAAATTGCAACCGTATTTCACTCGTCATTTTTGACCTTATTATGACTGTCTGTTAACTATGAAGGCAGCAGCTATCAGACTTTGTATAATTCTAAAGTCAAATGCTGGCAATCTGGAATAGGAACAGAAAACATACTCCGCATTTGTCAAGAGAGAAACACAGAGTCAATGCTTCAGGTCAATGACTTTATGATTCCCCTTTGCAATGACATCATGAATGGGGACAGAGGGCTTTCAGCAATGCTCTGCCTCCATTCATGACATCACTGGGTGATAGTTCATGAGGTAACTACAGAGAAAATTCTACATCAAATGCCTGCTGTTTGGTTGTCCCTGACTAGGATCTATCAGATTCAGAAAAACATCCATCACAGAGATGCTGGTAAGGGTACAGGTACATTATTTTACTACAGTGTATTCACCCGTGTTTAAGTCAATCTCATGTAACAGTAGGCCCCATGATTTTTGGACTACCAGAAAGTATGTTTTGATGTATGCCATGTGAAAGTTGACCACATGAATCAAAGCCCAAAAGTGTTAGAAGCAGAATATAGGCTAAGGTAAAAGCCTCAACTCAGAAACATAGTTCCACTCAATGTATTTCCCTCAGCTTAACTAACATGAATTAAGACTGGAAGAATGTAGATCGATCGTGATTTGTTTGTGGGGAGAGGCTGACAACTTGGCGAAGAAAGGAAAGCACACACAGAAACAGGATGCCAGGGCCGACTTTCAGAATAAACATGAAATCAATGGGTGATCGAACCTTCTGTCCTCAGCCATCACCCTCGAGCATCCACATGAGGGGAAGGCAGATTTGAGCCTGAAGACCAATTTGGTCTTGCGATTGCCTACTTGGTGCAATCATCCTGCACCAAGGCCTTGGTCAAGTTTGCGAGCAATCAGCCTGACGTTTCCTTAACTTTACTGCATCCAGTCAGAGAAGCCAGTAAAAGGGAAAATGTAAATACTTGGAAATGAACATAATGGCCACTATTTTGAAATGTACAAGACAGGTTGGATCTGTTCTATCATTTATCAGTTTTACAGTTTTTCCTTCTGGGTACCTCGGTCCCTTGAGCAGCATTGACCCATAGGTCCAGTCAAAGCCCCTATGTCTTCTCCAAGGGCAATGGAAGAGTGGGACCTCATAATAAAAACAGAGAAGAGGAGAGAGGCAGACACAACAAATGGCTGGCATGGGCACTGCTACCACATCCTTTCGACAGCCATGTTAGGTGTGTCAGATGGTTGAAATTAAATCCCTCAAAAAGGTTATGTGAGTAAAAGACAACTCCCTCAACACTTTGCTCAAAAGAATTTGTTCTCAAACTTTTATTTTTTTATATGAGTATTATCCAAATTTTAGACTGTGTTGCATCTCTAATGAAATGTCATGCCCATTTGAATAATGGTTGGCTTCATGACATTAAAATTGGTATCACTTTCTTTGGGAAATGGAGGAACCCAGTTGGAGTTCTTTCTGCTGTTCGTTATCCAGTGACAGCTGTCGGAAACTAGGTCCATGTGGACATTTGCAATGAAGAGCAAGTTCAGGTTGGCTATGATGACCTCCAATGTTAAATTATTTCCTCTTGGGAAATGTGAACAATGTTGGCAAGATCAGCATTAATTGGCCAACTTCACTCACCCCTGAGATGTTGATGGTGAGCCATTGTTGCTCTCCCGTTGTAGCTACGTACACTCTGGTGTTTGGGAGGGATGTCCAGAATATTGACCCACTATAATTGGCCTTACAACTTCAGGGTGTCTGCTGGGTTATAACGCTATTCATAACAAGGAATCTTCAGGATTACTAGTGGCAGTGTGGGGGAAGGGAAGACAATTGAGATCACAGTGACAACTCCTTAAACTGTGGTAGCACAGTGGTTAGCACTGCTGCCTCACAGCGCCAGAGACACGGGTTCAATTCCCATCTCAGGCGACTGTCTGTGTGGTGTTTGCACATTCTCCCCGTGTCTGCGTGGGTTTCCTCCGGGTGCTCCGGTTTCCTCCCACAGTCCAAAAGATGTGTGGGTTAGGTGAATTGGCCATGCTAAATTGCCCCTAGTGTTAGGTATAGGGGAATGGGTCTGGGTGGGTTGCTCTTTGGAGGGTCGGTGTGGACTTGTTGAGCCGAAGGGCCTTTCCACACTGTAAGTAATCTAATCTAATCTAAAGTGGCCTTAGCAGTTGTAGAGTATTTCTGATGGTAATAAAAGACTGGATAATAACCTCCAGAGACAGAATTGAACACTACATTGTAACTTGGTAAGTGTTCTAACCTGGTCCAATCTGGAATATGAGGATGATGAATATGTTGGTGCGTGATTTCCACAAAGTGCTAACATTCACAAAGGTTGCAGTTGTACTCATTCACTCTGAAACAATGGGCCATCTGAGAGTTTGTTATTTTCCCTTCTGTACAGTGGTTTTTAGTGATTCTCCAAAGGTGGAAGGACGAATGGGGAATTGATCAGGTCAGCAAGGCGCGAAATAATGATTCCCCGTCCAGGTTTTCTTGGCTGAATTAGTAAGATGTCAACCCACCAGGACTGTTCTAAACTCTCCAGCAGTGTCAATTTAATCTTCCTAGTGAAGTTTCCTGGAAACTATCCAACAGATTGGCAACCCTTCCTGTGGGGAATAGGAATGTTCCGTTAATTTTCCTACTTTGTCTATTTAACCCTATGGGGAGGAGTACGCAGGGGATTCATCAAGTGAGGATTGTTCAAGGGATTTGTATTTAACGTATCTCACGATCAAATAGATGCCTGACACTTAGGCTTCAGTCTTAACGTGAGGTGAGATTGTTCCATGAAAGGGTTAAGATCTGGGCAAGTGATAATCACACAGACATTGAGGCCCTGAGAAATTTGGATTCTCAAATTTCTTTGAAAATTTGAAAATTCAACTCCTGCCCAAAGTTGGCAGGAACGATGCTGCCAGAGTGTGATTTCAGCAATAGGACCATCAGCTCGGACGAATCAGAGCAATCCTGAGGGACGACAGGCAGTTGTCCTATAGCGTGTGTTTATTGAATGCAATTTGTCTGTAACGCGATTTGTGAACTGCCAACCTCTTTTTTATAAAGAGAACTCCTGTTCGCTCTTACGCGATTCCCATTCCTGGCACTAGGTGTCACGGTGCGTGGAGGTCTGGACTCCATGTTGGCATTACATGATCAGTTGGCTAGTGCACTTTCTCACGAAGAGCTTCATGAAGGGTATTGTGAAATATTTGTGCTTGTGCTAGTGAACTTTGAAAAGCAATGTGGAAACGTCTCTACAGCCTGAGGACAAGAAGCCGGGAGCAATCTGTTAATTTAAAAACTCAAAGAATTGAGATAAGAGTGAAAGTTCACTGGAATTGACAAACAGTAAAAGGACATGGTTGAGGAGCAGTTTAAAACTTGGCTTTGTTGTTTGCATTAAGAACTTACTTTTTGTTTTAAAAAAAATATGTTGAGACATTCAAGAATATCTGCAGCCCTTTGTAAATCTATTTCAAGGACTAAATCACTATTGTAACCAACTTCAGTACGGGGCTTGGACATGGTCAGTCAGCTGCTCAGGGTGGGCAGGATCAGGAAACTCTGTACATAGCGGGTGTGGGAGAAAGAGATGGGTGGCACACTGTTACTTTTGGTGCCTGTGTGGAGATGCCCTGAGGCAGTGAGTGTGCTGTGCAGAAGAGGTTCAGGGTTGGTCAGAGTCAGGTGTTAGTGAGGATTAGAGTGAGTGGGGAAGATGTTGCAGGAAATGGTGGTTGCAGTAGCAAAGATAGATTGAGTGTGAGGTATCAATGAGAAGATGGTGGAGAAGGTCATTAATCTTCTTCCTACGTTCTGTGCATTCCTTCAGGTGGTTGATACTGTACTGGCCTAGATGGTAACCCTTGTCCAGGTTGTCATGGTTCCAGTAGAATGGCATCCTCTGTTGGCCTGGGAGAAAAGGACGTTCTGCCTCTGCATTACCCCATCCCCATCAGCATCACCATGTCCCTATCCATAAAGAGAGGCACCAATTTTCCATTGTCTGCCACATCCAGGGCTAATGTCAGGAACCTCTGGACTGACAGCTCTTGTCTAGCTGCACAATATCTTTTTAAAGATGGTGCTGCACCACAGATGGTGGTCAATTCTGGGATATGCAGGAAGTGGTGAGTTGTTTTGGAAACGCCACATGGCATGATGGTGAATGTGTGAGAGGGGCGCCGTAGGGTGGAGTAGGTAATCGATCAAGTTGGTTTTATAAAATAAGGTGATTGACATCTCCAAGCATCATGATGTGAAACTCTCCAAAAATTTGACAAAACCGACAATTAGGGAAATAAATTAAGATTCAGCCCTTGATCTATCAATGCAGGTTTCATTCTGGGATCTGACTTGTACAGTGTTACCATTGGATGGGATCAAAAGACTGGCTCGAATTTAGTGCAGTCAGCAGGTATAGATGCCAATTGAGAATAATTAGTTGACCATTCTGATGAATTGCACTGTGCAGTACTGTACAACAGGTCAACATTTAGTTTGACTCTGCTATCATTTGAGTTACGCTAACTACTATTTTTGTTTTGACTTTTAATGGTAGTTTTAGTGGTTTGTCTGTTTTTTCCATTCTTTCTAATGCATGATTTTCTATAACATAGTGTCGCATGGGAACACAGCTACGGTGTTATTGGAAAACTACCATTCGGCTGCCCATCAGTCTGGCACCAAAATGGCAGTGTAGAGATTTGTAAAGGGAGAGTTGCATTGATTTTGCACCTTTTGCAAACTCAGGATATTCTAAAGAGACATTACCATTGAAGTAGTTTGTTTATAAATATTACTCATAATAAATATGCACTTCCTATCCATTCCATTGGAGACTGGGGCATTTATCTATCATCCATAAGACAGACATGTTGCCTCCTCTTTACACCATTTTGTTTGCTTTCATTACCTTTGCTTGGCATGCAATAGCCACCAGCTCCTTGTGATAATAAGAGAAAACGTGGTCTCCATGAAAGGGTTGATTGATTGGTTTGATTGATTTATTTATTGTCACGTGTACTGAAATACAGTAAAAAGCTTTGTTCACAAGCAGTGCAGGCACGTCAGAGTAAGCAAGGGTGTGCAGATCAAAGTGACTTAGAATGAGGCATTCAGGTTACATTGCACAGGGTGTGCACTAGGTGAAATCAGCATGAACAACGTCAACATTATTTGAGGCCAGAGAGTCTCTAGCCAGGAAATAATGGCCAGGAAGAAGCTGTTCCTGAAACTGCTGGTGCATGTGTTCAGGCTTCTGTATCTTCAGCCTGATGGAAGAGGTTGTAGGAGGTCAAGGTGCGATGGGTCTTTGGCGTTGTCAGCAGCGAGCCATGTAAATGGAGTTCATGGATGGAAGGCTGGCTGCCGTGCAGGTCTGGGCTGTTCACACCACCTTCTGTACTTTCTAACAGTACTGGGTAGAGCAGTTGCCATACCAGGGTGTTATGTACATGGACGGTATGTTCTCAGTGGTGCATCTGTAGAAGTTGGTGAGGGTCCTTATGGACATGCCCAATGTCTTGAGTCACTTGAGGAAGAAGAGGCATTATTGTGTCTTCTTGACCATGGGAAGTCCAAGACAGATCGTTGACTACCATCACTCCAAGGAACTTGATACACTCCACCCTCTCAACCTCAGCTGACATAGAAGGGGCTTATTCTCCTTCTTTCTTTCTGAAGTCAATGATCGGTTCTTTAGTTTTGCTGGTGTTGAGAGAGAGATTATTCTCATTGCACCATGTCACAAGCCCTCTCTCTCCTTTCTGTATTTTGACTTGTTGTTGTTAAATATCTGTCCTAATACAGAGGTGTTGTCAGCAAATATGTCGGTGGCGCTCGTTTGGAATTTGGCAACACACTCATGGGTGTGCAGGGAGCACAGTAGGGGACTGAGGATGCATCCTTTGGTGGGGTTCCAATGTTGAATATTATTGTGCAGTTACCTATCCTCACTGATGTGCGCTCCACTGTGAAATCATCCTTTCTTTCCACTTTGTAAGAGAGGAATAATTTTCCAGAAAATAATGTTTCTGCTGTAAACCAGTTATGGCTTTGCAGTCAATGGCTTTGCCAACAAAATGAGAATTTGTTTCCCTTTTTTTCCTCCCAAGTATTTACAGTCCCGTCTCCACTTCGCTGCTGCCTACCCCTTCTAAACAGAAAATGCAAGCATACCATCCACAATATTACCACGGTTTAAAAAAAGATCACAATTTACAAAAGACTTTTGTCTTTAACAGCTGTCACACAAAATTCTGGACAGTAGTCCAGCAGCCGATCACTGATACAATTGTGAATTTCATCAACAAGTATTTGTGTTTTTCTATAAATAGAGGCACGTGTTTTATTTCACATGGTGCACACCTCATCAGTTCATAATGGATTTCCACAGTTATTAATGGAATATATACTTAACAGCCAACAACATTGCAGCACCCTCTTGAATTTCTTGTGCAGCTGACAGCCTCTTTCAGTTCCTAGTTTACACTCAGAGAGGGGTGAGCCTGTGGGACTCTCTGTCCCAGGAAGTGGTTGATGCCAAAATATTGAAAGAATTAATTATAATTCTTAGGGATCAAAGATTATGGGGAGAAAATAAGTTAGATAAGCATCCATGATCGTATTGAATAGCATAGAAAGCTTGGAGGGACAAATGTCCTCCTCCACTCCTATTTTCTATGTTTTCTTGGATTATGAATGAATTTTCACTGAGAGAACAGGAAGGCTCCTACAAAGTCAGATCAGCTGTGATCTCACTGAATCATAAAGTCCCTGCAATGTGGAAACAGCCCATTCAGCCCAACAAGCCAACCCTCTGAAGAATAACCCACCCAGACCCATTCCCCCTACCCTACCTTTACCCCTGACTAATGCACCTTACCTACACATCCTTGAAAACTATAGGCAATTTAGCATGGCCAATTCACCTAACCTGCACCTGGTGGAGCAGACTCGATGGGCTGAAGGCCTACGTCTGCTCCTATGACTTAAGGTATTGGTTAGTCCTACCTCCAATGCAACAACTTGAGGGTGTGTAGGAAAATCTTGCTGCAGTGTTCCTGGTAGCAGTTCCTGTTCATGGAAGGTTTGATTATCAGAGCCTTATATTGGTTGGCATGAGAACGAATGGCAGCATGAGAAAGGAGGTTTTTTTGCAACATGTGATTCGGATCACCTAAGAATAGGTGATGGAAGATTCAAATGGAATTGGATATGTATGGAAAGTTTAAGTTTGACAGGGAAAAGGGCTGGGAATTGAGTTGAACTGAGTTACTCTTGCAGAGATTTAGTCGTGAGATGACAGGCCGAGTGGCATCTTCTTAGAATGTAACTGTAGTGATTGGAACCAGGTGGACGTTGTTGATGACAAGGTCCTTGATCGGGGTCATTAACCTGGGCCAATCAGGAAAGCCCTGGCTGACCAATATTTACAATCTCCTCAGTTCAGGGGACTGACTCTGAGCTGGCTAGTCACAGTGTACTGTGTACCAGTAAATAAAGTGTGACTTGGTGATGGGATACCAGCCTTTGTGCAGTTATTTCAGTAACCATTTCTGGGATTCTACAATTCTGAACAAGAAAAGGAGGGAAATCTGCACTGTAGGCCATTCAGCTGCTTGAATATTCTGCTATTCTGTTGGATCATGACTCACTGCATCTTAATTCCCATTTCTCTCTTTCAATTCCATAATCCTTGCTCATCAAAAATTTCACTTTTGAAACTTTCAATCACAGGAAGTTTTTGATGGAGAGCAAGCTTCAGATTTCCACTTCCTTGTCTCTGAGGAAGTGCTTTTTGACTTCACCCCTGTGCAACCCAGCTTGAATTTAATGCCCTCAACTCTCCCAACGAACAGACTAGTTTCTCTCAATCTTTCCTGATCAACTCCTTTAATCATAAACACTTCACTTATAGCACCAATTAATTTATTACTGTCAAGAGAGTACAAGCCTAGCCTTTGCAAACTATTGCTATAATTTATCCTTTTTTTTTGGTTCGGAAATAGTCTAATAAATCTTCATCTGGCTTTCAGGAGAAAATTTAGTCAGAGGAAAAGACCATAAGGCCTAGGAATTGTATCTTTTTCATAAACCAATCCCACTTATTTGCTGTTTAAAATAGCACTTACTTGTCTAATTTCTTTTTAATCTTTGCAAAATATTAAGGCTGAGATAGGGATTTTAAAACTTCAAACAGCCAGTGTAACAGAACTCTGGAGCTAAGCTGACCCGAAAATGGCCTTCTGAGGAAGGGTCACTTGATCCAAAACTTTAATTCTGATTTCTCTCCACAGATGCTATGAGATCTGCTAAGCTTTTCCAGCAATTTCTGTCTTTGTTGCAGCCCTTTTCAAACATGGTTCTCTCTCCTTCCTCTTTGGGGAAAGCATGCGCAGGCTAATTCACCACTGGAGAGCCAACTCACGACACTTTGCTCCCCCAGTGTCACTCATTAAGTGCCTGAGCATAGCTGATTAAGATCTATCACTGTGGAAAAGCACAGATAGCACCAGCCACTAGTGCCTTGTCAGCTGCCCACTGCTGACATTAGATAAGGAGGTAATATACAACTCTCAGCATATTTCTTCAATATGCCTAGTGGCTGTTCAATCCAACTCATTTGTTGAGATTTTGTGTGGCATGAGGCTACAGAAGAATTGAGAAGGGTATTATGGGAAATGTAAAACTTCCAACATTCTTTTCACAGATTTTATAAAAGACAGACTTAAAATAGGTCTGTAAATAAGCAGAGACTCTCTTTCCATCTCGCCTCTTCAGTGGTTGGACTAAGTTTGGGCAGCATGGTGGCTCAGTGGTTAGCATGCTGCCTCATAGCACCAGGACCTGGGCTCAATTCCAGCATTGGATGACTGTGTGTGTGGAGTTTACATATTTTCCAGGTCTGCGTGGGTTTCCACCAGGTACTCTGGTTTCCTCCCCCAGTCCAAAGAAGTGCATGTTAGATGGATTGGTCATGCTAAATTGTCTCATAGTGGCCAGGGATGTGCAGCGTATATGGATTGGCTGTGGGGAATGTGGGGTTACAGGGATAAGGTGGGTCTGGGTCTGGGATGATCTTTGAAGGGACAATGCAGATTAGATTGGCCGAACGGCCTCTATCTACACTGTCGCGATTCTGCGAGTGAATTAAAAAAAAGAGCCAATAAGTTCTTAAATTTAAAAGAGGCAGGACTTAAGAGTTCAGGAAATACATATCAATACACATTCAGATTATGAAAAGTGTAAAAAGTTAATCTCATGTGGGGATCATTTGACTAACGTAGGTTCAGGAGGGTATGTTACAGGCCAGCAATCAGATGAATGGAAGATGGCCAAGATGTCCATAGGAAAATATAACAACTGGCTAAATATTCACAATGATGGATATGAAGCGGGGAACATAGATTGGCAGCAGGGGGTATAAAATGGAGAACTATAAAATTCAGTTCCTATTTCGGGGGATATATTTAGGAGGAAACGATCACTTACACTTGAGCAGAGTTCTAGCAGACATCCTGATAAGATGGGTCCAGAGAGATCACAACATGAGGAAAGGGACCACAGCTGGACAAAGCAGGAGCAGGAGAGTCTTCAGTCGAAGTCCCTAAACTGAAAGGTGTTTGTGGCTACTATTTGAATGGAAGATGGGGTGATAAAAATGACTAAATTAAGAGTCATAGATTTGGAAAGAATTTGGAAACTGATGATGAAGAAGTTGATTTGCTTTTTCACACAGATGGATCTATACAGAACAAGTTGGGCCATTTAAGGCCAAGTCAACAATTGGAGCTAAATGTCTTGGAGGAAAGAGAAATTAGGTGGAAATTTATGTACTTTTGTACTAGGAGAAAGTGAGGACTGCAGATGCTGGAGATCAGAGCTAAAAAAAGTGTTGCTGGAAAAGCGCAGCAGGTCAGGCAGCATCCAAGGAGCAGGAGAATCGATGTTTCGGGCATAAGCCCTTCTTATTCCTTCTTTGCTTCTTCACAGTAATATCTTCTTTGACTTTCTGTATCTTAAGCAGCAGACATGAATGCTCATTAAAAAGTAGATAGATTCATTACAATGTTAAGGTTTTTAAATCCTATTAGAACTACTAGTCTTTAAAGTCATTAAAATCTGCTGCCCTTTAATTTTAAGAAATTTTTAAGAAAACAAATTTTGCCATTTGTTGACATAAGCACAATGTTATCATTATAGACTACTGCTGCCTGAGTTTACAACCTATCCTATCATAGTGGGGTGCCAGTCTGTTAATGTAAAGATTGATTGACAACTACAAGTGGTGAGAAAGTCTTTCATGTGCAGCTATACATATAAATATTTGTTTTTACAAGGCACTATGTACTACATTAGATGTTTTCTTCTTTAAGGGATTATGCAATTGAAGGAATAATTATTGTGAAAAAGGTTTTTATCAATAAGGATTTTTTTCTAATAAACACTTAAGAGGGGCACAGGAGGAGTTGGACAGGAGTTAAGTCGAGAATCATAGGTTTGCATTGGGAGTACAGAGCACCACATTCCAGCTTGGCAGCAGAAATCCTGGCCGACATCTTAGTGTAATAAATGTGCTTGATTATTAACCACTGAAATTTGTTGGAAAATCAGCAAGTTTAGGCATCAGATGAAGACTTATTTGATCTTGCAATGCCTGCCATGAGGAATAGTTTACCCACGTGCACTGCCAGGTTTAACTATGAAAATTGACCATTTATATCAAGTATCACAGGCCTGTTGGCACCAATAGAGCTACTTCCCAGCACAAAACATAAAAAGGAACCAAAGGCTATGACAGGGCATGATGCGAGAAGAGAAATGATTAACAAAGACAACATGGAACACGTAAACTGTTTGAAATGAAAGGAATAAACACCTATTCAGTCAATGGAAACCTGAGACACACCTGTTAGTGCAGGCCACAAATCACTTAATGGGCATTCTATAAACACAAATGAATTGTGTAAAAGAGTACAGGACCTTCTTCTCACAGTTCCAATCAAAGAACCTTGATATAAACATACTGTTATTGGTGTCAAATTCCACATCGCAGTAAATTTGTTTTTGATCTGTCCCTCTTGCTCAACCAGTTAGAATGTCTCAGGAGCAATTTGCCAGAATTGTGAAGCAAATTGCACTGTACAAGCTAGGACTGCAAGTCTTTGTATTTATGACTTAACAAGGAAGAATCTTTTTTCTTTCCTCTGCACGGATTTAATCATTTTTACTCCTATGGGAGAAATTGTTTTCAGTGATGGGCAGGGGGAAACAGAAAACCTTAAAGGTCAGATTTAACAGCGAAGAGAAACATCGATCTTTTAGAGCTGAGGTACTGACTTGATTTTTCTGTTCATTAATTTGTTGCTCCTCTATGTTACAAGCTAAAGCCCATGCAGCTAATTTAAAACAGCTTTCCTCATACAGGTACCATTCATTAGCATGTACTGTCGAGGGCACTATCAGTCTCAAAGCTTTAAAGTATAAATATCTTTCTTTCAAAACGAGAATTCCTATGGTCCGAACAAAGGCATTCAGTATTAGAACTCATTAGATTCCTTTTTGCTGTTTGGTAGACATATGCACAGATGTACATTTTGCATGAATTTATATACAGAGGAAACTTGATTATCTGAAGAACATGGGTGGAGAGTATTTCATTTGGTTAATTGAATGCCGGATAATCAATGTTGGATAACAGAGTTAGCTATGCACCGGGACATTGCGATCTTGTTCGGATGATCCAAAGTTTGGTTAATCAAATGTTGGATAATCGAGGTTCCCCAGTATTTTGTTCGCTCTGTCAAATAGCTAGCAGATGTGATAGGCTTAATGGCCTCCTTTGATGCATGATTCTATGAATTGGCATATGTGTGGGTGATCGCACAGACTGAACCATAGTGGATTCTGGATTAGTGTGCTGGAAGAGCACAGCAGTTCAGGCAGCATCCAAAGTGCAGCGAAATCGACGTTTCGGGCAAAAGCCCTTCATCAGGAATAAAGGCAGTGAGCCTGAAGCATGGAGAGATAAGCTAGAGGAGGGTGGGGGTGGGGAGAAAGTAGCATAGAGTACAATGGGTGAGTCGGGGGGGGGGGGATGAAGGTGATAGGTCAAGGAGGACAGGGTGGAGTGGACAGGTGGAAAAGAAGATAGGCAGGTAGGACAAGTCCGGACAAGTCATGGGGACAGTGCTGAGCTGGAAGTTTGGAACTCGGGTGAGGTGGGGGAAGGAGAAATGAGGAAACTGTTGAAGTCCACATTGATGCCCTGGGGTTGAAGTGTTCCCAGGCGGAAGATGAGACGTTCTTCCTCCAGGCATCTGGTGGTGAGGGAGCAGTGGTGAAGGAGGCCCAGGACCTCCATTTCCTCGGCAGAGTGGGAGGGGGAGTTGAAATGTTGGGCCACAGGGTGATGTGGTTGATTGGTGTGGGCATTCCGGAGATGTTGCCTAAAGCACTCTGCTAGGAGGCGTCCAGTCTCCCCAATGTAGAGGAGACCATATCAGGAGCAACGGATGCAATAAATGATATTAGTGGATGTGCAGGCAAAACTTTGATGGATGTGGAAGGCTACTTTAGGGCCTTGGATAGAGGTGAGGGAGCAGGTGTGGGCACAGATTTGACAGTTCCTGCAGTGGCAGGGGAAAGTGGCAGGATGGGAGGGTGGGTTGTAGGGGGGCGTGGACCTGACCAGGTAGTCACGGAAGGAACGGTCTTTACGGAAGGCGGAAATGGGTGGGGAGGAAAATATATCCCTGGTGATGGGGTCTTTTAGGAGGTGGCGGAAATGTCAACGGATGATTTGATTTATGCGAAGATTTGTAGGGTGGAAGGTGAGCACCAGGGGCGTTCTGTCCTTGTTACGGTTGGAGAGGTGGAGTCTGAGGGCAGAAGTGTGGGATGTGGACGAGATGTGTTGGAGGGCATCTTTAACCACGTGGGAAGGGAAATTGTGGTCTCTAAAGAAGGAGGCCATCTATGGTGGAACTAGTCCGCCTGGGAGCAGATACGGCGGAGGCGGAGGAATTGGGAATACAGGATGGCATTTTTGCAAGAGGTAGGGTGGGCAGAGGTATAATCCAGGTAGCTGTGGGAGTCAGTGGGTTTGTAAAAAATGTCAGTGTCAAGTCGGTCGTCATTAATGGAGATGGAGAGATCCAGGAAGGGGAGGGAGGTGTCAGAGATGGTCCAGGTAAATTTAAAGTCAGGGTGGAATGTGTTGGTGAAGTTGATGAATTGCTCAACCTCCTCGCGGGAGCACGGGGTGGCACCAATGCAGCCATCAATGTAGCGGAGGAAGAGGTGGGGAGTGGTGCTGGTGTAATTACGGAAGATCAACTGTTCTACATAGCCAACAAAGAGACAGGCATAGCTGGGGCCTATACGTGTGTCCATGGCTACCCCTTTGGTCTGGAGGAAGTGGGAGGATTCAAAGGAGAAATTGTTAAGGGTGAGGACCAGTTCGGCCAAATGAATGAGAATGTCTGTGGAAGGGTACTGTTGGGGACGTCGGGAGAGGAAAAAACGGAGGGCTTGGAGGCCCTGGTCATGGCAGATGGAGGTGTGGAGGGATTGGATATCCATGGTGAAGATGAGGTGTTGGGGGCCAGGGAAACGGAAGTCTTGGAGGAGGTGGAGGGTGGGGGTGGTGTCTTGAATGTATGTGGGGAGTTCCTGGACTAGGAGGGATAGGACAGTGTCGAGGTAGGTAGAGATGAATTCAGTGGGGCAGGAGCATGCTGAGACAATGGGTCGGCCAGGGTGGTCAGGCTTGTGGATCTTGGGAAGGAGGTAGAACCGGGTAGTGTGGGGTTCCCGAACTATGAGTTTGGAAGCTGTGGGAGGGTGATCTCCTGAGGTAGTGAGGTTCTGTATGGTCTGGGAGATAATAGTTTGGTGATGAGGGGTGGGGTCATGGTCGAGGGGGCAGTAGGAAGAGGTGTCCTCGAGTTGGCGTTTGGCTTCAGCAGTGTAGAGGTCAGTGCGCCAGACTACCACGGCACCCCCTTTATCCGCTGGCTTAATGGTGATGTTGAGATTGGAGCAGATGGATTGGAGGGCTGCGCGTTGTGAGAGTGAGAGGTTGGAGTGGGGAGGGGGGTAGACAGGTGAGGCGGTTAATGTCCTGGTGGCAGTTGGAAATGAAGAGGTCAAGGGTAGGTAATAGGCCAGCGCGGGGTGTCCAGGTGGATGCAGTGTGTTGGAGGTGGGCAAAGGGGTGCTCCATCTATTGAGGTAGGGTGGCGCAAATCATCTTTTTCTGTGTGTAAGTTTCATACGTTTATATATTAAATCTTTGTTTAATGGAACACTTGCTCCTTCTTTTAAGGCCTGGAATTTTCCAGCCTTGATGATGTCGTTTTTTTACTCAAATTCATTTGCCGAGGCTGCAACTGGTTTGATCAGTCAACGGGCTCAATCTGTCTTGATGGATCCTGCCTCCCGTGAGGTTTGTGTGTTGGTGACCAGTCTGACACTGTTTACTTAGTCTGGACAGTATCTACTCTACATCTGCTGCATCTCTGCAGAGATGCAGAGTTCCAATAAACTTTTTATTTATGTGCACATACACTGAAAAATACAACGCTCCAGTACAGGTTTACTCCATCCTCACTTCTCAGAGTTCAAATAGCATGTGATCACTGATGTAAGCCGACCTAATTCATCTTCAACACACGCAATCAGATTATACACACCACTTTCAGCACTTGGATCAATATCCAAAAAATTGCTAAGAACATAAGACTTGGAGCAGGAGTAGGTAATTCAGCTCCTTGAGCCTGCTCTGTCATTTAATTCAATCATTGCCGATCTCATATTGGCCTCAACTCCACTTTCCTGCCCTCTCACAGCAACCCTTTCACCCATTGCTAATTAAAGATCAAGGTAAAAACAATATCTGCAGATGCTGGAAACCAGATTCTGGATTAGTGGTGCTGGAAGAGCACAGCAGTTCAGGCAGCATCCGAGGAGCAGTAAAATCGATGTTTCAGGCAAAAGTCCTTCATCAGGAATACAGGCAGACAGCCTGAAGGATGGAGAGTTAAGTTAGAGGAGGTTGGGGGTGGGGAGAAAATAGCATGGAGTACAATTGGTGAGTGGGGGAGGGGATTAAGGTGATATGTCGGGGGGGGGGGAGGATGGAGTGGATAGGTGGAAAAGAAGATAGGCAGGTAGGACAGGTCATGGGGACAGTGCTGAGCTGGAAGTTTGGAACTAGGGTGAGGTAGGGGAAGAGCAAATGAGGAAACTGTTGAAGTCCAAATTGATGCCCTGGGGTTGAAGTGTTCCAAGGCAGAAGATGAGGCGTTCTTCCTCCAGGCGTCTGGTGATGAGGGAGTGGCGGTGAAGGAGGCCCAGGACCTCCATGTCCTCGGCAGAGTGGGAGGGGGAGTTGAAATGTTGGGCCACGGGGCAGTGTGGTTGATTGGTGCAGTTGTCCTGGAGATGTTCCCTAAAGCGCTCTGCTGGGAGGTGTCCAGTCTCCCCAATGTAGAGGAGACTGCATCGGGAGCAACGTATACAATAAATGATATAGGTGGATGTGCAGGTAAAACTTTGATGGAACCCACCAGAACACACAGACACACCAGATGGACTCCTTCTTTAGAGACCGCAATTTCCCTTCCCACGTGGGTAAAGATGCCCTCCAACATATCTCGTCCACATCCCGCACCTCTGCCCTCAGACTCCACCCCTCCAACCGTAACCAGAACACCCCTGGTGCTCACCTTCCACCCTACCAACCTTCGCATAAACCAAATCATCCGCCACCTCCAAACAGACCCCACCACCAGGGATATATTTCCCTCACCACCCCTTTCTGCCTTCTGTAAAGACCGTTCCCTCCGTGACTACCTGGTCAGCTCCACGCCCCCCCTACAACCCACCCTCCCATCCTGGCACTTTTCCCTGCCACCGCAGGAATTGCAAAACCTGCACCCACACCTCCTCCCTCACCTCCATCCATCAAAGTTTTACCTGCACATCCACCAATATCATTTATTGTATCCATTGCTCCCGATGTGGTCTCATTTAATTGGGGAGACTGGACGCCTCCTAGCAGAGAGCTTTAGGGAACATCTCCGGGACACCCGCACCAATCAACCACATCACCCTGTGGCCCAATATTTTAACTCCCCCTCCCACTCTGCCGAGGACATGGAGGTCCTGGGCCTCCTTCACTGTCACTCCCTCACCACCAGACGCTTGGAGGAAGAACGCCTCATCTTCCGCCTCGGAACATTTCAACCCCAGGGCATCAATGTCGACTTCAACAATTTCCTCATTTCTCCTCGCCTCACCTCACCCCAGTTCCAAAGTTCCAGCTCAGCACTGTCTCCATGACCTGTCCTACCTGCCTATCTTCTTTTTCACCCATCCACTCCACCCTCCCCCCCCAACCTATCACCTTCATCCCCTCCCCCACTCACCTATTATACTCTATGCTACTTTCTCCCCATCCCCACCCTCCTCTCACTTTTCTCTCCACCCTTCAGGCTAATTAAAGATCTATCTCCTTCTTAAATTTACTCAGTGTCCCAGCATCCACCGCACTCTGGGGTAATGAATTTCATAGATTCATGACCCTTTGAGAGAAGTAATTTATCCTCATCTCCATTTGAAATGTGCCACCCCTTGTCCTGAAACTATAACCCCTCATTCTAGATTGCCTCGTGAGGACAAATATCTGCTCGACTTCGTTCTTGTCAATCTCCATTTACATTTTATATATCTCAGCTCTCCTCTCAGTGTAGTACAGGCCTAACCTGCTCAATCCCTTCAGAAGACAAACCTCTCCTCTCTGGAATCAATCTACTGAACCTCCTCTGGACTGCTTTCATTGCAACTCTATCCCTGTTCCAGTCGAGTACAGCTGCACGCCATAGCCTAGATGCAGTCTCACTTTGTACAGTTGCAGCAAGGCATTTCTACTTTTTGACTCTATTCCTTTCGCAGTAAATGTCAAAACTCCACTTGCCTTCTTTATTACATACTGTGCTGCGTATTCGTGCACCGAAGCACTTTGAAATTTCTCTCTAAGTAATAAGTTGCCTTTCTATTCTTCTCACCGAAATGGATAAACCCACAATTATTCCTGTCCATTCTCCTCAGTTCAGAAGCAATCTTGATAATTGCCTAGGTTAAACCCAGCCCTTGAAAGTCACTGCTTAAAAGATGTCTGAAAATTGCTCAAAAGGTCTTGTTATGCAGATGGGTGATAGGTTCACTCTATTTGGTGTAACATATTTGTATCATCGATAGTCACAGGTGCGGTGCCGGAAGACTGAAGGTTGGACACGTGCAGTTCTGGTCTCCTTCCTTTTGGAAGGATGTTGTGAAATTTGAAAGGGTTCAGAAAAGATTTACAAGGATGTTGCCAGGGTTGGAGGGTTTGAGCTAAAGGGAGAGGCTGAATAGGCTGGGGCTGTTTTTCCTGGAGCATCAGAGGCTGAGGTGTGACCTTATATACGTTTATAAAATCATGAGGGGCATGGATAGGATAAATAGACGAAACTCTTTTCCCTGGGGTGGGGGAGGCCAGTACTAGAGGGCATAGGTTTAGGGAGTGAGGGGAAAGATATAAAAGAGACCTAAGGGGCAACTTTTTCACAGAGAGGGTGGTACGTCTAAAGGGTCTGTTTCTATGCTGTATATCTCTATGATTCTATGACTCTATATACATTCTCCCTGTATTTTAAAATTATACTGTTGGATGGTGCACACTCCTCCCCCACATAGCCCTTAACCTTTGCATGATGTACAATGACCTGAGTCCACGTTGTGACTTGACCTCTGGAGAAATATTCCCCTCCCCCCCCCCCACTCCCAGACCCACCACCCAGCAGTTGCCTCGCCTCGAGCAAATTATAAAGAACACACTCCCTGCCGCTCAGCAAATCTGAGCACCCCATTCCCGCTCAGTCAGGCTCCCGCTCCCATATTTATCAATGAGGAAGGAACAAACAAAACAAGCTGAATGATCCAGAGGCAGGCTGGAAGATAATGTGGCAGGAGTTTGGCTTTCTTTTATAACTGGGAAATGTCTTCATAATTCCACGGAGCTATTGTCTGAGTAATGCCAACCTCTTAAGATTTGTTTGGAGGCATAAAAGTAAGGAGGGGGTTCTCTGACTAGATAACAACCCTCAGAACAAAGTGTGGCTGAAGGAGCAAAGACCCGAATACTGGAATACATTTCAAATTTCAACACAAGAGGTGATCTCTCTAATATAAGTGAGTGTGATTCCATTAAGCCAACATCAATACCGATTAACACATTAGAATCAATTAGAAGCAGCAAATGTATGAGCCCCATATCAGACTACTTAATGACAGGAAAGCTTAAACCTCCCATGATAACAGCACTGCTCTGTTCTGCTTATGAATTTATGAAATTCCTTGCACTGCTCACTCTGTCGCACGAAGGCCTCTAACAAATGCCAAGGAGATTCCTGGACAAACTCCAGTTTCCAGCTGTACTCAGAACACTTCATCTTCTTCCTGCTGACCGATATCCTCCTCCTCCAACGCAACCTTTCTATTAATATATTTACTGGCCCCATTTGTGACCTAACGTCTCTAGGGAATACCACAAAACCTCTCCGCTGCATTTTGAATCCATTAATCTGATACACTCAAGAGACATGGCTTTACAGAATTAGGTTGTGATATGGTACTGGAAAGGTAGATCTAGAGCATTACTTTAGTATAAACTGTGAGATTAATAGAAGGGAACCCAGGCACAAACAGGTTAAGGCAAATTAAGGATGAGCATCAGAAGGAATTTGTTTACATAATGAGCAATCAGTTTTGGAAATGAACTTCTGGGTTATGTCAGAATGATGAGGGAGGTGATGCTATAGAATTTTGTTGGTTTGGACAGATGTACTGGCGTGTTTATTTAAGACAGAAATCAAACAGATTCTAGGAAAGCTAAGCATTTAGTTTTACTATACTCAACATTTCCAGCTCATACAGACTCCCAGTACTTGGCATTCACTTTGAGTAAAACATTGTGCATCTGTAGTAGATGCAAGATTATATCTATTTTATTTGCTTTTAAAAACATGAACTGTTTTTCCCAATTCCTTCCGAAATGCACTTAGGTTATCTGAGATTGCGCGACCACCTTCTACTGAAGACCATTTCCAACCTCTTCCTTTCTTTCTTGGGAGGCCATGTGAACTGGGCACAAAGATACTGCCAGGATTTTACCACAAATCAAACCAAAACTGAAACAAATAGCTAGTGAGACCCATGCTCATTGACACTGGATTTTAATATTTAATTGAGTTTGTGGTGGAGACAGATTCTGTCACGGTTTTCAAAACAGAATTGGATCAGGACATGATGTGAGAAAGCTTGGGCTGTGGGAAGCTGGATGAGGACCGCCTTTGCAGATGGCCAGCATTGACATGACAGGCTGAATGGCCTCTTTCTGTGCTGTATCCATTCTGTAATTCAATATTAGGCATCTCTGCAATTCTATCTGCCTCACAGGCTTATCACTCATTACTTCCTTGTTGAAAATAATCGGACGAATGTCAGATGATGATGAGGTGGTGCAGTGCAATTTTGATCTATCATACTGGATTCGGGAGTACTAACAGAATGAAGAGCTTATACTCAAAATGTCTACTCTCCTGCTCCTCGAATGCTGCTTGACCGGCTGTGCTTTTCTAGCAGCACATTGTTCGACATCAATCTGTGTACGTTTGGCATCAATCCAATTCACACTGGCTGCCTAGCCATCTGACTACCCTGACTCTGGGCTCCAGGTCACTGTGGTAGCATACAGTTCTGCAAGAAATACTGGAGAATCTCCAAAGGTTTGGCAGCATCTGTGGAGAAAAAAAATGGTGTTAACTCTCATTTATCTGCACAGCTGCTGCTAGATCTCTTGAGTTTCTCCTGCAATTTCTGGTTTCGCTTATTTCAGATGAAAAATTATCAAATTGGTATCCACCACGACAAGCCCCTGTGAAGTCATCTGTGTTTCAATAAGAACACCTCACTACTAGAGCATTGGAAGAAGCCATTACAAAAATATATTTATTAATACTCAATAAACAGTTAAAAATCAAACCTGAATACACTTTCTTAACTGAAGAGGCAGTCGGCACAGATTTAGATTGGATTACTTACAGTGTGGAAACAGGCCCTTCGGCCCAACAAGTCCACACCGACCCGCCGAAGCGCAAACCACCCATACCCCTTACCTAACACTACGGGCAATTTAGCATGGCCAATTCACCTGACCCGCACATCTTTGGACTGTGGGAGGAAACCGGAGCACCCGGAGGAAACCCACGCAGACACGGGGAGAACGTGCAAACTCCACACAGTCGCCTGAGGCAGGAATCGAACCCAGGTCCCTGGCGCTGTGAGGCAGCAGTGCTAACCACTGTGCCACCGTGCCACCCGTAAATTTAGGACATTTGGATTTCCAGCATCCATAGCTCTTTGATTTATTACACTCTTATAAGCCAATTTTAGAGCCACAGATAGTGAAGGCAGAAGCTTCAATTTGTTTCCCTCACATCTCTGACCAGGAACTCCCCCATCCCTAGTGTCCACTGTTGATGTGTGTTGGAAGGATTTGCAAGTTGAGAGTCATCCAGTTTGACTGCATTCTTTCCCTTTCACATCACAGTCCTGGAGTGGGATTTGAACTGAAGCCTCTGGTTCAGAGACAGGGATGCTACTCACTAACAACACAAGGCCCTTCCTTAAAGTCAGAATGTAAGTGTAAGTTGTTGTATCATTGTTGCTGAGCTCCAGATCCTGTTTCCAATTTTGTGTGAAACTGGCAACTTTACACAATGCGGTTCCCTACTGCAGAGCTATAGAATGATACAGCGCAGAAGCTGTGCTAGCTCTTTGAAAACTATCCAATGCTTCCACATTTATCTACTTTTCATAATTTCTAGCAATTCGCTTTTTCAAGGATATATTCCATTTCCCTTCAAACTGAAGTGTACATTATTTAAGAACATAAGGAACAGGAGCACGAGTGTTCATTTGGTCAATTAGATCAGGGCTAATGTGATCATGGCTTTAACTTCACTTTCCTACCTGCCCTCCATAACCCTTGACTCCCTTGTGGGTCAAAAATCTGTCTAACTCAGCCTTGAAAATGTTCAATTATGTAGCCTTGAGTGCTTTCTGCAGAAGAGGATTCCAAAGACTGTGCAGATCCCTGGGAAAAGAAATTTCCCCTCACCTCCATCCTAATCAAGAGCTCCCTCATTTTGAAACTGTGTCCTTCCCCCAACACCACATCCCACCTCCCCCAGTACACCAGATGAGAAAATATCAAGTTTGTATCTACCGCGACAAGCCCCTGTGAAATTGTTTTGAGTTTCAATAAGACCACCTCACGACTGGAGCATTGGAAGAAAGCAATACAAAAATATATTTATTAATACTCAATAATGACTTAACAATCAAACCTGAATGCCCTTTCTTAACAGTCGACACAGATTTAGGACATTTGGATAGCATATGGCCTTAACATCCATGGATTTGCCGTTGTGTCTCCCTTCAAATTACACTGCAGCAAATCAATGTACAATTCTGCACCCAAGCCCTGGAAGCAGACACATTAGAGCACATGAACAAATTTCTTAAAAACAGAAATCATGTCATAACAGGGAAAGCTCAAGGGACAATGTCTGTCTTAATAGTACAGCTGCAAAGATTAGACACTAAAATAATCGAGGTGAGAGGGTGTTAGCATCATGTAAATAGAATCTGACTGACTGAGGCATTGTCTTCCGAATGTGTGACAGCTTAACTGCCTTTAAAATGAACAAATAAAATCTCTTCATGGATGTTACCATGGCATAGCAAATCAGACCTATAAAAAACACATAAATGCAAAGGGCTAGACTACTTTTCCGTTTTGATTCTCCACCCATTTCTCTTGGAATTATTTCCAAATCAATTGGAAATAAGAAGACTTAGGCCAGCTGCCAGTGGCAAAGAGGCCACCAATTGTCCAACAGTCTGTGGTGTATGTTGAAGAAGATCAAAGGGATTTTCCCCAGTGTGCGAGCCAGCAGCAATCTCCCCACTAGTATCTAACAAGCTCCTGATGTTTTATCCTTTATTTATATTTGCTGCACGCAAATTGACTGCCGTTTTTCCAAGATTATAACTAACTATATGTCAGAAGTACTTTGCTGGTTGCAAGGCACTTTTAAGATTCATGACAGGTGCTACATAAATGTAAGCTTTTCTTTTACTGGATTAAATCTGGAAGTAATTGCAAAAATCAATCATCCCATGATGATTTTTACAGGTAGACCTTGGACTGGGGTTTATGTTTGACATTGGGCTGAGGGAGGAAGGTTGGAAATATGGCAGTTCTTTCACTCCTGCACCCCTTGCTCTACCCTGGCACCTAGGCTTTGTTGAGTCAAGTTTCGGATGGCCAATTACTGCGAAGGCTGTCAATGTGTGGAACAAAAGAGACCCTGTGTCCAGGCACACCCCCGGGTGAGAAGTCAGGTGGCGGAAAGATTATGTTAAGAGGAAGTTGATTACAGTTACCAATTGCAATGCACTTCCCTGCTGTCTTAAATCAGTTTTTTTCCCTATTGTCAGACTCCAAAAGCTAAGCATTTGAAATAAAGTGGTAGGCTCTTGCAGTGCAAGTGGTAGTGTTCCTACCTCTGGGCCAGGTCTCCAAGGCCCACCTGCTCAAGAGGCATGTCATAACATGCCCGAACAAGTTGATGGGAAAATCTTTACGAATGAAGAAAGAAAATGCAGACACCGCCACCCACACCAGTGGAAAGTAAACCAGTGAAACCTGCAAATGACACAGGCTGGCCCAACTTGCTTTGTACCTCAATGTAAACAGTACATTTATTTGCAAGTAACACTGCATTTTTACTGGGTTTTCCCTTTGGGCTGCTGTCACACTCAATTTGGGTTTCGGTTTCAATCATTTCTCCTGCCCCTGGTGCCAGCTTACCACGGTGGATGTAAAAATCTGTCAAACATGTTTCTCGTCTGAGCCTGAGAGATACAGGTGGAAAATGGACATGGTTAGTAATTTCAAAATGATGGGTGAGCTTCTGATCTCTGCGCTCACATTCCTTCCATCATTTTGGAGACCACTGTGTTGATGACCCAACTTCACTGGCTTCGGGGGTGTATCATTATGGGGCACCTGATTCACAGTTGGAAAATTCATCCTCTTAACTCAAACCACTCGGTCACCTAATCATTGTCTTGGACACTGCTGGCAGGGTGTCTTCTTGAACATGGCATATGAAATAGAAAAGGGATATCTTTTGAGCCACTTGACTTTATTCCGACTTAGGATCACAGAATCTCAACAGTGTGGAAGCAGACCATTTGGCCCATCAAGCTCACACCAACCCTCCGAAAAACATCCTGCTTCACAATTTCCTACATTTCCCATGGCTAATCCACCCATCCTGCACATCCCTGAGCATTATGGGTAATTTCCTATAGGCAAAAGTGGCTACTGCAGATGCTGGAGATTAGAGTCAAGATTAGAGTAGGCCTGGAAAAGTGCAGTAGGTCAGGCAGCATCCAATGAGCAGAAAAATCAATGTTTGGGCCAAAGCCCTTCATCAGGAATGAGCCTGGGAGCCTCAAGGGTGGAGAGATAAATGGGAGGGAGATGGGGCTGAGGAGAAGATAGCTCAGAGTGCAATAGGTGGATGGCGGTGGGGATAAGGGTGATAGGTTGGAGAGGAAAAAATGATCATTCGTCATCAGTGAAAACTTGGGAGGGCTGGGAGCTAGAACCTGGAAAGAATGATCGTTCATCCTCAGTAAGGGGGAGGTTTGGGGGGGTAGCAATTTCCAATAGCCAAACCACCTAACATGCACATATTTGGATTGTGGGAGGAAACCCACACAGACTTGGGGAGAATATGCAAACTACACAAAGACAGTTGCCTGAGGCTGGAATGGAACCCAGGGTCCCTAGCACTGTGAGGCAGCAGTGCTACCCACTGAGCCACCATGCCATACCTCAACATGGGTCAATACTAAAATAGCTTGCAAAAATAACTGTCCATAACCACACACAGACACAAATGCAGAAATTGGGACTGTTGCTTTTCCAAAGTTAAGTGGCTGGCGTCTGTTTCAGGCAGTGTTTTCTGGAAGGTACAAGGATACAGCTTGTATATAGTTATATAATTATCCACTTCCAATCTTTTGTACTGGGATATCGTCCAGGTCTTTGTTAATATGGCCTGTGTATTGTCCTTGGCTTGGGTTGAATTATCTGGCTTCCTATTGACATTTGTCTCTGTTGACCTCCTATCTGCCAACAAATACAGTTCTCTCACACCCCACATTGCCCGTCCTTCAGCTGATGGGAAAAGAAACATGCATTAAATCTTGACCAGATTCAGTCCTTGGCCTTGCTTGGAATCTTTTTGCTTTTCTAGTGGAATTCAGAATAGCCAGCAACAAGAATGTCCAAAATCTTCAATTGATTACTGAAAGTTATTGTAAATACAGAAGATTTCTGATCAACTTATTGTTCAATGAATTTCAGATCCTTCGCTGTGAATATTCCTTGTCTTCCTCCAAAGGACATGAGAAATCTTGGATGCAATGACAAATTTTTTGTTTAAACTGAGCCAATAATGATCCTAATGTAACTTAAGACTGCCTGATCATATTTCTAAACAGTCTCCTTACAGCATTTTCCCAATAACTGACATTAAGCTAACTGGCCTATAGTTACATTTTCCCTTTTCTAAGTAAAGGTGTTACATTGGCAGTTTTCCAATCCTTTGAGTCTTTTCCAGAATCTAAAGATCCCTGGAAGCTTTCAGTCTGAGGCAGTGATAATGTAGAGCTCCTGTGCTAGAGCTCTGACCACTTTTCTTTTCTTACTCTTTCTCTTTTTCTTTTTCTTTTTCTTCCTTACCTTGTCCTGAGCCCAGATGGCATCAGCGATGGTGAGAACCCAATGCACAGACCTTGAGCTGTATCAAGCCATGCTCAGGGTGTGGACCTTAGGAGGACCCACCACAGACCTTGAGTGGTCCCAGGTGTGGACGCGAGTTTTTGCCCAGCGAGGTTGAAACTGAGGCCCTATTTACTTTTCCAGAGTAAGCACAGGGCCTGGAGTCGGTGGCTGCTACATCGGCAGAGGCAGCATTAGCAAGGTACGTCCAATGGCAAAAGATGGTGCCTGAGGATCGGCAACGTCATTGGACGTTGGTGTCCATTGCTGGCGGCGGCGAAGCAGTGGCAGGAGGGCATCATGGCAACATTGATGAGGTCGGCCCAATGACTAGAGATGCGACTTTGAAGTTGGTTGGTCCAGCGCAAGTGACAGTGAGGCAGTGGCATGGGAATATCAGCCAGGCAGCAAAATGGCACCTGAGGATTGATGATGTCAGTGTTGGTTGGGTCCGGTGTGGGTGGTGTCGAAGTGGTGGTGAAGGGATGGTAGCACAGGCACCATTGTTGGTCATGAGCTGACCTAGGACTGATGGACTGTCTTCAAACTTTATCTTTATTTCCCCTTATCCTTAAATTATTCAAAATGGTACCATTTCATCATGACAAATGAAAAATATTTACTGGATTTTGTGATATTCTTACTGTAAAATATACGTAACAATAAAATCAAAATCAAATTCAAGATTACTGCTAGCACATTCACTATCTCTGTAGCTACTTCCTTCAATATCTTGGGATATGTCCCATTGGGTGCAGGGAACTTATCAATCTTCATGCCCAATTATTTCCCTAGCCCTTCTTCACCAGTGATAGTTGTTGTATTTATTTCCAATGCTTCTTTTGCCCTTTAAATATTTAGCAATTTTGGAATGCTGTTCATATCTTCTACTGTGAAGACTGATGCAAAGTATTTATTCAACTCCTTTGCCTGATTCCCAATTATTAGGTTCCCCAGATTCGATCACTAAGGGGCTCATGTTCACTTTGACCTCTCTATCCTTTTTGCAGGATAAATGCATCCTGGTGGTTGAATTTGAACTGCTGGGGCAGTGGGTATGTGTGTGGGGAGGGTAAGTGTGGTGCAGATTGGCACATTACGAACCCAACAGGAGAGTTCTAGTTTGCACTGGGGAGACATTTGTAGGAATGCAGGCAAACACCCTCCCCACCTAGTTGGGCTGTAAATCATTAGAATTCCCTACCCTAGACAGCTAAGGAGGCTGAATCATCGAATATAATCAGAGCTGAGATAGACAGATTTTTGAACTACAGGGGGAGTGAATGTTTCAGAGGGACAGAAAAGGGAATGAGAACAAGATCAGATTGACCATGATCTTATTGAATGTCGAAACAGGCTCAAAGGGGTCCATTCGCGCTACTATTTCTTCCGCTCCCATGTTACACTCTGAAGTGGAACACGAGGTTATTCAGTAACAGCATAACATACAGCGGTTCCTGATCTCCTGCCTGACCCCTTGGCTGTGAGTGGGCTAGTTGCATTAATATCCCACTCTGCGCCTGGGTGCAGATGTCAAGATGAGTGACATCATATTGCTGGTGGATTACTGAAATTACATGGCAGCATAGTTCAGGAGAGGATTAGAAAAAATGTTCTGGGGAGACTCAGATGTGGCTGAAAACTATAGGTTAAACTAGCCAGATAACAGTTGGATCCAAACGTGTGAAGGACCGGATGTAAGTTTGCTCGCTGAGCTGGAAGGTTCATTTTCAGACATTTCGTCACCATACTAGGTAACATCTTCAGTGAGCCTCTGGATGAAGCACTGCTGATGATTCTTGCCTTCTATTTATACATTTGGTGTTCTTTGGATTGCTGATGTAATTTCCTGTGGTGATGCCATTTCCAGTTCTTTTTCTCAGGGGGTGGTAAATGGGTCCAAGTCAATGTGTTTGTTGATAGAGTTCTACTTGGAATGCCATGCTTCTAGGAATTCTCGTGCATGTCTCGGTTTGGCTTATCCTAGGATGGATGTGTTGTCCCAGGTGAAGTGGTGTCCTTCCTTATTTGTATGTAAGGATACTAGTGAGAGAGGATCATGTTGTTTTATGGCTCGTTGCTGCTGGTCATTTATCCTGGTGGCTTGTTTTTGTGAAGGACTTTGAGGGGTATCCATAAGATTGAAAGGTGGCATAAGAGCGTAGGAGGAGGAGTTGGCAATTCAGCCCCTTGAGCCTGCTCCACCATTTGATATGCTTATGGCTAATCTCATCTCATATTGGCTCCACTTTCCTCCATAGCCTTTCAACCCATTACCGAGTAAAATTCTGTCCATCTCCTCCTTAAAGTTACTCAATGTCCCAGCATCCACTGCACCCTGGCGAAGTGAATTCCACAGATTCACAACCCATTCAGAGAAGTAGAAAGGGAAAATCTAACGATGATCAGAAAGAGAAAATACTATCATGTTGAGAAACCATTGGATCTTCTTCTGAGGGCTTCGACTAGAGATTTTAATTAACTGTTTTTCTTTTAATTTACTCAGAAAGAAGATATTGCCATCTATGAATTGGTCCAGACTGTGCTTAGTGTTCAATTTGGCTGTTTTACATTGTACATTGTCTAGGTTACGGTGACCTGCTGCAGGAACAGCTTGGCACTGCTTTCAGCTCTACTTGCAACAAATAACAAAATTTACAATGTCTTTTGCTACGAAAACTAGTAACAGCAGTTTTAAATCTTATTTTTAATCCACTACTCATTTTAAAAATGATCTTCTTGCCTCAGAATGGTCAAATTTGCAGATGGCACCAAACTGGAAGCGAGAGTGAAGCTGCACAATTATAGAAGAGTTGGGAAAAATTCGCAAGTGAGCACATTTTAAGGACAGCTATGAAGTCCTGCACACAGGTAGGAAAAATAAGCAACACAAGTGCAACAAATCAAAAGTTTTAGACTAAAGCTAAAAGATACACGGAAGTCTGAGCAGTCCTGATGCTCAATTAACATAATCAACATGGAACAGCAATCAACTAACCAAATAGAATGTTGAATTACATAGACAAGGCAGTGGAATATAAATGATCAGAAGTCATGATCATACTGTGCAGACCTCAGGTTAGATCCCATCATGAGTCCTGCATCCAGTTTTACTTGGTCACTAGACTGAATAGGGTGGGATTTGAAGGCTGGATGAATGGCAGAGAACAGCCCCAAGATAGATCCTTGCTGCCAAAGATTTCAGTTATCATGGGTAAACATAAAATTATAGGTATGATTTTCCCCTTTCTGAAGTTAGCATGCCAGATACCAAGAAAGGGAGACAATTGAGCCAGTTTGACCTGGAGAGATACCTGACGCCTTCGTGTATAAATGCAGGGTAAGCATTTTAATCCACCAGCACGATTGCCATCAAGTACTGGATTAATGGTCACTTAAGGGCCTCAGCTAAGCAACAGTTTGATTGTCTGCCTCCCTGGGGGCACTAAAAGTGGCTACGTTTGCCTGTCGAGTTGAGGGGAGCCCAAATCCGGTAAAATTGGAGATGCAGATGGGGGTGTGGGGAGAAGAGGGTAGCCCTGAAAGCTACTTTCCTGCTCTTGTCTCTATCCTTGCTCCACACAGCCTCCACTCCTTCCACAAGCCCCAACCCATAGGAAGGAAGAAAATACTTCCTTTCTCATCCGAGCAGTAGGCCTAGACTGGTCAGTAGACAAACAGGAGGCTGGAAGAACACAGCAAGCCAGGCAGCATCAGGAGTTGGAGAAGTCAATGTTTGGTTATAACCCTGGGTTTGTTTACTTTGAATTCCAGCATCTGCAGTTTCTTATGTCTCTAATCAGCCTTTAGGATCCAGAGCCACTGGCCGCAACTTCTGGCAACCCAAGATGTTATAATGGATATTCTATGATAAAATTTCACTAGTTTTGTAATGTAACCATAACACGTTGGTTTTATCATTTATCTCTGTGAGAGACTGTGCCTGCTCTGTACACTCAACAGCCCAATTCAATTTTCAGTATTGACTATTTTCACTCCCTACGTCAGGTTAATTGACCTTGTGCTATATTTGTTTTGCTCATGTGATTCAGAATAAAGTGTGTGACACAGGCACAGCCAGTAGGTGACCTTGAACCACCATTCACTGCAATCTGCAAATAATGCCTTCATTGTGAGAACTTGTATCAGGTGTCCGTAAAAACTTGCCTTACCAAGATGATGTTATTCATTGAATTGACAGGTAGTGGGTGCATCAAATTAATAAGCAGGCAGGAAGCTAATTGAGAGGTGTTGATGAAAATCATAAATCCCATGTGGAAAACAGAATTAGATCTTTTTCACTTCTTTCAATAATGTTAAGTGGTCATCAGATTGTTTTGAAATCATAGTTTATGGTGGATAAACCAAAACAAAACTCATTAGCTTACAACTTAATCTTAAAAAGGAGGTGGCTGTTTCGTGCAAATAGTGATTCATTCAACAGGGTTTGACTAAAGTTGCAACATTTGTGTTCTTTTATTTCCTTTACACATTTAACATGCATTTGAAAGTTCTCCTGTGTCAACATGGCCATTCAGTTCTGTTGTCAGTCTGCCATTTCTCATTAGGGCTCTTGCCAGGACAAATACAACGTGGGGCTATTTCCAGGAGACTGTTTCTTTTGCCGGTTAATTTGATATCGGTTTTAAATCTGCTTCTTATTTATCATTGCCTTGTCTGCCTGTCCCTGTATCTGAACTTTACTTGACACCAATGAAATATTGTTTCATAGAATCAGTCTGAATGTCACTGACAACATTAATTAAGATTATTGGCTTTCCCAAAGCAATGGTCCAAACTTTGGATGTAAAGATGTTAGTCAGGAAAGGGCATTAACGGGTAAAACTGACTATAATGGATTAATTTGCTGTTCACAAAGGCACAAAATGGTCTGTGACAGTATCTTTTTGAGTCAGTGATAGCACCCTCACCTTGGAAAGTGAGAAAGTCAGTGCTGGGGTCAGCGAAATAGAGAAGGTCTTGGGGATGGAGTTGGAGATGGACCCAGTATCTCTTCTACTTGGCTTTGTTAATTCACTTTCATTAGATACACACAAAAAAGGCTTTTCAGTATCCTCACTTGTTGTGCAAGAAAGAACATTCTGTTAGGGTGGGGGTCTGAAAATCCCCAGTGCTGGTTTAAGCTAGTCATGGAACATATCTCCTTGGACTTTGTTACGAGTATGGTGCACCACAAAACTGAGAATTTTAATAAGATGTGGAGGCCCTTTTTGGACTACTTAGGTACAGATTTGTCCGACATACTAGTATCAGACTTTATATAACCATAGCAATGCTATTTAATAAATCTGGTATCCAGAGAGGAGGAACTATGAACATATGAATATGTATAAATTTATGCACTCGATCGAGGGCTATTGTTTTGTTTCACTGAGCTCTGTTATTATTATTGTTATTTCCGTTATAATTTTCCTTTTTTTAGTTTAGTTATTAGTTATTTTTTTTTGTAATTAGTAGGTTTGTTTTTTAACATTGATTTGAATTGTTTCGCTTTGTATTTGTTGTAATATTTTAAAAAATGTTTTTCCTTTTTTTCCAATAAAAATATATTTTTAAAAAAAGGAAGTGAAAAGTCAAAAGTGCAATCTCCTTGCAGAAGACACCATCACATACTCCCAACTGACATTTTTTTCCTGAGAAGTTGAATGTTAGTGCAATATTGTTTGAGATGCCGTCTTTTCAATACAATGTTAAATTAACCATATTTGCCTATTTGAGTGGGTGTAATCATAAAGAGGGGAATTCTTTTAGTGTCCTGGCCAGCACTAATCTCCCAGACTAGTTGATCATTTATCATTGTTTTATGTGGGATTTTGCTGCGCTTAAGTTGACACAATGAATACATTTAAACTGTAATTTATTGGCTATGAAGTTTTCTGGAGGGCACAGAAAGCACACCATGAATGCAAATCATTTTTTTCTTTAAAAATGGATACAATGACTCGATTAAACTTAAAGTGTGATGGAGGAATTAAGTGATCAAGGGATACAGGTATAGGAATCATTGAAAATAACAACAGAGCTTGGCAGGGCCAGAGACAAAATCATTGGGTCTTTTTTTCTGGATGGATAAAGTTGGAAAACTTGGAAATTATGTTCAACCTGAATAAAATCTTAGTTGTATCACACTTAAAAAAGTACGAACAGTTCTATACTGGGCGTATTCAGATACAGAACCTTAAATTTTAATCTACTATTATTGGCATAATCTCAAGTCTTGTCTGTTGTTTTACTCTTAGATTTGTACTCACTATATGGAAGCAGAGTCATCAGGGAGATTTAAGTGACTGCTGGACATGCACATGGACAGCAGTGAATTGAGGGGTGTAGGTTAGGTTATTTTATTTTAGATTAGAAATAATCTCGGTGCAACATTGTGGGCCGAAGGGCCTGTTCTGTGCTATACTTTGCTATGTTCTATCTGTTGTATAACGGCTTCTTTATCATGCCCTTATTAACATCTTTCGCTCTTGCCTTGTCTATGCTCTTTGATTTACCATATTTTCCAAATGTGATCCCTTGCCCCCACTATTTGGTTTAATATTCTCTCTACTTCCATAGTTATGTGGTGTTGTAAAACACCGCTCCCAGCACAGTTCAGATATAGACCTTCCCAAAGTCCAAGTGCACTTTTCTCAGTATTTTTTACATGTATTCACTTTAGTTACCTGACTTGTCCTACGCCAATTTACAGTGGGAAGAGATTCTGCACAGTCAGTATGTTTAGCCTTTGCTTGGTAATTTGGTGCTCCACTCTTCTTCCTTCCTGTGCAGAACCTTTACCCTCAGTCAGCCATGGCTCAGTTGGTGCCATTTTTTGAATTACAAGGTTCTGGGTTCAAGTTCCACTTGAGTTTGAACCCAAAGGTCTATGGCTGATATTCCATTGCAGGAGCTCTGCACTTAGGCAGCCCTGTCTTCCAGCTTACATGCTTTGTCAAGGCCAGTTCTGTCTGGATAGATGTATAAGACCATTTGGCAATATTTGGAAGAACAGGAGGGATTTGCAGGATGCCCAAAGATGTCCAGGATAGGTGGATTGGCCATGCCCAGTCTCCCTCATATCAGAAGGATGTTGTGAATGTTGAAAGTATTTAGAAAGGATTTACAAGGATGTTGCTGAAAATGTGTTGCTGGAAAAGCGCAGCAGGTCAGGCAGCATCCAAGGAACAGGAAATTCGACGTTTCAGGCATAAGCCCTTCTTCTTTCTTGTTCCTTGGATGCTACCTGACCTGCTGCACTTTTCCAGCAACACATTTTCAGCTCTGATCTCCAGCATCTGCAGACCTCACTTTCTCCTTTACAAAGATGTTGCCAGGGTTGGAGGGTTCGAGCTTTAGGGAAAGGCTGAATAGGCTGGGGCTGTTTTCCCTGGAACATTAGAGGCTGAGGAGTGACTTTATAGAGATTTATAAAACCATGAGGGGTGTGGATAGGGAAAATAGATGAGGTCTTTCCCTGGGGTGGGGGAGACCAGAACTAGAGGCCATAGGTGTAAGGTGAGAGGGAAAAGATTTAAAAGGGACTTAAGCCGCAACTTTTTCAAGCAGAGGGTGGTGTGTGTATGGAATGAGCTGCCAGAGGAAATGGTGGAGGCTGGTACAATTGCAACATTTAAAAGGTATCTGGATGGGTATATGAGTAGGAAGGGTTTTGAGGGATATGAGTCAAGTGCTGGCAAATGGGACTAGATTATTTTAGGATATTTGGTAGGCATGGATGAGTTGGACTGAAGTGTCTGTTTCCGTGCTGTACTTCTCTATGACTCTAAGATTCTAAAACATCCCTGTAGTATCGAGGGATATGCAGGCTGGATAGATTAGCCATGGGAAGTGCAAGGTTACATGGGATGCTCTGCTGAGGGTCAGTGGAAACTTGATGAGGAGCCAAATGATCTCTTTCTGCAGTATGGGGATTCTATGATTCTTTATCTCTTGTGTGCTGGCTAATATTTGATCCTCAAGTAATATCACAAAACAGAGTATCTCATCACTATCATGTTGTGGTTTTTGTTAAGCTTGCTGTATGCAAGCTGGCTGCCATGTTTACAAAATGACAATATTTTCTAATTACAAGAGTAAATATTTCTCAAGTCTGTCATTGGTTGTGATTGTTATATATTGGATTTTGCTGGGCTTAAATTGAGATGCCCATTGGTCATGAAAATGCTAAATAAATGCAAGTCATTCTATTCCTTCTATATAGTGTGTGGAGGAAAACAGATTAGACAGAAAGGTCTCTTTTCTTCAGTAACAGAGCATGATGAAAAGAAATCTGTGAGGCAATGGAACAGTTCTGTAGGGAAAACTTAGAACAGATATTTTCAATGGGGGGGGTAGCGGGGGGAACGGAAGACCAGGATATCATAAATAAAAATCACTTCTTCATAATTCAAGAGCATAAGTGAAAAGTCTTTACTCTGAGATTGGTTACAACGTGGAAACTAATACCACAAAGAGTGGTTGCAGTGAATTATGTACATTATGAATGCTAGATAAGCACATGAGGGAGAAAGAAATGAAACCATTATGCTGACAGGGTTGGATGACAGGGATGAGGCTCATGTGGAGCATAACTGAAAGCGGACACCAGCTGGTCTTGCTTCTGTTCTGCACATTCTATGTAATTCTATAGTTTCAAAGATGTTTTAGCCTGCAACAGTTCTGTCGTTGTCTATGTTCTCATAGTTTTTTTGGCTGTAGAAAACAGCAGGAAAACATAAGGGTCAACTAATATTTACATTAAATATTTCCGTGTATGTTGTTTTTGTGTCATTTTGCACTGCATTCTGCAGCTGTTAACCTATTGCATCAACACATTGGGAACACGTCTACTGCAGTAGAAGAGCCTTTTGGATCAGTGTTGACAAGATAACTAGAAACAACTTGAAGGCAGCTTGAGTTAGCATTTGTGCTTTCTGGATGTTCGGCAGTTCTGGTATTGATAATTATCAATACCCAGCAGCAGATAAAATAATTGCCTTTATTTGTTAAGCATCTCGAATGTCCTATTGCATTATAGTAAGCTTCTTGCTAACTAGTAGCATATTCCATTCTCCGAAAAACCATGCATCAGTAGTGATGACTAGTTTCTGTTCTGTAGTTGGTATCCCAACCTCTGCACAGTTAAGTGGTGCGCAGTATTGATATTACCAAGCGATTTTAAGCAATGTAAATTTTATTAAAAATTGGAAGACTCTCATTCCTAAAGCATCTTATTGTGTTCCAAAACTCTTCCAAAGTTCTTTCGATGGTATGAACTACTTTGAAGTTTGCTGACTGTTAACATATGGTGAAAGAAAGCATTGATTTTGCAGACAGCAAGATGCCACAAACTGCTGCAACATGAATGTCTGGTTAATCTTGGCATTTGGTTGAGGAAGGAATGTTGGCCAAACAAAAGGATTATTCTTTTTAAAGTGTCATGGATCATTAAAGTTAACTAGCAATGCAAGCTAAGAGAGGCCCCAGTTTCACATATTATCTGTATGATCATTCCTCTGGCAATGCAACATTCCCTCAGTACTGCAGTAGAAGATCAGTTTAGATTTCCATGTGGCAATCGATAAGGTGTCACATAAAATGTTATTGCACAAGACAGCAGCTCATGGTATTGTTGGTAATGTATTAATATGCACTGAAGATTGGTTTACACACAACAGATTAATGGGTCTTTTTCAAATTGGAAAGAGGTAGCTGTGAGGAACATGATTAGGCCATTCAGCCCTTGAGACTGTTCCACCAATAATGAGGTCATGGCTTATCTGTGGCTTAATTCTATATATCAGACGACTGGGTTCAAGTCCCAACTACTTCAGAGGTGTGTATTAACATCTCCAAACAGGTTGATTAGAAAAATAGGCTAATAATTTTTTTTTTAAATAATGCAGGCTGGGAGGACCCTCATGTGGCACAGTGGTCTCTACCCCTGGACCAGAGTGCTGGATTCAAGTCTCATCTGTTCCAGAGTTGTTTAATAACATCTCTGAACAGGTTGATTAGAAAAATAGGTTAAATTTTTTTTTAAATTATAGAGCAGACCCAAAGTGAGTCCGCAGAACTCACTGTTCCAGACTTGGATTAACTTATGTAAGACATGGATAATGGCTCTAGTGGTGGCTCAGTGGTTAGCATTGCCATTCCACGGCATCAGGGACCCAGATTCAATTCCAGCCTTAGGCAACTGTCTGTGTGGAGTTTGTACATTCTCCCCGTGTCTGCATGGGTTTCCTCTGGGTGCTCCGGTTTCCTCCCACAGCCCAAAGACGTGCAGATCAGGTGGATTGGCCTTGCTATATTACCCATAATTTGCAGGCTAGGTGGACTAGCTATGCGAAATATGGGGTGAGTCTGGGTGGGATTCTCTGTAGAGTGTTGGTGTGGAATCGATGGGTTGAATGGCCTGCTTCCACACTGTAGGGATTCCATGAACGATGTTCCTTCCTGGTTGCACTTCCTGAGTTATTACACACGCTTTTGTATCCAAGTGTCTCCTAACATCTCTCGCAAATGGTCTAGTCCTGATTCTCAGACTGTGCCCCGTCGTTCTAGAATGTCCAACCAGTGGAAATGGCTAATCTTTATTTACCCTATCTTTTCCTTTAAATTGTGAAAACTTCGAAAGCTCACCCCTAAATCTTCTAAATTCTAGAGGAGTCAAGCCTAATTTGAATGATGTCTCCTCATAACTTTGGTGCTGAAGTCCAGATATCATTCCTGTCAAAATTCATTGTACTCCCTCCAAGGCCAATATATTCTTCCTAAGGTGTACTGCCCAGATCTGCTCATAGTACTCCAAGTGGGTTCTAACCAGAGCTTTTTACAGCTACAATGTAACTTCTACATCCTTATACCCTAGTTCTCTAGATATCAAGCCCAACATTCCATTAACCTTCTTGATTATTTCCTGTACCTGTTTCTAACTAACTCTCCAGCAGGTTAGTTAGCAACAATTTTCCCTGAACAAATCCATGCTGATTTTTCCAAACTGATCCACACTTTTCTACGTGGTTATTAATTCTATTTTAGATAATTGCTCTAAAAGTTTCCCCATCTCAGAATTAAACTGACAGATCTGTAATTGCTGGGCCAATCTTTACGTCCGTTTCTGAATAAGGTCGTAATGTTTGCAATTCTCCAATCCTTCAGCACCACCCACAACTCTAAGAAAGATTGAGAGATAATTGCCAGTGCCTTTGAAATTTCTACTCTCATTTCCCTCAATATCCATGGATGCATCTCATCCAATCCTGGAGCCTTATCAACTTTAAATACTGACAGCTTATCCAATTTGTCGATTTTAAGCACTTCTAGAGACTCAGTTTCCCCCTCAGTCACTACAGGTCATTCTACTATAATGCGCGTTTTGTCAGCGCAGATTGGCTATAATGCAATTGATGAATTGTGGACGTTGTTTGGACTACGTCAACCTTTTACTGAACAGATATAGCCATTTCTATTAGTGATCTTCTACAATGTGGTTTTCTGTAGCAGTTTTGCACAGCACAATCTTCTATAGCGTGAGATCGCAGAGTAACACAACTGTCACGTTATAGCAGAAGATTGAGCACTGGCTATAATTGTTTGGTAAATCTGTAAGTTGGATGCTAAACATTACCTGGGTTTTAAAAATCTGTTAACAAACAAATTACTGATATTTTTAGGTTCCCCCATTCATGGCTGGACTACCCCTATAACAACGGGTCATAAAATTAAAAATTCAGTCCTTTTGCTGCCAATTTTATGTGCATTAATCCTCATGGAAACCAAATATTTGGAAAATTGCCACAAACGGGTGCAATTCAGTGCGAATTTTCCCAATTGCAGCTTTGAAAATATTGAAAGGTCAGAAATTAAAAATATAACTGTACACTGACTACACTCATAACGACCATCCTATTTCCCTCTTCTGTTCTCATGGCTTTTCTGTCTGGATCCATCTGTTTTTTAAGCACACCAGATCATTTTCGCCAAACACTTGCATGGAATTTGTTTTACATTAAAATGGAACATCTGAATTTTTTTTTAATCTTGCAAATTGTGAAAGACTTAATGTTTCCATAGCTGCTGTTTTAGGGAAAATGGGTTTCCTGAAATGCCACTGAATTAATTTGCTGAAATGAGAAACAGTTCAGCTTCATTCTGTCAGCTTTTCCATGGCATCTTTGTAATAATGATGATGTAAAATACAGCACTTTGTGTCCTTTTATTATCTTGATTCCAATACATCAAACACAGCAGGATAATTGATTTTTTGCTGCTACTTGCATTTTGTGGTGCCTGTAAGAGGCGACATAGGAGGTTTTCCATGCCGATTTCGAGATTTCCATGAAGTGATACATTGGCATAGACGATGAGATAAGGAAGCAGAAGTAGGCTATTCAGCCCATCAACATTGCTCTGCCATTCAATGAGACCAGCCTATCTAAATACAGCCTTTCACGTGCCCAACATACTTCAATCACTTGGTGTTCTTTTGAGATCTCTGGATATTCTGTATACATCGAAGTGTTTCAGTGAATGAGTCAATGGGGAGGGTTGTTGTAATTTTAACTTTGCATGACTGTCTAAAGTGGACAGCTATCTATTTTCTTATCACACTGAATACTCTATTTCTTTGGTGTCAAGGGTCAGCTGAACTCTTTACAGTTGCTGCACTGTAGAAAAAATGCAATTGCACAAGCAAGTGTTATTTCTCAAAGACAGGGAAGGGTTTCTTTAAGATCACATTTAATCATCCAGCATCTCTATGATTCTGTTCACTGCTACAAATCAAGATAAAAATACATATGGAGCATCATTCATGAAGAAATCTCTGACAATAAGACTGATTGAATTGCTGACTGTGAACACACATTGATGATGGTCCCAAACTTGTGTGTGTAACGAATCCTGCTCAGTCTGAACAAAGATTGATCTCACCACATCAATAATGTGGCTGAAAACAATATGATGTTTTTGATTTTCTTCTTTTGATGTTCCTGCATCACATGAACTGCAACTGTTCAAGAAGGCAGCTCCCCACCATCTTCTCAAGGGCAATTAGGTGTGGGCAATAAATGCTGACCCAGCCAGTGACACCCACATCTCCTGATTGTTAAAATTAAGGAAATATGGATGATAACCATTCAACAATACCAGTGGCAGGATCTTAATTATTTGCTCCTCAATCTATCATGCCCCTAATTGTCAGTATAAGTTATAACTGTGAAAACTGATTTGAACTGTGCAAACAATTTCTCCTCATTAAAGTTCTCATCCAGCTGGTTGGCTATTCAAATGTAAATACTTATTTAGATCCATCATTAACTCTCATGATCAATTATAAACTCTGACAATACTCTCGTGACTACACGTAGCTTGCATCCAAATTACTTTTCATTTTTTGATCACTCGTGATGTGGATTCCACTGACAAGGCCAGCATTTTGTACCGTCCCAAAATGCTCTTAACAAGGTGAGGGAGAGGTGGTGCCTTCTTCAACTGCTACAATCCTTATGATGAGTGCACTCCCAACCTGCTGTTGAGCACTTCCAGGATTTTGACCTAGAGAAAATGATGGATTGGCAATGCTATTCCAAGTCAGGGTTGGATGACTTCGAGGAAGAATTGGAAGTAGTGATGGCCCACCATCCTGCTATTCTTCTTCTTCTTCTGGGAGATAGGTGTCATGGATTTGTCAGGTGCTGTTGAAGAAGCTTTGGCATGTGTCTGCAATTCACCTTGTAGATGGTGCACAGTACAAACATGCTGTACCAATACTGGAGGAAGGTACTTATTAAGGTTATGAATGGGGTGCCAGTCAATCAAGCGTTGTTGTTGTTGTTGTTGTTGTTGTTGTTGTAGTACTCATCCAGGCAAATGAAGAATATCTCACCACAATACTGGATCTGTACTTTGTAGCTGGAAAGGCTTTGGGAAGTCACATGAGTTACTCACTGCCTAATACTTAACCTGTAAACTGCCGTGATTACTAGAGCATTCACGTAGGTGGGCTGATTACATTTCTACTCAATGGTAACCTGTAGCATGCCAGTGGTTTTGGATTCAGCTATGAATGCCAGGGTGAGATGATTTGAACATCTCTTGTTGGGGACATTCATTGTCTGGTAGTTTTCTTGTACAAATGTCACTTGGCACATATTAGCCCATGCCTTGATAATGTCCAGTTCTTGCTGCATATGGATGCAAACTGCTTCAATATTTGAGGACTCTTGCAAATGCCACTGCTCACTGTGCTGTCAACAACAAATAGCATCTTTTTCGACTTATGTTGGAGTGAGGGCTATTGAGGATGAAGCTCGTTAGCCCTGGGACATGGCCATGAGGAAATCCTGCAGAAATATATTCAATAGTTAAAAAAAATCCATTAGTGTCTTAAAAGGGATACTAAGCATGAAGCTTGTCTGGACAACAAAAGTGAGAATGGAATTTAACAGGAAGTTGCTGCCATTTATTATCTTAATTTGTGGGATGTGGGCGTCACTGGCTCATCAGCATTTATTGCTCCTTCCTAGTTGCCCTTGAGAAGGTGGTGGTGAACTGACTTCTTGAACTACTGCAGTCCATCAGCTGTGGGTTGATCCACTATGCCATTAGGGAAGGTTTCCCAGTGACAGTGAATGAACAGCAAGATATTTCCAGGTCAGGATGGTGAGTGGTTTGAGGCGAACTTGCAGGTGTTGATGTTCCCATGTATCTGCTGCCCTTGTCCTTCTAGGTTGAAGTGGTCGTGGATTTGGAATTTGCTGTCTGAGGATCTTTGGTGAATTTGTGCAGTGCATCTTGTATGGAGTACAAGCAAGATGCACACACAAGACCATGTGCCAATATTTACATTTGTCCATTCACTGGATGTGGATGTCACTGGCTAGACCAACAATTTTTACATGTTCTTGAGAAACAACTGAATTTTTACAGGACGTTTCAAAGAGAAGTTAAGAGTCAATCACATTGTGTGAATTAGGTGCCAGATAAAGGACACATCAGATGTATCTCCTTACCTGAAGGCCATGAGTGGACCAGACAAGTTTTATTTCATTAATCACATTTGAATGGGAAGCAATCCCTAGGAGGACAGAGAAAATGCTGCAAGGATACCCGGAATGCCTCCCTGAACAAATGCATTATCCCCTCCAACACATGAGAATCATTTGCCCTCGAATGTGCAAGCAAGAGGAGAGGCATCTATGAAGGCGCTAACCACTTGGAGTGTCACAGAGTGGAGCACATGGAGGCCAAGCACAAGCAGTGGAAAGAGTGCACCGAATCCAGAGTGTTCCCACCCACACGCCTCCTCAAACACCATCTGTGCCCCTGGGGCAAAGTCTGTGGTTCCAGGATAGGACTATTCAGCTACAGTAGGGTCGTCCTGCTCTGGAATGGCAATAAATCATTCTTGATCCTGAGGGACTATCAAAGAAGAAGAAGACTCTGAAGACCATAAGAAATAGAAGCAGGAAGACAGACCATTCAGCCCAACTGAATCTGTTCCATTCTTCAATAAAGCTATAGCTGATTTGATTGTGGCCTTAGAGGCATTTTGGTCAATTAAAAAGCTGTCTTACTGCCTTGATTCTATTCAATATGCTGTAGCTTCCACCGCTCTCAGTGGAAGAGAATTCCAAGGATAATGACCTTTGAGAGAAATAATTTCTCCTCATTTCTGTCTTAAGTGGGAGATTCTTTATCTTTAAACATGGCAGCCCTCAGAGTCTTATCTGTTTTAATAAAGCACCTCTCATTCTTCTAAACTCCAATGAGACTGAACCTGCTCAACTGTTCCTCATAAAATAATCCCTTCATCCAGGAGGTCAGCCAGGAGAACCTGCTTCCAAATGAAATATATTCTCCCTTTAGTGAGGAGTCCAAAATAGTACATAATACTTCCAATGCAGTCTCAGCAGTATCCTGTACAGCTGTAATTAGATTCACCATGTTTACACTCCACCCATTTGTAACAAAGGCCAACATCCTATTATTCTTCCTATTCACTGACTAGTTACTTCTTCGTTCCTAAATGCACGCATGTTAATATTTTTGTGAATCATGTAAAAGGCACTGAAATGTCTCTTACTGCAGCATTCTGCAATCATTCTCTACCTAAATAGTATACTGTCTTTTGATTCTTCCTGCTAGGGGACAACCACACATCTTGCTACATTATACACCATCTGCCAATTCTTTGCCCACTCACTATCTATCTCTTTGCAGACTCATTGTGCCATCCTCACAACTTGCTTTCCTGTCTACCTTTGTAGCATCTGCACATTTGACTACACTAGTGTCAGCGCCTTCATCTAGGACATCAAAGTAGATCATACATTATTGCCGCCCCAGTGCCAATCCCTGTGCCACTCTACAAGTTAAAATTTGCCAAACTGAACATTGCTCATTTATTCTGATTCTCTGTTCCCTGACATTGTCAAGTAAGATTATACACTCATTTCTCAATAGGAGCTTCAGACCTACAACTGTCAGACTCGAGCAAATGTGTCACCAATGGATCTTACATGACACACGTTATCCATTCTCCTTGAAGACTTCAGTTATAATGTTCTAAATGACACTGGCCAGACACACTCTTGATAGAGTGGGGGTTTCTGAAGATGACCTGACCCTATTTGTCAAAGCACTTAGGGGGAGTTCAGTTAGCTCAGTTTGCTGAATGGCTCATTCAGAAAGTCAACAGCCTAGGTTCAATTCCCATACTGGCTGAGGTCACCAAGGTCTTCTCAACCTTGCCCCTCAATTGAGGTGTGGTGACCCTCAGGTTAAACTCACCAGCAGCCATCTCTCTCTCTCTCTCTCCCTAATGTGAGTGGGACTATGGTGACCTTACATTTTACATGTCAAAGCTCATGACATATTCTTGGATTTTTTACATGTCAAGGTTATGTCTCAGTCTTCCATTCAGAAACCAAGCAGCAAAATCTCTCTGTATTCTTAGAATCATGGAATCCCTGCAGTGTAGAAACAGGCCATTCAGCTCAACAAGTCCACACTGACCATCCAAAAAATATCCCACCCAGACCCATTTCTCTACCCTATTATTTTACATTTCTCATAAATGATGCACCTAACCCACACGTCACTGAACACTATGAGCAATTTAGCATGGCCAATCCACCTAACCTGCCCCAGCTCATTCAGCCTCTCCCTGTAGCTCAAACCTTCCAGCCTTGGCAACATCCTTGTAAGTCTTTTCTGAACCCGTTCAAGTTTCACAACATCCTTCCTAGAACAAGGAGACCAGAATAGAATGCAGTATTCCAAAAGTAGTCTACTCAATGTCCTGTACAGCTACAACATGACCTCCAAACTCCTATACTCAATGCACTGACCAATAAAGACAAGCAAACCAAATGCCTCCTTCACTCTTCTATCTACCTGTGACTCCACTTTAAAAGAACTATGAACTTGCATTCCAAAGTCTCTTTATTCAGCAACACTCCCTAAGATGTTACCATTAAGTGTATAAGTCCTGCCCTGATTTGCAACACCTCACATTTATCTAAATTAAGCTCCATTTGCCAGTCCTCAGCCCATTGGCCCATCTGATCAGGACCCCATTGTACTCTGAGGTAACCTTCTTTGCTGTCCACTACACCTCCAATTTTGGTGTCACCTACAAACATACTAACTATACCTCCTCTGTTCACATCCAAATCATTTATGTAAATGACAAAAAGCAGTGGACCCAGCATCGATCCTTGTGGCACACCACTGGTCACAGGCCTCCGGTCTGGAAAGCAACCCTCCACCACTACCCTCTGTCTCCCACCTTCGAGCCAGTTCTATATCTAAATGGCTAGTTCTCCCTGTATTCCATGTGATCCAACTTTGCAAACCAGTCTTCCATGAGAAATCTTGTCAAGCACCTTACTGAAGTCCATATAGATCATGTCCAATGCTCTGTTATATTGTGAATCCTCAAAAATAATGCTACTTTCTCCCATAAATAAAGTGAATGCTTTTTATAAGACCATGAGGCCATAAGACACAGGAGCAGAATTAGGCTGTTTGGTACCTTGAATCTGTTAAGTTATGGTTGATATGTTTCTCAACCCCATTCTCTTGCTTTCTCCCATAACTCTTGATCCTCTTAATAGTCAAGAACCTGTCTATCTTGACTTAAATACACCCAATGACGTGAACTTCTCTGCAGCAATGAGTTCCACAAATTCATCACCCTCTGCCTGAAGAAATTCCTCCTCACCTAATTTCTAAAGGCTTGTTCCTTCACTCTGAGATTGTGCTCTCATGTCCTAGTCTCTCTCACGAGTGGAAACATCTTCTTTGCAATCAACCTCTCCAAGCTTCCCAGTATTCTGTATGTTTCATCAGATCACCGCCCACCAGCCCATGTTAATGCAAACTCCATTGAGTACTGACCCAGAATCTTCAAACGCTATTCATATAAGACCATAAGACATAGAAGTGGAAGTAAGGCCATTCGGCCCATCAAGTCCACTCCGCCATTCAATCATGCCCTTCATCCCTGGGTTCATTTCTGTAAACCTCCTCTGGACCCTCTCCAATGCCAACACATCCTTAATTAGAAACTGCTTACCATATTCCAAATGCTGTCAAACCAGTGCCTTATACAGCCTCAGCAGAATATCTCTGCTATGGTATTCTAGCCCTCCTAAAAACGAATAGTAACTGCATTTGTCTTCCTAAATGCCAACTGTATGTTAACCTTAAGAGAATCCTGAACTAGGACTTCCAAGTCCCTTTGTGCTTCAGATTTCCAAAACCTTTCCTATTTATAAAATAGTCTACACCTCTATTCTTCCAACCAAAGTGCATAACCTCACACTTTCCCACATTGCATTCTATCTGCCACTTCTTTGCTCACTCTCCTGGCCTGTCGAAGTCCTTTTGCAGTGGATAAAGAGTGGAGCTAGAAAAAGCACAGCAGATCAAGCAGCATCACAGGAAAAGGGGAGTCGACATTTCAGGTTGGAACCTTTCATCAGGCTTGTAGTCCCACTTCCTCAACACTACCTATTTTGGTACGATCGGCAAACTTGGCAACAATGTCCAGTTCCTCCCTCCAGATCGTTATTGTATAATGGTTTCAATGCTGTCCCTTGTGGAACCCCACTAGCCACTAGCTGCCATCCTGAAAAATACCTCTCTATCCCCACTCTCTGCTTTCTGCCAGTCAGCCAATCCTCTTTCCATGCCAGTTCCTTGCCCCTAACACCATGGGCATTATTTGGCAGGCTCCTCCTCTGCATTACCTTGTCAAAAGTCTTCTGGGAATCCAAATTCATCACCTCCACTGGCACTAAATTGTCTAATTTGCTCATTACTTCTTCAAAGATTTCCAACAGATTTGCCAGGTGTGACCTCCCCTTGATGAAACTGTGCTAATTGCCTACTTTTTCATGTACTTTCAAGTACTCTGCAATCCCATCCTTAATAATAGACTCTAAAGTCTTACCAACGACTGACGTCAGGCTAACCAGCCTGTAATTTCCTGTCTTCTGTCTCCCTCCCTTCTTAAAAAGGAATGCTACATGCGCCATTTTTCGGTTCTCGTGATTCCTGAAAGATCACCACCAATGCGTCTACAATTTCCTCAGTTATTCCTTCAGAACTCTGGGGTGTAGCCCATCTGGTCTAAGTGATTTATCCACCTTTCAATCTTTTAGTTTCCCCAGCACCTTCTTCTTAGTAATGGCTGCTACACTCACCTGACTCTCTTGAAGTTCTGGTATTAAAATTGGGAACAATTTCCAGGCAGCGTCTCACCCGGAGACACTACAGGGTTGACATTAGCTTTCTGGCACCTCTTTGCTGTGCATGACCTGTTTGCTGGACTATGGAGTCTCTTTAACATCGCTGTGCAGCCATCAATTTGTGGCATGTTTGTTCCCATTGCAATATGTTCTGGGTCACCACACGCTCAAGCACCCAAGTTGCTGAGAGGGAATGCTGTTGTCAAGCAGTCACCTGAAACTTGAATATCAGATCACAACCAGTCAGGCCGATCAAAAGGTTTCATCATTTGCATTGAAATCCATTCGGGATTGAATCTGAGGTTTTATTACATTGGAGCTGGGCTATGATTTCAAAGAGAATTCACATCTCAGCCTGAAAAGTCCCCTTCTAAAATTCCCAATCCCTCTGTGGTGCCTCACTTCCCTGTTCCTGCTGTCTAGCTCAACAACACACCCTCGGCACTCCCCCTAATTCGGGTCTATTGACCTCCACTGATATTTATCACACAGACACTGCCTGCTGTCTTTTATGCTGCCAAGATCTACAATTTCGAAATTCCTTCCCTGAGCTTCTCTGCCTCTTTCCTTCTCTTTTCTTCTTTAAAGTGTTCCATGAAACCTCTCTCTTAGACCAAGCTTTCAGGCATTAATCCTACAAAATCCTTATATCTGGGTGCATAACGACTTGGTAGGGGCAACTGCTTTGCCCAGGACCACATGACCTAGAGAAGATGGCGTGCACAGCCAAGACCATCCATGGAGTCTATTTACACTTCTCATTGCTGTGGAAAGATTGCCAGTATCATCAAAGACAGCACAGGCGGCACGATGCCATAGTGGTTAGCACTGCTACATCACAGCATCAGAGACCTGGGTTCAATTCCCGCCTCAGGCGACTCTCTGTGTGGAGTTTGCACATTCTCCCCGTGTTTGCGTGAGTTTCCTCCAGGTGCTCCGGTTTCCTCCCACAATCTAAAAAATGTGCAGGTTAGGTGAATTGGCCATGCTAAATTGTCTGTAGTGTTAGGTGAAGGGGTAAGTATAAGAGTATGGGTCTGGGTGGTATATGCTTCGGCGGGTCGGTGTGGACTTGTTGGGCCGAAGGGCCTGTTTCCACACTGTAAGTAATCTAATCTAATCTAATCTAAACCTCCCCCACCCTTCTAATACTCTCTTCAAACCTCTTCTGTCAGGCAGAAGATACAGAAGCCTGAACACATGCACCAACAAGCTCAAGAACAGCTTCTTCCCTGCTGTTATCAGGACCTCTGTAATTTCAAATCTAATGGTGACCTTGCTTTTGTGCCCTTCCTGTGAAGTTGTCACATTTTATGCCTCACTCTGTCTAAACACCCTATGAACTGCATGTTATTGTTTGTTATGAACTACATGCACTGCTCGCAAAATATAACTTTTCCCTGTATTTAGGTACATGTGACAATAATAAATCAAATCAAAATCAAAATGTAGCTCTGTGTCAAATTTCATTCAAAACCAATTTGGAACATGTTTTAACACAAGTCTGCATAACCACCACATCCTGAAGAGGGCATCAAACCTGGACCCTCTCGCCTGGAGGTAGGGACACTACTATTGTATCTCAAGATCCTGCTTCAAATTTTGATCGCTAACGCTCCAGTCAAGTGTCTTTTGAATCTTTGCCACATTAAAGACACCATGTAAAGACAAGTTATCCAGCTGTTGTAAGCAGCATTAACCTACATCTAGTTTTTCACAGAGAACTTCCAATTTTTTGTGGTCTGGGGAGGGAGTTACTCTTATTAGGAAAGAGTAGTTTTGCAAGTGGTTTTATGTTGATAAATATTTCAACAATTTTAAAGCATCTTGTCCCCTATTTTCTGAACATGCAGCTGTCAAGATCAAATAGTCTGAAACATCCACTGTCGCCTGTTTCCCACAAATAGTTCCAGCTTGTCTCTTCTTTTGATTAATATAATGGCTGAAGTGTTCAGTCTGTAGCCCTTTCATACAAAAGGTTGCCTTCCCAATAAAACGGTGTATTTAGTGGGTTGTAAACTAAAGTAGTTTATTCAGCAGGGAAGCTGTGACGAGAATAGAGAAAGTAAAGAAACTAGGACATTTATGGCTTTTTTTTCTTGGAGACAAAAGATCTGGAATGCTTGCAATGGAAATGAATAGTCACACTTGTCTAACTGAACTGCCACTGGGAGAAAGTGAGAACTGCAGATACTGGAGATCAAGGTCAAAAAGTGTGACGCTGGAAAAGCACAGCAGGGTCAGGCAAAATCCGAGGAGCAGGAAGATTCGACGTTCTGGGCATATGCCCTTCATCAGGAATTCCTGACTCTGATCTCCAGCATCTGCAATCCTCTTTTTCTCTTAGTTGCAGATAAATATACCTATTCATTTCCACTGTAAGAATCCCAGGTCTTTTGCCTCAGATCAGAGTCAGGAATTCCTGATGAAGGGCTTATGCCTGAAATGTTGATTCTCCTGCTCCTTGCATGCTGTCTGGCCTGCTGTGCTTTTCCAGCGCCTCACTTTTGACACTAATTGAACTGCAAGTTCTCCCCATGTGGGGGCAGTGCTGAATTTGTGTGGCTCAGTGGTTAAAAGCACCAAAATACAGCAGGTGCTGGAAATAAAAAGAGCTCCAAATACTCAACTGGACAGGTGGCTTTTATGGAAAAGCAAAAGAGTCAATGCTTCAGGTTGATCAGAATTAGACAAAGTTAAGAGAGTTAATGATTTATTAGCAACTGCAGAATCGGGGAAAGTGTGAGAAGACTGAATGCAGTAAAGGAAAACTCTGTCATGACATGCCATGTGGTGCACTGCTAACCACATGGAACAGGAATTCTGCAAGTTGACTTCCTGTCCTGATGGAGCTCGATCGAATATTAATGAAGAGAGCGTGAAAGTCCATTGGTCTGAGTCACACAAAGGTTAAGGAATCAAAAGCATTGATCATGTTTCCTGTTTTGTTTATAACCCAGTGGTACATCATAGTGGAATCTGTGAACAGTATGGATGAAACGAGGGCTCTGCAAATAAGTAACGATTTTCATTAGATACCCAGGTGAGCAGGAAGAGAGTACTGAATGATTTTACAAAGGAAGCTGTGTGGTATCTCATCATTTAAATCTAATCTGGAGTTGTCTCTCAGGTGCTGATTTGATCTCCAGCCCATTTAGAGTCATAGAGATGTACAGCAAAAAAACAGACCCTTCGGTCCAAACCGTCCATGCCGACCAGATATCCCAGCCCAATCTAATCCCACCTACCAGCACCTGGCCCATATCCCTCCAAATGCTTCCTATTCATATACCCATCCAAATGCCTCTTAAATGTTGCAATTGTACCAGCCTCCACCACTTCCTTTGGCAGCTCATTCCATACACGTACTACCCTCTGGATGAAAAAGTTGCCCCTTAGGTCTCCTTTATATCTTTCCCCTCTCACCCTTAATCTATGCCCTCTAGTTCTGGACCCCCCCCCCAGGGAAAAGACTTTGTCTATTTATCCTATCCATGCCCCTCATAATTTTGAAAACCTCTATAAGGTCACACCTCAGCCTCCGACACTCCAGGGAAAACAGCCACAACCTGTTTAGCCTCACCCCATAGCTCAAATAAGTAACGATTTTCATTAGATACCCAGGTGAGCCTGGCAACCTAGCAACATCCTTGTAAATCTTTTCTGAACCCTGTCAAGTTTTACAACATCTTTCCAATAGGAAGGAGACCAGAAATGCACGCAATATTCCAACAGTGGCCTAACTAATTCCAACAGTTTCCATTTCAAAGGATTACCTATGTCACAGAAACAAGACATTCAGCCCATTTAATTAATCCATGCTAGTGTTTGTGTTCCACACAAATCCTTCCCCATTAAGAATCAACATTCATTTTTGTCAGCAAATCCTTTACTATCTTTCCATAGGATAGAAATATGAAATACTAAGGTGGGCATAGGTTTAAGGTGAGAGGAGGAAAGTTTAAGGGAGATGTGTGAGGAAAGTGTTTTACACAGAGGGTGGTGGGTGCCTGGAAAGCACTGCCAGGGAGGTGGTAAAGCAGGTGGTAAAGCATTGGCAAGGTTTAAGAGGCATCTAGACAGACAATTAAACAGGCAGGGAATAGAGGAATACGAAGAAAGGTTACATCCAAAACATTGACTTCTCCATCTCCTGATGTTACCTGGCTAGCTGTGTTCTTCCAGCCTCTTGCTTGTCTACCTGGATTCCAGCATTTGCAGTTTTTTTTGTCTCTAACAACAAACCATGTAAAGGCAGATGGGAGTACTTTAGCATGGTATCTTGGTCAGCACAAAGTTAAAGATCATGCAACACCAGGTTATGTGTGATTTTTAACTTTGTCCATCCCAGTCCAAGCCTGGCATCTCCACAACATGGTCAGCATAGACATGGGCTGAAGGGCCTGTTCTATGCTGGAGTATACTACATTCTTTGACCTCCTCCATTTGGAATTTCATGATGATGTATTTAGAACCATGCAGGAAAATCCTGCCCCAAAATCTGCAACAGAAGTTCAGACAGTGGATATGTTTAGAAAAAGATTTACACCTGAACAAAAAAGCACACGGACTAAAACAATCAAGAATGAGTAACCCAGAGAATTGTAATGGTGAATGACAAATTCAGAGTCATTGCACAAATGAAAAGAATAATGGAATAAGAAAAGTGAAAGGAACAGTGAGAGTCACAAACACATAAACAAAATTATGAAATATGAAGAATAATAATTTGTTGAGACCAACTGCTGGTGAAAACATGTAATTTGAAGCAGGAAGTTAATTTACCATTTTTAAGAGAAGCAATATTTAGCACCTTGTCTCGACGTTTAAAACATGCTAATTAGTTTGAGATTTACAGCAAAGTTTGAGATTGGATAATCACAGTTTTTATTTTGTGCAATTTTCAGTTGTTTGATACTTAACGAGAATTAGTCTCTAATTGAAACTGAAAAAAATACAAAGGTGGATTAGAAGTTTGAATAGGAATTTATCACAAAAGATTCAACACAATAGGGATTGGGCAAGAGGATTAGACACAAACAGGGAATGAAGAGCAGAGGGATTAACAGAGGAATTTCAGACAAAGTGGTCCATACTAACCAGAGTCAATGGATGCCTAGAACGCACTGCCAGGGGAGGTGTAGAAACAGGCACATTAGCAAAATTCAAGAGGTATTTAGGCAGATACATGATCAAGCAGGGAATAGAGGGATATGGCAGTGTTAAACAACAGAAGCTTTTTAATTTGTAGGAGTATGGGAGATTTTATGCTTAGAAAAATTCTATCATGTTAAGTAAATTGTTTTTGGGAAGAGTGTGTAGAGAGAGGGGGTTGGTAGTGAAAGGGTGTGGGTGTATTTGTTCAGCATTTGTTTTGTTCATACTATTGTAAAGCACCTTGATGTATTTCTTCATTTAAAATCTGCTATTTAAATGCAAATTCTTGTTGACTCCTCTTTATCAAATGATAGTTTGCTGACTAATCAGGAACCAACAGACCAGAGATTAGAAACAGAACCCCACACTTCATCCAAATGTATGGCTTTGTTGAGAGAGAGCATTCTTATTATATCTGTCCTGCCTCACCCCCTTTCTTCTCTCCTCATTAAAGTTCAAACTGCCTGTCTGTCAAATGCAATCTCAGTGATGCATTTTCTGTAAGCAAAATTTATCACTTACCCTTGGGTCTCAGCTGTTGTAGGAAGTGAACAACTTCAGATCCAGAAAAATCACAGACACAGGCAAATGGTGACCACAGTGTATCTGACAGAGGGAGCATAGGTTTAAGGTGAGTGGCGAAAGGATTAAGAGGGACCTGTTTTAGATTAGATTAGATTTCCTAAAGTGTGGAAACAGGCCCTTCAGCCCAACAAGTCCACACCGACCCTTCGAAGAATAACCCACAGACCCATTTCCCTCTGATTAACGCACCTAACCTATGGGTAATTTAACATGGCCAATTCACCTGACCTGCACATCTTTGGACTGTGGAAGGAAACCGGAGCATCTGGAAGAAACCCACGCAGACACTGGTACCAGAGGATGGTGCATCTATTGAATGAGCTGCCAGAGGATGTTGGTGAGGAAGATACAATTGCAACATTTAAAAGGCATCTGGATGGGTACATGAATAGCAAAGGTTTAGAGGGATATGGGTCAAATCTGGCAAGTGGGACTAGATTAATTCATGACTTGGAGGTGCTGGTGTTGGGTTGGGGTGGACAAAGTTAAAAAAAATCACACAACACCAGGTTACAGTCCAACAGGTTTATTTGGAAGCACTAGCTTTCGGAGTGCTGCTCCTTCAACAGGTGGTTGTTGAGAATAAGATCATGTTAACAAAATTTATAGCTAAAGCAGTCCAGTGTCATGGAGATGTGATACAGTAAACAAGCTTAGATTAATTTAGGATATCTGGTCAGCATGGTCGAGTTGGACTGAGGGTCAGTTTCCATGCTTACAACTCGATGACTCTATGACTCTCCATACACAGACATTGCATCTGCACCAATTTGCTCCTAGAGGGAATGGATTTCATTTATGTCTGTGTAATACTCTTACAAAAGAACACGGGATTCTGTTGGAAACTCAAATTAGTTGCTCATCAGGAATAATCTTAAGAGAGGGAGCAATTTTCAAAATTTTCTTTCAATTCTTCTCTTTCTCCTAACATTCTGAAGATGTGGATTCCTTTATTTTCAGGCTGGGAGGGCAGTTGAGTACTCAACAGGAGAGTGGGTCTGATTGGGCTCTTTAAAGCAGCTAGTACAGTCAGGAAGGCCAAATGGTTTTATGCTGTTCTGGATGATCCTATAGGGCTGGGGAGTTTTAACCTCCAAAATGTGGACAGGTTTGGGTCAGGTGGGAGAAGTTAGAAATTTGAAGCCCAATTTCTCTAACCCACCCAACTCCCATTGAAATCCACAACTAACCCAGCCCAAAGAACATTGGATGGCAAGTAAACATTATAAAGAGTCAATGAGCCTCGTTGTTGTTCAGCAGATTGAATTTTACAGTGGGTGATGGGATTTCTGGAGTTTTGGGAACTGGGCAGTTAAATTCATGGAAAGCCCGTCAAATCCAGGGAGGTGAGTCCTTTTTCCATCAACCTGCTCAATCCAGCATACCAGCCTGGGAAAGTTCCCAGGATCAGACACATCACTTCCCAACCTTGACATTCCCAGGAGGCCTGAGGTTTTCTGCTGCATTAGCCCTCCTGAGCTGCCTTACCTCCCAGGTTGTGGATCATCCTGGTTCCTGCACTTGTCCTTTGGTAAGCTGTCTTCTTGACTGGGCTTGGCAATCTGGGCAGGAAAACCTGTCAATGTAGGCACACAACATACAAACTCTGACATCTACATCTTTATCAAACCCTTGTACCAACTCCAAATGACCCTACACCACCAAATTCTGTAGTCTCCTAACCAGGCTCCTGAAAAGTCAGACAGGTTAAAGTCATACCTTGGAATGCCTTTTAAAATATGCCTACAGCTGGCTTTGGAAGGAGAAAAGACAGCTTAAGTTGAAGAATATCCTTTGCTGTCTACACAGGGACACAATTGGTGCCAACCTGTCATACACCTTATTTCAATCTGAGGACCAGGCCAGCTTTAGGGGTGGGTTCAACATCCAGAATGATGCAAGTTAAATCATTGTTAAAGATTGTGAAAATCTGATTTACACTTGCACTTGCTTTTCTGCTGATTTTATGCTTTTCTATCTGATTTGGGGTGAAAAATAATAGAAATGTTCAGCCAAGAATTCTTAAAATGCTCCATGAAGGAAAATGGAAATGATATTGAGGGCGAAGAGAGCATAATCTATAACAGTTAAAATAAAGTGAAGACTGACTTAAAGAACTTCTAATAGTTATATACCTGGGCAATTTCACAAACAGTGGCTTCCAACCTAATCTACTTTCCTGGTATAGAATATAAAACTATATTCTTTAAATGAAAGGAAATATAACATGATGATAAATAGGAAACAGTGTTCGTTGATGTTGTTAAGGAATTTTAATAAATACTATATTATACAGAGCAGAGATAGAGAACACTTTGTAATGATAAATCATGGCTGGAAACAATATATTTTCACAGTGGAAACAACTTTGTATGACAACACACCGCTTAATTAAGATAAGGAGCCAGCAAGTCCTTTTAATGTAAGCACTACGTTGCCCAGTTACATGTCCATCAGGCCTATGAGTAAATTGTGTGAAACAACTGAACAAATACAACTATCAGTAAAGCTACACAGGGTTTTGTTAATAAGGTCAGCACCGTGCAAATAAAACTGAGAAAAGCTTTGGGAAGAGAGAGCAGGAGCTGTGTAGACTGTAGCAACCTTTTGTGGCAACAGCTCCAATTGTGAGTGAAGCAATACTAATGACCAACTTCCCAGTTATATTATGTTGGTATAAGGTGTGTTAAACCTTAATTAGACCATACTTGGAGTGTTGTGAGGGAGATGTTAGGAAAAGGATATAGAGGAAGTGGAGAAAATACAAAAGATTTATAAGCATGATATGAAAACTGAGAGGTGTGAATGGGCTGGGGATCTTTTGACAGATAGGTGATCATCAAAGTCATGTAATGGTTTATTGGCATAGATGTAGAGGAGATGTTTTTATTTATAGGCAAGAAGCAAAATAGGGGCCATAAAAATAAGGTAATCACTTATAAATCCAAAGATCAGCAGAAACATCTTTACTGCGTTGCAAATGTGCAACTCAAGGTCACAGGTAGTAGTTGAGTGAATAGCATGGATACATTTAAAATGAAGAGAGGTAAGTGCATGATGGAGGAAGGAGAATAGAAAGATATTTTGAAAGGTATAAAGGAAGAGTGGTGGGTGAAAGCTCGTATACAAATTTGTCATCAACTTGTTGAGTTTTTTGATTTAATTTAATTTATTATCGCCACATGTATCAATATACAGGGAAAATTAGTGTTTTGCATGCTAACCAGACAAATCATACTTTACATTAGCACATCAGGGTAATAGAACAGAACACAGAATATAGTGTTACAGCTACAGAGAACGATCAACTCTTAATATAGGAGACGTCTGTTCATAAGACCAACGGCGCAGAGGAGGAAGCTGTTCTTGAATCTGTTGGTACATATTTTCAAACTTTTGTATCTTTTACACAATGGAAGAGGGTGGAAGAAAATAAACTAGGTTGGGAGAGGTCTTTGATTATGTTGGCTGTTTTCCCGAGGCAGCGGGAAGTATAGACAGAGTCAATAGAAGGAAGGTTGCTTTTTGTGATGGACTGGGCTGTGTCCACAACTCTCTGTAATTTCTTGTGCTTGTGGGCAGAGCAGTTGCCATACTATGGTGCATCTATCAAAATTGGTAAGAACCAATTCCATTTCTGCTTGTGACACATTGTGACTAACATTTGAAACAGACACACAATTAAAGTCAAGATAACAGTACAATAAGATCAAACCAGGAAAGTCTGTTGTGTATAAATTTTGCAACTGTTTTTATCACATTATGAATGCTTTACAATTATCCCTTTGAAGATGACATTAACCATTTTTTGACATGATTAAAAATATATTTCAATTCCTTTCCACAAACTGAAAATATAAAATTTACTAACTTACGATCATACCTTTTAATAATAATTACGAGAAACAGAAAGAAATTTAAAATAAACTTTAAGCCTGCATCTTCTGCAGTAAATATATAAAATGCTTTTCTTTAAGCTCTTTAAACAGTTCCCATTATTTATGCAGACTGTTTGTAACAGTGAACAACTTCAAAAAGTAGTTCTGAAATATTACCTCAGGGTCCCAGTGCTATAGGAATTACTATACTGTGCTCATACAATGAGGCAGATTCCATCACATAAGCATAGCAGTTGCTCTAAACACAAGACTTTGTAAGAAAGTTATACTTTTCAAATTAAACTTTATTTTAAGATGAAATAGTGCCCTGAATAATACTGCTCTTAGAAAGGCCCACATGATCTGTGACATAAAACTTTCAAAATTAAGGTACAGGTTTCATACCTAAACACAAAACAGGGATAGGTGGTTTGCTGGATGCAATGATATACAGACACAGAAGTATAGAAACACAGATAGAAACAGCCATTGCTGTGAAATGTGGAGAGAAAAATGTATTTTTGTATTAGCTTCCAAGCAGATACTGGTAAGAACTGCTTCTCTGTTTAAGGAGTAGTAACTTGAGGAGATGACAGAAACAAAAATCACCAGACGAGAAACCAACAAAAATTGCTGGAGAAACACAGCAGATCTGGGAGCATCTGTGGAAAGAAAACAGAATCAACATTTGAATTCCTGTGACTATTCTTCAGAACTGATAGCAACTAGGAGAAGGTGGTATTTATGCTGTTGATGTGTGAGGGGGTTGGGATGTTGGGAAAAAGTGAGCAGATAGATTGAGACAAAGCCCAGAATCCGAGAGAAAAGAAGGTAGGCAGCTAAAGGACAAAGCACAAAGAACTGTTGATGCTGGAAATCTCGACCAAAAACAGAAATTGCAGGGAAAAAAACAGTCTGGCAGCATCTGCGGAGAGGAAGCAGAGTCAGTGTTTTGGGTCCAGTGACTCTTCTTCAGAACAGAACAGTTTAATGTGTTACCTCTTAAGAAGTGTTAGTCTATGTTGATTTTATTTTGTTTGACACAATGAAAGTCTTAAAACATAAAATCTTGTCCTGTGATTCTTTTCATTGGTAGCTGGGAAATCGATTTCTCTTTTTAAAAGTTATTGATCCCTCATAACACATTTGAGTGTTCTACATTAATGACTACATTTCAAATGTTCTTAACTTGCTGTAATGTGCTTTGATATGTCCCGTGTTCATGATAGGTACTATATTAATGCAAGTGTTTCTTTTTCATTTGCATGAGTTCAGTTCATTGAAACCAGAGAATTTTAAAGCACAGAAAGAGGTCAACCAGCATATTATTAATCAGTGTTTAAATTACAATTTGGAAACTAGTGAAATACTTACCTCAGATTTGATATAAGGTTGTGTTATATTTAAGGCTCCTGCTGTCTTATGTGCTTTATTGACTGACAGTTTAAAAAGTGCTGTACATCATCTCATCAGTAGGACTACTGTCAATAGGACACTTGAAACTGATTGAAGTGACAGAACATTTCATGATGCCAACAATTCCCTGCTCATATTCAACCAAATTCAAATTAAATCATTGGAGAAATTTGTTAGAGGTCTCCAAGAAAAATAAGCAGTACAAAATTGAGTTTCAAATAATTCCAAGTGGATTTGAACTTTGTTCTGGGTGATTCAATATATGCTCCTTATTTACAAGACAATATCCAATCATAGGATTAGGAAGTTAACTCATTCTTAACCTTCAAACTGTTTCCAAAATTCCACAAAGAGTTTTGTTTAATTTGTTCATGGGTTGTGGCCATTACTTGCCAAGCCAGCATTTATTGCTTATTAAACATTGCCCAGTTAAGATCAACCACATTGGCATGGATCTGAGGTCACGTAGGCTAGACCAGGCAAGAATGACAGATTTCTTTTCCTGAAGGGCATTATATCTATTCAACAATTGACAGTGGTTACATGTTTACTATTAGGATAGCTTTTAACTTCAATTTTTTGAATTAAATTCAAATTTCATCATTTGTCATGGTGAGATTCGAACCCTTATCCTTATAGTGTTCACCTGGGTTTCTGAATTACTTCCAGCGACATTACCATCAACACTGCCTCCCCTGTAGTGAATGGCATGAATGAATTAAAAACAACTTGGCAAGTGGGGTGTCTTTCCTGGAGATGATAGTGCAAAATGGGCAGCTGAATCCATATCAACATTTGAGTCAGAATAACTTCCTTTCATTTTTGAAATTTACATTGCCGAACTGGCTTCAGACATTGTCCCCAGTGAAGCACAATTTAGTTCCTGCCTGAGGCAAAGTAGATTTCCCTTCTTGTCATAATGTTCATTTTATTAACCAACTGACACAGATTGACACACTGAGATGTGGAGGAATTTCTATAGCCAGAGGGTGGTGAATCTGTGGAATTCATTGCTGCAGAAGGCTGTGGAGTCCAAGTCATTGAGTGTTTTAAAGACAGTGATACCTGTGTAGCAGTTTTGGATTAGTAAGGGGATCAAAGGTTATGTGAGAAAGCAGGAGAATGGGGTTAGAAAACATATCAGCACAATTAAATGGTGGAGCAGACTCAATAGGCCAAATAGCCTAATTTTGCTCCTATATCTTATGGTCTTAAGGACTTGTATTGGAATGTTTTATCATCCTTTCATTAACTATTATCATCACTCACCAACAATTTTTATTTTAATACAGAAATATTATTGCAAAATCTTCTATGAAGGAAAACATAAAATTTTATGGGCACAAAATTATGGTAGATGAGTTAAAAAAAGATGATCAAAACCTGTCTTAAAATTGATTTAATTTATCAAATTGATTTTAAGGCTTCTAACATTTCAGACAGTAACTCCCCTCCCCTTAGAATATTGCAAGTGTCTGTATGACTCACTCAGAGGACTTCTACCTCTCAGACAGAAGGTCACAAGTTCAAGTTCCACTCTAGGATTTAGCCACATAATCTAAGCTGACACTTCAGCTCTGAGGGGTTGTTGCTTTGTTCGGGATGCTGTCTTTTGGATGAAATGTTAAAATGAGGCCCAGTCTAGCCTGTTCCAGTGGATGCAGATGATTCCTGGGCACAATTCAAGGAAGGGCAGAATTCTCTCTGCGAACACCGTGGAAACAGATTAACATGTCACTTGTTTGTTACTGTTTATACAATCGAGTTGCATGCAAATGGAGTGCTGCATTTTATCTATAGAACAATAGTGGCATTTCAAAAAGTATGCTGTGATTCACTCTGGGATGTAACAAGGCACTACATAAATGTAAGTTCTTACTTTATATTAACACACAGCAGCATTCTAAACACAGAATTTTCTATGTGTCTATATTAAGATATTTTTGTATATAATGCTTATTTTATTCTTCTGTGCTTCTCTCCGCCTGTTTGGATATTAGTTCCAGGCACCATAGAGAAAATGATCTCTCCTGTACAATACAGGGACCAATATTACAAATATATCTCTCTGTTTTCAGAAAGTACTGAGCTCAACAAAAATTCATGGACACACATTTCAAAGATGCTTGTGATTGCCAGTCTCCTGTAGTTCCCACTGATAAGGAAGTTAGGGCAGCAACTAACGCTATGTGACTGCTACATTATATTTGTGTCACATAAAAATGACTTAATTGATTCTGGAAAACTTTACCAAATGAAGAAACACACTACTTTGGGAAAGTAATCAAAACTCAGGGTCCTGTGGCTCATTCTGTTCTGTAAACCATCATTCCTAATCCAAATTATTCATAGACCAGGATCATTTGCTTTCATTTGAGGAGGAAAATTTGACATTGTTTATGTAAAATGTTTAAAAGGCTTAGAAAAGGATTGGCCTCTGTTGTTTTGAAAGCTGGAAACTCACTCATTCAATTTAATGATTGAGTGATTGAAACAATTTAAAAATTATTTGGTTTGCAATCAGGAAAATGGACAAAGGCCAGAGAAAATGTATCATTACAAACAAGGCATAAAAACTATAATGAATATTCCAAACTTTTCTCCCTTTTTCTTTCTTGGATTCTGCCCAGTGAACCGAAGTCAATTGTCAGGTTACAGGGGATGTTTTAGACTCTACGTCAATAATTGTGATACCTTAACAGGAGGGGAGGGTAGCTTTCATTATGAGGATACCTTCAGTAAAACAGGAATTCTCTGAGTCCAAACATGATGAGTTGTGCTGACTGGATGAAAAAGAATGAATGTGACACACAGAAACTGAGCAATGGCAGGGAAATTGAATGGGGTGAATGTACAACACCCAGAGGAGGAAAAGGGGCAATTGTCAAGAGGGGTAGCCAAGCATTATACCTGGGTATCTTTGTACCGATATTCATACCGAGCTGGAGAGGAAAGATAAATTATTAGAGGAAAGATAAATGATTAGAACTGAGGATCATTGAGACTGAATTGCAGATGTAAGGCCAAAATTAGAAGTTAAAACAAAAACAAAAAATAGCTGGAAAATCGCAGCAGGGCTGGTAGCATCTGTGGAGAGAGAGAGAGAGAGACAGATAGACAGAGAGACAGAGACCGAGAGCAGAGTTAACATTTCAAATCCAGAGACACCTCTTCAAGACCAGAAGTTGTCAAAACTGAAAACAGCAAATGCAGAAGTTTGCAAGGCGTCAGGCAGCATCTGTGGAGAGAAAGCAAGCTAACCTTTTGAGTCTGGTTTGTTTCCTTTTAATGAAAAGTATCAGGATGATCACAGCTCTGGCTCATTTCCTGTTGTGAACATTATGTTATTTTCTTGTCCATTTGGACCATAATCATTTGTATGTTGATTCGTGCCATGCTCTTTATTTGACCAAATGAGGGGTCTAATAAAGACTATCTGACAAAAGGCTCCATATGTTTTGCAGCTGCAGTAGACATTTTGATGCACCTCAGAATCCTTCTTCACCTGTCAAATTGGCACAATTTCCCCACTTATACACTTTTCTGTTGACATTCTATGGGCTGAATCTTGCTTTTGTTTTTGGCTAAGTGCAAGTTGCAGTGAAGGTTTTGGAGGGATTCTCACAGCAAGGCCCAGGGGATTTTTTGCTGTCTCTTACTAAAATTGTCTGATGAACTACCCTGTGTCATTCCTCATGTTCAATGCTGTCCTGTGATTCTGGCTGACTCTCCTGTGATTCTGGATTAATGGTGCTGGGAGAGCACAGCAGTTCAGGCAGCATCCAAGGAGCAGCATCCTGATGAAGGGCTTTTGCCTGAAACGTCGATTTTGCTGCTCCTCGGATGCTGCCTGAACTGCTGTGCTCTCCCAGCACCACTAATTCAGAATCTGGTTTCCAGCATCTGCAGTCATTGTTTTTACCTTGTTGATTTTAACCCTACTGCGAATCCTCTTGCAAGGATGCCTGCCTTGAAGAAGTTTTCCTCCTCTCTCTACAAGAATCTCGGGGAGTCCCTCTCCCACTGCAACTCCCAGGTCATTTCCTCTGCCCTGAAGCTCTTCAACCATGTCGTGAAACAAACTCGCTACCACAGCCACATTTGCTTCCTCAGTGTCTGCCTCCGTAACCAACTCATCCCACACGGACTCCGGACCACCTTTAAACCAGCAGAATTTGGATCCGAACAGGACAAACGGTACAGACTACAGATTCAAAAACACCAGCAACAGCTCTCCTTCAAGATCCTCTGCTCCACGCTCGCAGCAATGCGCCGGCACCTAACCTCTCTACAGTCAGCCCTGCCTCAGCTGAGGGCCACACTCTCTCAGAATTGCAAAGGACCCACTCTGTACTACATCCTCAGGAGAATTCATACTCTCAGCAAACAGTATTTCAATTCCATCTCAAACATCAAAAATTGTAAGTACAAACAAACTTTTACCTACTCACCTCCATAACCAGCGCTCCTCAAACATTTCAGAAGATTCCCCTGGCCTCGGAAACTACTCAGACACCATTAGCCATGCGGCTGATGCAACTGCCACCTCCACGCTGATTGATGATGTCACTTCCACCCCGATCACTCCCACAACCACTTCCGCCTCTCACAATTCCTCATGCATCACGTGACATCACTTCCGCCCCTCATATCATCGCTGATGCCACACGCTCAGTGACTTCTGCCAATCCTACTGCTGTGGTCACCACCACTTCCGCCCCCACCAATGCCACTCACCTGCATTCTGCTGACACGCCCTCCACAGACCCCACTGTCACTATCCCCACCCCCTGAGGGGAACACTACCCCTGCTCATGACTCCACCCCCATTCCCCCCACCATCACACCCACTCCAGTTACAGGTTCCGCCCCTACTCCCAGCTCCACACCCACACTAGATCCCAGCTCCCAACCCTGCCGAGTTTTCACCATCCCTCCAGACCTCTCCCTCACTGAGGACGAACGATCAGTCCTCAGCAAAGGACTCACCTTCATCCCACTCCGTCCATGCATCAATGAATTTAATACACGCCGTGACGTCGAACAATTCTTCTGTCGCCTCCGCCTCCGAGCTTACTTTCACAATCAGGATTCCTGCCCACTTTCTGAGGACCCCTTCGCCTACCTCCAACACACTGCATCCACCTGGACACCCTGCGCTGGCCAATTGCCTGCCCTCGAACTCTTCATTTCCAACTGCCGCTGGGACATTAACCGCCTCAACCTGTCTACCCCCTCCCCCACTCCAACTTCTCACCTTCACAATGTGCAGCCCTCCAATCCCTCTGCTCCAATCCCAACCTCATCATCAAGCCAGCGGATAAAGGGGACGCAGTGGTAGTCTGACGCACTGACCTTTACACCGCTGAAGCCAAACGCCAACTCGAGGACACCTCTTCCTACTGCCCCCTCGACCATGACCCCATCCCCCCATCACCAAACCATCATCTCCCAGACCATACAGAACCTCATCACCTCAGGAGATCTCCTACCCACAGCTTCCGACCTCATCATCCGGGAACCCCGCACTGTCCAGTTCTACCTCCTTCCCAAGATCCACAAGCCTGACCACCCTGGCCGACCCATTGTCTCAGCATGCTCCTGCCCCTATGAACTCATCTCTACCTACCTCAACACTGTCTTATTCCCCCAGTCCAGGAACTCCCCACATACGTTCAAGACACCACCCACGCCCTCCACTTCCTCCAAGACTTCCGTTTCCCCGGCCCCCAACACCTCATCTTCACCATGGATATCCAATCCCTCTACACCTCCATCCACCATGACCAGGGCCTCCAAACCCTCCGTTTTTTCCTCTCCAAACGTCCCCAACAGTACCCTTCCACCGACATTCTCATTCGTTTGGCCGAACTGGTCCTCACCCTTAACAATTTCTCCTTTGAATCCTCCCCCCTCCTCCAGACCAAAGGGTTAGCCATGGGCACACGTATGGGCACCAGCTTTGCCTGTCTCTTTGTTGGATACGTAGAACAGTTGATCTTCCGTAATTACACTGGCACCACTCCCCACCTCTTCCTCCGCTACATTGATGACTGCATTGGCGCCACCTCGTGCTCCTGCGAGGAGGTTGAGCAATTCATCAACTTCACCAACACATTTCACTGACCTTAAATTTACCTGGACCATCTTTGACACTCCCTCCCCTTCCTGGACCTCTCCATCTCCATTAATGACGACCGACTTGACACTGACGTTTTTTACAAACCCACTGACTCTCGCAGCCACCTGGATTACACCTCTTCCTCTTGCAAAAATGCCATCCCATATTCCCACTTCCTCCGCGTCTGATTAGATAACTTACAGTGTGGAAACAGGCCCTTCGGCCCAACAAGTCCACACCGACCCGCCGAAGCGCAACCCACCCATACCCCTACATTTACCCCTTACCTAACACTACAGGCAAATTAGCATGGCCAATTCACCTGACCTGCGCATCTTTGGACTGTGGGAGGAAACTGGAGCACCCGGAGGAAACCCACGCAGACACAGGGAGAATGTGCAAACTCCACACAGTCGGTCGCCTGAGTCGGGAATTGAACCCGGGTCTCAGGCGCTGCGAGGCAGCAGTGCTAACCACTGTGCCACTGTGCCGCCACAAGCTTCCACGAAGGCATTTGTTATGCTTTATTGGTCAGAGTATTGAGCATTGGAGTTGGTAAATCATATTGTGACTGTAGAGGATGTTGTCTAGGTCACTTTTGGAATACTACATGCACTTCTGGTCTCCTTCTTATCGGAACGATGTTGTGAAACTTGAAAAGGTTCTGAAAAGATTTGCAAGGATGTTGCCAGAGTTGGAGGATTTGAGCTATAGGGAGAGGCTGAATGGGCTGAGGCTGTTTTCCCAGAGCATTGGAGGTTGAGGGGTTTATAAAACCATGCGGTGCATGGATAGGGTAAATAGACAAAGTATTTTCCCTGGGATGGGGTTGTCCAGAACTCGAGGGCATAGGTGTAGGGTGAGAGGGCAAAGATGTAAAAGGGACCTAAGATGCATGTATTGAATGAGCTGCCAGAAGGAGTAATGGAGGCTAGTACAATTGCAACATTTAAAATGCATCTGGATGGGTATATGAATTGGAAGGGTTTGAAGGGATATGGGCCAAGCGCTGGCAAATGGGACAAGATTAGGTTGGGATAGCTGGTCAGCATGGACGAGTTGGTCTGAAGTGTCTGTTGCTGTGCTGTACATCTCTATGACTCTGAACTGACCCCTGGACAATTAGAGATGTGCAGGGCCAGCCAGATATGCCCATATCTCTGAATAAATATGGACTACCTGCTCGTAGTAAATCTCGTTTGCACACTCTCTCTGAGTCACTGCTATTCTGTTATTCAAGGCATCTACAGCCAATAGGGAAAACATTACACACTGGGAAATAATTGGGCAAGTGCAAACGGGAGGTTTTATTGACAGCCATCAAAAGGGAGCACAATCAATGCCATCAGAGTTTGCAGTTCCCACATGCAATGCAAACTAAATGCTGGCATGGTGACTAACCATGATATTCATGATGATCGACTGCATCTGGCTCTCATTCTCTGGAGGTGGGGTCTGTTTGGAGGTGCACCACCAGGGATATATTTCCCTCCCCTCCCTTATCAGCGTTCCGAAAAGACCACTCCCTCCGTGACTCCCTCGTCAGGTCCACATCCCCCACCAACCCAACCTCCACTCCCGGCACCTTCCCCTGCAACCGCAAGAAATGCAAAACTTGCGCCCACACCTCCTCCCTTACTTCTCTCCAAGGCCCCAAGGGATCCTTCCATATCCGCCACAAATTCACCTGCACCTCCACACACATCATCTATTGCATCCACTGCACCCGATGTGGCCTCCTCTATATTGGGGAGACAGGCCACCTACTTGCGGAACGTTTCAGAGAACACCTCTGGGACACCCGGAACAACCAACCCAACCACCCCGTGGCTCAACACTTCAACTCCCCCTCCCACTCCACCAAGGACATGCAGGTCCTTGGACTCCTCCATCGCCAGACCATAACAACATGATGGTTGGAGGAACAGCGCCTCATCTTCCACCTAGGAACCCTCCAACCACAAGGGATGAACTCAGATTTCTCCAGTTTCCTCATTTCCCCTCCCCCCCCTTGTCTCAGTCAAATCCCTCGAACTCAGCACTGTCTTCCTAACCTGCAATCTTCTTCCTGACCTCTCCGCCCCCATCCCACTCCGGCCTATCACCCTCATCTTGACCTCCTTCCACCTATCGCATCTCCAACGCCCCTCCCCCAAGTCCCTCCTCCCTACCTTTTATCTTAGCCTGCTGGACACACTTTCCTCATTCCTGAAGAAGGGCTTATGCCCGAAACGTCGAATCTCCTGTTCCTTGGATGCTGCCTGACCTGCTTTTCCAGCAACACATTTTTAAGCTCTCATTCTCTGGAACCAGGTATCAATCAGGTCATGTTTGACTTGCAGGATCCACCATCGCTGAGCTCTGTCATACACAAGGAGAACTCCCTCATCCTCCACCTTGTAAGACAGCTCCCATTTCCCCCATTGCTCAGCACCAGCATATTGCCTCCTTGTTTGCTTCAATGTTTCAGAGTGCAGCAAACCAGGACTATACTGGATTACCCATGCCCCCAAACCCCTGGACCTCTCCAGGCAGTGGAACTGTACCTTCAGCAGCCCCATTGCCTGCTCCACAAGGTCCTGAGTGAAGCACATAAAAGCATTGTTAACTGTGCTCTGCATCAGTGAGGGGGTTGGGCAATGGTATCATGAGCCATGTTTACAGAGGGTATAGCTTGCCGCCCAGTAAGCAGCCTTGCAGGGCACTTACCCCCACAAATGCACCAGGTTCTTAGACTACACATAGTAGACATTTTGGCAGCTGGCAGGATAGATTAGATTTACAGTGTGGAAACAGGCCCTTACGGCCCAACAAGTCCACACCGACCCGCCGAAGCTCAACCCACCCATACCCCTACACATACCCCTTACCTAACACTACGGGCAATTTAGCATGGCCGATTCACCTGACCGGCACATCTTTGGACGGTGGGAGGAAACCGGAGCACCCGGAGGAAACCCACGCAGACACGGGGAGAACCTGCAAACTCCACACAGTCAGTCGCCTGAGGCGGGATTTGAACCCAGGTCCCTGGCGCTGTGAGGCAGCAGTGCTAACCACTGTGCCACCGTGCCGCCCTGGGCACACTCTTCAAGTAAGTAGTAATAGTGATCACTTGAACATTAATGGAACAGACCCCTTTGTGTCAATGAATTCTGCAATGTTGTGATACTGCCCTCTCAGTGCCATATTGGGCAGTCAATGCTATCCTGCTTCTGGGGAAAGCCAGCTATGTTTGCCTGGGCTGCAGGACTGACATTGTTATGGGGAAACAAAATGAACTGGTGTGATCCTGCACTAACGGCATCGATCACCCTACTGATGAATTTGAGGGTGTACAACCGAGAAACCCCATAGAGGTCACCTGTCACTCTCTGGAAGGTGCAAGTGTTACAGAGATTCAAAGTGGTTGCCCCCTCCACAACCACAGAGAGAGGATGGCCTCCCACTCAGCTCAGCTCTGGCATATTTCTGTCACCGTGTCCTGGACATAAGCCCACAACCCTCAACCCAGACAGACATGCACACAGACAAAGACCCACATGCACACATACATTTTGTGGAGTGAATTTGTACTTGCAGGGTTACATTGTACTTTGCTTAAAAACTGCATGCATTCATGTAGAACTCTGAGCTCAAAAACTGCATTAATTTATGTAAAACTCCGCTACCTGACTTTTTAGATTAGAATCGATCTAAACATCATGGCATAGACAGAGAACACAGGGGGCCAACACCTTCAACATATTGTCTAGCTATCACCATTGTTAACAGCTAACCCGAGAATGCAACTTTTTCAAAAAAAGGTTTTGTGATTTACACATGAAAGGAGTGAAACTATCACTGTATTCTAATGATGAAAGGCTTAACAGGCAATCAATTTTTCAATGTATAATTTCAGTTACACCACACTGCAAATTTTTGCTATAAATTCTGTGTTAGAATTGAGCCCTCCACTATCACCTGATGAAGGAGCGTTGCTCCGAAAGCTAGTGTGCTTCCAATTAAATCTGTTGGACTATAACCTGGTGTTGTGTGATTTTTAAGTTCATTTTCTTCATAAGACAGCCACTTGCCCCTAGCAGCTGGACCTGGGACTCTGCAAATGACCTACATTGGGAACAGAAGGAGCAAAAGCATTTCTTAGTCTCAGAAGTGTTAGCATACCAGCAGTTGAGCACTTTTCTCCATACAGTGGGACAGGCTGAACTCTGGGAGCGAGCTGCACCGAAGAGCCATGTCAATACGGCAGTGCTAAGAACCTTTTAACTCTGGCTGAAGTGCCAGTGCATTAACCAACATGACACGGCAAGGCAAGGTATGAAAACTGTGAAATGCAGGTAGGCACTAAGTGAGTGAGCACTAAGAGAGGGCGTGAACAGCCCTGAGATGCAACCTGGTCCAACTGGTGAGCTAGCTGCCTGATCCTGCACACAAAGACCCATTTATCTATTCTATACAGATCAAACTCGGTTATCTGAACATCAATTATCCAAATTTCGGAATATCCGAACAAGATCTCAAGGTCCCGTGAAAACTTTGTCCATTATCCAAACAATCAGTTATCCAAACGAAATACTCTTCGCACGTCTCATTCGGATAATTGAGGTTGTTCTTTACTCAAGGAGAAAGTGAGGTCTGCAGATGCTGAAGATCAGGGCTGAAAATGTGTTGCTGGAAAAGTGCAGCAGGTCAGGCAGCATCCAAGGAGCAGGAGATTCGACGTTTCGGGCATAAGCTTTACTCAAAACTAACTCGTTACTCAAAGTAGGGAATTGTCCTGACATCTTTGCCCCAACTATGGCAGTAGTGTGGATCAAGTTTTGGACTACAGGATCCATAACTCTTGAGTGGGAGTAACTCATCCCATGTCTCCAAGGATTGCATTATGGAGAAGGAGCTTCAGGGCAGCTCCTGACAATTTTGCTAGTATTCTTCCCTGAATGTAGAGGTCTCTCCAATATAGCTAAAGTTTAAGAAAGGATTGTAGCAATTCAGACAAAAAGTAACATTTCAGTATTCTGGAATATTTATATCTTATTAGCAAACTTGAGCACTTTCTTGCACCACTCTGATCCTATTTTCTTTATGAATGGATTACATCTGGAAGTGAATTGTGAACAGCAAAAGTGGTCAGCTTTGTCTTTGGATTTGTCATCGACTGCAGGGGAGAGAAAGATTTATGTCATGTTATATCACATTTTCAGGAAATCCCAAAGTGTTTTACGATGTGTGGATACCTTTAGAGTGCAGTCAGTTATGAATTATGGATTCTGGGACACGAGCAGTATGACTCACTGCATCATTTCACTTTCACGATATATTACCATCAGGAATTTTTTAGTTTACAAGAAGGAAATATAGGAATGAAAGTACTCCTGTCATTTGAGTAACCACATTTTCTTGCATTCTCAAGACTATTGAAAGGCTCAAGGATAACACATTACTCTTTGTTACACTGACTGTGGGCTACATGGATAATGTAGTGTGTTTCTGTAATTTAAAAGGCTTCTGCTGTCGTTAGTTGCAGTGAAATTTGTGCAGTTTTAAATTGTTTCAAAAGTCCTCACTCAAATAATCTTTTCTCTCCATTTATGCTCTTTATGGCACAAACTCAGTCTTCCTTATCCTTCATATGTGGTATAATGTCTTATTCTGTTGTAAGGTAAGTATGGAAGGAAATATTCTAATTACAAATATATACATAATGCATGTGTATACAGTCGGTTCTGCTATAATGATGCTTCTTCAACATGAATCGGCCTGAATGCAATTGAAGGAATTAAGCCATTATTTGTAGAATGTGAACTTTTCTTACCGGTGTTGGCTATAACACGGTTCTGGTCCCATTAGTTTAAATGGCATACCTATTACGTGATCTTTGTCTCAGGTGAGAACTATCGCGTTATATCAGAACTGACTGTATCGCACAGTTTCAGGATCTTATAAATTTCCGAAAGGTATTGTAACAAACTGGCAATGACCTTATGAGAAATGACTTTAACAGGACACAGTCTCATGAATTTCACTGTGGCAGCTGCTGACTGAACAGAACGTCAGAGTTACTGTGCAGGGTTACAACCAGTAAGTCTCATATTCCCCCAGCTTCTAATTTATATTCCAAACAGAAGAGACAATGAAGTTTTGTGGCTGAGTTGCTACTTGCAAAGACATTTTTACTTTGTGGTACCTGGGTCCCAGAATGCTGCACTTGGAGATCCATGATCTTCAAGGATCATGAGTTCCTTGAGTGACATGGGTCTGCTCTTGATTTTGATTCATTCTGAAAACCTGTCCACATGTTGATGGAGGCTGATGTACCAGCACTTCCTTTTCCTCCTTAGGCAGTCTCTCAGCACTGAGAATTCCTTGCTTCTATTCTGCTTTGATGTGTTCTGAGATAGCTGATGTCATCTGCAGACAGCAACACGTACGTCAGGTGGTTCTGGAAGTTTGGGAGGGTGACCTTGTTTGGAGATTTGTGACTTTAGCTCTGCAGCCTTCTCAGTGAAGTCTCTCAATGTGGTTGGTGCTTTCTCAAATAAACTTTCTCCATTTTGGTCGATCACAGGCTCAGGTTCTCCCATGGGTTGAAGGGGATGGTTGATCACTTCAGAGATGCGTTGAGCTCCTCCTGAAAGTGCTCCTGCTGTCCTCCAGCTACAGCTGAGTTCCAAATAGAGCAGCTATTGCAGCATCACAATGCATTTCACTTTATAGCAAAGAGGAAAAATAAAAATCAGCAAAATAATCAACAGAGTACAGGGCCTAATGATATAGTGGAAACTGGCTGGTGGGGCAATCTGAGTGATGAATACAGACCTGGTTCTGCACGTGTACCTGGTTACATTATGTAACTGACATTGAAATGCACAGAACTGACCCTGGAAATGTAAGCAGACCCATAAAAGAAATGCCTGGTTCCGCAGCATTAGTCACGGAAATCCAAATCTGTAAAGCTGTCAAAATCACCAGCTTTATTGGGGAGTGAGCCTTTTGACTTATTGCTAACATTCCAGTCTCCGAGTCAGAAGGTGGTGCATTGAATCTATTCCAGTCAGTCCTGTAAGTGGGAACTGGCTGTAAATCCTGGCTGAGTTTGCAATCGACCACTGGTGAGTGTCTATCTCCCCTTATTGTGTGGGTAGTGAGATCATGCAATACCCTTCTGTGAAATTAGACCAACCGCTCACTGACAGGCACAAAGATGGTTATAAGGAGTCAGTTGGCCAGATTATTATGTGGTGCAGCTAATACCATGGTTTCATCCCTACACTGTCATTGTTAATTATAGACCTGGCTAATTTGTCCCCTATAGTTATCGGAGGTTGAGGGGTGACCTTTTTAAAAGTTTCTAAAATCATGAGGGATGTGGATAGGGTGAACAGCCAAGGTCTTTTCCCCAGGGTAGAGGGGTTCAAAAGAAGAGGGCTTAGTTTAAAGTGAGAGTGGAAATATTTAAAAGGGAGTTAATGGACAATTGATTCACGCAGATGATGGTGTGTGTATGGAATGAGCTGTTGGAGCAAGTGGTGAGGCTGGTACAATTACAATGTTTTAAAAATATCTGGATGGGTATATGAATAGAAAGGGTTTGGGGAATATGGGGCAAGTGCTGGCAAATAGAACTAGCATGATTGAGGATATCTGGTTGGCATAGATGAGTTAGACTGGAGGGTCTGTTTCTTTATATCACGGCATAAGTCACAATAGTAACCCTTGAACACCAAAGATGGTAAAGGAAGAGAAAGCTTGGTTATGGCCCCTGTTCTACAATTCTATAAAGAGTACTAAGATATGAAAGTGAAAATGGATATTTATATATTTATACTGTTGCTTGAAGTATCAAAAAATGGTATTTTCTTCACATCTAATCGTGGGGACACTGAAATGCACTGCCAGTCAATCTTTTAAACTACAGTTACTGTTGTTATGTTGAAAAATGCAGCAATTCAGGTACACAGAGCTGCACTGCTGCTGATTTAGAAATCCCGAGTACTGCACGGGAATAGCTGTTCACAATTTGTGCTTTAGATTGCGAACATGCATCCTTTGGATTTGGCAGAAGCATTGTGGGTCTACCTACAGCACATGGACTGGCACAATTCAAGATGCAAGCTCACTACGATCTTCTCCAGGGTAATAGGTGCTGGCCCAGCCAGTGATGCCCATATCCAAGAGCATCTGGAGAATCCTGATTTTAGACCAAAGTAAGGATGACTTAAGTCTTTGATTTTATTTGAGAGGTTTGGGTCTGAGTGAAGTACACCATTCCCCATTGCCTTGTGCAATCACCCCACCCATGGCTGGTTCTTTGAATTGTTATTGCAATCATTCCCTGCTCTTAGACCAGTGCTTCCCGCCCATGACTCCATTTCATGGCTGGAAAATTGATGTGACATCTCAGTGAGAACTGGGGAGAGGGCCTGTCAGAGTGGGTGCCCAGCTGTTGTAACTTGGTCCACACCATTGGCAGCCATTTTCGCCTCAGCACTAGTGACCCCAAAATTATACCTCATGACCCCACTTAGCGCCACTTTGGACAGGAGTAGACCATTCACCCTCTGAAGCACCATTTCATGAATTTATCCGCAGGTCCTTTCATCTTAGTGGCTCAGTGGTTCACACTGGTTCCAACCTCGGGAGATCCTCTATGTGGAGGATGCATGTGTTCTCCCCGTGTCGGCGTGGGTTTCTGCTGAGTGCACAGTCCAAAAATGAGCAGGCTAGGTGGAATGACCATGCTAAATTGCTCACAGTGTCCAGGAATGAGAAGGTTGGCTGGATTTGCCATGGAGACAGTGAGGTCTGCAGATGCTGGAGATCAGAGTTGAGAGTGTGTTGCTGGAAAATCACACCAGGTCAGGCAGCATCCCAGGAGCAGGAAGATTGACATTTCGATCTGGAGCCCTTCATCAGGAATGAGGCCATGGATTAGCCGTGGGCGGCACGGTGGTTAGCACTGCTGCCTCACAGCGCCAGAGACCTGGGTTCAATTCCTGCCTCAGACAACTGTCTGTATGGAGTTTGCACATTCTCCCCGTGTCTGTGTGGGTTTCCTCTGGGTGCTCTGGTTTCCTACCACAGTCCAAAGATGTGTGTGTTAGGTGAATTGGCCATGCTAAATTGCCTGTAGTGTAAGATGAAAGGGTAAATGAATGGGTCTGGGGGGGTCGGTGTGAACTCGACGGGCCGAATGGCCTGCTTTCCACACTGTAGGGATTTCATTATAAACCCTCCCTAACGAAGATCAATTCGTTACTCTCAATTTTTTAAAAAAGAAACAAGGGGCTGCACACGTCGAGCATCGGGAACAGAAATTTCTGGAGAAACTCTGCAGGTCATTGGGACCCAAAACCCTGACTGTGTTTCTCCACAGACGCTGCCAGACCTGGTAAGTTTTGCCAGCAATGTCTCGAAGTTCTAAACTGACCCAGTCCCAACAACATCTTGGTGGAGGTAGATTTCCAGATTCCGTTACTTAACCAGAACCCCCCACCCCCAGGTTTTCTCTGTAAGTATTTGTCCCACTCGCTATCAAAATTTGTCACCGAATCCATTTCCATCGCCCATTCCGGCAGCGCAGTTCACTAACTCGCTGGGCTTGTGTGTTCTTTTCTTAAGAGCCATTTTTTAACGCAATCCCTTTTCAAAAAAACTGGAGATCGAGAGAGAGAGAGAGAGATCAGCAAACTTGGCAGGCCACCTTCAGTGTGGGGTGAGGCTGCGGACACTGGCAAAAGTCCAATGGGTCCACGTTGCTCACCCAACCTCACAGAGAATCCCTTTTGCTCAGCTCTGCATGTAAAACTGCCCAAAGGTGGGGTGGGGAGCGATGCGAAACCCTGTGGACTCAACCCACCCCCCGCAAACCGATAAAAGCTAACCTTTGGTGAATATTGCCCGGCTGACTGGAACTTACTGCTGTAAGGCAGCTTCTATATTTTTTCCAGAATAATCATCTGTTGGATCTGGCTGGTGTTTGACTTAAACCTCTGTCAAAAACAACCCCTTTTCCTTAAACCACTTCCTCCCCCCCTCTCTTAAAGAAAATGATAAAGTTTGCCTTGCAGCTTCCCCCCCCCAAGCCTGTATTCCTGCAGGAGCACGGTCAGTGCCTTACAGACACACACGTTCCCAACTCCAAAACCCTCTTGTCAGTTTTCTTCTTCCTTCCGCCCTCAGTGCGCAGGCTCGGGCCTCTGCTGACTGGTTACATTTTAACCAGGAGTCAGTCTCTCTCTCTCTCTCTCTGCAGCGACGACTCTTTCTCTAGAGGAGGTTCTGCAAGCGCTCAAAACAAAAACACTCCACGGACAGCAGCCAGTCCATGTGAGGGTGATTCTGCATTGGAGCGCTGTGAGTGAAGTTTCAAATCTGTTTCTTCCTCCTCTCTCTTCCACCCCCCCCCCCCCCCCCCACCACCTTTTCCCTATGTATCTATTTCTGCTTGTTGCAATTTTTTTCTCAGCCCACTTCTGTTTATCGATTTCAAAGTAAATACCTTCTAACAAGGGGGTTTCAAGCGTTTCTTCCGCCTGAACTTCCTCTGAAACTTTCTCTTCCAAGGTTTGGGGGACTGATTTTTCTTTCTTTTTTAAAAAAAAGCAATTGACGTTCGAGCGGCAAGTGGTGGTGCCTGAAAGGATACCAGTTGGAGAGGGGCTTGCACTGTGTTTTTAACGTGACGTTACATTCGCCTTTGAATACAAAAGCTAAATGAGTCAGGCAGAGTTGAGGGAGCATGGATTCGCGTGCATCAGTTGCAATGGCTGACTTGTGTTGCCGGTGTTTGCATAGATTCTCAGACGTGCATGTCGAGATAACACTCATGATACGGCGTAAATGTCCTTTTAACCCGTGTTGATTCTACGGCACCTCTTCCCCTACCACCTCATTCTTCTCCCTCCGGTTCTTTAAGTTGTTTTTGGCTGCAGCAGATTAGGTGTGGCGAATGAATGTGATGCAAAACTTTATGTTTCTTTTTTTTTAAAAAGAAAGGTGAGTATGGAATGAGGAAAAATGGGGATTATTCCGTGGGTTTCTTAGCCAGCTGAGCAGCCTTACTGAGAATTCCCAGTACAGTGTGTTTAACCCTGAATCTGAGACCATTATGCCCTGGAGAAGAAGCTGCTGATGTCCTTTCGTACATGAGACCGTCTGCTTCATCATGTTTTGTAGGCTGTTGGCTGCTGTGCTTCGAGGCAATAGATTTCAGCCTGTGAGGATTCTGAAACCTGAGGCTGATGCTGCTCAGTGAGCTGTTTTATGGGTTTCTTCAGCAACTTAATTACAATAGAATAGTCCGTGGGGACATTGTATCCCAGGGTGAAGACTTCAAAGTGGTCGCAACAAAATGTATTCAGAATGCAATGTGTTGATGCAAGATTGGTCAACTGAGTGTGTTACAAGGGGGCATCCTCGGTTCCACCTCTCTTTTGTGACAAATAAAATAATTGTCAGTGATATGTTGTTGATGTACACTCAGCCAGCATTCACTGTTCACCCGTCAACCTTAAGACGGTGCTGGTGGGGAGATGCTTCTCTTGAACCATTGCAGTCCATGTGATGTAGATACCCCACCCACTGTGCTAGTAGGGAGGCAGTTACTGGATTTTGACCCAGCGACGGTGAAGGAATGGCAAAATATTTCCAAGTCAGGATGCTGTGTGACTTGGAAGTGAACTTGCAGAAGGTGGTGTTCCCATGGAGCTGCTGCCTTATCTTGACAGTAGACATTACGGGTTTGTCAGGCACTGTCAGATGGGGTTGGATTTGATTTGGGCTGTGGCTGAGGGCAGCAGTGGGACTTTTGTCAAAGGGTTCAGTGTGGGGGGGAAGGGCAGATTAATCAACTACTGTTCCCACACCCGATCACTGAGAAGGGCAGACAGGTTGGAAGGACAGCATGAGTTTGATTGTGGTCATCTCCTACTCTGTCCTTCTATGGACTCGCACACCAAGAATAGTATTGAAACACCGCTGTCATTGGTGGATTCATGCCGATCAGAATCACTGCTTCAACAGGGAAGGGAAAGAAAGAGAGCAAAACTTTCATTTATATAGAACCTGTAATTTAGCTCTGACCGTGTCAAAGCACTTTACAGCCAATGAAGTACTTGTTGTGTAGTCACTAGTGTGACTTAGAAAATTTCACAGCTCCCCAAACAGCAATAAGATTAGGTTAGATTAGATTCCCTACAGTATGGAAACAGTCCCTTCGGCCCAACAAGTCCACACCGACCCTCCAAAGAGTAACCCACCCAGATCCATTTCCCTCTGACTAATGCACCTAACACTATGGGCAATTTAGCATGGCCAATTCACCTGACCTGCACATCTTTGGACTGTGGGAGGAAACCAGAGCACCCGGAGGAAACCCAGGGAGAATGTGAAAACTCTGCACAGATAGTCACCCGAGGCTGGAATCGATCCTGGGACCCTAGTGCTGTGAGGCAGAAGTGCTAACCACTGTGCCACCCCTAGCTTACAGCAAGATAGGAGGATGTTGGTTGATGGATAAATGTTGGCCAAGTATAAAGCAAGAAGTGTAATCCACTCCTGAAGCTTGTATCAGATCATAGAATGAGCTGAAAGTGTGTTGCTGAAAAAGCGCAACAGGTCAGGCAGCATCCAAGGAGCAGGAGAATCGACGTTTCAGGCATGAGACCTTCTTCAGGAATGAGGAAAGTGTGCCAAGCAGGCTAAGATAAAAGGTAGGGAAGAGGGGCTTGGGGGAGGGGTATTGGAAATGCAATAGGTGGAAGGAGATTAAGGTGAGGGTGATGGGGCGGAGAGGTCAGGAAGAAGATTGCAGGTTAGGAAGGTGGTGCTGAGTTCGAGGGTTGGGACTGAGATAAGGTAGGGGGAGGGGAAATGAGGAAACTGGAGAAATCTGAGTTCATCCCTTGTGGTTGGAGGGTTCCTAGGCGGAAGATGAGGCGCTCTTTCTCCAGCTGCCGTGTTGCTATGGTCTGGCGATGGAGGAGTCCAAGGACCTGCATGTCCTTGGTGGAGTGGGAGGGGGAGTTAAAGTGTTGAACCACGGGGTGGTTGGGTTGGTTGGCCCGGGTGTCCCAGAGGTGTTCTCTGAAACATTCTGCAAGTAGGTGGCCTGTCTCCCTAATATAGAGGAAGCCACAGCGGATGCAGTAAATGATGTGTGTGGAGGTGCAGGTGAATTTGAGGCGGATATGGAAGGATCCTTTGGGGCCTTGAAGGGAAGTAAGGGGGGATGTGTGGGCACAAGTTTTGCATTTCTTGCGGTTGCAGGGGAAGGTGCCGGGAGTGCAGGTTGGGTTGGTGGGGGGTGTGGACCTGATGAGGGAGTCATGGAAGGAGTGGTCTTTTCGGAACACTGATAAGGGAGGGGAGGTAAATATATCCCTGGTGGTGGGGTCCGTTTTGCAGAAGCGGAAATGACGACGGATGATAAGATGTATATGGAGGTTAGTGGGGTGGTAGGTGAGGACCAGTGGGGTTCTGTCCTGGTGGCGTTTGGAGGGACGGGGCTCAAGGGCGGAGGAGCGGGAAGTGGAGGAGATGCGGTGGAGAGCATCGTCGACCACGTCTGGGGGGAAATTGCGGTCTTTGAAGAAGGAGGCCATCTGGGTTGTTCGGTATCGGAACTGGTTATGAAGCTCTTCAGATCATAGAATGGTGCAGCACAGTATGAGGCCATTCCTTCCAATGTGTCCATGCCAACTCTTTGGGCTGTCAGTTTAATCTCAATTGTCCTGAAAACTTTTCCTTTTCAATTCCCTTCTGGTAGTTTTGAGTCTGTTTTCGCCACCCTTCCAGGCAGCCCACCTCTAATCCGAACCACTTGCTGTGTAAAAACCTTTACCTTTATCATGTTGCTTTGATCCAAAATCTGCACTTTATGATTACTGATCTTTTGAGCGGGAAGAGATTTACAGTTTGTTCTCTCACTAATCCCTTCATAATTTTGAGCATCTCACTCAGATGTTCCCTTAACCTTCCTCTCTCTCAGGAGAGCAAGCCCAATTTTTCTAGTATTGCAGCATAAATGAAATCCCCTGTATCGTTCTCATAAATCTGCTTTGCAGTTTCCCTGAGACTTAGACAATCTTGCTAAAATATGATGCCTGTAATTGTCTCTACTATAGTTCAGCTGTGCCCAACCTGTATTTAATAAATCCAGTGTTTTATAACATTTTAAAATAAAATCTTTACTTTTCTACTCAAATCTAATCCTTTATGCCTTTTAAACAACCTTTTCAATTGATCCTGCGGTCAGCAAAAACTTGTATTCACACCAGCAACAGCACTCCCATCTCTCTGTTTCTGGTCTCCTGTTTTTTTAAAATTAGATTTTATTACCCACCAAGATAAATCAGTTCATACTATTCTGTCTTAAATTTCATCCACCATTAGTCATTTAACACTTCAGCATGCTCTAGTCTCCACAAAATTAGCCCCCTTTTTGGTCCTGTTATTTCCTGTTATTTAGCAGTCTATAATATACGCTCTGCAGTGCAACATTAATTCTAACAGAATAGATTCCATCCTTGGCTACATCATGTCCTTTTCTCCTCCTGCAACATTATCTTTGATCAATATTTCCAGCCTGAGATACATGAATAGGCATGGAATAGAGGGATACAGATCATGTAGATGCAAAAGGTTTTTACTTTAGGAAGGTGTCATGTGTGCGTGCAGGCTTGGTGTGCTGAAGGGCCTGTTCCCATGCTAGACTGTTCTTTGTTTCTCTTTGTTCTTTATCAACACACCTTTTTTTTCACTTCCCTATCTTTCCTCCGTACCTCACAACCAGGGTTAAGTGTCTGCTCTTTCTCTTGTTTGAACTGGGTCTCAGTTATTGCCACCTTATCATAGCCCCATGTGAGCTTGTGGCTCACTCCTCCTTCTTTACTTTGTTCCATGCACTTACACCAGTGAACTCTGAACCCATCACTTAATTTTCTCAACAACTAATCTTTTACATTTTCATTTGAATGTTTGTCTCCTGCAATTTCCTCAAGACCTTGCAGCTCCCTTCTGATATTTTATTGTGGTACCCCTCATTCATTTCAAAATAATTGAAGTCCTTCCTGCTGCACTTCTAAATGTTAAATCTGAGATAATCAATTTTTTGTTAAGCAAATGTATTAAAGGATATGGACCAAAGCAGTTATGGAGTTAGGCAACAGATCAACCATGGTCTCATTGAATTACAGAACAGGCTTGGTGGGCTGAATGGTCTATTCCTGTTCCTGTTCCTGTTCCTGCAGGGTTTTGTTTATTCTTTCTTGCGATGTGGGGGTCAATGGCAAGGTTTTTGTTGCCTCATGAACTGAGTGGCTTGATAGACCATTTCATAGCATATGGCAATCACATGATCAGGCCAGATCAGGTAAGGTTGGTTGATTCCCTTCCCTCAGACATAAGTGAACCGGATAGGATTTTATGACCTTCAAAGCCTTTTCATGTTCACTTCCAGATTCACTCATTGCTTTTTTATTCCAGCAGTTACCATGCTGGGATTTGAAGGCATTTTCAACACAGGCTTTGTCTGGGCCTCCAGATTGCTAGTTCAGTGACATTGCCACAATGCCAAGAGTGTGGTGCTGGAAAAACACCACAAGTCAGGCAGCATCTGAGGAGCAGGAGAGCCGATATTTCAGGCATAAGCCCTTCATCAGGAATGAGGCTTGTGGCCCGGAGGGCTTAGAGATAAATGGGAAGGGGTGTGAGGCTGGGTGGGGGAAAGGTGGCTAGGAATGTGATAGGTAGATGAAAGTTGGGGTGGAAGTGATAGGTCGGAAGGGAGGGTGGAGTGGATGGATAGGAAGGTAGACAGCTAGGACTGGTCAAGGGGGTGGTGTTGAGTTATGGCACTGCCACATTGCCACCTATTTCCCTTGGCAAATCTCAGTGGCAAGCTTTGATTGAAATCCAGCTTGTGCTGAACTGTCAACGTACCTTTGCTTTTCCAGGTACTGTCTTTACCAGAGATGATTGCATCAGGGTAGGGCTGTTCAGCCCATTAAGACTGAATTGACTCTTCACTTGTATCTTCCACTGTCCTCCTTTTTCCACATATGATTGTATCTTTTTCAACTGCAAATATTTAATGCCTTTTCATTTAAATGATCAAATCATTTTTGCTTCAAGAACTCTCTTTGACAAAGTAGTAGTTATTAATAATGCTGCAAAGAAATTTCCATTAACCCATCTCTTTGCTCTTTTAGTGGCCATTGGGAAGAGATGGCACATTGCTACTAATATCCCAACTGGAGGGAATGCCTTCTTCCGTATTAAACTGTCAAATTCCTTCACAATTTTAAGAGCCGCTATTAAATTTTCCTCAGTCGTTTCTGTCTCGGTGGAAATAGTCCCAATATCTCAGTTGCTCCTTGTTATAATTTTTGCTCCTGGCACAATGCTGATGAATTTCTATGATGAAGTGCTCTACAGTACACCGTGTTCTAATTTGATGCAGCCATTTCCCTTGATGAACTTTACACACTTTCTATTTAATCCTGGATAGCATTCTTTTGGCTGGGTTTCAAGAGTTTCATTTATCTCCCAAATTATTTAAAATCCGTTTGAAGAATTGCAAATAAAAACCTCCGTTCATAGCTTGAACAATCAATGTATGTAGATGAAAGTGTGGACTGTAGATGCTGGAGATCAGAGTCGAGAGTGTGGTGCTGGAAAACCACTGCCGGTCAGGCAGTATTCGAGAACCAGGAGACTTGATGTTTTGGGCAAAAGCCTGATGACGGGATTTTGCCTGAAACATCAATTCTCCTGCTCCTCAGATGCTGCCTGAGCTGCTGTGTTTGTCCAGCAACACACTCTGGATCAATGTATAGGTCATTTGGAGCGACATCCTTGTGCTCAGTACTGCTTGAAATCTATTGCATTTTTATGCCTTTTTTTGAACAGTGTTGAACTTTTCTCCACTGTGCCCAACTAATGCAGCAATACTGAGTTCCACATGTTTTATCTGCTTTTTTATAAAATTGAGTTAAATATTTGCACTAGCTGTTGAATCCATCAGTGAGCTCAGTGTGAGTGATAGTTGGAGCTAATGTCTTGCTCTAGGAGTTTCTCCAGTGACCCCTGTACTGTCTGGAATGTAACTTTTATGATATTAGAAATGCTCAACATATTGCAGAAATTCCCATTGACAAACAAGATTTTCCTCTGCTGTCCTGATGGTGTTAGCCTTCAGTTTAGATAGTTTAATGGGCCATAGACACACTCTATCTCCTTCAAATCATGTAAGTGGAGATGGCAATTTCTGACCTACCATTGGGCAGTTGTGAGTTGGGCATGACCTGTTCCTACCCGGTATTTGCTCATAAGCACCTCTTGGATGGTGTCCAGATGATGATTGGGAGCAGAAGCTTGTAGCTGCCTTTTCTGTCGTCTTCATAGCCCATTGATGTTGAGGTCAGATGTGGCACTTAGACTTCTGCGTAGGCTGAGACCAGACAGCTTTTAACATTGTCGGAGAGTAGGCATAGTTGTACACTACATCTTAAACTTAACCAGTTGTCATGGTAATATTGGCTTTTAATTTCCTTTTTTTGTGAACAAAGCATACAGATTCCATTTGTTCCAGTTCTCAAAAGAAACTCTTAAAATTTAACAATAGAAATATCTAGATGATCAATGTTAATCAACCTGTTGAGAGATGTTATTGTACATCTCTGCAGCAGTTGGGATTTGAAGTTTCCTGGCTCAGAGGGAGGGCTGCTACTACTGTGCCACAAGAGCCCAAACGTTTTTCATCGAGGTATTTTTATTCAACCTGTTCAGACACATTCAGCCACACCTTTGGAGCATGTGGAATTTGAATTCTGGATTCCTGATTCAGAGGTAGGGATGCTACCACTGTGTCATCAAAAGATCTTTGGCTTGAGTCATCTGGTTTTTTTTGTTACATTTAATCAAGGTGAACTAAAACAGGATATCTAATAGATGACAAATCGCATTATATATATCTGAGCAGGTTTATATATATTATATATATCTGAACAGGTTTAGTTTAGAATAGTTATAAGCAGTTTAGAGCCATAGAGGTATATGGCACAGAAATAGACCCTTCGGTCCAACTCATCCATGCCGACCCCCCAGATATCCTAACCCAATCTAGTCCCACCTGTCAGTATCTGGCCCATATCTCTCTGAACTCTTCCTATTCATATACCCATCCAGATGCCTTTTAAACGTTGCAATTGTACCAGCCTCCACCACTTCCTCTGGCAGCCCATTCCCTTTTGTCTTTCCCCTCTCACCCTAAACCTATGCCTTCAAGTTCAGGACTCCCCCACCCCAGGGAAAAGACCTTGTCTATTTATCCTATCCATGCCCCTTATGATTTTACAAACCTCTGAGGTCACCCATCAGCCTTCGATGCTCCAGGGAAAACAGCTCTAGCCTATTCAGCCTCTCCCTATAATTCAGACCCTCCAAATCTGGCAACATCCTTGTAAATCTTTTCTGAACCCTTTCAAGTTTCACAACATCTTTCCGATAGGAAGGAGAGCGGAATTTGCATGCAATATTCCAACAGTGGCCTAACCAATGTCCTATTCAGCCACAATATGACCTCCCAATTTCTGTACTCAATTCTCTGACCAATAAAGGAAAGCATACCAAATGCCTTCTTCACTATCCTATCTACCTGCGACTCTACTTTCAAGGAGCTATGAACCTGCACTCCAAGGTTTCTTTGTTCAGCAACACTCCCTAGGACCTTACCATTAAGTGTATAAGTCCTGCTAAGATTTGCTTTCCCAAAATGCAGCACGTTGCATTTATCGAAATTAAACTCCATCTGCCACTCCTCAGCCCATTGGCTCCTCTGATCAAGATCCCGTTGTAATCTAAGGTGATCTTTTTCGCTGTCCACTACACCTCTAATTTTGGTGTCATCTGCAAACTTACTAACTATACCTCTTCAGCTCACAGTCTGGATTAGAGTGGCGCTGGAAAAGCGGGTCAGACAGCATCCGAGGAGCAGGAATATTGATATTTTGGGCAAAAGCCCTTCATTAGGAATGAGGTAGGGAGCCTCCGGGGTGGGAGAGATAAATGGGAGGGCGGTGGTGCTGGGAAGAAGTTAGCCAAGAATATAATAGGAGGATGGAGGTGGGGATGAAGGTGATAGGTCGCAGAGGAGGGTGGAGTGGATAGCTGGGAAGGAAGATTGGCAGGTAGGACAGGTAATGAGGATGGTGCAGAGCTGGGAGGTTGTAACTGGAGTAAGGTGGGGGGAGGGGAAGCGAGGAAACTGGTGAAGTCCAATTGATGCCCTGGGGTTGAAGTGTTCCAAGGCAGAAGATGAGGTGTTCTTCCACCAGGCAACACTCTAATCTAGACTCTGATTTCCAGCATCTGCAGTCCTCACTTTTGCCTCTTAAGCTTGCATCCAATTCATTTATGTAGTGTACCCAGCTCTGATCTTTGTGGCATTCCGCTGGTCACAGGCCTCCATTCTGAAAAACAATTCTGTACCCTCTGTCTTCCACCTTTTGAGCTAGTTCTGTATCCAAATGGTTAGCATGACAAATGAGCAAATTGTAAGATACTATTTGGATATTGAGACATGTCATAGCTTAAAACCTATGACTCAATCTGAATGTGATTGCTCTGTCCCACTCTGTATCTGGGAGACGATGCAATCAGAGAAACATTTGACAAACTAAAATGAATTGGGGAATTGCATCATATGATTATAGCCACCTCGATAGTGCCCTGCAGCAGATTAATCCAAGGGAAAAAAGGTTCAGAATCCGGTTGGAGGCATCTAGAACAAGTGACATAACATTAAAATTACGAAGCAGCATTGCTAGTCAGGTTTGATATCATTAAGCACTGAGATCTGAAACTTTTCTTCCCAAAATCTATTGAGGACAGGTAATTGAAATTGGATGGGTAAAGGGCGCTATGGGTTTATGGAATCAAGGTAGACAGATAAGAGTTAAGGTACAGATCAATTGTGATCCAAATGAAAGGTGAACAGCCTACCCCTGTTGTCTATTCAAACACATTGTGGAGGAACTGTACTGTTACATAAGGTTGGTTGCTACAAATGTTTACAGCACAAATCCAGGTTGGGCAAACTATCTTTTGGAACACAGGTCTGGTTTATCCAATCTACATAAGTCAGTGTTGAAAACTTGGATGCCATTGACAGTTACTTGTAACTTTAAAAAAAAAATTCAATTTTCCCTTTATGCCAGCACCTTGACAAGAGCAAATAAACTGGGATATGTACCCAATCAGCCATTCATATGCCTGTTTGGGTTCTGTGTTACACTGCTGTCTTGGCCATGGGAACTGAATTGCTCCTTTTTCTTATTCACAAAGTCATAATGCAGAGTGTCAGCCAAGGATTGTCAGTGCGTAGTTCTCTTGCCTCAGAGTCACAAAGTTTCCAAGTTCAAGTCCCAGTACAGAGCTTGAACTCAAAGTTCTACGTTGACACTCCAGTGTGATACTGAAGGAATGCTGCATTGCCAGAGATATTGTCTTTTGGATGTGATGTTAAACTAAGGCACCATCTGCCAACTTGGGATGATGCAACTGATCCTGTACTTCAAGGAACGGCTGGGGTTCTGGCCAATATTTGACCCTCATTCCATATCACAGAAAATACATGATCTGATCATTATCACATTGCTGTTTGTGGGCGTCTGCTGCATGCAAAATTGCTATTTCTACTACATTACAACTACACGACAGAAGTAAGTCATTGGTTGTAACCTACTCTAAGATATCTGTGAAAAGCAGTGTATAAATGCAACTGAAAATGTGTTGCTGGAAAAGCGCATCAGGTCAGGCATCATCCAAAGAGCAGGAGAATCGACATTTCGGGCATGAGCCCTTCCTTTTCCAGCAACACATTTTCAGCTTCTCCTGCTCTTTGGATGCTGCCTGACCTGCTGCACTTTTCCAGCAACACACTTTCAGCTCTGATCTCTAGCATCTGCAGTCCTCACTTTCTCCTAGTGTATAAATGCAGTCTGTCTGTCTTTTCTTATTTTCTGGAGGTGCTGGTATTGTATTGGGTTGGACAAGGTCAAGTATCACCCGATACCAAGTTGTATTCCAACAGGTTTATTCGAAGCTCTGCTCCTTACTTAGAGTAAGAAACAGATCTCCGAAAGCTTGCGTTTTCAGTTTAAACCTGTTGGATTATAACTAGTTATTGTGTCATTTTTTTTGACTTTTTTTTAGTACTGAGTAGCAATTGATTAAAGGAACATTGCCTGTTTTTTTAAAAAGAACAAAACTTTCACCTCTCGTTTATATACCCACCAATGTCCTAGCTAAATGATATTTAATTGTAGCTCCTTTGCAGCTGAGTCCCAGCTGAAATCTGCTAACTTACACCAGGATTAAACTGGAGAATTTCTTTAAATCTACACTTGGTGATGTTTAGTCACTGTGTCCCTGGGCGTATCGCTTAGTGAAATGGTTGAGTAATGTGAATGGTTACGCCAGCAGATTAAATCTCGTTTCATGGCCAAAGTATTTGGTTTATGAAAGTTGCTTATTATTTTTCTCAAACAGTGATTTGTTACTTGCTCAATGCTTGAACCAAAATTTTGGCACTAGTTAGGAGCAGTGCTGCAGGAAATTTTATTAACTCTTTAGTGGCAAATCTGCAATCTTGGTGAATTTGGAAAGAAATAATGGCCTTGATGTGACTACATGAGAGATTATACAAATTAGACCTTTTTTCTGCAGAACTTAGAAGGTATGGGGTAGTCTGATTGAAGTCTTCAAGCTATTAATGGGAAAATACGGGGGTGGTCAATACGATCTATTTCCACGGGTTGGGGATTCTAGAACTGGGGCACAAGCCAAAAAGTCAGACCGTTCGGGAGAGATGTTGGGAAGTATTTCATTGTGCAAAGGATAGTAGATGTTTGCAACCTTCTTCCCCAATTTAGTAGTTGTTAGTTTTAAATCTGAGATACATTTTGATAAGCAAAGATGTTAGGGGATATGGGCCAAAGTTAGGTGAATGGAGTTAGGCCACAGATCAGCCATGATCTCAGTGAATGACCTACTCCTCTTCCTAGGTTCATATGTTCCAAATTATGTTTTGACCCTGAGGCATTTCCGTTGTGCTGTTTCCTTTATTTCAAAGAGTGCTTCAAAGTTTCTGTTTGATTTTGTAAACCAAAGGCCATAAATATGAGAGTCACAAATAAATAGAGTAGGGAATTCAAGAGAAACATGTTTTCCCAGAGGAAAAAAATAGTAGAACTGTCAAACAAAGCAAATAATATTGGTACTGTACATTTTGAGGAGAAGGTGGATAAGGATATAAGGATAAAGGAATATATGCATATGCTGATAGAATTAGATGAAGAGGAATGACAGGAAGCTAGTCTGGACAACAGAACAACCTTGGTTATCTGAAAGTCAATTATCCGAATTTCGGATTATCTGAACAAGATCTCAAGGTCCCATAAATATGTTATCGTTTTCTGAACAAATTACTACTCGCCTGTCCCGTCAGGATAGTTGAGGTTGTTCTGTATAATGCCGATAGAGATCAATTGGTGAAATGTCCAAATTCTGTGTCGTAGGCTTGATGTAACTTTTATTAATTGCATACCCTCCTTTTTTAAACTCCTCTTGATGGCTGCATCCGTTGAAAGGCTGGCAACATTTATTTGTCAACTCTTCCATTATGTTTTCTGTATCATGTAACGTCTACCATTCGATCAGCTGCTATGAAGGGCGTGTGTTTATGTTCTCGCTCTCTCCCTGTGGGCAATGGCCTCACTGAACATGCAACCTGTGGTGGCACGTCCAAGCTTTGACTTCTGCCCTTCCCTCACCTTTTGATGACTGCAACTTTGTGAAGTTTTACTGTGCCAGTGGCGATTTTTGTTTACTGCCAGAATGCCATCACAGTGGATTCCTGATTTAGGAGGACTTTCACTCCATCAATTTGATTTGAAGACCGCTTCTGGCAATGGACTCGGTATGGTAAAACCACTGAACAGCCTAGTAATCTTGAATATCTAGTAACAGGGAAAGTGTTTTTGGCTTGGAAATTTTGAAAAGAATCCATGGCAACTAGGTCAACCCATTGTATGAAAGCATCTGATTGGCATATTTTCTGCAATCCATTTAAGAGAATTTGTAAGATATTCTGTGACATTGGTAACGATAATTATTTAACCTAATTTATTTTATGTTCCTCATTCCCTCCTTCTCCTGAGAGCCTTGTCCTTTCTAGGATAAACATTGAATGAGTATTGGGTGCTAGAGTTGCTAAAAGCCAGGTTTGTCTTATGGTCTCCAAGAATGAAAGATTAACCTCTTAAGGGAACAGCCTTGAAGAAACTTGATGGGGCATTTTCCATTGAGCACTTTTATGTTTATGATGATGTTGTAGATGGAAGAATAGCAGCTGTTTGGTCGATATGGTATGAGTTCAAATGATGAAACCTCCTAAGAAACCATCCAAAAAGAATTGGCAACCTGATTTGCTGTGCCCCCACTAATCTCCAGCTCCCTGACAAACTGGATATTAGCAAGTTTGAGATTTGTAGCTCAGGTTGAGGTTTTGGATGTAGGTTTGTTCACTGAACTGGAAGGTTCATTTCCAGATGTTTCGTCACCCTACTGGGTAATATCTTCAGTGGGCCTCCGGCAAAGCACTACTGATAATTCCTGCTTTCTATTTATATGTTTGGGTTTCTTTGGGGTGGTGATGTTATTTCTTGTGGTGAGGTCACTTCCAGTTCCTTTTTCTCAGGGGGTGGTAGATGGGGTCTAACTCGATGTTGATAGAATTCCAGTTGGAATGCCATGCTTCTAGGAATTCTCATGCATGTTTTTGTTTGGCTTGGCCTAGGACAAGCAGTGCTTCACCTGAGGCCTACTGAAGATGTTACCTAGTAAGGTGACAAAACATCTGGAAGTGAACCTTCCAGCTCAGCGAGCAAATCTGCATCCAAACTGGATATTGTGCACCTGTGAGTTAAGCTATGGAGGCCATACAGGGAGAAATGTGGGGCTGTTGTGGGCCAATAATGGCCAAACACCGTTCTGTCCTCTCAACCGTGCAATGTTCAGGGGACCTGCTATAACATCTCTGTTGAGAATTGCCAATGAGTGTTGCCATTGTCTTCACTATGGGGAGTTCACAAGTGACTGGAATTTCTGAAATCAATTGTAAGAACTTCATCCCTGTGTGAAGTTCATGAATGAGAAGCATTACATGAATGATTTTGGATGATTATTTAATTCAATTTAATGTGTAACAGTGCATTAGAGGCTGATGCAGATGGTGATTTGCTGCCTGTACTTCCTTGAAGAGTTCAATAAAATTTGGCATCTCCATGTGGCTCCCATCTGTACTAAGAACATTTCATAATTTTCTTATCAAAATACAAGGGGTACAAAACATGCTTAGATCTGGGACTCATTTTGAATCCAAATGATCAATTCTTAAGGACGGAAGGACAGTGAAGGTAGCAGCCGAATAGCATGTTTTGTGATTGCAGTTTTTAAAAGAATTAATCCGCATCTCTGCAACATATTACTTCACATCAACAGTTAAAAAGTCAGCTTGACTCAGGCATGGTACTCAAGCAGCTGAGTCAGCACAGCGTGGTTGAAAGATTACTCGAGAACTTGAGTGCACATTGTAGACAGGGACTTCAATGTGGGAGCATTGAGTTGATGGAGGTGCCGTAATTTAAGGAAGATTTTAAGCTAAGACCATTTCTACCTGTTCTGGTAAATGTGAACCATCTCGTGGCATGATTCAAAATAGAGCAGGAGTTCATTCCCATTGTCCTCGTCAACATTTATAATGCAAACCAATGTCATTGTAAAACAAACCACCTTGTAATTTATCTTCTTGCTGTCTGAGGTATCTTGCGATGTGTGCAATCAGCTGTGTGATTCAGTACTTCTCAATCCTGGCTACATTTCAGAAGTGGTTCATTGGCTGTGTCGTACTGTCATCCATCTAGCAGATACAATATTAATACAGCTTATTCTCTTTAGTAGGCATGCAGTAACTTGTTCTTAATCATCAGTGTTCGTTGTGTAGGATTCTTTTTTAACATTAAATACTGCTCAGTTTCATTTTTCACCAAGGCCACTTGGCACCTAAGCCTATTATAGCCTTGGTCCAAACATGAGACCTGAATTCCAGAGGAGAGTTGAGAAAGACTGTCCTTGACAACAAAATAGTATTTGACCCAGTTATAGCTACAAGGAGCACTCCTAAAATTGAATCAGCGGGAGACAGGTTGGAATCCTCCCACCACCATTAGTTAGAGTCTTATCTGACAAAAGATGGTTGTATTTATTGCAGGTCAATTATGTCAGTCCCCAGGCATTACTGTTAAGCTTCTAAGGTTGTGTAATAGACCAATCATCTTCGTACACTTCACCAAGGATCTTTCATCCATGATAAAGTCTGAGATTTGGTTGTTCCTGAGAATTCCATGTTTTGCAGTTTGTAACTTCTCAGATATTGAAGGACTGACGCAGTGAAACTGAGCAATATTTGGGATTGAGCTGACAAATAGCAAGTAACATTTATGCCATACAAGATCCAGGTAATGACAATTTCCAAACAGGGGAATTTTCTTGTGACATTAACCTGCAATACTATTGTCAACCATCAACATCCTTGGCCTCATCATTGACTCAACGGGATTTGCCACGTAAATACTGTGGCTACATGCACATGTCAAAAGCTGTATATTCCAGGCTGGGTGATTCACCACCTCATTTCCTCAAGCCTTTCTATCACCCAAAACGCTTCATTAAGTGAGAGAAAATACTCTCCGTTTGCCTTGATGACTGCAGCTTCAATAACATTCAAGACTAACAAGGACAAAGCAATCTGTTTGATTGGCACCCACTTTCAACATTCACTCCCTTCACTACCAATGTTGACCTTATTTTCATGCGTCCTTAAATTAGAAAATTCACTTTTTTTTAAACTAACCAACAATTGAAAGAACTAGTTTTTGCATTTATTGTTAAGGTGCTTTTGGTTTCATAGTTTTCCTTTTTGAGGTCCCTGCTATTTGACTGCTCTTAACTTGAGGCAGGACATGTGGAGTTTATAAACTGGGAAGCTAGCATGTAGGAATCCTGCTGTGAAGGCGACCATGTCAACTTCTGTTTAAGTTGCAATTGTTGTTTTACAAGATAAAATAGTTAAAGTGAATTATCAATGGAGGACAGGAACCATGTTTTTTTATAAAAATAAGAAAAGAACACCAAGAAAACAAAAACCAGAAAGGAATTTTTTGCTGTCTTATGGAATAATCAACTTTTACTCAACGCATGCAATTCTGTTTTATGTCTTTGTCTCTTCTGTTGATGACTCTACGCTTTTGCTTAGCTGAAACGGGAGTATATAAATATGAGGTTTGACCTTGAGTGAAAACAGCCTGCATTGCAGATCATAGTATTTCAAATCCCTTCAACAGTGACTGACTGCACTTGGCTGTTATGAGTTTGCTATGCAGTGGTCAGCTGTGGTCTTCTGCCAACCATTGCCTGAGCAATGGAGGTTAAACAGGGTGTTGTGCCACAAGCTCTGGCTTGATAGGATAAAAGGTTGGAAGTGAAAGATGGTGCTCTTCAGCTGAGCTCGGAGAAGCCAGAGTTGAGGTGGCGAACTCGTAAGTTATTAAAGTATATTTTTGTTCTGTTTTCTTCAGTTGCTTGCTTCCAGGAGGCTATAGATCATTGTAGGCACTGCAGGAGATGCAGCTGCAGATGAAGGATGATTGGACTGCACCCAATTCCTAGCCTGTCAACAAAAGAGATGGATAGTTAGGGCTCAGATATATTTGTTGCAAAAATGTGTGATTTACCTCTAGAATATTTGATTTTTTTAATGATACGTTTGGGTTTTTGTGTGTTGAATTAGTAACCAATGGGTTTTCTTAAGTTAATAATTAACGCAAGTATATCATAACTATGATTTCTTTCAAAACAATGTTTGAAGCCTGACCTTAGAATGATGTAGAGATGCCGGCGTTGGGCTGGTATACAAAGTTAAAAATCACACATCACCAGGTTATAGTCCAACCGGTTTAATTGGAAGGACTGGCTTTCGGTGCGCCAGTCCTTCAACCACCTGATGAAGGAGCGGCACTCCAAAAGCTAGTGCTTCCAATTAAACCTGTTGGACTATAACCTGGTGCTGTGATTTTTGACTTTAGAATGAATATGCTTTAACATACTATGGATGGATTTCTATTTATTTTAGATTACCTCACTGGGTCACGAGACAAATAGTCTCCAGGTTTATTAAAGGCTTCTAGAACTTGAGGGCAACACGCATCGCTTAGAGAGTAGGATAAGCTTTATATTTACATGCTTTACTTTTGAATAGTGTGGTTTTGTGAAGTCTTTGGAACAGGATGGCTATATAGGCCAGTCCTCCAGGGAAAGGAGGATATTAGTGAACTAGGTTACCTTAGAGTCATGATTGCTAGTCCTAGTTCAGAAGTGCTGAATTGAAGCTCTGAAGAGGTACTTAAATCTGAGTACATTTAAGCAGGTATGCGGTAGCTCCAGGAAGTATTCTGCAGTTCCAGTCCAAAGTCAATGTCATAATTATCTTTAAACCTCCAAAGGTGTTAAACAACAGGGTCTCTGTTGTGAGTATTGTACAAGTGGAGCTTTTGGGTATCGTATCAGGATTCTATATAAATGCCATTTTGCTTCTTTTCAATTTATAAAGGAGTTTGTTGGGATATAACTTTTATTCTGGATGTGGGTTTGCTCGCTGAGCTGGAAGGTTTATTTTCTGACATTTTGTCACCATACTAATTAACATCTTCAGTGACCTCCGGATGAAGCAGTACTGATGATTCCTGCTTTCTATTTTATATGTTTGGGTTTCTTTGGGTTGGCGATGTCATTTCCTGTAGCAATGTCATTTCTTGTGGTGATGTCATTTCTTGTTCTTTTTCTTAAGGGATGGTAATTCTATGATTCTAAAAGTGATTTACAGGACTATGGGGAAAAGTCAGCAGACGAGGTGCGCTTGGAAAGAGCTAGCAGTCGAGTCCACACTAACCTTCCAAAGAATATCCCGCCCAAACGGCCCCCCGTTCCCTAACCCTTTTCCCATAGCTAATACACTTAACCTGCACATCGCTGGACACTATTGGCAATTTCACACGGCCAATCCTTATAACCTGCACATCTATGTGCGAGGAAACTGAAACCCATGCAGACACCGGAAGAATAAGCAAGCTCCACACAGTCAATCACCAGAGGGTGGAATCGAATCCAGGTCCTTGGCGCTGGGAGGCAGCAGTGCTAACCACTAAGCCACTGTGCTACTTTTTCAAGTAATTATTCAATTCCCTTTTTAAAGGCCATGTTGAATCTGCTTCCACCACATTGTCTCAGGTGATGCAATCCTGATTCCAGCCACATTTTGCATAATGCCAAAAAACATGCTTTTTCTCATGTCGTTTTTTTGTTCTAGTTATAGAGTCAGAGATGTACAGCATGGAAACAGAACCTTCGGTCCAACCTGTCCATGCGACCAGATATCCCAACCCAATCTATTCCCACCTGCCAGCACCCGGCCCATATCCCTCCAAACCCTTCCTATTCATATACCCATCCAAATGATTTTTAAATGTTGCAATTGTACCAGCCTCCACCACATCCTCTGGCAGCTCATTCCATACACGTACCACCCTCTGCGTGAAAAAATTGCCCCTTAGGTCTCTTTTATATCTTTCCCCTCTCACCCTAAACCTATGCCCTCTAGTTCTGTACTCCCCAACTCCAGGTAAAAGACTTTGTCTATTTATCCTATCCATGCCCCTCATAGTTTAATCTGGCAATTACTTTTAAATCAGTGGCCTTTGCTTCTCAGCCCTTCCACTATTAGGAACAGCTTCCCCCTATCTGTTCTGTGATTTTGAATACTTCAGTTGAATCTCATGTTGCCGTGCTGTTCTGTTAAGAAAGTAAATACACATCTATTCGTGATGTATGGGGGCTATCAAAAGTAAAGCATTATAGAAGTTTTCTTTTGTGCTGACATGGATGTCGTACTTCTTTTGAGAAACAACAATGAAAGCAAATCCTTAATGGCTTTTAAAAGAGAAATCATTAAATATTTGAACAATTTTTTTAAAATAAGAGTTTGGGGAAAGGGAAGGGAAATATGATTGAGTAAATAGGTCTTTGAGACCACACAGTGACACAGTGGGCCAGATATGGGTCTCCTGTGCTGTTAAGATTTTATAATTCTGTGGCCTGTTGTGCCATCTATATACTTCCTTTGACGTATTTATGTGGTTGAGTTTTGTTCCACATCTAATGCGAACAAAGAACAAATGTATAATTTCCACAGAGAAGGGTAAAAATAGTTTATTTTCCCTTCTATGGGCCAATAATTTTGAAATTCTATGCACTGCATCGATTTCTATTTATAGCTCCCCAGTTGAGGTTTACAGAAAAATACGTTTTGTGACCAGTTCAAGGTATGCATTTCATAACTTTTCCAACAGTGAATTTCTTTTTGGTTCTGGTCTACAGTTTGATTCACAAATGGGAATAACCTTTTTCTTTTAAAGCCCCCACGATCCATATTTTTCTGTTCTAGAGTTTTCACCTTGCCCTGCCTTCAACTCCAGTGTCCATGCTAGTCCAGCAATATTCGAAATAGAATCAGAAGTAGACCATTTGGCTTCTTGAGCTTGCTCCACCATTCAGTAAGATCGTGACTGATCATTGTGTGCTTCAAATGCTACATTCTGTCGACCACAGCCCTTGGTTTCCCTGCCTAACACTAATCTGGGTGGAGGCTACTGTCAGCTTTTCTTGGTGTCCTTCCACGCTGCATGGCTTTGCATTAAAGTCAATTTCCAATTAGTACCCTGCAGTCAATAGATGTGAAGCTGGAAAAGCACAGCAGGTCAGACCGCATCCGAGGAGTCAGCATTACGGCCTGAAACCCTCTGTCAGTTCTGACGAAGTGTTTTGGCCCGAACTGTTTCCTGCTCCTTGGATGCTGTCTAACCTGCTGTGCTTTTCCAGCTCCACATCTATTGATTCTGGCTTCCAGCGTCTCAGTCCTTACTGTCTCCTAGTAACCTGCACTTGCTTTGTGGTGTTTTGTTTTGTCAAATGTATGAATATTCACACAACTCCTGATGGTATCCGTGAGAGTCACTTCTCTGGTGAAAGGGTAAATACTCAGATTTTTATTGTGCTGAGCCCAGGTTGCATTGTCTTGTGATCTCCAATTGTCATCCTCCTTGACTGCTGGTGAAACATTCTCAGTCGAGACAGATAGATATGCACCACTCCATTTGCTTTTTAATTTTACGATACCACAGTTATTTTCCATTGCCACCAATTGAGAGGTGGCCTGATAGAGGTTGAAAAAATCATGGAGGGGGGTATAGATAGGATTAATGGTAGGTGTCTTTTTCCCTTGGATGGGGATTTCAAAACTAGGGGGCATACATTTAAGGTGAAAGGCGAGCATTAAAAAAGATTGGGACAAAGACAGAGGGTGTTTTGATTGTAGAATGAACTTCTTGAGGAGGTAGTGAATGCGGGTATAGTTACAACATTTAAAAGATGCTTAGATAAGTACATGAATAGGAAAGGTTTGGAGGGATATTAGCCAGCAGCAAGCAAATGGGACCAGTTTAGTTTGGGATTATGTTCGGCATGGACCGAAGGGCCTGTTTCCATGTTGTATGACTCTATATATTAGTTCAATCACCCATAAAATTTGTTCATAATGAGCCAAAAAATGATCATGAGGGGCTTTTTGCTGAGAAAAGCCTATGTGACCAATTGCATTATAATGTGCTCTAATAAAGGGGGCCATGTAGTGGATATTGCTTGATCTCTTAACTTGCCAGCAGCAATAGTAAGAGCAGTTATTAAAGGAATTGGTAAAATAAAAGTATGATAAATTAATAATTTCTTTGGTAGGTGTTAGATTAAGTGCTCAGTTAAAACTGTGCTTCCAATCTTGAAAATTGTGACTTTGAGAGGCTGAGGTTCTGAAAGGAATCAATGTTAAAACCAAAATTAGGGTCTGTGCCACACTCCTTTTCAGGGAAAACACAACATTTAAACATTATTCCTTGTAAATTGAAATTTCTACATTGCCAAATTAAATAACTTTTTAAAAAAATAATAAATCCACGGAAGGAAAATGTAATTTTCTTGCTCACACCTTCACAACCCTGACCTCCTGGGGAAAAGAACAAACCAAATTTAAAAGTTCTTTTCACGTTGCAAAAGCATGACCAAATGCCATGCCCTATACCTTCACCAAGCTGTCTATACTACTTCCTTTCCAAGCCTACTTTATAATTTCTCACTCTAGCTTGTGAAAAGGAGAGTTCCTGGTCAAGATTTCCAAGGAGTTACCATTCTCTGAGTCAAGAAATTACTCCTCATCTCAGTTTGAAAAAGCCTACCCCTTATTCTGAGATAATGCCCCATGCTTTTAGGCTCATCTGCCAGGGAAAGCATCTTATCTACATTCCCCCTGTTAGGCCCTGCACGAATTTTATACATTTTCAATGCTGTAGTTATTGAAGGTTCATGATTATATGTAGTATTGCTTTGTGGGAACTTGGTCTCTAAATCAAAGAAAAAAAATTAGTTTTGAGATCTGTGAGGGTCGGGGGTTGCTTTGAACAGTGAGCTGGAAACAGAATTTCCAAAAATTTGTGTAATGTTTCTAAATGTCTGCCATAACTAAAGGGTGATCATTGCTAGGGTGTTGCCTTACTTGTGCTTTACAACCCAGAGAGAGAGAGTCCAAGAATCAGATTCATTTAGACAGATGCAGATCAGTCAGTGAAGATGTTCCTAACAACTTCTGTTAACAGCAATCTCTAGAGAGTGAGGGCTGGCGAGAACAGTACTGCATAATTTCAGAGAAAGTTAGAAATTGGAGGCTATTCAGGTGTCTGAAAGAAGACATCCTTGAGGCTACTCAAGCCAAGAGATAATGAAGCACATGTTAAGGAGTAAGTGAGCTGAGTTAGTAGCTTGTTTAAAGCTCTCAAGTAGAGACAGTAACTAAAGAAAATAGCCATTGAGTAAATGCAGAAATATGCTGAATAGAAACTAGAAAACATATATGTGCCAATTGATCAAGGAACTTTTAAAGTAGAGGTAGGGATTATCCTTCACTGAGGGTTGAGTGCCTTGTTGCGGTAAAAGAGTTGAATCTTTCAGATATATGTAATCTTTCACAAAGACCCTTTGTGATGAAGACCATTTCAAATAGTCCTCATATTGTAAAGTAGGTTTTTAAAAATCTTTTTTATATGAAATAAATTTTGTTTCATGAAAAGTATATTGGCATATTCTTTTGAATATGTTCAGTGACTGACTAGTGAACAAAACAAGAAAGATGAAACTTATTCTGAGATCTGACTTGTCCAGTATTACCATCAGCTGGGATCATCCCTCATTCTTAGAAACTCTGGGGAATACAAGCCCAGTCTCTCCAATCTGTCCTCTGAAGACAATCTCCCCCCAATTCACAAGGATAATCTGGTGGGAGAAAATATAACAAAAATTGCTGGAGAAACTCAGAAGACCTGGCAGCATCTGTGGAAGGAAAGCAGAGTCAACATTTTGGATCCAGCGACCCTTCTTCAGAACTGATGGATTTGCTGGTCATCTGTGGCATTCCCTGGATGGCAAGTATATCCCTCCCTTTAGAAGAGGAGAACCAAATTGCACATATACTCCAGATAAGGTCTCACCAAGGCTCTATACATCTGCAGCGGGACATCTTTTCTCCTGTGGTTGAATCCCTTTGTGATGAAGACTAATGTACCATTTGTCTTTCTTTTTCATTTATCGCCCTGTGCAGCTGGATCCACATTTTGCATGGAGATGTGTGTAGTTGGGTACAGACATTGGATCCTCATGAAGCTAGGTATAGTTTAGCCACAATGTGATTGGTGTGGTGGAACCGTTTTGAGTGAATGGTGTTGTGTTGGTTGAGGGCGAACATCTTTATGAATGATGCATGGCAACTGGGTAAAGCAGGAAGAAATGTTAAAATGAATTTTGCCATAATGAGTGAGAATACAGACTCACTACACAGCATTGAAGTAAAATAATGTTATATAGAGAAATATTAAATTAGACTAGTTGTAGAAATAATCAGGATGGCTTTATGGATGTAGTAAGATGGCTAACCATTTGGATTGAACGTGCCTCTGCATTTAATGCTTATTGAAGAAAATGCTAGAAGTTTTTACTATGATCTTATGAATGGTGTGAGAATTCAAGCGTCAAATTGCTTAATGCTAATCGTGAGTAGTTCGCAAGGTATAAACAAAATTTGCTAACTTGCATAACCTTGTTTGTAAGTTGGGAGGTTGATGGTAAAGCAACTGAGAACTTCATTCAATCATTAGGCAAAATCATTGAGGAGGGTAAATGTACTCATGAAAAAGTTTTTATGTGAATCAGACTGGCTTATTCTGGAAAAGGCATGTATATTTCAAGATAACACTTAATGGTAAGGTCGTAGGGAGTGTTGCTGAACAAAGAGACCTTGGCGTGCAGGTTCATAGCTCCTTGAAAGTGGAGTCGCAGGTAGATAGGATAGTGAAGAAGACGTTTGGTATGCTTTCCTTTATTGGTCAGAGTATTGAGTACAGGGGTTGGGAGGTCATGGCTGTACAGGACATTGGTTAGGCCACTGTTGGAATATTGTGTGCAATTCTGGTCTCTTTCCTATCAGGAGGATGTTGTGAAACTTGGAAGGGTTCAGAAAAGATTTACAAGGATGTTGCCAGGGTTGAAGGATCTGAACTAAAGGGAGAGGTTTACAAAATTGAGGGGCATGGTCTTTTCCCTGGGGTCGGGGAGTCCAGAACTAGAGGGCATAGGTTTAGGGCAAGAGGGGAAAGATATAACAGAGACCTAATGGGCAATGTTTTCATGCAGATGGTGGTACGTGTATGGAATGAGCTGCCAAAGGAAGTGGTAGAGGCTGGTACAATTGCAACATTTAAGAGGCATTTGGATGAGTATATGAATAGGAAGGGTTTGGAGGGATATGGGCCGGGTGCTGGCAGGTGGGACTAGATTGGGTTGGGATATCTGGTCGGCATGGACGGGTTGGACTGAAGCGTCTGTTTCCGTGCTGTACATCTTTATGACTCTGTAAGAAATGGGTGTGTCAGCTTTAAAGCAGCAAGTATCATTTGCTTGCTGGAAATGCAATAGTGGTTTTAATTTGAAAATTATATCCAAGCCCCTAGGGTAATGAAGGGTTATTCAAAGCATAAACTACCAATCGTATGGAGGGGAAATAGGAAGGAATGGTTAACAGGAGCAACTTTTAAAAATTGGTTTACTTCCACTTTTGTCTAGCTATCAAGGATTATTATTCAGCAAGTAACCTTATCGCCAAAGTATTCCTCCTCCTGAACAATTGTTCTGACCATCCTCGAGTTTTTGATGACTTCAGTAAGAGTGAAGGTGCATGTTATGGTGCATTTTCAAACTGGACCATGAATGCTGTTTTGGACAAAATCAAAATGCTAGGTGAGGAACTCTGTTGATAGATTTTGGGAACATCTTGCAGAATGCGCACATTCCAGTGTTTCCAGATCTGCTATAGCACAGTTACAGGAGAAGCAATGCTGCTTCTTGCCTGCCCATCCTTGTGTCTCAATGTTCACTTTAATGCACTACCTTTTCCAATAGCATAACATTTGTCCTCCCAATGATTGGGATTGGCTATTAGTCCTGAATTCAGACTGGCATTGTACATGCCCCCATGGGCTCATAGTTGAGGTTCCTCAAACCTTAAAGCTAGGAGAGTCTATTGAACTATTTGTTTGATGGATCAGGCCTCTTTAGTCTTAGGAAGAGTCATTGGACCATCCGGTTTCATCAAGTGTCCTGTTTGTCAGTTAACATGAGTTTCTATCATTATTGCAGATGAGACATTTAGATTTCACAACCGTGAAGTGGTTGCATTTGAAAATGTTAATGCCAAAATCTTTCTGGGCCCTTACCATTGTGGGATCTGGAAAACCTGTGGCTGGGACTTGACAAGGCAGATGTGGAAAAGTTCTTTCCCCTTGTGAGAAAGTCTAGGACCAGGGTAAAGAAGTTGTCCATTTAAGATAGACATGAGGAATTTCTTCCCTGAGGATCGTCAGTCTTTGGAATTCTTTACCACTGAGGGCTGTCCAGGCTGAATTGTTTGGTATATTCAGGGCTGAGGTAGACTTTTTAAATTTGTAATGGAATCAAGGGTTTTGTGTAACGTATAGACAGGGTGGTTAAAAAGGCAATTAACACACTTGCCTTTATTGCTCAGTCCTTTTGAGTAGAAGAGTTGAGGAACATTATGTTGAGGTTATACAGGACATTGGTGCGGCTGTTTCTAGAATACTGTGTTCAGTTCTTGTCCCCCACTTATAGGAAGGATATTAACAAGCTGGAGAGGATTCAGAAGAGATTTACCAGGATGTTGCCGATATGGAAGGTTTGAATTAAAATAAAAAGGCTGGTACTTTTTTCATTGGAGCATAGGAGGTTGAGAGGTGGCCTGACAGAAGTTTATAAGATAATTAGAGGTTACATAGAGTTGATGGTAGATGTCTTTTCCCTAAGATGGGGAATATCAAGACTAGGGGGCATGTTTTTAAGGTGAGAGGAGAGAGATTTTAAAAAATACATAGAAAAGGCAAATTTTTAATGCAAAGTGTAGTTCGAGCGTGGAATGAACTTCCTGAGAAAGTGGTAGATGTACAATTACAACGTTTAAAAGATATATGGATGGATACATGAGTAGGAAATATTCGGAGGGGTGTGGGCCAGGAGCAGGTAGGTGGGACTAGTTTTGTTTGGGGTTATATTCGGCATGGACTGGTTAGGCTGAAGGATCTGTTTCAGTGCTGTATGACACTATGACAGGAAAGTGGAATTGATTATCAGATCATTCATGACCTCTGTGCATAATTTTGTCTGCAGAAGAAATAAAAGATTTTGCTCAATGTACATCTGATGGTATTATCTGTGTGTCATGTGACCGGAAGGATTTTGTTCAAACTGTGGTCTTTAAAAATGTGCCTGCTAACTTGTACCAATGGGAACTGAGTCCATTGTGAATCATCACGTCTGTGTATTGATGCAGACCCAAAAAGGCCACACTGATTGGGAATGACTCACATTGGATCCATGCCTCCTGCATACTACCTGTGCTGACTTTCCACTTACAAAAAAATGTTGTATGCCTGCTTCCATTTTACTCCAAATCGGACATGCTTCGGAACCTTATTTTGGCTAAAAGCTTGGCTGAAACAATTGCTATCTTTTTAATATGATAACCACATCAGACTGCCTCTGCCTCTGTTTGAAACATTGTGTCTCATTTTCTTTTTAATCTCTTCTCACATTGCTGCTGTGTGTGTGTGTGTGTGTGTGTGTGTGTGTGTGTGTGTGTGTGTGCGCACATGTCATTTATCAGTCAAGATAATGTTTTTCTTATTTTGATATGTACTTGATGGGGAAAAATGCATTTATATGGCTCCTTTCATGACTGCAAGTCTTTTGAAAGTCACCAGCCCTACTACCAAACAGTGAAATACTTCAGAAGTGTGTAGGTTTGCCCCGCACAGAGTGAGAGTCGAAAAGTGTGGTGCTGGAAAAGCACAGCCAACATTTCGAGACGTCAACTCTCCTCCTTCTCGGATGCTGCCTGACCAGCTGTGCTTTTCCAGTGCCACATTTTTCGACTCTGATCTCCAGCATCTGCAGTCCTCGCATTCTCCCAGTGCAGAGGTAGATTGCACTGTCTGTCAAATGCTTATGACTAAACTGAGAAGCAGTCTATATCAATGTAATATATATCTATAAAATGTTGCAAAAGGGATATCTGTATTCTCAGCAGTGGGCCGAGAAGGGGATAGTTAGCTTATTTAAGAATGACCATGTTCAGATAGTTGTAATGTGATGGTTCTGTATCTCATTCATATTCAAATTTGAACTCTGTAATTTCCATATGCTTATCAAAAGTCATTTCCCTGAATGGACCTACTTTGCTTAGAATCAGAAACTTGGAAGTATCCCTGTTGATTAAGTGGGAACAGCATACTGCATGATTTTTACCTTTTTTCCTTCAATTGTTTTACTATTGTATTTTCCATTAGTGGTTGGGCAGGCTTACCATTTATAAACTCCAGAAATACAGAAAAGTTTTCTTAGGCTAGATTGTTCAGACTACAATAAGCAGTTGAACTTGTTTAGATGAATTAGAAGTACATAAAAAAAATCCATAAAGAGGGGAGAATGGGCATGTTTGAGAAAATGATAAACTTTTTTCCTCCAACAGATCAGTGAGGGATTCCTGATTCAGTTGATGGGATACAAGTCAGAAAAGTCTGGGGCACTATCTAATTTGGTGCCTTCAATTTTCCAAGTGTAATTGCTCTTTTCACTGTAAAGCTTACAAATCCACATTCTGGTTAACTATTCCTTGTGTAACGTTTGTTATGTTAAGTACTGTTGGATCTAATAATTCGGGAATCTCCACATTGGCCATCAATTTTTTTAATGGCTTAGATGCCTGGGCACTTATGTTTCCAATCTTAATTTGCTGTTCTCATGTAGTTTTATTGCTATATTATTAGCATTTCTTTTCAGAATTTGTTGCCTCCCAATCATGTACCCATTTTCAAATGCGTCTTTCAATTTTTCTGCTGCTTTTTATCATTTCCTTAGTTTTCCATTCCACTTCTACTCTAAATTTTGTTTCGAACATATTTTGGTCATAAATTGTTGTTTCATTTTGCATGGAAAATAATTTACTTTAAAAATAGCCAATTTCATCAACATTTTGGGGGCGGCACGGTGGCAAAGTGGTTAGCACTGCTGCCTCACAGCGCCAGGGACCTGGGTTCAATTCCTGCCTCAGGCGACTGACTGTGTGGAGTTTGCACGTTCTCCCCTTGTCTGCGTGGGTTTCCTCCGGGTGCTCCGGTTTCCTCCCACAGTCCAAAGATGTGCGGGTCAGGTGAATTGGCCATGCTAAATTGCCCGTAGTGTTAGGTAAGGGGTATATGTAGGGGTATGGGTGGGTTGCGCTTCGGCGGGTCGGTGTGGACTTGTTGGGCCGAAGGGCCTGTTTCCACACTGGAAGTAATCTAAAGTATTTTCTCTGATTTTAACCATCTGTCTTATTTCTGTACAGCAACATTTCAAAATTTTTAATCAGCCTTTTCCTGGTGAACTTTGTTCAAAAGTTGCTATAATGTGGTGAAGGTAAATGAGGCAGTGTGTGTTGTTCACCTGCACGTTTTAAAGATTTTCACATCCTTGAGACATCCTGAAAGGCTTTACAGCTAAGTACATGCTTTTGGAAGGGAGTCATAGAGTTTTAACAGCACAGAATAAGGCCCTTCAGTACATTATGTCTGCATGAGTCATCAAGCACCTATCTATGCTCATCCCATTTTACAGTGTTTGTCCCATAGCTTATATGTTAGTGTAATGTCAGGAACAAATAACATGCAATTTACAAACCACATGGTTCCTTATTAAGCAATGAGATCACATTTGGACCATTTCTTTGGCTAATGTTGGCTGAGTATTAAATATTGGCTAGGATAGCAATGGAAACTCTTCTTGGAAATGTTTTCCATCTGCTCAACCAAAGCTTCATCTGCTTTTAAACACCTTTATGGTAAACAGAATCTCCATCGGTGCAGTTGCACCCTCAGTACTGCACTGAGGTGTTGGCCTGCAAATGTGTGTCCACCTAGATTTTTGTGTTTGGAGTGGAAATTGACCCCACAATATGTTGGAGGAGAAAGTGAGGTCTGCAGATGCTGGAAATCAGAGCTGAAAATGTGTTGCTGGAAAAGCGCAGCAGGTCAGGCAGCATCCAAGGAACAGGAAATTCGACGTTTCGGGCATAAGCCCTTCTTCAGGGCTTTCCTTTCATATGCCCTTTCCTGAAGAAGGGCTTATGCCCGAAATGTCGAATTTCCTGTTCCTTGGATGCTGCCTGACCTACTGCGCTTTTCCAGCAACACATTTTCAGCCCACAATATGTTGACTCATCAGTAAGTGCTACTTAATGAACAAACATAATATATTACTTTGGACTTGTGGAAAAATGATGGTGTATTGGACTTTAATGGAAATTGGCCAATTATAAACAGTAATGAGTTGCAACATGTAGACAGATGTCTGGGTGGCAGGCAGCTGTTAGTAGTTTTTATTTATTCTTTGAGATGTGGGCATGATTAGCTGGGTCAGCATTTATTGCCACTCCCTAAGTACCATTTGAGAATGTGGTAGTGAGCTGTCATATGGCACAAGGATAGTCACAGTGCTGTTAGTGAGGGAGTTCAGGAGTTTTACGCTGATAGTGATGGAACGGTAATAGTTACAAATTGGGACGGTGAATGGCTTGGAGGTAGTGGTGTTCAAATGTGTTCTCTGGCCTTGTCCTTCCAGGTGGTAGAAGTCATGGGTTTGGAAGATCAAAACGAGCCTTGATGAGTGGCTGCTGTGTAGCTTGTAAATGGTAAACACTGCTGCCAGTGAGTCAGTGGTGAAAGGATTGAATATTAGTGTTTTCAGTGTATTCAAGTTAGTGTTTGCAAAACTATAAAATGGGGAAACATTGTGTGGTCCCTTTTAAAAGATGTTTTTTTTCCCCCTGTGCTTGGCAGCTTGGGGGGTTGCAGGGACACAGAAAGCATGCAAATTGAAACCTTCGTATCGACAGGCTGTATAGTTAGCAGACCAAGTAGCATTTTTACTAAGACAGCAAGTTTTGAATTTAGCCAATCAATTTGAGTTAGGCACATAGATATCAAAAGCTGAGCAAATTTAAATCTGGTGGTTTTGACAACCTAGGACCAATCCGATTATTAAAAATATTGATTGGTCATCAGGGGTATAAAAGAATTGGGCAGTTGGAAAGAGCCCCAGAGCTAACTGCCAACGGCCAGAGCTCTCCGTTCTTGAATGAGAACAGCTGGCTCTCATAGCCTCTTGCAGCATCCAATCGATGTTTCGGGCATAAGCCCTTCTTCAGGAATGAGGAGGGTGTGCCCAGCAGGCTAAGATAAAAGGTAGGGAGGAGGGACTTGGGGGAGGGGCGTTGGAGATGCGATAGGTGGAAAGAGGTTAAGGTGAGGGTGATAGGCTGGAGTGGGGGTGGGGACGTAGGTGGTGCTGAGGGTTGGGACTGAGAAAAGGTGGGGCACGGGGAAATGAGGAAGCTGGAGAAATCTGAGTTCATCCCTTGTGTGCTGGAAAAACCACCTTCCTTACCTGCAATCTTCTTCCTAACCTCTCCCGCCTATCACCCTCTTTCCACCTATTGCATTTCCAATGCCCCTCCCCCAAGTCCCTCCTCCCTACCTTTTATCTTAGCCTGCTGGGCACACTTTCCTCATTCCTGAAGAAGGGCTCATGCCCGAAACGTCGACTCTCCTGCTCCTTGGATGCTGCCTGACCTGCTGCGCTTTTCCAGCAACACATTTTCAGCTCTGATCTCCAGCCTCTGCAGTCCTCACTTTCTCATAGCCTCATCTACGTAATTAGAGAAAGCACAATCTTAAAAAAAAGGTACCAATGACAGAAAAGGGCATTCCTGACAGGAAAATCAGAGGAAGCATTCCTGACAGAAGAATCGATGGGAGGAGACACAGAATATTCTGGGAGACAGTAACCTAGCTGTAATTTTGAGTGTAAATTCTGATTTTTTTTTGTTAAATGAGAGGGCCTTGTATTTATTAGAACAGCATATCATTAGAATCTTGTTTTATTCAGCAATGGTTAGTAGTTAGAAAGGATTTATTCAGTTTGTTAATAGTTTAGTTAATTTGTTCACTGTTAAGAGTTAAATAAGTGAACTGTTACTTGTTGATTTTAAAATGAGTGCCAGGGATTTATTTTATCTAACTACTAGAAGTTACAGAAGAGCAGGTTATAACACCTTACTCATACATTTGACAGATTTTAAGAGCAAGGAGCTCCTCTTTGGGTATTCCGTTTTAGTTTTCAGAGGTGGGGTCAACCTTCGCTTTTTAACATCGGTCAATGGCAGTGTTATTGTTGAAGGCTAAAGCCTAATGGCAAGTGTCTGAATAGATATGCAGTTTGACAGCAATGGCATCAGTAATTTTCAAATGCCTACAAACTCTAATCAGATGTAGAGCAAGGGCCGGAAGAAGTGAAAATGTTTTGACATTCACCAGGAAGTTCAATAATCCACTGAATTCAATGAAGAAGAATGTTGGGAGAGATTTTGTGTGGAATGGCTGCTTAAAACGTTGGCACCAAGTTCCTCGGCTAGATATCAGGCAACAGTTGGGTTGTGTAGCTAAGGGTATAATCTTGTAACCTGAGGCAGATGTTTCTAAATTTATGTTTGGCCTCTGTGCACCAGATGTGGTCTCACTGTGCAATTTTGGTTACTTGTAAAAATAATCTGAAGTCAATATTGCCATCCTTGTAAGCATGTGTGAACAGCAGACTCCTAATCATTGCAGTGTGTTTCAGTTTGCACCTGGCCTACCTATTGAATGTTCTGGTGACAGAAGTAGCCCCAGAGCATGAAACGGGTATCCACACGTTTTTCAGACGTTTACCACCTTTTAAAGATCAGAAATGGTTGCCAACACCTACCTGAACTGTTTGGACGATCCCAGTTTCATAACTTGCAGGCCTCCCAGATCACTTTACAGACACTGGAGCACCTCTTTGAAGAGTGGTCACTGTTGTTTTATTGTAGGAAACCTGGCTGCCAATTTGCTCACAACCAACTCTTACAAACAGTGACGTAATCATATTGAGAAAATGAGATAAACAACAACTGTTAGTCATCAGGTCACACAGCAGGAAAACAGGCTCTTTAGTACAACTTGCCCATGCTGACCAGGTTTCTAAACTGAACTAGTCTCATTTGCCAACATTTAGCCCATATCCCTCTGAATCTTTCCTATCCAGATACCTGTCCAAATACCTTTTTAAATTTTGTAATTGCACCCACCTCTACCACTTCCTCTGGCAGCTCTTCCATTTATGCATCACCTTCTATGTTAAAAGTTGCCCGTCAGTTCCCTTTTAAATATTTCCCTTTTCACCTTAAACCTATGTCCTCCAGTTTTGGAGTCACCTATCTTAGGGAAAAGATCTTAACTATTTTTCTTACCTATGCCCCTCATGTCTTTATAAAACCTCTATAAGGTCACCCTTCAGCCTCCAACACACCAGAGAAAAAACTAAAACCTTCCAGTCCTTGGCAACATCCTTGTAAATCTTTGCACCTTTTCCAGGTTAATATCCTTCCTATGGCAAAGTGACTGGAATTATATGCTGTACTCCAAATGTGGCCTTACCAATGTCTTGTACAGCTGTAACAGGATGTCCCACCTCCTGTACTCAATGCTGTGAATGATAAAGGCAGACATGCCAAATGTTCTTCACCACCCAGGCAAAAGTGAGGACTGCAGATGCTAGAAACCAGAGTTTAGGTCAGAGTGGTGCTGGAAAAGCACAGCAGGTCAGGCAGCATCCGAGGAGCAGAAAAATTGACGTTTTGGGCAAAAGCCCTTCATCTATTTCTGATGAAGGACTTTTGCCCGAAACGTCAATTTTCCTGCTCCTCGGATGCTGCCTGATCTGCTGTGCTTTTCCGGCGCCATTCTGATCTAAAACTCCCGTTCTTCACCACCCTGTCTATCTGTGATACCATCTTCAAGGAACTGTGCACCGGCACCGCTAGGTGTCGCTGTTTCACAGCACCCCACAGGACACTACCATTAACTGTGCAAGTCCTGCCCTGGCTTGTCTTACCAAAATGCAACACCTCTCATTTATCTGAATTAAACTCCAGCTGCCATTCATCAGCCCATTGGTCATTATGAAGCACCTTTAACACACTAGAACAGAAATGTTACTAAACAAAATTTTTTCTGGTTTGGGGATGGGGGAGGGGGACCAGGTAAAGAGGTAGGGGTATTGAGAAGGCTCCCTAGTACCCTCCTGGCAGAGGGGAACTTAGTTCAACTTAAGTTAATTACTGACCCAATAAGTCTGAATTTTGCAGACAGTCCTATTGTAAGCCTACTCACTACACTATGAGTGGCTGATCGTGAAACGTAGAAAATAGGGGCAGGAATAGGCCATTCACCTCATCAAACCTGTTCTGCCATTTACGATCATGGCTGATCATCCAACTCAGTCTCCTGTTCCCGCTCTCTCTCCATACCCTTTGATCCCTTTAGCCCTAAGAACCAGTAGGCAATTTGATCACAATTCAACAGCAAGCTTCCTGTGAAGATTATTGCCACTATCCTCTTCTTAAATATTGGGAACGACTGGACCAATCACACCCTATGTGATGGAGGAAAACTACTTCCCCTGCTGTAATGAAAGGGGTCTCTTGTAGAGTCATTCAGCATGGAAACAGACCCCTTGGTACAACCCGTCCATGCAGACCAGGTTTCCTAAACTGAACTAATCCTATTTGCCTGTGTTTGGCCTGTATCCCTCTTAACATGGCTCAGTAGTTAGCACTGCTGCCTCACAGCACCAGGATCCCAGGTTCAATTCCAGCCTCGGGCAACTGTGCAAACTCCACACATACATTCTCCCCATGCCTGCGTGGATTTCCTCCCACAGTCCAAAAATGTGCAGGTTAGATGAATTGACCATGCTAATTTGCCCATAGTGTTCAGGGATGTCTCAGCTCAGTGCATTAGTTAGGGATAAATGTACCGTAATAAGGTAGGGGAATGAGTTTGGGTGGCATACCCTTCGGAGGGTCATTGTGGACTTGTTGGGCTGAAGGGCCCGTTTCCACAGTGTAGGGAGTCTGTGATTTTATGATGTGGAGGCTGGCTGGATTAGCCATGGGAAATGAGAGGTTACAGGGCCAGGGTAGGGAGATGGGTCTGGGTTGATATGGACTGGATGTGTTGAATAGTCTGCTTCCACATTGTAGGCATTCCATGTTTTTATGATTTTGGGAGGCTTAGCAACTTTGCCCTGAATACTTCTACTTTTAAAAATTTATGTCTAAGGAGCCATCTGCATGTAATTGCCCTTGTAGTCCCTGATCTACCTGACCAAGCCAATTCTCTTCCAATAGTGAGGAACTGGAGCTGCCAATCCTGAAAGGGGTAACCTGGGGCCAATTAGGACAACTCTCTTTGGAAGTGTGTGGTGTTTTTAACCAATATTTGATGTCCCCAAGCATGTTTCGGTAGAGGATAGTGAATGGAGGGGTATGGTGGGGAGGGAGAGGGGTTTAGGGGAGATTTAGTGGTGGGGGGTCCCATTCAAGATGTCTGGTCAACTGTCTTTGTCAGAATTGAACAAAATCCAACATGGAAAGTTTTAAATTTAAGTACAGAGAAAGGGAGATGTGGAAGGAGAGAGATGGATGGGAAGATGTAGAGGTTTTGGGAGAGCCTAGATTTGATTAGATTACTTGGTGTGGAAACAGGCCCTTTGGCCCAACAAGTCCACACCGACCCTCTGAAGAGCAATCCATCCAGACCCATTCCCCTACATTTACCCCTTCACCTAACACTATGGGCAATTTAGCATGGCCAGTTCACCTAACCTGCACATCTTTGTGACTGAGGGAGGAAACCGGAGCACCCAGAGGACACCCACGCAGACACTGGGAGAATGTGCAAACTCCACGCAGACAGTCACCTGAGGCCGAAATTGAACCCAGGTCTCTAGCACAGTGAGGCAGCAGTGCTAACCACTGTGCCATCGTGCTGCCCACGGAGTTGCCTAGGAGTGAGCCAACTTAAAATGCTGCCACTAACAGGAAATAATCAAACTTAGGTATGCACTAGAGGCTTCACCTTGAGGGGTGCAGTTATCTAGGAGAAAGTGAGGACTGCAGATGCGAGAGATTAAAGTTGAGAGTGTGGTGCTGGAAAAGCACAGCAGGTCAGGCAGCATCCAAGGGAAGGGTGCAGATATCTGAAGGTTGTAGGAGCTGGTGGTGCTTTGTGTTGAGTTGGAAGGATGTGATTACACTGGTGAGAGTGCAGTGGAGATTACCCAAAATGCTGCTCAGATGGAGCAGTTAAGTTCTGAAGAGAAGCTGGATAAGCTCAGGGTGTTCATTTATCAACTGAATTTAGGCCCGTGTGAATGCTGTCTGATACCCTATTTGCATAGTCAAACCACGCGCTGCTCTAAATATTCATTGTTTGCATTTCCAAGTGAAGTAGAGTGCTGTCTGAGATAGGGGTATATCTTAGTGTGTGTGTGTGTGTGTGTGTGTGTGTGTGTGTCCCTCTCAACAACTAATTCTACGGCATGCTTCTTGTGACCAGTGATGTCACGAAACAGACGCTTCGATCCAGCTCATCCATGCAGATCAGATATCCCAACTGAATCTAGCACTTGGCTCATATCCCTCCAAACCCTTCCTTATCATATACCCATCCAGATGCCTTTTAAATGTTGCAATTGTACCAGCCTCCACCACTCCTTCTGGCAGCTCATTCCATACACGCACCACCCTCTGTTTGAAAACGTTATCCCTTCGGTCTCTTTTATATCTTTCCCCTCTCACCCTAACCCTATGCCCTCTAGTTCTGGACTCCTCCCACCCCAGGGAAAAGACTTTTCCTATTTATCCTATCCGTGCCCCTCATAATTTTGTAAACCTCTATAAGGTCACCCCTCAGCCTCCAACGCTCCAGGGAAAACAACCCCAGCCTGTTCACCCTCTCCCTATAGCTCAAATCCTCCAACCCTGGAAACATCCTTGTAAATCTTTTCTGAACCCTTTCAAGTTTCACAACATCTTTCCGATAGGAAGGAGAGCAGAATTGCACACAATATTCTAACAGTGGCCTAACCAATGTCCTGTACAGCTGCAACATGACCTCCCAAATCCTAGACTCAGTACTCTGCCCAATAAAGGTCTAATGAAGTACTTTCTGAAGCATTGACCTTTCAACTGTTAAGCATTGGAAATAGTGTGATAATTTGAGCACTGTAAGCTCCTACCAATGTTAATGTGTTATATCCTCTGATTCCTAAATGCTTGCAAAAGTCCCACTTCAGATGCAAAACATGCTGGGCTGCCATTTTCTCTGTTTATTTCTTGTTGCTGTCTGTGGCTGGTTGTCCAACAGACTGATACCTCAGTACTCTGCACAAGGTGGTGAAGTGTGACACTGGGGGGGGGAATACGTAATCGTGTAATAATCAGTTTCTAGGGCGTTATGAAAAATGTAGAAATATCTAAAGAATCTGGTAATGAGCAAATCACTTTTATTTGTGGTGTTGATTGATTGAATTATAAATATTAACTCAAACACCATGATTAACACCCCACCCCCACAATGTTGTACTTAGAAATCCAGTCAAGCCAGGGCAGATGGAGTTTGGTTTAATTTCTCATATGCAAGACCATGATCAGTGGATTCCAACGAAACTTCTCAAATTCAAAATACCTTTTTCAGAGGGAAACATTTTGCTTTTTTCAGGATTTACTCAGGCCGTGTATCATATTTTTCAGTGGCTCCAAATTTGCGCGAAGCAATTAACAAGCTGCCCTGACCAGTTTGCAGTTTACTAATGTGATGCATCGGTACTTGATACACCCCTGAGATTCCTGACCGCCTGATATTCACTCCCATATGGCCTTTGTGGTGGGACTTGCTGATCCATGCATCTTCATCTTCAGTCCATTAACAGAGAGTGAATCATGCTTTTTTTTAAGTCCACGTCTAAAAATTACTACCTTTTTAATATTGTGATCCTCTATCCCTTGACTGATGTGTGCTCTTTTCAACTTGGAAACCACTCGGTACATCTTGTTGTAACACATTATAAGACATTAAGCTACATCTGCAGACACAAGTTGCTGAGGGATGCAAAACAGCCTTATCCAAAAGTGGTAATCCTGCACTTGGATGATCCAGTGTGTGTACACATACACAAACACACGCATACACACACACACACACACACACACACACACACACACACACACACACACACGTCTTGTGCTCCCGTGGTTTTCATTGACTGCAAAGTGCTTTGGGATTTCCTGATGTTGTGTACCGAGTATCAATAACCTTCACAAAATATAGTGTGGGGCGGTTAAATGTTGTACGGGCCTTGTCAAAACTCCACTGCAGTTGAAAAACACAAGTCTGGGCTGGGGAGGAGAGCTCAAATTACAAAGCAATGACCAGATGGCTGGAACACGTTATGGAGAGGGTCGATTTAATCGGCAAACTCTGATCATCTGACTCTCTCGAGTTTGTTGCTTCCTCTTAATGGTATCCTAAGCATCAATTATTTACCTGCTGCCTGAGTTAGATTCTTATAATATTCTTGAGGGAAGGGAAAGACCATCCTGGAGGGAGTTCACAAAGTCGTTATCAACATGAAATTCTACAGAGAAATTTGCAAATTTCAGATCATACACCTGAAAGGAAGTACAACTGAACCATAAAATATTGGTTTAGGAACTTCGAGTTGGTTTTTATTTTAAAGCCAGCTGCTTATGAAGGCTGAAGGAGTTGGAAAGGAGCATTTCCAGTCTTTGTTATTGTTCTTATTTTTTAAATCCGGTGCACTTTTTGCTGTCTTTCCAATCCTTCAGAGATCAAGTCCTAGAAGCTGAGCAAAGTGGGGGAGAGAAAGTGCTCGTTTCAATTTATCTCTGCATTCCACACCCTTTCTTATTTGTAACTGGGTGGAAAAGGCTGTATGATGAGGCCAAATTGTTAGCTATGGGTGGCGTGGTGGAGAACCCTCAGGCAATATCGTTCTGTTGGCAGCAATTGGGTGCTGTAATTACATAAGGCTGTAAGATGCAGTAGCAGAAGTAGACCATTTGGCTGTACCACCATTGAACTGGATCATGGCTGTATTGTTTGTCCTTCACTCCAATTTCCGGCATGGCCTAACAGTGGAAGGAAGCTACAAACTGCAGTCATGCAACCACATTGCAGTCTACTAAGTAACATGCATGTCCCAGCATGCAGCAACTTGGAGGTGGCAGCTGAGCAGTCAGAGGTTGGAGCTGCCTGGGGTTTTCAGTGTTGACCTTAAGACATAGAAGCAGAGCTAGGTTATTTGGCCTGTCAGGTCTGTTCCAGTATTTGATGAGATCCTATCTGATCTGATTGTCCTCAGCTTCTACTGATGAGGCTTTCTGTTGCTATTATGTGAAGGTTTTCAGGAGATTTGATTTTATTGGGGGAAAGCATGAACACACCAGGTGGTGAACTTGCCAAATCATGATGAAGGGCTTATGCCCGAAGCGTCGATTCTCTTGCCCCTCAGATGCTGCCTGACCTGCTGTCATTTTCCAGCACCACTCTCTTGACTCTGATCTTCAGTCCTCCCTTTCTCCTTGCCCAAATCATCTGCCAATCATCTCATTAAAATCTGACTGCTTGAATGAGGGGCCAGTATCTTAGCTTATCACAAGGCCTCTGCACGAGTCACCCGGGTTTCCCAGAAATTGCTGGAACATTAGAGGCTAGTGGTTTCAGGGTCTTGAAGTCTGCCAATTGAGGCATACACCTTAGGATACCTGGTGGCAAGAGAGTACATTTTACATCTTGTCCTCTGAGTCAAGGTCTGGTTTTCAGTGGGTGCTATTTTAACCTCCATCCACGTTCCAGATTGTCTGCAGATTAGGGCAATCGGAGGTCAAGCCCACCTCCCCCCTCCCACCCAACTGGCCTGCTGCCTGGTGTGGTGTAGCTAGATTGAACTGGTTTCCCAGTCAGAAAACTAACCAAATTTCTGCCACACCAGTGTAGCTGATGATCAGGGAGGGGGCAAGTTGAGGTCCTTCATGGCCTCTAATTGGCATTCAATGGTGTTAATATCGCTGAATCCCCATTATCAACATCCTGGGGGTTACCATTTTCCAGAAACTCAATTGGACACCTCACATAGATATCTTGGCTTTGAGTGCAGGTCAGAGGTGAGGAATACTGTTGCAAGTAAATTACTTCCTAGAACAGATGGGCCATTTGGGCTCTTGTGCTGCAGTAGTGGTGTTCCTGTCTCTGACAGGAGACCTGGGTTTCAAAACCCATCTGTTCCAAAGGTATGTAGTAATATGGTCAAGCAAAATACCTGAATTGTTTCATTAAAGGAATAAATACCGAGACTGTCCCCAACAATCACATCTTAGCTTAAATTAGTTAAGTATGAAATGGGGGTGGAACAAAAAAACCTAACTGAGCAAAAATAAACAGATGGCAACCCCTTGAAAGGGGTAAGTGGTAGTCCTTTGGGTGTAGTGACACCCCCTCCACCGCCCCCCCCGCCCCCCAATGCTGTCAGGAAGGGAGTTCTGCATTTTGATAAATTGACAGTGAAGTTCTGAGTCAGGATGGTGAATGACCTGGAGGGGAATGTGCAGGTGATGGTGTTTCCTTGCACTCACTGATGTTGTCCTTCTCGATAGTAGCAGATGTGGCTTTGGAAAGTACTGTCGAAGGAGACTTGGTGAGTTACTGCAGTGAATCTAGTAGATTGTGAATGGTGCTCCTGAGTGTCAGTGATGATGACGGCGGTGGGGATCATGGGTGTAGTTCTACTCAAGGGGGTTGCTTTGTCTTTAATACTGGATTAGTGGTGCTGGAAGAGCACAGCAGTTCAGGCAGCAGTGAAATCGGTGTTTCGGGCAAATCAGGAATAAAGGCAGTGAGTCTGAAGCGTGGAGAGATAAGCTTCCCCCACCTCACCCTAGTTCCAAACTTCCAGTTCAGCACTGTCCCCATGACTTGTCCGGACTTGTCCTACCTGCCTATCTCCTTTTTTCACCTATCCACTCCACCCTCTCCTCCCTGACCTTCATCCCCCTCCCCCACTCACCCATTGTACTCTATGCTACTTTATCCCCACCCCCACCCTCCTCTAGCTTATCTCTCCACGCTTCAGGCTCACTGCCTTTTATTCCTGATGAAGGGCTTTTGCCCGAAATGTCGATTTCGTTGCTCCTTGGATACTGCCTGAACTGCTGTGCTCTTCCAGCACCACTGATCCAGAATCTGGTCTCCAGCATCTGCAGTCATTGTTTTTACCTTGTCTTGGATACTGTCAAATTCTTGTGGTGATGGAGCTGCACTCACCCAGATAAATGGTCATCTCATTCCTGACTTGTGCCTTGTAGATGGTGGGCATGCTTTGGGGAGTGAAAAGCTGAGTTACTCACTGCAGGATTCCTAACTTACACTTGTAGCCTCAGTATTTGTATTTGTACAGTCCAGTTATGTTTCCAATCTCCAGAATATTAATGATGGATTCGGTTACAGTAATGGCAGAATGCTAGGGACAGTGGTTAGAGTTCATGTTGGAGATGGTCATTGCCTGGCACTAAGTAGTGTGAATGTTTGCCACTTGTCTACCCATGTCTGGGTATTGTCTCGGACTACATATGGCCGTAGCTGACTTCTGTACCTGAGGAGTTGCAAATGGTGCTGATCATTCAGCAAACCTTCCCATTTCAAACCTTGTGATGGAGAGGAGGTCATTGATGAAGCAGCTGGAGACAATATGTTGAGAGGGTAAGGCTGAAACTGGCCTTGGGCAGGCTCGGGCACAGACTCAGAAAGAGGTCCTCTGACTTGCCCAATTGCTTCCATGTCAGTGTGTCTAAAGATCGAGAGCATGGTGCTGAACTATAAACAAAAAACCTGAGGAACAGACCCCTCCGAAAAGAAAAATGGACCAGAGCCTAATGTACATTGTGCACATGTGGCTCATGCACTTCACAAGGGCTACAAAAATTACAGGTGGCCCAGGACTACATGAACGTATGATTGTTCAGTGCTATTGCGTGCGACACTATCCTCCTAACTTCACATTCTCTCTTCATACTTGCTCTGGATATTTAATTAAGCCATGCCCTTTACCCATTTATCTTACCAATACAGCTAACCTTCCATTAGTATTGACCACCAATGCAGTGGGAGTTGCCGGCTGCCATTCCTAATCGAACAGTGATCTCGTAGCAGGTTCACCACACTACAGAAGATTAAACCAGAAAACTTGCTGTTGGCTATAGGATCGTGGTCTGAAAATGTTCCAAGAGTGAAAACTTCTCTGCAGTATCTCCAATATTAGCATTAAGTAAAGAAGATTTTTTTTTCCCACATGGAAAATGCTGTTTTTTTTCCCCCACTTGAACCTTGAACAAGATACTGCAACCCTGCCTCATTAGTCATTTTTCTCAGCTGAAGATACTGAGTCAAGTTGGGCCATCGGTCAATGGGCCTCAGACCCAGGAGGCTGATTTTTCTTCTTTGGCAGATGAGAAGAAGCATTGTTGCCAAATCTACTGATACCCTTCCCAAGCATCTGCCCCCAAATACTGGTGAATGGCTTAAAAAAAGCAATGGATCAAAAAGCTTGATTAAACATTATGGTTTGTTTTCTTCTCTTTGCTTCAGGGCATTAAGACTGGTTTTAGTCCACTCACTGTTCACCTACCAGCTGACATTAGTTAGCTGCCCACAGGCCAGTGCTACATTAGTAGGGGAGTTCTGTTGAATTTCTGAGGACCATAAGAGCAGGAGTAGGCCATCTGGCCCATTGAGCCTGCTCTGCCATTCAGTAAGATCATGGCTGATCTTTTCATGGACTCAGCTCCACTTACCTGCGTGCTCACCATCACCCTTAGCTCCTTCACTCTTCAAAAACCTACCTTTTGCATTAAAACTATTTAACAAGGTAGCTTCAATTACATCATTGGACAGGAAATTCTACAGATGCACGATCAGTTGGGTGAAGTATTTCCTCCTCAACTCTGTCCTAAATCTCCTCCCCCTTTTATTTTGAGACTATTCCGCCCAGTTCTAGTTTCACCCGCCAGTGGAAATAACCTCCTTGCTTATATCCTATCTATTCCCTGAATAATTTTATGTTTCTATAAGATTTCCCCCCCCCCCTCCAATTCTTCTAAATTCCAGTGAGTATAGTCCCAATCTACTCAATCTCTCCTCATAAGGCAACATTCTCAATTCTGTACTCAAACTCCTCTGTGCCCCTTCCAGGGCCAGTACAGAGGAGGAGGACAGGGTCTGGAAGAGCTATGAATCAGTTTAATCTGCAGAATGTGGATGTAGAGATCCAGGCCGAGGTGAGTGTCTTTAAAAATCTGAGCCACGGGGGTGTGATAAAACCAGTTTGAAGTTTTCTGAGGGTACAAAGTTAGGAAAAGAGATGAGCAATGCTGTTGTGGTGAATAAAAGTCACTATCATTACCGAGTAGATGTGGAGGTGAATAATTTCTGCTTGGAATCTTGCACAACATGCCAACCTTTCTTACCACTGGAGTGACACATGGTAGTAACCAGGTGTCTGATGGAGCTAAAGATACAGATTCTAGTGGGAGCTGTAGAGGACAGCTACAGACACAAACCACGTCAAACAGAATGCATCAGTTTTGTCAGCTTGCTTCAAGGAGAATTGTGCTCACCCAGATCTCGGTCAGGCTGAGTGTAGCAGCTCTGAAGTGTCATCTATACTCAAACCATCAGCTTACTTTATTTCAGTGATGCTGCCTAACCCCCTGCAATCTCCAGCATTTTTTTTGTTATCAGTTCAGATTCCAGCATCTCCAGTAATTTGCTGCTACAGAGTGTAGCAGCATCCTTGGGATCAAGGATTGGCCCAAATACGTGCAAAGTGACCGTTCTGCTGTGAAAATCATTTCAGGGTTGGCATTGCAAAGGCTTAAATTTATTCTTTCTCTTAAACAGTAAGGAAAATTTGTGCACTGGCATTTTGTTGATGTGCCCCACCATTGAGACAATGGGAATCCCACTTTCACTTGTGAGGAGGGAACCTGACCAGGGATGGATGCCTCTCACTTCTGATTTGCCTGTTTCCTGTTCACCTTCCGCTGCGTCATCAAGAGAGGTGCTTACTTGATAGTGAAGAGGCAAAATGGGCTGCACAGGCTCAGTCTGCAAAATTCCTATCGCGCTTGATGTAGGAAGGCTATTTCCCCTGAGTGGGAGGGTGGGTGAGGGAGGTGGGGGGAATGGTGGTGAAAGTGGAAGCAGAGGAAACAGTCTCAGAATAAGGCCGGGTCATTTAGGACTGGAAGACTTTCTTCACCGACAGTGGTGAATGTTTGGAATTCTCTACCCCAAAATGCTGCAGAGGCTTGGTTATTGAGGAATGACATCAGTAGATTTTCTAAATATTAAAAGTATCAAGGGATAGTTGTGGGAAATGGCATTGCGATGGAAGATCAGTTACGATCGAATGTAATGGTAGAACAGGCTGGAGGGATCGAATGGCCTACTCCAGTTCCTGTGTTTCTTCAGCAAAAGGCATCTACTATGAAACTTCTATAACTGTGGCATTGGCACAGCCAGTAACAGTGCCCGACAATTCTTTATCTCTCATTCCTTGAAAGTTTGCTGCCGTATTGCCTTGGACTTGTCAAAGAGCCTCCTCCTGTACTGTTGCTTCATTCTGGGCCATTTTGACCTTGTGACCCTTCGGAAGGAGGTGCTGCACCACCCAGTTGACCATGTTCTGATTCTTGGCATCAAGTTTATTATCCCAGTTACGGAGCTTTGCAAACTGTTGCCATTCGCCCCACAACCTGAGTTTTCGGCCAGGTAAATCCCATATTTATCTTGTGGTTAGCGTCCAAACTGAGGACTCTGTCCACGTGAAGGGAGATCAGAGCTCCGTGACCAAATAACAGTTTGTTCCTTCCCTTGGAGTTGTTGTTAGGTTTACAGGAATAAGGGAGTGACGCCAGACCTTTTAATATGGTCAAGAAAGATTTAACACTCGATGGCCAGACTAGTCATTTGTCATGTGTGTCTTACTTTAAGTTGAGAGTGTGGTGCTAGAAAAGCACAGCAAGTCAGATAGCATCCAAGGAGCAAGAGAATCAATGTTTTGGGCAAAAGCCCTTCAGGACTTCCTCCTCGGATGCTGCCTGACTTGCTGGGCTTTTTGAGAACCACACTCTTGACTCTAATCTCCAGCATCTGCAGTCCTCACTTTCGCCCTGTAATTTATTTTGAGGCATGACCTGAGTTTTGGCTCTGAGATGAAGTAACATAGCACATCCACCTACATCATGTGGACTGCATTGGTTCCCCTTGTGAAGGACAATTGCATATGGTCGTCAGTGCCCACACCACACAATTGAATGTAACTGTTGAGTGTAGTGCCAATGTTACGTGGCTAACTGATCAGAGAAAGACCATGGGTGGAATTTGTAAAGGTACTTACTTGAAAGTTTGGTGCTTTTCCCTTCATGGACAGAAGTGTGAGCAGAGCGTGGGCGGCACGGTGGCACAGTGGTTAGCACTGCTGCCTCACAGCGCCTGAAGACCCGGGTTCAATTCCCGACTCAGGCGACTGACTGTGTGGAGTTTGCACGTTCTCCCCGTGTCTGCGTGGGTTTCCTCCGGGTGCTCCGGTTTCCTCCCACAGTCCAAAGATGTGCGGGTCAGGTGAATTGGCCATGCTAAATTGCCCGTAGTGTTAGGTAAGGGGTAATGTAGGGGTATGGGTGGGTTTCGCTTCGGCGGGTCGGTGTGGACTTGTTGGGCCAAAGGGCCTGTTTCCACACTGTAAGTCTAATCTAAAAAAAATAAAGGAAGCTTGTGAGGAGCAGTGTGATCAACTAGAACACTAATAATTATAGAAACTTCACATGAAAAAAAGAGTTAAGAGGGACCTAAGGGGCAACTTTTTCACACACAGGGTGATACGTGTATGGAATGAGCTGCCAGAAGGAGTGGTGGAGGCTGGTATAATTTAAAACAAAACATCTGGATGGCTATATGAATAGGAAGGGTTTAGAGGGATATGGGCCAAAGGCTGGCAAATGGGACTCAATTAATTCAGGACATATGGTCAACATGGATAAGTTGGACTGAAGGGCCTGTTTCCATCTTGTACATCTCTCTGACTCCATACCATGACCAAAATTGATCCTTTTTGTGTGGACGGAGGACTCAGTGGGTGAGCTGGGTGGGAGGGAAGACATTCCAGGCTCTCTCCAACCAATAGATTCAGAATAAAATCTTAGTAACCTTAATGACAACGATCACATTTTTTAAAAAAAAAGTAAGCATTTTAAAATTAAGGTGTTCAGTGAGCTGTAAGGACCAGTGGGTGAAATGGTTTGATAATTGCCTTCTTTCAGTGTCACATTCCTTTATCCAGTTGATCATACGGAAGCAACTCCACACAAACCACTTCAAATGAGATCGATGGTGAATGAACCAAAGGCACGAGTGCAGCTTTCCATCCAAGTCCAAAAAATGACATAAAACTTTTAATGTGACGAAGTTTTAGATGGAAACTTGCAGTAATACATTGCAGTCTATAATTACTTCATTAGACCCCGAATGGTTAATTTTGATGCAGTATCTCTGAATTAACTGTACACCAGACTTGTCCTAATAATTCAGTCCTCACACAATCAATACGTGGCAATAGTGTTTTTTTTTGGCAGGCTGTATGTTTATGCACAGACGGTCACAACTTTTATGGTTAGCTTGAACTGATTTTTTTTAACTGTCTTTGTAAAAATAGCTTGTCTGACTGAAATTACCAATGATTAACCTTTACCATTTAACATTTCCTCACGTATATATGTCTTTTAATCGCAAAATATCCTTGGGCAATAATTTCCCGTCTGGTTCCCCACCATACTGAAAATGGGGAATGCTGTTGCAAATTCCTAAGGACCGATTTATCCAAAATATCGGAATCATAAGGTGGGTTTGAGCCAAAAAAAAATTGAGGCTGACACAGTGATGGAATTACTGAAGCAGCTAAAATGGTTGGGTGTGGTGCAGTATCGTGAGGAGCTCCTGCACAGATGATCTGGAGCTAAAGTGACCTGACCCCACAACAACAACAACAGCCACAATCTTCCTTTGTGCAAAGTTTGACTCCAACCATCAGAGAATTTTGCCCCTGTTTCTTATTGACTACAATTTTGCTAGGGCTCCTTGATACTGCACTTGGTCAAAGGTACCCTTGATTTCAAGGGGCTGTCACTCTCACCTCCCCTCTGGAATTCAACTCTTTAGTCCACCAAAGCTGTAGAAAGGGAAGCAGCTGAGTGGCCCTAGCAGAACACAACCTGAGTGCCATTGAACAAAGGGAGCGGGTTATTGCTGAGAATGTGCTGTTTGGTATCACTGATGATTACCTCATCCATCACGTTAATAATAAAGAGTAGACTAATGGGGTGCTAATTGGCCAGGTTGGATTTGTCCTGCTTTTTGTGTACAGGATGTACCTGGCAATTTACCAGGTTGAATAGGAGCCAGGTGTAAGTATAACTGTACTGGAAGAGCTTGGCTAGGGGACAAGTCTTCAGTCCTGTTGCTGAAATGTTGTCAGGGCCCATAGTCTTTGCAGTATCCAGTGTCTCCAACTGTCTGTTGATGTTGTGTGGAGTGAATCAAATTGGCTGAAGACTGACATCTGTGTTGCTGGGGACCTCAGGAAGAGGTTGAGATGGATTATCCACTTGGGCACTTCTTTCTGAAGATTGTTGCAAATGTTGGAAACACATCTTTGCACTGATGTGCTGGCCTCCCCCACCGTTGACAGTGGGGATATTTGTGGAACGTCCTCCTCCAGTGACGTGTTTCATTGTCTGCCACCATTCACAATTGGACACGGCAGAACTGCAGAACTTCGATCTGACCTGTTAGTTGTGAGATTGCTTAGCTCTGTCTATGACTTGCTATTTACACTGTTTAAGATGGACGCAGTTCTTCAGCAGGTTGATACCTGAATTTTAGATTTGCCTGGTGCTGCTCCTGTTGTGCCCTCCCCCACTTTTTGTTGTTACATTTTCTCTTTGTGACTTGCTATGTGCAAAATTGTCTGCCACATTTTCTTTCATTAAGATAATGTTTGCACTTCCAAAGGTTACCTTTTTTTTTTTGCAGTCTTATAAGGAATCTGAGCATTTGGAAAGGGCAGCATTTGTTGTCCATCCCTAAATGTCCTTGAATTGATTGTTTGGTTTTCTTAGCCATTTTAGAGGTCAGTTAATGGATCTGGAGTGACATATAGACCAGAAAGAGTAAAGATGACTGATTTTTTTTTCCCCAAAAGGGCATTAGTGAAGCATATGTATTTTCATGACAATCGACAGTAATTTCATCATCATCTTCATTACATAGGCTTTTAATTCTACATTTTCATTGAATTCACATTTGCCCATCTGCATCATCTAAATCAAACCCTTGACAACATGTATTTGGAAAGGCAAGGATTGATTAGGGAGAGTCAACATGGCTTTGTGCGTGGGAAATCATGTCTCACAAACTTGATTGAGTTTTTTGAAGAAGTAACAAAGAAGATTGATGAGGGCAGAGCGGTAGATGTGATCTATATGGACTTCAGTAAGGCATTCGACAAGGTTCCCCATGGGAAACTGATTAGCAAGGTTAGATCTCATGGAATGCAGACAGAATTAGCCAATTGGATACAGAACTGCCTCAAAGGTAGAAGACAGAGGGTGGTGGTGGATGGTTGTTTTTCAGACTGGAGGCCTGTGACCAGTGGAGTGCCACAAGGATCGGTGCTGGGCCCTCTACTTTTTGTCATTTACATAAATGATTTGGATGCGAGCATAAGAGGTACAGTTAGTAAGTTTGCAGATTACACCAAAATTGGAGGTGTAGTGGACAGCGAAGAGGATTACCTCCGATTACAACAGGATCTGGACCACATGGGCCAATGGGCTCAAGTGGCAGATGGTGTTTAATTCAGATAAATGCAAGGTGCTGCATTTTGGGAAAGCAAATCTTAACAGGACTTATACACTAAATGGCAAGGTCCTCGGGAGTGTGGCTGAACAAAGAGACCTTGGAGTGCAGGGTCATAGCTCCTTGAAAGTGGAGTCGCAGGTAGATAGGATATCCCTCAGCCTCTGACGCTGCAGGGATAACAGCCGCAGTCTACTCAACTTCTCTCTGTAGCTCAAATCCTCCAACCCTGGCAACATCCTTGTTGGTCAGAGTGTTGAGTACAGGAGTTGGGATGTCATGTTGCGGCTGTACAGGACATTGTTTAGGCCACTGTTGGAATATTGTGTGCAATTTGGTCTCCTTCGTATTGAAAAGATGTTGTGAAACTTGAAAGGGTTCAGAAAAGATTTACAAGGATGTTGCCAGGGTTGGAGGATCTGAGCTACAGGGAGAGGCTGAACAGGCTGGGGCTGTTTTCCCTGGAGCATCGGAGGCTGAGGGGTGACCTTAGAGAGATTTACAAAACTGAGGGGCATGGATAGGATAAATAGACAAAGTCTTTTCCCTGGAGTTGGGGAGTACAGAACTAGAGGGCCTGGGTTAAGTGTGAGAGGGGAAAGATATTATTGTGGTTCTGTTCGCCGAGCTGGAAGTTTTTGTTGCAAACGTTTCGTCCCCCAGGCGAGGCGACATCATAGGTGCTTTGGAGCCTCCTGCGAAGCGCTTCTTTGATGTTTCTTCCGGTATTTATTGTGGTCTGTCCTTGCCGCTTCCGGTTGTCAGTTTCAGCTGTCCGCTGTAGTCGTTGGTATATTGGGTCCAGGTCGATGTGTTTGTTGATGGAGTTTGTGGAAGAATGGCATGCCTCTAGGAATTCCCTGGCTGTTTTCTGTCTGGCTTGCCCTATGATAGTAGTGTTGTCCCAGTCGAATTCATGTTGCTTGTTGTCTGCGTGTGTGGCTACTAGGGATAGCTGGTCGTGTCGTTTCGTGGCTAGTTGATGTTCATGTATGCGGATTGTTAGCTGTCTTCCTGTCTGTCCTATATAGTGTTTTGTGCAGTCCTTGCATGGTATTTTGTACACCACATTAGTTTTGCTCATGTTGGGTATCGGGTCCTTCGTTCTAGTAAGTTGTTGTCTGAGCGTGGCTGTTGGTTTGTGTGCCGTTATGAGTCCTAAGGGTCGCAGTAGTCTGGCTGTCAGTTCTGAAACGCTCCTGATGTATGGTAGTGTGGCTAGTCCTTTTGGTTGTGGCATGTCCTCGTTCCGTGGTCTTTCACTTAGGCATCTGTTGATGAAGTTGCGCGGGTATCCGTTTTTGGCGAATACCTTGTATAGGTGTTCCTCTTCTTCTTTTTGCAGTTCTGGTGTACTGCAGTGTGTTGTGGCCCTTTTGAATAGTGTCCTGATGCTAAAGATATAAAAGAGACCTAAGGGGCAAATATTTCACGCAGAGGGTGGTACATGTATGGAATGAGCTGCCAGAGATGTGGTGGAAGCTGATACAATTGCAATGTTTAAGAGGCATTTGGATGGTTATATGAATAGGAAGGGTTTTTGAGGTATATGGGCTGGGTGCTGACAGGTGGGACTAGGTTGGGTTGGGATATCTGGTTGGTATGGACAAGTTGGACCGAAGGGTCTGTTTCTATGCTGTACATCTCTGACTCTATGACTCAAATAACTTGTGCCTTGGAATACTCGTCCAGAGACATTAGCACTACATTACATTTTCCCTGCAATCAGGTTTGTTGGGTTGTAAAACACTTTGAGATATCCAATGGTCATGAAAGAGTCATAGAGATGTACAGCATGGAAACAGACACTTCGGTCCAACTTGTCCATGCCAACCAGATATCCCAACTCAATCTAGTCCCACCTGCCAGCACGCACCCCATATCCTTCCAAACTCTTCTTTTTTTTTAAGATATTTTTATTAGAAATTTAATATTTTGACAGATTTACAAAAATAAACAGAACTTTCAAGCACAAACATTAATATAAAAATAGATCTTAAATATATAATCATCAAAATTCAAAGGAATGATACTAAAGAAGAAAGAAAAACAATGAAACTCAGTTAACTACTAATCTAATCCACAATTATCCAGAGTGTATAGTTGAGTCACTTACATCCTTCAAACAAGAGAAAATGTTCTCTAATACACTCATAACAGTATAATAAAAAGGAAACTATTTCCAAACAATAAGAACAACAAAAAAAAAACATGTTTGAATGGAGATCCTCCCCCTTGTTCTCAGGGGGCCTTACTTCCTTTCTAAAGGTCCACCATATCCTGTCCCAAACAGTGTCCCACCCTTGACCCGGGCGCTCCTTAATAGGATTTAGATATAATACCGAGCTAGAGTTGACAGTGAGCGCCCCACCCCCACCCCTCCCCACCCATACCTGAGTATATCTGATAGCATCAATGCCACGTACAAACACACATAACTATAAAATTACAACTCCAACAAATTACAGTTAAGTATAATAACATAAAATAGCAAGGGAAGACAACCCTGCTCCCAGAAGCAAAAGTAAAGTAGAGTAAAGTATCCATTTCTCCCCACGGAGTGTGGAAGAGGCAAGCCAACATAAATAGTCTCTTACGATTTATTTAAACGAGTCTAAAAGTTCCTTAGCCTCTTCTGGTGATCTAAAATTATACTCGGATCCTTCGTGGTTAAAGCATAACGTCGCTGGGTAGCGTAAGGTGTATTGAATATTTAAGTTCCTTAGACATTTCTTCACCTCATCAAACGCCTTCCTCCTTCGTGCCAAAGCCGGGGAGAAGTCCTGAAATAACATAATCTTGGATCCTTCATGAATCATAGCTTTAGGATCCTTTCCAAGATTTCTGGAGGCATCCAGGAGTATCTGCCTCTCCCTATAACTCTGCAGCCGGAACAGGACCGGGCGTGGGCGCTGGTTTGGGCCAGATCCGCATGCTGCGACCCGGTAGGCCCACTCCACCCTTACCCGGTCAGTTTCAGCCCCCAGGTTTAAAAGCTGGGGCAGCCATCGCTCCAGAAATACTACTAACTGTCCTTTCCCTTCTTGTTCAGGGAGGCCCAGAAGACGGATATTCTTTCTCCGATTTCTATTATCCAGGTCATCCATGTAGATTTCAAAGGCCCGGACTCTCTGCTCCAGAGCTCGCACCTGTTCTGCAGCTGTTTGTGCTGCAGCCTCGGAGGTCGTGGCCTTTAGCTCCGCCCCCTTCACTCGGCCCTGCAGTTCCTCAATAGCCTGGCTGTGTTTCTGCAGCTTTTCTTCGAATGAGTTCCATCTCTGTCTGGATTCTGCGATGAAATTGACGAGTGTCGTTTCCAGCCTGGCAATCATCTCTTCAAGGCCTGTTTTTACATCAGCTGCAGCCGGAGGAGGAGAGGGGGGTGGGGGAGGGGTCTTTGTTTTCTGAGAGCTGCGGGATCCCTTTGGTTTACTCATTATCCACTTAATATTAAACTGCTTAAATATAATAGTAAGCAGCTAATTAAGGTTAGAAAATTTTTTTTGGGTGGTTTGGTAAGTGTGGTGGGGCTGAGTAACTCACTTTACCCAGGTTTTGGGAAGAGCACTGTAAACTCAGACTTGCTGAGTCGCCGCCATCTTGGATCTCCCCAAACTCTTCTTAATCATGTATCCATTCAGATGTTTTTTAAATGTTGCAATTGTACCAGCCTCCACCACTTCCTCTGGCAGTTCATTCCATACGTGTACCACCCCCTGAATGAAAAAGTTGCCCCTTAGGTCCCTTTTATATCTTTCCCCTCTCACCCTAAACCTATGCCCTCTCGTTCTAGACTCCCCTATCCCAGGGAAAAGACTTTGTCAATTTATCCTATTCACACCCTTCATGATTTTATTAACTTCTATAAGGTCACCCCCCAGCCTCTGACGCTGCAGGCATAACAGCCGCAGCCTACTCAACCTCTCCCTGTAGCTCAAATTCTCCAACCCTGGCAACATCCTTGTAATCTTTTCTGAACACTTTCAAGTTTTACAACATCCGATAGGAAAGAAAGCAGAATTGTACGCAATATTCCAAAAGTGGCCTAACCAGTGTCTTGTACAACTGCAACATGATCTCCCAACTCCTGTACTCAATACCTTGACCAATAAAGGAAAGCATACCAAACGCCTTCTTCACTATCCTATCTACCTGTGACTCCACTTTCAAGGAGTTATGAACCTGCACTCCAAGGTCTCTTTGTTCAGCAACACTCCCTAGGACCTTATCATTAAGTGTATAAGTCCTGCTAAGATTTGCTTTCCCAAAATGCAGCACCTCACGTTTATCTGAATTAAACTCCATCTGCCACTTCTCAGCCCATTGGCCCATCTGATCAAGATCCTGTTGTAATCTGAGGTAACCTTCTTGGCTGTCCACTACACCTCCAATTTTGGTGTCATCTGCAAACTTACTAACTATATACCTGTTATGCTCACATCTAAATCATTTATATAAATGACAAAAAGTAGTGGGCCCAGCACCGATCCTTGTGGCACTCCACTGGTCACAGGCCTTCAGTTTGAAAAACAACCCTTCACCACCACCCTCTGTCTTCTACCTTTTAAGCCAGTTTTGTATCCAAATGGCTAGTTCTCCCTGTATTCCATGAGATCTAACCTTGCTCACCAGTCTCCCATGGGGAACCTTGTTGAACGCCTTACTGAAGTCCATATGGATCACGTCCACCGCTCTGTCCTCATCAATCCTCTTTGTTACTTTTTCAAAAACGCAGTCAAGTTTGTGAGACATGATTTCCCACGCACAAAGCCGTGTTGACTATCCCTAATGAGTCCTTGTCATTCCAAATACATGTACATCCTGCCCTTCAGGATTCCCTCCAACAACTTGCCCACTACCAATATCAGGCTCACTGCTATACAGTTCTCTGGCTTGTCCTTACCATCCCTCTTAAACAGTGGCACCATGTTAGCCAATCTCCACTCTTCCGTCACCACACCTGTGACCAGCGATGATACAAATATCTCAGCAAGGGATCCAGCAATCACCTCCCTAGCTTCGAACAGAATTCTGGGGTACACCTGATCAGGTCCTGGGATCTATCCACTTTTATGCGTTTCAAGACATCCTGCACTTCCTCCTCTATAATCTGGACATTTTTCAAGATGTCACCATCTATTTCCTTACATTCTATACCTTCCATGTCCTTTTCCCCACAGTAAACACTCTTACTATATTAATGCAATATTTTTAAAAAATATATAATACAGGTACTTTTTTTTAAGAAAGGGAAAGTAAATTTTTCTTATTGACACTAGCAAATTGAATTCAACACTGCCACTCTGTGTTACTTCTTTCAATGCTGTTGTTTGAGATGGAGACTGGGAAATGATTGAATACTAAAGTTACGTTAAAATCTTGGCTCTGGAGCTTTCAGAATTCACACATTTTCTTGTGTCTTAATTAACAGCAGTGCCAAACGTAATGAAGATCATTGCTCATGTTTGAGAATCCCCAGGTAATGTTGGCTGTGGGCTGCTCAATATACTCTTTTTTTTTAATGTGCCCACTTGCTCTTTCTTCCAAAACTGCAAATTCCCATCAGTGCCACACATCCATTGTGCCTGCTAACTGACCTGCACCAGCTCTTTATTATGATGATAAAATTCTCACCACTAACTCCTCTTCCAGCCCTGGAACTGAGATCTATCTGCTCTTCCTGTACATCCCTGATTTCCTTTCCTTTACAAGGGGTCTGCATCAGCTGCATTCATGTTTTACAGTGGAATTCCCTCCCTGAGCCTCGCTGTCTCTCTATCTGTCTCCTTTGCTGAAGTTACCCTTCAAATCGACCAAGCTTTTAGTGACCTGCTTGATATTTATGTCAATTTCTGGATGATTATGCTCCAGTGTGGTGTCTCGGGACATTATTACTTTGGGGGCTGCTGCAAGCTGCAATTGATGTAGTGGCTTGTGTTTTTGAGTCATCTTTGTGATAAATGAGTGCATTCTGGCAGCAACTTCCAGCTGTACTGAATAAGTGATTATGCGTATGTGAATCAAACTTCACTCCAGGCACACACAATACTGAAGCTTGGTCATGTGTTGCCCCCAGGTGTGTGTTGTGCTGCTTTCATTTTCCTACTGTCTTCTCTTACCTGTGTTGGATTATATGTGCCTAATGGCTGTGTTATCACCCAGGGTGTCAGCACTGACTGGAAAGGTTAGCTGTGAACTTCTGCCCTTTGCTGTGATTGTTTTAATTTGTCACCTTAAAACTGTTTCTGAAATCACTGCCACCATGACTTCATCCTCGTACTATATGGCTCACAATGAACTGTGTCGCTAGAGAGGCCATTTGACTCATCGTACCTGCTCTCCTGCTATAAAACAAAATGTTCATGCTGAAACAGTTGTTGGTGAAACTCCGCAGATCTGGCAACACCTAAAGGAAGAAAGCCAGAGTTGATATTTCCAATTCATTAACTCTGCTTTCTCCCCATGGATGCTGTCAGACCTGCTGAGTTTTGCCATCAGTTTCTAGTTTTGCGTATGCCAGCTCTACCTCTTTTTTTTTTGAAAAAGCTGTTCTTTCATGCCCATCCCTCCGTTTCTTCCTGGTGTTTTCGGTTTGGAGCTCATCGATCCTAAATATCAGTATTACATTATCCTGTCCTGTTTGGTCTGTTTTTGACCCAGGGCCTTTATCAACTCTTCGAAATGTTTTTGTTTTTAGCTAAGAGTTTCACACAATTTTTTCTACTGTGATGGCCTTCTTTGCCTTCTCTACCTGAATGTGACCACACCTCAAAAGGAGGTTACTGCAGCAGGGTCATGGTACTGTGTTGTACGTAATCAATTACCTAATGGAACCTCTCCCTGGGTGTAGACAGAAGTGAAATGGTTAGTTTTGGCCTGTTTGTGTCCTGTTCATTTTCGAATCCCAGGATTTTTTTCATTCTGGTGGAATTGAATTGACAATTGACACTCCAGGCCTACTCCACTTCCTCTGTGATATGGTCATTGTGGTGTATGGTATTTAATTTGAAACCATCTAACCGTGAAATCGACCTCACAGCAGGAAGGTTCCACCCAGTGTACTGGCTGATTATCATTCTTTATAGATATTGACCATTACCACATCTCTGTGAGATCCTGCTTTGCTGTGGTGACTATGCTGTGGTATATCCTGAGGGTCATGACCGATGCTTTACTATTGCAAAATTCGTTCTCTATATTGAGAATTTGTACGATCTTTTGCTAAATCATTTGTTTCAGTTCCAGATCTGCTGAAAATGTTGACAACGTGAAACATTAGTTCTGGTATCCTCTCCACAGAGACTCCCTGACCTACTATGTTTCATTTTGATACAGAGTTCCATCATCTGTATTGTTTTGCTGTTGTTTACATGTTTCAAAAAGTTCACTAGTGAGCGTGTGAAACTGCTGGTGCCATATTAGCTTGAATTCTTGAAAAGTCACACACTTCTGTGATTTGGATCCAGAAAGGCCTAACTTGATGCACTGCCTGTGGGGTATTAACCAAAGGATGTACTGTTTATCTGAGTGTTGGACTTGGGAGAGACTCCCAGTTGGCTCCAACAGGAAGTGCACTCCATAAGTGAGTTTAACTGGGATCAGAATGTTTCATTAAACTCTGCTCCTGCAAGCATTGATTTGATTTTGAGACTGTCAATTTGAGCAGCAATCGTATTTTCCTCAGTCTAGTAGCGCATCGACATACGAACGACCCCGTTCACGAACAAATCGGTTTACGAACAGGATTGTACATAAAATTTTGCTTCAATATACGTACGAAATTCAAGGTACGAGCGAAAGTACGAACGCAAAAAGCCTGTGGTTTCATTGTAAGTGTTCTGCTTTGCTATGCGCGCTTTGAATATCTGAACAATGGGAAAATTTATTCGGTTTGCGAGCCGGGTCCCGGAACAGATCAGGTTCGTAAGTCGAGGCGCTACTTGTATTTGAAAAAGAGTTTCTGCCTGTGATCTACCTACCAAGGTTGAGTTGCCAAACTTGAACCCCAGTGCTTCCCAACAGATTTATCGACTGGACAACTTTTTCCCTTTGCCAGTGGGATGGCAATTCAGGCCAAAGGGATGGGGTGTGGATGGTGCGTTTTCTTGATTGCACATATTGAAAATACCTTGCATTTATATAGTACCTCTACCTTATCAAAGTGCCTTTAACAAGTGCATAAGCAAACTAAAACTGACCCCAAACCAGACAGATTTCAGGATGTGTTACTAAAACCTCGGTCAGACATCATGGACATTAGTAGGCACCTTCCAGATTGAAAGAGATTCAGAGAGACCAGTTTAAAAAAGTAATTGTACTGGGACGCACTGGGATGATAACGGAAGGCGCTTCAGCCACTGGTAGTTTTGAGTCAAGGCTGAATAGTAAACTGGAATTGCAGGAATGTGGGAAGGTTGGATTTCTTAATTGTCTGTTTCGCAAAATTGTGTAAGAGTTGCTCACAGGTGGCCAGTTTTCCAGAGCTCATTCCTCCCTATGTATAGAGCTTGTGGGGCAGTAAGGTTTTTGGTTTGCTTGCAAGCACTTTTGAAATTGAGTGTAATTGGGGTTTGGTCAAGCTTGAATTGAATTGGCAATGGGGTCCTGCCTATGTCATGTCATTGAGGAGAAAGTGAGGACTGCAGATGCTGGAAATCAGAGCTGAAAATGTGTTGCTGGAAAAGCGCAGCAGGTCAGGCAGCATCCAAGGAGCAGGAGGGTCGACATTTCGGGCATGAGCCCTGAAGAAGGGCTCATGCCCGAAACGTCGACTCTCCTGCTCCTTGGATGCTGCCTGACCTGCTGTGCTTTTCCAGCAACACATTTTCAGCTATGTCATGTCATTAATTGGCATCACCCTCCTTTGCTGCAACTTATTTTGAAGTGGATAGCTGATATGATTTGGTCACTTTGTCACTGAACCCATCTGTGACATTGGGATAACATTTTCACAAACTAGTTCAAGGGTCTTCTGCATTATTTGCTCATATAACATTGACTCTTTAAAGATGTGTACCTGAGAGTGCTTGAGCCATTGTACAAGACACCAAATCTGCTAAGGCTACGAAACCTGAACAAATCACCTCATGAGTTATCTATAGAGAGAACTTTTCACAGTGCCTTGAATTCTCCCATTACCCACAGAAATGGAAATTTTGGCTTGCACCAAGTTACATTGAAATAGCAATACAGCACCACTATTAGTATTTCTGTTTCCTCTGTGTCAGACTCATGTCGAAACAACTGCTGCTGTCATTAGCTATTAAATATTGCATCTGCTTCTTTGCTCTGTAAGTTAAAACTGTTGGCTGATATACTTGCTACTTCTGGCCCGATAATAACTGGCCCAAGGAGGCGTCAGGAGGATCTACTCTGACCTTGCTTGGAATTGATGACGACTTGTTTCACCAACAGGCCAGTTACAGAGACCTCCTGCTGTATAATATTCTCATACTGCCAACCCATTGATCTGTTTCACTCCACACTGCAGTCTCAAAGGAATTGTGTTAATTTAAGAATGCATGAAATCATTACGTGAAATCACCCTATTTGGACAATTTCCCTCGGAGGCCAGACTGTGATCTGATTCATGTGATTATAAAATATCTTTAGGTGATGTTGACAAAACTCTAGCAGTGTAATATTAGACTTGTCACTGAACAAACTGTGTGGTGCTAGCTGCTGAATGTTGCCTTCCTTGATCGGATTCTTGACCGCCTTTGTGTCTTGCTTTGTCCCAAATGGTGAGTTTCAAATGCTATATCCTGCTGCAATATTGTTTACTTGCATCTCCTCTTACACCTAACACTTCCTCCCACCTCTACCTTCATGCGATGGTAACCCTAACCTTCCCAGACTCCAGATATTTCTGGAGTGTTCTCTTCAATGACCCAAATGTACTTTGTAGTAACTCTCCTCATTTCAAGCTGTGACTTGGAGGTGCCAATGTTGGAACTGGGAGAGACAAAGTTAAGATTCACACAAAACCAGGTTATAATCCAAGCAGGTTTATTTGAAAATACTAGCTTTTGAAGCGCTGCTTCTTGCTCAGGTGATTGTGGAAAATAAGATCATAAGACACAGAATTATTGCCAAATTAAGTACAGTGTCATGGCAATGTGATGATACATTAAGCAATTTTAAATCGTCTTTTATCTTTTAGAATGGAATGTGTTGGTTTCTGTTCTTTTGATATGCAAATTCCAGAACTACTTTTAAATTGCGTTCTCATGAACAATAGGTGCCATCTTAGCTCAGACAATGTATTAAGGTGTGATGTCTGTCTGTGTCCCAATGTTGAGTTAGACTGGTTCTATTTCTAAAGTGGGATTCACAGAGTCTTACATGGATTCATGCAGTTTTTGAGCAAAATAAAACGTAAGTCTGCAAAAAGTGTGAGAGTGTGTAGGCTCAGTTAAGAGCCACCATATCTTTCCTCGTCCTGTGTGACCTCACTCCATGGAGAAAGTGAGGACTGCAGATGCTGGAGATCAGAGCTTAAAAATGTGTTGCTGGAAAAGGCGCCTCATCTTCCGCCTAGGAACCCTCCAACCACAAGGGATGAATGCAGATTTCTCCACCTTCCTCATTTCCCCTCCCCCCACCTTATCTCAGTCCCAACCCTCAGACTCAGCACTGCCTTCTTGACCTGCAATCTTCTTCCCGACCTCTCCGCCCACACCTCCTCTCCGGCCTATCACCCTCACCTTTAACCTCCTTCCACCTATCGCATTCCCAACGGCCCTCCCCCAAGTCCCTCCTCCCTACCTTTTATCTTAGCCTGCTTGGCACACCCTCCTCATTCCTGAAGAAGGTCTTATGCCCGAAATATCGATTCTCCCGCTCCTTTGATGCTGCCTGACCTGCTGCGCTTTTCCAGCAACACATTTTTAAACTCTGACCTCACTCCATGCAAATGTTCGAACCTCAGCTCATGTATCTCTAACTAGTTGATGTATGTCCTGAAGACCTTCTTTATGCTATCGCCAGTGGCAAAGTTTCACTTATATCATTTGTATTGTGTCCAAGTCCCACTTCCTCATGCCTCTTCTTTGAAAACCCACCCCTTCAAACCAATCTTTTTGGTCATCTGTTCTAAATTCCCATATGCAATTTTTTAAAGATTGCATAAACATTTGAAAATCCTTTCTTGTTTTTCAACAATATAAATGCAGCTTGTTATCAGGTTTTTTTTTCAGGCAGCCAGAGAAGTGGAAAAGTACTGTCTAGAAAACGGACTGCAGTTATCAACTCTACACAACTGCTTATAGCTCTCTTACTGTAGAAACGTGGCTTCGGCAGAAAACCGTTGAATGTTGCATATTTTGGCTGGGGCAGTTTGCATTCTGACCAACCAAGTCTGGACATTCTATTGCCACTAGTCATGAATTCTGGTTTTACTGGTGTTTACACACTTCTAAGTTTCCGATCTCAACAAAATAAACGTTGTTTCCTGTCCTTAATCAAAACGATAAATGGTAATGTTTTATCCGCAAGGACATGTGGGAGAATCGTGATGAAGATTTGATATTTAAAGCTCCTTTAAAATGCCCCAAAGAGCTCAAGCATAATTCACTATTTTGAATTGTGGCGTCTATTTGAGGGCGGCACGGTGGCACAGTGGTTAGCACTGCTGCCTCACAGCGCCTGAGACCCAGGTTCAATTCCCGACTCAGGCGACAGACTGTGTGGAGTTTGCACGTTCTCCCCGTGTCTGCGTGGGTTTCCTCCGGGTGCTCCGGTTTCCTCCCACAGTCACAAAGATGTGCGGGTCAGGTGAATTGGCCATGCTAAATTGCCCGTAGTGTTAGGTAAGTGTTAAATGTAGGGGTATGGGTGGGTTGCGCTTCGGTGGGTCGGTGTGGACTTGTTGGGCCAAAGGGCCTGTTTCCATACTGTAAGTAATCTAATCTAATTTGTGGGGGCCCGTGGCATTATGATACCGTAGCTGGGCTAGTAAGCCAGACACCCACGTCTGTGTGTGAGGACATGCCTTCAAATTTGTTTAATAAAAACTGGAAACGTCAATATAGTCATCAGTGATGGTGACCGTGCAACTATTGATTGTTGCAAAGAAACTCATTCTGGTTTGCTAATGTCCTTCAGGCATGAAATCTGCTATTCTTACCCAGTTTGACCTATATGCGCCTCCAGAATGATGATGGCTTGTTGACTCTCAATCACTGTCTGAAATGGCCTGCACAAGCCACTCTGTACCAGGGCAGTTAGTGATAGACAACAAATGCTGACCTTGAAATTATTGTTCCCAATCCGTGAAAGAATAATCATTCTTAAGAGTGAGGCTGAAGTGGCAGCCACATTGTGCTCCGTAAGATAATCCTGGGCATGGGATGAATGGTCAGCTAATCTATGTTCTATTATTATAGCTAAAGGTAATACAGTTTACCTGAAGGGGGCTGCCATCTTGATTGTTACTTATACAGTCCATATTACATATGGTAGGCCCAGGAGATCAATCTTTGACTGCATCTATATGTAATACTCTTGTAACAAGCTAATTACTCCAATCATGCCAAAATGATCTGGCTGATACACCTTGAGGCAGTGGGAGTGAAATGTGACAGCAGAGAGAAATGCTGGACAGGAAAAGGTGAGGACTGTGAAGGCTTCTCACACTGCTTTGTGTGCATTTCTGTCTAACTGTTAAATGTTGTATTGTGAAATGTTATTATTTTAATGGTTTTCAACCACTATTCAGACTGTATGGAGCAGATGTCATCACATCATCAGTTGATAGAAAGCCAAAGGTCCAGCTGTTTGCGATGATCCAAAAAAAGGAGTCACCCTAAATGTCTCCTACTGGAGATGATAAATTTCCCTTCTTGCTTAAATCTCCCATATGGCCTTGCATTCTTTCAGCAGATGAGGTGGCAATGCTGTCTTTTTTTTTCATGGCTACACATTTGCTTTAGCTTCGCTATTTGAGGAAACTCCAAAACACCGTGTTTATAGTCAGAGGAAAAAAAGTTATCCTGTAATCTGTTGAACAGCTGCAATTATAATGAGACCAAAACGAAGATGACACTGTAGCTGTTTCCAGCCGGTACTGTACGCTGTGTGGAAAGCTTTTTTACAACAGCATGGACTTGCTGTGATATCTCCTGCTTGCCGGCAAATAAAATGACCCAAGGAGCTCGCAGAAGCTCAACTACTGAAAAGTGAGCAGCAAGCGAGAAGAGGTGAGACCAAAACGTTGATTGAATATGTGAATTTTAAGGAGATGTTTAAAGATAGGTGGAGTACGTTAAGATAATGCTTGAGATTCTTTTGGGTTTGCTTCATTGGCATTCCAGTAGATTGTACAACTCTTGAGTGGGTGAGTGGCTCCACAATTACTGGTAGTCCTCTGAGCAATTAAGCAATTGTTCTTGTTGGCTGTAATAGCCATGAGGCTTATTTATTTATGTGGGATTTGTTTTCTAATGCTCACTTATTAGCACATGTTCAACTGCAGGTAACTATTATTAAACTACTTTTATTTAGCCATCCCCAACAGACAAAGCAGCAGTGAGGGTGATACAACAAAAATCTCTGATCTCGCAATGCTTCTCAGATTATTTCCCTTGTTGTTGATGCCGGTTCGGTTGCAGGAGATGTGTCCTCAGACCTGTAAGAGGGAGGGAGGGTGGGTGTTAGAGTCCTGTAAGAGCAGGCATCTCATTCACATAGTTTAAGTTCGAAGAACAGCTACTTCTTCATCGGGCCTTTTTAACACAGCAAACGACATGGCTACTTTTACAAAAAATTCCAATTTAAAGGGACAATGAAGCTTTTCACTCTCTGGAGCTCAGTTACCCTCAGAAACTGCAGCCCCAACAGTTGGAGACCCTATACTAAAGTTTCCAAATAGAGAGTTGGAGTGGGACAAAGCTGCTTGGTAAACTCTGAGTCTTTGGAACAGTGTTTCAAGCTATTCCATATATTCAGCTCTACTATCATTTATTAATTGGATCTGGACATCATTGTCTAGGTCAGCATCTGTTGCCCATCCCTATCTTCCCTTAAACTGATTGAAATGACTCAACCAGGCTATTTCAGAGGGCAGTTAAGAATCAACCACCTTGCTGTGGGTCTGGATTCACATGTAGACCAGACCAGGTAAGGATGGTAGATTGAAACCAAAAGTGAAAATGCTGGAAAATCTCAGCAGGTCTGGCAGCATCTGTAAGGAGAGAAAAGAGCTGATGTTTTGAGTCTAATTGACCCTTTGTCAAAGCTGTCCTTCCCTAAAGGGCATTAATGAACTAGCTGGACTTTTCTAACCCATGACAATAGTTGCCATTATGCCAGCTGCTTTTTTTCCAGATTTTTATTGAAGAGTTCAAATTTCACCATCTGTCATGGTGCAATTTGAACCCATATCCTCAGAACATTAGTTCTGGATTACCAGTTCAGCAGCATTATCACTACACTACCCACTCTCCAAAACTACAATAATTGTATCTTTTACCATTAGGGTCCCAATTGTACAATATTTATCTTGTGACTAATTCTTATTAAAATGTATGTTGCCTGTTAAAATACTTTTCACATCATTCCTTTTCCACGCAGTAATAATAAATGTTTATTAGTAACTGACTAACAATAATATCCACTGAAAACAGGCTGCAGCAATTATACCTAATGACATAGGAACAGGAGTAGGCCAGTCAGTTCCTTAATGCTCTTCTGCCATTCAATGAGATCATAGACAATCTGTGACTTGGCTGCATATAGCTGTCTTCTTCTCTTCATAAGTTAATTTTAAATCTGAAATAGTTAAAAGTAAATAACTGATCTAGCATCAAATTGGGCACAGAGCGATGTGTTACCGAAGAATTAAAATATCCCTTGTACTCTGATCTGCTAGTGAACTGTTACTAATCCTGAAGGATCTTTAGTTGTCAAACTAGATGGGTCCATGAATTAGAATGGTTTAGAGCGATATGGGCCAAATGCTGGCAAATGGGACTAGATTAATTTAGGATATTTGGTTATCATGACGAGTTGGACCGAAGAGTCTGTTTCTGTGCTGTACAGCTCTATGTTCTCTTCCTTTCAAAATATATTTGATGCTTTCCAAATAAGACAACTTTAGCCCTTTCCACAGTCTTTGGAGGCTAAAGTGAGTTGAGTTGTTTCCACTGAGCTGCTCCTAAAGAGACACTCTTGTTGACCAGAATATGACTCCACAGACAATGGAAGGCACACAACAGGATCTGAACACATTGTCCATCCTGATGTTTCAGTGCAACGAGTAAAATGTTTGCTGTCTTATAAGAACCATCTGTGGAAAGGTATGCTGATATCTGCCTGTGCTGATAGACATTCGAACAAGACTAAGTTATGGGTGCACTCAAGCAACACATGAAGAACCAATTAACCAGTCGTTCATCCACTTATTGTGGGATCTTGCTGGGTTTGTACTGACTGTTTGCATTCATTCATATCTTCCAACCATTAGCTTTTTAATCCCTGTAAGCTCTCAGAAGCCTTTTGTTTCTCCTGCTGATATCGGATGTTGTCAGAGCTGTGTGCATTCCAGTCCTGCACTCCAACTTGTTGGGTTTTACTTTCTCAAAGTCACATACATCACAGAACCCCTGAAAAGCAATTTACAAAATGATGCTTTTTGTTCTCCAAAGGAACATTCTGGAGAATGTGAGGTTATTGTCCAATGTGATAATCTGTTTTCTTAATGCTCGGTCAAACTGAGCTAAGTTGGATGTTGTCTGGTTTGGCAGCATTAACCAGATTTGGTTGTGTATCACTGTCCCTGTAGAGTTGTCTGTGAATGCAAATAATAAGAGCTGCTGTTGGAATGATTCATGTCTTTTTTTCTTCATCAACTGAGATTCACACAGTGATTAGGAATTGCTAAAATGCTATTAACCACACCAAGACATCTAAAATCAAAGGGACATTCCATTCATTTGAATCAATAATAATTCTCATGCTTGCAGAATTCAATTTCCCTTCAATAAGTTCTAAATCATCACTTGCTCTTTTGTGAACTGAAATAAAAATAACAGCATAAAAAATGAAAAGCTTTATATTCTAAAAATCCAATGTCAAGACGGGACGTATTTGAAATATGCAGTGGATTACGCAACATCCAAAAAAAAGTCTGTGATGTTCAGGATGTGCACTGTCCCTGAATGGTAGCTATATCTGTAGTGTCAGATTATAATTCTGTTTCTCACAGGACTTTCGGGTTTTTTTATCACTTTTGTATCTCTCCATTCCATTTTTCTTCCCTCTTCATTTTACTTTGTTTCATCTGGGTATGTTTTACGGTGAATTAAATGTCCTTATATATACTACTTGGTTTTGATCCTGCCTGTTTGGGTAAACATTCTGCATTATAAACTGGTTGATGAGACTGTCCTGTTTAGTCACTTCACACGGACTCCAGATCCCTTACAGTGGGTGCTGCAACAAAGTAGCTCTTTAAATACCATGTGTTGCTGTGCAATCGCCCTCCAATAGTACACCGGCAGCTGTAGATGTAACTGAATGGCCAGCGCTGTCTGTTTGCCCCCGCTGCAAAATCCAGGCCATTGTTGCAGTTTTTGAGGACAAAGTAACTTCAAAAGAAGTGTCATTGTCTCTGCTGTGGGGAGAAGAATTTTCACAGATCGTTGGAAGGCTAACAGCAACATTGACAGTCATCACTATGGATATTGCATGCCCGATGCCAGGGTCTGACTGGTGTTCCCACGAAGCATAAAACATACGCAGTCACCCCGCTCAATTGAGCAAGTGACATTTCTGTGTTTTATTTTATTTTAAATCCATAAATCCTCAAAAATCACTTTGAAAAGTGGCAGTCTCTTAATCCTTTAATTGAGACAGTTTCAAAAAGTGCCTGGATTACTTGAACTTTCCTTTTTTTCCCTCCCCGAATTGAAATAAAAGAAATTTTGGTCCTTCTCCCACCCACCCCCTCCCCAGTCCTCCTTTTCTGCAACCACCAACTGTGGCCTTAAGCCCCTCTGCAAGAACCAATCCCCCTGGCAAATGTTTGTTATTTGTATATGTGACAGCACAACTGTGCACAGACTATGGAAATGGCATCAGACAATGACATTGCGATTGCCATCACAGATCATTCAGTGGCATTAAATCCCCTTGTGATACACCATGGAAAAGTTGCCTTGGCACTTAATAAAACACAAGGCCTGAACTTGTGCCCTAGCCCAATATAAACCCCGACTGAACTCAACTGAACCTTAAGGGCCTCACTGAGGGCAAAGTGATAACATTTGGGGGAAAAAAGTTCAATTGACTGCCATTGCTTGAAAGGGCAACTGTTTTATCCTGTCTCTAACAGTCTATTGTTATTGTAGTGAGTGGTGAATGAAGAAGATAATTACATATTCTTTGATAATCTCATTGTTGCAGTTTATTCTCAGAAGAACCAAAGACTTTGATAAACTTGCATCCTATAGCAACTTTTCAGATCTTGGAATTGATCTCATAACTGGTATTCATGACAAAGATGAACATATGAATGAATTCAATAGAGGTATGCTAATTGGTTCATTGAGTATATCCTCTATTGTTGCAATGCCTTGCACATTGCAATGCAAGCACTTGTGACTTATCCTGGGAAGGGCAAACTAAACATAGACATCGGAGCCAGTTACAGTGGTAGATTTGCAAGACTTTTCCATATCCTTTAGGCAATCTAGTTCAGGGAATCATATTGACATTCTTACTGCAATTGTACAGGGTCTTGGTGAGGACACGCTTGGTTTTGGTTTCCTGATCTGAGGAGGGTTGTTCTGCCTAGAGAGGGAGTACAATGATGGTGTAGCAGACTGATTCCTAGGATGGTATGTCTGACATATGAAGTGAGACCAGATCTTTGAGGACCATATTCATCAGAGTTTAGAAGAATAATGGAGGAACTCAAACCTATAGGATTCTTAAAGGATTAGAGAGGGTAAATGGAGGAAGGATGATTCTGATGACTGGGTTGTCCAGAACCAAGGGTCACAGCCTGAGGGATATGGGGTATGCCTTTTAGGACTGAGATGAGGGGAAATAACTTCACCCAGAAAGTGGTGAGCCTGTGGAGTCTCTGTCACCGAAAGCAGTTGAAGCAAAAACATTGAATGTTCGCAAAGTGTCAGATTTATTCTTTTGGTTTAAAGGATATGGGGAGAAAGCAAATGCAGCGTACTCCATTGGATAATCAATCTTGATCATATTAAATGATGGAGCAGGCTTGAAGGGCTGAATGGCCTACTCCAGCTCCTATTTTCAATGATTTGGAGGTGCCGGTGTTGGACTGAGATGTACAAAGTTAAAAATCACAGGTTATAGTCCAACAGGCTTATTTGGAAGCACTAGCTTTTGGAGTACTACTCCTTCATCAGGTGTTTGAAGCAGTGCTCCAAACGCTAGTGCTTCCAAATAAACCTGTTGGATTATAGCCTGGTGTTGTGTGATTTTTAGCTTTGTCCTATTTTCTACATTTTTGTGACGCTGACTTGTATTACTAGTATTAGCCAATTTGTCCTGTTTCTCTGTCCCATGATTTGATAAACTCATCATCTTGTCTTGTCTGTCTTCCTTCCTCAGTGACTCAATTTTCTTCACAGTCTTGGAGAATTCACTTGCCATGTGCACTCCCTCTGTTCCTCCCTTTCCATTGACTGGTGCTAGAAGTCAGGTGCCAGATTTTGGATTTTCCAGAATTTTGGGTGGCCCACCACCCAGAACATGCAAACCCATAGTAGATTCTTACTTTGTCATTGATTAAGTCACAGATTTTCAGTAAGTGGCAAATGTAAGAGTTGGATCTTGGAAAGAGCAGCCATAGAGTCCTACAGCATGGAGACAGACTCTTTGGCCCAAACTGATCCATGCCGACCAAATGTCCATCCACACTAACCCAATTTTCCTGCACTTGTCCATATCCTTCTAAACATTTTGTATCCATGTATTTGTCCAAATGCCTTTTGAATGTTGTTAATGTACCCACCTCAACCACTTCTACTGGCAGTTCATTCCATATATGTAGCACCCTCTGTGTAAATAAAAGTTGCCCTTCAGGTTCTCTTTTATTCTTTCCCCTCTAACCTTAAGCTCATGCCTTCTAGTCCTTGATTTCCCCAACCTTGGGGAAAAGATTGAGTGCATTCACCCTCTCATGATCTTATACACTTCTATAAGATCACTCCTCAGTCTCCTACACTTGAAAGAAAACTGTACTAGCTTGTTCAAAGTTTGCGAGAAGATTTGTAGCTCGGGTGCTCGTTGTTGTGGTTCTGTTCGCCGAGCTGGGAGTTTGTGTTGCAAACATTTCGTCCCCTTTCTAGGTGACATCCTCAGTGCTTGGGAGCCTCCTGTGAAGCGCTTCTGTGATGTTTCCTCCAGCATTTATAGTGGCTTGTCTCTGCCACTTCCAGTTGTCAGTTGCTGTCCGCTGCAATGGCCGGTATATTGGGTCCAGGTCGATGTGTTTGTTGATAGAATCCGTGGATGAGTGCCATGCCTCTAGGAATTCCCTGGCTGTTCTCTGTTTGGCTTGCCCTATAATAAGCCCTGTACTAGCTTGTCCTTCCTATAACTCAGATCATTGAGTCCAAGTAACATCCTTATAAATTTATTCTGCACTCCTTCCAGTTTTATTAAAAATGTCATAGAATAAGATGACCAAAACTGAATGCAATACTCGGCAAGTGTGGCCTCACCAACATGCTGTACAACTGCAACATAAATTTCTGATTTCTACAATCAATACCCTGACTGATGAAGACCAGTGTGCCAAAAGCCACCTTCCCTGCTCTGTCTATCTTCACTTTCAGAGAACTGTGAACCTGAACTCCAAGATCTCTCTATTCCACTACACTCCTTAAGGCCCTACCATTCACCATGAAACTCGTACCTTCATTTGACTTTCCAAAATGTAAGATCTCACACTTAACTATATTAAACTCCATTTGCCATTTCTCAGCCCACTTCCCCAGCTGTTCATGGTCCTGTTGCAATTTCTGATAGCCTTCCTCAGTGTCATCAGCAAACTTACTAATCATGCCTTGTACACTCTCATCCAAATCGAATGGTGAATCCAATGCACAGGGTAAATTATGTAAACGTTAAGCAGTACCCAGAAAGAAGAATGCTTGGCTTTGGACACTTTCAGTTTTTGGACTACTGGATTTGGGGTGTTAAATCTATATCCGTGTTTTAGGCTCACGGGATTGGAGATTTTGGCTACCAGTCAATGTTGCACTCTTTGAGATGGCAGGTCGTGCTACCCAAAAGCAGCCCACACTCTGCTGCAAAACCTGTGTTGCATTTGTTAGCAGAAAAAGGACTGAGGATGCAAATAAACAGAAGGCTAGAAATAACTAAGCGTCTGTGGATTTAGTCTTTAGCCTGAACCGTTTAACATTTTGTCAAAATTGAGAGTGCTTAAAGGGGAAATGGGCTGAATGGCCTTGAATGCTGTATTATTCTTTGACTGTTATTCTTGTCTTCATTGAGCTGGAGAGGATTTTGGTACGTGCTGAGTTTGTGAAATGCGCCAATTTGTTTTGGTTTTCTTTTTAGAGCGACTGACTTTCTGGGTCAAATTGCACTTCAAGGCCTGACCATGTCTTGTTGCTTCCCCACTGTTACTTCTTATTCAGAAGTCATGTGTGAGGCCACTGGGTTTCAGTTTTCACAGGGAATGTAAACTTGAGTCATGGAATGTTGTCCCGTAACATTACGTTGGTTTTCTGGAATTTTCTTTTATTAATGAAAATGAATTTAAATTATTCAGTGAACTTGAAGCAGTGGCTGTTGCCTCGGTCTTTTTTTTATGGGTATTTTTGTATTATGTCCCAGAACGTCTTAGTTTTAAGCTTCTCTGAACAATGTTGTGTAAGTCCCTTTATACAACCTGCAGGACACATCAAGACAAATCATAACTGTGCCTGGAGGACCACCAACTTGGCGAGAATGCTCCTTGATCTTCCAGGGTAAAGAGTTGTTCTCAACCAAATGATGTGGACTGGCAAATCCAAGGTCCTGGACTGTGTGCTGAGGGATACACTAAATCTCGGGGCAGCTGCTGCCAAGGTGCAGTGGGGAAAGATCTCTGTCTAAAATATTTCTGGCGTAACCTCGCAAGGGACTGGTATAGGATCCCTCATAGATTGTATTGGAATGTATCTGGTTTTGTCATATTTAATTAATGGTCTAATTTTGATTTTGGAATGAGGCACCAAACTGTGTGCAAATGCCCCACTGGGAAATGAGGTATTTTGTTCTATTTTGTCCAATTTGAACTGTTCTTATATTTTATGCATAAAATGCAGTTTTGCAAAAAAAAAATCTGATTAGTTTAGTGCAACCTCCAGCATTAACCCATTTAGAACCATTACCTTATATGACAATGATGACTGAATAAATGAGTAATTGCATTATCATCAGGGCAGGTAATCCTGCTAAGGAATCCTTATTGTTGTAATTGAGGAAGCAGGCGCCAGACTGCTGCCTTGTTAGAGTAATATTCTAGTCCCAATCCATGCTTTCTTGCCAGAATACCCGTGAGCAGGTATTGCAAGTGTCAGAGGAGTTCTCTGGTTGTAGCAACCTTTAATGAATAAACACAACAAGCTTCTTTTTCCTCAAACTAGCTCTTCAGCTACCTTTTTGAAAAATCAGTCGTATATATGGCGAGACAGTGAAGAGAATGCAGCATTTAGAGAAGACCATTTACTTTTAAGTTTAAAGACAATATATTGCAAATACAAACCATGTCAGTCAACTTTTGAAAGATGACTAGCTAGCTTGCTGTTAGGAATGAAAACTGCACATCAGAACCCAATGTGGGTTTTTTTTTTGTTTGTTACTGGCACTAAATAAAAGTATCTTGCTGTTATGGTGGCCACACCATAAGCGCTCGCCACTTTTTGACTTCCTGAGTTGCACTTTTGAATTTCTCATGTTGTATATAGGAAAAGCAAAATAAGCTTAAAATCAAATACTGTTTCTAAATTGTAAACCAAGATGCAAGGGCAACACCAATCAGTGTAAAATATTACGGTTTTAAAGGGAAATACGCTGAGCTAGGTAATTTATTTTGGTGACGCTGGTTAATAGCTTTTTTTAAAGACATAAAACATAGGTATTAAGTAATCTCCGAGTGGTATTTTTAGAGCATTAAGACTGTGCTGCTTTCTGGGTCAGTGGATTAAGGTGCAGAGATGGCTTTTAGTAGAATGACGTTCTTTTCCTGTCAGATGTGGGAGATTAGGGAGAATTTCAATGTTCCTGATAATTGTGTCTCCATGATAGGTTGCGCAACCTATTAGATTGCCTCTAATTGCTACTCCAATTAATCCATGCAATGAGGAGTTTACAGAATCCAGGGGGTGTGATGGATCGCATTTTCAGGAATGAAGAAAAACCACAGATGTATTCAGGTAGATGGGTAACGCCCAGGAAAGGTAGGAGAGGTTGGCGGGTAGTACAGGAGTCTCCTGTGTCTAACCCCATCTCAAACAAGTCTATGCTATTTTGGAAAATGTAGAGAGTGATGGACTCTCAAGGGAATGTAGCACTGACAATCAGATTTCTGGTACCTAGAGTGGCTTTACTGTGATAAGGGGTATGTCAGGTTCCAAGCGATCAATTGTGATAGAGGTCTCATTAGTCAGAGCACAGATAGATATTTCTGCAGTCAGCAACAATATGAATCAGAATGGTGTGTTGCCTCCCTAGTGTCAGGGTCAAGAATGGCTCTGAGAGAGTGCAGAATATTCTCAAAGGGAAGTCATTGTATACATTGCTACCAACAACATAGGAAGAGAAAGGGACACGGTTCTGAAAAGAGAATATAGGAAATTAAAAAATAGGTCCTCAAAGGTAGTAATATCTGGATTACTCTTGGTGCCATGTGCTGGTGAGTACGAATAGGAGAATAGAGTAGATGAATGTGAGACTCAGGAGTTGGTGTCAGGGGGTCACATTTTTGGAATCTTCTCTGGGTCGAAGTGACCTGTGTAACAAGGACAGATTGCATCTGAATTGGTGCATAGTGTTGAAAGAAACTCCTGGCACGGTTGGGAACATAGTACTGGTAGCTTTCACAGAAACATGGCTCACAGAAGGTCATGACTGGCTGCGTAATGTTTCACGGTACAGATACTATGGGAAGGACAGAAAAGATGGACAAGAGAGATGGGGAAGTGGTGTTTTTGGTTAGGGAGCTGTACTTCAGGAGGATATTTCTGGGAATAGGTCCTGTGAAGTTATTTGGGTAGAACTGAGAAATAAGAAAGGGAAGATCACCTTTTTGGGATGGCACTATAGGCCTCTCAATAGTCAATGTGAAATTGAGAAGCAAATTTGTAAGGAGATTTTGGATATCTGTAAGAACAGTAGCATTTTAATGGTAGGGGACTTTAACTTTCCAAACATACACTGGAATAGTCATCGTGTAAAGGGCTTGGATGGAGAGGAATTTATTAAGAATACACAAGAAAAGTTATCATTCAGGATTAGATTAGATTAGATTAGACTTACAGTGTGGAAACAGGCCCTTCGGCCCAACAAGTCCACACCGACCCGCCGAAGCGCAACCCACCCATACCCCTACATTTGCCCCTTACCTAACACTATGGGCAATTTAGCTTGGCCAATTCACCTGACCTGCACATCTTTGTGACAGTGGGAGGAAACCGGAGCACCCGGAGGAAACCCACGCAGACACGGGGAGAACGTGCAAACTCCACACAGTCAGTCGCCTGAGTCGGGAATTGAACCCGGGTCTACAGGCGCTGTGAGGCAGCAGTGCTAACCACTGTGCCACCGTGCCGCCCTGGAATGCTTGCCTTTATTGGTCAGTGCATTGAGTATCAGAGTTGAGATGTCATGTTGCAGATGTACAGAACATTGGTTGGGCCACTTTTGGATTACTGCGTTCAATTCTGATCTCCCTGCCATAGGAAAGCTGTTGTTAAACTTGAAAGGGTACAGAAAAAAAATGACAAGGGCGTTGCCAGCGTGGAGGGTTTGAGCTATAGGGAGAGGCTGAATAGGCTGAGGCTGTTATCCCTGTAATGTCGGGATGCTGAGGGGTAACCTTACAGAGGTTTATAAAATCATGAGGGGCATTGATAGGGTGAGTAGACAAGGTCTTTTTCCCAGGGTAGGGGAGTCCAAAACTGGGACATAGGTTTAAGATTAGAGGGGAAAGATTTTAAAAGGGACCTGAGGGGTGCATATTGAATAGTGTATGTTTACTGCCAGAGGAAGTGATGGAGGCTGGTACAATTACAGCATTTAAAAGGCGTCTGGATGGGTACATGAAGAATATGAAGGGTTTAGAAGGATGTGTGCCAAATGCTTGGAAATGAGACCATATTGATTTAGGATATCTAATCAGCATGGATGAGTTGGAATGTGAGGGGTCTGTTTCTGTGTTGTACAACTCTGACTCTGGAAGTATTGACTGCAGCACTGAGGATAATTCCCCAGCTCTTGTTCAAGATAGTTTAGGACCTTTTTATGTTCACCCAAATGGGTGTTTAATAATTCATTTGAAGGTGTACCCATGACATTGAACTGCTTCAAAGAAAGTTTATTTTGGTTTTAAAGCACCCCTCAGGTCCCTTTTTAAATCTTTCCCCTCTCATCTTAAACCTATGTCCTAGTTTTGGACTCTCCTACCCTGGGAAAAAGACCTTGTCTACTCACCCTATCAATGCCCCTCATGATTTTATAAACCTCTATAAGGTTACCCCTCAGCATCCCCACATTACAGGGATAACAGCCTCAGCCTATTCAGCCTCTCCCTATAGCTCAAAGCCTCCACCCTGGCAACGTCCTTCTCATTTTTTTTTCTCCGATAGTTTGGAGAAAGATTGAGTAACAGAAGGAGTTGCAACATTTGAAGAGGCCCGCAAGGGTAAATAAGGCAGAGTAAGAGGCCGTTTAACTGAAGATTTCAACATGATACGTAGAAGAGGAAGTATTTATATTCTGGGCAGTACAAGATCCCCGTTCAGTAGCATTGATCGAGTCACAAGCAACAAGGTCATTGTAACAGTGAAAGAGAAGTTGAAAGCTTGAGGTGAGGGAATTTCTTTCATTGTGGTTCGATGCCATTGTGATTGTTTCTGGGGAAAGTGGCCTAGGTCTTGAAGGAGATTGTGTTTGAGATTTATCAGAATAGCACTAGTGATACAGGACGTTCAATTACTTGCAGAAACTCCAGAGCTTGGATCGTCAAGGTGAGGTTTCAGAGGTATTCAAGAAGGGTTTTTGAGAGTGGCTTTTCCAGGCTTGGTAAATTTGGTAACCAGAGAGACATAGAGCGAAGCTTATCAGTAAAACAACCAAAGGGAAATCAGGAAACATTTTAATAGAGCAAATTGTGACTCATTTGGAATCTATTCCCTGTAAAGACGTCCATAGATAATGTCCAAAAAGGAATTGGATAACTACTTCAGTGCAGGAGTATGGGGCAATGTCGGGAAATGGGTCGAATTGTAAAACCCTATTAAATAGGGCTGGCACGTGCATGTTGGGCTGAACTGGCCTCTTCTATTTTGTGATTCTAGATTGAATTTTGCATCTACATAATGAACAATTCAGGGTAAAGGAAAATCCTTTGACATCTGTTTGTTAACCACCAGACAGTGTTCATTCAGATCTGGTAAGGTATACCAACTTAAGCCATTGATACATTGATTTGACTGAAAGTTCAGCATTTTCGATTTTATTTTGATGTGAAGGGGCTGGTACACAAATGGAAGTCTGTACTTTAGTGTGACAGGTTATCATGGGAAATTGAGCTCTTCTTTACTGATCTGGGTCTTTTAATCCAAGCAATTCAATTGTGAGAATTGCAGATACAAAAACGTTTAGCACTCTCACTGTCACAGAGTTGTTACAGTTCAGATGAAGATTATTTTGCCCATTGTGTCTCCAAAGGCTCTTCAAATGGGCAATTTCTTCAATGCCATTCTCCTCCGATTCTTGCACGTTCCTTTTTATTTTCAAATAACCATCAGATTTCATTTTACATGTTTCAACTAAATCACTCCGAGGTTTTCCCCACCATTTGAAGTTGAGCTGAGCATATGATATCCAACAGACAGCAACTAAATATCAAGGGAGAGGTAAACTGGAAACTCATTCTGCATCAATGCTTTCTAATTTGGGAAACTTCTTAACATCTTTCCAAGTTTAAAGGATTTTGGAGAAATGCATTTTGGCATTTAAATTTCCACTATATGATTTTGGTTGCTTGATCTCAGTTAGCTGTTCAAACAGTTTCCACATTTGCAAATTGCCTTTTGTGACTAAAGGTCTGGACTATGGTAGTTAGTTTATTTTTGTTCTATTTATTGACTGCTCCCTCTTTTTCAAAGGAAGCTGCAGAATAATTATATAGGAAGACATATGCTCCATTCCTGGCTTGTTTCATATGTGGCTGTGCAGGAATCTTGTACCTTGGCCTGATTACAGGGGAATGTGTTTTTTTTTCCATTGAATTGTAGGAGTTGTCTCCCAATGCCTTGTCAAAGTAGATACTATCATGATCCCAATTATAAGAATACTGGGCAAACTGGATCTTTCTGATCTGGCTTGATAGACCATAATTGTTTTAAGAATAGAATTTGGAGAAGAGCTATAAATAAGAGAATATGTGAAGGGATTCGAGGTTTGAATTGAAATGTCAAAGCATCTTTGTTATACAAACTTGAGAAACACAGGCGTAAGCCTAATAACTAAATAGGTATGCTGAACAGGCAAGAAAATGATTCACAATTACATTTCAACTCTAGCAATAAAAATTAGCGTGAGGACTGTGGTCAGACACCCCACAGACTGCACTTTAAATGATTGATGTGATCAAGACTTAAATTTAAGTGGCACTATGGGTCACCAAATCTCACTAAAGCTGTGCCTTCTCTTTGTAAAGGATCCAGGTGCTCTAGTTTCCTTCCACAGTCCAGTGATGTGTAGGTCAGATGGATTGGCCACTGTGTCCAGGCGAGGTGGATTAGCCATGGGATATGCAGGGTTACAGGATTAGGGTGGAGGGTTTAGATCTGGGTGTAATGCTGTTGGTGTGGACTCGATGTGTTGAATTGTCTGCTTCCACACACACATTGTTGGGATTCTATGATCTATGAAGCCTTCGTTCTCGAAGATCTATTTTTGGAACACCATCAGTCTTTTTCCCCTTCATACTGCCCCAATGACTGCTCATGTTTTGATATGTTCAGTCTCTTCTACTGAGACTGAGTTTCCCCTCAAGGGTCTAACTACAATTTATATTTTCAGCTTGTATCAAAGTTACAATGGATCTAAAATGTGCTTGTGAAGGGGTGGCCATATAAGTTGTTAACTTCACAATTGCTGAATTTTCCTGCGCTCCAACCTTTTTCAGTTGCTTTTTTTATTGGTTTCCTTCACCATGTCCTCAGCTCCATTGAATGAGAAGTTCCTGGGCCTCCCTGCCCTATCCTTTTTTCTGAAGTACAGATTCACCACACCCTGAGATGTCTAAGCCCTGTCTGTAAGTTGCTAGCACTAACATTTACCCTTCAGCACTTTCCATCTCTTAGCTGTAAGTAATGGCACACAGGAAACACACAGATGAATTGAAACCAGAGAACTTTCTGAAACTCCATGCATCCTCATGATGATTTAACCTGCTCTGAGCTATCCCTGATTTAACTTTTAGATTAACTGTCCCTTATTTACAGTTTATTCTCTGAATTAAGTTGGTTTTACCATCCTTTAGATCTCATTGAATGCTTTTAATTTAGCTTAACTCTCAGAACAATCTATCCCTCCGAGCTGTGATTACTGGCCCAATGCGTATTACTAAATCAACATCATAAATTAAACAGATTATCCGGTCACTCTGACATTGCTGTTTGTGGGAGTTTGTTAAACTCAAATTTGCCACCTTGTTTCCTACATTCCTTAGTATCTACATTTCATAAATACTACTTTGGTGATTAAACACTCTGTGACATCCAGATCATGAAAAACCCCTCATAAATGTGTATCCTTTTCTGTCCCAATCTTGTTACTGAAGTAATCTGAGCTTTTTAGTAGTTGCACCAATATCCTCAGTTCTTTGGAGATGTGTAAATTTATACAGACCACTCTGGCAGGATTGAACAGAATTTGAATAAAAGTCTGAAAGGGGCTGTGATGCGTTTACAACAGTTTGGTCAATCACAATAAGGGAGAATGCTTTTTAAAAAAAACTATTTTTCGAATAGTTCCATTAGAACTTCAGCAGCATCGAGTTGATCCCCATAAGATCGATCCAGGTCAGCATTGTCGAATGAAATGGAAGGAGCTGGCGAGAAGAGGCTGGCATTCCTTACATTTCAGTGGATGAACATGCCATTGTTATGCCCCATTTTAATGCTTGTGCAGGTGGGTTGCTTTAACTGGCAGAGGTTAATTAAGCTCACCATGATGATAATCATGCAACTGACACAATTAGTCCTTTCTCCGAACTAATGAGCTGTTATTGACATTGAATACATCTCTCACTTCTTAATGTAGCGTTATAGACTGATACATATTTATCGCTGGAAAAGCGCAGTAGGTCAGGCAGCATCCAAGGAACAGGAGATTCGACGTTTCAGGCACAAGCCCTTCATCAGGCTTGTGCCCGAAACGTCGAATCTCCTGTTCCTTGGATGCTGCCTGACCTGCTGCGCTTTTCCAGCAACACATTTTCAGCTCTGATCTCTAGCATCTGCAGACCTCACTTTCTCCTGATGCATATTTATCATTGATTCCTATGTTTTAGAGTCTAAGCATCAATGAATTGATCATGCACTCGTTTTTGTACAGTATGGGGTGGGGCAGGGAATCAAACTGATTGCACTGTATACACTCCTATGGAGCTATGTTGACCAAAATGAATTTCTTTGTCTGGTTTCTTTTCAATCTCCAAATTATAGGTTGTCTAATGGTTTGGTTTGCAGCCAAATAGCCATTTCACAATTGCTTTTTAAGCTTGATTGTATAACTCGTGTATTTTCAGTGAACTTGGACCAGCTCTCAGTCTGACTTTCTGGCTTCAAGCCAGTAAAACACACTTTTTTTATTGGTTCTCACTCCTGGCTGTAAGCTACAACAGCAGGATCTATGTCATTGGCCCTCACAGAAAAGCACGGCTTATTTTGTTCAATAATGAGGGCTACCTTTCTTCTCCTTTGCCCTCATCAAATTGACTTCATGTTGAACATGTTTGCATTTAGCTTAATATTGTGAGGGAGGATTTCACTGTTGGCAGGCATGGAATTTTAAAATGGACAGGCCCATCATGTGAAAAAAAACTGGGTCAAATCTGTAAACAATTCCTGGCTGGCCCCTGGTCAATGAGCCAACTGAATGAACCATAAGTTGGATAATTAGAGAAATATGCAGGAGTTTAAGGGCCACTATGCTTATTCATATTAATACTCTGTATTAAGCATATGGTGCAGTGATATATATTGTGTGTCACATATGAACAAAGGAATCAGGAGCAGGATATAGGCCATTCAGCACATCGAGCCTGCTCTGCCAATCATTAAATTGAAGGCTGATTTGATTGTGGCTGAACTCAGTGTTCCTGTATACCCCCAATATTGATTTTCCTCAGTTAGTTAAAAGATACAACAGTCACAACACATCATTCTCTAACGTAGCAATACACATTTCCCTTCTCCAAACAAAACACCTCCACCATTTTTCATGAAGCCCACAAAATCTAGCTTTTGGAGAACCAAAGAGTGAAATTGTGATTAAGAATTGAACAAGAATATTTTGAGAAACGTATCTTTTTTTAAATATTAAGAATTCCAGAGTAGGAAGAATGCTTCAAGTCCTCTTTTTCTGTCTCCTGTTTACAATCAGTGGAACTCTAATCAGATAGCTACTTTAGTTAAGGCTGTGTGTAAGTAGTTGACTTTTATTTGTAAAGATATTTTCCTGTCTGTGTAAAGTCTTTATGTTAGTGAAACGTTGTGTGTCAGTTTATAATGGGGAGTTTGGCTCTTCTTTACTGATCTGGGTCTTTTAATCCAAACAATTCAATTGTGTGAATTGCAGGTCCAAACGTATTGCTCTCACACTGTCACAGAATTGTTACAGTTCAGAAGGAAGTGCTTCAGCCCATTGGCTCTTCAAGTGGGCAATTTAATTAGTGCCATTCTCCTGCGCATTCCTTCTTTGAAATAATCATCTGAGCACTTTCAGAATGTTTCAATTGAATTATTGCTTGAGATTTTCCCTGTGGGGAGAGATCTGACTTGTGCGTAGTGTCATTTCTTGATCAGCAATTTGAAATGATCGGTCAGTAGTACAGTAATCCAGAATTGCTGAAATAAGTGACATTTTGTCAAAGTCTTGCACTCATCAGGACAATTTGTGAGAAATAACTATATTTATGGAAGGTAGTACTTCTGCTTTACGCAAGAAGAGTGCTGATAAGTTGGTAAGTGGTCTCGGGTACAGTTGCTGTCATGGAAAATGCCTCAGTTGGATAATAACCACCAAACCTTTCCAAGCTACAAGCTTAATATGCAAAACTAAAACAATACTACAGATGCTGGAAATCTGAAACAAAAATTGAAATTGCTCGAGAGACTCAGCCTTTCTGGCAGCATTTGTGGAGTGAAAGCAGAGTTAATGATTTGAATCAAGGACTAATACACAGGACCCTGTTCTTGGAGAAAGTGAGGACTGCAGTTGCTGGAGATCAGAGTCAAAAGAGTGTGGCGCTGGAAAAGCACAGCCGGTCAGGCAGCATCCGAGGAGCAAGAGAGTCGACATTTCAGGCATATGCACTTCATCAGAAATCCTGATGAAGGGCTTATATCTAAAACATCGATTCTTCTGCCCTTTGGATGCTGACTGACTGGCTGTGCTTTTCCAGTACTACACTCTAGGAACCTACTCTTGTCAGATTCCCCCCAGTACAACTCAGCAGGTTACCCCTATTCTCTGGTTCATTTCTCAGGGCAATGCTTAGCCAATCAGAGCCTACCATCTGGTTTAAATTGCATGACCATTGACTGTTGGTCATCATCTAACTGATGCATTTTTCATGATCTAACGCTACTAGCAATTGAAGTCTACTTGCCAGCTAATCAGCTGTCTCCTTATAAACTATATTTTATTTTCCCTTTCCATTTGTAATTTTTCTAAGTTGTCCTGATGAATGTCTAGAACATCCAAAAGAGATGTTAGGAAGCAGTTTTACACACAGTGTGGTAAATGTTTGGAACTCTCTTTCACAAACAGCAGTAGATGCTGGATCACTTGTTAATTGTAAATCAGAGATAAATAAATGATTTAAGCAAAGATATTAAAGTGTATGGGACACTGGCTTGTATTTGGGGTTAGGCCACAGATCGGCCATGATCTCGTTGAATGGCAGAACAGGCTCAGGGGGCTGAATGACCTATTTCAGTTCCTATGACCTATATCCCAGTTCCTGTCCGTTATTAAACACAATCTTTAGTCTTCAAATCAGTGTTCTGAATCAACATGAAAATAATTGATGGCTTTATTCAGACCTGCATATATTACTTAATGTGTGTGAAACACATGCAGGACATGTCATGCTACAACACTTGCATTACATGGCTGATTACAGCGGTTTGAATCAAATAAACATTGATTTGAAATTTCTGGGGAGTGGTAAACAATGTTGTATTGTCACTCCACTCCAGTACTCCTTTATTGTAGCCCTGAGTGGGTGCTGACCTTCCAATGCCAACCTCTTCAGAATTGAGGGGCACTCAAGATTATTTGAAGGGGACGTGGTTTTTGTTGACCAGCCGTGTCCAGTTTAGAGCACAGAAACTAGTGCCATTTAGTCATTGCATGTTCCCTCACTCCCCGTGGAGCTCTGGGACATTTGAAACATCTTTTCAGCAAAAGAGTAAATGGGTAAATGTGATGAGTGGCAGAAGGGGTAAAATGAGCGAATATGTATTGGGTAGGATTGTTGGTGGCTAGGGTGACAGCTGGGTGGTGAAGAGGGTTTGTTCAGCTGAGTGAGGTGGGGGAGTTGGGAGTTAGAAAGAGAGTTAGGACAGTGAGGTTAAGGAGGGAATCTTGGGGTCAGGAAGTGGGTGTTTGGAGAGACCAGGAAGTTTGAGACAGTGAGTCCAAAGTCAGATCTATCATTATTCAACAGTTGGACTTGGATGTACTCACCTGATAGTTTCCTGTATAACTCTTCAGGTATTTAAACCAAACTGTCTGAAGTGTCTGCCTCTAATTCAGACCTCTTTCGGGGAGTCCCAGAGTACAGAGATGTTGCGCACTGGAAATTGCAAACTTCCCAGGCAAATCCCTCTGTATGGATGTGTCAGGACCTGTCTCTGGTCATACATCTGGTTCTGACTGCCTGGCAACCAGGTGATCTGGGGCATTGTGTTTTAGAAGCTATGGAATGGGCCAGTTTCAGTTGCTGGTTTCCAAAATGACTGAACTGAAGTAAACTGGATTTGGTCCCCACTAAATGTGGCGTCCTTTAACATGGGAAATGAGTCACCTCTTGGCCAGATGGATCCACTTCACTGATTAGCCTGTGTTTTATTTTGGGCCACATTGCTGTGCTGAGGGGCCCAGGTAGAAAGTTGGATCCAGGAGCTGTTTTCAGACAGATCAGTGACATGAGACTTAAGAGGGTCTTAAATTTTCATTTCTTCCCTTGTCATTGTGCATTAAATGTGTCCAGCTTAGGATTGTTCTGTAAAATATTCATTTGACACCTCATTTCCCAAGACTCCACTTCCTTGAGAGAAAGCCTGCCCTTTTTTGATAATTGCAATGTTTCATATAAACTGAATAACATTGCAATATGTTCAGGATATTGCTGTTGGTTAAACAGCACACTAGGGATGGGAATACCTTTTGAGTTCATATGAAACATGATCAAGTGTTTGCTAATGATCCTTTCAGAACTGGCTAAGACCAGAGCCTGTTAAAGCAGTTCCGGATTGTCATTGTGCAGATAATTGGCTGCACTAATGACTGTGAGATTTTCCTGTTGCTGTGCTCCACTATGTAAAATTATATACATTTTATATGATGAAGCCTTCCGAAAATATACTTTGTTGTTACTCAAACTCTTCACATTTTTAAAATGCTCTTTGACAGGATGTGGGCACCTCAGCATTTTGATGCCCATCTCTAATTGCCTTTTGAGCTGAGTATCTCGCTCTATCTTTTCAGAGGATAGTTTAAGAGTCGACCACACTGCTGTAGGCATGGCGTCGCATGTGGTCCAGACCATGCACATAAGAACATTAGAAGTAGGAGCAGGAGTAGGCCATTCAGCCCCTCAAGCCTGCAAAACCATTCAACAACAAGATGGCTGACTACTCAGTATATGAACAGATGATACAATTGAATCCTTTTTTTGGAGTTGAAGGGATTTTCATGGTTACTGAAATGTTTTTCAAATCCAGGTTTTTTACAATTCCTAGATTTTAAATTTGAACAGCTTTTCTGGTGGTATTTAAATCCTTGCCCAGACGGCATTAGCCTGGGTCTCTAGATTGTTAGCCCATTAAAACCATTCACATTTTGCCATTTGATCCTCACATTGAAAGAATAGAAACCTGACCTCTGCCAAATGGACCTGGAATTTAAACTGTAGAAACGTAGTCAAGTTGGTGGTGTTGAACTTCAGAACTGGATCCTAATGGCAGAAAGGTGGTTGACTGCGATAAGTCAATTGACGAAGTGACAGTGAGGAAAAGCTGTTGTATGTAACAAGTGGTTTGGATTTAGAACATTCTATCTGGTTAGCTGGCAGATGCAGATTCAGCAATTGGATAAATGCATGAAAAAGAAAGATTGTGGAGCACAGGAAGAGAGCTGGAAAATGAATTTACCTGAATTGAAAGAGTTGGCATGGTGGTTCAGTGTATAACACTGCTGCCTCTCAGCGCCAGGTACCCAGATTTGGTTCCACCCTTGGGCAACAGTCTGTGTGGAGTTTGCACATCCTCCCCATGTCTGCATGGGTTTCCTCCCACAGTCCAAAGATGCGCAGGTTAGGTAGATTGGCCATGGAAAATCCAGCTTTGCCAGGATAGGGTAGGGGAATGGTCTGGGTAGGATTCTTTTCAGAGAGTCATTGTGGACTTAATGGGCTGAATGGCCTGCTTCCACACCAAGGATTCTTTGACATAATAGGTCAAGTGGCTTCTTTTCCTTCTCTCTAATCATTTGAGTTTATTTTGTAAAGCTGATATTTGTAATGTAAGAAAAGTAAAATAATTCAGATGATTAAATGCCCAGGTGTTGTAGTCCAAGCTAACTAAGTGTGCAGTTGAATTTGAGGCTCAGTGAGGGAGGGTAGCTAGACACATTGATTAGAACCCAAAATCAAAATCAACTCAAATCTATCCTGGTAAACACTTTCTCAAGTGAACCTGGCCCAACAGTATGGGGACAGGAAACTTCTGTGTTTAGCGACCCTCCCTCCTTCACTGAGCCTTGAGATCATGAGCAAGCTGGATAAAGGAGAGCCATTGGATGTGATCGCTTTAAATTTCCAGAAGGCCTTTGACAAGGTGCTGCATATGAGGCTGCAAAACAAGATAGGAACCTGTTGTATTGAGGGCAAGGCTACAAATAGGGATAGAGGTTTGGCTGATTGGCAAAGAGTTGAGATAAAGGGGTTTTATTTTTCAGAATATGGAGGTGTTGGTGTTGGACCGGGGTGAAAAAAAGTTTACAAATCACAACACCAGGTTCTAGTCCAACAGGTCTATTTGGAAGTACAAACTTTTGGAGTGCTGCTCTTAGGTAACTAGTGGGGCAGGATCATAGGGCACAGAATTTATAGTAAAAGATCATACAACTGATGCGATATATTGAGCAAACCTAATAGGTTCCAAATAAACCTGTTGGACTATATCCTGGTGTGATTTTTAACGTTTTCAGAATGATAGCCAGTGACTAGCGGAGTTCTAAAGGATTCAGTGTTGGGACCACAACTGTTCATGTGATACATTAAAGATCTGGATGAAGGAATTAAGGGCATTGCTGGTAATGTTGCAGATTACACAAAGATAGGTGGAAGGACAGGTAGTGTTGAGGAAGCAAGGAGGCTGCAGAAGGACTTGACAGGCTAGGAGGGTGGGCAGAGAAATGGCAGATGGAATATAAGGTGGGGAAAATGTGAAGTTATGCACTTTAGTAAGGAGGATAGAAGCAGAGACTATTTTCTAAATGTGAAAGGCTTCCGAAATCTGAAGCACAATGGTACTGAGGAATTCTAGTTTGGGAATCTGTTCAGGTTAACATGCAGATTTGTTTGACAGTTAAGGCATATGCAATGTGAGCATTCATTTCAAGAGGCTTAGAATATGAAAGCAGGGATGTACAGCTGAAGCTGTATAAGGCCCTAGTATCACTGCTTTTGGAATATTTTGAGCAGTGTTTGCCCCTCTATCTAAGGAAGGATGTGCTGGCAGCTGGAGGGGCTCCAGAGGATGTACTATACCTAAGAATAATTCTGGGGATGAAGGGCTTGTCATATGAGGAGCAATTCAGGATTCTAGATCTGTACTTGGAGTTTAGAAGGATAAGGGGGCATCTGATTGAAACTTTAAGAAGACTGAGAGACCTGGATAGAGTTGATGTGGAGAAGATATTTTCAGTAGTAGGAGAGACTATCACTGGAGGTTACAGCCTCGGAGTGAAGGGTTGGCCCTTGAGATTTGAGATGGGAAGGAACTCCTTCAGCCAGAGGGTAGCGAACCTGTGGAACTCATTGCCGCAGAAGGCTGTGGAGGCCAAGTCATTCAGTGCATTTAAGACAGCGATAGGTTCTTGATTGGTAAGAGGGTCAAAGGTTACAAGGAGAAGGTAAGAGAGCGGTGTTGAGAAACATCAGCCATGACAATAGACTTGATGGGCTGACTGACCTCATCCTGTCTCTGTTTGTTTGATCACATGGTTGATACAGATTTCTGGTAGTTTCTGATGAGCCTTGTCACACAAAGTAGTTGAGAAATCATTTTTCATCAAGATTTATATTTACCTCTTGAATGTTCCAAGACTGTCTTTCAGGCTGCACCTGAACCTAGGCATCCAAATAATTTCACTGTAACTCCCAATAAAATTTTACGTGTGGAATAAGGCTTCAAATTGACCTAAAAAAAATTGTGAATCACATGAAAACGTGGTAATTTGATTCCGAAGTTGACTGCTGTTTGATTTATAAGTCTGCATTCCTCCATGAATTTCAGTCCGATAAACCCAAGACACAATTTAAGTCATTGATGATGCGACTGTAAGTTAGGTAAGGTGCAGATTAAATATGAATGATAACTAAGAATCCCATGTTATCCTTGGGTGGGCAGTACTGGAGTAGATGTCGGGAGGAAGTGACATTCCAGGAGGTTAATTAGTCTTTTTTTTCTCAAGGACAAATCACAGTTTTTTCCTTTGTATCAAAGGTTTGTTTCACTGGGTAGAGTGGACCCAGTTTCACAGCTAATGATTTGCACAGAACCAAGCAATTTATAGTGCATCATGAGTATTCAAGAAAACAAATATTTAGTAGTAAAGTTAGATCGCCAATTCTTAGTCAAATGTAATTCTCGAATTACTGCATGCCTTCCAAATTCATAGGTTCACCTTACATTGAGTACTTTTTAATCCCTTTACATATTCTTAACCCATTTTAATTCCAATTCTTATCCCTACTTTTGATTCAGATGTCAGAATCAGAAGTAGCTATTTAATGACAAATAGTTATTCCATTTATTGCTCAACTTCTGTCTAAAACACTCCTCATAGTTTGAACTGGATATGTTTTGTATTGACCTCTTGTCATAACAGCCCTACTTTGAAAAAAGGTTTTAATTGGAGCGAAAGAATGTAAACACTGCATAAATATGCAGTGGATGTTTTGACTTCTCAAAGATTTAGTTGAAGTGCAACTAGAGATGAAAGTTAAAGGCCCTTGATATTTAATGTAACACTTGGACATGAGTAAGGGACTGAGTAAAGGAGAGCGCGTAGGGATTAGAAATGATAGGTTGTCAAGATAAAAACAATCAATCATAAGTAGCATGTCCCATTGAACCTCTGTGGACCACACAGATTCCCAAATAGTTTTGACTGTGGAAATGAAAGACTTATTAGCAAAAATACTAAAAACAATCACTCAGTTGCTTTTTTGCACACCTAAATTTAATGCTAAGACATTCTCTTGAGTGAGATTTAGAAATTTCATTTTCTTTGTTAGAGAAACTGATTAATGCTATGGCCCAGCTTCACTGATGGGAAAATGAATGAAGTGGGGAAAACTGTAGCTACTGCTGGCCTGCTCGTCTCTTTGCAATATATTGCTTTGGGTCATGTACCTGTCTTAATGTTATAATTCAGCATCTGGTTTGCCCAAATTTTTTTAATAGATAATCCACTCTATGCCAGAAAAAAAATGTAAGTCAATTAGAGGGCTAGAAAACAAAAGCAAGGATGTACTGCTGAGGCTGTATCAGGTTCTGGTCAGACTGCATTTGGAATATTAAGCAGTTTTTGGCCCTGTATTTAAAGAAGGATATACTGGCATTGGAGGGGGTCCAGAGAAGATTTGCAAGAATGACCCCAGGGATGAAGGGCTTGTCAAATGAGGAGTGGTTGAAGACACTAGGCCTGTATATTGTTCCAGTTGCAGTTCTAGCTGGTTTGTTCATTAGTTTATGGCATTGGGGCAGCTCAGTGGTTCGCACTGCTGCCTCTCAGTGCCAGGGACCTGGCTTCGGTTTCACCCTTGGGCATATGTCTATGTGGAGTTTGCACATTCTCCCCGTATCTGCGTGGGCTTCCTATGAGTGCTCTGGTTTCCCGCCGTGCTCAAAGATTGGTAGGTCGGGTGGATTGACATGCAAAATGTCTACAGTGTCGATGGTTGTGCAGTCTAGATGAATTAGCCATGGGAAATGCAGGGTTACAGGGGATGGGGGGGGGGGTTGGATCTGGGTGGGATGTTCTTTGGAGGCTTGGTGTGGACTTCATGGATCAATTGGTCTGCATCCACACTGTAGGGCTTCTATGAGTTTTATGATAGGAAATTGGAGTAGCTTGTTGTCCCTTCAACCTGCTCTGCTGTTCAGTGAAGGGATGACTGATCTTTCTGTTAAATTCACTTTCCCTCCCTTTATCTCCATATCTCAGATTCTGGCCAGTAGTGTTCAAATATTTACTGATCTCATTCTTGAATATTTTCAATCACAGCCTCTGGGATACAGAACTCTGAAGTTACTCAAACTTCTGCAGATGTTCCTTCCCATCTCTTTTCTAAATGGGCGATCCATTATCCTGAGACTGTCACCACCACCCTACCTCTTCTCAGGTCCATACTCCATCCAGGAGAAACAGTCTCTCCGTACCTCGCCAATGAAGACCTCCTAAGAATTATACACATTTAATTAGATCATCTCTCATTCTTTCATACTCCAGAAAAAAATTGGCCTTATCTCCTCGATTTCCTCTCTATATTGGTCAGGAATAATTTTTGGACTGTTGAAGAACTTAAAAAAAAAACCACACCTTTTTTGATCACCTTTAGAATAGATAAACTTTCAGGTCAATTCAAATGGATGCTTTTGAGCTACAACATGTCAAGATAACTAAAACTTAAGTGAAAAGGTAAGCGTTTGATAAAAATCATTGTGTCCTCGTGGTTTTTCTGGAATTTTGAAAGCATTTGACAAAATGCCTCCAGGCACTTATTGCAAAGATCGAGAGAATGAAATGGTTTACTAAAGCTAGGAAGCTGAAAATGTGTCGCTGGAAAAGCACAGCAGGTCAGACAGCATCCAAGGAGCAGGAGAGTCGATGTTTCGGGCATGAGCCCTTACTCAGGAATCTCAGGAATCCTGAAGAAGGACCCATGCCCGAAACGTCGACTCTCCTGCTCCTTTGATGCTGCCTGACCTGCTGCGCTTTTCCAGCAACACATTTTCAGCTCTGATCTCCAGCATCTGCAGAACTCACTTTCTCCTCAAGCTAGGAAGAAAAGGATAGCACAGCTAGTAACATGTCTCATTTCTCACTGCTGGGGCTTCTCTACATAGATAATTTGGGCATGGAAATAAAGCAACAGTGTCGATTTACTGACTATCAATTTAGGACGTATAGAAAGTAAGGATATGTAGGTTCGGATGTAGGCAAGTGTGTGGCAAATTTTAATGTGCAATATATAATAAGGCAGTACATTTGGTGTGGGGCTTAGAGGGAGCTGGTTTTAAAAAAAAATTGGACTGAAAACATAATCAAGGATAAAATTGTCCCATAAAGGAATATAGAGGAGGCGAATATATATCTGGAGGTCTGCAAAAGCAGGTTTCAGAATGGAAAGGTGGTTGGGAGATGTGAAAGGGGGAAAATTGACTTCCACCGAAAGCAAAGAAATAATTATGAATTTGTACAAGACTCTGGCTAAGCTACAGTTAGAGAACCGCCTGCTATTCTGTCAATGGTTGGAGTAAATTGTGTGGATGAGAGAATTTAGTTACAAGAAGAGTCTTGGAAAAACAAGATCTGTATTTTCAGGATTAGAGAAGATTATATGGGAACATATTGGATAAGTTCAAACTAGTGACACGTTGTTATTGCTGTTGGTGAATCTTATTTAAAAAGTACCATGCAGTTAGGAAGCAACAAAGAGAGAAGCAAAGATTGATTCTCATATAAAAGGTTTGTTAATGTAACACCACTGAGTAATAAAGCAAAGTCAATTGTATCTTTATAAAGGGAATTGGATACACACTTTAATTCAAGGCCAGGTTAAAGGATGCACAGAAAATACATGGCTAGCTTTAGTAAGTTGGCAGCATTCTTTCTGCGTGAGGAGTTTGGGGTTCACTATAACTTCAGAATTCTGGGGAGATTCCTGGAGACTGGAAGTCAGCAAATATAGCCCACTATTTAAGTAGGTAGGAAGGAGAGTGAAGCATTACAGATCTGTTAGCCTGACATCCACAGTATGGGGGGAAAAAAAGGAAACATCTGTTGTAAAGGATATGATAACTGAACGTTTAGGAAACAGTGGCAAAATCAACATGGATTTATGAAAGGGAGATAATTTAATATGAAGGGAAATAACTCTGTTCTGAAGAAGAGTCTTTACCAGACTCGCAATTCTATGTAAAAACCGAAAGTACTGCGGATGCTGGAAATCAGAAACAAATTGGGGAGGCACAGTGGTTAGCACTGCTACCTTACAGTGCCAGGGACCTGGGTTCAATTCCTGCCTTGGGCGACTGTCTGTGTGGAGTTTGCACATTCTCCCCGTGTCTGCGTAGGTTTCCTCCGGGTGCTCTGGTTTCCTCCACAGTCCAAAAGATAGTGCAGGTTAGGTGAATTGGCTGCGCTAAATTGCCCATAGTGTTGGGTACGTTAGTCAGGGGGAAATGTATGGAAATGAGTCTGAATGGGTTACTCTTTAACAGGTCGGTGTGGACTTGTTGGGCTGAAGGGCCTGTTTCCACATTGGAGGGAATTTAATCTAGTCTTAAAGAGGTTCAGCAGGTGTGGCAGCATCTGTGGAGAGAAATCGGAGTTAATGTTGTGGGTTCTGAGGGAAGGGACACTGAAATCTCTGATTTCTGTCCACAGATGCTGCAGATCTGCTGAGCTATTGCAGCAATTTCTGTTTTGTTTACAAAATTCTATTTTGCTTCACAGATACTGTTCACCCTGCTGGGATTCTCCAGTGTTTTGTGTTTGTCCCTTGTATAATACTTCGCCTTTTAGCTTGGACTGATCTAATGAACCAAAGGGCCTCCCTTCTACCCGTTGAAATTTTTATATGTCATGGTGCAAAGTTTAAAAGGAAGCGAGGTTGTTCTATTGGGAAGTTTTAAATACAAGCCGCAAGGAAGTGGAGGATATAGCCTCTGGATTGCATCTTCAAGATAGTTGAAAGATTATTTAATTAAAATAGAAATGACTTTAAGGAGGATAGAGAGAGAAAAAGGCTTAATGAAAAGCTCAACATATGAGGAAGAGTGAGTACTTTTTTTTTGCAACATCAATTCACTTGGACGACAGCGAATCAAATGAAGACGTTGCATTGACTACTGTGTTTTGAAAATCAAATTCGATTTGGCCAACATAGTTACTTCAGTATCAGAAATATTCAGAATGAAACAAAGAAAGTTTAGAAGGCTGGGGGGGGTGCAGGGTCTAAATGACAGTTACAGAGTACTAAATGGACTGGACAGAGTGGATATTGGGAAGTTGTTTCCATTGGTAGGAGAGACTAGGACCCGAGGACATAGCCTTAGAGTAAAGGGAAGATCTTTTAGAATGGAAATAAGGAGAAGTGTCTTCAGCCAGACAGTGGTGAATCTATGGAATTCACTGCCACAGAAGACTGTGGAGGCCATGTCATTGAGATAGATAGATAGTTTCTTGAGTATCAAGGGTTATGGGGAGAAAGTAGGAGAATTGGGTTGAGAAACATCGGCCATGATTGAATGGCGGAGCAGACTCAATGAGCTGAATGGCCTCATTTCTGCTGCTACGTATTATGGTCTTTTCAACAAAAAGACTAGAAATTTCATGCAGAGGAAGTGGTGGAGGCTGGTACAATTACAGCATTTAAAAGGCATCTGGATGGGTATTTGAATAGGAAGAGTTTGGAAGGATATGGTCTGGGTGTTGGCAAGTGGACTAGATTAAGTTGGGGTATCTAGTTGGCATGGAAGAGTTGGACTGAATGGTCTGTTTCCGTGCTGTACACCTCTATGACTCTGACTCTAAAAGGTAGCGAGTGATTATAATCTTTGGACCAAGGCTGCTGAACAAAGTCTCAAATGGTGTAGTGATATAAACCAGGAATGCGCAAGAGGCTAAACATGTAGGAGCTCAGAGAACCTTGAAAGGTTGTAGACATGGGCAGCTAGGATTCTGAGATCGGATGTAGAGGGATGAGGCCATGGAAGAATTTGATGACTGTATTAAAAGCAAAAAATCGCCCAGTTGAGGTGTAAAAAGTGGCAAATAAAAACCTAAAGAATGGTGGATGCTGCAAATCAGAAACAAAAGCAGAAGTTGCTGGAAAAGCTCAGCAGGTCTGGCAGTATCTGAATTCTCTTCTCAGATGCTGCCAGACCTACTGAGCTTTCCAGCAACTTCAGCTTTTGTTTAAGAAGTGGCAGATGGATACAATGTGAAAATCTGAGGTTATACACTTTGTTAGCAAGAAGAGTCATAGACTGTTTTCACAATGGGGAAAAGCATTGGAATTCTAAAGCACAAGGGGACTTGGGAGTCCTAGTTCAGAATTCTCATAAGGTTAACGTGCAGGCTCATTTGGCAGTTAGGAAGACAAATGCAACGTTAGCATTCATTTCGAGATTACTAGAATACAATTGCAGAGATATACTGCTGAGGCTGTATAAGGCTTTGGTCAGACTGTATTTGGAATATTGTGAGCAGTTTTGGGCCCTGTACCTGAGGACAGATGTGCTGGTGTTGGAGGGGGTGCCGATGAGGTTTACAAGAATGATCCCAGGGATGAAGGGCTTGTCATATGAGGTATGGTTGAGGATTCAAGATCTCTACTTGATGGAGTTTAGAAGGATAAGGTGGGGGGGGGGGGGGCGTGGTGGTGGTGCTAGGGTGGTGCAGTGGTCTCATTGAAATGTAGAGAATACTGAGAGGCTTGGATAAAATTTATGTGGAGAATGATGTTTCCACTAGTAGGAGAGACTAGGACCCAAGGTCATAGCCTCAGCATGAAGGAACAACCCTTCGTTCTGAAATGAGATGAAGAGGAATTTCTTCAGCCAGAGAATCATTAATCTGTGGAACTCATTGCCACAGAGGGCTGTGGAGTCAATTCATTTAGTGTGTTTTAAGACAGAGGTAGGTACGTTCTTCATTGGTTAGGGGATCAAAGGGTCCAGGGAGAACGCAGGAGAATAGGGTTGAGAAACATATCAGTCATGATCGAATGATGAAGCAAACTCAATGGGCCTAATACTACTACTCATATCTTCTAGTCTTAATGGAGGACAGCATAAATCATTTGTTTATGTCAATGAGTTGGAAACAAAACATAAAACTTTGTTTTATTTTCAGCTCTTGTTTGCTACAATGTAATGAGAAGCTAACTAGCAAAATTGTTTTTGGTTTTTCAAAACTGTAATAAACTTACTTTATCCTGTAATTTCTTTCAAACATCCTTTATGATTACAAACTTGCTATAATGGTACTTGGATAAACCTTAATTTTGTTTTGTTCTTGGAGCACCAGAGTCTATTGTTAAATGTAACTGTAGGCCAGACAAACAAAAATACGTCCAACTGATCTTAAGCACCAATTATGTCAGGCTCCTATTCATTTAACTGAATACATTCCAGCAAAAATTCAAGTCCTGGAGACGGAATGATGCACAAAATAAGACACAGCTTTTTGTTTTTAACTTAAATTGCAATCCAGGTTAGGTTGATGGGCTGGAAGGTTCATCAATCTGGTGATTTCTAGGCTCCCAAAGTAAAGTACATGTGACAGTCACGATTCTGTTATTGTGGCAGTGGTATCCACTCCACAGAACTGCCCCAAATTGTCTGCTAAGTTGGTGGTTCTGCTACTGAAAGCAAGAGCGTGCTTCACATGAGAAATGGGACTTCAGCTCCTAGTTAGAAGACAGGTAGTTCCTTTATCCAGCATATCCAAACTGACATTGACAAAGGGTGCACAAAATATCTTGACCCTTGGAACAAACATTAATGGTTATCTTATACTTATTTAACATTGAGGGAAAAAAAATTAAACAGGTGAATCAACTTTCCAAACTTTGTACTTTCTCTGCCATTCGCGCTGACTCTTATATTAAAGGTTTCATGTTTGGAGGTGTTGGTGTTGGACTGGGGTGAACAATGTTAAAAATCACACACCACCATACTATAGTCCAACAGGTTTATTTGGAAGCACTAGCTTTCGAAGCACTGCTCCTTCATCAGGTGGTTGTGGAGCAGAATCATAAAACACAGAATTTATAGCAACAGGATTGCAGTGTCATGGGATATAATATTAAACAAATTTAGCTTCAGTCTTTCATCTCTTAGAATGATCATGTTAGTTTTGGTTCCTTCATATGTAAATCCAGAACTTTTTTATGTAGTTTTTGAGCAAAATAAAATGTAAATCTGCAAGTACAAACTCACCCCAGAACTCTGTGTGTGTGTGTGTGTGTGTGTGTGTGTGTGTGGAGACAGAGTGAGTGAGTGCATGTGGCACTGTGTGGGGGGGGGGTTCTGCCTGTAAGAGAGAGAGTGTAATGGGTTATAAGTCTGTGAGAGGGTGTGTGAGCAAAATAAAATGTAAATCTGCAAGTACAAATTCACCCCAGAACCTTTTGTGTGAGTGTGAGGGGTGTACGTGTGAGCGTATGAGAGAGGATCTGTGTGAGTGTGTGTGCGTGTACTTATGAGTGTGTATATTGTGCAGTGGGGTCACATGTAATGTGACATGAACCCAAGGTCCTGGTTGAGGCCATCCCCATGGGTATTGAACTTGGCTATCAGCCTCTGCTCGGCCACTTTGCGTTGTTACCTGTCCCAAAGTCTGCCTGAGAAGATAGTCACTTGAAGGTCTGAAGCCGAATGTGTTCCCCAACTGGAAGGGAACACTCCTATCTGTTGTTTGTTGTGCAGTGTCTATTCATCCATTGTTGTAGCATCTGCATAGTCTCGCAATGTACCATGCCTCAGAGCATCCTTGCCTGCAGTGTATGAGATAGATAACGTTGGTTGAGTCACATGTGTACCTGCCGTGTACATGGTGGGTGGTGTCCCCATGTGTAATGGTGTTGGTATCCATGTCGACACTGTGACATGTTAAAGCTTTCAAGACATCGGCACTTTCCCAGTACCTCATATGAAGTATCAGCCGAACTTCAAGGTTGTAGGCCATTTGACCTTGGCCAAAGAGGCAGTGGCACCTTAAAGCTGGTGCCAGTCCACACCTACGTTCCTACAAAGTAGGTGGTGCATCTCCCAGCATTTAATCACAACAGAGGTGGTGAGTAACAAAAGCCAAGTTGGCTGATCTCATCCAGAGCAAGAATGAAGGACATTGGAATTCCCAACACTAGGCATAAATGCCAATTAGAGAGCCCTCACTCTGCCCTGAACTCAGCCACCTCACCTCTAAATTGCCCTATTGTTCAATGTTTTCGTTTTCAGTGTTGCTGAACATGCAGCTAGCTGTACAAGGGTGAAGGTGTCTTTATGTAGTTATGTTGAACAAAATTGATCTTTATTGCTTCCAAGTGAGAAAATAGCTGACCTGTGGCCCTCGTTGTTGTGCCAGTGTGGCCGTGGAAAAGCTGACTTTAACAGCAAATACAGCATAATAGACTATTGTGGATCATGTTCTAATCCCAGTGTAGCATTTATTTTTGTCCCTGATATTGAGGTCACTGCACTCCATTGCTGCTGAGACAGAATGTCTGCATCTAGTACCGGGTTCTCCAGGAAGCTCTTATCTCCCATATAAAGTTTTCACTTTGCTTTCAGATTTATTCAGTGAAATCTTGATTAGTCATGATTAAGTCTGATGAACTCTTCATGGCCCAATAATTTTATAGATGCTTTCCCGCACCTGTGGTTTTTTTTTTAAAAATGTGGATTATACAAGTGCTTATACAGTGAGATGAACGGTGAGTATAAATTTTTGTTAATGAGCTCGGTGAGGAATGTACAATATGGTGAATATATAAATGCTCAATCTCCCCTCTTATGTCAGTCTTTATTTTGACATTCATCGCTCTGTGGGTTGAATTTGTGCCACTTTTGGGTTTGACACCAAAACTCACCTGCAGGTGATAGTTGAGTACTTGAGGGTGTGCTGCCTTGTCCTGTCCAATGTGCTGTCTTTCAGATGAAGCATTAAACTGAGGCTCTGCCTTTCCCCTGCAGTGCTCACAAAGCAGCATCCTGTGGGGAAAGTGAGGACTGGAGTTCAGAATCAAAGTCTGGCGCTTGAAAAGCACAGCAGGTTAGGCAGCATCCGGGGAGCATGTTTTGAGCATAAGCCCTTCATCAGAATTGTGGGGGGAGGGGAAGCGGCTGAGAATTAAATAGGGGGATGAGGTAGCTGGGAAGGCGATAGGTAGATGCACTTGGGGGAAGTGATGGTGATAGGTCAGAAAGGAGGGTGGAGTGGATAGGTGGGAAGTAAGAAGACTTGGTAGGGCAGTTCAAGAGGGCAGAGCAGAGTTGGAAGGTCGGATCTGGGATGAGGTGGAGGGAGGGGAGAAGAGGAAACTGGTGAAGTCGATGTTGATGCTGTGTGATTGGAGGGTCCCAAGGCGGAAGATAAGGTGGTGGTCTTCCAGGTGTCTGGTGGCTTGGATATGCTGTGGAGGAGACTGAGGACTTGTATCTCCTTGGGGGAGTGGTAGAGTCCACCTTGGACCCCTCCAATCACACAGCATCAACATCGACTTCACCACCAGTTTCCTCATTTCCCCTACCCCCACCTCATCTCAGATCCAACCCTCCAACTTGGCACCGCCCTCTTGAACTACCCTACCTATTCATCTTCCTTCCACCTATCCACTTCACCCTCCACCTGCATCTACCTATTGCCTTCCCAGCTATCTCACTCCCACCCTGACCTTCCTATTTATCTCTCAGCCCCTTCCCCAAATTCCTGACAAAGGGCTTATGCCAGAAACATCAGTTGTCTTGCTCTTTTGATGCTGTCTGACTTGCTGTGCTTTTCCAGCACCACACTTTTTGATAAAGCATCCTGTGGCAGGCTTCATTTTAAAGAGGTTTCCTGTTAACTTGACTAATGTTTATTCCTCTACAACAATGAAACAGTCCAACTGGTTGTTATCAACTTGTCTTTTGTGGGAGCTTATTGTGCACAAATTGGCTGCTGCGTTTCCTGTGTGCAACGGGAGTGACTCCACCTCAAATGTTCCTCATTGGCTGTAAAGTCCTTTGGGATATTCCGAAGTGTTAATAAAGTGGCTATGTACTAGCAAGTTTTTCCCAGCTTGTTGTAGATGGACTCTGGGTTTTAGTTTGTAGCACTCCCTTGTGCTCTGCTTGGCAGTACAGGGGATACAGGATTATTGCCTCTGTGATTATGTCTGTGGCTGGGAGGTGGCCTGCAGTCTGAGCACACTGACCTCTGATTTGTTGAGTCTGCTGACTTGCTATGATGTGATCGTGTGGTGACTATAATTGCAGTCTAATGAGAATGTATGTGTTAATGAAATAATGATATGATAAAACTCTAACATTGGCAGATGCAGGAGACGCTGAGAGATGATGAGAAAACTACTAAGGAAAGATAAAGTCACCATGGTCTTACCAGCCCATAGGGCTACTTACTCTTTCAGATTAAACTGCCACCAGTCCGCGCTCTCTCGCGCTCTAACCTGAGGGTCACCATACCTCAGGTGAAGGGAGAGGTAGGGAAGTGGAGTCCTTCACTGTAACCTCAGCCAGTGCAGGAATGAACCCATGCTATTGGAATCACTCTGTATCATAAACCAGCCAACTGAGCTAACTGACCCCCTTTATAACTACTAGACAGATGTAATACAAAGATCAGTATGTTATATGTATATGGAAATAATAGTCAGAAATGTTTTATCCATTGAGCAACAAGCGAACTGTATATTTTCATTTATCAACCTATTCTGAGCTATGGCTTCTCGAGCAGGTAGGACTTGAACCTTTTGCCTTCTGGCTCAGAAGTAGGGACATTAAAACACAGCCGCAAAAGCCTATTGCACTTGGTATTCCCAGATGGTCGCTCATTCAAATACTAATTTGACCTGAGTTTGCTAAGCTTCCATGATCAGACCCAGTCAGGCATTTCCAGACGAGTATGCAACTCGGGTCTGTATTCGTACTGGTTAGATTTATTCACGCTGTCCACTCAAACCAGTAATCACTGCTCCCTTGAGTTTAGGAGAGAAACTTCAGCTGTGCTTTTGTTCCTGATTGCAATCCAATGAAAGACTTGTGTCTGGGTGAAGGGGGAGGGAGGGGGAGTGTTATCAGGAAATGCCTACCATGGATGAAGTGCAGCAAATCCCTACCTCTACCTGCTCCACAAAGGTGCAGTGATTTGGAGGAGCTGGTGTTGGGCTGGGTGTACAAAGTTAAAAATCCCACAACACCAGGTTATAGTCCAACAGGCTTATTTGGAAGCATTAGCTTTCAGAGGGACGCTCCTTCATCAGATGGTAGTCAAAGCTAAAGGTGCAAGGAAGCTTTCATAGGAATGCCTGAGGTAAACTATTTGTAGACCGAAAATAAATTAATGATTTTTTTTAAGTTGAACTGGTGACCTCCAGTTGGCTACATTTTTTTTAATGTTTGGAATGAACCATTAATGCTGCAACAAAATTTCTTGAGCTTGATGAGATTGAATAATATTATAGCAGTAGTAAACTGCCACGTTGGATAACCAAGGTAGGTCGAGCAAAGAGGAAGAAACTGCTGGATTTGTTGTTGAGTATTGCTGCTTTAGGTTAATATATCCATTGGTTAGCCGTTTGCCACCTTCTGAATATTTGAAATTAGAGCTTTTTTTGCTGGCTGCCAGCAAATCACATCATGATTTGTAATACGGGTCAACTTGGCATAGAATGGCAATAGTCCAATAAATTTGTATCAGGTCTGAATTCCAGTGCAGATGATCAACACACTGCATTCTTTGTGACCTGTTGTTTACAAAATCTATAATTTGCACTCAGCCTAGCTTAGCTTGCTTCAGGCAAGTTGTGGTTTTCTTGTAAATTGAAGCATTTTGCTTTTGTTAAAATGTAAGAAGTTGGCTTGTGTCACAAAAGCAAGTGCAGAAATTCTTCAAAACATTTAGAGTGGCATTAACTTCACTTCCTTGAAAGGAACACCCATCCCCAAGATAATATCTTCAGAAATGTCACTTGGTTGTCTGTTTCAAATTGATGGTAGAATATTCCATTGCCATCTAAACTCATCCACATCTACCAACTGCAAATGACTGCTTTTCATTTGTCTCCCTTGTTTTCCTGTACTTGAGTGAACCCAGTTGATGATTTTGTGACACCTTAGTACCTCGATATGCACTTGTTCTGTAGTTGACTGTTGCAACGATTCACCCATGTGCACGTTCTCCAAGTCACTGCTCAACGCTGACTGCTCTAGTCAAGTGTCCTAAAAAACCACGGGAATTGTGCTTGGCACTGTTCTTAATCACACAGATTTACAAAAAATAGACTTTTTGTTTCAAAATAAATGTATCTGAAAGCCTCTTTGTTTGTGTGGCTTCAGCTACTGATTGCCCTTGCACGCCAGTCACTTGGTCATGAAGGGAAGGTATTGTTGGATGCGCACAGCTGAGATGAAGTTGATCATCTTGTTTCAGTCAGGGCCGGGGTACTGTCAATTTTAAAGGGAAACCAATCACTTGAACTGAGGCCTTCACAAATTACCCCTGGAAAAGTGCAATTCTCTTCAGCATCTGTGGCAAATAAATTATTAATGGGAAGAAATTTTATTGTAAGTGGAATTGAAATAACACAGTATGGTATAAAATACCTCTCATAACTTGGGTAAAGAGTGTACCAGAATGTATATTGCTAAAGATGCTGACTGGTCATTAGATTACCAATTCTATCATTTAGTTTGGAAAGTCTCTTGGCTGCCTACTCTCACCAAAATATAACTGATACGTGACACTTACATTATTTCGGAGTGCTACTTCAGAGAAACCAAGAGCAGAACTTCCATTCCATTTCACTTGAAGACAGTGTGCACATTGAGGCCACAGTTTTCTCTGGTTATGGATGCACTGAAGGTTGATGATACAATTTTCATATTGTTAAATGCTGCTTGGAAACCTGCTTTCATGTCCTTTTAATCATTTTAGAAACCCTACAATGTGGGTAGAGGGCGTTTGGCTTGAACCAACTCTCCAAAGAGCATCCCACCCAGATCCAAGCCCTTACCCTCTCTGTGACTTTGCGTTTACCACAGCAAGGAGGAGAAAGTGAGGTCTGCAGATGCTGGAGATCAGAGCTGAAAATGTGTTGCTGGAAAAGCGCAGCAGGTCAGGCAGCATCCAAGGAACAGGAGATCCGACGTTTCGGGCATAAGCCCTTCTTCAGTTTCCTGAAGAAGGGCTTATGCCCGAAACATCGGATCTCCTGTTCCTTGGATGCTGCCTGACCTGTGCTTTTCCAGCAACACATTTTCAGCATTTACCACAGCAAAGCAACTGAGCCTGCACATCCTCCGACAATATGGACAATTTAGCGTGGCCAGTCCACGTAACCTGCCCATCGTTGTACTGAGACAGGAAAATAGTTCACCTGGAGGAATTCCACTCAGACACGGGAGAACATGCAAATTTCACACATCATCACATGAGGCTGTAGTTGAACCTGGGTCCCTGGCACTATGAGGCAGCAGTGCAAACCCACTGAGCCACCCTGCTGCCTGTGATCACAGGATATCCCAAAGCATTCCACAGTCCACAAAGTTCTCCTGTTGAGTCATTGTCACTGTGATATAGGCAAATGCAACAGTCAATCTGAATGCAGCAAAGTCTCTCAAACAACAGATGAATCTCTGTTTGTGACGTTACCTGAAGGATAACTGTCGGTAAAGGCACCCAAGGAACTCCCCTGTTCTTTATGTCATGACACACACATCTCAACACCTACCTGAGAGGACAGACAAGGCCTTGTTTCATGCCTCATTATTATATCACAGCATTCCATCAGTACAGTACTGCACTGCACAAACACCTGAGCCAATGATGAGTACATTCACTGAATTCTGTACTTTGTCATTTCCCCTGACATTGGAATGAATTCACAAACCAGATTGTAAGTTTGGCTTTAGATTTGGCAATTGTGTGTGTGTGTGTGTGTGTGTGTGTGTGTGTGTGTGTGTGTGTGTAGGGATACAACAGTTTGCATTTATGTAGCACTTGTAGCAAAGCTAAATATTCCAAGGCATTTTATAGTACCAGGAAAGCTAAGGAGATATGATGGATCACACCATTTGCAAAGGTTTCCATTCAGATGACTCTGATTGTGATTGTTACTAGAGCAATGGGTTTTATTCCTGTCTTGGAGACATTAGCAGCCCAGCTTCCTAGGTGATTGCAATTGGCCGCTCCTTTCTCCACATTACAGAGCTGCTCCTGCTTAACATTTTGATTTCGCTGGCCCACCATTAATCCTATGATTGAACGTTGGGCACTTTGCATCTGATGGTGTCATTGAGTGTAACCAAGTGCAGGGCTGTTGTAAAAGGAGCAACGGGTTTGCTGAGTATTTCCTTGTGAACCCAGGGAGCCGTCCGTGGACAAGAGAAATGCATCGACCACATACTGCTGGCTTGTTCTGTACTTAGGCATCAGCATCCAATTTCTAATAGCTTTTACAAGCTTTAAAATAGTGCAGGTTAATCTCCCAGCAACATTAAACACATTACTACAGAGAAGCCACCTCCACATGAAATTGCAGGTTGTCACTAATCCTATCTTTGCGAGTTTTTTTTAATAAAAAGAAACTGCTTCTCCTGAAGGCAGGCTCCTGGCTCTGGGATTGGTATAACCTGTTTGCCCTGTAACCACCCACGGATTCATTATTGTGAAGCCCTTTATGGGGGAGGAGCAGCGAGGTGGAGAGAGATGGTAGACAGAAGAGCTTTCTCAGGTATGTATCTGCCTTGTTACTTCAACACTGAATCAGCCCAGACTCTGGTTCTCACGTTGACGATGCTCAGTTGTGAAGGGAGTTCACTGGCTCAGTCTGGAGGAAGCTGGTGCTGTTTAGTTGGTAAGTAGTTGACTGCAAGGAGCAGGGACTGGCATGCCCATTGCCTTACATTAGCTCCTCTTGTTGTGTGCAGCTGTTTTTCCAAGTGATAAAAGCATGCAGGTGACAGCCTATGGGGAATTAGTACAGCTTTCAGATTAATTGAATATTAAAAGAAGGGACTATCTGGTACAATAGCAGTCAACCGTGGGGATTAGTGTGTATATGTCCTGCAATATGTGTGTGTATATCTTTCCTTCATCTACACATGATTCTCATAATATGTGCAAGTTAATGCCCCTTTTGTGTGTGTGTGTGTGTGTGTGTGTGTGAGAGAGAGAGTGAGTGAGTGAGTGAGTGTTGGTGTTTATATTGTATGTGGCAACCCTCTGTCTCTGCTCTTAAACCAAGAAAACCTTGTGGTTTTTAAGCGCCTTTCATAACTCTGGACGTCCAAACGTGTTTTGCAGCCAATAAAGTACATTTGAAGAGACAGTTGCTGTTTTAATGTAAGAATGACAGCAACCAATTTCTGCACAATAAGCTGCAACAAACAGCAATGTGATAACAACCAAGTACGGTGAGTCCTCATTTGAAATTGTAGTTGACTTTTTGAAAGTTACAACTTTAAGTGAAAAGACTTTAAGCGAATCATGTTTTCCCATTAAAACTAATGTCAAAACTGTAAGTAGGTTCTGAAGGGCCTTTCTCATCATGGGAAAAAATATACCCTCTAATTCAAAATACTTTGTGTTGCTAAATTCTTACATTGGTGAATGAAATGTTTCACAATAACATACCTTTTTTTCCTGTATTTTTAAAATTTAACTTCCTACTTACCTCCCATTTGCTGCTGATCCTGTTCACTAAAGCTTGCTCCTGTCTGCTCTCATCACTCCCCTGAACACAGTGGACTGTGTTCTTTGCCAAAGCTCCAATTTTTGAGCTCTACTGCTCCCAGGCTCTCCCTCTCACTGACCCTCTTTGTCACTGACCCTCCCATGCCCCAGCTCTCCCCTCTCCTGAACCCCCTCTTGTGAGTGACTGTGGTAGTGCTGGGATCCTATGTAATGTAGGAGGTGACCAGAGAGCAAACTCTACAACAGCTTGAGAGTTGCGTTTGGGATAAAAGTTGCAGTCAGCCATCAAGACTCCCTGGGACAGAAACAGATTAGAAAGGTGCCTGACTCGTTCTTTTCCAGCGCCACACTTTTCGACTCTGATCTCCTGTATCCAGAGTCCTCACCTTTCTCCCAGAAACCTATTAAAAGAATTTCCTTGGGGCAGGAGAGAGAGAAAAGTAGCCTTGCCATGGAATTCACAATGGGAATTGTCCTGATCAGGTGAGGAGGAGAATTGGGATGGGTCAGGGGAGGACATGAAAGCTAAAAGAAAGAGAAAAAATATTCACAATTTAAAGGTGTTGCACTCAATATTATGCTCAGAAAGGCTGTAAAGTGCTTAGTCTGAAGATGAGATGTCCCTTCAACTACAGGGATGTGGACAAAAAGGACTTCCTTGTAGCACTCAAATCCACTCTGAAAGACAATGGTCTTAGGGAAGAAATTCAGCAGGCCATCAGACAGAGTACCGACGCTAAGTAGCAAGAAAGAAGGGAACACCCTCAACACACTGAAAAGGAAAGCCCTGGAAGGACTCAGAAAAGACAGAAATATTCATAATCCTACTGGCAGACAAAGGGAGCATGACTGTCATCCTGAACAGAACACAGCACAGTGAGAAAGCCAACACACTACTCACAGATACTGATACCTACCAACAGGTGGCAATGGACCCAACTCCACACCTAGAAAACTGTATTATAGCATCCCTGAAGAAACTTCAAGACAGGTGAAATTACCGAAACAGACCTCAAAAGAATGAAACCTGAAGGATCCAACACACCCCGTTTCTACAGATTAAGGACTAACAAAGGGACTGCAACGTAAACTCTTGGGGACACGAACTAAACAACCCCGCCACCACTGAACACTTTAATCCTCCTGCCACTCCGCCAAGGACACACAAGTCCTGGACCTCCTCCACCGCTAAACTCGAGCCACCTAACACCTGGAGGAAGAATGCCTTATCTTCTGCCTTGGAACCCTCCAACCACACAGGATCAATGTGGATTTCACCAGTTTCCTCATTTCCCCTCCCTCCACCACATCCCAGATCCAACCTTCCAACTTGGCACCACTCTCTTCAACTGACCTATCTGTCCATCTTCTTTCCCACCTACCCACTCCATCCTCCTCTCTGACCTATCACCTTCATCCCTACCTTCACTTACCCATTGCATTCCGAGCTACCTTCCCCAGCCCCTCCCCCTCCTATTTGTCTCTCAGCCCCCTCATTCCTGATGAAATGTTGATTCCAGCACCTTGGATGCTGCATGAGCAGCTGTGCTTTTCCAGCACCACACTCTTCAACAGTGAAACACCTAGTAGAAGACTCGAGCCACTCCATCCAGGAACTCCTTAACATCATCAAAGACACCAAGGTAGAGGACAACAGGGTTATGGTTTCATTTGACATGACGGCCCTGTTCGCATGAATAAGCATCACCCTCACCAAAGAAACACTGGCCTCACTGCTAGACGAAACCAGGACACACACACACACACCTGACAGCACCAACACCATCAGCAAGAACAGCATCTTCAAGCTAGTAGAACTGTGCCTCACAACCCACTTCACCTTCAACGACAAGAACAACAAACAAATCAATGGGATGCCAATGGGATATCAGGACTCTTAGCAGAAGCAGTTATGTGGCGGTCAGAACAAACAGCCCTTCCCACCATCCAGCCCAAGTTTTGGATCCGCTATGTGAATGACACCTTTGTCATCACGAACACAATAAATGAGAAGAAACCCACGAACAGGTAAACAACATCTTTACTGGTATAACATTCACCAAAGAGGAAGAGAACAACAACAGACTCCCCTTCCTAGATGTAACAGTGGAACGAAAAGCCAATGGAGAGCTGCAGACCAGTATTTAAAGGAAAGCCACACACATTGACCAGATACTCAACTACAGGAGCAATCATTCCAACATCTACAAAGGAAACTGCATCAGGACATTATTTAAATGATCCACAACTTGCTGCAGCACCCAGGGACTATGAGAAGCCAAGGAAAAACACCTGTACAATGTATTCAGAAACAACGAGTATCCGTTAAGTACAGTCCACTGATTCCTACACCACAGACCTAAACAAAAAGACACAACACACCCAGAAACTCTAGCCACCCTGCCATACATTAAAGACATCTCTGAGATGATGACCAGACTACTCCAGTCCCTTGGCATCATGGTAGTCCACAAACCTACCACCACACTGGAACAGCTCCTGATTAATTTAAACAACCCCATACCAACAAACAGCAGAACGAATGTCATGTACAAAATACCCTGCAAGAAATGCAACATTACATTGGACAGACAGGCAGGAAACTAGCCACCAAAAGACATGACCGACTTTCACTGGTATCCTTCCGCATAGACGAAGAGGGACACCAGTTCAACTGGGATAATACATTCATCCTGGGACAGGCTAAACAAAGACACGCCCAGGAATTCCTAGAAGCCTGGTGTTTAAAACAGAAGTTCATTAACAAACACATCGATTTGGAAAAATGTTGGCTGAGAGAAGGTGAGTCATGGCTCCAGAAGCAAAGGTAGCAATAAAGAGGTGATAATGACAGTGCATAGAGAGATTATAGGGAGATTAGGAGCTGTGAATGACCAAGGCTGAAGCCAGTGTAATGTGACAAAATACGTGGGGGATGGGGGGTGTTGGTGAAGCAGAGGCAAAATGGAAAACAGGGGAGAAGGGTAGCAACGGGGGAAGAGGAGAGGAAAAAATGATGAGAGAGTGAGGAGTGAGAGAAAGAGAGACAGTCAGCCTAATATAAATACCACCCTATTTCTCCCTTTTTTTTAGCTTTGACAAAGGATCAGTTAGACTCGAAATGTCAGCTCTTTTCTCTCCTTACAGATGCTGCCAGACCTGCTGAGATTTTCCAGCAATTTCTCTTTTGACATTGATTTGAACCCCACTTACCAACCTCTCAGAAAAAGAACTAAAAGTGATATCACCCACCACAACAGCCCAAGACACATAAATAGCAAGGGGGACAGAACACTGTTGCTTCACCGGAGGCTCACTGATGATGTTACCTAGCATGGTGATGAAACATCTGAGAACAAATCTACCAGTTCAGCGAGCAAACTTACAATCCTGAGCTACAAATCCTCTCTAAAATCACGAGATGTTGTTCCTCCAGTTTGTGCTGTGTTTCACCAGAACACTGCAGCAATACTATTGAGTAGGTTTCCTTGAAACATGTTTTCAGTGGGTGGGGTGGGGTGCAGATGGAGAATATTAGTTACTTGGCGGTGGGGGGTGGAGACAGCAAATGGCTATGGATAGAGTGCAGCACCTCTCTGACTGGGGTAAAGATGATGGTGGTGGGGGAATCATTTTCTCGTTCAATTGAATATAAAAATCGGAATTGAATAAAATATAAATCACTAGGGAAAGTTTTTACCACGAGTATATAAAACAGATCCTCACAATTTTATTATATGCAATGTCACATTCTAAATTTGGTTTCTGGATTCAAGTCTCAGATAAAAGGCTTGGAGACATAGTCCAGACTGCCACTTCAGTACAGTATTGTGGAACGTGCCATGCTTTGGGTAGGATATTAAACACGCCACCAAACCTTCCCATTCTGGCCACCCGCTGCCTGGCCATTTTTGAAAATCCAGGTTCTCCTTGCTGCTGTGTCCAGTGATTTATCCTGTAACTTGTCTTAAATTGAAGTTTGTTGTCAGATGGTTCTGCCTTTGCTCTTTCTGGCACCTTGCTGTGCGTATATTAGTTGCTAAGGTTCTGTCCTTAGAACATTTCAAAAAGTATTTAATTGTCTGTACGAGCTTGAGACATCCTGATATTGTCAAGAGTGCTGTGATAATGCAAGTTTGTGTTTTTCTTTCTCCTCCACCCACTCGCCATTTCTTCCTCAAGAGAGAATTTCTATCACATCCCTTTTGTGAGATGCAGTAATTGAAGAGAGTAACAGTGATGTATGAACTCATTGTGCATCCACCCTCACTGGGGCGTAGGAGGGGTGATCTCTAAACAAACCAAAGATTACAAGGACTGGTTAATATGCACCGCCCAGGAGGCCTGGGATTGCATCATCGGATTAACACTTCTGTTTCTGCGCAGTAACCTGTTGACAATGATCACAATGGGCTTCTCTCTGCAGATGGATGACGTAGTCCCTGAAACATCCACCACGTGTTTGCAGTTTGTGGTCTCAGTGGTCACTGAATGTGTTAACCTGTTTTTTAGGGGGAATTAACACTTTGGGTGACATGTGAACAACGACCACTTTTATGAGTGCAGACTGTACTGGGTCCTAAGTCAATACCTTCTGTGCAGATGAATGACTTGTATTCCAAAACAGTAAGCACTGCCTCCATGGCACGGGTAAAAGGGTTACCTTTTATTTTCCTGTGGGCATTTGGTGGTTTGTAACTTCTTTCAGCATAGTTTTGATAAATATTTCCAAAGCACAACTTAGTCCTCAGGTGCTATTTTGTGTACGGCAGTTTTAATAGTGATGCCAAGATTTTGTGATGGTTCATCATAAATTGCAGAGTGCAGGTCAATCTGACATTTCAGATTACCCCATTTATCTTGCTCCATAACTCTTTTGGTATTGATTCGACATACAAGTTGACCCAATTCACCTCCCTTTCAGCCATAACAATAATGCACTCACATTAGTAGTCAACCTTGATTTCTTATCTTGCAAAGACTAATTTACTTACTGTATCTTTTATGGCACAAAGCGATATGGGCTGTATTTTTAACCATTTAGTCATAGAATGTGAGTATCAAGGGCTAGGCCAGCATTTATTCCCCATTCCTAATTGCCCAGATGACAGTCAAGAATCAGCCATATTTCTGAAGTTGCAAAGATGCGCAGGAGTTTTAAGGTACAATCATTCTTTGCATGGGATGCTGATGACATTTAAAAATGGTGACCATCCACACCCATGCCAGTAGTTCACCCTTATGATCTTTATACAGGTTGGCACTCAATTATAGCTGGGGACATTTCAACGCTCTAGAAGTTGAGTTATGTTCCCACATCATATAGCACTTAAACAACCAGTAGAACGTTTCTCTTCACATTCCATTATCAAAACCTTTCATGATTTTCAACACCCAAATTAAATCTCTCCTTAACCATCTCTATTCTTTTGGGGCATGTCGAGGGGCTGGGAGCCCAGGGACTCCACCATTCGTTGCCATCTCTCATGAATGGAAACTGACCCCCAGAGGGAGGCCAGAACTTTCATGAATTTACCCCTATCATGTTGTTAAAAATTTTTGGAAGGGGTTTTGGTGTTGGTGGCAATACCTTGGGTGGGGGGAGGAGGAGGTAAGGAAGAGTTAGATTTAAAATAAAGTTGAAAAGTTCAACCTGTCATTTCCAAGAAGCTGGGATGGTTTAGGATTGAGAGTGCCTATGAAATTCAGAGCGTAAACATGGGAACGTTTGTGATGAAGGTACGTGCGTTATTATTCCGATTTGGCAATGTTAAGGTCAAGCTGGACAAAACTATGCATGGCTTTAAGTTTGATTTGTATTTCTGAATTCTGTGGATGAAGAAGAGTTTCGTTATTTGAGCTCTGAGAGTGGTGTAATGGTATCTGGAAATGTGTTCACGTGTTTAAATGAGTTATTTAAAATCCCTTGAGGTTAATTGTTCAGTACTTTAGAGAAAAATTTAGGAAAAAAGAAAAAAATTAAGGTATCCTTTGATGCCAGAAGACAAAGAAATCCATGTACTTTTAAAAAGACAGAACCATCATGTTACTATAATCAGCAGTGGTTATTTGGTTGTCATTAGGCTAGCTTTTTATTGCGGACTGTGTTTTATTTTGAACTCAAATTTCACTATCTGCCGTACAGGTACTCCAACCCATGTCCCCAGAGCATTAGCCTAAGGCTCTCAATTATTCATCCAGTGACACTTCTGCTGCCTCCCGTTAGTTTGGAAGAAGAAGGGATGATTTGACTGAACCATTTACGATCCTGAGAGATCTTATCAGAGTAGATTTGGACAGGATGTTTCCATTCCTGGGAGAATCTAGAACGAGTGCTATTTTTAAAAAATTGGCCATCTTCCATTTAAAACAGAGGAGAAACCTTTTTTTTGAAAGGATCGTGAGCCCTTTGGAACCCCCTCCGAGTGTGTCGGAAGCTGAGTCTGAATATCTTTAAGGCAGGGATAGGTAAATTGTTAAGCAATGGGTTTAAAGGCTATCAGAAGGGTAGACAGGAATGTAATTAGGTCAGCCATGAATTTATTAAATAGCAGAGCAGGCTTGATGGGCAGAGTGGCCTATTCCAGCTCCTAATTTATATGTTCATAAGGTGCTGATATTCTTGAATTAGATGTCTGTAATGCCTTCCAAAGTCAAATAGCCTGTCATTGTTCTAAGTTCATATATGATGAACCTCCACTTGCAGGGAATGCAGGTAATTGGGAGGTAACCACCGAATGAGATTTCTGTCCCCAGCACTGGCTCTTAGTTTACACAGAACTTACAAGGGTTGACAGGAGTAGATACAAAGTGACACTTGATGAAGTTTGGTTAAAAACTTGATTGGGTTGTCAGAAAGTCAGAACAGTTCAGAAGGAGGCTATTTAGCCCATTGAGTTGAAGCCAGCTCACTGTGGGACAATCTAATCAGTGCTATTCACCTATTCTGTCCCCTGTTCCTGTAAACTTATATTTCTTAAGTGTCCTTTCAATTTATTTTTGATTATCTGCTACCACTGTCAGTGTCCAAATAGGCAGAGTGTTCCGGGTCATCGCCACTCATTGCATAAAAAGTTCTCTTTCACCTAACACTCATGTTTCAATAACTGAATCGGTCATAAACTGGGGAGCTTTTATCTCTCCTCATACAGTTAGACAAAATCTTTCACCAGTGGTTATTAACACCAGGCAGGAATGTTCTAAGGGCACACCCTACTACACTGTACATTGAAGGTTGCTGCCACCATCCATTTTAATTGTGGGAGACTACAGGGTCTGCTTGGTCTTGTGCTGTTGAGGAAAAATCACTTTGTGGCCTAACTAGAAGAGTTTCTTAGTGTTAATAATAAATATTTAATTGCATCATAGCAGCAGGTTATATTAATGTGATTGGCATCACTACAGAGACTATGAGAAGGCCTGAATTTTTGGTTTCACTTTTCCCAAGGTCCTACGATGGTCTGCCCACAGGTACATTTGGAATTGTCATAATGATTGGCACACCTTGGTATTAACCTTTGCAGACCCATGTGTCAAGAAACAGATTATGGTATCCTTACAGATAGGAGAAAGTGAGGACTGCAGATGCTGGAGATCAGAGTCGAGAGTGTGGTGCTGGAAAAACACAGCATTCACCTGCTCCTCGGATGCTGCCTGACCTACTGTGCTTTTCCAGGATTACACTCTATTCCTACAGACATGTGTTAGTGACCATGTGCTGTACTTTGTTCCTTCTGTACATTATTTAAAATGGTCCTATATCAAGAGGATGTTGCAAGCCTGGTTAATCATTTCTTACATTACGAACCAGTCTTGTTCCTAATCAAACTGTCCCACCCAGTAACTTGTTGTTCCACCTGTCATGCTGCCCATGAATGACACATCCATATACAAACATGTGTGCACTCTGATACCGATTCAGTTAGTGTTAACCACTTCTGAGCAAGGTGATTCACCATGGGCGGCAGTTGGGAAAACCATTTAATCTTTGAAAGCTTTAATAAAGGGTTACCCAACACTTGTCAGACCGGAGCAGATTAAAGTGGAGGTTGGAAAAGAAAATATCTTCTGGAAAGGTTGGTCTGGGGGGTTTTCCACATCAGAAACTTTACTCAAGCAGTGAAGAATTTACTGAAATTAAGATGAAATGATTGCTTAAAGAGGAGAAATAGGGACTGAGCAGAAGCCAGGCTTTAGACAAGGAGATTCAGAAAGAGCAGCAATGGTACAGATCCAATGGGCTGAAGTGACCTATATTGACTCTGTGTGTGCAACATTCTATGATTCTTACCTGCAGACTGAGATTTTCTGAAGCCGGAGGTGGTTTGGTGCAACTTTGTTATAAAAGTATTGGAGGCTGATTTCTGAGTAATTACAAACAAATGGAAAAATGTGGATCACAGTGGTCCGTATGTTTACAGAATACATGCTGACAAATAACCTGTGTGGAAGCAATGACATTATTGAAGTGATTTATCCCTTCAGTTTGCTTTTCCTTTATCATTTTGTCTTTCGTAGAATTCCAGACAGAATTGGCGTTTTCAACACTTGTTTAGTCTTGCTGCTGCTTCTGGGCTTGCATTACTTCCTATAGTTAAGTTTGTCCTTGAATCCAGTTAAGTGTTAACTCCCTGTTTTAAAAAACATGAAGCATTTATGTTTGAGGGTCACATTGCCTGGGATAGACAGCCCCATCTAGTGGGTCAGCTGAGAATTTGGCAGCCACTCCATCCAAAGAGACCAGGAGCTAGACTTTCAGTAATCGGTGGGGTCTGGACTGGGTGTGGCTTCAATTTTAAAGATGATGCCTCTGGGACAGCACTGCGAGTTTCAGAGGGAGATTTTCTAATCAGCCTGTTTCGAGATCTTAATCCACCCCTCTGGAAAAATTAGGGCTTGAACCTGAGCTTCCTAGCTCAGTGGTAATAGCCGTACCCCTGCATTACAATAGCACCTACTGTTTTCAGAGGATGGGCTGGAGGATGGGGCGATGGGAAAATCTGTTCAAGATTAAAAACTGACCCATTTGAGAGCTTGTCTAACCAGACGGTGAGGGGCGGGAGAGTGGGTGTTCTATTTTTGAGAGTCACTTTGGCAAACATACATTATCAATAAAATCATAGAGATGGACAGCACAGAAATGGACCTTCGGTCCAACTCGTCCATGCTGACCAGATATACTAACCTCATCTATTGCATTTGCCAGCAATAAAGGCTCCAAACCCTTCCTATTCAGATACCCACCCAGATGTTTTTTAAATGTTGTAATTGTACCAACCTCCACCACTTGCTCTGCCAGCTCATTCCATATTCGCACCATCCTCTGTATGGGAAAGTTCCCCCTTTGGTCCCTTTTTATATCTTTCCCCTTACAACGAAAACAAAAATTGCTAGACAAGTCCAACAGGTGCGGCAGCAGCCATGGAGAGAAATCAGAGTTAACGTTCTGAGGTCAATGACCCTTCTTCAGACCCGTCCTCAGAAGCCACCATAGAATCTCACACATTCCTGCTCTCCACTGTCAGATTTATAAAATGTGGAAATCTGTTTTTAACAGATGAATAGATAATGCAGGTACACTGAGCATAATTCCAGATCAAATTTGTTTATTTACCTTTTGCCTAAATGACCACTTGCCTCTGCCTTAAAAATTGTTGACCTGTTCTTTGATAAGGTTGTGATTTGCCCCATCATGGGCTGCCATGTACCTTTGTCACAGCAAATCTGTAGAGAGCTTCTACCTCTTGGAGATACTGGGTGCCACTGATTGAATGCCAAGCTATCCTCCATTCCAATTGAGTTACTGCCACATTCCCAGGTAAACCATGAGATGTAGGAGGCTCCACCCCTGGCAACTTTAAGCACCCACTCTTCAAATCAATGCAGTGGTGGTGTGGGGTCGAGCCCTCACTATGTCTGGTGGTCAGGTTCCTGAGCCCATAATGGGAATGTGATCACCAAGGTGTACTCAAATCACAGAGTTGTTAGCAATACTGAAAGAGGCCATTCAGTCCATTGTGTCTGCACCAGATCCCTGAATGAACAAATCACTTACTACCATTCTGCTGCCTTCACCCTACACTATCTTCTTTTGTAAATAACACTCAATTGAACATGCCTCCTTGGCAATGTACTCCATAGACATTTGGGTTTGAACTATGACTGTTCCTTGCTGAGTGTTTGTCTGTCTTCTAGTCTTTTCCCATGGTATTTGTCTTTCCCTGTTCTGTGCAGACTAATTTCCCACCATTCTTTGAAGCCTTGCCACCATACTTCTTCCAAAAGATTCTATACTTTGCTTGCCCTCTTGGACCTCACATCAATCACTCCCATCTAGTATAGTATTGCACCTGTTTATTTATCTCTCCTTTGACTCTTTTTAACATAGGTGAGATTTTATTCCAGTGAAAGTAAAAGAAAAAAGACTTGCAATAATGTAGAGCATTTCATGATCACAGGATATCTAAAAGTCCTTTAAAAGCCCTTCATTGGCTATAACATTTTCTGGGATCTATAATCAAGGAAACTCTACAGCCTGTTTGCACCAGTTAGCTCCCACAAACAGCAAGGTGATCATGTTTTTAGTGATGTTAATCAAAGGGATAACAAATGACCAAGACATCAGGGATAACTCCCCTGCCCTTCTTTGGACAGAGTGCCTTGGAATTTATTGAAACTCATCTGGTGTGTGTTTACTGTCTCATCTGAAAGAGCTCCCCCAGATGTACAGCACGCTCCCTCTGTGCTGTATGAAAGTGTGGGTCGAGATTTTCTGTGTGTACAGTCAGAGGGTGGGCTTGAACCCACATCATTCTTACTTGGAAGCGAGAATGCCATCAACTCAGCCATGGCTGACACCAATGGCAGCATTGACCTTGCTTCCTTCCCCGGATCACCCTTTCACATAGTGAGTGACTTGAGTGGTCCTCAAAATAGACACTGGATTGGTTTGTGACAGAGAGTTCATAAGAGAGGTTAGTTCAGACGGTTCATACTCGGGAAGCATTGGTTTTATGAAACTGTGACTATTGATGGCAAGTGCAATTTTGATGGAAAAATCTGGGGTTTACACTTGCAATGTGGCCATGTCCTCTTCACCCAAGGTCCGAAGAGTTGTTAATCCATCTCTGGAGTTGCTTCTTTATCTCCCTAGTCTTTGTCGTCTTAGTATCTCCACTGATGCTCCTTAACAAAAATGACTCCTATTCTTGGAAAGCTCCTTCATTCCTTTGCTGACAGGTTGGCTTCAATCTGTACTCAGTGCATGAGGCCAGTGGAGTTGTGCAACACTTTAGATCTGACCCCAAAATAACACTTGGTAATAACTAAAAGTTGCTGTTCATTTCTGTGGAAAAATACCACAGATGTGATCCATCACAGCATTCTTCTTATTGAATGGTTCCGTATTTAAGGACAAAAATGCTGCAGCTGTTGCCCTGTCAATGGATGCCTGTAAAGTTTACAGTTTTTTGGAGTGTGTTTAGAACATTACATTGATACCTTGCTGCATCCGCTGCAGACAATCATGGAGCCTTTTGAGCTGGGAAAGAGCTCACATAGTTTCCAGCTGCTAGCAGAGGGGGCAGGCTGTGTTGGAGGGGGTTGGCTCCCAACCTGGAGTTGATTCCTGCTATCCTTCGGCAAAGCAGGCAATAGCTATGTCTTGCTCACATTACGTGCTTTGATGTGAAATGTGAACCGTGGGACATGAAGGGAAGACCTCACCCCAAAGTGGGCAAGATGTAGAGCGATTTCAGGATGTAGCTACTGAAGCAGGTGAAGAGCAGGAAAACTTGCTCCAACGTGGCAACATGCAGAGGCCACTGGATGCAGGAGAAAGGATCAGAAGCAGGTGCTGAAGCTCGAGGTGAAGTAGGTGGGAAAAGGTTTGTGGGGACTGCAGAAGTGTTTGGGATGAGTGACCTGTTTCTCTATTACACACTCTTTGTGATTTGGTTGCTGAGAATGAAGCAAAATGCTGTTTATGTTGGTACTACATGAACCACAGCAGTTCAAAAAGGTAACTCACCAATACACGGTGACTGGGTGGTTAGCACTGCCGCCTCACAGCGCCAGGGACCAAGGTTCAATTCCTTGGGCGACTGTGTGGAGTTTGCGCATTCTCCCCGTGTTTGCACGGGTTTCCTCTGGGTGCTCGGGTTTCCTTCCACAGTCCAAGAATCTGCAGGTGGACTCGCCGTGCTAAATTGTCCAGGAAGAAAGTGAAGACTGCAGATGCTGGAGATCGGAGTCATAAAGTGATGTGCTGGAAAAGCACAGTTGGTCAGGTAGCACCCGAGGAGCAGAAGAGTTGACGTTTCGAGCATAAGCTCAATGTCCTGATGAAGGGCTTATGCCCGAAACGTCGACTCTCCTTCTCGGATACTGCCTGACCGGCTGTTCCTTTCCAGCACCACACTTTTTGACCCTCATGCTAAATTATCCTTAGTGTTCAGGGATGTGTGGGTTAGAAATGGTGAAATATGGGGGATAGGGTATGGGTGTGCTCTTTGGAGGGTCAATGTGGACTAAATGGGCCGATTGGTCTGCATCCACACTGTAGGGATTCTATAAATGCCTTCCCAAAGGACATTAGAGATAGGCATTGAATGTTGGCCTTGACTATAATGCTCATATCCCATGCATAATAATAGGGTCATAATAATGAAAAAAAGCTTGTAGGTTTTCTAATGCGTTCACGTTTACTTTCAGTGACCTGGAAACCTACGAGTTAGCAATGAACAGGCCATTCAGCCCATTGAGCAGTGCTGGCCATGCATTTGTCAAGATGGTCATGCAGAAGGCCTTCCAAGTGCAGAAGCCACCGCGTCGTATAGTCCTCGGAGGTTCGCAAAGTGTGGGGAACGTAGCCATTGAGCTTGCTCTGTCACTGAACAAGGTCATAACATGGCTGTCTTGATTGTAACCTCAAATCGACATTCTCACTGAGCCCTCATAACCTTTCATCCTCCTAGGCTTAACAGGAATTAATCTACCTTTGCCTTAAAAATATTCAAGGACTTGTTGCATCACCATTTCATTTAGAGCGTTCCAAAGACACTCCGCGCCCTGTGAGTTTAAAAAAAAGACATTCTCCCAGTCTCTGTTTTAAATGCAACAACATCATTCACCCCATGCCCCACGCCTCCTTATCGCACATTCTACCGACATTAACTTGGCCATCTCTTGCAGACAAGGCCCTTCTACGTACCTAAACGTTTCTTAAGGACACCCTCCTTTGCTGTATTAACCAAAAAAGAAGATTCCACAATAATGTGTCACAGTTTCCATCTCAACAATCAGTTTAATCAGTAGAAAGTTTTAAAACTCATTCGGTTCTGATATAACACGATGGCTCCATCCCCGTGTGATGTTGCGTTATAAGATTGCGCAATAGCCACACCATTTAAGCTAAAATGAATCGCGCTCTAACCAATACAGTTAAGGAAAGTTTGCATTCTACAAATAACAGTCGTAATTCTTCAATCGGGTTAAAGCCAATACATGTTGAAGAAGTATGCATTATAGCAGGACCTATTGTATTTGTTTTACTGTGTCCTTATTACAGCCCTGACAATAGAATTTGTTGATAACGCCACCAGCCTGAGAGCCCTGTCCCATGTAATGTATCCCAAATGCTTCAAGTTGAGTCATATAAAACTGTTTCTTCTCATTTTAAAATGGTGTGCTGTAAGCATCCATAATGACAACTTAAACGTTATTAAAAACCAAAAGGATTGGAAATGTTAACTCTGATTTCCCTTTACAGATGCTGCCAGACCTGCTGAGCTTTTCCAGCAATTTCTGTTTCTCTTTCTAATTTAAACATTATGTAGTGTTACCAGTTCATGACTACTTTGTTTAAAACGGCAGAAATGTGGTGTAGGGCACCCAGGATGCTTTTTAATGGCATGGGCTTTCAGAACCTTGTTCATCATGTGTCATCTCCTCCTTTGAAATGCTTAGAGCTAGTGAAAATGATTAAACTGAAAGACCTGATGATTGGGTGCAACAGTTCTGACTGATCAGAATGGGACTTGTGGTCACGCCATTAATTTCCCTGTTCTGAAGTACAGTCTTAAAGCCTTGGCAAGAAATTGGTTAGTTGTGACAATCTGAAGGCGAACCTAGTCACTTTCACCAGATGCATGTACAATGCACCATGTGGCAAAGGAGCAGATGCACGAATAAAGGGTAGAGAGAAAGCAATAAGCCAAGGGCAGTGTTGGGAATTTTTATTTTCTACTCACTCAAGGGATGTGGCTGGGCTATCTTTATTGCCCTTGAAAAGGTGGTGGTGAGCTGCCTCTTGAACCACTGCAGTCCATGTGCTGTAGATAGATCCATAGAGAATTTTACTAATTATTGCATTGATAACTTGTATCCAGTACAAAAAAAAAGCCATTCCTATCTAAGCTGAGATTGACTCAGCCATTCTCATGTTACTTGTTCAAAGACACATAGTTATGTACAGTAGGCTTTCGGTGCATCGAGTGGGTGTTTGATGTAGTGTATCCGATGAGTGAGCATTCGTTCATGCATGGCTCACTAGGAATGATTGGGTCCCTCAGGGTGTTATGATGAAGGCTGGTTTATTTGAAATCTATCCCAAGAGACTATGTTACATTTTAAATCATGCTGTTAAATATTCTTAGTTAGCACATGTTCAGCCAAGAACTCCAGCCTTTGCAATGATGTGTGAATAGTTAGCATGCTGCAACACAGCAGGGACTCCTTTGCTCATGTACAAGATCCACAGCAACAACGAGAGTCTCTAGGTAGCAGCTGAAATGTCCCTTTTGTGAAATCGATGTTTTCAATGAACAACTTGGATGGCGTGCAGGTGTTCATGCAGGACCAATGGCTAAAGCCAAACTGAACTCTGGGGAAGTCTTGAACCAAGGGGCATGGTTTAATAATTAGGGTTGTCTCTCTTTTAAGTCATAAGTTGAGAAGAAACAGTTTTTCAGATAGTCATTACTCTGTGGAAGTCTCTACTCCTGAGAGCAATGAGGCTGAGCCATTGAATATGTTCAAAGTTGCCTTAGATTTTTGATTGATAAGGAAATTTAGGGTTATGGAGGGTCAGTCACAAAATGGAGTAGAGGCCACTGTTTTTCTTGGATGATGAGATAGGTTTGAAGGTATGAATGGTCTAATCCTGCTTTTCCTTATGTTTTTGAATTCAGGGAAGACCAAATGAAATAGAGAAGTCAACTTTGGGTTTTTAAAGTGTATATATTATCATAGGGCTGAAGGAATTGAGATCATTGTATTTTCCTTTCCATTGTAATTTCTCATTTGTATTAAAGACAAAATTAAACATTTTGCATTCTGAAATTTTAAAGGAAAATTCTCTTTTTTATTAGGGTTTCTGCTTGCATATTTGGTTATAGAAGTGTAGAAACATTGAAAACAATGGGAGCAGAAGTAGGCCATTCCTGCCCTTCAGCCTTGCTCTGCCATTCAATATGGTCATCGACTGTGTTCCTGATTTCTGCCCTGTGACTTTGAGGTTATTTTGTCCTTTTTTGAGATTATATAAGGCAGAGATACTGAGCAGTCTCCTAAAACCACTAGAGTAAACAGCTTTTGAGACCTCGGCGTTTATTAAAGGTAGAACAATAGAAGCAGCCTGGCTGGGTTGGCCAGCCCTCATAGATCAGATTTCTAGGTTTTAGTTTTAGTTTTTAGGTTTAGCTTTAAGCAGTTACTTGTGATCTTGAAGAAGTGGAAGCTATTCTTTTCCTTTCTCGATTGTAGCCAAAACCAGAGGGATTTCTTCCTAGGCTGCTAGACTGCATGTGAGACAAAATCTGTTTTACTGAATTTGCCTTTTTGCCAAAGTGTGTTATTGCCAAATGGGATATTACGTTTTTGGAACAGTTAATTAGTAATAGGTATTGTATCTATTATTCTGTAAGGAATTGAGAGGTCATGTTGCGACTGTACAGGACATTGGTTAGGCCACTGTTGGAATATTGCGTGCAATTCTGGTCTCCTTCCTATCGGAAAGATGTTGTGAAACTTGAAAGGGTTCAGAAAAGATTTACAAGGATGTTGCCAGGGTTGGAGGACTTGAGCTATAGGGAGAGGCTGAACAGGCTGGGGCTGTTTTCCCTGGAGCGACGGAGGCTGAGGGGTGACCTTTATAGAGGTCTACAAAATTATAAGGAGCATGGATAGGATAAATAGACAAAGTCTTTTCCCTGGGGTCAGGGAGTCCAGAACTAGAGGGCATAGGTTTAGGGTGAGAGGGGAAAGATATAAAAGAGACCTAAGGGGCAACTTTTTCACTGAGAGGGTGATACGTGTATGGAATGAACTGCCAGAGGAAGTGGTGGAGGCTGGTACAATTGCAACATTTAAGAGGCATTTGGATGGGTTGGAAGGGTTTGGAGGGATATGGATTGGGTGCTGGCAGGTGGGATTAGATTTGGTTGGTATATCTGGTCGGGATGGATTGGTTGGACTGAAGACATGTTTCCATGCTGTACATCTCTATGACTCGAAGTTTTCCAATAGAATTAAGTTATTCTAAATTCCTTTTTCTTTTGGTTGTGTTTTCACTATAGTGATTAAATAAATTGTGCTTTACTTAACATCGAATATTTTAATCAGTCACATTACATCTAGAACACGGTTCTTTACATTTGCCTTTAAAATAAGGAAAAGTTAGGATTTAGGCTACCTCCTTAAAATATTGGTCTAGTCCATAACACCCCATACCCTCTGATCCCCTTAGCCCTAAGAACCATATCTAGTTGTTTCTTGAAGATCTTCAAAGTTTTGACCTCAACATCTTTGCCATGGCAAAGATATACATTTGCAGGCTTTCTCTTTGGAGGCTTCTTGTTTGCAATTTGCTTAGCACCCGACAAATAAGTATATGTCAGTAAACAGCCTGTATCTGTGTTTCGCAATGCCATGCAATTTCAGGTAATGGCCTGAGTGATGTGATTGCTAGACTATGAACTGGAGACCCAGGAAATGTTTGAGGGGCCCAGGTTCAAATCCCGACCATGGCAGATGGTGGAATTTGAATTCAATAACAGTCTGAAATTAAGGCCTTGACTATGGTTTTGGGTAAGTACAGTTGTACTTGATGTATGTCCCTTATGCAGATTTGTATTCTGGCTATTTTATCTCCGATCTGGTGTTGCCTCCTCCTTCTCCTACAGACTCTGCTTTATGTAGAAAGGTAATGTGGCTACTCTTTTACAACCCTCTGAGCAATTAGGGATGGGCAATAAATAATGGCCTGGTCAACGGTATCCGCATCCTCTGACTGAACAAGAAAAGGCTAGCATTTTTATGATTGACTGTGGGGGAAAATAATTATGAAACCTAATTGAAATGTATTTCTGTTCATTTTTCCAGAGGTCCCGTCACTGATGCTTTGAGTTTGTGGGGAAATAAACTTCTTTTCCGCTGGAAACATGGTGGGTTTGGGTGAGCTGCTTGGCGATGGACAGTTCTGGATGCTCAGTGCCTGAACATGGAGCAGTTTCACATTAGCACAATGTCGAGGAGAACTCTCCACATTTGTGGTGCTATAAACTGGGAAAGCTGCCGAGCAGTTGTCAAGGGGGGCGAGAAAATTCTGGACGTGGTCAGAGACAGAGTGCAGAATTAGAGGCGGTATTGTAATGATGGAGAAGCCCCAGGCCAGCATGTTTTTCCACAAACGAAGGTCCCAGTTGTTGTTGCTGAATTCACTGACGTGTGGCTTGGAGATGTGTGTGGGAGCCGGAATCACCTTTGTACCCCCACTGCTTCTGGAAGCCGGTGTACAAGAAAAATACATGACTATGGTTTTGGGTAAGTGCAGTTGTACAATGTATATTCCTTTGTTTTATTTCTGATATGAGTTTTGACCACCTCCCCTCTGCCGCAGGTACTAATGCTTGTAGATTTTGAGTTACATGTGAATTTACAGCTAGCCTTGCTGTTCCTTGTGCCATGTGGGTTTCCTGGATGTCTGAGGGTAAACTGTATAGGCCAGGTGTTTCCGTTGATATAGTTTTAATGACTGTTGTTAAAGGCTTTGCATAACCTTGGTGTTATTTTCATGAGAAACTCTAGGCTTTGTCAACATCATTCAGTTTAACCACAAAGACCACAATGGTTGAGCGGTTGAGGCCAAAACGTTGAATTTTTTCAAGAAGATGTTAGGTATCGTTCTTGGGCCTAAAGAGATCAAGAGGGTATAAGGAGAACGTGGGAACATGATACAGGGTTGGATAATCAGCCATGATTTAGTTGAACGGCAGAGCAGGCTCAAAGGGCCAAATGGCCTACTCCTGCTCCCATTTTGTATGTTTCTCTGAGCTAGTCCTGAGCTTGCCAGCCATCATCTCATATTCTCCTGCATGTTTCACTGTGGGCCTGGAGTCACCTGTAGGCCAGACCCAGGTAAGGACAACAGATTTCCTTCTCAAAAATGGAGCAGATAGGCTTATATGACAATATTATGACCAACTCTCTAAATTCTGAGTTTTATTGATCTTCATCTGCCGTGGTGAGATTCTAATACGTGTTCCCAGAGCATTGGTCTGGGCCACTGATTTGCTAGTCCAGTGACATTACCACTGTGGCACCACCTCTGCTGAAGGTTCTCTATGTGTACTAAGAGGGCTTCTGAAGGTTGTGTACAATGGCACCATTGATCCTTCACTGAGAGTCATTGGTGTATGTCTGAGCACTTCATCCAATCACCCTTTGAACAATAGCTGATGACCCAGCAGTGATGCTGCCTTTCCAATTTGGATTGTGGAACCTGGGGGACATAGTGATAGTTACAAATGTGTCTCTACTTGTGTTATTGGTGAGAGCGGTATGACTAAAGTCCAGTGTTGACAAAATGGGACAAATAAACACAATAACATTGAGATAAATGACAGTGATTGTAAAACTTGCCTACTAGTCTTTGTGAATACTCACACTTTAAATTCACACACCCATCGCAAATTTATTTCTTTACAATCTGTGTATGACTATGGGTAATATTCCAGCTCAACACTCGAACAGAGTAAGCATGAGCTGATATTGAAGTTAACTTGTGCAAGAAAGGCTTGCAGGAGAGAAGGAATTTGGTGTAAGACTTCACAACTGACGCTAAAACAAGCTACTGCTTCCAAAGCTCTTCCTTCCCCAGTATGAAAGGGACATATTAACTTACGATCTGAAATGATCTGATGATGTTGAGAGAGAAAGAGACTTACTTAAATAATGAAAGTTATTGTAATGGGAAATGGGAAATGAAGTGTAGTTGTGTATGGTCTGATGCATCCTAGGGAACACTCCCCTCTGTAAATCTGTTTTGCTTTGTGTGGCTGGGAATTCACTTCTTCCGTCTGGATGTGTGATGTGGCGATTTTCTGCTCAGCTGGTGTTATGTGGCCCCAAGGCTTTTTTGTCCTGTCTTGCTTTTGAATTAAGAACATGTTTGAACTGGGTTTATTGCAAAGGGTGCAATTACGATGATTTCTGAAGTTTTTAAATTGTGACTGGCGTAATCATACAGCTGTCATATGTGTCCACATCTTTTTCAGTATTGTTTGGAAATTAAAAAGGAAGAGGAACCTCCCCCACTGCCCTCTCTTTTTCTTTCTTTTCTCCTGAAAAATGTCTGGAATTGACCAGGCTTAAAATGTTTCATGAATTATTATGGCAGTGTCAGCAATGTTGACTGCCTGTTGTCTGGAATCCTGTCTGTCGCAGTTAGTCCAGTTGAAGCACGGGAAATAGTTTGCATCTCTTGAGTAGCTGCTGGCGAACTTTTTAGTTCAGAGGACACAGTAAAAGAAATGCAATCCCAGCCAGCAAGCGAGCTCCCACTTTGCTGTCTCTTTCTTGCAATCCTTCTGCCCCAGTGTAAAGTGCAGGAGATTACAATCTGCCATTCAAACTTGAGCAGCGTTTAATTATGTGCTAAAAGAGCACCATTTTAGTTTGAACGCACAAAAGAGACTGTCTCTCTGCAAATGGGGCCCCTGCAGATGTGACTAAGGGATGTAGTTGATAAGAGAGTGGTAATCTGATCAGCCATTAATTTTGGTAGTCTCCGTGTCCAAATGTGAATCTTTCGTACAATGGTTGGACTGTGCCCACTTCACATCACTGTTATGGATATTAAAGCTTGCCTTCTGCTCCCTAAGTTCAACAATATTGCACAGAATTGTAGTAATCTTTCACCACCTTTAAATAGCCCTACTGTAAGTTACTCTGCTAGACCAAACTGCCATTACATGTGCATTTATTGTTGCTGGGCAACAGGATGTTGGCTTGAGGGGTTTGGTTGTCTGCTGAAGTATTAAGTATCCTGTGTCTCAGGGCTCTCCATTGACACTAATGTTAGACTAGCATCAGATCCATTACATGACAGCGAATCTCCTAATTTCTGCAAGGTGCAGTGATGTCCAGCATTCAAGATTTGTTTGGCAATAAACTTTTTTTGGCCTAATTGGGACTGTAGTCCAGTGAATAAGTTATTGCTCAATTGAGAATCATTATTCTTACTACATGAATCACTACTTGAAGTCTCAAAATGAACACCACTGGTGGATTCCAGTCTTGACTTATTCCTTGGCCATTTCAATGATATTTACTTGCAAATGATTTTTAGTCCAGTTGGCTGGGCAGCTGGTTTATGGCGTAGAACGATAGCAACAGAGTCATTGCCAACCAGGAAAGCCTTGTCTTCTCAACATTGGCCCTCGCCTGAAGCATGATGACCCTCCAGGTTAAACTCACCACCAGCCATCTGTCTCGCGCGCGCACTCTCTCTCTCTCTCTCTCCCTCGCGCGCACTCTCTCTCTCTCCCTCGCACGCGCTCTCTCTCTCTCTCCCTCACGCGCGCTCTCTCTCTCTCCCCCGTGCGCGCTCTCTCTCTCTCCCCCGTGCGCGCTCTCTCTGCCTCGCGCGCTTTCTCTCCCCCGTGCGCGCTCTCTCTCCCTCGCACGCGCTCTCTCTCTCTCTCCCTCACGCGCGCTCTCTCTCTCTCCCTCGTGCGCGCTCTCTCTCTCTCCCCCGTGCGCGCTCTCTCTGCCTCGCGCGCTTTCTCTCCCCCGTGCGTGCTCTCTCTCTCTCTCTTTCCCCCGTGCGCACTCTCTCTCTCTCTCTCTCTCATGGCAGAGCAGTCATATGGTATTCTGGGACTATGACAACCTTACTTTGGTGCCTGCTTTACAGTCATTATGCAGAATAGAAACAGATCTTTCAATCCAACTCATCCATGCCAGCCAGACATCTTAATCTGACCAAGTCCCATTTGCCAGATTCAACCCATAAACTACTTAAACCCTTCCTATTCAAATACCCATCCAAATGCCTTTTAAATGTTGTAATTGTACCCATCTCCACCACTTCCTCTGGCAGCTAGTTCCATACATGTGCCACTCTCTGTGTGACAAACTTACTCCTCCGCCATTTATTAATTCTTTCCCTTCTTACCTTAAACCTTAGTCCTCTAGTTTTGGACTCCCCCACCTTAGGAAGAAGACCTTAGTTATTCTCCCTATCCATGCCCCTCATGATTTTATAAACCGCTCAAAGGCCACCCCTCCATCTCTGATGCTCCAGGGGAAAATAGTCCTGATCTATCCAGCTTTTCCCTATGACTCAAACCCTCCAGTCCTGGCAGCATCCTTGTAAGTCTTTTCTGCACCCTCTCAAGTTTAACAATATCATTCCTATAGAACAGCGAGCAGAATTGTATGCAGTGTTTCAAATGTGACCTCACTAATGTCACATACAGCTGCAATTTGACATCCCAACTCCTATAGTCAGTGTTCTGACCACTGAAGGCAACCGTGATAAACGCTTTCTACACTACCCTGTCGACCTATGTACCTGCACCCCAAGTCTATTTTTTTGGCAACACTCCTCAGGGTTCTACCATTAGTTGTTTAAGTCCTGCCCTGGTTTTGTTTGTGCTCGAGGGGACTGCAGATGCTGGAGATCAGAGTCAGAGTGTGGTGCTGGCAAAGCACAGCTGGTCAGGCAACATCTCGAGCAAAATGAGAATGAGGCCTCATTCCTGATGAAGAGCATATGCTCAAAATGTCGACTCTCCTGCTCCTCAGATGCTGCCTGACCTGCTGTGTTTTTCCAGCACCACACTAATTGACTTTGTTTGTGTTCACTCCAGTTCTTTTATGTCAATTTTATGTAGAATGGACAATTGAACTGTGTAATGTACTTTAGTATCACCTGACCAGGATTGTGTGTTTAATGAAACTTCACTAAACCCAAGTGTTCTGTTTTAGTATTTTTAAAAATTCTATGCTGGCCTTTCAATGATTTGTTCAAATGCATTCCTCTTGGCCTTCAGTTTCTTCAGTTACATTTTGGTAAGAATAGCAGAAATAGCATCACCTCAATTTATCAGCTCCAGATAATTTGCCATTACGTTGCCCAGTATCCAAATTAAAGTTGGTCAAATGACAGTCAAGTAGATTAGATTAGATTACTTACAGTGTGGAAACAGGCCCTTCGGCCCAACAAGTCCACACCGACCCGCCGAAGTGCAACCCACCCATATCCCTACATTTACCCCTTACCTAACACTATGGGCTATTTAGCATGGCCAATTCACCTGACCCGCACATCTTTGGACTGTGGGAGGAAACCGGAGCACCCGGAGGAAACCCACGCAGACACGGGGAGAACGTGCAAACTCCACACAGTCGCCTGAGTCGGGAATTGAACCCGGGTCTCAGGCGCTGTGAGGCAGCAGTGCTAACCACTGTGCCACCGTGCCACCCTGTAGTAGTAGATGAACCACTTCATACTTGCACTGAATTTCATTTTGACAGGATGATGTCGCAGAGGCACTATAGGCACAATTGTAAAATAAATCAGAGACTTGGGTGGGTATGTGTATGAGACTTTAAAGGGGGTAGGACAAGTTGAGGAACTGATTTGATGAAACTCTCCCAGGAGTGCGACTGCCCCCTCCCTGAAAGAGACAAGAAAGGAAAAAAAAGGACAAGCTCACCCTGAAGAGAAACTCAATTCCTTGCCTCCCCAGCAATTCACCAGTGGGGGGGGAGAAGACTATTGCTGGTCAGTGATTATTAAAGACTTGAGTATGCACCCTGCCCAAACATCTGCCTCTGCAGCGGGCAAGAAAAATGACACCTGTCCAAACTGAGAATTCATAGTTGCAAATGTGTTGCTGGTTAAAGCACAGCAGGAATGTCATTCCTGATGAAGGGCTTATGCCCGAAATGTCGAATTTCCTATTCCTTGGATGCTGCCTAATCTGCTGTGCTTTAACCAGCAACACGTTTGCAGCTGTGATCTCCAGCATCTGCAGACCTCGTTTTTTACCCTGAGAATTCATAGTGACCAGCCTACACTGTTAGTTGAAAAGTGGTCTCCAGTTGCCCCAAACTGAAGCTCCTCTGAAACCCAGCTCCTGCTTTTGTGTCTCATTTGCCCTGAGCCCCTGTCCAGGCAGTGACCACCCCACAAGGAGGGAAAAAACCTTGTCGGAGCAATTTACTGCAGATGCTGGAATCTGCACTGAAAACAAGTACTGGAGGTCACAGCGGGTCCAGAAGCATCCATCGAGAGAGAACAAGCTTCTCAACTCTGAAGTATCATATAGAGTCAAAACATTAGCTTGCTTTTCACTCCATGGATGCTGCCTGACTTGTTGTGATCTTCCGACCTTTTTGTTATCATAAGGAAAAAAACTTATCACCTTGTGACTAGATCCCCAGAAGGGTAACTCTCAACTGGAACCCAGTGGCTAGCAGCCTCTGGCCGGCAGTTTCTGAAGACTCAGGTCACCAGGGTCAAGCCCCATGGGAGATGCACACTCTTTTTTTTGTTTACCTGTCATATCTTAATGAACTGATTGGGCCGTTTGCTGAGTTACCTCATTTATGGGACCAGTGTGCTCAATGCCAAAAATATGCTTAGCCCCACACTTAACAAAAAAATGTAAAATGTCCCTTCAAAGCGTTCAAGAGCAAGGAAGTTTTGTAGTGATGTGGTCTCCTGTGGATTACTACAAAAAGCTCCACTTTGGGAATCACGTGAAGGCATTAGAGAGGGCATTGAAAAGATTATTTCAAATGCTTTTAGGGATGAGCAGGTTCAGTTCAGTGGATTGGAGGAGTTGGAATGTTTTGGTGTGGTGAAAGCTGGGAGGAGGTCTTATAGAGATATTCAACACCATGGGGGTCTGATGGGGAAACTGTTGTTACTGGTGGGCAGGATAGAGAACCAGAGGACATGTATTTTACATAATTAATGAAAGAAGCTATGGGGATGCAAGAAACCCTTTCTCACATTGAGTGGTTAGGATCTGGAATATGCTGAGTCAGAGTGTGGTGGAAGCAGGTTCAATCCAAGCACTTGAGAGAGAATTGATTATTATCTGAGAAGGAAGCGCTGTGCAAGGCCATGGGGAAAAGGCAGGGGAATAGAATGAGGTGCATTGCTCATTTGGAGAGCTGACACTGATAGAGCAAGTTGAATGGCCTCCGGCACTATAGTAATTGTAATGGTCATGATTTGGAGATGCTGGTGTTGGACTGGGGTGTACAAAGTTTAAAAATCACACAATACCAGGTTATAGTCCAACAAGTTTAATTGGAAGCACTAGCTTTTGGAGCATTGCTCTTTCATCAGGTGGTTGAGGAGGACACAATTGTAAGACACAGAATTTATAGCAAAAGTTTACAGTGTGATGTAACTGAAATTATACATTGAAAAATACCTTGATTGTTGAGTCTTTCATCTGTTCGAATACCATGATCGTTTCACTTCTTTCATATGTAAATCACAAAATGTTTTTTAAAAGTTGGAATCCTTTAAGCACTCCACAGATCCAATCCCCATAGCTTTGTTATTAAAGGTAAATGTACAATAAATAGGCTTGATGGTCACTAACTACATTCCTGTTGTATACTTTACTAGATAGTCTCAATGTCACAATAAGGTAGCTGCAATCAGCCACTGCATCTCTAGTGACTGACAACTGCAGGTATATCCTAGAGGTTTGATTAGATGCTGTATGTACACGAGCCTAGACAAGTGCTAATTAAGGTCTAATAGCATACATCTCTATGACTATGACTCTTAAGTGATAATGGGCATTGCTACAATTTTCAGGTTGCCGTCTCTTAGTTTAGATTAGATTAGATTCCCTATAGTGTGGAAACAGGCCCTTTGGCCCGACAAGTCCACACCGACCCTCCGAAGAGTAACCCGCCCAGACCCATTCCCCTAACTAACACATCCCTGAATACTACGGGCAATTTAGCTTGACCAATTCACCTAACCTGCACATCTTTGGATTGTGGGAGGAAACTGGAGCACCTTGAGGAAACCCATGCAGAAACAGGGAGAACGTACACAGGGAGTTGTTGCCTGACAATGGGTGTCTCAGTGTGTGGTTGAATAAGTATGTATAAAGTTCAGCATTCAGAAGGTGAAATTGCCATTGAAATCTAATTTTGATTATTTCTTCACAAGAATTGTTTTGTTAACATTCTACAGAGGATGACTTTAATGTTTTTACTTTTGGTCCACAGGTATTGGGCCAGTCCTGGGACTGATATTTGTTCCAATGATTGGTTCGGCAAGTGACCACTGGACAAGTCGCTATGGCCGCCGACGCCCCTTCATTTGGGCGCTCTGCTTTGGGGTCCTTCTGAGTCTCTTTGTTATCCCTCACGCCAGCAAGATGGCCACTTTCTTCAGCCTGAACGATTATCCTGTCGATGTGATCTTCCTCATCATTGGAATCTGCATGTTGGACTTTTGTGGCCAAGTCTGTTTCACCCCTCTGGAGGCACTGCTGTCAGATTTGTTCCATGATGCAGAAGATTGTAGGCAGGCTTTCTCCATGTATTCCTTCATGATCAGCCTGGGGGGTTGCATTGGCTACCTCTTGACAGCAGTGGACTGGAAAAGGACTTTTGTGTCCACTTACCTCGGTGGGCAAGAAGATTGCCTCTTCACACTTCTGGCTGCCATATTTATTTTTTGTGTTCTTGCAACCTTCTTTGTATCTGAGGAAAACTATAGTAATGTGGATGGCCGGGTCGATATTTCACCAAAGGAAGTCATTAAGCCTCTGTCACGGTACTGTTGTTGCTCCACTAGTATGCTTTGGCGAGCAAGGCACTACCTTCTGGTACTGAAGAACTGTTGCACTTTGATCCCCAAACTCTATAACTTGTACTGTCGCATACCCAAGGTGATCCGGCAGCTGGTTGTAGCAGAATTCTACAGCTGGATGGCTCTCATGACGTTCATGATGTTCTACACAGACTTTGTGGGGGAGGGACTCTACCATGGTATCCCTAATGCTGATCCTGGGAGTGAAGCTCGGCTGCGCTATGATGAAGGTACAGTGACGTTCGCATGATAGAAATTGTCAATGATTAACAATAATTATCTTATTGGAATCAACTGAAGAGCACGGGGCTGAGTGAATATATCTGTTTGGTTTCGTAAGTTTTAACTTGGAAAATACAAGTATCTGCAGTAATTCATGTTTTATATATTGACCCAGGTAGATCTTTTTCAAATCGGAACAATCACTAGAGTTCAGCAGATTTTTAAAAAAACGAGATTTAGAATCTGTTAAATAAAATCCAAAAGAACTGCAGATGCTGTAAATCAGAAACAGACCCTTCTGAGGAAGGGTCACTCGGTCCAAAATGTTAACTCTGATTTCTCTCCATAGATGCTAGCAGAGCTGCTGAGCTTTTCCAGCAATTTCTGTTTGTTTATAATCAATTTGCCTGTTTTGTCAATGTTACTTGAGAAGAAATGTTAGCTAAAATACTGAAAGGATTCGCCCTGCTCCTTTCACCTAGAGGACGACCCCTCTCGATGTATGTGGGGGCCATTTATATAAAATTTACTTCAAGAAGGTGCAAGTGAGTGTGAGTCAAGGGGAGGTGATTGCCTAGTGGGATTATCGCCAGATCATCAATCTGGAGACCAGGGTTCAAATCCTGCCTTTGGCAGGTGGTTGATATTGAATTTGGTACAAATATGGATTTAAGAAATTATGGAGGAAAATCCCATCTGGTTCAATGCCTTTCTTTAGAGAAGGCAACTGCCAACCTTAGCTTCCACTAAACACAATAAGCACAATCAGAGACAAATCTTGAAATTTAAAAAAATACTATTCAGAAATCTTTGTAAAAAGCTGCCTCCTTTTATAACCTTATGAATGTCATGCTATATAAACCTAGTATACCATGCACTGCCTATTGTAGCTTCAATAACAGAAATTCCACCCTACTTCACACCTAGTTATCCAAATAACTGTACAGATGTTGGAAATCTAGAACAAAGAGAGAATAAATTATAACCTCAACAATGTCAATCAATCAAAGCTAACTCTGAACTTCAACCCTCTATAAACAAACTACAGGCTTTGTTGGTGAATCATGGAGCTCAGATGAACATTCATGATGAGGCCATCTAGCAACTGTATCGCATGGTTATTTTACAAGGTGGAAGTTCTTTATTGGTGCTTAAATTTTTCAAACAGCATTAGTGAAATTAGGCAGTTCAAGCAATGAATCATACAGCTTGTTTACTTCGATAAGTTATTGTATTTTTTCAGCGTGTTGGTTGAATTGTCATTTTGGCTTATCAGGCAGACTTATCAATGGCAGCAAATACCCCCTCAGCGGAGATGACAGGAAGGACAAACAAATTGGGTGTGATGGCTCCGGAGAGAAACTCCCCTCACTTAGAGTCAGAGACGTATAGCACGGAAACAGATCCTTCAGTCCAACTTGTCCATGCCGACCAGATGTCCTAAATTAATCTAGTCCCATTTGCCAGCACTTGGCTCATTTCCCTCTAAACCCTTCCTATTCACATACCCATCCACTTCTTGCCACTGCAATTAAGTTTCATGTGAGAACATCCATGAGAGCTGCCAATTAAGGCCCTTAAGTGGTGAATTAACCTGTCTTCCCAGCGATTACAAACCGTGGCTGCTTTCCTAACAAGGAAAACATGGCAATGGGTTGTTTGAGGAAGCAGGGTCTCCTTTAGCCACCAGTCTGGGGGCAGGTGCGTGCGTGCTGAAAGCCACTTCCATGCCCTTGCCTCTGAGCTGCACCCTCTGCCCACTGCGCACAGTCTTTGTCATGCAATCCTCAAAAAAATGTTTGCTAGTGTAGCACCTTCTGCTGGCGCGTCCTGAACCTCCAGTGAACACTCCCTCCAGTAATTGCCAAGCAGCCTTGGCAGGGTGGGAATTCAATGGTGAAGCTCCTGATTAGGCAAGGAATTCACCAAATACCTAATTGGTGTTTGATCCGGTGAGCTTTCTCACCAAAATGGACAGGGAGTATTCACCCTGAAATTTATCCATCCCCACACTTAGTGCACCATAGACTTTGAGTTACTAGAAAGTATCTTGTTTGAATGTGTTACAGTAAGAACAGAAATAGGGGGCATAAAAATCATATCATCCCCAATATATTCAAAAGGAACTTCAGAAGAAACTTTGCCTAAAAATGAAGTTGTAACTAAGTGGAGCTTGTTACTTCAGAGGTAAGTTGAGTCAGATAACACGTTATATGTAAGAGGCAGCTAGGTGGCACATGAGGGAGAAAGGAATAGAAGGTATCTTAACGAGTATTGGATAGAGAAGGTTGTGAGAAGTTTAATGTGGAACATGAACATCGACGGACAGGTTAATCTGTTATAATGTGCATTTCATCAACGTGAATTCTCTGTAACACAATTGACAAACTGGGTACACTTTTTAAAGTGCAAACTTTTTTAAATGTGTGACAGGAATGTGATTACAGCGCCAACACTTTAAACACCGTTTCTAAAGCATGTGTTTTCTATAACATGGGGTTGAACAAGAACACACCCATCTTGTTATAAAATAACTGACTGACTGTAGTTTCTGGGCCCTCCTATGTAAACATAAACTTGAGTAAGGACAAGATCAGGTGTGGCTGTAATGCCTTCAGTTCCTTACAGGACAAAACAAATTACCTACAGCATGAAAACTGGCAACTCAAGCCAAGTATTGCAGAGCTGTGAATACCAACGACAATACTCTCCAGAAAAGTAGCATAATTGACAAAATGTTATGGACACAACATTGTGGGGTGTGGGAAGAACCAGTTGGCGGGGGGGGCATTTGTTAAGTTGTGGGCTGATGCTGTTTATCAAATTGCCTCAGAGTGTGGAAAAAGTAGCTAAAGATTCAGATTTTTCATTACTTGCAGGCTCTAAACAAAAATAAGCATTCAGAAGAGTGCACAACATGTCCTAGCTTGTTTCAGAATCCTCATAATTCTCAACTTATGCATTCAATGCTTCTTTTCAAAGAACATTTACACCATAAACCTCTTCCCACTGGCTTCATTCCAGATAGCACGACCTGGCTTTGCATCAGACGGACCAGAGGTCTCCGAAATATTAATCTTCCTTTCTCCTCCTAATTTTCTCACATATGGGTTAACATGTTGGTGTAAGGAAGGATTAGCTGCTGATGGAGTTATTTTTTTCACTGTGTGAGTGGGTGTGTGTATGTGTTTAATATAGAGATGCAGAGTTTTCTTTCCAGAAATCCAGACACCAAACTCAACAGCCTGCCCACTGCAGCAGTTCCTCATTCCTGCTGAAGATATTTTTCTAATCAACCTATTCAGCGATATTATGACAGACCTCTGGAGCAGGTGGGATTTGAACCTGGGTCTCCTGCCTCAGAGACACTAACACTGCACCATGAATCTACATTATAAACCGATGCTAAGCCCAGTTCAAGTAAGAGAAGGTGAGGACTGCAGATGCTGGAGATCAGAGCTGAAAATGTGTTGTTGGAAAAGCGCAGCAGGTCAGGTAGCATCCAAGGAGCAGGAGAATCGACGTTTCAGGCAGGATTCCTGAAGAAAGGCTCATTCTCCTGCTCCTTGGATGCTGCCTGACCTGCTGCGCTTTTCCAGCAACGCATTTTTCAGCCCAGTTCAAGTAGGGGCTTATTTAGCCAGCCTCAATGATAGCAAATAAAGGTAATATATGAATTATGTCACTGGAGGGAGGGTAATAGCACATTTTGTTTGCATCCAAAAACCTTGTTTTCTCAGAGCTTCATGTGAAATAATATGAACCGATGAAGGGTCACTGGATTCGAAACATTGACTCTGTTTTCTCGACACAGATGCAGCATAGACCTGCTGAGTTTCTCCAGCAATTTCTACTTTTGTTTTTTTTCGGGTTTCCAATATCGGCAGTTCTTTGTTTTATACTAATCTAGAACTGTTGAAAAACAGTTCTATTTAAAACACCCATTTAAAACACAGATGTGAATTATTTTTCTCCCGGGGAGTAGCTGTTTTCCTGAAAAGTTCATGGAAGCAGAGTCTTTGAAAATATTTAATGCAAAACTGGATAGAGTCTGAGTAAGTGAGAGGGTGAAAGGTTATCAGGGGAAGGTCGGAAGTTGGATTAGCAGTTATAATCAGGCCATAATCTTATTAAATAGTGTAAGAGGCTCAAGGGGCCAAATGGCCCATAACGTTCCATGTTCATATGGGTGAAATGAATCAATATCTAGTGCCTCATGGGGGAAAGTAAATATGTTTCAATATTAATTATGAGAATGGAATTGAGTTTACCCCCTGGATAGACTTAGTTGAAAATCATCAGTATAGATTCAACTGTTTCAACTTGGTTGGCAAGCCATATTACCACTGATGGCACATTCAATGCAAAGTTGGTCATATCCCTTGGAAAACTGGGGAATAATTGGTGGCATGTTGGTTGGGTACCTGGAGGAGAATAGGTGGACAATAGAAGACTATTATCCATGATGTTATCAGTGAAGAGTATCAATTACTTATTATGGTGTGAGCCCACCAACGGATATCTGTGCCAGAGGATGATGGAAAAGGGAGAAATGGAGAATTTGGAAGAAATCTTTTATGAATGTGGGATGGGCTGGCATTCATTGTCTAGCTGTCTTTGTGAGCTATTGTAGTCCATCTGGTGCAGGTGCACCCACAGTGCCATGGGGAAGTGAGTTCTAGGATTGTAAAGGAGTAGCAATATATTTGCAAGTCAGGATGGACTGCAGGAAAGGGAGCTCACAGGTGTGATCAGATGTGTCTGCTGCCCTTGTCCTTCTAGACGGTAAAAGGCATGGGTTTGGAAGTATTGCCAATGGAGCCTTGGTAAGTTGCTGCAGTGCATCTCGTAGAATGTGCACACGACAGCTGCTCTGTCAGTGTTGGGTGATCCAACAATCAAATAGACTGCTTTGCCCTAGATGCTGTCCAGCTTCTTGAGTATTGTTGGAGCTGCACTCATCCAGGTAAGTGGCTGTATTCCATCACCCTCCTGACTTAGACTCTGATTCATGCAGTACAGAAGAGGCCTTCAGCCCATTGAGTCTGCAGCAGAGTCTACATTCGTTCCATTCTCCAGCACTTGGTCCATTGCCTTGAATGTTATGACATTTCCAGTGCTTTCCAAACATTTTTTTAAAGGTTGTGAGGTTTCCAGCCTCAACTATCCTCCAAGGCAGTGCATTCCAGATTTCCACCTCCATCTGTGTAAATAAAACCTTTCCTCAAATCCCCTCTAAATGTCTTGTCTTCCTCCTTTAACAATATGTCCCCTTGTTACTAACTCTTCAACTATGGGTAACTGCTGCATTTTATCCGTGCTGTGCAAGCCTCTCGTAATGTTTTATACCTCAGTTGGGTCCCCTTTCATCATTCTGTGCTCTAATGAAAACAATCCTAACTTATCTAGCCTTTCTTCATAGCTAAGCTGCTCCATCCAAGCCATATGCTGGTGAATCTCCTTTGCACCCCTTCCAGGGCAACCACCTCCTTGCTATAGTTCAGAGACCAGAACTGCACAAAGTACTCCAGCTGTGGCTTAACCAAAGTTATGCCTTGTAGATGATGGATAGGCTTTGGGGGAGCAGGAGATCAGTTACTTGCAACAGAATTTCTAGCTGTTGACCTGTTTTTGTAGCCACAGAATTTAAACCAGTTTGCTTTCTGGTTAATGGTAACCCCCAGGATGTGGAGAATTCAGTGATGGTAATAACATTGAATGTCGAGGGGTGATGGTTCGATTCTTTCTCATTGAGATAATTATAGCCGGCCATTTGTTGGTTCAAATGTTCCTTGCCACTTATCAGTCCAAGCTTTAATGTTTTCCAAGGCTTCCTGCACATAGATACTGATTTGATTCAGGAGGGGCATATTATTTAAAATAACTTCACCAAAAACGAGGAAAAAGAAATCTTCCAATTTCCCTTTACGGATTAGATTCGATTCCCTTTAGCCCAACAAGTCCACACCGACCCTCCGAAGAGTAACCCACCCAGACCTACTTCCCTCTGACTAATGCACCTAACACTACAGGTAATTTACAATGGTCAGTTCACCTGACCTGCACATCTTTGGACTGTGGGAAGAAACAGGAGCACCTGGAGGAAACCCACGCAGACACTGGGAGAATGTGCAAACTCCACACAGACAGGATTCCAAGGCTGGAATCGAACCTGGGTCCCTGGTGCTGTAAGGCTGTAGTGCTAACCACTGAGCTGCTGTGCTGCCCTGGCAGTGTGTACAAAGGACAGGGATGTGACAAAGTGCCTTCATTACCCTAGGTATTTAGTTTTAAAATTTACTTTCTTGGAAAGTTTATTAAAGGACTTTATAAAGCAATTCAAATTTGACATTACATAATATGCATATAGAGCAGATTCCTTCAATACAAATCGTAGATTCCTCAGTTCACTTTCTATTAAAGGTGATATTTTCAATGTGCATTTACATGTCAGGTCAAGCATTTGCTCATGTGTCCAGTTCATGGGGCTTAAGCATATTCCAGCTACTCATTGTGGGGCTATATGAAGGCTGTTCTGAAGAAAGGTCACTGGACATGAAACATTAACTCTGCTTTCTCTCCAGACTCGCTGAGTTTCTCCATCAATTTCTATTTTTGTTTCAGATCTTCAGCATCCGCAGTTGTTTGTTGTATTGTATTATGGGCGATAAATATTGCCCTGTAGTCAGTGACACTCTCATCCCATGACCAAATAAAAATTTCAAAAGCACACACCATCCTGGTGCTAGGTTACTGCTATTACCCTGTAATGGTGGGAGTGAGCTCATGCGCAGGAGCAATGGATAATAAAACCAGCATCTGAAGGTTCGCCACGATCCTGCTAGCAATTTCCGAGAAAAGGCAAAACTCCGTCAATCTGAGTTCCTCATGAACATGTACGTGAGCACGGACTAGAATTCATCAAAGGATTCATCTACCAGCAGAGCAATCTGGAAACTTGTCGTTATTGATAGAGAAGAATCACTTGGAAAGTCTTTATTTGGAATATCTAGGATGGCTATAATCTCAAGGATTATGCAGTATTAAAGTTTAGTTGGTAACCAATGAAATCAAAATAACTGTTTGGAGAGAAAAATCCAAACCATGCTGCAGATTGTGAACTGTCAGGTGGTCTCCATGTACATTTTATGTTTTTTTTTGTAAATGCAAATCCACATCTTAAGACTATAAGACATTAGAGCAGAATTAGGCTACTGAGCCCATCAAGTCTGCACAGCCATTCAATGAGATTATGGCTGATCTGTAATCTTTACTTTCCTCCCTTTTCCTCATAACCCTTGACCCCTTACTGATTAAAAATCTGTCCACTTCAACCTTGAATACTGTTAATAGCACAGCCTCAGCAGCCTTCTGCAATAAAGAATTCCAAGATCCATAACCAATTAAGAGAAGAAATTCCTCTTCGTCTCTGACTTAAATGTGTGACCACTTATTCTGAGATTATGCCCTCTGACCAAGACTCTTTTTTTCTCTTTTATCTTCTTTCCTATAGGTGTTCGAATGGGCAGTATGGGTCTTTTCCTGCAGTGTGCATTCTCAATTTTTTGTTCAGCAATAATGGACAGACTGGTGAAGGGGTTTGGTACCAAAGTAGTTTACCTCGCCAGCATAGCATTTTTTACATTTTCCGCCTTCATCATGTGCCTTTCGAAGAGTGTGATCCTGGTGACAGTGATGTCTGCACTAACGGGGTTTACATATTCAACTCTACAAATTCTACCATACACATTGAACTCCCTTTATCATAAGGAAAAACAGGTTTGTGAGCAATATTTTGTCAAACTACCACTTGAAGTTTACACATTAGTATTGTTGAACACCTTTTTTGCTTTCTTCAATTAAGTACGTTTAAGTAAGATGTGAGTCGAAAAGTGTGGCGCTGGCAAAGCACAGGAGGAGAATTGATGTTTTGGGCATGAAATCTTCTGATGAAGGACTTATGACTGAAACGTTGACTGTCCTGCTCCTCTGATGCCTGGACTGCTGTACTTTTCCAGTGCCACACTTTGCGACTCTGACCTACACCATCTGCAGTCCTCACTTTCTCCTAAATCAGATGTGAGTCGCTTAATGGTAGAGAATACATGTTTTGTTTTACAATTTACTGTTGTAGTTAATGATTCTTGTATGTTAAATCTTGTGGGAAATAGATTTATAAAGCCTACAGTATGTGCAGTTGTGATTATATTTACACTTTTGGGTTGGTCATTCTTTCAAATGTGTAAAATATCTGAGCTCAGTAACTTAGAACTTGGTGAGTCCAAATGTCCCTCACAAATATTTTGTATACATTTCCCTTACACCCAACGTGTGACAATTCACAAAATCTCTGTTGTATAGTATTCTAAATGTTAAAATACAACTTCATTTAAGAAGAATTGAGTTGACCTGTCCTTTATTGAAAACTTTAATTTTAGTTGGGGTTATTTTTCTGTAATCTAACACAATCCCTGTATTTGTCATCTCATCATGTGGTTTCACTCTCGTTATAGAGTTGCCATTCCACCAAATAGTGTTTAATTAAAAGTCTATCTTCGATTTTGCACCATTTTTTATCAATCAAACCAGATGCTTCCCTTTGCAAAACAAACAGTTTTTTTCCTGCACGTACAATTGACTGAAGTTCTCTGCAGTATGAGCCTGTGTGCTTTTTAATTATTTCGTGCAAAGTGGATAAATTAGATATTGCTTGAAGATCAATTTTGGATCAATTAACCCAGTGAAATTCATAGAGCATTCTCACTAAGCAGACAAAGGCTGGAAGTTGCTATTGCTACACTCTAAAGAGAAAGAAGTGTAATATTAGCAGACTTTAGAACAGTCTGATTATCATATTCTGTACACTACATTGTGATCACTTCAGTGTAACCTCTCAGAGAGCTGTGTATAAAGTTGATGCACAAGTTGTAGGTTAGAGTTTGGAGAATTAACACTAATTTCTTCTTCAAACAAAGTGCACTATTTATTCTTGAGATCAGCAGCTGTTTCAGTTCCATCCCCTGTTTGCTAACAGGGAGAGGACTTGAATCAGAGATTAAGTTCCTTTGATTAACTGTAGTATATTTTTCAATTGAATGTGGATCTTAGTTATTTAGTATATGCCTTAAAGTCATGGGGACATGGAATATTGAAAATACCCTAAACAATAGAATGCCCAGATTAGTACCAGCCAGGAGATAACCCAACTACAGATTTTGATTTTAGGTAATTTGTGGCCCCCAGTCAAATTATTGATTCTAATTTCATGGAGATTATTCAATCACATAACTGGTAATGAGTATCAGGCAAACTTGTCTGCAAGAATACTCCTAGGAATGAGATACTTCAGTAATGAAGATAGTTTGGAGAAGATGGGACTGTTCTGCTTAAAGAGAAGGCTAAGAGGAAATTGGATAGATGTTTTTGAACTTGTGATGTGGCTGGTCAGAATGGTTGGGGAGAAACTGTCCCCAATCAGAAAAGGATTAAAAACGAGGAGGGATAGATTTTGAAGCAATTTACAAAAGAAGCAAATGTGATGCGGGTGAAAAAACTTTTTTTCTCCCAATAGGTAAGTTAGCCTCTGGATTGCACTGCCTGGAGTTCAGTTGAGTCATTCAGAATTGCATGAAATGATCATTTGAATGGCAGCAATATGCAGCATTACGAAGAAAGGGCAGGAGAATGGCACCAAGTTACCATGCTCACTTGGAGACTTAGTGCAGATACGATGGACTGAATGGCCTCCTTTGGCATCAGAGTAATTCTGTGATGCTGTCAATACGTGAAAACAGGCAACAGCAATTTGGATTTATATAGCACCTTTAACATAGCAAAATAATTTAAAGTACTCCCAAGGATCATTATCAGATAAAATTAGGCATTGTCGGTTATTAGGATAGGTGGCAGATGATCAGAGTTTTTAAGAAACGGCAAAGAAAGCTGCAGACAGAGGTAGAGAGCTTTAGACAGAATATGCTTAGAGAGGTTAAACTGCAGTATGTGTGACCACCAATCCTGGGCTGATTGATGAAAACCATCATGAAACGAGGAATGTAAATGTGGCTATAATTAATGAAGCACTGATTATAGGGAAATTTATGACTCAAAAAGGTTATCAGAACTACAGAAAACATGTTCACATTGTGGCACGAGCCCTTCAAGATGTCTTCTGAGGCATCCCATCAGAAGCCATCTGCTACCTTTCTCTTTCAGACGTAGAGTGAGTTGAATTGACTTTCATTTTTGATTTCCAGCATTTGACACCTATCTGCTGCTGTACTCCATTGCTAATCAATGTTCTTCACGCTTCTGTTTTGTTCACCTTCCCATTTTCAGGTATATTTTTGCAAGCACAAGTTTACTGAACTCGAAGATGGCAATTGCCAGATTGAGAAAAAGGCATCTTCGCAAAATGGAATCTTGAATCATAAGTCATATAATCAAAATGGAAATTTAATTACAACTGCTCCTCTACTGTCTTCCAAAGGCCCTCTGCCAGAGAGAAGCAGCATCTCTCAAAATCGTGGATCTCAGTGTGAGGTCATCATGCCTGCTGGATCTACTGACGGTGAACAATCTATGGGGAGAGGGATTTGCCTTGACCTAGCTATTCTGGACAGTGCCTTCCTTCTTTCTCAGGTCATTCCCTCACTACTCATGGGAACAATTGTTCAGTTTACACAGACAGTAACTGCTTACATGATCTCCGCGGCCTTCTTTGGGACGGTGGCTATTTATTTTGCAACCAAAATAGTTTTTGATAAAAATGATTTGGAAAAGTATTTAGTGTGATGTAATGAAGGGATGATACTCTTTCTGCTATGGGGTGGTGTAACAGTTGGAGGTGAGTGATATTGAGTTCTATGGCAATATTATAAGCACAATAGTTGTCTATTAAGATCAGGATTCTTCAGAATTCTGAAGCACTCCTTGGTTCATTGATTATGCTATTGCTCGATAACTTTGAAGTCTGACATGAATCTGTTTCACTGACTGGAGACCATATGGCTTTCATTTGGTGTCGATGCACAAACATCTGCTGCTTATCAACTCCTGATTTCTAAATGAATCCATTTATACACTTCAAAGCATCTAATCTATTTTACACCACCCTGATTTGGATTTTAAAGACATTTTAATTGCTCACCTGTGTAGTTTACAGAAGGCATTAAAGACTTGTTTCTTGATGTGTCATCAAAAACCATTTACTTATCCAAAATTTGAGTCTACAATTGTTCTTTTTTTAAAAAAAAAGGTACCAAAGCTTATATTCTGAGGATACAATTAAGCTCCTGTTCCACAAGACGGATGAAGGGAAAAGCTATTGGATTCCTACAGGCAAGCTCCCTCACTGCACACTATCAAACCACCTGATCTTAACTTTATTGCAGCCATACTCCAGATTCCAGCTGCATGGGTCATAAGGATGAGGGATGTTGTGGTCAATCTGACCCATCTGCCCATGGAATTAAACTCCTGCCCTCTCCTCCATGGTAGCGGGTAACTTGCCCAAGTGCAATATTGATGCCATTGGCAATATTCAAGGGCCTGCATTTGGAACGGGTCCAAACGAATGTAGCAGTAAAAGAGGTGTATGCAAGTATTGAACTAAACATCTGGTATTGGATTTTATCGGTGTGTGGGAAAGGGATGACAATGTTATTTTATTGCCTCATATTTTAAACTTTTTTTAAGACAGTACCACATCCTCCAGGTGAACTTGGATACGCCTTTCCTTGGTGATTTAAATTGTTTTGTTTGCACTTTGAACAGCAAGGTACTTTTTAATTCTTAGTGTTGTCAAATGGTGCATTGCGTTGGCCCCTTGCCCACAGGTTTCATACCTTCATTTGCCAATGACTCTCAGATGTGTCGTCCAGCATCTGCTTAGAAGGAAGAGTGAAAATAGAGGAGAAAGTAATCCCCAGCATCCCGTCATGCACCTCAGTCGACTTGTCATGGGCAACCTAACTGAAGGCATTGCAACTGTAAGCCTAGGTCACCTTAGGAAAGGAGTTGGGAAGAAGGAGAGCAGAGAAACTACACTCTTTCTCCTTCAGGTTCCTTTCTTTTGCAGAGGGTAAGATAAAAAGTTGCAGCAATAGCTTCTACTGACATGCATTTTTGTATCAGGCTTTTACCCCTAGGTTCAATTACTCACTATCTGGAATGATCCGCTGTAAGGTGCCAGCCTTTTCCATGGCCACAGGGCTGCTTCATCAGATTTGTGGTCTGGATATATCTTTCGCCTTGCTGATCTTCACCTTCAGAGCTATCTTCCTTTGATAGGCTTGTCCAGCCTGACCATCATTGTAGACTTCATGCACTTAGTGGGGCGACATCCCCTATCAACCAGACAAAACTGCGAACAGCCTCACTTAGTTTAGCTCATCAGCTAAAGTTAAGTACCAGGATGTGCCTGCTGATTTGCATTACCAGCTGCTTGGAGGCATGAATGAAAGTGGGGGACACTGCAGAACACAAATTCTGAACCAGAGTGTGTGGCTGACAACGACTGAGGTTCTATCCTGTCCCAGAAACCTCCCCATTTAACCCAGAAATTGAAACAATATATTGTTTGATTGTGCAAACAACCTGAATTTACCTTGTCCATAACTCAAGACCGTCTTCGTGAACACAAGTTGTACTTTGAGTGAGGAGGATAAACAATTTGAGATGAAAAACCAGATGAAAGTTGATGAAAATCCATGTTGATTAAAGAAAGTGTCCAGTTGATGTGCCAAATATCCTGAATGTTTAATCATTAATTGCATAATCGTAACACACTGCCATAATCTTCAGACTTGATTTTTAAATCACTCCAATCTCGGCAGGGATTCGTTGTCAGTAAAATGTGCCTTGCTTAACCATTTTTTCAGCTCTTTAATGCCATGGATAGGAGCATTGTTATAGTTCAGTATATGGTTTGATTCTGGCACATTACCGTAAATCCTCTGTGCGTACAAAATCACGAAGCGCAAATTCGCTTATTCGCACGACAAAAACAACAAAAATCAATGTCCGTGGGCAAAAATCCCATATCTGTCACATTTTTGCCATTTTTACCTATTTTTAATGAGCGCCACACTTGCTAATATAAGCAATCATGGGGGTTCTTGAGAACAGAATCCTCATGGATACAGAGGAATGATGGTAGATGGTTTGAAACGGACCTAGTGCCCTAAACTGCAGAGAAGGACATGCATCTTTGGAAAGATCAGCAATCCTCAACATTTAAAGCTTTGGAAGCTCAGTTTTAGTTACAGCATTTCACTCTTGCTTTGCTTTTAGGTCATAGATATGAAACCTTGGTGATGACTGGTGTCACACTCCTGTGTACACTGAGGTACAGTGATGCTCTGAATAGTGTCACATTACAGTAGGCACTTCAGACAGAAATGTTTTCAAGGTATCAATTTCTGTATAATTGGTCATTTAACCAAATATTGTAATTGTCCTCCTTCATGACCTGTGGTATACGTTCCCTGTACACCAAGAGCACTCACTGCAGCCTCTGGTTGCAGGGTCAAGCATATTTTTGGTTAGATAGCAGGACTGCAATAATATTTTGTGCCCTAACCTAAATTTGATAATTCAATAATAGCAGAATCTGACCTTCTTAAACACAGCATAATTCCATACGGTGTTACACTCCTCCATGTGACTGCTGTACATTCTTTTAGATTAGATTAGATTAGATTAGATTTACAGTGTGGAAACAGGCCCTTCGGCCCAACAAGTCCACACCGACCCGCTGAAGCGCAACCCACCCATACCCCTACATTTACCCCTTACCTAACACTACGGGCAATTTAGCATGGCCAGTTCACCTAACCTGCACATTTTTGGACTGTGGGAGGAAACCGGAGCACCCGGAGGAAACCCACGCAGACACGGGGAGAACGTGCAAACTCCACACAGTCAGTCGCCTGAGTCAGGAATTGAACCTGGGTCTCAGGCGCTGTGAGGCAGCAGTGCTAACCACTGTGCCACCCTGCCGCCCACTAATGAGCTTTAAACCAGTCACTTTCCGACTAGACCTTTGTGACCTCAACTACTTCCTCCTTTGCTGAGGCTGTAGATCATTTGATAAAATGCTCCACAAACCTAGCAGGCCATTATCAGAGGATAGGTTTGTGAAACTCTGCTGTGACGATCTCCATGTCAGTGGGCCTCTAACCCGACGGTTGGGCAAATGGCTAAGATGCCTGAAGAACTTCCAAGAAGTGAAACAAAGTAGATTCCATTTTCATTCTTGTTGCTGTGCAAATACAATGCTTTGACAATTTGTGTTTCAACTGAGCTTGGATAGAAGTAAAGAACTTCCTTTTGTACTTCAGGACCATTAGCACTGTGATTTGGCACCCCACTGCTGTTTTCTGTCACCGTCCTGTTGGTAAATCATCCAGGGCTCTAACATTGTCTGTCTGAGCTGATGGCTTGGCCATTTATTGTCCTGCACCAGTAAGAAGGTTAATATTGAAAAATATCCTCAATATGTGCGTGTTTCTGAATGTTATTAATCCACAAATTGTATATACATCTACATTAGTGTTTTAGTGTCTGTATCACTCACCTCTGGCTGACTTTAGGTCTCTAAATTGATTGCTACATGATAGAAATGTATAATTCATTTGGGGAAAGAGGTATATTATTTTTGGTAGAAATAATAATTTTGCCTTAAAAAATCTATTTTTGTTAAAATTGCTGACCTTGCAACTGTTTAAAAAGTCTATGAATACTGTATTTATACTGTAGAGATATTTTGTACAGTGACAATTTATATCCCTTATATAAAGGAACAGGAGTCCACAGGAATATGGAAGCTGCTGTATTTATCTCCATTGAGGTCCAGTCGATGATCTGACTTTGCTTTTGGTAACAATGTCTTCGCTTGGGTCACAACTGAACAAAGGCCTTTTAGGAGAACCAGATCCATAGATGTTTACAACACAGAAGGAGGCCATTAGGCCCATCGTGTCTGTGCTGGATCTTTGCTGGACCAATCCAAAACTAATCCAACTGCCTTGCTGTGCATCTGTACGGAATTGCCTCTTCCTCTGCTTCATCTAATTAATTGACTTTTCCTGAAAAGGTGCAATGGTCCTTGCCTCAATTATTCCCTGTGGCAAAATATTCCATACTCTAGCGTAATCCTCTGCATTCCTTCTGTCAGACTTCTTAATAAATCTCTTCTTATCCTTCTCTGCTCCAGTGGAAATAATTCAAATCTCCCTTAGATACCCATCACTGGTTTTGAAACTTTGTTCCACCCCCTGACCTCTTCCTTGTTGCTGACTGCACATTTACCAAACCAGTGCATTCATTGCATTAATTTATTGATGTTTAGAAATAAGTTGTGAGCACTCTAACACTGGTGTTATTAAGATTCATGGCTTTACAGATATTCTCCTTGAGAAAAGGTGCATGCAATTTTATGGATCGGTTTAAGGTGAGGTAGAGTTCTGGAATGGTAGAAGCAATTCAGACTGCTAATCTTCACAACTGGCTTTTCAACAACTTTACAGATGTGATGCACAGCTCCAGCGAAAAAAAAATTCTGTTAAATGTAGTTTGCTGATCCTGACATCTCACTTTCCCTTTACTTTCATTTCATAAGCATTCGTGTTAACTCTTGGCCAATTCAGCTAGTTTTTTAAGTAATATAAAACAAGTCATGATTTGGAGGTGCCAGTGTTGGACTGGGCTGTACAAAGTTTAAAAAATCTCACAACACCAGGTTATAGTCCAACAGGTTTATTTGGAAGCACTAGCTTTCAGAGCGCTGCTCCTTCATCAGGTGGTTGTGGAGTATAAGATCGTAGGACACAGAATTTATAGCAAAGGTTTACTGTTTAGCTGAAATTAAAAATTGAAAAAGACCTGGATTGTTTGTTAAGTATCTCGTCTTTTAGAATGAATATGTTGGTTTCAGTTCTTTCATATGTAAATTCGAGAACTTTCTTAAAGTTACATTCGCAAGTGAGCTTTAACAATAGGTGCCATGTCGGCCCAGAAATATAAAACCGAGCTTATGATGCTAACTGAAATTTCAGAGAAAACTCAGCAGGTCCAGCAGCATCTGTGGGGGTTCAGCACCTCCTTCCATGCCTATTACGCACCCCCACAGCCCAGGTCTTGTTATGATGTGGATTGTTTTCAGCAGAGCCAGTCCATTCTCAGCTACTCATAGTTCCCATTATCACCCAGTTTGCTACTCTTCTTTCCTGGCTTACTATCAGCAATCCCTTTGCCTATATTTTTCTCTCTTTTTTTCTCTCTCTCTCTTTTTCTCTCTCTCTCTCTTTCTCTCAAGCGCACACACACACACACTTTGGGTTCCCTCTCCACCTATCCACTCACTACTTTGCCTCTCCATTGTCTGCCATCAGCATAAGCACCATCTTTTCAGAGCTGCCTCTCATTATGAACATGGGTCTAGGATTTGAAATGTGAGCGCTGCTTTCTCTCCACAGATGCAACCAGACCTGCTGAGTTTCTCCAGTAATTTCAGTTTTTTGTTACAATCTTGAATCCTTGTCTTTCACGTCTTTTCTTTCTGTCCCCCATACGCCCCCCCCCCCCCCCCCCCCCATCTTCCCTTTGAGACCTGTAAAACATATGACCATGTTAGAAGAGGCAAGAAATAACTCAGACTGGATAATTTAGTGAGCCCGACACACAAGGAAGGTAGCACAGTAGAAAGATAATCCAAAACTCAGCATGAATCTGCAGAGGAGTTCAATCTCACCATGGCAGCTGGGGTATTTTAATTCAATTAATTAAATAAATCTGGAATAAAAATACTAGTATCATCTTTGGTGACTGTGAATTGTATTGTTGGAAAAACATATCTGCCTCACCAACCTCCTTTAGGGAAAGGAACCTTGTACTTAACCTTTTCACCTTTGTTGGATATGGCTTATATATGATTCATCCTTAACTGCCTTCCAGAGTGGCACAGTAACCAATTCACATATATCAAACTGTCATTGTTGACAGTTTGGGTATGATGTTGGGGATGATCAGAATAAGATAGCGCTGTGGGAATCCCTTCACTACATAAATTGCAGTTTTCAGGAAGGTGCCTACTCACTTTCTCCTCCAGGGTAATGAATGCCCATCTTGGCAGTAATTCTCCTATCTCTCAAATTAAGTAATAGGATAAGGTGCTTGGAGTAACTCCTAAATTCCATACTGACAAAGAAGCATTTCCTCTTGCCTGTTGATGATTGCAAGTGGATTTCATGTGCATCATCTCATTGCATTTTCCATCCCACTTGCCTGCCCTCCCACCACCCCACTTTCCCTTCCCTTAAGATATGTCTAACAGATGCTCACTGCAATGGTCAGCCTTTGATAGTTCATTGAAATGGTTGTGTTTTTCAGCTGATCTCCACTCTTCCTAGTACAGAGTGCAGAAACCACCTCTAGAGTCCTTAGTCCAGCTGGAGGCTTCCAAAAGGTCTGATGCAGCAATGGACACTGTTGAGCTCCCCTTTACTCCACCACAAAGACCACTCTCTCAGGTCTTTCCACCATCTGTTCCCCCCACTCTTTGCATTCTTTCACTCCCACTTTTACAGATCTCTTTCCCACCATACAACCGAGGCCCCTACCAAAACTGAATTTTCAGGCATCGGGATAGGATCACACTGGGAAAAACTGATATTAATATTTGTGGCTTTAAAGTATGTTTTGCCAATAATTATACATTCCATTCTTTACTGAAGTACTGAAATCCTGGTCAGGATTTTACTGCAAACCTCATATTTCAAACTCAACTTAAGGGAGAATTTCCTGTAATCCTGTGTCGACAAATCTTAAACCTAAACAAAGTTTATGGTAACACACTGATAAACCTGCCTGAGCTGTTGGAATTTCAATTTGGCTTAAGCGGATTGATGGTTTTACTGCTTTATTTTTAAAATAGCTTTTATTTTGGGCTTGGGGATGTTATGGAGGAAGTGCATTGGCTGCAACAGGAGTGAGTGGGTGGATGTGAAAGGGATGGAGACTAGAGATTGTCCTTGGCAGAGAGGTGATGGAGATGGAACAATCTGGTGACAGGGTTAATGGAAGGGAGTGCATTATGGATGTCAGAAGGTGTCAAAAAGTAAGTGGCACTCAAGGAAAGGAAAAGTTTGGCAGGCAGCAGAGGTGAGGTAGACTGGCTAAAATGGCTTAGAAGTGGGGTGGCAATTGAGTGGGGGTGGGGGTGGGGGGGGGGGGCAGTCAATAGATTAGCTTCTTATTTTCTCAACAGCCTTACTAAGCTGTGGCGTTTTCTGAGTAGCATGGATCAGTTAACAGCATTAGTGCAATCATACAGTATTACAAAGACAGATTATAAATAATATATACCATAGATCTAAGCTTGCTTAAACTTTAATACACGATTAGACACTTTTTAAAAATAAATCAAAGGGATATGTTTTCAAGGTTTCTTGCTAATTCCAACAGCAGTTAATATATTTTAATATTTATTCAATGAGTTTGAGTCTGAGCTGAGGTGTATAATGACACTAAAAATGTGAAGATTGGGTGTGTTCTGAGAATCCTGTAACTTTGAACAACTCCTTGCTGTTAAAGCTCAGCTCTGCCTACTTTGTGCTAACAATATGAGGTTTGATAGATTCAGTCATCTGGTTTTTAAATTTGTATATAAGTACATTTTTAGAAATGTTGCAATGTAGTTTTATTTTTCTGCCATTCGAAAGGTTTTAAAAAATAATTTTTAAATGGACTGAAGAAACTGGATACATGAATGTATTCTTGAGGATATCACCATCCTTCATTTCTGACCAAAATACCTTAGTGCTGAAGACTTGATTCTACTAATTGGCTCTATTTGACTAAATGAAGTGGTAAGATTGTAACCTTGGAGATTTCACCTTGATGCTTAATCAGTAACTATTTTGATCTCTGGTTTCTCCCATACTGTTCCAAATTAGATATGCAAAGGGATGTGTAATGCAAATCTCATTCTCCCTCTTTTAACTGTTGTTATCTCATTATGTTCTCTGACACTTGTGCTTTCTCTATCCACACCCCTTTATTGCTGCAATTAAAATCAGAAACTGCATGATCTTGGGTACTCAGACTTGTATCCCTCCACTCTCTTCTTGTCTTCTCATGCTGCAGAATTTCAAATACTTCATTGATTTATTAATAATGGAGGTATTACTGGATAAGATCTTTTGTCTTTTTAAGAAGAGTGTGTGGTGTTCAGTGGTACAAAACGAGATATGAAGCACATGTCCAAACTTATGTTCTTCATTGTAAAACAGTAAGAGTTAATATATCACTCTCATCTTGTATAATTTTCCCATTGCAATAAATATACTTGTACCATGCTCAAAACAAATTTCCTTGCCTCAATATTTGTTACTGTCACAGATTTTTTAAAACGAGTCTCTGAACTAAGTGTTATGGACCGGGCCAAACCCCCTTAAAACGTTTCAAGTGAGTAGCCCGAACCCTCACTTTAAGTAGGTGTAAAGTGGATATTCCAGGAGTGATGCAGTTGACCCAACCAGTTGGTTTTAAGCAAAACAGAATTTATTTGCAAGATTACCAAGCGAAGCACAAACAAAAAAGAACAGAATATAGAATAACTTTATTTATCTGAAAATCCAACAGATTATCCCAATTTAACGATGCTGTTTCAAATTCCTGCACCAATCACCATAAACACCCCCTGGCAATAAAGGTAAAATCAAACACAGGGTCTTACAGGTGAGAGAGAGATATGGCAGAACAATTCAGCTTGGAACACCTTCCATGGAGATGTTTCTTGGTCCAGCAGCCTCAAAACTGACTGACTGCTTTCAATGAACAGCCAGACTGCTAAAACCCAACCAAACCAGAGGAAAGCTGAGCCAGGAGAACTGGCACTCCCCTTTCATTGTACAAGTGTTTTTTAAACTTAAAAGCTTCTTAAGGTAGATCAACCCAGACATTTCGGAACCTGCATCTTTACAACCTCTTTGAAAGAAAAACCAAGGACAACATAACCTTGTTATACAAGCAGCATCATCACACAAGTGTAGTGAGAAAGCTTATCAAAGGATATAGGTCAGTCAGAACATTGAATGGAGAAATGGCAGATGGAGTTTAATCCAGATAAGTGTGAGCTGATGCATTTTAAGAGGTCAAAGAGGAATGTATAAGAGTAAATAGCATATCCTCAGAAGCATTGACATGCAGAGTGATCTTGGGGTCCAAGTCCAAAGCTCCCTGAAAGTGGTAATGCAAGTGGATTAGGTGGCAAAGAAGGCGTATGGCACACCTGCTTTCATTGATCGGGGCATTGCATATAAAACTTTGATCAGTCAGGTTGCAGTAATATAAAGCTATAGTTGGGCCAGATTTGGAGTATTGTGTGCAGTTCTGGTCTCTCACTATAGGAAGGATGTGGAGACTTTAGAGAAGGTGAAAGGAGCTTTACCAGGATGTTATCTGGATTGGAGTGCATTATCTATAAGAAGAGGTTGGACTAACTTGGATGGTTTTCGTAGAGTGTCGGATGCTGAGGGGGAGGGGGGGGCGAACCTCATTGAAGTGCATAAAATTATGAGAGGCATAGATAGGGTAGATAGTTGGAGTCTTTTTCCCAGGATGGAAATGTCAAATGCCAGAGGGCATAGGTTTGAGGCAAAAAGGGGAAAAGTTTAAGGGAGATGTGTGAGGGAAGTTATTTTGCAAGGTAGTAGGTACCCGGTACATGCTGCCAGAGGTGGTGGTGGAAGCAGATACATTAGCAAATTTTAAGATGCATTTAGACAGACACGCAAACAAGCAGGGAATAGAGCGATGTGGACTATGTTGCAGATGCGATTAATTTAGAATGGCATTGTGGTCGGCACAGATATGATGGGCTGAAGGGCCTGTTTCTGTCCTGTTCTATGTATAACCATAAAGTATCAAAACTTTGGTGTCTGAAGCAGCAGTCACGATGAAGAACCTTACAGCTGCTTGATAATAAGGTAAAACTTTACTGACGTGCTGCTTGCACCTTCCCACCACTACATTACAGTGGAAAGGACGATGGATGAAGACTCGCCATCTGAGGTAGTTTGGGCTGAGCTTAGAAATAGGAAAGGTGAGGTCACCCTGTTAGGAGTTTTCTACAGACCTCCTAATAGTCCTAGAAACGTAGAAGAAAGGATTGCGAGGATGATTCAGGAGAAGAGTGAAAGTAATAGGGTGGTTGTTATGGGGGACTTTAACTTTCCAGATATTGACTGGGAAAGCTATAGCTTGAGTACGTTAGATGGGTCGGTGTTTGTCCAATGTGTGCAGGAGGGTTTCCTGCCACAATATGTAGACAGGCCAACAAGAGGTGAGGCCATACTGGATTCGGTTCTGGGTAACAAACCAGGCCAGGTGTTAGAATTGGAGGTAGGTGAGCACTTTGGGGACAGTGACCACAATTCGGTGACTTTTACTCTAGTGATGGAGAGGGATAAGTGTGCACTACAGGGCAAGAGTTATAGCTGGGGGCAGGGAAATTATGATGGGAAATTGGAAAAGTAGGCTTCAAGGAAAGGGTGCAATCGATATGTGGAGCTTGTTCAAGGAGCAACTACTGAGTGTCCTTGATAAGTATGTACCTGTCAGGCAGGGAGGAAAGAGTCGTGTGAGGGAGCCATGGTTCAATAAGGAATTGGAATCCCTTGTTAAAGGGAAGAGGGCGACCTATGTAAAGATGAGGCGTGAAGGTTCAATTGGGGCGATTGAGAATTATAAGGTAGCCAGGAAGGATCTAAAGAGAGAGCTAAGAGCAGCAAGGAGGGGACATGAAAAGTCCTTGGTTGGTAGGATCAGGGAAAATCCAAAGGCTTTCTATAGGTATGTCAGGAATAAAAGGATGACTAGGGTAGGAATAGGTGCAGTCAAGGATAGTAGTGGAAGTTGCGTGTGGAGGCTGAAGAAATTGGGGAGACGCTGAATGAATACTTTTCGTCAGTATTCACTCAGAAACAGGACATTGTTACCGATGTGAATATTGAGTCACAATTAATTAGAATGGATGGCTTTGAGATATGTAGGGAAGCGGTGTTGGAAATTTTGGAAAGGGTGAATGTAGATAAGTCCCCTGGGCCCCTAGGATTCTCTGGGAAGCAAGGGAGGAGATTGCAGAGCCATTGGCCTTGATTTTTATGTCCTCGTTGTCTACAGGAATAGTGCCAGAAGACTGGAGGATAGCAAATGTGGTTCCCTTGTTCAAGAAGGGGAGTAGGGATAACCCTAGTAACTATAGGCCAGTGAGTCTTACCTCTGTTGTGGGCAAAGTCTTAGAGAGAATTGTAAGGGATAGGATTTATGAACATCTGGATAGGAATAATGTGATCAAGGATAGTCAGCATGGTTTTGTGAAGGGCAGGTCGTGCCTCACAAACCTTATTGAATTCTTTGAGAAGGTGACTAAGGAGGTGGACGAGGGTAAAGTGGTAGATGTGGTGTATATGGATTTTAGTAAGGCGTTTAATAAGGTTCCCCACGGTAGGCTACTGCAAAAAATACAGAGGCATGGCATTGAGGGGGAGTTGGAAGAAGACAGAGGGTAGTAGTTGATGGTAAAGGTTCATCTTGGAGTGCAGTTACCAGCGGTGTTCTGCAAGGATCTGTTTTGGGACCATTGCTGTTTGTCATTTTCATAAATGACCTGGAGGAGGGGCTAGAAGGTTGGGTGAGCAAGTTTGCAGATGATACGAAAGTCGGTGGAGTTGTTGACAGTGAGGAAGGAGGTGGCAGGTTACAGCGGGATATAGATAAGCTGCAGAACTGGGCAGAAAGGTGGCAAATGGAGTTCAATGTAGCTAAGTGTGAAGTGATTCACTTTGGTAAGAGTAACAAGAAGATGGAGTACTGGGCTAATGGTCGGATACTTGGTAGTGTGGATGAGCAGAGGGATCTTGGTGTCCATGTACGCAGATCTCTGAAAGTTGCCACCCAGGTAAATAGTGCTGTGAAGAAGGCATATGGCGTACTGGCGTTTATTGGTAGAGGAATTGAGTTCCGGAGTCCTGAGGTCATGTTGCAGTTGTATAAGACTCTGGTGCGGCCGCATCTGGAGTATTGTGTGTAGTTTTGGTCGCCATACCATAGGAAGGATGTGGAGGCACTGGAACGGGTGCAGAGGAGGTTTACCAGGACATTGCCTAGTATGGTAGGAAGATCGTATGAGGAAAGGCTGAGGCACTTGGGGCTGTTTTCATTGGAGAAAAGAAGGTTTAGGGGTGACTTGATAGAGGTGTACAAGATGATTAGGGGTTTATATAGGGTTGACCATGAGAACCTTTTTCTATGTATGGAGTCAGATATTACGAGGGGGCATAGCTTTAAATTAAGGGGTGCTAGGTACGGGACAGATGTTAGGGGTAGATTCTTTACTCAGCGAGTCGTGAGTTCATGGAATGCCCTGCCAGTAACAGTGGTGGACTCTCCCTCTTTATGGGCATTTAAATGGGCATTGGATAGGCATATGGAGGAAAGTGGGCTAGTATAGGTTAGGTGGGCTTGGATCGGCGCAACATCGAGGGCCGAAGGGCCTATACTGCGCTGTACTTTTCTATGTTCTATGTTCTACATATCAATTCCTGAACACAATATCTGGTGACTCAAAGCAGAGATGAGCCAATCCACCAATTATTTCGTATAATCCTGTGCTTATCATTTCTAACTGGCAAAATTCTGAACAAAAACTTTTAACAGTTTGCACCATATTCTGTCTGGCGCTTTCAAGAATAGAATCTGTTTAAGTAGGTTAAACCATCTTAAAAAAAGCATGGAAGAATGCAATGTGAATTGAGAGGCTCCATTCATATGGAGCACAGGCCTCTGCTGCAGGTATTTGTAAAAGTCAATTCAATACTGAAACACTTATCAAATTGTAAATGTATCTTACCTTTCTCAGACATGTGTATAACATATCTTGGAACATCTGAAGGTTGTGAAAGCTGCTATCTATATGTAAGTCTCTGTCTTTTGTTAAAATACTGTGTTGTTTCTGCTTAGCCTGAGTCCAAGAGTATAATCATTTGTATTCATCACAGTTTCTGATAAGACTAAATGTGACAGCAGGCTGACTCACAAAATAATCAGATGACTGACTCAAAGGTATGAGCATCATACTATTATTGAAACATACAGGTTGCTGATAAATACTGTGAAAAAGAATACAGGGAGAATTAGCCATTTGGATACAGAACTGGCTCAAAGGTAGAAGACAGAGGGTGGTGGTGGAGGGTTGTTTTTCAGACTGGAGGCCTGTGACCAGTGGAGTGCCACAAGAATCAGTGCTGGGTCCCCTACTTTTTGTCATTTACATAAATGATTTGGATGCGAGCATAAGAGGCACTGTTAGTAAGTTTACAGATGACACCAAAATTTAGAGGTGTAGTGGAGAGTGGAGAGGGTTACCTCAGATTACAATAGGATCTGGACCAGATGGGCCAATGAACTGAGAAGTGGCAGATGAAGTTTAATTCCGATAAATACGAGGTGCTACATTTTGGGAAAGCAAATCTTAGCAGGACTTATACACTTAATGGTAAGGTCCTCGGGAGAGTGGCTGAACAAAGAGACCTTGGAGTGCAGGTTCATAGCTCCTTGAAAGTGGAGTCACAGGTAGATAGGATAGTGAAGAAGGCATTTGGTATGCTTTCTTTTATTGGTCAGAGTATTGAGTACAGGAGCTGGGAGGTCATGTTGCGGCTATACAGGACATTGGTTAGGCCACTGTTGGAATATTGTGTGCAATTCTGGTCTCTTTCGTATCGGAACGATGTTGTGAAACTTGAAAGGGTTCAGAAAAGATTTACAAGGATGTTGCCAGGGTTGGAGGATTTGAGCTATAGGGAGAGGCTGAACAGGCTGGAGTTGTTTTCCCTGGAGCATCGGAGGCTGAGGGGTGACCTTATAGAGGTTTACAAAATTATGAGGGGCATGGATAGGGTAAATAGACAAAAGTCTTTTCCCTGGGGTCAGGGAGTCCAGAACTAGAGGGCATAGGTTTAGGGTGAGAGGGCAAAAGATATAAAAGAGACCTAAGGGGCAACCTTTTCACACAGAGGGTGGTACGTGTATGGAATGAGCTGCCAGAGGAAGTGGTGGAGGCTGGTACAATTGCAACATTTAAGAGGCGTTTGGATACGTATATGAATAGGAAGTGTTTGGAGGGATATGGGCCGGGTGCTGGCAGGTGGGACTAGATTGGATTGGGATATCTGGTCGGCATGGATGGGTTGGACGGAAGGGTCTGTTTCCATGCTGTGTATCTCTAAGACTCAATAATATCCACCCTGTCAATAAATGATGCGATTGTCACAATTTTTAGATTGTGCATTTATACCAAAATTAGGAATAGGATTCAATTGTGCAAGCCTGTTGTTCCGTTCAGTAAGTTTTTGACCGGAGTCTGCTGGTGACACCCAATGAGTGAGCAGTTCAAACCTTTGCTCAACGCCTGATCTCGTGTTGCTCAAAAGTCTTAATTTCCGAAAAAAAAAAGTGGCTATGTCTTGCCTGCAAAGTGAATAAATTCCAGCTAACCCTTCTAACTCTAGGAGGAATTCAACTATTTCTAAGCTCCTTTGAAGGAGACTGCTGTACACAACCACCTGAAGAAATCTGATTATCAACATCTATTGTTGGCAGCTCCATCTTACGGTTAGTTCAATTTATATTTTCCATGATTTTGTCGATATTTTCAATGCATGATTGGAAATACAATACCATTGGAGATTGTAGATGGAAGTTGTTAAACTATATAAATGAGGATGGTCAGTCAGAAATTTCAATATTGAGAGAGTGATAAATGGTGGAGGCCAATGTACATCACCATTCCTGGGATTGGGGTTTGGATGCAATGTGCTTTGTAGTTTAGTTGGATGATAAATAGATATAACTCTGCATGTAATTTGAGGTAACAGCATTACATTCCCTGCAGATATATCACAGTAAATATTGGGGGAGAAAAAATGCTCAATGTAAAGATTATTTGCTAATTATCTCTAAAACCCCACTTAGCTCTATTTTTATTGCCAAAAATATTGCGCTTAAATGGGAGGTGACTAAATTAGGAGATAGGTGACTGGCTTTGGATGTTGTTTGTATGAACCTCTAGCAGGCATTTGACAAATCCCACATAAAAGAATGCTAACTAAAATATGAAACTGAGGGTGAATTAGTGACACGACTGGGAAGGTAGTTGAGAGGCAGGTGACAGAAAGTAGGGGTAAGTCGGCACTCAAACTGGCAGCATGTGACCTGTAGTGTCCCACGTGAATCTGTGTTCGAGCCTTAATTAGAGGTGTGAGAGGAGGGGGTGGGTAGGTGGGTGGTGGAGGCGGAGGGTGTGGGGGAGTATGGGGTGGGTAGTAGTGGAGGGTGGGTGGGTGGAGTGGGGACGGGGTTTGGTTCAGGTGCATTTATCTTTAAAATGTCTTGAACATTTCACCTTGAACAGATGCATTAAAATAATCAAGCAAGCTCATGGAAAGCTGACTGTTATATCTGGAGGACAAGTACACAAGAGTTATGCTGCAGTGATACAAAACTCAGCCGACCCCATTTGGAGTTTTATGAGCAGATCTCGATGCCACCCTAGGAACAGTATAATGACCCGGGAGGGAGTAAAACCAAGGTTTAAAAAATGATACCTGGACTTCACAGGTTAAGTTATAAGAAGAGATTGCATAACTTAGGTCTGTTTTCCTCCAGAATTTAGAAGTTTAAGGTGTGATCCAATCGAAGCCTTCAGGATATTAGCAAGAAAAGGCAGGGTAGATAAAGATAAACTGTATCCAATGTTTGGGGAGTTTAGAACTGGGGGCATAGTTTGAGAATTAGGGCCTAACTATTCAGGAGAGATGTTAGGAAGCACTTCTAAGTAGTGGATGTTTGGAGCTCTCTTCCACAAGCATTAAGACAGCACTGCTGCCTCACTGGTTAACACTGCTGCCTCACAGCACCAGGGTCCCTGGTTTGATTCCAGCCTCGGGCAACTGTCTGTGTGGAGTTTGCACATTCTCCCCGTGTCTGCGTGGGTTTCCTCCGGTTTCCTCCCACAGTCCAAAAACGTGCAGGTCAAGTGAATTGGCCATGATAAATTGCCCATAGTTTTCGTTGCATTAGTCAGAGGGAAATGGGTCTGGCTGGGTTACTCTTCGGAGGGTCGGTGTGGACTGGTTGGGCTGAAGGGCCTGTTTCCACACTGTAGGGAATGGGATCTAATTAATGAATGCTGGATCAGTTCTTAATTTAAATCTGAGATAATACCTTTGCTGAACAAAAATGTATTTCAGGGATATAGGCCAAATGCAGGTATATGGATTTAGGCCCAAGATGCCATGATCTCATTGAAAGGTGGAACAGGCTCAAGGGGCCGAATGTTCCTATATGCTATGTTGCCATTTGCTTCCTATGTCCATCCTAGCACTTATAAAGCCATCCCACGATTGTTTCTTTAGTTTGATTGGGATTCCACTTTATAACTTGCCTACTTTAATTAAAAAGAAGAAAAACAAAGTGCTGGAGAAACTCAGCAGTTCTGTCAGCATCTGTGGTGTGAGAAATTATGTTAACATTTCGAGTCTAATATGGTTCTTCTACAAAACCTTATTAGGGGAGTCAGGCTGTCAATGGCATTCCTGATGGAGGGCTTATGCCTAAAACGCTGAGTCTCCTGCTCCTTGGAATCTGCCTGACCTGAGGTACTTTTCCAACACCACACTTTTCGACTCCGATCTCAGTAATCTGCAGTCCTCACATTTTCCCTGGCTGTCAGTGGCATATTGTTCAGTACATTTTCAATCTGATAAAGGACAGAATTTATGCAATATTTTAATTTTTATTGCAGATACAATAATATCACCATACTCCCATGATTGCCTATACCCTCTGCGTTTCCATTTGCCAAGTTTTGGTATGTACCAGAACGGATTGGACAGTGGGGCTAATAAAACTAGGTTTTGCTGTCAATAGCCAGTTCAACCACAGTGAATGGCTATCTGGAGGTGCAGTTTGCAAGCACATCTTGCTACTGTGAGTATGTGCAAGTAGTGGGCGGTACGGTAGCACAGTGGTTAGCACTGCTGCCTCACAGCGCCTGAGACCCGGGTTCAATTCCCGACTCAGGCGATTGACTGTGTGGAGTTTGCACGTTCTCCCCGTGTCTGCGTGGGTTTCCTCCGGGTGCTCTGGTTTCCTCCCACAGTCCAAAGATGTGCAGGTCAGGTGAATTGGCCATGCTAAATTGCCCATAGTGTTAGGTAAGGGGTAAATGTAGGGGTATGGGTGGGTTGCGCTTCGGCAGGTCGGTGTGGACTTGTTGGGCCGAAGGGCCTGTTTCCACACTGTAAGTAATCTAATCTACGTCTTGGATCTGAAACCCTGCTTTGTGTCAGGCATTCATTCCTCACATGGAGAGAGATCGCAAATGGGAATAATATATCGGCATTTAAAACAAAGAAACTCAATATTTACTCTTCACCTTGTAGGTGATAGAAATAATTACAAGGTTTCCCAAAGGAATGCTCGTCCTCATTTCTGCTGGAAAACCAAATAAATCGTAAGAATTCCAACAGTGTAGGATGGGGCCATTTGGCTCATCATGTCCACACCGCATCAAGAACATGCAAACTCCACACAGTCGCCCAAGGCTGGAATTGAACCTGGGTCCGTGGCACTGTGAGGCAGCAATGCTAACTGCTGAGCCACTGGGCCACCCTCAAACAGTGACAGCAGTGGGATAAATTTTCCTTGCGTTTCCTTGTGTTGAATCCCTCAATTGTCATTTGTCAACCAAAAACTTTGCAGCATAATTATCATTGCAAATAATAATTGCAGACTAAGGGAGTATTTAAATTTTGCTGCAACTGAATTATTTTCTAAGCTGCTAGCAACATATATGCCTTTGCTAATGGCTAATTTTAAACAATTATGCCTGTGCTTGAATGAAAGGATCACCATCCCATGGATTTAAGGGCCTGTGCTGCAGGTTTCGTGTTGTGATGAAGGAATAACATTTGCCATTCATCACGCTGACAACTGCCCTTGCACTTTTTGTGGGATTTTGTGACAATTTATTAACCAGTTTCAACAGCCCATCCTCAATGAGGGACCTGGATTGTTATGTTAATAGAGCAAACAATAGTGCATTTCTTCATTCAGTCCTTCACTTCTGCATTTTAACTGTACATGGCAAGGATCAGAAGTTGCTGTCTGATTTACTCCTTCGTAACTATGAGAGCTCTTAACTCCATTATTATTCCTATTGAAAAATCAGGGGTAATGTTTGAGAAGCTTGAAGTTCAACCTCATCATGAAATTTCTTTTTTGATCTGCATCTTAGCTTGTGGTCAGCAAATCCTAATCATGCACAGAAACATCAACCTTGAGAACTTTTCTATTGCACTAAATTACCGATTTCATTTGTCCATTTTGCGTTTTTAACAGCTGAGGTTGGGCGAGCTGAAACACATCGGAACATGCAGTTTGAAGGTGATGTTTCAATCAAAGGTCCAGACATTTCCACTGAGTTAGAAAGAAAACATGGCAGTGTTTTGTTCCAGACAGGTCAGAAGCAGCTCCTGGCTCCCCTCTTTCTCATTCCAGTCGGTTCCAACACACTTTTATTTCCTTATTCGTGCATGGCTGTCATACTGCAATTGTAACCTAACTACAAAAGAGCTCAACTCCAAAAATTAGGTAAGAATGACATTAAGGCCACGTTTTGAGTCACAGAGTCATACAGGAATACAGCATAGAAACAGGCCCTTCAGCCCAAACTGGTCCATGCTGACCCTGGTGCTCACTTAGCAGTTCCAATTGCCTGCATTTGATCCATATCCCTTTAAACTCTTCCCATCCATGCATCTATTCAAATGATTTTAAATGCTGCTATTGTACCTGCCTCAATCACTTTCTCTGGCAGTCCATTCCATATACACATCACTCTCTATGTGAAGAGGTTGCCCCTTGGGTCCTTCTTAAACCTTTCCCCTTTCACCATAAACACATGCTCTCTAGTTTTCAGTTCTCCATACCTTGGAAAAAGACTTTAGAACAACCTCTATTATCCGAACATCAATTATTCAAATAAGAGCTCAAGGTGCCATAAAAACGCTATCAATTATCCAAACAATTTGTTATCGAACTCTGTCATCCGAACAAAATACTCCCTACCCATCTCATTCAGATAATTGAGGTTGTTCTGTATAAGCATTCATCCTTTCTATGCCTCTCATGATTTTATACACCTCAATCTGACTGAGCGAAGCATCCAGGAGCCCTAGCAAAACTAAAGTTAAGGAATCGTCTTACTATTTAGAGTCAAACCTGGTACAAAGAAAGATGGTTGTGATTGTTGGATGTCAGTCATCTTGGACAGGTTAATCTCTGCAGGAGTTCCTCAGGGTAATGTCCTAGGGCCAACCATCTTCAGCTGCTTCATCAATAATCTTCCTTCCATCATAATGTCACAAGTGGGGATGTTCACTGACAATTGCACAATGTTCACCTTTCATGACTCTTCAGATATTCAAGCAGTCTATTTCCAAATGCAGCAAGATTCAGGCTTGGACTGAGAAGTGAGAAGTGACATTTGTGTTGAGAGTGTGGACGCTAGGAAACTGTTTCCGTTAGGCAAGGAGACTAGGACCCCTGGACACAGCCTTAGCATTAGAGGGGGTCAATTCAGAACAGAAATGCAGAGACATTTCTTCAGCCAGAGCGTGGTGGGCCTGTGGAATTCATTGCGGCAGAGTGCAGCGGAGGCCTTAAATGTTTTCAAGGCAGAGATTGATAAATTCTTGATGTCACAAGGAATTAAGGGCTACGGGGAGAATGCTGGTAAGTGGAGTTGAAATGCCCATAAGCCATGATTGAATGGCGGAGTAGACTCAATGGGCCGAATGGCCTTACTTCCACTCCTATGTCTTATGGAGAGTGAAATTTGAACTCAATAAAAAAAAATCTGATTTTAAAAACCCGCGATCATATAATCATCATCGAATGTTGTAAATACACATCTAATTTACTAAATGTGCTTTAGGGAAGGAAATCTTTCATTCTTATCTGCTCTGACCTGCATGTGACTCCCAGACCCAGAGAAGTTTCATTGACTCTTTACTGCCCTCTGAGTTGGCCACTCAGCCCAGAGCAATTGGCGATGGGGAACAAATGCTGGATCAGCCACTGGCACCCACATTCCATCAATAAATTAAAACCATGTTTTGTGGAAGCTGGTAATGTTGGCCAATTCAGATAACCAAGTAATCACTGTCTTACAGCTGTCAGCAATTGAGGAAAGCTTGTAGCAAATCAGTGGACACAGATTGAAGATATTCCTGAGTATATACCAAAGTCAGTTTTCCTGCTTGACCATTAGGTAGAGCAATTGGGGTAATAGGGCAAGTCCATCGTTGTGGGGAATGGAATGATTAATCCATCCCATCCCACTTATGGAAGTTCAATGCAATCAGCCATAATTTCTGAGGACTGGTTAGCTCAGTTGGTTGGATAGCTGATTTGCAAAGCAGAGTAACGTCAATAGCATGGGTTCAACTCCTTCACCATCTGAGGTTACCATGAAGGACACTCCTTCTCAAGTGGCACATGAGGTACAACAACCCCCTGGTGAAACCACCACCAGTCATCTCTCCAAGGAGAAGATAGCCTTTTATTTAGAGCCTTCAACTCATTTTAAAGGATGAGACTGCATAGAATGGAACAAACAAGGATAATAGGAAAGGAATTCAAAACTCAAAACAAAAGCTTCCCTGAAAGCTAGAATGAATCATTCAATAATAAATTGTCTTTAAAATTTGACAGGAATGGAAACAAATGCGATGCTTAAAACTTATCTTGTTATTCATCCAAGCAAAATAATAAGGGTAATAATTCATCAGGTCAAATCTGTTCCTCCTTCAGAGGAGCATTGAACGTTGAGGTGGCCACAACATGGGAGTGCAAAGGGTCAAGTTCACTCAAGTTGAGAATGAAATATTTGCTCATCTTGCTTTTAGCTGGCAATGAAAGCAGTGACTTTGGAGTCTCTGGTTTTATTACCTAATGCTGTCGTGTCACAATATGTTATTCTATATGATTTTCCATTGCTCCTGTGCAGGGCTCTGTAACTTACGACTCATTAAGGACACATACAGGTCCCGACTTTGATCGATGAACTTATATGGATGGTAATTAAATGCCTTTGTTTTGTTAAATGTTTCCTCATGAGCAATGTATCATTCAATTCACATTTTGTTTTGTTTGCAAGTCTTTAAAATGTTGTTGAAAAGTGTCTCTGACTTGTTTTCCATTTTTGTTATCAACATTTGAGTAACAGTGTGGCAATTCTCAAGATACAAGCTGACATCGGCTACAAAAACAAAATTGCTGGAGAAACTCAGCATCCATGGAGGGAAAGCAGAGTGAACATTTTTCAGATCCAGTGAAAGAAAGGTCGCAGGATCCAGAAAATGTTGACTCTGCTTTCTCATCACAAATGCTGCCAGACTTGCTGAGTTTCTCCAGTGATTTTGTTTTTTGTTCCAGATTTCCAATATTTGCAGTTCTTTGCTTTTTGCTAAATCTTCTTGTTGGTGTTCTTGTCCCATGTTAGTAGTTTACCCACCTCTGAGCCACCGGAGGTCTGTAATAACATCTTCAAACAGATTCATGGGAAAATATCTCGATCTTCAGCTGTGGGTTGGAATCTCTATTTGTGACCCAGATCGAATAAAAGGTTACCTTCTAGCATTTGTAGATTTTATTTTCAGACACAATTTCTGATGCAGGATCCATTCCACAGACACTAGGCAGCAAACCATGCTGGCAGCAGCAGAGTGAATCTTTGAAGATGCCATGCCTCATTTTCACAACAATGGATCAACTATTATACTGTAAATACAGAATAAATGCCCCAAAGCCTTTTTGCCAAGCTACTAGGAGAAGGTAAGAGAAGATGAGGGGTAAAGGTGCCCCTGGTATTATGGGGATTGTTGCAGGAATTTGGAACAGCATTCTTAACTTGGGAATAATCTGTTGGGTTTTCACATAGGTTAAGTTATTTGGTATTCTGTTCTCTTTTGTTTGTGTTTCATTCGGTAATCTTGTATATAAATCCTGGTTTGACCAGCTGCAATATCTCCTGGAATATCCACTTTCCACCTACTTACAGCAACTCAAAAGGTTAGGGTTCAGGCTACTTTCTTCAAAGGTTTTCAGGGCTCTGCCCTGGTCCATAACAATCTGAAATTTCTCCTCTAAGCCACTCGCACCCTGACTTGGCCCTAAAACCCATCCACGCCGGACTTTTCGGAATCGCTGATTTTATAACCGCTCTGAAGAAAGAAGCCAAAGACAGTATAACCTTGTGAAAGGAGCTGCATCATCACAAGATGGTGGTCTACCCATGTATTTGCAACCCTGTGCTTCTTGATGGTAGAGATTATGGATTTGGAAAAGGAGTCTTAGTTCATTTCAGCAAAGCATCTTGTAATGGCACATTCTGGGAAATAGTCCAGCATGCTCCAAACTTGTGATATATATATATATATCACACACACACACACACACACACACACACACACACACACACATATCTATATATATATATATATATATATATCACGTGAACAGGGTTTGGGGAGTCTAGAGGCAATTTACTTGCTGCAGGCTTCTAGCCTCTCAGCTGCTCTTGTAGCCACAGTACTGAGATGGTTAGTCCACTTCAATTTCTGGTCAATAGTAACCCATAAATGTTGACGGTGAGGGGGATTCAGTGATGGCAATGTCAAGGGGTGGCGGTCAAAGTGTCTCTTTGTAGAGGTAGTCATTGCCTCGTACTTGGGTGCCATCAAAGTTGCTTACCACTTGCTTGCCCAAATCTGGGTATTGTGGAGTCTGGCTACATTTGAAAATGGATTGCTTTATTATCTGAGGTGCTGTGGGTGTTGCTGAATATTATGCGATTATTAGTGAACGTTCACACTTTTGACCTTATGATAAAGGGAAGGTCAATGATGAATCCCTGAAGATGGTTGGACATAGGACACTACCCTGAATGTCCAGTCACCTGCAGAAATTGGCCTGGAAGTGAAATGACTCACGGCCAACAACCACAACCATCTTCCTTTGTGCCAGGTATAGTTCCAATCAATGGAGAGCTTTCCTCTGATTCCCACTGATTCTAGCTTTGCTAGAACTCCTTACCACCTCATTCAGCCTTCATTTCAAGGCTGTCACTTTCACCTTCTCTTTGGAATTTCTGGATTGTTCTGTTTTCCTGACACTGGATACTAGTCCCTAGGAGCAATAGTTTATTTTCTCTCCATTTATTTCACTGCACTGAACTGTTAACATCACCATCCCTCTCTTCCCTGTCTGTCACCCTCCCAGCTCTTTAAATCACTTTGTAGATCTTTATTAAGATGTGTGGAAACAAAACAGTATCTTGGACTACAACCCCAAGCTTTCAAAAGAAATCCTAAAATGACTATTTAGGTGCAAATTACTTCAGATGCTGGAATCTGTACTGAAAACAGCAAATGCTGGAGTTGTTTTCACCTAAAATGACAAACTCTGTCCCTTTCTTAACACACAATATGCAAAATATAATTTGAATTTAGTTATATATTGACCTTAACTTTTCAGGGTATTGTATTTTTTTCACTAATTTTAAAAATTGCTCTCCTTGCTATTAAGGTTTCTGACTCATGGTCAAGTGAGTTATTATTGAGTAGAGACAAGATCATGATGGTGATAAATGTTTCCTCTCAATTTCTGTGCAAAGTAATTCTTGGTTAAGAATAGACCACGAACATGGTATTCACTGGCTATGCAATGTCTGTGCCTAAGATTATGTGCACCCTCTAGTGCCCAGTCAATGTTTTAATACTCTAATTTTACATTAAATTGTATTGCAAACTTGAACATGGATTGAGATTAATATATGTCATGACACTAATGCTCAAAAATCGTTCTTTGAGAATTTGTTCTTTAGACAGAGATATTGAAGCTAGGGAAAACGGTTCAGTATTAGCAATCACTGTCTCACATTGCTGTCTATGGCCTTATTTGGGAATGGGTTTACTCCACAGGTAGAATCTCCAAAAATCTCTATATTGCATATATGAACTCCCACAAACATATGCATTGGAAAATGTACACATTGTGATGTGTGCACGTTTAAATGAAGTGAATAAAGGGAATCTCATTCAGAAAGGATAAAGAATTAGTGATATATTTCCTTCCTTACCAACATACCTCTCCCTTCCCTCTATTAAAACCTGACTAGAAAAAGAGAATTGAGAGATCATTTGGTGGATCATTGATATATTCCCTTTCTGAATTTAATAATTCGTCTTTCGATACCTGTAGGCTGTTAAAAGGTGAACTTAATGTTTTCATGCCAATTTCAAAGTTAAGCCTTCAGCAGAGATTATAGCAGTAACTAAATGTGATTAATTGTTCCAGCCACGAAATGAAGTGTATGCCATTATAATTACTTTGTGAAACTGGGTCATGTACAGTCTAATAAATGAACTGGCTGGGACTGAAGGATCCTTTTTCAGCTTTCAAAACACTCACTTAAAGCACCTATATCTGCTTAAATAATTTATTCCTTGCCTTGAAAAGCTAATGGTTAATCGCGCACAAGACGAAAATTGAAGAGAAACATAAGAAGGAGGAAGTCCTATAATAAAACAATAATGGACTTATTGATTAATATGCGCAAAGTCCATCAATTGCTGTACACCAGATCCTGACAGTGGAGCAGAGCTTTGGAAATTATAGGTTCCTCTGCTAAATTTAACACATGCCAGTCTCAAACTACATTATACTGTATTGCATAATATTTACATTCTGAAAGACATCTATTTAATTTGCATTTGAAATAATCAATTCTGTGCTTCCATTTTCCATCCATTTGAACCAAATTAATTGTTATGGTGGCTTCAAACATAATATTTTTTGTGGAACAAAAACAAAAATCACTGGGAAAACTCGGCCGGTTTGGTTGCAACTGTAGAGAGAAAGTAGAATTGACATTTTGGGTCTAGTGACCCTTCTTCAGAACAATTTTTGCTGGCTGGGTTTCAAGGACTGAGCGAGATCCCTGAATTTCATTTTTAAGAGGTCAATGAAAGGACAGTGGTACACTTTTTAAAAAAATGAACACAATTAATGGAAACCACATTGCACTTCAGGGAAACACATGATTATTTTACAACTGGGTTTTATGGCTATTCTGCAAGTTTGGAGTTTGTATCTGAGGAATGATTTGGAAATGCCGGTGTTGGACTGGGGTGGACAAAGTTAAAAATCACACAACACCAGGTTATAGTCCAACAGGTTTAATTGGAAGCACTAGCTTTTGGAGTGCTGCTCCTTCATCAGGTGGTTGTGGAATATAAGATCATAAGACACAATTTATAGCAAAAGTTTACAGTGTGATGTAACTGAAATTAAATATTGAAAAAGACCTGGATTGTTTGTTAAATCGCTCATCTTTTAGATTAGATTAGACTTACAGTGTGGAAACAGGCCCTTCGGCCCAACAAGTCCACACCGACCCGCCGAAGCGCAACCCACCCATACCCCTACATTTACCCCTTACCTAACACTATGGGCAATTTAGCTTGGCCAATTCACCTGACCCGCACATCTTTGTGACTGTGGGAGGAAACCGGAGCACCTGGAGGAAACCCACGCAGACACGGGGAGAACGTGCAAACTCCACACAGTCAGTCGCCTGAGTCGGGAATCGAACCCGGGTCTACAGGCGCTGTGAGGCAGCAGTGCTAACCACTGTGCCACCGTGCCGCCCTAAATGACCATGTTAATCCCAGAACCTTTTTTGAAAGTTACATTCTCAAGTGAACTTTAACAATAGGTGCCATGTCGGCCCAGAAAATGCATTGAAGGTGTGAGGTGCCCTGTCTGAGGCTGTCTGTGCCCCAATGTTTCGACTGATTCCATTTCTGAAAAAAGGATTTACAGAATCTTACCTGGATTCATGCAGTTTTTGAGACGAAATGCATTAAGCTAAAATGTAATTTTGCAACTACAAATTCATTCCATAAACTTGTGTGTGTGTGTGTGTGTGTGTGTGCGCGCGCGCATATGCAGGGGGGTATGAGTGTCTGTGAGAAAGTGGAGGTATATGTATGTATGTGAGTGAGTGAGAGTGTAAAGGGGTATAAATCTATGAGAGTGTGTGTGTGTGTGTGTGTGGGTGAGAGTGTGGGAATATATGAGAGAGAGAGCTTGTGTATGAGAGAGGGTGTGTGTGTGTGTGTGTGTTTGTAGTGAGGTCACCTGTAGTATGACATGAACCCAAGGTCCCACTTGTGGCCATTCCCATGAGTACAGAACTTTGCTATTGGAGGAAACTTGTCAAAAGAAAGGAACTGTTCAGTTCCTGTCACCTATTTGAGATGCTCTGTTACGATGATTCCAGTGTGAAACCTGACTTTCCTCTTAGAGTGACCACAACACACCTCAATACGATGCTTCCTGAGTAAGCTGCATCTGTCAAGAGGCCAGAGACATCTCTCGACATTGATACTTGTTTAGAGATGCCCAGGAATGTCAAACTGAACAGCTGTCTGAACATTCCACATCTTACCCATTTTTTCTACAAGATTTATTGAGAATCATAAACCAATATTGTTCCTTTCTAAAATGAATTTCTATAGAGGGACTTTTTTCCCCTTTACCCAATGTGTGTGATTTACATTTAATTTTAGTGTTTGGATTTCAAACTTGTAATACAAATGTGTTGGTCTACTTTTGTGAAGGAGTTTAAAAGTGAATTAGGTCAGTATTTCGGAGACTATGATTTTACAAAAGTTACATGTCATAGAATAGATAACTGTAGGACCCTGGAGTGATAATCAATGTTTGTTTATACAGTGGGGATTTACACCAGGAGAGAAAAGTCATTAATCTATTAGTTACTGCAGATGAGCCTCAAAATTTAATTCAGAAGTTTTTGGGCCATTTGAAGATGACCTGACTGGGGTTAGAAGTAATGTTTAGTCTCTCCTAGAAAAGGGGAATTGTTTAGGACAGTTGATGAAATAAATTATCTTTGTGAAACCTCCAGAACAAGCCACTTTTTAATAATCTGCAGGACTCTAACCAATGCTGGGGATGTCTAAGTTTTTGGTTGTGTCTCGGTGCATAGGCTTGGAATTTGGAAGTCAAACTGCAGATTTTATAAAGGAAGATAAATTTCTCTGGAGATATGAATAAACGTGAAGTGATGGTATTGGGGAGTAGATGGGATTTTGTTTTGCTGGTAGCTTGGTTTAATTATTTAGTTTTATTTCCATTCATTATAGACACCTCTTTTATTGTTAAAACCAAATCTGTAGCCTACGTGTTTTTGTTTCAATGAAAGACCACTACATTAAAACAAAATAAAATCTGTTATCTGACTTGTCCAGTACAGTCATAAGGGAAGATTCTAACAATATGTGTTGTGTGTTAATTATGGGGGTAAACATTTATATTTTCAAATTACTAACTGTTTTGCATTGTTTTATTTATAGTAAGTCAAAATAGCTTGGTTGATCTTTTATTTTAAATAGAAGTCATAAAACTGGGCCATATGGAGAACTAGGTACTACACGTTATGTCCCCTGGAGAAGTGGAGAAATGATGTATTCATCCAACCTCTGTCATAACAATGCTTCATACCTTTGGGCAGAGTATTTGCAATGAGTTGAGATGCACTCAGGATGTAGCTTAATTACACACATTGCGTGAACATCCGAATTTTCTTGATCCATAGGCCAGATATTTGATTCTGCCCAATTTAAACGTGTGTCACTGGGCACAAACACAAGTGATCTCATCTCACAAGGATCAATTCCTTCACACAGCACAACTGTTTTTCTTGCTTCTTTCATGGGACATGCATGTCACTGGCAAGGCCACAACTTGTCACCCGCATCTCAGTCTGAGCAGCTTGCCACACCATTTCAGAGGACAATTACGAGTTATAGAGATGTACAGCACGGAAACAAACCCTTTGGTCCAACTTTCCCATGCTGACCAGATAATCCAAATTGTCCTATTCCCATTTGCTAGCATTTTGACCTATATCACTCTCAACTCTTCCTATTCATACACCCATCCTTTTAAATGCTGTAATTGTCCCAGCCTCCACCACTTCATCTGGCAGCTCACTCCATACACACAACACCCTCTGCATGAAAAAGTTGCCCCTTAGATCTCTCTCCTATCTTTCTCCACTCAACTTAAGCCTATGCTTTCTAGTTTTGGACTAGTCCACCACGTTGCCGTGGATCTCAGGTGAAATATAGGCCAGACCAGGTAAGGGCAGCAGATTTTATTCTCTAAAGTATATTTGTCAACCAGATGGGTTTTTATGATAACCAATGATAGTTTCATGAACCATGACTAGCTTTTCATTCCAGACTTTTTCATTAATTGAATTTAAATTTCATCAGCTGGTGTAGAGGGTTTTAAACTCATGTTCCGAGCATTAGTCTGGATATCTGGATTAGTTGTACACCAACTTTATGCCTGCACTTCCATCCTCACCCCACACAGGCCAGAATCCTTTGCAAGATTTTAAGACATAAAAATGGAATTTAGACAAACGGGCATTTGCATCAATTTTATCCTGACCATTGCTGCAGCACCATAGATAGGATCCTAAAGTTTTAGTTGACTTACGGAAATGATCAATAGCTAGCCTTGAACAACTGTCACTTGCAGATAGGGCCATATAATACCAGTATTAAGCCAGTCATTGTGAATGAAGCCATCTCCTTGAATTTAAGAGACAATTCCTAATCAAATGCCCAAACAGATGTATATGTCATGCTGCTGATTTTTCCATCCAGCGTCTGACTGACTTAAGATGGCATGCCACTAGGTCCATTGAGGAGAATCTAGTCAAATAGTGAACTACATGGCACCAGACAGTCACTAAAATGGATTAGGATATTTACAGAAGTTGATAGCTGTTCCTAATCAAGGACAAAGTGCAGTCTGCCAAGTTGCAGATAGCAGTAACCATCCTGCCAGCTGGATTAACAGCTTGTGGTTGATCCATGTACTGGAATAACATCATTCCCATGATAGTTACTGCTTGGGCCAAATGATTACTACAGTCTGAAACACTAAAAATACAATGAAAGATTTTGGCACCTGTCCCTTAACCAGGTACCTTTGTACAGTTTTATTTAGCCTTTGTTGGCTTTGGTACAATTGCTCATGAGGAAAGACCAGGTCCCAGTATCCAAATCCAAGCCACCACGGTCTCAGCCCTAAATATTAAATAACACCTAAGAAATTGTATTTTATTTTCTGTAGAATAATGGCCATTTTTGTGGGCTGCCCCATGAAGATAGTAAAAGAAGTATATGCAAATTGACTGTTGCTTAAGTATTTGACTGTGATAAGGTTTGATCACCTTTGAAACTGTGATGCATTTGAGTATCATACCCCACCTGGGCTAGCAAGGTTTTGTTGAAAGTATTAGCTATAAAGTATGCCTTTAACTGTTTTTATTCCTGCACTACACACTAAATATGTCTGCAATCTCCTTTCAATGTTTAGAACCTTGTTGATTTGTGTCGTAAAATATAAATAATAAACTCTTCCCAAAAATGAGAAAAAGGTGAGGAAAAATGCATCTCTTTCATCTAAAAACATGAAATCTGCGGGTTTGGATGTGACATTCTCAGACGTCTTACATCTAAGATGCTATCATTAACCAATGTGAACTTGCTCCTGGTGCAGATCGATCCCACTCTGCAGTCAGTTTGTAATTTGCAAAGTATGTGCTGTATTACATCATTGCAATCTTAATAACCAGATTGCAAATCCATTTATGCTGTTAAAAATACCAACAATTTTGCACATACAAGTGCAGTCTTTTGATTTTTGGCTTCAACCTGCGGTGAGTGTAGTCGGGACATAGCAGTGGAGATTTTCATGGAATTTCTGTCGTCAAAAACCTGTTATGGTTAAGGAAATCTGGGATTGTTAAGGAAATCTTGCTAGATTGGAATGTAAATTGGAATGACTGTGTTCTCACAAGGAGCAAGGCTAATGGTAAGACATTGGAAGGAATTTGTTAGTTTCAAGTTCCAATAACTATTAGACGAATTCAATATTATGTTTGACAGATTGAATTTCAGGAGTAGACAGGGTCTATTTAAATACTATGTTATATTAGCGTGTGATTAGTCATTCAGCAATGCAATAATATAAATGGGCGCCACTGTGTCCAAGCAGGCAATAGCCAAAGAACTTGCTTAAAATTAAAGGGACAAGACAGTATCTTTGGGGGGAAAGAACGCTTGCTCTGGAGCATTAGCCGATCAAGAACAGTTCAAGGAGATTGCATTGAGTGCACTACCTGCTGGCTGTCCAACAGGCGTTTTCCAACCCTATAATAGTGCTGCCGGATATATGACTCAGAACATGCACAAGGGCATAACATAGTATAAATTTCAACTCACTTTCTTAACTTGACCTCCTTATTTCAACAGTGTAAGTTGTTTTCACAGGATAGAAAATCTGTGAGTGAGTTATTTGTATCCACTTACCTGTTATTCCAATATTAGTGAAACTCATAACTTCCCTTTTTGTCTTTGCAACCACTTATGCACCTGCTGCATATTTCATCTGCTGCTGAGTGGCTGTTTGCAGTTGAGCACTAGGCAGAAGTCTAGTCTGTCTGTAATGTTGACCCCAAGCTTCCAGTTTCCTGTCACTTCAACATACCACCATGTTCCCATGCCAACAATTCTGTCTCTCGGCGTCTGCAGTTCTCCAGTGAAGCTGAAGGAACAGCACCACATTTCCCATCTAGGTACCTTTCAGCTTTCAGGACTCGATGTTGAGTTTAACAATTTCAGAACATGAGCACCCTTCTCCATGTTCATTATCCAACCTCACACCTCCAGGTCCTATTTTGTTTGGTTTGGTCCCAATACATTTTCAACCATTTACACTTCACATTAGTACCTAACTTAGCATTTAACTCCCTCATCATCAACCATCCCTTTCTTGCCACTTCTTTCTCTCTCTCAGCACCATCTCCATGCATTCTATTCAATCCTCCACAATCCATGAATATTCCCACAGTCTAGGCATGGGATTGGAATGATCACCGCCATCACCAACATTCAGTAGCAGCAGTGCTGTACCCTCTACAAGATACACTGCAGAAATTCACCAGATTTCCTTCCAAACCCACATCCACTATCCTCTGAAAGGACAAGGGTAGCAGATACATCGGAACACCAACCCTTGCACGTTTCCTTCCAAGCTACTCACAATCCTGACCCAGTGTTGCTGGGTCAAAATCCTGGAACACTCTCCATTATAGCATTGTAGGTCTAAATACAGTAAGTGGACTGAAGCAGTGCAAGAAGGCAGCTCACCACCTTCTCCAGGTCAACTCGGAATGGGCAGTGAATGCTGGCTCAGTCAGCAACTCCCACATTCTATGAATGAATAATAAAAAATAAAGAATCCTACTGTCTTCAGGTGTAAGTTGTTGCAAGATCACAGCAATTCATTTGAACCAGTCTGTCTTAAGCAGCACCTGTTCAAGAATGTCAAGTAGGCACATCAAAGGTTATTGCAGTGTTTCAAAGAGACTGCTGTCCACAGACGGTGTATCATCTTTAGGACTATCTCCAGTATGAATTTGTAATGAAAAATAACTTATTAAGAATTATTATGCCAATTGCTAATCTGCCTTCCTCATTTAGACTTCAATTCATGGCTGGAGATGGAAGAGAGAGAGGAATATGCAAGGATAGATTGTATAGATTAGACTTACAGTGTGGAAACAGGCCCTTCGGCCCAACAAGTCCACACCGACCCGCCGAAGCGCAACCCACCCATACCCCTACATTTACCCCTTACCGAACACTACGGGCAATTTTAGCTTGGCCAATTCACCTGACCTGCACATCTTTGGACTGTGGGAGGAAACCGGAGCACCCGGAGGAAACCCACGCAGACACGGGGAGAACGTGCAAACTCCACACAGTCAGTCGCCTGAGTCGGGAATTGAACCCGGGTCTACAGGCGCTGTGAGGCAGCAGTGCTAACCACTGTGCCACCGTGCCGCCCACAAGTGACAACGCAAGTCATCTAGCCTCAATGATGGGCTTGTCATCCTTTCCACCTGTTGAAGCATGGAGAGATAGTTAGTCTCGCCAGAGTAGACCATGTTTATTGTAATCTAAGGTCAGCTGTAAGCCCATCTAAATAATTACTGAAGGGCGGCACGGTGGCACAGTGGTTAGCACTGCTGCCTCACAGCGCCAGAGACCCGGGTTCAATTCCTGCCGCAGGCAACTCTCTATGTGGAGTTTGCACATTCTCTCCGGGTGCTCCGGTTTCCTTGCACAATCCAAAAATGTGCAGGTTGGGTGGATTGGCCATGCTAAATTGCCCATTGTGTTAGGTGAAGGGGTAAATGTAGGAGAATGGGTCTGGGTGGGTTGCGCTTCGGTGGGTCGGTGTGGACTTGTTGGGCCGAAGGGCCTGTTTCCACACTGTAAGTAATCTAATCTAATCTAATCTAAGGAGCTCCACCTTAAACCAAGTAGCAGGAGAGTAATCAGGGAGAACAATGAACTTTGGATAAATCCATTCTGTTTAAAGTAGTGATTAACACTACTGCCTCACAGCGCCAGGGTCCTGAGTTCAATTCCATCCTCAGACGACTGGCTGAGATAGAGGGGGAAATAACCACAAAGGCGAGAAGTTCAACATATAAGTGGGGTGGGGATTGGCGGTGGGGACACAATAGTGCATGAGAGGACAGAGATTATTGTGGGAATAGGTCATCAATGATCACCACCGCCTGACCTCAGCAGAGGGAACAGTGTAGCTCGATGTTTGGTGGGACTGACTAAGTTGTCAGGTTGAGGATGATATGAAAAGTGGTGTGTGGGGACAGCTGGACATGGAGTGCCAGGAACATGGAGGTTTAGGAGTCTCCTTGATTACCAGACCGAGAGTTACCTTGCTAAGCATGACCACTAGTTTGAAGAAAGAAGTAATCACAAGTATCCTTAAAGCCACAAGTCACAGACAATCCGAGATTTCATTGGTTGCACATGGACCTGGAGCTGATTTCCTCTCACCTTTAACTGTAAGGATTCTCCAACTTACTTTTATAAGCAATGCTGCCTCTCTTGAATGATGTGCATATAGGAGGACAAGCTATTGGTAACTGTACAGCAATTACAAATTCCTACAATATTGCCTGTGCTGCTTTCATCACAATTATCTTTGTCAGAGACCTCCACGTCCCACTGGATGGAGAAGTCTGCAACAGTCAAAGGTCAGATCCCTTTCAAGGATGGTTGCTGGGAGTGGATGGTAATTCTGTGATCATGCCTGATAACTCTGTTACACGACACTCTGACTGACACTGAACATAGAAACAATGCAGAGTCAAAAAGTGTGATGCTGGAAAAGCACAGCAGGTCAGGCAGCATCCGAGGAGCAGGAGAGTCGACCTGGTGAAGGGCTTATGCTGGAAATGTCAACTGTCCTGCTTCTCAGATGCTGTGCTTTTCCAGGATCACACTTTACAACACTGATCTCCAGCATCAGCAGTCCTCACTTTCTCACCAGAACAATGTAACCCATTCGGCAACCAGGCCCATCGTGGAGCAGATAATAAGCTTCCTGAAAAGAAAGTTCCGAAGCTTGGACCAGTCCAAGGGAGCCTTGCAGTGAAGTTCAAACAGAATGTGCCACATAATCCTAGCATGGAGTGCCCTACGATATTGCAACAGGCATGGAGGAGACACAACAGACTTTGAAGAGCTGTGAGAGCAGTAGCAAACTTCTGAGGAGGATCACTTGGATGACATCACCTTCTTCATGACTGAGCACTGCAGCATCAGACACCATAAGCCAGACAGGACTTGAATGACACCGAGAGTTTCAATGGATGAGAACTGGCTGCAGTGATGAGTCACTGACTATAATTTTGTTAGTGGTCAAATTGCAAGAAATCTGGTTGTTCCCAGAAGCAAATGCTGCACTTATTCCTTTGTTAATTGTTTATTATGGCTATTTCTGAATAAAAGTGAAATTTTTGGACTGTGAAGTCTTTCCAATATGTGCTGGTCTCACATTGAACAATGGGAAAGAGTAGCACTCCCTTACATGGGGTAAAATGGGATTAAGCTAAAAATGGGATTAGGCTAAAGGTGGGTAAGCTGTGTGAGACTTGGTTCTTAAATAGCAAAAGCTGTATGAATGTCCATGAGCAGTACAACCTCAGCCCATACCACCGATGTGCCCAATGACGTGTTTCCCTTTGGTTCCTGTTCCACTATGTGTGAAGGGTAAATCCTGGTTGGCAAAGCCTGACTTGGCACATGGCTGGAAGTCCTGGCGGTGGTGAGTACTTCTGCTTTTGACAAGAACATTACAACGGGCTGGATGCAATGGGAATGTGGTGTACAGTGATAAGGCAGGTTTCAGAAAGCAATGTGCAAAGTCTCACTGGGCTTCAAGAAGAGAAACTCTTCGTGAAATTCGATTAAAATTGGTACCTAGCCGATTCCTAGTAAAAGTTATGTCCAGTCCCTTTAAGACCAGTTACCTCCTGGATAAAGAAATGAAAACAAAAATGGAAATCTCTTTACTTTAGTGCACTTTACAATTCAGCTATTAAATTCTACAAGATCACTGTCTGTTCTGAGTGTGTGCCAATAGGAGTGAAGGAGAAAAGAACGAAAACAAGGGAACTGAGTGGAACAGGAAGCAAAACATTGTTTGTAATTTTGGCTTGTCATCTGAGATGGAGGAGACAGTAATTTTATCCCCTGTACACAAAGGACAAGTCAGTGTCAATCAGAAAGAATGCAGCCTGCTTAGATTTGGAGACAACGCTGTAGAATTTGCTTAGGAAGGGAGAAGGGAATAGCTTAGTTTAAGATTATTCTGCCTAACTTTAACAAAATCAATCTTTTTTTTAATTCATTCGTTGGTTGTGGGAATCACTGGTTCAGCCAGCATTTAGTGTTTATCCCTTTTGCCCTTAAGAAAATGGAAATGAGTTACTTTCTTGAACTGCTGCAGTGTATTTGCTGTGGGTAGATCCACAATGTCATTAGGGAGGGAGTTCCAAGCAAATTTAAGGAACTGATCACTGAGGTACTTGACACAGAGGAAACAAATAGTGCATTACTTTAAACAAATAGAGAATGTTGGAGAATCTTAGCAGATCTGTAGAAAGAAAAGTTATTCCTGCTGAGTTTCTCCAGCATTCTCTATGTTGATTTGATAATTCCAGCATCCACAGTATTTTGCCTTTACTCTATAACTTAATATTACTTTATACGAGCAATGATGCAGTTGGATTTAATTTAGCTAATTGAACAAAACTTAGCTCATTGAATGTGGAAGTGGGATTTTAATTTTGATAGAATGTCAACACTGCTCTCAATATGGAATACAACAGTCTTACTTGCCATTAATACATTGGAAATGTTAGATGGAAATTGGAAAATATTGTTAGTGTAATTAGATTAGTTTTGATGCTAACATTTGTCTTGTGCTCTGTACATGATCTTCTGAAAACAACATGGATAATATCAATGGTTACATCACACTAAGTACTACAAATGTAAGAACAATCACTCCACTGAAGTTAAATTGCAATAAATAAATTCTAACTAGGATATGATACCTGTGGCTGAGTGCAATGAGTGTGCACAGTTAGGTGGGTTCAGCACCATACTCCAATGGGATGCAACTCTTTGACCAACAACTGGGGAGGGACACAGTTGAAAAGTGTGGCACTGGAAAAGCACAGCAGGTCAGGCAGCATCCGAGGAGCAGGAGAGTTGACGATTCAGGCATAAGTCCTTCATCCCCTACATTTACCCTTTCACCTAACACTATGGGCAATTTAGCATGGCCAATTCACCTAACCTGCACATTTTTGGGAGGAAACTGCAGCACCCGGAGGAAACCCATCCAGACACAGGGAGAATGTGCAAACTCCACACAGACAGTTGCCTGAGATGGGAATTGAACCCAGGTCTCTGGCGCTGTGAGGCAGCAGTGCTAACCACTGTGCCACCGTGCTGCCCACGGTGTTTACGAGTTTATATCTAGGCATTTAGAACAGCATAATGAAATTGCAAAAAGTCAGCATGGCTTTGTGAAAAGGAAATTATGTATAATTTGTTTATTGGAGTTCTTTGAAGGAGGAACTTGTGTTCTAGAAACAAGGGGTCTATAGCTGTACTGTACTCTGATTCCCAAAAGGTATTTGACAAAATGGCACATAAAACGGTCATTAAGCAATACAGGAAACCCATTGTGTAAATAGTAAAATGTCTCTCTCTCTCTCTCTCTCTCTCTCTTTTGGGTCATCTTGTCTCTCCTGTGTCTGTTGTGTGGGTTTTGTGACTTCAAATGTACCCAGCACTCCTCACTGTTTAGCCAAATTAGCAATCTATCTTTGTTTTAGCAGCCAGAAGCTAGCTACAGAGGAGAAAAAGCATGGTAACTGAATTTATAGATGGCATAAAGATAGGTCAGAAAATACACTGTGTAGATGATGAAAGGAGGTTTCTGACAAATGTTTATTGGTGACAGGATGAGCAAATGGGGCAGATGAAGCATGATATTGGTGGACTTTGGGACAGGCAACAATGCAAAGTGGCCAAGCAGAGGCTGATAGCCAAGTTCGGTACCCATGGGGATGGCCTCAACTGGGATTTTGGGTTCATGTCACACGACAGGTGACCCCACTACACAATACATTCTCTCTCTCTCTCTCTCTCTCTCTCACACGCATACTATTACATACACACTCATGCAGATCTTCTCTCGTATACATGCTGTCTCTCATACATATATACACATACACACACACACACACACACACACACACTCTCTCTTTACCAAACTTTCACACGTGTAAACACACTGTCTTGTGCACTCACATGCGTGCTCTCTCTCTCTCTCTCACACACACACACACACACACGTGCATACACACATCTGTGGGGTGAATTTGTATTTGCAGAATTATATTTGCAGATATATTCTATTTTGCTAAAAAAAACTGCACAATCTCCAGGCAGTCAATGCATGTAATATTATGTAAATTCCACTTTGGAAATAGAACCAGTTTGACTCAGGATTAGGATACAGACAGACTCTGACCTCACACCTTTAATGCATTGTCTGAGCTGAGATGTCACCTTTTGTTATAAAATCTTAAATTATCTCAAGACTGTGACTTAAAAGTAGTTCTTGGATTTACATATTAATGAACCGAAACCTGTAACCCATTCTAAAAGATGAAAGACTTTAGCAATCCAAGTTTGTTGAATATATCATTTCAGTTGCATGACACTGTGTAATCCTTTGCTGTAAATTCTGTGTCTTATGATCCACAACCACCTGATGAAGGAGCAGTGCTCTGAAAGCTAGTGCTTCCAAATAAACCTGTTGGACTATAGCCTGGTGTTGTGATTTTTGACTTTGTCCACACCAGTCCAACACTGATTCCTCCATATCACTGGAAAATATGAAGTTGTTTACCATGAAAATTTTAAAAAATGTATTAAACAGAAAAGAACTTCAAATTTCAAAAAACATAAGTATCTAGATGTTCTGAGTCACAGAAGGTTTGCAGATATAGCATGCAATCATGAAGACTAATGGAATGCTACCCTTTATTACAAGAGGAAGTGAACATAAATGTTACATTTCAGTAACAGGGCATCAGTGAGACTACATCTTGAATATCAAGTGCAGTTTTAATCTCCTTATGTAAGGAAGGATGTGAATGCATTGGAGATTTACCAGATTGATATCTGGAATGAGCAGGTTGTATTATGAGGAAAGATTGGACACATTGGAGTTTACAAGACTGAGGGTCGACTTGATTGAAGTACGCAGATCCTGAACGGATCTTGATAAGGTAGATGTGGAAATGACACTTCCTCTTGTGGGTCGGTCCCGAAGTAGGAGGCAATGTTTTAAAATTATGGGTCACCCTTTCTGAATAGAGATGAGGAGAATTTTTTTCTCCAGAAGCTGTGTGCCTTTGGAGAACTGTGTATCAGAAGGTGATGGAATCAGAATCATTGAATGTTTTTAAAGTGGAGACAGATTAATCTTGTTAGGCAAAGGAATCAAGTATTATTGGTAGTAGATGGGAAGGTGGAATTTGAAACAGAAACAGACCAACCATAATTTTATTGGAAATTGGAGCACAGTCAAAGGGCTGAATAGCCTACTTCAACTCCCTACTTCACATGTGCATTCACACATTACATTTCTTACCTTACAATGGAGTGAATGTCATTGATAAAGCGGTTGAACATTGTTGGACCTAGGACATTGCTCTGAGGAGTGGTTACTTGAAGCTGAGATGATTGGTCTTTAATAAGCTCAACCATCTTCTTTTATGTTGCAATGACTCCAATCATGGAGACTTCTTCTGCTGATTCCTAGTGACAAGTTTAATGGGATGCTTTGATGCCAATTATGTTCAGATACACCCCTCTTATTCACTTCCAGAATCCAGTTTTTTTAATCCACATTTTGGAACAAGGATGCGATGAATCTGGAGCTGGGTTGCCTTGGTGGAATCCAAACTAAGTATTGGTGCACAAGTTATTGGTTTGTCAGTACCATCTGATAACATCATTAAAAACACTTTCAACCACTTTATTGATAATCGAGATAAAGCTGATGGGGTGGTAATGACTGGATTGGATTTGTCCTGCTTTGATCATTAATGCCTCATAGTGCAGTGTACATCATCTACACACAATGTCCTGCAAGAACTTGCCAAGGCATCTTCAACAATATTTTTCAAACCAGTGACCTCTGTCACTAGGAAGAATAGGTATAGCAAATGCATAAGAACAAGATCATCTACAAGTTCCCCTCCAAATCACACACCATCTTAACATGGAACCATTTTGCTATTTGTTCCTCATTGCTCAGTCAAACAGCTGGAATTCCCTTCTCAACACACTGTGGATTGGACCTGTTCCATCCAGTGTGTAATGAATAAAGAAGCCATTTTCTCAAGGGAAATAAATGGGTCAATAAATTCTGATCTTGTCAGTGAATGAATATAAAATCTTCATAATAGCCGGGTTCAATTTATCATGTTAAACATTTTTATATGTCTACATAGTTTCATTAAAGATGTCACTTGAAAGTCTCTTGCCCTCTCAAAGCCTTGGGCTTTATTGTGCAAAACATTTAAGGTGGGGTTCCTGTATATGGAAGTTTTTAATATACAATTTCCAAGGATACAACATACAGACATCAATAAAATTCATGTCAGCCCAAATGATGGTCTGACAGCAACTTGCTTCACTGTTTAGCAGGAATGGGACACTTTTTTAGGTTTTATGTTTGTGGACTAGATGTCAGGAACTAAAAATGTCTTCTTTTAATTCCTCCACCTTTCTATGGCTTCAGAGTGGAAGGTAGGGAGTATCAGAAGAACATCATAAAAATGCCAGGCTGTATCTGCACGACAGGTTCCCTCTGTCTCTTGCTAACTGGTACACATGTGCCTCTGTCTGCTGACTATGGTAGTATGAATTCACCTTGGCATCTTCATAAAAGATCAGAGAGCTTTACCTACTTTACAAACAGAGTTGAGCTAATGGTCAGTCATTTGTGGCATAACTGGTAGGAAGTTCATCCCAGCCCACACTTGAATGGCTGCTATCATCACTGTGTCCAGCTTACAGCAAATTCCATAACCACCCAACTGGAGTATGTCCTGCCATTCACTGAAGCATTCATCACCTTGTCATGACTCATTATGTATCCTGTCAGTGATGAAAACATCTGAATGAAAGTTGAATCTGACAACTAACAATCTCTTTCCAAAACGTAACCCTCCCCTTGGTACCTCCTTATTTCAGTACCTTAACAATCCTAGGTATCTGCTCTTCATATAATGCTGGAGATAGTGAAGCAGTTATGGGGTGATGTGTTATGGACAACTTGGGGGTTAGAAGTCATCCATGTTCATTTTTGGATGGCCTCTCTCTTAAGAGAAAGGGAAAGTGCTCAGCACCCAACATGTGGCAGGTAACCCAAACTTCAGAAATCATTTCTTTATGTTGAGAAAGTTTAGGTGGTTGTGATTGACAAGGATGCTTCTTTCCATAGACCAGAGAACTGCATCCTGCTCCTGTCCCTGCTGAATGAGACAGCTATACCTCCAACGAAGAGTCTTTAAATGTGACTCTGTGCCCTGAGTCCGGCTCTCAGTCCTTGTCGCTTGCAGCAGCAGTGAATTTTCAGAGGCAATCTACCTATGGGGATTGCAAGTGGCAACAAATATCTGCCCCAAGTATGCAATCCTTGTGTGCATTGAGGGGAATTGGCTGACCTCCAACTGGAGTTATACTGACAAGCAAGTGTGCAATTTCGAGCAATTTTGGCATTAAGTTCACCACAGAGTACAAGCCTCAGTATTGTGAAGTTACCAACATGTACAGCAGTGGAAGATGGAATGGTTAATTTGGAACATCACCCGTTTATACTAGATTCTTTAGTTACATTTCCAGCAACCATACAGACTCTGTGATTATGACCTCTGCAATACAAATGATAGGTGCAATTGTAATATTTTCTGTCGATGCTTTTACATCCGCAGTTGGCTTCGGCAATCTAAATCTGATGAAGGGCTCTGGCCCGAAACGTCGAATTTCCTGTTCCTTGGATGCTGCCTAACCTGCTGTGCTTTAACCAGCAACACATTTTCAGCTTCAGCAATCTAGGCTTTCAACCAGCCTCAATGATGACAGGCAGACATGGAACAGAGTTTCAGAGATACTGTATATTTCCATTATTCTCACAGAGCAATGGAACAGCATTAGGAAATAGCCTTTGCTAATGGCATTCTACTAAGGAACAGGTTGCTCTTCATGCCAGTAGAAATTCTGTGTTAGAGTTCACAATAAGCAATGGAGACCTTAGCCACGGATCACAGTTATAATGTAAAATATACCATCATCAGTTTGAAAACTGCAAACTCCCACGGACACCAAGAGAATAATGACCTGATCATCTGTTAGATGTTATTGGTTGAAAAATAAATGGTGTATTAGTTAGGACCCTGAAGAAAAGTCTCCTGGTCTTCAAAACGCAGCTATGAGCATAATAGCATACAGCAATGTCATTGAAGAGTCTGGACAGGTCTTCCTACAGTACAGTGATCCCTTTGTATTGTGCTGAATTGTTAGCCTAAGTTTTATGATCAATTTCTGGACTGGGTCTTGAATCTGCAACCTTCTGACTCAGAGCAAGAGAGCTACCATTTCAGCTGCACTTGGTACTTTCATTTGTTAACAACATGCAGGTACATGAGAAGATGCCACCAAGGTGACAAGCGCACCCCAGCACAGAGGGCAAGCCTGGTTTTCTGATGCAAAGCTGTTTAACAGAGAGAAATATCATTCTGAGAAATTTGAACTCAAGTTGTCCAGGCTGCGGGATTGAGCCCAAGATTGAATAACATCTTTTGCAAGCACCATTCAGACATGACAGTCTCCTGCCAACTCCTAGTGGTTCTAATTCCATTGCTTGAAATGTGGCACTAACAGTTATTTACTTGATAGGCTCGTTCAAGTTGGCCACAAGGCTTGGAATGTGTTGAATGGAAATCTCAGCTGCTGCATTAGTGCTCCTCTTCCTAAATTGATGCTGAGGGCTATTATTGAATTCTGGGTGGGATGGGGTGGGGTAGAGTAGGGAGGAGAGTGTCATGTGTCACAATCAGTGAAGGGTGGTGACTTGCTTAAATCTCGGTGCATAGTTACAAAAGTCCTCCCCTTGTGGCGGATGGACGGTGTTGGCATTTTATGTGCAGACTGCATGCAGGTGCCATTCATTCTAAAATGTGCAAATAGTTTGTGGGATTTTATTCATTTATTTTCGGAGATTTTTGCTGTGAATATATAGGACAGTTGCTGTATTCACTTTACAGCAGCATGGGGCTGCTCCTCTACAGTAACATGAGGTGATGCAGTGCATTACCAGCATTGCGAACCTCTACATCATCGATCTAAAATAAATAGACGTCAAATTAACAAACTCTATACTTTCCAGAAATGCGCATTCTATTTTTTATTTTAATCTCGAGACTCAGCTTCCAAATGTCAAAAGCCAACATGTATGACATCACTGGATGCATTAAACGCGAAACCTATTGGCCACCAAGTTTAATCACCAATATAATGACTGTGTTAAAGCTATTTTATTTAATATTCTCTTTGGATTTTGTGTGTGTCAGCAGTACTTTTAAACAGGCTCCAAAAATAAAGAGAGCACTGACAGACTTCAGACTGAAAATCTAGAAGCTCAGTTATTTTTAGTGTATCAATTCCTCACCCACGTGTTGGTTTAAGTTGATTAGAATGTTCCACCAGGCGACTCTCGACTGGACCTGGCCAGTTGTTCTCCTCGGCCTTCTGACTGGGATAGCCTCCCCGGCTCCAATAGCAACGACAGCGAGGGGGAGCTTGGAAGGGAGATGGGAGACTCTGCTCTCCAGGTCCCTGTATCCGATCTCTGGGAGGAAATTAGACCTCGGCTGGGACAGGGACTATTTCACTGGAATCAAGAGAGTGAGGAGGCTTTATTGCAATGTTGGCATCGGGTTTCACCTCCAAATCACGGCTGATGGACAAATTAATGGAGCACACACTGAAAACCAGTACAGTAGGTAGACAGCATCTTTTTCTTTCTTTTAAAAAAAATTCTAATCCAGTTACTGCTAACCAAATCTAATTCTTTGCAACCTTTTGTTAGACAAGCATCTATTTAGGCAATTTCGTGCAATGTACAGTCTGCAGGACTTAAAGAAGCATCATCTCTCTGTATTGGCCTACCTCCGAAGCAATAGGAAGTTATCCCAAACCATGCAGTCTTTTCTCGACTGAAGTGCCGCAGTCTTTCAACACGAGGAACAATCTCTTTTAAAAATGCCAGTCTGAATGGTTAAAAAATTTTGGTAGTCTGTAGTTGATGCATGATGGCTTATTACAATGACATAGCCGGTTCTATGCTTGGTAATGCCAGAAAAGTTGGCCAGTAATAGTACATGTAAACTTTGCTTGTGGTTTGCTTTAAGATTTTGAAGAGGTTAAATGCATTCGATAACTTGACTAGTCTTCAGCAGCATATGCAAAAAATGCTTTACATAGAAATGGAATAAGAAATGTGCTTAAAAATGGACATTTTGAAGAGAATAAGAGAAACCTGCAGAAGCGAAATGCTTGTTAACTTGCCTTATTTTTAATACTTAATGTGGCCGGTTGTTACACGTGGACCTTAGATAGTTAAATGCAAGTTGTGGACAAAAAGGATACTGTATAAATAGAGAGCAGAGCATGCCAGTTTGGCATTCCCCCTTCTTGTTTCCGGGTAGAACTGTTATTCTTGCATTTACTAGGAACAATTCTACACCTGTAACTTTTAAATTATTTGTAGACCTTGTAGTGAAGATGGACAGTTACTGGAAATTGAAAGAGTCTGGACATGGGCTGGCATTCAAGTCAACCTTATTGTGAATTGGCTTATGTACAAGGTTGGGTCAGCTGATGTTGAAAGGAATCAGGAACAGCAGTGAGTTTATTTGTGCCGCATTGCCGGCTCTATTTTATTCCAACCAGACTTTTTCCCCGCCACCTTCCCCCCCCCCCCCCCCCCCCTTCCAAAGCGCTCCTCTCCCAAGCACCACCCCCTTCTCAAATTTCCCATCCCCCAAAACGCTTGGTTAAAATTAGATTACATGTGAGGTTCCAATGTATGTCTCTGTGTAGTTGTGAAAAGGGTGCTGTTTGCAAAAAGACCATCCTTTTCTACGCAGTGTGGTTCAGGAGTTCAAATTCGTTGTGTATTTTATTTTCATGTTTCACCAACAGCAACCTTTTTTTTGTTAATACAGGTTTGTTTTATCAAGGCACTGAGATCTTTAAAGTCTATTTTGGTATTTGTAGCATTTTCAACCATTTTTGACACAGCTTTGTTTTTAATAAACACCAGAAATCCAGAAACATCAGGAATTTTTTTTCCCCTGTTTGCAATGCTGTCTTTTTTTAAAAATAAATTCCTGGGACATAGCTGGCTGACTGATTTAACAGGCAGAAAAATGTGTTGCTGGAAAAGCGCAGTAGGTCAGGCAGCATCCAAGGAGCAGAAGAATCGACATTTCGGGCATAAGCCCTTCAGGAATGAGGAGGGTGTGCCAAGCAGGCTAAGATAAAAGGTAGGGAGGAGAAACTTGGGGGAGGGGCGTTGGGAATGCAATAGGTGGAAGGAGGTTAAGATGAGGGTGATAGGCCGGAGAGGGGGTGGGGGCGGAGAGTCGGGAAGAAGATTGCAGGTCAGGAAGGTGGTGCTGAATCTGAGGGTTGGGACTGAGAAAAGGTAGGTGGAGGGGAAATGAGAAAGGTGGAGAAATCTGCATTCATCCCGTGTGGTTGGAGGGTTCCTAAGCGGAAGATGAGGCAATCTTCCCCCAGGCGTCGTGTTGACATAGTCTGGCGATGGAGGAGGCCGAGGACCTGCATGTCCTTGGCGGGGGGGGAGTTAAAGTGTTCAGCCACGGGGTGATTGGGTTGGTTGGTGCAGGTTTCCTAAAGGTGTTCACTGAAACGTTCCGCTAGTAGGCGGCCTGTCTCCCCACTGTAGAGGAGGCCACATCGGGTGCAGCAAATGCAGTAAATGCTGTCTGTGGAAGTGCAGGTGAATTTGTGATGGATATGGAAAGATCCCTTGGGGCCTTGGAGGGAAGTGAGAGGGGAGGTGTGGGCGCAAGTTTTGCATTTCTTGCGGTTGCAGGGGAAGGTGCCGGGAGGTTGGGTTGGTGGGGGGTGTGGACCTGACGAGGGAGTTGCAGTGGGAGTGGTCTTTCCGGAACGCTGATAGGGGAGGGAAATATATCCCTGGTGGTGGGGTCTGTTTGGAGGTGGCAGAAATGACGGCGGATGATACGATGTATGTGGAGGTTGGTGGGGTGATAGGTGATGACCAGTGGGGTTCTGTCCTGGTGGCGGTTGGAGGGGCGGGGTTCAAGAGCGGAGGAGCGGGAAGTGGAGGAGATGCGGTGGAGGGCATCGTCAACCACGTTTGAGGGGAAACTTGCGGTCTTTGAAGAAGGAAACCATCTGGGTTGTTCGGTAGTGGAATTGGTCCTCCTGGGAGCAGATGTGGCGGAGGCGAAGGATTTGGGAATATGGGATGGTGTTTTTACAGGGGGCAGGGTGGGAGGAGGTGTAATCTAGGTAACTGTAGGAGGCAGTCAGTTTATAATAAACGTCCGTATTAAGTCTGTCGTCCGAGATAGAAATGGAGAGATCTAGGAAGGGAAGGGAGGAGTCTGAGATGGTCCAGGTAAATTTGAGGTCGTGGTGGAAGGTGTTAGTAAAGTGGATGAACTGTTCAATCTCCTCATGGGAGCACGAGGCAGCGCCGATACAGTAATCGATGTAGCGGAGCAAAAGGTGGGGGGTAGTGCCAGTGTAGCTGCGGAGGGTGGACTGTTCCACATATCCGACGAAGAGGCAGGCATAGCTGGGGCCCATGCAGGTGCCCATGGCAACTCCTTTAGTTTGGAGTAAGTGGGAGGATTGGAAAGAGAAGTTGTTCAGAGTGATGACCAGTTCAGTCAGTCGAAGGAGGGTGTCAGTGGAAGGGTACTGGTTGATTCAGCGGGAAAGGAAGAAGCGGAGGGCTTTGAGGCCTTTGTGATGGGGGTCACGAAGGCCTCAAAGCCCTCCGCTTCTTCTCCTGCATCTGCAGTCCTCACTTTCTCCTAGTTGATTTAACAGGCAGTGGAGATGCTGGTGTTAGACTAGAGTGGTCAAAGTTGAAAATAACGTAACGTCAGATTGTAGTCCAAAAGGTTTATTTGGAAATACAGTACAAGCTTTCAGAGCGCTGCTCCTTCATCAGGTAGCTAGCTGACGAAGGAACAGTGCTCCGAAAGCTTGTACTTCCAAATAAGCCTTTTGGATTATAACCTGGTATTTAGTTATTTTCAAGGTTGGCTTAACAGGGACATTTCAGAGGGCAGTTAGGAGTCAACCACATATCTGTGGGCCTGGATTAATAGGTAGGCTAGCGCAATTAAAGATGGCACATTTCCTTCCTTAAAACCACGAGGGGCTGCGATAGGATGAGTAGCCAAGGTGTCTCCCCAGAGTAGCAGAGTCCAAAACTAGATGGCATAAGTTTAAGGTGGGAGGGGAAAGATTTAAGAAACCTAAGGGACAACTACTTCCATGCAGAGGGTGGTACGTTTATGGAATGAATTGCCAGTGCAAGTGGTGGAGGCTGGTACAATTACAACACTTAAAAAAAAACACACGTCTGGATGGGTATATGCATAGAAAGGGTTTAAAGGGATATGGGCCAAATGCTGGCAAAAGGGACTAGGATGTCTGGTCAGCTTGGATGAGTAGGATCAAAGGGTTTGTTTCCTTGCTGTACAGCTCTATGGCAGTAAAACAGACAGATGTTTGCAACAATCCACAATTGTTACATGGTCAATTGTAATGGTCAGCTTTTAACTCCAGATTTTCATTGATTCAATTTCATTATCTGCTGTGATAGAAACCCCATGGCATTAACCTGGACGCCTGGATTACTAATCCGATGACAATACCACCACCATCTTGCAACATGTAGGGGCATCCTAAGAATACATACTGTGAGGCTGAAGCACACTTGCAGCTCGCAATGATTCAATTTATCTTTTGACATTTCCCTTGATAAATACTGAACATAAATGCTTGACATTTATTTATTAATAATCTATGTGGAGAATGTATTGGTGCTGAATCCTGAGAAAGAAATCAAAAGCAGATGCTAATTTAAATTAACATCCAACACTCTCTGCATGAATAGAGTAGCCCCATGATTCTGATGGTTGGAGTCAGTGCCCAACTCTCTACCTGCTTCTCATCAGCAATTCCTTTGACTCCTTAGCCATTTTTTTCTCTCTCTCTTGGCACTGTCTTCATCTATTTGATTCAGTCCTTTCCCTCCCCAGCTCGATCCCCTCATTAGCAGAAATACCACCACTTTCTGGCTGCTTTCAGTTCTGATGAAGAGTCACTGGACGTGAAACGTTAAGTCTTACCTCGCCACAGGCACTGTCAAACCTGTTGAGTTTCTCCAGCACTTTGTTTTTTTGTTTCTGCCATAATTCTTGTTAACCTTCTCTACAACCTTTTCAAAGTTAATGTGTCATTTCTGAAGCGTCCTGACTAAAATTACATACAAATCCAATGGTTTCATTAAACACATGAGCTGGCATGGCTGCTCAGTGTTTGGCACTGCTGCCTGAGGGATCTGGGTTCATTTCCAGCCTCCGGTGACTCTGCCTGTGGAGAGTTTGCACATTCTACCTGTGTCTGTGTGGCTGCCTTCCAGGTGCTCTGGTTTCCTTCCACAGTCACAGATGTGCAGGTTAGATGGATTGGCCATGCTACATTGCCCATAGTGTTCAGGTATGTGCAGGCTAAGTGGGTTAGCTGTGGAAAATGTGAGGTTAAAGAGTGGTGGTGGGAGTGTTCTGGGTGGGATGTCTTCAGAGGGCCAGTGTGGACTCAATGGGCAACATGGCCTGTTTCACACTGTAGGGATTCTATGATGACATTTTGATAGCAGAAACAAATAACTAGGCAGGCATTTACATAGCACCATGAACCCTACAGGTTTGTTTAATGACCCATTCGATGACTCCTAAGGTGTGATTACCAATCTCAAAATTACTCCCATATATTTGTTATACGTAACTGGGGATTCAGGCTTTTGAATTGTTACTGGGGTCTGAAGTGGGTTTAATGGCAGGTACTGAACACCAAGAAGATCAGCTCTGTGATTTTAAAAAAAGGAAGATTAACAATAATAATGCAATAATGAAATGTCCAAAGAAGGATATCCTACGGTTGATTATTCAGTAATAACAATTGCTGGAATGGACAGTTGAGCAAGCCTGGAGTCTTCATCAATCTGAATCAAAGGGACGATAGCTGGAATAACCTAAGAATGGGAATTCACCTTGCATTTTGCTACCTTCTGCCAATTGATTGACAATATGTTGATTCTCATTGAGGGTGCATTTGATTTTGGGCCAGATCGAAATTAACCTTTGACGTTATTACCCAATTTCAAAATTACCCCCATGTGTTGGTTGATATTTATGGGGTATGGGCATCTCGAGCTGGGCCAGCATTTATTACTCATTCCTAGTTGCCTTTGAGGAAGTGATGGTGATCTGCCTTCTCTGAACCACTGAAGTCCATTTTGATTAGATATACCCAAAATATCACTCGAGGGAGTTCCAGGATGGTGAGTGGTTTAGAGGGGTCCTTGCAGGTGATTGTGCTCCCATGTATCTGCTTTCCTTACCCTTCCAGTTGGGAGTATTTGTATGTTTGGAAGGAATTGACTAAGGATCTTGGGTGAAATTCTACAGTTCATCTTCTAGATAGTACACACTGGTGCTACTGAACACTGGTGGGGGAGGGAGTGAATATGGTGCCAATCAAGTGGGTTGGTTTGTCCTGGATGGTATCAAGTTCTTGAGTGTTATTGAAGTTGCACTCATCCAGACAAGTGGGGAGCATTCATCATACACCTGCCTTGTCCTTTGGAGAGTCAGCAAGAAAGATACTTACTGCAAGATTCATAGCCTCTAATCTGTTCTTGTAGCCATAGTGTTTATATGTCTAGGCCAGGGATTTTTCTGGTCAATGGCAGTATCTAGGATGTTGTTAGTTGGGGACTCGGCTATGGTGTCGCCACTGAATGTCAAGGGGCATTGGATTCTTCCTGGCACTTGTCTAATGCAAATATTGCTTAACACTTGTCAGCACAAAACTGGGTATTGTCCAGGTCTTGGACTATTTTGGACATGGACCCATTCATTATTTGAGGAGATGTGACAGATGCTGAATATTGTGCAATCATCAGTGAACATCCTAACTCTCTACCTTTTGGTGGAAGGAAGGGCAATTGACAAAGCAGCTAAAGATGCTTGGGCCTAAGATAGATTCCCTGAGGAACTCTTGCAATAACATCCAATGGCTGAAATGACTTCCAACAACCTTGACTATCTTTTTCTGTGCTAGATATGAGTCCAACAAATGGAGAATATTCCCTGATTGCAGTTGCCTCTAGTTTTGCTAGAGTCCTTGATGCCACACTTGGTCAAATATAGCCTTGATGTCAAGGGCTATCACTAACACCTCACCTTTAATATTTAAGACCCAGCGAGACAAGATATTTTTGCAAGTAATCATGACATAAAGAATTATCCACCCAAAAGTACAAACCTGTATAATTACTTTTATAAATGACCCTCTTCCATGGAAATAGCATGAAATTCTTAAACCATAAAAGATTCATGATAAAGAAAACTTTATAAGAAGAGTTTGGTGGCTGTCCTCCTGGCTCCGATGTCAGCAGCTGGGTGCGAATATAATGGCCCAGATCAGTTGGTTGTTGTAGAGCTTGTACAATCCTTATTGGTATCAATGGAGTGGAAATCTGGTATGTTTTTACTAAAAGACCAGTGCCAGGTTACCACCCAGACTGTGAAGATAGAAATCTTTCTTTATCACAGTCTGTTCCTTTCCCTACGGCACATGTATGGCCCATATGCAGGATTTTTTGTTTTCTGCAGAAATAGTTTGTCTTGTTCACTCTTTTTATCTGTTCCTCTTCACGTTCCTTTCTAATGACTTGATTTTAGTCTTCGTCTATTTCCAGTTCTGTTCTGTCTTTGTTGCCATATCAGTCTGAGGTCCTTCATTTTGTAAAAGGAATGGAGGTTGAGAAGTTTCTTGCTGGAGACTTTGAACTATGGAGATCTGAATCTGAATGTAAAGATGCTTCACTTGTGGGAGAGGCAGGGAGTCATAGATATAAGATAGTTAGAAATTAATTCTGCAAGAAGTGTGGGAGAAATGTCTTTACTCAATGTTTAGAATGTGGAACTTACCTCTATCACTTCATGAGATAGTAATAGCACAGATATATGTAAGGGGAAGTTGATAACTACATGAAGGAGAAAGTTGTAAGAATGATAATGTGACATGAAATGAGAGGAGGCTTGTGAGAGGAACCAACAATTCCACTGAAAAGCCGGTTTCTGCACTGAAAAATGTTACATAGGATCTTTCAGCTTATGGGAGGAAAGAACTCTAACGTTGTTTGGCAAGAGTTGAGGAACTCTCATGTTGAGTTAGGGAGCAGCACAGGAAGAATCTCAAATGTGGGAATCTTATTTTGCCATGTAGGCAGAGGGAGGGGATGGCATTGAGAGCGTTTGAAAATCAGCGTGCTCAATAGAAGATAAGAGAACGCAGAGGTCATTCTGTGAGCATGATCTTGATATTTCCACTCTTTCTCCATCCATGACTCCCATTCCTCACCAGGCAATTTTGGATTGCTTTGACCCTGGCTGTTTGACTGGGTTCAGCTGATCTTTGTTTTGTACGGACAGTAGGTGGTAGTAGAGCCTTAGCCTTGGACTTGGTCCCCACTCCAAATAGGGTCTGGAAATTGTGTGCCTCTAAATCACGAGTGACACACCGTGCAAGCAGACCTTTACCCTAGTTGGCCTCTTGTCAAAAACATTAATCAAATCAACTGCAGAGGCTGCAGACATAAACCTATCTAAACTACATGGAAGTTTTTAGCTGCATTTTCCTGAACCATTTCCTGGTTTTGGCTCTTTATGGCTAATATCTGTCTAGTTTTAGACAAATTTAAAACTGTTTTACATGAGGAAAATCCTGATCATGTAAATGAGCAAAAAATCAAGCTTCAATCTTCTAATTGGAAGAAATGTAAAGCTGAATCTTCACATGAATTAATAATGGGAATCTGGAACTATAAGGGTGGTTGACGCAGAAGTCCTCATAACATTTAAGAGGTATTTAGATGTGCACTTGTGATTTTTAACTTTGTACACACCAGTCCAACACCAGCATCTCCAAATTATGATACCAAGACATAGAAAGCTCTGGGCCCAGTTCTGGAAAATGAGATTAGACTAGTTTAGATTAAATTTGATTAGATTACTTAGTGTGGAAACAGGCCCTTCGGTCCAACAAGTCCACACCGACCCGCAACCCACCCATACCCCTACATTTACCCCTTTACCTAACACTATGGGCAATTTAGCATGGCCAATTCACCTGACCTGCACATCTTTGGACTGTGGGAGGAAACCGGAGCACCCGGAGGAAACCTACACAGACACGGGGAGAATGTGCAAACTCCACAGTGTCAGTCGCCTGAGTCGGGAATGCTTAGTTAGATGCTTGTTTTTGACTGGTGTGGACGCAATGGGCCGAAGGGCCTTTTTCTGTGCTATAGATCTCCTTGAGAGCCTGAAATTAATGTAGGAACGGAGAATATCTCTTTTTGAATAATCACTGCTGCTGTATGAGCTGTGTAGAGAGTCCCAATAAAATATCCCTATACAATCCTGCAAAGAGCCAACATCTTGATTAATGGAGGTGGTGAGGAGCTAAGAAACTTGTATGTAATTTGTCATGACAGTAACGTCAAACACTAGAGACATACTGATATTTTTGTAATTAATGGAATGACTCTATGAATGCCATCAGCATTCGGAATCATGTGTTGTCATGTTAAGGAAATATTTCTCTGGAGGGACAGCTTGCAATGCAGAGCGAAACTTTCAATGTGGGTTTAGTTCCCACACCAACTGATATTACCGTGAAGGACTCTCCTTCTCAAGCTCTCCCCTCACCTGAGGTGTGGTGACCCTCAGGTTAAAGCACTACTAGTCACCTTTGTTTAATGAAGGAGCACCCCAATGGCCTGGTAGGATTATGGCAACTTTTATCTTTACTTATAGTATCATGTGACTCCTACTGTTGAATACATACAAAGAAGGAGTCACCTTGACCTATTTCTAGAGTGTTCTTTTGTCAGCGGAGGAGGATGGGAGTTGATTTCCAGACACTTAACTCAGCGTGCCATACTGTGGTTGGTTGCAATATGTCCCTAGTCCTCCATACAGGAGTGATCAGCGGCTCTGTGCAACACCACTGTGACAAGATACTATGAATCACAGATACTTCACAAAATATAGGAAGAAAACATGGTCAAGATTGTCATTTTGGATGAGATCCCACACCTTCTGGCAGATGGTTCCCTCGTGACATTGATGAAAATTTCTCTGCCAGATGTATATTCAAATTTTCCATTTCCTTAAATAACCTAAAATGGTATTTAGTCAGCTTGACAGGAGTCTTGCCTAACAGTCGAATAGTCAGTGGGTAACCATTGTTCTCTGAGGATGTTTATTAAGTGCCTTCGGTTATTTAGATACCCATTCCCCAGGTTTCAAGTCCCCAAACTCAAGCCAACAGCCATGAGTCAGACTGTCTATCACTCATCAATGCCACATCAGAAGTCCAGGATTTCCGAGAGACCCCAGGTTGAAGGTGACTGAGGATGGGATCTAGACCGTGCAGTGGGATCTTTATGAGAAATAGGTAACTGGGGGTCAGAGGCAAGAGCAGGAATTAGCTTTTGAAAGCACTTCCATCCCTTCAGGATGCCAGGTCCTTTGGTCAGGATAAGGGTTGCTGATAAAGAGGAGTTTCCTCTTCATTCAGGAAGCTGCTTTCAGAAATCTAATGGATGGGCCTGATTGACATCTCACTTAGAATACCATATCAGCTGTTCTGCACTCCTACTTTAATCAAGAGAGGTTTAACCACACCAAGGGACTGACACATCGCCCATGAGTTAGTGGGCATGGTCAATAAGTTGTTAAGTTATTAAGCATTAAATCCAGCTCCTTATTTTATGAAAGACAAAGTCTCATAAGATGGCCGACTGAATTCCTCTGGAAGAAAATACAATGTGGCAAGAAACGTTGTAGGCTGTTGTAGGTGTTGGCATCATTTTATTGCCACCACGGTGCTGACTGGGGATAAAAACTAACAGCACAATGAAGGCAATTGGAATGCTCAGTATCTGTTGACCCATAAAGCTGGATGTGTAACTGCATGAAAGCCTGGAGACAGAGACATGGTGAAGCCATGGCCATTCATCATGGGAGATTAGTGCTTCTTACAGTTACCCAAAATGTTGATCAAAGAATGAAACAGTTATCTGGGCAGGGAAACTAGAACTTTGTGCTTAAGGCTTCTGGCCCTTCAGGAAAGTTATTGTACAGAGAAGGCATGGACAAAGAAAGTAACATCTTATCAGGAGATCACATTAGGATGTTCCCTTTCTGCATAAAGTAAGAAATATACCTATTTTATTGATAGTTCACTTTAAACTCAGGAAGGTGAGAGAATTCTGAAGTGGAAGAATGAAGTATGTATGCTGTAACGCCCAGTGATAAAATAAACAACTGAGGAAGTCTTTTCTGTAGATGTTGGGATGTATTTGGAATTATTAGTTTTGGCATTCAGCATGCTCATTTTAAGTTGTTTCAATGTTGAAATAAACCTTATAAACTTGGGTTTATCTTTTTCAAAAAAAAAGCAAACTAAAGGTGGAATAAATTGCAGTAATTGTATATGGATAGCATAAGAAATCATGCAACATTGATTGCTAAACACGGTATGGATGGAGGAGGAGTAATTGAATGATATTCGTGTTCAGAAACTTTGACACGAGTGGTTATGAATGATCTTTCTTTTTTATATTTTGATTTCTTGTCCTGGAGTGGGACTTGAACCTGAAGCTTCAGCACAAGATCTCCATTATAACAATGATGACACTTCAAAATATTACAGGTATTCCCTAGTTTGTGAAAATGGTCTATTCATGAGTATGTTTGCCAGAAGGAGCACAATATGAAGGAGCCATTTGTTAAGTATAGGAAATATTTGTATGTTAGATCTTTTAAAATTACAACCTGTATGTAATTGTGCTCATGTCTATGAGCATTCATAAGTCAGGCATTCGTTCAGGGAACCATCTGCGCTGTGAAATACTTCAGGATGTTTTAAGTGCAAAGTTTCTATATTTTGCACTTTTATGCCAATAGCAGTTACAGCCGTTATTACTATAGTTCAACATAATTGGTATTTCAGGTACCTTTGCATGACCTTGTTTGATTTCAGAAGGCAGTGCATTAAGCTACAGTATAACAGACAAATTTGTATGAAAGAAATGGCTGAGTGAACAGATATTGTGACACTGTGCAGTTACAGTAGAAACAGCTGAACTATTCCCTAAAACAGTAAGTAACAACTCATTGCATAATGACATTAAAATACAGCGTAAGCTAGATGTGACACCAAGGGGCTGGTTTTCAACTGATATCCACTTTATTATCACCTGAAAGAACAGCTGTGGATGATTAAAAGGAGGGTGTTAAACATAGATTTTGCACATCCAGGATCAATCTCGACAATTTTAAGGCCGATCTGTACGTGACCCATCAGTGTTGGGTATGAGAGAGGTTCAGACCATGCATTTACATACTTAAGCTAAAATTGAAACAAAAAGCCCTGTCTGTGATTCTGATGTGCAAGAGGCCAGATTGTGACCAGACAGGTTCAACCTATTTGTACCAGGCCCTGATGAAGCCTGATCGGGGATCCTTAAAGAAACCATCAGATGTCTGCTCAGAAACTTCCAAAACCACTTTTTAGTTTGTGTTTTGTGGACTCAGAAATGGCCGAAATACTCCCCCTCACTCCATTAAAAAATGCTGCTCCCTCCCTGACTGACAGACCCCTCACCTTGGAATCATTTGCACCTGACTCCCCTCACCTACCCCCAGCCAGACATGCCTTCCATAGGCCTGACCTTTCTGTCTGCCTGGAGAGGACCAGCAGGTTTCCCGCTGTCTCGTGAGTTGGAAGCTGAGTGCAGCTTTCTTTTTTGGTGCCCACAGCTCACTTGTGGGATTTGAACTTGAAAATAGTCTCTGCCTACTAACCATAGCTTTGGGTGGATATTGTAGTCACACTGTCAGTTAAAAACATTTAAATATTAAACCTTTTTGTGAGAGTTTGTTGTTGGCGCTCTCTCTCTCTGTCTGTCTCTCTCTGTCTGTCTCTCTCTGTCTGTCTCTCTGTCTGTCTCTCTGTCTGTCTCTCTGTCTGTCTCTCTCTGTGTGTGTGTCTCTCTCTGTCATTTTCTCATAGCTTAGTTGGAGGAGAGACTGAATAGATTGGGATTATATTCATTGCAATTTAGAAGAATGAGGGGGAATTCTATAGAAACATTCATAAAATTATGAAAGGAATATATAAGATAGAAATAGAGACTGGCGAGTGAAACAGTTTCAAAAAGTATCTGGGACAAAGTCGCTTTAAGTACTCTCCTCTTAAAATGCAAAAAGACTAAGCAATCAAACACCGTTATCAATAAAGCAGACAAAATGCTTGGATTGGAGTTAAAGAACTTGATTCCTTCCTCAGGCACATAATGTGACAATCAAATTTGTCAATGTAGACAAATTGTTGAGCACTTCCTGAAAGCATCTCGTTTTAACCCCTTCTGGAGACAGGATAGAAACAGTTCGATGCGTCAGAGGTTAAAATAATTATTACTTGGTGCTTAAAAAATAAAACTTTATTGCAAATGTGACAATTTTATCCCTCACCCAGACAGACTAAGGCTGGAACATTATATATATTTTGTTATAATATTGCTTGAATCTACTTTAGTGTATTTTAGCCACATTTAGATTCTGATTTGGAAAAAAAAGACCTATTAAAAATCATTGGAATTTTGACTTTCTTAATTTTCTTATCTTTCATTTCCAGTAATCTAAACTATTGAAAATTTCTTCTGGTGTGCAATTTGACAGCCAACATGAGCGGGACTACAATTAAAGTAGTCAATCAATTGTAAATTGTAGGGTAAACCCTGAAGATCTGATTAGGCATTATAATTAATGCAAGTTTATGCATTGCATCAAAATTGTAAATGATCTGAACTTAATAGTCCTGGGATAATTAACAGTTCAATGCTCTAGCAGTCGATTTACAAGGTTTGGAACTGAAACTAGAAATTAAAGGACAGTTATTTGAGTAAGGAGGCTTGAACACTAGTTTGAGATGAGTTTTACTCGGCACACCACAAAGAAACCCAGAAATATCATTCATACGGAATGTGAGAATGCCCAACACTGGTATGAAATAATTCAATCAATTGCTTTAATTCCATCATTGCAAATGAAGTGATAAAGATTAATTGTGTTACTGAGAGTAACATCTATCGATTATATTTATTTCATATATTTAGGTCTCTTAATGATTTCTACAGTGGAGTTGGGAGTTGTCAGTCTGTATGGAATGAAAGCCCACGCCTTCATCGCAATGAATAGCAAGGGCCGACTGTATGCAACGGTAAGTGAATTAAACATGTACTGATCTCCAGTTGTAAAATATGGAATTATCCAAAAAAAAACTTGCATTTGTATCATCAGCTTAATAACCTATTTCCATCCCAGTTGCTCAAACTACACGCTGCTCCCTGGTGAATGACAGAGGGAATGATTAATGTGACCCTTTATTTGTCACCAGGATAAATATTCTGTTTGGGTCTTTAACATTTTACTGAGCAATTATATCAAATAGCACTGATTTTACCAGACCATTGTAAAGAGGCAAGTTTTCACTAAATAAGATGAAGAGTTGAAAAAATGACGATCAATTAATAACTGATTCTGACTATAAAGGTTTGAAACTGTACAGCTATTTTGATACATATTTGTTTGATAATTCAGATAGACAAAATAATATTTGCATGTTTAATTCTACAAGCTATATTATTGCACAGTTAGGTGGCAAAGGGAAATAGTAAATACGGAAAGGGGAATACAGATATTTTCTAATCAACCTATCATTATAAACTATCTAGAGCAGGTGGAACTTTCACCCAGGCTTCTTGGCTGAGAGGCAAGGACACTATCACTGAGTCACTTGAGCCTGGGGGGGGCCAGAATGCAGAACCAATTGTACAATACTGTGAAGCTCGCTCCTTGCCTCTCAAGATGTCCCTTGCCTTTCCTCCATATCACCATCGATGGCATGGATAAGGTTGATAACTCACTGACCATCACAAGCACCTACTCCAAAATGTCGCTCTACAATCTGTTGTTATATTTGCTTCAACTCCACACAACAGATGTGCACTACTATCAAAATCAGCGTAAATTCAGCCTTATATGTTTGTAGTGAGTGCTGAGGAGAAGCTCTGCTTATCCCAGTGGCACAGTGGTTAGCATGGCGGCCTCATTGTGCCAGGGACCTGGGTTTGATTCCACCCTCCAGCAACTGTCTGTGTGAACTCTGAGTGCTCGGTTCCTCCCACAGACCAAAGATGTGCAGGCTAGATGGATTAGCCATGGGAAATGCAGGGTTACAGGGATAGGGTAGGTGGGGTGCTCTTCGAAAGGTCAGTGTGGACTCGATGGTACTGTTTTGAGAGGTTAGGTAAGATGCCGGACCTCATTGCAGATACAATAAATGCGAATGATCATCAATGGACACTTTTTAAAATTTCTTTTTTTAAAAAAACTCTCTTTCAGGTGAACTTCAATAATGAATGCGAATTTAGAGAAATACTCTTGCCAAATCGCTACAATGTGTATGAATCAAAGACGTACCCAGGGATGTACATCGCATTGAGCAAATATGGAAGAGCAAAGAGAGGAAGCAAAGTTTCACCCATCCTGAGAGTTACTCATTTTTTGCCTAGATTGTAAAGAAATGGGGCAACTGGTGCCTATTCCACTAGAAGTATCACCAGACATCATTTTCATGGAAGTAGAATTGCAGAAAAGTATACCATGTACAGGACATACATAGATAAATGTTAAGTTATTAACTTATGTGGAAACAGCGTAACCTGTAAATATGTATTACTTTTTGTAGTTATTTGACACAAGTGAGCTACTTCATAAATGCTGCTTTTTTAAAAAAAAAAGTATGATTTGGGGCATAGTAAAAGAGTCACCTACTGTATTCGTTGGATTAGATTGTCAGCCCCAGAACAACAAGTTAATTCAGAGACCAGTTATCAGTTGCGAAAGGAAATAGTATAGTGTATGACCTAATTTCCTGCATCAAAGGAAAAAAAATGAAGTAAATTAAAAATGTGCAAACTGCCTCACATCAAAGTGACCTCTGACCTTTAAACCAGCTGAGTCAAGACAGCTGTAACAGTGAAGTAATTGTTGGATCTTTTGGAGATATTAGGAGTTTATTGAAATTCTTTTTTGTCTTTTTTTTTTGACAGTTTGCTTCTGAAGAGTTTTGACATCTTTCTGGCCCTGGCTGTTTGGGCTGCTTAACATCTGAAAGGTTTCTAGCTGCGTAATGTAGAATTTGCTGATGGCGGGGTACAGGCCATGTGCATCTTAAACAGGACTTGTAAGGTTCATCAAAAAGCAGGCCTAATTTCATTAGTTTGAGTGAATGGCCAGTACCTATCAAGTGTCCAGTGAGTAATAATCAAATTCAGCCTAAAAGCGTTGCCAGCAATGGCATCGAGATTTGAGAGTGAGGGTTGATGGGGATGAGGGGATAATGAAACACTCGAGGGATCTTAGAGGTCCCATAGATGATTCTGAAGTTCTTCTGGCTTTACATTAAAGCTCAAAATAAATTTGCTCATGTTGGTCACCATCTGTTTGGCCACATCCACGATAGGTGAACGTAGGCAGCCCGGTGCCTATTCCACTGAGGGCAGCACCAAGTGAAATTGGTCTCAATTTGGTTGAGGTCACATCTCAAACCCTGTGAAGTTTTGGTCTTTTTATTTAAGTAAATATATTGAAGGCAGTTTATGGAAGGTTTACTAGATTGATGACTCGAGTGGGTGATTTCTTCTGAGGAAAGATTGGAGAATCTGCGCTTTTTTAAATAATTTGGAGTTTAGAAGAGCAAGGGGAGAAGTTATCAGATCCTGAATGGTCTTGACAAGGTGACCATAGAAAGGACGTTTACCCTCTTGAGTGAGTCAGGACTAGGGGACACTGATTAACACTGTCATAAAATTAGGTGTCATCCTTTTAGGATAGAGATGAGAATTCATTTCCCCACTGAGGATTGTGATTTTGGAGCTCCCGGTCTCAGAAGGCAATGGAAGTGATCTCATTTGAATATTTTAAAGTCCGAGATAAATAAATTCTTGTTAGACAAAGGGATCAGAGATTATTGGATTGATGGGGATGTGGAATTTGGAACACAAACCAATCAGCCAGGAATTTATTGAATGCCAGAGGAGGGTTAAAGGGCTGAATGGCCTATTTCTGTTCCTAATTCAGAAATTAGGAGGCATGCATGTGGATATTAGATCACACTTTATTTTGAAGGTTCCTCATACCTATTCTAGGCCAGTGACTGGATGTCTGTAAATTTCTGAGGCAAATATAGTGTTAGACAGATTTCATGCTACTTTGGGGGACAGGGCAGAGCCTAAGAAATTGTTCACTTGTTGTCACTGGTTTCCATCTGGAGAAATAGTACAACAAGGACCAACATCAATTCCTCATCCATGATGTCCAGCCAACCCTCTCAGGAATTGCATGTGAGACAAATTTGGATTCAAGTGCAGCCTTGGTACGCCACCTTGAAAGGGTACCTAGCTAGCACCCACTAATGAACAAGATGTACATGTTGTGACTTTGACCAGGCACTGGAAGGTGTCCAATGGAACTGCGCCCCAGAGAAATGTCAGGCCCTTCAATAGAAAGGAGCAGAAAATGTTGGTAGGGGGGAAAAATAACATTTTTCTTGTTGGCAATGGCCTTTTATGGAACTAGAACCAAACTGTTCAGAGTGATAAATTATTTTTGTGGGTTGCCAACCTCTTTAATGATATAAAAATCAAAAGAACTGTGGATGCTGTAAATCAGAGGCAAAAATAGAAAATGCTGAAAAAGCTCAGCAGGTCTGGCAGCATCTGTAGAGAGAAATCAGAGTTAAAGTTGCGGGTTAAGTTTTTGAGGAAGGGTCACTCAACCCAAAACATTTAACTCTGATTTCTCTTCACAGATGCTGCCAAACCTGTTGAGCTTTTCCAGCGATTTCTATTATTATTTGTCTTTTAATGATCTATTAAGGCATTGTTTTGTTATTATCCAAGAGAGATGCAGGTGCCATTGGTAATGCCGTTGGTTTTCATGCGGCAGCCATTATATGCCACTTCTGTCTTTGAACAGCTGAGGGCATTCCTGGCTATAAGTTATGGACCTTTTTCATTGCTTTTTCTCCTTTTTTTTTGCTACAGTTAAGAATTGCCAGGGCTCTTCCAGCAGAAGAGCTCCAGAAACATCAAAGATAAAAAGAGGAGTACGTTTAGGACCTAAAGCAACAAATTGTGATTGGACAGCTTGTGTTCTAACAATTCATTTTTAAGATAAGGAATTTAAATATACAATGCCTTTCATGCTATATGCGTAATTATATACATATTGACTTTGACATGGTGGTGCTGAGTGGACAGCTCCAGTGCTGGTTTACTGGGATTTGCTGTCCTGGGCGCGGGAGGGTCTGAAGCCAGTAAGTTGCTGTAAGTTTGCAAAAGGAATAAGCATCTTAATCAGACACTAGTCCCCACAGTACAGTGGTTTATGAAAAGGAGGAGCATACTGGAAAGCTTACTTACAGATAGCAGGATGCTTTGCAATTTTAAGGCAGTGAGATACCACAGGATTACATTTCAAATTTTGGACATTTGCATTAATTGGGAGAACTTTCACAGTGAATTGTTACTACCTGAAAAGCTGGTGGAAGCATATTCAATAGCATCTATCAAAAGGGGATAGATTAAGGTTAAATATTGGAAAGGAATGCCTTTCCAAGGCTAGGGGAAAGAGCAGAGAAAGGGAGTGAAATAGGTTGCTCTTTCAAATGCAATGGGCCAAAAGCCTCTTTCTGTTTGATTTTAATTTAATGATTTGCTGTGTTATTTGTCAAAAGGAATACCTAAACAATCTTAGAAAAGCAAACTACAGTAGATGCAAGAAATTTGAAAGAAACACAATCTGCTGGGAATATTCAGCAGGCCTGGCAGCTTCAGTGGAAAGAGAAAGAGTTTATACAGATCTTCTTCCCAACCCAGTTCTGAAAAAAAAACACATTTGAATTAATATTAACTCAGCTTATCTCTCCACACATTTTGCTACAAATAGCACACAGAACATATCTTCCCAATAAAATTCAACTGTTGAAATTTCTTTAAATAATTCAATCACTTTGTTATGTTTCCGTGATAGACCACTAATTGTATTCCTTATTTGCCAACTCACGAGGACATTATTATTGAACAATTATATTTGTTTTGTACATTGCTGGTCTGCAGCTCTTTGTAAATGGAATGTCTATCTGTGTCTGTGTCTTAGGTGAGGATTCAGCCTGAGATTTTCTTTTCTATTTCCTTGAAATGATTTGGAGCTTGGTGAGTGCAGAGGCAAAATCTATAGGCTTCATGGTTTAAGCTGAAACCTGATGAATGGCCAATTTGGTGAAGTTCTGGAGGAAACCTAGCATCTATAGACCTCATCAATGCAGAGTCAGTGCTTTGAAGAGAGGAGAATGTAGAATTTGGAGGGACGGGGAGCGCTGGATGGTGGGAAAGAAAGGTTTGTGAAACACGTTTTAGTTGAAGTATCAAAAAGTGCTCCAGATTTTTAAGGCTGCCCAGTGGAATTTTACTAGACTCTGATTTGTAGTTTTATCGTGCCATGTGACCAGTAATTAGTCTTATTTTCAATTGTTCCTCTTCCAAATAAGATCCCTGTTAACCACAACATTGATAAATGCATTGAATCCTGATATCAACCTTTGTACTAAATTGAGATGGAATACGTTGCAACGATTAACCAGAACTTCAAAAAAATTATGTGAACCCTAAAAAAAAATATTGCTCCAACATATTTTCATGTGGATTTGATATTCTGTTTTTTGAATTTACCTTGATAAGCTGATTAGTGGTTGAAATTTACTTGTAGTATTATCATGTAGTACTTAAATATTAACCGTGTTTGAAAATGCACTCAATTACTATAATTTTGGGATGAAATGCAATTTATCAAGAAAATCTTTACCGCGCAGTGTAAGCTGTTGAAATTTATATTGCTTTGAAGTTGAAATATCGCAACATGTGTAGTTGTGATTTATGTAATTTTCTGTGAATTTTTTAAAAAATCTATTACTTGTAAAAGTGTATCTTTTGAAATGGTGCTTCTGTTTTTAAATGAAACTGGTCAAATCCTTTCATCTACTTATTTTTAGCTGCTTTTGGCACGGAACACTGGCACTGAGTTCCGTAACAAGCTGAATTCATGTCAAAGTCACAGAGGGAAAGGTGGTAATAGATCTCAGCATTATAGTTTAAAGGAATTGATGTCATTCATTATTCATGTAGAATGATTTTTCATAGAGAATGAGTACACAATGGAATGTAATTGAGTGACAGACATTTGAAAGTGAACACAAGATAATATTTAATCAAGCAATTCTGTTTGCTCTCCTGATTTCAAAGTGGAAACCTCAAGAAATCTACAATCACTAGATGATCTCTTCAATTGACTACTGCCTTGTGTTCACTCAAAATATTTGTGCTGTAGTAGCATGTCTTGTTAATTTGGTAGAGAGGTTCAGATCAATTTGGGGGCTATGTTTGAACTTTTGATGGTTGTCAGTGAAATCTCTCCTTTCTTTTTATTTTCTCTTTCTCTTTCTCTTTTTTTTTTCTTTCTCCTTTTCCTCTTTTTCTCTCTCTCTCTCTCTCTCTCTCTCTCTCACTCACTCACTCACTCAAATTGTTAGAGTTAGTTTCATAAAATACATGGATTTATGGATGACAATATATCTAGATACAAAGCTAATGAAATAGATCGCTAGATGGGGCATTTCTTTAGTAATATTTGTTTATAGGATACATGAGAAAATTCCTACCCTCCTTTGAGTAATACCATAGGATCATTGAAGTGGACCTGACGGTGTCTCAAAATAATAAACTATCGAAAGGACAAGGCAAACGATAATATTTGGTGGACAATTGTAGTATATGGAGGACACACATGGATTAGTGTGGCTTATGAAAGATAAAGCATTGTTAGCACAACTGAATACAACTTGTAAAGAGAATGACCTGAATTACAAATGGTTAAATTCCATAACTATCACAATGTGATTTATTTGTACAGCTCTTAAAAGTTGTTCCTTTAAAGATACAATTAATTCTGTTATAATTTTGATATGTTTAGTAGTGTCCTATGTTAGAAAAATTGTAACAATGAACTTGGGTAAGAGGCTCACATCTGAGTAAAGTGAAAGTGATGTTAAAAGTGGGAACAGACAGAAGGTGACTAACCAGAAGGAAATATTGAGAAAGTTAGGAAGGGGAATGAGTAGGGAAAAGGGAGTGCAAAGAGAGAGAACGGTGAGTCATTGGCACTGGTGGGCAAAGGGAAGAGAAGATGGAAAAGAATAATTCTGACCATAACACCCATAAAGAATTAAATCAAAAGCAAAATACCACAGATGTTTGGAATCTGAAGTAAAAATAGTGCTGGAAAAACTAAGCAAAATTTGTGGAGTGATGAACAGAATTAATGTTTCAAGTCTCATTCACATCTTAAGAATTCCATGATCCATCAGCTAATATTATATACCCTATAACCTTGGTATAAAATAACTGGCCTCCACAGATGATTTGCATATACAATGGATTTTGTCTGCAAAACGATACGATCTCTTATCCAATTTAGCCCCTTACAATACTGGGGTAACCCTCTGTGAGGAGTTTGCACATTCTCCCCGTGTCTATATGGGTTTCCTACAGGTGCTCCGGTTTCCTCCCAAATATTTGCAGGTTATGTGAATTAACTGTGCTAAATTGTCCATAGTGTTCAGGGATGTGTACATTAGCTGCATTAGTCAGGGGGTAAATGTAGAATAATAGGATAGGTGAATGAGTCTGCTGGGTTACTCTTCAGAGGGTTAGTGTGGATTTGTTGGGCCAAATGGCCTGTTTCCATTCTGTAGGGATTCTATGATTCAATGGGTAACTTACATATGCATTGAACCCAGTATATTTTGAGCACAGTTTAAATGATAGTTTATGCTTTCTAATGTACAGGGCCCTTACATAATTTTCCATTTGAGCATTTTATAAGTTTATAATGAAAGCAGATGGCAAGGGAGATGAATTGTAATGAAAGCAAATGAGATAAAATGACACTTAGCTCCCTAATTGATAAAGCAAGTGCATTATGAAATGGAAATAGACACAAGAAGAATGAAAACTTGTTTACAGTCTATGATCAGCTCTTCTCAGCTAAAGCATGATTCAGGACAATGCAGGTAGCCTGCAGCTCCAGTGCAGGGAGGGGAATAATGAACAGGTTTCATTTGTAGATGCAGAAATATTAAGTGAAGATAGATTTGAGCTGTGATAGCCCGTGGAAATAAAGGCTTCGGACATCACGTTTCACACTTGAATAATTTGAGAGAGGGAAAAGTGGTGAACTAACATTGAACCAAATTTCAATAAAGAATCAACATCTTCAAGGGGGCATACAGAATTGTTTTCTTAATTTATTCATTCATGGGATGGCAGCATTGTTAATTGCTAGACAAGCATTTATTTTTCATCCTGAATTGCCCTTGAGAATATGTTGATGAGCCATCTGCAGTGCATGTAGTATGGGTGCATGAGGGAGTTTGGGTTAAATTCCTCAACAACTGTGAAGGAATGCTAACCTTGTGTCTGTTTCTATTTAATAATGCACTTGCCTTATCACGGAGGGAGCTGAATGTCATTTAATCTCATTTACTTTAATTACAATTCATCTCCTTTGCCATCTGCTTTCATTATAACTTAAACCATTCTTCATGTGAGCCTTTTTAAGGGTGCTGTACACCAGGAATCATAAATTATCACTTAACAGTCCTCAAAATATGCTGGGTTCAATGCAATATCAGTTATGTTCAAATTATCTGTGGAAGCTAGTCAGGGTGGTGCATGGCTTGGAGGGGAACTAACAGGTGGTGGTATTCCCAGTTATCTGTTCCCCTTGTCCTTCTAGATGGAAGTAGTCAAGTTTGATAGATAATGCCTAAGGAGTTTTGGCAAGTTGCTGTAGTTCATCTTGTAAATGTTACACATTGCTGCCACTATATATTGGTGATGAAGCGATGAATGTTGAAGATGGGGTACTTTGTTGTGAATAGTGTCGTGCTCCTTGGTCACTGTTCGAGATATGTGAGGGAGGGAAACAGACAAAAGATGTGATAATATCACATGAAGGTGCTGGGATGTACTGGTTTGGTTGTAACTAATTTGATTTATAAAGGTTTCAGTACGTTCCACTAACCAGTAATCTATGTCCATATACCTTTTACATAAAATGAAGGATGTTCAAAGTCCGACTGTAAGTGCCTACAATTATGTTAACGAGGATAACATTTCAGGGTTGCAGAGAGGTACTGACACAAACATTCTCTAGCTGATTGTGAGGGTGAGGTAGAAGTAGGTTTACAGCATGTAGAGCCAATTCTGTGATCCCTGGACCTTTACCATATTGTACCATGTCTGTAGCAGAGCTTTACACGATCTGCGTTTTATCTCCTGGGTCATGGAAACAATTTCAGTGCAAAACCTCATGCCAAGTGATTGCATTAGAGAAGATAGATACTTAGAATTCAATCCTTGCAAATGGTTGCATGCCTAGGTGTTTAGGGGACTGGATCAACTTCAATCAGATGCGTAACTGGAAAGAGAAAGCATATTTGCAACAATACTTTCATATACATCAGGACAAGAGCATAAGTGGCTGGTGTTATTGAGTGGAAACTTAGCATGGGGTGCCATAAAATTTTTTGCAATTGTTAGCATGACTGATAGGGTGATGTATGATGTGTAGAGTGGGGTCGTTGAAGAAACAAGGGTGCATGGAGCAGGAAAATGTAGGATTTATGTTCAGTAAAGATGAAATTGAATGGCCCAAATGGCTTTTATCAGACAAACCTGTCAAGATGCTGTGATTTCAATCCAAGGAAGCTATTTCATGCAGGTGAAAGGGTTAATATTTGCTTTATCCAGTCTCTCAACGTCCAAAGAAGCAACAGAAAATGGCTCCTACAGAAGTGAAGCATCCCAAAATTTATCCATCAAAGCTATATATTGTTGTGAAGGACTTACTTAAAATAAATAATAAAATCTGCACTGGGATCATTTCTTTTTACCCCTTTGTAATACTTGTAGTGGTTGCAATGCTTCATTGTACAATGTCTGTATTTATGTATGTGATATGTATGCCCTCTGCACACCGTGCAATTAAGATGCAGGCAACGCAGGATGAAGATGATCATTTTGTTAGCTCCAATGCTTTCTGTAGGTTTTTCTTAGAGCGGGACAAAGATATCTAAAGATATATTAATGCTACTCCCCCATTTTAACCAAGGGCTGTAATCTCAGCTTCATGTTGGTATGGTGTGATAATCAAAGATACCTCGAGTACAGCATGAACTACTAGGAAACTGTACTGTACAGTTGCATAAATTATGGTTTGTGCAGCAAAAAAATGTAGAAACCTCTTTAGCATTTATTTTCTTTTGTACTGTTGTGTATGTGCCATGCACAAGACCATTTAAACCTATCTATGAAGTTATTTATTAAAAATTATTTTATCAAGAAGTTAAATATGTTTCATGAGTTTATATTTAAGCTATGTTGATTTTTCGCGACAAGACTGTATTACTATACATATTGCATTTTCATGTGAGCTCCATGAATTGCTTTGCTCATTGAAGAGTGATTCGTAGGCATGCAAACAAAGAAAATCGCATAAACAATTTATTTTGTGTACCCTCAACTGATGGCAGAGATGCTCAAAAGAGCCAACAATGGCCTCACGTTTTAGGTGAGAAAAATATTAACTTGACTGTCCAATCATGTACCAATAATTCTCCTCACGACGATCTCCCAATGCCTTGTTTCCACTGGGAAGTGGATCTGATTTGAGGAAAGATTTGAAACTTGCTCATAATGCACCCTTGTGGTTTAAAATATGTTGGCAACCAATTAGGATTCAACAAAGGTTCACCAAACTGATACCTGGAAAGGTGGGATTGTCCTCGTGAGAAGAGATTGAGAAGACTTCACCTATGTTTCCCAGAATTTAAAAGAATAAGGGGGTGATCTTATTAAAGCATATAAAATTCTAACAGGGCTGAGTGTAGATGCAAGAAGGATGGGCCTTTTGGTTGGGGTTGAAGAACCATGAACAGAGTATCACAATAAGAGCAGCCCTTTTGGTACTGGGATTCAGAGCATGGTGAATCTTTGGAATTCTCTACGTCAGAAAGCAGTGGAAGCTACTGAAGACAGGGATTGAACAATATCTAAATATTAAAGATATCAAGGGATGTGGGATAGTGCGAGAAATGGCTTTGAGGTCAAACACAATCCAGTTGGATGGTGAGGCAGGGTCAACTACTGAATAACCTATTCTGCTTCAGGTGCTCTTGTTCTTCTGGCTAGACTTCTACATAAATGAATGACCATTTGCTCCAGAGACAAGAGAGTGCAGCTCTGTCGGGTTCAACCCTTTGAACAGCTGAATAACAAAGGTCTTTTCCCTAAGGAAGGAGATTTCGAGACTAGGGGATACATTTTTAAGGTGAGAAGAGAGAGATTTTAAAAAAAGATGTAAGAGATAAAATTTTTACACAAAGAGTGCTTCCCATGTGGAACAAACTTCCTGAGAAAGTGGTGGGTGCAGCTAGTTACAGCATTGAAAAGACATTTGGACAAGTACATGAATAGGAAAGGTTTAGGGGGATATGGGCCAAATGCAGACAAGTTGGACTAGATTAGTTTTGGAAACTTGGTGTGGATGACTTGGGCCAAAGGGTCTGTTTCCATGTTGTATGATTCTCTGACTCTAATAACAAAGTGTTTTTATATAGCCTCTTTAACATAGTATATTTTCCCAAGGGACTCTAGAATACAGTTGAATCCCAAACACGCAGACAAGCAGTGTTTCTGTTGCTGACTGCTGGCATAGAATTGACAGGGCCCTCCTTTAGCGTTGCAACTATTTTATGATTTACTGAACCTTGCGTGTGACATATATTTAAATGGATTTACATGGAAGCTATATTAAAATTAATTTTGGCTGAATTCTGTAATGCATTTTCAATAGATGTGTTGGAACTCAACTGGCCCATAAGAAGCAGGCAATGAAGAGCAAGCACATCCTAGGATTCCAGTTCCTGAGTATTTAAAGCTGCATCATTTGATCTTTCAGCACTGCAAACTAATTTCTTTAAATGGGCATTGAATGGAGTACTCCCCTTTGAGTTGTTTTGCAAGTAGGATATAAGGGATATGAGACCAATGCTGTTGTACCGGAATGGAGTGGGCACATTTACACTTGCTCAAATTGGCATGTCCCCTATCCCAGACACGCCCACTGTGGAAATCCACTGTTACAGAATCTGCTTCATGAAAGAGTTGATGCTGGCATTGTACAGTCTACATGGAGCCTTTTACTCTCAACTATTTCCATCACAAATTCTTCACTGTCACTAGCTGTCAAGGTCACTAGAGCTCTGTGCTTTTGTACCCTTTGCTCATTTCATGTCACCCGTGGGAACATCACTCAATCAGTCAAGACGTTTCCACTTGTGAGAAAGATGAAAAGCGCGGCCATAAATAGAAAAGAGCTGCTAATAAATCCCATAAAGAATTCACGAGTAACATTTTTCCTAAAGTGTGATTAAATACAGAACTTGCTGTAACAACTGTACTTGAGTCAAACAGTATAGATGCATGATGGTATCTGGAAGTATATAAGGGAGATTCAGATAGAAGTAATGGGATAAAGCTAGATGAAGACTTAAGAGGGTGCTCATGTTCAGCATTAACAGCAGCAGGTTCTGAATAGTCCAACCTCTCAGCATCCACCCTCTCAAGGCTCTTAAGAATCTTATGTTTCAATAGAGTCTTCCTTCATTATTTTAAACTCCAATTAGTACAATAGAGAAAGTCGGACTGTGGATGCTGGAGATCAGAGTCAAAGACACCTCCTCCCACTCCGCCACGGACATGCAAGTCTTGGGCCTCCTCCACTGCCAAACTCTAGCCACCCAATGCCTGGAGCAAGACCCCCTCATCTTCCGCCTTAGGACCGTCCAACCACAAGGGATCATTGTCGATTTCACCAGTTTCCTCATTTCCCCACACCTACCCCCATCTTACCCTAGATCCACCCTTTCAACTAGGCATCGGCCTCTCCATCTTCCTTTCTACCTATCTGCTCCACCCTCCTCTCTGACTACCACCACCATCCCCATCTTCATCTATCTATCACATCCCCAGCCACCTCCCCCCCCAGCCCCCCCCCACCCCACCTCCCCCATTTATCTCTCAGACCCCTTGGGCCACTCCCTAATTCCTGATGAAGAGCTCATGTTTGAAACATCGACTCTCCTGCTTCTCGGATGCTGCCCGACAAGCTGTGCTTTTTCAGTACCACAGTTTTTGACTCCAGTGAGTACAGTTCCAATCTACTCAATCTCTGCTCATAAGACAATCCTTCTGTACCCAGGATCAACCTAGCAAAACTTCTCTGGACTGCCTCCAATGTCAGGATATCTTTTCTGAGATAAGGGGATCCAAACTGTTCACCGTATTCTAGGAATGGTCTAACTTACCAAAACTTGCAAAATTTTATACTCTAATCCCTTTGAAATGAAGACCAACAATCCATTTACCTTGCCTGTTATCTGTTGAAAATGTATGCTAATTTTTGTGATTTCTGCACAAAGACTCCCAAATCCCTCTGCGCTGCAATCTTTCTTCATTTAAATAATATTCATCTCCTCTATTCTTCTTTCCAAAGTGCATAACTTACATTTTCACACATTATATTCTATCTGTCATATTTTTGCCCACTTGCTTATCCTGTCTATATCCCTGTACAGATTCTTTGTGGCATCCTATTTTTTGAGTCATGTGGAAATATGATGATAATACACTTACTCCCCTCATCAAAGCCATTAATATATATTGTAAATAATAGTGACCCCTGATCGGATCCGCATGACGCTCCACTGGGTCAGCTTGCCATCCTGAAAATACCTTCATGATTCCAACTCTCTTGTATCTATTCATCAATCCTGTATCCAAGTTAATTTACTATTCCCCACACCAGGCGTAACTGGCTTACTAGGTAACGAAATGTGTAGTACCTTATCAAATACCTTTAGAAATCTAAAAGCACTGAGTCAACTGGTTCCCTTTTATCTAACCTGTTTGTTACCTCTTCAAAGAATTCTAATAAATTCCTCAGGCATGATTTCTCCTTCATGAAACTCTACTGATTGTATTTGAGCATATTTTTTTCCCCCTAAATGCTCTACTATTCCATTCTTTACAATGGACTTTAATATTTTTCCAATGACAGACGTAATGGCCTATAATTAGCTTTTTTGGTCTTTGTCCCTTTTTGAATAAGGATGTAACATTGGTAACATCCAGGAACTTTTCCAGGATGTTAGGATCCTTCAAAAATTCCAAGTTGTGTATCCATTATCTCTGTAGTTAATTTCTTTAATAGCCTAGGATGCAACCCATCATATTCAGGTGATCTATTGCTCTTTATCTCCATTATTTTTGTAATATTATTCTCTACTGATTGTTATTTCCACCTCCCCTTTCATCACTTGAATATTTAGTATTTTTTTGAATTCTAATTGTGCTGTCCACCATGAAGACTGATATAAAGTATTTATTCAACTTCTCATCCACTTCTTGGTTCCTCATTATTATTTTCTCCACACCTTCCTTCTCTCCAAGGGACCTTTGTACACTTTGACCTTTCACTTCCTTTTTATACATTTAAAAATGTTCTTGCTGTCCATTTTCTTACATTACTTCCGGGTTACCCTCAAAGTTTAATTTCTCCCTCTATTTTGCTCAGTTCTTGTTGGTTTTAAAAACTTTCCCAATTATCCATCTTTCATTAATTTTTGCCACAATGTATATTTTGATTAATTCAGTTTGAGGCTATTTTTACTTTGGCTTACCATGGTTGACTTAACATCTTCCTAGAATCTTTCTTCCTCATTGGCATAGATATTTGTTATGAGTCATGAACTCTTTTGTTAAACATCTGCCATATTTCCTCAACTATCTTTTTGGGCTAAACTCTTCTCCAAGTCCATTCCAACCAACTCTGACCTTATTCCTTTAAAAATATCCTTAAGTTCAACACTGTTGTTTTCGATCCAAGTTTCTCACTCTTAAATTGTGGACTAAAAATTCTACAATGTTGTGGTCTCTATGAACAATTAATTGAGATTCAGGCCTTATACCACCAAATAGTTCATATATGTTCAAGTCAATGAGAAAAAGTCTGTTACTAACGATTGTCCTTGTTCAGATAATTGCCAATTCCTACCTTGCAGTTTATCAATAACAAATTTGTAAGTGTTTGTGCATTTTAGAATGGAACCAATATTATACGTTGATGAGAAAATAATAAAACTTGGACAAAGTATCATGTAAATTATTAATGATAGAGACATAGAGTCGTAGAGATGTACAGCATGGAAATAGACCCTTTGGTTTAATAACATTTGTCTGTGACCACACACAGATATTCTCTCAATGAGCATCAAATATTCCAAGTATAGTTTATACGCAAACCCGCTGTAAACACTATTATGATGTACCTTAACAATCACGTCTTAATCCCAAATTCAGAAAAATTGTGCCATTACACCAATGTTACATTTTAATTTTCCACAGGAGCCACTTTTTGGCATCTTTGATTGAGACTACTAATCCAGTACTTCAGAAAATTATATTATGTGTGTACAATGGATGTGGATACGCAAGAAACTTTTTTTAAAGTGCACAACTGAAACTGTGTTTGGGGTAAAGTTTTCATTCCATAAGCTTGGGCAGAATTAAATTCTGTATTTTCTAAAGGAGCATAGGAACAGGAATTGGCCATTCAGTCCCTCAAACCTGCTATGCCATTCTGCCATGGCTGATAATCTACCTCAATGCCATATTCATGCGTCACCCTTATATCTTAATGAAATCAACCCACTCTGTCCTGAACTTAATGACTGAGCTTCCATAGGCCACTAGGACAGAGAATTCCAAAGATTCATCATCTTCCACGTGAAGAGGTTCCTCCTCATCTCAGACCTAAATGACTTGCCTTTTACTCTGAAACTGTGTCCTCTGTTTCTAGACTCTACAGACAGACAAAACATAATTTCTGCATCTACCCTGGGTATCCTTTTAAGAATGTTATTTTTTTTTATAACATTGTCTGTCATTAAAGTCATACAGTACGGAACAGACCCTTCAGTCCAACTCATCCACATCAACCAAGTTCCCAAATTAAACTAGTCCCATTTGCATGTGTTTAGCCCATTTCCCTCTGAACCTTTCCTATTCATGTACCTGTCCAAATGTCTTTTAAATGTTGTAACTGTGCCTGCATTTATCACTTCCTCTGACAGTTCATTCCACATACGAACCACTCTCTGTGAAAACGTTGCCCCTCAAGTCGCTTTTAAATTTTACTCCTTACATCTTAAAATTATGCCCTCTGGTTTTAAGCTCCCCTACTCAAAGAAAAAAACCTTTCTTGTTCGCCTTATCTATGCCCTTCATGATTTTGTAAACCTGTATAAGCTCATCCCTCAAACTCCTGTGCTCTAGGAAAAAATGTCCCAGCATCTCCTATAAGTCAAACACTCCAGTCCCAACAACATCCTTGTAAATCTTCTCAGCACCCTTTCAAACGTCATAATATCCTTCCTGTAGCAGAGTGACTGGATTGTACACAGTATTCCAATAGTGACCCCATCAATGACCCGTACTACCTCAATATGATGTCCCAACTCAGTGCTCTAACCAATGAAAACAGGCAGGAGGCTGGAAGAACACAACAAGCCAGGCAGTGTCAGGAGGTAGAGAAGTTGATGCTTTGGGTGTAAAACGTCGACTTCTCCACATCCTGATGCTGCTTGGCTTGCTATGTTCTTCCAGCCTCCTGCCTCTATACTTTGGATTCAAGCATCTGCAGTTTTTTTTTGTCTCTAGCCAATGAAGACAAGCCAAATACTTTCTTCATCATCCTGTCTACCTGTGAGGCCACTTGCAAGGAACTATGTGCCTGAATGCTTAGGTCTGTCTGTTCAACAACAATCCAGAGGGATTTATCATTAACTGCGTAAGTCCTGCTCTGGTTTGCCTTAACAAAGTGCAAAACTTCACGTTTATCTAAATTAAACTCCAGCTACCACTCCTTGGCCCATTGGCCCAATTGATCCAGATCCTCTAAGATAATCTTCTGCACTGTCCACTAAAGTTTATTGGGCCTGTAGTTCATTGGTCTGGGGGTATGATTCTCGCTTAGGGTTTTGGTTTGGCACGGTGGCTCAGTGGCTAGTACTGCTGCCTCACAGCGCCAGGGACCCAGGTTTGATTCTGGCCTCGGGCAACTGTCTATGTAGAGTTTGCACATTCTCCCCGTGTCTGTGTGGGTTTCCTCCGGGTGCTCCAGTTTCCTCCCACGGTCCAAAGATGTGCAATTAGATGAATTGGCCATGCTAAATTGCCCACAGCGTTGGATGCATTAGTCAGGGGTAAATATAGGCGATGGTCAGCGTGGACATGTTGGGCCAAAGGACCTGTTTCCACACTGTAGGGAATCTAATCTATACCACCAATCTTGGTGTCATCTGCAAAGTTACTAACCATGCTTCCTACATTCTCACAGCACTATTTTCTAAACTCTAGAATATTCAGGCCCAGTCCCCACAGTCTCTCCTAATATGACAGTCCCACTATCCCAGAAACCAGTCTGGTTCTGTTGCAGTCCCTCGACAGCAAATCCATCCTTCCCAAGGTGAGCAGGACTGTGCACTGAAATGCAGGTGTGGTCTCATCAGTGTTCTATACAACGGAAGCAAGATTCCTTTGATCCTGTATGCAAATCCTGTTGTAATAAATGTTAGCACAACATTTGCTTTCAGAATTGCTTGCTAATTCCTATGTGCTAGTTTTCAGTGACTTTTAATCATCGGTCTGGACATCAAAAGTTTCAAATTTGTCTGCCTTTAAGAATTATTCTGCACTTTCGTTCCTGCTATGAAAGTGGATAACGTCATACTTATTATATTCCATCTGGCAAGTTTTAGCCCACTCACACAGCCTGTTTAAATCCCCTTAAATCCTCTTTACATCCTCCTCACATTTCCACCAAGTTTTATATCATCTGTAAACTTGAAAATGACACAATTGGTCTCCACATCCAAATCATTCCTATAGATTGTGAACAGCTGGGGCCAAGCTCCTGATCCTTGCAGTATGCCACTAGTAAAAGGCAAATTTTCTTACCCCTGCGCTACAATCCCACAATGGAGCTCTTTAATTAATTAAAGAATGCTTGGAACTCTCTAAGACTGGTGAGATATTCTCTTTACTCTATTTGTAGAACCTTAAGCGACTCTTTAAATGGATTCTGTATGAACACATGCTGCTACTGTTAAATATTATTTTACATGCGCAAGGCATCAGGTTTGATTTTCCTACATGTGTTAAACACTATTCTCTAGGGGCAATAATAATATTGTCAGTTGCAATGAGGATGCGGCAATTATAAACTAAAAGCTTAATCTTGAGATTTAAAGTTCACGTTGCAATTTTGCATTTCCAGATTTTATAATTAAACATACTTATTAATATATACCCACAGTGAGATGGTATGTGTATCTATATTGCACATTGCTAGCATGAGGACACTGTAAGCCAGTACTGTGAAATGGTTAGAAACATTCCACAAATGCGATGTATCCGACTGCTATTCTAGAATCATTACATCACTTTACTCATATATACCATTATCCCACAAATGGCCCCAAGTACTAAGCTTATCTGCAAGTTTGCAATGCATAAAGAGTTTGAAAAACTTACAGGAATTATATTTTGCATCAAATACTGCATGAAATATTACAACGGTGACTGGGATTAAGATGGAAAATACTGGAAATCCGTAGCACGTTCTTTATTCTTTATTAATTTATTTTGGAGTGTGACTGCTGCCAGCAATGTGCAAGTCAGAATGATGGATGATAAAAGGGTAAATTTGAAGTAGAGGTGTCTCAACAGCCTTGATGGTAATCGTCGTAAGGAATGCAGGTGCCAACACTGTAACCTTGACATATTCTATCACTGAAACCTACTCCAGCCAGTGAAAGATTTTAGTAGTGATTATCTTTCTCCTACAAGTGCAATTGCCATAGAATGCAGGAAAAGTCAAAGTTTATTAACATAATTTGAACAGCATTGAAAAATGTTTTTGTATACTTGCATAATGAAGGGGATTGACACTATTCAACAATATACTGACAACTGTGTGTGTGACTCAGTGGCCAGCACTTCTGTCTCACAGTGCCAGAGACCTGAGTATAATTCCAGCCTCAGGTGACCACCTATGTGGAGTTTGCACACTCTCCCCATATCTGTGTGGGATTGCTCCGGTTTCTTCCCAGAGTCCAGAGGTGTGTAGGTTAGGTGGATTAGCAGTGCTAAGTTGTCCATAGTGCATAGTGTAAGATAGATGGATAGCCATGGTAAATTGGGGGGGTGGGGGGTGGGATTAGTCTGGAAGGGATTCTCTTCAGAGGGCCAGTACAAACTTTAAAGTCTGAATAGCCTCTTTTGCACTGTACAGGTTTTATAATTCTTTGCAGCAAAGAGCAAGAATCCAGCTGGCTGTATTGCTTGCCTGTGCCATGTTTCAGTACATCTGCTCTGGGCTGGGGAGGAACTTATAGTGGGAGAGGGCCAATCCAGCCATCATTGACCATGGAAATACCACCAAAGTAGGCAGAACAAGGAAAAAGGTCAGCGCAAGGAACAAGGAAATTAAGAAGTAGCACTTCAAAGGTAAGAAGCTATGGATTATTATCTGAGCCGTGTGCACGGGGAACATAAATTGGAAAAAAAATATGTATGGCTGAAAAACTGGTGTGGGGCAAGTGCTTCCAGTTTGTGGGGCACTGACACTGGGGAAAAGTGAGGTCTGTACTATTGCACTGAACCTGCGAGGGTCTGTAGTCTCTTGAGCCTCAGAATTAGGAAAGCAGAGAGGCTTTTAAATTAAATAGTGGGGGAAACAAATCAAATTTACAAAGAAGTAGTCAATACAAATTGGTGACAAAAAGAGAGGGAATAGTATTAAAATAGGAAATTATGAACAGATCTGTACATGAAGGTATATTGTATACAAATCTGAGAATAATTCAACAGCTAAGTTTCAAAAATTTTAGAAGTACAAAACTAGGCATAAATGAACATCTGCAGCATTTGAAAGAAAACCGATGAACAGATGACTCAATAGAAACAAAAATTACAAGCTCACAGCCATTACAGACACATTGTCTCAGGATGTGATAAATTTGAATCTGAATTTTGGAGAGTGCAGAACACTTAGGAATGACACAAAGCTAGAAAAAGTTGGATAAGTGATTCTGATAAATTGTGATGATATTTGCAATAGTAGAGAGGGATGACCTACTTGAGGAAACAAGATAGTAGAAACAGTTTGGATAGAGATGAGAAATAATAGAGGCAAGAAGTCACTTGTGGGGATATTGTGCAGGCCTCCTAACAGTAATCATTAAGTAGATTGGTGGAGAATAGAGGTCACAATAATGTGAACTTGTCAGAAAGGTGCAGCAATTATCATGGGGGATTTAAATTTATATATAGACTATAAAGTCAAATGGCAAAGTGGTCTTGATGAGGAGCTCATGTGGAATGCTTTCAGAAAAGAGTCTTGGGAGAATATGCCCTGGAGTCATAGAGTCATAGAGATGTACAGCATGGAAACAGACCCTTCGGTCCAACACGTCCATGCCAACCCAATCTAGTCCCGCCTGCCAGAACCCGGCCCACATCCCTCCAAACCCTTCCTATTCATTTACCCATCCAAATGCCTCTTAAATGTTCCAATTGTATCAGTCTCCACCACTTCTTCTTGCAGCTCATTCCATACACGTACCACCCTCTGTGTGAAAAGGTTGTCCCTTAGGTCCCTTTTATATCTTTCCCCTCTCACCCTAAACCTATGACCTCTAGTTCTGGAATCCCCGACCCCAGTGAAAAGACTTTGTCTATTTATCCTATTCATGCCCCTCATAATTTTGTAAACCTCTATAAGGTCACTCCTCAGCCTCCGATGCTGCAGGGAAAACAGCCCCAGCCCGTTCAGGTTCTCCCTATAGCTCACATACTCCAACCCTGGCAACATCCTTGTAAATCTTTTCTGAACCCTTTCAAGTTTCACAACATCTTTCCGATAGGAAGGAGTCCAGAATTGCACGCAATATTCCAACAGTGGCCTCACCAATGTCCTGTACAGCCATAACATGACCTCCCAACTCCTGTACTCAATACTCTGACCAATAAAGGAAAGCATACCAAACGCCTTCTTCACTATCCTATCTACCTGCGACTCTACCTTCAAGGAGCTATGAACCTGCACACCAAGGTCTCTTTGTTCAGCAACACTCCCTAGGACCTTACCATTAAGTGTGTAAGTCCTGCAAAGATTTGCTTTCCCAAAATGCAGCATCTCACATTTATCTGAATTAAATTTCATCAGCCACTTCTCAGCCCATTGGCCTATCTGATCAAGATCCTGTTGTAATCTGAAGTAACCATCTTCGCTGTCTACTATATCTCCAATTTTGGTGTCATCTGCAAACTTATTAACTATTCCTCTTATGCTCACATTCAAATCATTTATATAAATGTCAAAAAGTAGAGGGCCCAGCACCGATCCTTGTGGCACTCCACTGGTCACAGGCCTCCAGTCTGAAAAACAACCCCCCACCATCACCCTCTGTCTTCTACCTTTGAGCCAGTTCTGTATCCAAATGGCTAGTTCTCCCTGTATTCCGTGACATCTAACCTTGCTAATCAGTCTCCCATGGGGAACCTTGTCGAAGCCTTACCGAAGTCCATATAGATCATATCTACCTCTCTGCCCTCATCAATCTTCAGTGTTACTTTATCAAAAAACTCAATCAAGTTTGTGAGACATGATTTCCCACACACAAAGCCATGTTAACTATCTCTAATGAGTCCTTGCCTTTCCAAATATATGTATATCCTGTCCCTCAGGATTCCCTCCAACAATTTGCCCATCACCAATGTCAGACTCACTGGTCTATACTTCCCTGGCTTGTCCTTACCACCCTTCTTAAACAGTGGCACCATGTTAGCCAACCTCCAGTCTTCCAACACCTCACTTGTGACTATCGATGATATAAATATCTCAGCTAGAGGCCCAGCAATCACTTTCCTAACTTCCATGGAATTCTAGGGTACACCTGATCAGGTCCTGGGGCTTTATCCACCTTTAAGCATTTTAAGAGATCCAGCACCTCCTCCTCTGTAATCTGGACATCAGGAATGAGGAAAGTGTGTCCAGCAGGCTAAGATAAAAGGTAGGGAGGAGGGACTTGGGGGAGGGGCGATGGAGATGTGATAGGTGGAAGGAGGTCAAGGAGAGGGTGATAGGCTGGAGTGGGGTGGGGTCGGAGAGGTCAGGAAGAAGATTGCAGGTTAGGAGGGCGGTGCTGAGTTCGAGGGAATCGACTGAGACAAGGTGGGGGGAGGGGAAATGAGGAAACTGGAGAAATCTGAATTCATCCCTTGTGGTTGGAGGGTTCCCAGGCGGAAGATGAGGCGCTCTTCCTCCAACTGTCGTGCTGGACACACTTTCCTCATTCCTGATGAAGGGTTTATGCCCGAAACGTCGAATTTCCTGTTCCTTGGATGCTGCCTGATCTGCTGCGCTTTTCCAGCAACACATTTTCAGCTCTGATCTCCAGCATCTGCAGACCTCACTTTCTCCTCGAAGATCCACACAGACACAGGGAGAATTCCACACAAACAGTTGTCAAGGCTGGAATCAAACACAACTCCCTGACACTGTGAGGTAGCAATACAATCCTATTGGCACCACAGATGGGACATGAACCCATAATCCCTGGTTTAGGAGACCAGTGCCCTACCCATTAGTCAGCCAATGGTTTTGATATATCCTGTTTTCTCAGACAATGGTTGTGATTCAGTCAGACAGCTACAGGAAGGCCCCTTGTTTGACCAATGGTAAATGCTGAGTTCACTGACCTCAACTGAGGTTGCAACGCAGGTTTGGCTTTAAGTTGATTGAGGAAGAAAGTTAGTGAAGAATTCTTCCTGTTGAGTAAGTCTTTATCCAATATTCAGATTTATCAAACTCAAGACAGTAATCAATTTAAATGAATCATTTTATTAAAGAAGAAGGGAAAAAACAAATCTTTTGAGAACGTGGTCTTCCTGCATTTTTTTGTTTGACTGTGTTAAAAGCAAAGTTAGTGTGAAAACATAACATTAGTCTTAGATTTAGATTTTATTGTCAGGTGTAATCAAGTACAAAAGTACAATGAAAAGTGCACTCATGGTCTTATCTTAGATACAAAGGTATTCAGGCACAAAAAACTAGATACAAAGTAGTAAAAGAAACAATGTTTAAGAAGTTAGGGGAAATCAGAGTTAATGTTTTAGGTCGAGTGACGCTTCCTCAGAACAGAGTTCTAAAACATTAAACCTGATTTCTAGCCACAAATGCTGCCAGACTTGCTGAGCTTTTCCAACAATTTCTATCTTTGTTTGCATCTTCTGTGTTTTTTTTTAAATTAAGCATCATCTTCATAGAATAAGTAGAAAAATAAAGTTAAAAATCACTGTCCACCCCAGTCCTATGCTGGCACCTCCAAAACTGGAAAATAAAGACATTAAAGTCCCTCTTCACTCCCCATCTCGCTATTGATCACATGCAAGTGGGAAAAGAGGTCTGCCAAGAGGAAACCCACACATCACTGTTCTCTCAATCTTCATCCATGCTCACCTATAAAGAACAACCTCAAGATGAGATATTTCAGCCTGTTGAATCACAGAATCATAGAATCCCTACAGTTTGGAAATAGGCCATTTGCCCCACAACTCCATGCCATCCTACCGAAGAGTATCCCACCCATACGCATTCCCCCACCCTATTACTCCATTTCCCCTGAATAATGCACCTAATCTACACATCCCTGAACACTATGGACAATTTAGCATGGCCAATTCACCTAACCTGCACATCTGCTGGTGTCACTTACAAGCGAAGAGATGGGGATTAATTTGATTGTAATAACATACTGGATCCTACGGGTCTTCTCATTCACTTTTATAACACCATTCACTACTACGTTGCTTTTCTTGACACTAAATTCAACTTTGTTTACTCACACTTTAATGGTCTGTTTGCAAATCAGGATAAGGGTGTGCTCGACAATTCCCTAGACAATTACCTTACATCTGATAGAGAAAATCCTTAGAATAGTTCACAAGGGAATAAAGGAGGAAATCCACTAATACTAATTAATAGAATACTAATTCTAATTTGTAAATACTAATTTATTTCATGGTTAATATAATAGTAAAACATTTACCCATAATTAATTAATACTTATTTACTGTGGATTAGTTCACTTGTACTGTTTAATTATACAATCAATATTTATGACATTTAATGCATTTTCTGGAACTATTATAAACAAATTATTTATTTTGCAAATAATCCACTGCTTTTGAAAAAAATTACTTTTCCTATTTTCATGGCATGAAAACTGGCTTTTTATCCATCAGAGGGCACCCTGAGACTGTGAGATTGAATTCAAATGGGCTTTTTCTGTGGGTGATACTGCAGTTCGGTTTAAAACAGATCTAGCAATGTTACTGTCCCAAATGTAGACAAAATAAACATCGACCAAGGACTGGTCCTTGGGACCTTCGTAAAGTAATAATGTAGGTGCAGGAAGATATGGATGACACTGGAATCAGGCACATGAAGCCCCAAACAGCAGGCAACAGTGAAAAGACGAATGAAGGGTGGATAGGTCATAAGAATAGGGAGCAGAGAATTCAGGCGATTCAGCCCCTTGAGCCCATTCTGCCATTTGACATGATCATGGTTCAATTCCACTTATGGAAGAAGAAAAGGCATACTTTACCTCAGTTGGCATCTTTTACCATAAAACATTTTTTCCAGCATTCTCAAAACTCTCTCCCAAAACCTTTTTGCTTCCTTGTTTACCTTCAAAAATGTCCTAAAATCTCTTTTTGACAACCATGTTTTCAACTGATTTCCTCCTTTATTCTCTGCCATCCCGTGAACTGTCCTTAAGATGTTCCCGATCAAAATATGAGCTGCAACTTTCAGACAGTTATTTGGCTAGCCTTTGTTTTTGCAAACATATCATTGCATCACTGTATCTACTTTAATTGGAATGGGAAATGGAGAGTCCTTCTTCTCCCTTTCCAACAACTGGAATTTCATCATGTCTTTTTAATATTGTCTTTCCTTCAATGTGATACTTGTCATACAATACTTTCTCCAATAAACAATGGGAAGAGCTGATGAAGGGCTTTTGTCTGAAACATTGATTTTCCTGCTCCTCGGATGCTGCTTAGCCTGCTGTGCTTTTCCAGCACCACTCTAATCTTGACTCTGAATGGGAAGAGTGATGCTATTGTCTTTGGTCCCTATAGCTCAAGCTACATTTCCCGGCTGCCGATTCCATCCCATTCCTGGTAATTGTTGCTGAGATATTTGTATTATCGACAGCAACAGGTGAGGTGCCGGAAGACTGGATGTTGTCTAACGTGATGCCACTATTTAAAAAAGGTGGAAAGGAAAAGCCAGGGAACTGTAGCCCAATGAGCCTGACATCAGTTGTTGGGCAAGGTGTTGGAAGCGATCTTGAGGAACAGGATGTACATATATTTGGAAAGACAAGGACTGATTAGGGATATCAACATGGCTTTGTGCGTGGGAAATCGTTCTAACTAACTTAACTGAGTTTTTGAAGAAGTAATGAAGAGGATTAATGATGGAAGAATGGTGGACGTGATCTATATGGAACTCAGTAAGGCGTTTGATAGGTTTCTCATGGTAGACTGGTTAGCAAGGTTAGATCACATGCAATACAGGGAGAACTAGCCATTAAAGTAAAGGATTCACTCGAAGGTAGGAGACAGAGAGTGGTGGTGGAGAGTTACTTTTCTGATTCCTCATTTTCCTCATTCTGATTTTCTCATTTCTGATGAAGGATTTATGCCCAAAATATTGATTCTCTTGCTCCTCAGCTGCTGCCTGACCTGCTGTGCTTTTCTAGCACCACACTCTCGACTCTGATCTCCAGCATCTACAGTCGTCACTTTTTCCAGGGTTGTTTTTCAGCCTGGAAGCTGGTGACCAGTGGTGTTCCACAAGGATTAGAGCTGAGTACATTGCCTTTTGCCATCTATATAAATGATTTGGGTGTGAGCATAGGAGATTCTAGATTAGAGTGGTGCTGGAAAAGCACAGCAGTTCAGGCAGCATCCGAGGAGCAGGAAAATCGACGTTACAAGCAAAAGCCCTTCATCAGACTATTCCTGAAGGGCTTTTGCCTGAAACGTTGATTTTCCTGCACCTCGGATGCTGCCTGAACTGCTGTGCTTTTCCAGCACCACTCTAATCTAGAATCTGGTTTCCAGCATCTGCATTCCTTGTTTTTACCCTGTGAGCATAGGAGATATAGTTGGTAAATTTACAGATGACATCAAAATTGGTGGTGTAGTGGACAGTGAAGAAGGTTACCTCAGAATATAATGGGATCTTGATCAGATGGGTCAAGGGCCAAAGTGTGGCAGATGGAATTTAATTTAGATAAATGTGAGGTGTTGCACTTTGGAAAAGCAAATCAGGGCAGGACTTATACACTTAAATGGGAAGGTTCTGAACAAAGAGACCTTGATGTGCAGATTCATTATTCCTTGAAAGTAGAGTCATATGTAGAGAGAGTAGTGAAGAAGGTGCTTGATACTCTTGCCTTTATTGGTCAGTGCATTGAGTATAGGAGGTGGGAGGTCATGTTGCAGCTGTACTGGTTATTGGTTAGACCACTTTTGGAATATTGTGTTCAATCCTGGTCTGTGAAAGGATGTTGTGAAACTTGAGAGAGTTCAGAAAAGATTTACAAGAATATTGCCAGGGTTGGAGGGTTTGAAATATTGGGAGAGGCTGAATAGGCTGGGGCTATTTTCCCTGAAGTGTAGGAGGCTAAGGGGTGATGTTGTAGAAGTTTATATGATCATGAGGGGCATAGATAGGGTAAATAGCCCAGGTCTTTTTCCCAGGGTAGCAGAGTCAAAAACTAGAGGACATAAGTTTGCGTTGAGAGGGGAAAGATTTAAAAGAGATGTATGGAGCAGCTTCTTCACATAGAGGATAGTGCATGATTGGTGTGAGCTGCTAGAGGAAGTGATGTTTACAGCATTTAAAAGGCATCCGAATGGGTATATGAGTAGGAAGGGTTTATAGCAATATGGGCCAGATGCTGGCAAATGGTACTAGATCATTTTAGGATATCTGGTTGGCATGAACGAGGTGGACTGAAAGGTTTGTATAGCTGTATGACTCTATGACTCAAAATAGATGGGAAATGGTGATCATGCATTTTCTTTAATCAATGAGTTGAAATGAGTGATGTGCTGAAAGAGTGCAAACCTCATTAATCAGCTAGATAATGTGACAAAATAAATACTGGTGTACGCTGATGTAAACTTGTTGTTCACGCATACAGTGTTCTATGGTTCTGAAAATGTTTAACACTGAGAAGTGTCATAAACACCCGCCATCAGATTATTTCAGATTGGTGACAAAGTGCTAATGTCACTGGGTAAGTAATCCAAAATACCAGATTAATGTGCTGGGGTCATGGGTTTGAACCTCACCATGGCAGGTGGTGAATTTTGAATCAGCAAAAAAACCTGTAATAAAAAGCTAAACTAATGGCGACCCGGCAATGACTATTGGTTGTTTTAAAAATCCATCTGGTTTACTAATGTTCTCAAGAGAAGGAAATTTGCCAATCTTACTTGGTCTGGTCTATGTGTAACTGCAGCCCCTCAGCAATGTGGTTGACTCCTAACTGTCTTCCGGGAAACTAGGGATAGGTAATGAATAGTGGGCGGCACGGTGGCACAGTGGTTAGCACTGCTGCCTCACAGCGCCTGAGACCCGGGTTCAATTCCCAACTCAGGCAACTGACTGTGTGGAGTTTGCACGTTCTCCCCGTGTTTGCGTGGGTTTCCTCCGGGTGCTCCGGTTTCCTCCCACAGTCCAAAGATGTGCGGGTCAGGTGAATTGGCCATGCAAAATTGCCCGTAGTGTTAGGTAAGGGGTAAATGTAGGGGTATGGGTGGGTTGCGCTTTGGCGGGTCGGTGTGGACTTGTTGGGCCGAAGGGCCGGTTTCCACCCTGTAAGTAATCTAATCTAATCAATGCCTGCAACACGTGAATAAGTGAGTGCAGATCTTTAGTGAGACCTAACATCTGGTCCATCTCAAAGTCTTTATAACAGTGTCTAACAAATCAATGTAATCTGTCACTCATTGCTTGTAAGCAATAAACTGTGTCTTGATCAATCTAACAACCTCTTCTGGTTAGACCGGGAAATGGTTTCCCTCGACTGCTAAGATGAAAGTAGGGAATTAGAACAAGAATGATGTTAAACAGTTGAAAACTGTTTTGCAGAAATATCTCGATTGATATTTTTTGAAGTAGCATTGTGATGTTCTCAGGAGGTAGATGTTGCACGATTTCTCATTTGAAACAATATTGAAAACAAATGTATGCCACAGTTCAAACCTCAGAACACACTCAGTGATTGTTGCCAGATATCCTCACAGTGCCTCATCGCATGCCTATCTAAATTCAGTTTCTCCATTTGGTATTTTTTACATTTATGTTCACTTACATAATGACCGCACTATTCCATGCAAATTTCTGGGAAGTCAGAAACAGGGAAGATGTTAAAAGGCTCTTTTGCTTCCTGTTTTTTTGATTAATTGCTGCCTGCAATGTCCGTACTTTACCATTTCTCAGTGAATCGATGTCTTTTCTTTTTAGCTGCAATCCTCACATATCCCTCTGCCAATTAGCTTTATATTTTACACTCTCGAGGGTCTTATACTGTTAAAATCTCTGATGGGCCTTTTCCTACTCTTCCTTCCCTTCACCCTTTTAGCGTATTTCTGGGCTTCATACTGCCTTGTGTTTCAGTAGCAGGGGTATCTGAATAAATGCCTGGTGTGGTCAATTCTGCCCTTTTATGATCAACCAACCAGGCCAGCTCGGGTGTCAGTTACTTGGGGCTGTGAGTGACAGTCAATGATGGATCTGGAAGACTGTGTAGTGATGAAGGTGAAGGAGCTGTAACCTTGGAAGACAATGACTGACTGGTGCTAGGCAGCAGATCATCTGGGAAGCGAGCTTGTGCTCCCTTCAAAGTGGAAGGAAGGCAACCAACACATGATCCTCTGTTGTCTAGTTAAATATAATTAAAGATAATACAGAGAATTCTTATCAAGACACCAGTAACGTGGAGTTGGCCACAGCTAAGGATAAAATAAAAATGTTGTATCTTTAATGTACAGAGAGATCCCCAAGTGTTTTGAATAGGCATATGGAAAATGACCAGCCTAATGAGTTTTGGAATGGAATAGTTTGATTTAAAGAAAACTCTTCAAGGAGAAGAGTGAGCAGGAGAGATAAAGAGACTTAGGGAGGAAATTCCAGGAAGTGGGACATGTATAATTGAGTATGGATAGCAATAAGGACTGGATAGGTTTGCACAAATGGCAAGAAAACTATCATTTCCAATGTCACTGATATCCTGTGAATAAATAAAAGTCTAGTGAGAAGATGAGTCATGAATCTCAGAAACCACAATGTAGTCCTGTCTAGTTGACAGGCGTGTGATGTGTATCGGCACTGTCGTTGTATAATGGCTAAATTCAAATTTTGTTTGATGCTCCTGTGACATGACTTGAGACATTTCACTATCTTATAAATACAATATACAGGCAGGGTGATGTTGTATCACCTTGGGAACCTGTGGAAGTAGATTTACCTGAATGCCAGATGATGACAGAATTACTTTTGGCATTGACTATGATTTTTGAGCCTGAAACCACAAAATATTGGCAAGTGAGATACATTTGTGTAATTTTAGTTCAATATAGTTATTTTTTACCACTGTCTTTGGCTTGAGTATTTTACTTGTATTATAAATTTCTGGAAATATGCATAAATAATTGTGCACCAAGGTCATGGGGTTTGTGATCCTGATGAAAGATGAGACCTATTGTCCAATCTTTTCACTGCTGAAATGTAAGAATCAAGTAACAAAATGAAAGGCAGAGAAAATAAAAGATGGATTGGAGCAAATTAATGAAGAATAGAAGGAGTGAAAGATTAGATAAACGGGAAAGAAAAGAGAGAAGAGAGGGACAGATTTTTTTATAAAAGTCCCTAATGGACATTTTTTTCCCCACAGGGATGATTAAATTTAATTATTCCCTCTCTCTGAACTTTCAAGTTTGTGTGGCATCACAGAAAATTGATCTCTTCAATAAAAAGATCCTTACATTGCGAAGTATCTGTCCTAAATTTTCATGACGTTTAATTTGTTTCAGCAATCAATGTTGTTACATTGTTTAAAAAGGGTAGCAGGGATAATCCTGGAAATTACAGATTTGTGAGTTTTATGAAGTTGGTCAGGATGTATTGGAACAGATTCTCAGGGACAAGATCTATACGCATTTAGAAGCAAATGGACTTATTAGCAATAGGCAGCATGGTTTTGTGTGGGCGAGGTCATGCCTCACTAACTTGATCAAGTTTTTTGAAGAGGAGACAGTGATGATTGATGAGGGAAAAGTGATTCATGTTGTTACATGGGCTCCAGTAAAACCTTTGACAAGATCCCTCATGGCAGAGCATTACAAAAGGTTAAGTCACATGGTACTGGATTAGTGGTGCTGGAAGAGCACAGCACTTCAGGCAGCATCCGAGGAGCAGTAAAATTGACGTTTCGGGCAAAAGCCCTTCATCAGGAATACAGGTAGAGAGAGGAGAAAAACTTCTTCAAGGCAGGCATCCTTGCAAGATGATTCGCAGTAGGGTTAAAATCAGCTAGGTGAAAACAATGACTGTCAGATGCTGGAAACCAGATTCTGGATTCGTGGTGCTGGAAGAGCACAGCGGTTCAGGCAACATCCGAGGAGCAGTAAAATCGACATTTTGGGCAAAAGCCCTTCATCAGGAATACAGTATTCCTGATGAAGGGCTTTTGCCCGAAACATTAATTTTACTGCTCTGCAGATGCTGCCTGAACTGCTGTGCTCTTCCAGTACCACGAATCCAGAATCTGGTTTCCAGCATCTGACAGTCATTGTTTTTACCTAAATCACATGGTATCAAGGGTAAGCTGGCAAGATGGATACAGAACTGGCTTAGTCATAGGAGATAGTAGTGGAAGGATGCTTTTCAGAATGAAGGGCCTTTACTAGTGGTGTTTTTTCTTTATTTATTCATTCTGAGCAATGTGAGCATCACTGACCAGCATTTTATTGCCCATCCCTAGGTGCCCTTGAGAAGGTGGTGGTGAGCTGCCTTCCACAGCAATCAATGCTGGCACTTCTGCTGTTCGTGATCTACATACGTGACTTGGAGGAAAACATAGCTGGTGTAATGAGTAAGTTTGTGAAACATACAAAGATTGGTGGAGCTCCAGATAGTGAGGAGCATTGTCAGAGGCAGGAAATAGCTCAGTTAGTGGCATGGGCAACAAAAATGCCAGATGGAGTTTAATCCGGCCAAATGTGAGGTGATGCATTTTGGAAAGTCAAGAAGAAATGGAAATTATTCAGTGAATGGCAGAACCCTCAGGAGTATTGATTTGCAGATGGATCTGGGTGTGCAGATCCACAGATCATTGAAGTGGCAGAGCAGGTCAATAAGGTAGTTTTAAAAAAGGCCAATGGCATGCTTGCCTTCATTGGAAAGTGCACTGAATATAAGGATAAACAAGTTGTGCTGCAGCTGTATTGAACTTTAGTTAGGCCACCCTTGGAATATTGTGTCCAGTTCTGATCACCACCTCTAGCAGAAGGATGTGGATACTGTGAAGAAGGTACAGAAAAGGTTTACAAGGGTGTTGCCTGGTATGGCAGAGTTTAGCTATGAAGAAAGGTTGGATAGACTGGGTTGAAAATCACACAACACCAGCTTATAGTCCAGCAGGTTTATTTATAAGCACTAGCTTTCAGATTGCTGCTCCTTTATCAGGTGGCATCACAACCACCTGATGAAGGAGCGGCGCTCCAAAAGCTAGTGCTTCCAATTAAACCTGTTGGACTATAACCTGGTGTTGTGTGATTTTTCACTTTGAATGCACCAGCCCAACACCGGCACCTCCATATCATAGATAAACTGGGTTTGTTTTCACTGGAATGCAGGAGTTTGAGGGATGTTCATAAGATTGTGAATGGCACGGATAGAGTGGAAAATATGAGCTTTTTTTCCAGGGTGGTGAGGTCAATTACAAGGGTACACAGGTCCAAGGCGTGAGGGGGAAAGTTTAAAGACATGGGGCGGCACAGTGGCTCAGTGATTAGTACTGCTGCCTCACAGTGCTAGCGATCCAGGTTCAATTACAGCCTTGGGCGACTGCCTATGTGGAGTTTGTACGTTCTCCCAGTGTATTTGTGGGTTTCCTCTGGATGCTCCGGTTTCCTGTCACCAACCAAAGATGTGCTCTTTAGGTGAATTGGCCGTGCTAAATTGCCCATAGCGTTCAAGTGTAGGTTAGATGCTTTAGTCGGGAAATATAGGATGATAGGTAGGAGAATGGATCTGGGTGGGTTACTCTGTGGAGGGTCGGTGTGGACTTGTTGGGCCGAATGGCCTGTTTCCAGACTGTAGGGATTCAATTCTATTCCATGTGCGAAGCACGTATTTCACACAAAAGGTGGTGAGTGCCTGGATGGCATTGCCAGAGGAGCTGATGGAAGCAGACACAATATCAGCTTTCAAGAAGCACCTGGACAAATACATAAATAGGGAATAGGGAATAAAGGGATATAGATCCTGTAAGGGTAAAAAGGACAGAATGTGTGGCAGAGGCTTGAAGGGCTGAAGGGCTGTTCCTGTGCTGTATTGTTCTTTATTATTTGTTCAGTAGTGCAAATTGTTCAGTTGTCAATTTCTTGAAACTTATTCAAAAGCTTTAATGAGGTTAATCATTGTTGAACAACCTTTTTTTTACATTCTAAAACATTTCAAATTGGATTTTACAGGAAATGCAATAAAATTCAATTTTTCTCCAGAGAGCTTGTTGCTCCATGAGGTGCCTCAATAGAATTGTAATACTTGAGTTGCACTAGTTGTCCAGAAATGTATGGCACTCTATAACCTACAGGGTCTGTCTTCATCACCACTAATTACTGACAGATCTACGAATGGCATACATGTTAAACTTGTCACATTCATCACAGCAAATTCTGAGTTTCAGAGATAGATGGAGACAATTAGTGAGAAATTTTGATGATATTTCATTGCTCTTGAAAATATAAAACAGAATTAGTGTTTAATTTTAACCCTTAGAATCCCATGTTCTCAATGCTATAAAATCGACGGAAGAGAAAGGAACAGAAAATCTTTTATTTCTTGGCTGGTACAATTGCAACATTTAAGGGGCATTTGGATGGGTATATGACTAGGTAGGATTTGGAGGGATATGGGCCGGGTGCTAGCAGGTGGGACTAGATTGGGATGGGATATCTGGTCAGCATGGATGGGTTGGACTAAAGGGTCTGTTTCCATGCTGTATGACTATGACTCTATGACTATCTGTGAACTGAGGCTGTCTGTCATAATAAAGGTCAAAATTGCTTATCTGCCTTGAACTAATAACTTTCTCCACAAACAATTGCGACCAATGCTGAGAATTAGATTCTGTATTCTCTGAAACTACACGTTGTTATTAGTTGACACCCAGACCAAAGTAAATTACACCTTTAATTGATGTTTGTGCATTCAATAATATTGCAGTTATATACCTTGCCATGCCAAGGACATGAGTTCCATATTCCCTTGAGTCCATCCCTAATTGCCCTTGAGGAAGTGGAGGTGAGCTAACTTTGTGAATCACAGCATTCATGGTGGCACAAGTACCCCAACAGTGTTGAGCGTTCAGTAGTTCACAATAAATAGTTCACATATTGTCATAAATATGAAAAAAATAACTCCACATAATCCAGTATCCCAACACCAAGTCATCTTTATTTACATGTGGCGATCCCGTGGCACTGATCCAGCTCCCTCAGAGTAAAAAGTGAGGTCTGCAGATGCTGGAGATCAGAGCTGAAAATGTGTTGCTGGTTAAAGCGCAGCAGGTTAGGCAGCATCCAAGGAACAGGAAATTCGACATTTCAGGCCAGAGCCCTTCATCAGGAATGAGGAGCTCCTCATTCCTGATGAAGGGCTCTGGCCCGAAACATTGAATTTCCTGTTCCTTGGATGCTACCTAAACTGCTGCGCTTTAACCAGCAACACGTTTTCAGCTCCCTCAGAGCCAACTCTCAGAGTGAATAGAACCTTTGACACTCCTGTTTATATCAATCAGCCAGGGATCCCTGACTGGACCAGATTAACAGCCCCAATCAGGCAACTCACGGTCAATGAGGATCACCTGGCAGACTTCATCACAATCACTACAAAATGTTTCTGAAAATAGTTTAAAAACTGACAATGATTAGTCAGGAGCCCATTTTGTAACCTGGTTGATTTTCTTTTCCATAGATCTGCTGATTTGTTACCACATGTTTTACACTATCTCCAGAAACTAATTTCACTTCCATATCAAGCATGATTCCCATATGATTCAGAGGTTACTTCAACCACACCCTTCAGCACATGACCCATCTCAATGAAAAGGCCTCAATCAACAATATTATATGAACACCATCACCATTACTTCGGGTGTAGGTTTGCTCACTGAGCTGTAGGTTTGATATCCAGACGTTTCATTACCTGGCAAGGTAACATCATCAGTGGTGACCTCCAAGTGAAGCGAAGCTGTTGTCTCCTGCTTTCTATTACTTCTGAGAAAAAAAAGTGGTTTTGCTCTATTTGAATGTGAAGTACATTTCATGAGAAAGTTTCCCATCTTTTCTAATTTCTACGATAAGTTTTCTTAATATTAGTAAACTGTACTGAACCTCCTTTGTTTGGTTATTAACTTTGAAAATCATGAAAAGTTTTGACAGTTTAAAAAAGGAGAAAATTATTCCAGTGGTAGCCAGAGGACTCAGGGTTAATGTGTTTAGCTGTCAGCACAGTAGAAACCAATTCAAAAGCGACATTCAAAAGAGAGCTGTATGCATTTTGGCTGCATAGAAATACAGGATTATGGGAGGAGAGCTGGGAGTGGTCTTGAGGGAATGGAGATTTTGGATATCTCTGCCATAAAATAGGCATAAATATGATGGGCTGAATTGATTTCGTCAATGGTATATCATCCTATGATTTACTATTGAAAAGGGTAAACAATGGAAATGGAATGAGGACGATTTTAGAACTCATGAATCCTAAGAAGGAATTGTTATATTTCAGAGTTTCCAGTTACTTGATACAAAGTATCAGGGCAAGTACTATACATGTTTCAAAGTATCACTGTAAACACTGTACTTGATACCGAGCATTGGGGAAGTTAATGTACACAATTCCAAGCATCAGTGTAATAACTGTACTTATAGAGTCATAGAGATGTACAGCATGGAAACAGACCCTTTGGTCCAACCCGTCCATGCCGACCAGATATCCTCACCTCATCTAGTCCCAGGTGCCAGTACTAGGACCATCTTCCCCAAACTTGACATGAAGTTCATTGCTGCACTCTAGCCAGTATCTTGATTATTCTGGGCGGTGCAGCTAGATATAAATCCAGTGAAATATAGATGGCTGAGTTATTCTTGGATTTAAGAGGAAAACTGGGAAAGTAATAGTGATGGTAATTTTGGAGATAAAGGAAACAGAGTTTCTGCAGTTGCAGAAGTAAATGCAGGATGGTATGTTTTCTCCTTGGTGCACAGTCAAGGATGTCACAGAGGCTGTAGCAGTTATAATCCATAAGATAACAAACAATATGGATAGAAAATTGGATGAGGTCCTGCAGCTATATTTTAAAGATCTCAGAAGGTAATTAGTAAACAAGGCTACAAAAATGTTACTGTCTTGGTTACACATTCTTAGTACTGCATGCTGATGAGTTTGGAAATAGAGGGACGGACCAGATTAATGTGTGACTGAAGAATAGTGCAGGAGGGAAGACTTTAGCTTCACGAATTTTGGGATGGGTTCTGGGGGAGGAGGGACATCTACAGGCTGGTGGGTTCCATCTCAACAGGGTTGGAACAAATGACTTTGAGTAGGGTAGTTTTGTGGTGCAATTGGGGAGGGTTTAAAATAACTAACTTCCCAGAGGCAAGGAAACCAGGACATAATGTTTGAAACAAAAAACAAGGTGTACAAACGATTGAGAGGGACATGCAACAGAGTAAGAAATAGGTAAGGTATTAGGTGACATCAGTGACGCATTATAAAACCTAAATAGAATTACTATGTGTGAAAGTGAATGCACAGAACATGGTACGTAAGGCTAGTGTGATGCCAGTATAATTATTTAAGTGATAACAGAGATATGTACATTTCAACCAAAGACAAGATTTGCTATTACATAACCCTGGATACAAGTTGTATAAGAAATAGGGGAGGATGTGTGGAAATATTGATTAAAAAGATTTCAGAGCTGGAGAGGGGATTTCCTCGAGGCATTAAAGACAGGATCTATCCTATTCAAGCATGGAACCCTCAATAGGGGTGCCATTACATTATTCTGTATAACCTAAGACCAACAGTGAGTAAGAATGACACAGATGAAGAAATTTGCAAGGAAATTACATAAGGGTGTAAAAATCATAGAATCAATATAGTGAGGAACTTTAATTAATCTAATGGGATTGTGATAATTATAGTGTAAAAGGACAGAGAGGGACAGACCTTTTGAAATTAATTCAGGATACTTTTCTAAGTTGGCGGAGTTCCAGACAATAGGGAAAAGTATATTGCTGGGTCTGGTTTTTGTAGAATCAAGTCAGTCACTTGGAACAAGTGTTAGTAGAGGAACATTTAGGGGGCAGTGATCATACTAATGCTTAAATTGACTATGAAAAGTGTAGGGAACAATCCAGAGTATAAATAATTAACTGGGAAACAGCCAATTTCATTGCACTGAGAATGGTTCTAGTCCAGGAAATAGGAATCAAATGTAGGCAGGTAAAATTGAGATGGGACAATAGGTTGATTTTAGAAAAAAAGAGATTGTGCACATTCACCATACATTCCCACAGGAGAAAAAGGGAGGTCAATCAAAGCCAGATTTTGTGGATGACAGAAGAGATAGAAAGTGAGATAAAGCAAAATAAGGATATATGTGGCAAATGGTGAGTTGGCATTACAATTGGGAACCAAGCTGAATTCAGAAAGTTCAAGAGGAAGTGAAATGAAACAAATAAAAGAAACAAAGCGACAGCATAGGAGGCAGCTGCCAGTGAACTTAAAAGGGAATCTAAAAGTTTTCTTTATAAATAAATATAGTAAAAAGAGGGTGGGACCAATCAGGGACTGAAAAAGGGACAGAGTGAGATGATATGTCTGAGGTACAGTTTAGTTCTGTCTTTGCCATGGAGCAAGATGCTGCCAACGTCATAATTAAGGAGTAGATATTTAAGTCATGATAAAAGAGGAAGGATTAGAAAGATTGGCTTCCCTTAACATAGATAATTCATCAGGAACTTATAAGTTGCATCTGAGGACACTAAGGAAGTAAAAAACAATGTTTCAATCTTCTTTGGAATTTCTTCTGAGTTCTGAAGGAGATTTATATGAACTGGGAAAGCTAATTCTGTTTCTTCCTCCAGAGAGGCTTCTCCACTACTTTTTGTTTTTTCTCAATTTCAGATTCTCATCACCATCAGTACTTTGATTTAATTGCAATGCAGTGCTTTTTTTGTATTAAATGCAGTGCTTGGTGCAAAGTAAACGTCACCCTAGTCCTAACAGACTGAAGAACTGCTCTCTTATGAGAGACAGATGACTGACGGTAGTTGAAAGTGAGGTGTGAGGTTGGGAAGGAGAGTCCTTCATAACTGGTACAAAAATTGATCCACACTGTTGGTGTCAGTCTACATCACAAACTAGATAACCTAGCCCTGTGATACAAAGAAACATTGTGATTAATACAAAGTATTACTGTGTTTGATACAAAGTATCACTGCAATAGATAGAAAGTATCATTACAATTGATACAGAATGCCAGTGCACTTGATACTATTTAAGGAAGGATATTGATGTCCAAGAAAGACAATGAGATTTACTAGAATTATACCAGAAATAATATGAGGAACCATAAGAGAAACTGGGCTTATTTCTCCATGAGCAGAGAAGATTAAGAGCTGATGTTATTGGGGTGTTCAAAATTATGAACAGTTTCAACATGGTAAAGAGTTATGTCAGTAAGTAGGGGGTCACAATTTCAAGACTGTCAGCAAGAGAGCTAAGGAGTAAGATGAGGAGAAACTTCTTTCCTCAGAGAGTTGTAAAGATTTGGAATATGCTGCCTTAGAGGAGTGGTGGCAGTGGTTTCCATAGAAGGTTTCAAAAGAGATTGGATTATGCACTTGAATTTAGAGAATGGGACTAGCTGGGCCTATCTTCCGGGGGTCAGTACAGGCAGACTGGCCTGAACTGCCTCTTCCTCTACTGTAATAAAGTCTCAGGACACGTGGTTATGGTCCAACAGGTTTATTTGACGTGGAGGTGTTGGGACTGGGGTGGACAAAGTTAAAAATCATACATCAGGTTACTATTTTATCACAAGCCTTCAGAGCACTGCTCCTTCATCAGGTGGTTGTAGAGAATAAGATCATGCTCACAGAATTTATAGCCAGTGTCATGGAAATGTGATACAGTAAACAATCTTTCATTTTTTTTAAAGAGGATATGCTGGTTTCTGTTCTTTGATATGTAAATCCCATAACATGAATCCATGCAAATCTGTAAAACTATAGAGGATTTGTCAGTTTGAGATAGTGTTGAGACACAGACAGACCTCACACCTTTTGTTTAGAAACCTGAGCTATCTTGTGAATGTAATTTAAAAGAAGGTTTGGGATTTACATACCAAAGAACAGAAACCAGCATATCCCAATATAAAAGATTTAAATTTTAATCTAAGATTGTTTACTGTATTACATCTCCATGACACTGGACTCTTTTGGCTATAAATTCTGTGAGCATGATCTTATTCTCCACAACCACCTGATGAAGGAGCGGCGCCATAAAAGCTAGTGCTTCCAAATAAACCTGTTGGGCTATAATCTGGTGTTGTGTGATTTTTAACTAGGTTTATTTGAAATCGCACAAGCTTTCGGAGCGCAGCTCCTTCACCGGGTCTCCACTGTAATAAAGTATCTGCACTGTATCAAAGTGATATTTTACACTGTATCAATCAAGGTCTGACGTCATGTCTGGGCCCCCCGGGAATGGGGCGTGACAGAGGAGATGATTGACAGGGGGGACTCCAGCCGCTCCGCCCCCTCCCCTTGGACGAGCCTCCTTCCCACCAGCCAATGGGCAGCGAGGGAACCGGGCGAGCCTCTCTCACGTGACGCGGACGCTGCCAGCATGGAAGGAGCGAGCGCGTGACAGCGGGAGAGGCAGAGCGCGCGGAGCCCGGGCAATGCAGTGACCCCGACTCTAAAACAACTGCTGCAGCAGCAAAAAAAGAGTGAAATTTGCAAAATATTACAACAGTGCAACGACAGAGGGGGCGGCAGATGTTTCTTACGGCTGCATTGCATTCCCTGCGGAAAATCAGGTAGGACAACAGCATTTCAAAATAACAATACTGCAACCCAAACGCATCTTAAACTAGTAAAGGGAATGGTTACAATCGTAAGCGATGTGTTTATTTCTTTTGCACCTAGGGTTTTAGAGTTGTTCAAGTTGTGGTCTGATTTCTATTTAAATACCTTAAACCACGTCATAGTTCAGAAAAGAAAGTTTTTTTTCGTGTTTGATTCCACTGGAATGACAACGTTCCTTCAAAAGGAAAATAAAACGTGTTTTTAATTGTTTCTTTCTCGATGCCAGACGGAAGGAGGAAATTTTTTTGCAACTTTTTTTTTGCTCCGCTCCCCTCCCCCTTTTTAATGTAATTCGATACTATGGAGGCCGATGTCTTTTGCTGTGACTGACAGGCACGAGGGCCAATGGGCTGCTGCTACCTTTCCACGTTGGCAGACCGTTCCAGCAGTTGACCAATGGGCACAGGCGAGGGGCGGGCCCTGTGACTGAGTGGCTGATGCAATGTAAACCTCGAGCTGTCACAAGGCAATTCAGCACTAACCTTTCCTGAGACAAGGGAGTGTTGTGTTAGTACAAGTACCATTTAACAAGAGGGAGGTAAAAAGGCACATTGCTTCAGCCCTTGTAGATTTAAATAACCAAGAAGACCAGTGTTTATTTTATCATTTCAAACAATTTCCTTTTCTGACAAATATTTTCAGTGTAGTTTTGGTTTAGGGAGAGATGGAGGGGCACGCACATCAAGATTTCATCACATTTTGAAAATGATTGTTTTTATTTCTATGAAATACGTTCAACATCAAAATTGACCTCCGTATCCTATTTTGCAATAGCCAAATCTGCAGCCATACATGTGATGCCAGAATAGGAAGCTTCATTGCAAAAAACGCATGCTGCATTACATGACTGTTTATGTCCTGAAAGAAATTAATTGCTCACAGAAATTGTTGGAACTCTGCAAAAAAGTGCAAATTTACTTTACTGTTTGAGCTGAAGACTGATATGATAGCATAACTGAGTTTGTTCACATTTTCAAGGTTACACATTGCCAACCAACCTAATTTAAAATAAAAAAAATCTTTTAGTCCTCTTTGTGTCAGTTGCCATGTACTTTAATATGATCCAGAATACAGGCAGGTAGACATTGTGAGATTTCTCATAGGACTACTGTGTATCCAATTTGCACAGGTTTGTGTATGTAACCTGGGTTGCTTCTCCTATTAGAGTCATAGAGATGTACCGCATGGAAACAGAGCCTTCAGTCCAACCCGTCCATGCCGACCAGATATAGCAACTCAATCTAGTCCCACCTGCCAGCACCCAGCACATATCCCTCCAAACCCTTCCTTATTCAGATACCTATCCAAATGCCTCTTAAATGTTGCAATTGCACCAGCATCCACCACTTCCTCTGGCAGCTCATTCCATACACGTACCACTCTGTGTGAAAACGTTGCACCTTAGGTCTCTTTTATATCTTTTCCCTCTCACCCTAAACCTATTCCCTCTAGTTCTTGACTCCCCGACCCCAGGGAAAAGACTTTATCTCTTTATCCTGTCCACTTTTGTAAACCTCTATAAGGTCACCCCTCAGCCTCCGATGCTCCAGGGAAAACATCCCCAGCCTCTTCAGCCTCTCTCTATAGCTCAAATCCTCCAACCCTGGCAAAATCCTTGTAAATTTTTTCTGAACCCTTTCAAGTTTCACAACATCTTTCCAATAGGAAGGAGATCAGAATTGCATGCAACATTCCAACAGTGTGCTGTAGCTGCAACATGACCTCCCAACTCCTGTACTCAATACTCTGACCAGTAAAAGAAAGCATACCAAATGCCTTCTTCACTATCCTATCTACCTGCGACTCCATTTTCAAGGAGCTATGAACCTGCACTCCAAAGTCTCTTTGTTCAGCAACACTCCCTTGGACCTTCGCATTAAGAGTGTAAGTCCTGCTAAGATTTGCTTTCCCAAAATGCAGCACCTTGCATTTATCTGAGTTAAACTCTATCTGCCACTTCTCGGCCCATTAGTCCATCTGATCAAGATCCTGTTGTAATCTGAGGTAACCTTCTTCATTGTCCATTAGACCTCCAATTTTGGTGTCATCTGCAAAATTACTAACTGTACCTGTTATGCTCACATCAAAATCATTTATGTAAATGACAAAAAGTAGAGGACCCAGCACTGATCCTTGTGCCACTCCACTGGTCACAGGCCTCCAGTCTGAAAAACAACCTTCCATCGCCACTCTCTGTCTTCTGCCTTTGAGCCAGTTCTGTATCCAAATGGCTAGTTCTCCCATTATCCCGTGAGACCTAACCTTGCTCACCAATCTCCCATGGGGAACCTTGTCGAATGCCTTACTGAAGTCCATATAGATCACATCTACCGCTCTGCCCTCATCAATCCTCTTTGTTATTTCTTCAAAAAACTCAATCAAGTTTGTGAGATATGATTCCCCATGCACAAAGCCATGTTGACTATCCCTCATCAGTCCTTGCCTTTCTAAATACATGGACATCCTGTCCCTCAAGATTCCTTCCGACAATTTGCCCACCACCGATGTCAGGCTCACTGGTCTATAACTCCCTGGATTGTCCTTACTACCCTTCTTAAAGAGTGACACCACATTAGCCAACCTCCAGTCTTCTGGCACCTCACCTATAACTATTGATGATACAAATATTTCAGCAAGAGGGCCAGCAATCACTTCTCTAGCTTCCTGCAGAGTTCTCGGGTACATCTGATCAGGTCCCGGGGATTTATCCACCTTTATTGTACCCTTTCCAACTGCCTTTTTTTTTGCTTAGTCTCATTTCATGTCCTTTTTCCTGTTGATGGGAAAGTTTGTCACTATTGTTTTAATTATCCTCCTCCAGTTGGTGTACAAAATAATTCTTACAAGATTGGAAGAAGTGCATTGTTAAAACCTGTGTCACTGGATTTTCACTCATTGGAGATTTTCTTGGGGTCAGATGCAATGGCCGTTTGCAAATGTATCTCTGTGTCCAGAGTGTGATACTTGTGCTGTTCAGACTTGAATAGATTTAGTAATGATGCTGGCAAAGAATTATAAAATTGAGTATAGGATTTCAAAATTGTTTGACTACCTTTATTGAAAAATGATTCAAAATCACAAAGTTATGAATAGCACTAATGGATGGATTGATGATATCTCACAGGGCCTATCCGTGAAAACCAAAACTGAAGGCCGATTAAATTTAAATTTAAATTCAATTGTGTCCTCATTTTATAAATATCTCTTAGAAGCTGAATCCTTTCAATCCTTTCTGGGTTTTATCTTTTTAACTACTGGATCACTGGCCTGTTACAGATGTGTGTATGAACATAATGGATTCAAAGCAGAAGGCGGCCATTCGGCTCTTTGAATCTGCTCAAGCATTCACTGACATTATGGCTGATTCGATATTTTGAATTCCACACTACCATCTGTCTACGATAATTCTTGTTAGACAAAGGAATGAATCTACATCTACCTTAAAAATATTCAGTGACTACCTTAGAAAGATGTCAAAGGGTAAGTTTCAAAGTCTCACAGCCCTCTGAGAAAATGATATCTTAACATCTCTGTCCTAAAGGGGCAACCTTTAATTTTTAAGCAGTATCCCTGAGTTCTGGGCTCAGCAACAAGGGGAAGTACCCTCTACACACCCACTTTGCCCAGACCATTTAGGATCATATATACTTCAATTAAGTCACTCCTTCGTCTTCTGAATTCCAGTAGAAGCCAGACCAGTGTGTTCAACCTACTCAAAGGTATTAATCTAGTTAACTTCCTCTAAACTGCCTCCAACACATTTTCATCCTTCCTTTAAATAATAGACAATAGGTGCAGGAGTAGACCATTCTGCCCTTTAAGCATGCACCACCATTCAATATAATCATGGCTGATCATCCTTAATCAGTATCATGTTCCTGCTTTATCTCTACAACCCTTGATTCTGCTATCCTTGAGAGCTCTATCCAACTCTTTCTTAAATTAATCCAGAGACTGGGCCTCCACTGCCCTCTGGGGCAGAGCATTCCACACAGCCACCACTCCGGGTGAAGATGTTTCTCCTCATCTCTGTTCTAAATAGTCTACCCCGTATTTTTAAGCTGTGTCCTCTGGTTCGGCACTCACCCATCAGCGGAAACATGTTTCCTGCCTCCAGAGTGTCCAATCTTTTAATAATTTTATATGTCTTAATCAGATCCCCTCTCAGTCTTCTAAACTCAAGGGTATACGAGCCCAGTCGCTCCAATCTTTCAGTGTAACATCATCCTGCCTTTCCAGGAATTGACCTCCTGAACCTACGCTGCACTCCCTCAATAGCCATAATGTCTTTCCTCAAATTTGGAGACCTGAACTGCACACAATACTCCAGGTGTGGCCTCACCAAGGCCTTGTACAGCTGTAGAAGAACAACTTTGCTTCTATACTCAATCCCTCTTGTTACGAAGGCCAGCATGTAATTAGCCTTCTTCACTACCTGCTGTACCTGCGTACTTACCTTCACTAACTGGTGTACAAGAACACCCAGATCTCTGTACTGCCCCTTTACCTAAATTGATTCCATTTAGGTAGTAATCTGCCTTCTTGTTCTTGCCACCAAAGTGGATAACCATACAGTTATCCATAATAAACCACATCTGCCATGCATCTGACCACTCACCTAACCTGTCCAGGTCACCATGTAATCTCCTAACATCCTCCTCACATTTCACCCTGCCACCCAGCTTAGTATCATCAGCAAACTTGCTAATGTTATTACTAATACCATCTTCTATATCATGTAAAAAGCTTCGGTCCCAGCACTGATCCCTGCGGTACCCCACTGGTCACTGCCTGCCATTCTGAAATGGAACCGTTTATCACTACTCTTTGTTTCCTGTCAGCCAAGCAACTTTCAATCCAAATTCGTACTTTGCCCCCAATACCATGCGTCCTAATTTTGCTCACTAACCTTCTATGTGGGACTTTTATCAAAAGTTTTCTGAAAGTCCAGGTACACTACATCTACTGGATCTCCCTTGTCCATCTTCAGAGTTACATTCTCAAAAAATTCCAGAAGATTAGTCAAGCATGATTTCCCCTTCATAAATCCATGGTGACTCTGACCTACCCTGTTACTACTATCCAGATGAGTCGTAATTTCATCCTTTATAATAGACTCCAGCATCTTTCCCACCACTGAGGTCAGATTAATTGGTCTATAATTTCCTGCTTTCTCTCTCCCACCTTTTCTTAAAAAGTGGTACAACATTAGCCATCCTCCAATCTGCAGGAACTGATCCTGAATCTATCGAACTCTGGAAAATAATCACCAACGCATCCACGATTTCTCGAGCCACCTCCTTCACTTCCCTGGGATGTAAACCATCAGGCTCCGAGGACTTATCAACCTTCAGACCTAACAGTCTCTCCAACACCAATTCCTGGCAAATGTAAATTCCCTTATGTTCAGGTCCTTCAGCCACTGTTACCTCAGGGAGATTGCTTGTGTCTTCCCCAGTGAACACAGATCTGAAGTGCCAGTTCAATTCTTCTGCCATTTCTTTGTTCCCTGTAATATATTCCCCTGTTTCTGTCTTCAAGGGCCCAATTTTAGTCTTAACCATTTTTTTGCCTTTCACATACCTAAAAAAGCTTTTACTATCCTCCTTTATATTTTTGGGGAGAAAGTGAGGTCTGCAGATGCTGGAGATCAGAGCTGAAAATGTGTTGCTGGAAAAGCGCAGCAGGTCAGGCAGCATCCAAGGAACAGGAAATTCGACATTTCTGGCATAAGCCCTTCATCAGGAATGAGGAAAGTGTGACCTGATTCCTCATTCCCCTCATTCCTGATGAAGGGCTTATGCCCGAAACGTCGAATTTCCTGTTCCTTGGATGCTGCCTGACCTGCTGCGCTTTTCCAGCAACACATTTTCAGCTCCTCTATATTTTTGGCCAGTTTACATTCGTACCTCATTTTTTCTCTGCGTATTTCCTTCTTAGTAATCCTCTGTTCTTTAAAAGGTTCCCAGTCCTCCGTTTTCCCACTTTTCTTTGTTATGTTATACTTTTTCTCTTTTAACTTTATATGTTTCTTAACTTCCCTCATCAGCCATGACCACCCATGCCTCCTCCAAGGATCTTTCTTCCTTTTTGGAATGAACTGATCTGCATCTTCTGCATTATACACAGAAATATCTGCCAGTGTTCCTCTACTGTCATCCCTGCTAAGGTATTGCACCATTGAACTTTGGCCAGCTCCTCCCTGATAGCTCCATAGTTCCCTTTATAAGGAGATCAAACGTTCACACAGCACATAATAGGTGATCATTAATGCCCTGTGTAACTGATGCATGACACCGTTACTTCTACATTCAGTTCCTCTTGTAATAAAGGGTAGCGTTCCATGAACTTCCTTAATTACATTCTGTTCCTGAATACTAAGATTTTGTAAAAACCAAAAGAACTGTGGATAATGTAAATCAGAAACAAAAATAGAGATTACTGGAAAAATTCAGCAGGTCTGACTGCATCTGTGGAAAGAAATCAGAGTTAATGTTTCGGGGTCAAGTGACCCTTTCCCAGCCCATTCAGCCTCTCCCTGTAGCTCAAACCCTCCAACTCTGGCAACATCCTTGTAAATTTTTTTTTAACCCTATCAGGTTTCCTGAGATCCAAGATGGCGGCGACTCAGCAAGTCTGAGTTTACAGAGCTCTTCCCAAAACCTGGGTAAAGTGAGTTACTCACCCCCACCACACTTACCAAACCACCCAAAAAAAATTTCTAACCTTAATTAGCTGCTTACTATTATATTTAAGCAGTTTAATATTAAGTGGATAATGAGTAAACCAAAGGGATCCTGCAGCTCTCAGAAAACAAAGACCCCTCCCCCACCCTCCTCTCCTCCTCCGGCTGCAGCTGATGTAAAAACAGGCCTTGAAGAGATGATTGCCAGGCTGGAAACGACACTCGTCAATTTCATCGCAGAATCCAGACAGAGATGGAATGCATTGGAAGAAAAGCTGCAGAAACACAGCCAGGCTATTGAGGAACTGCAGGGCCGAGTGAAGGGGGCGGAGCTAAAGGCCACGACCTCCGAGGCTGCAGCACAAACAGCTGCAGAACAGGTGCGAGCTCTGGAGCAGAGAGTCCGGGCCTTTGAAATCTACATGGATGACCTGGATAATAGAAATCGGAGAAAGAATATCCGTCTTCTGGGCCTCCCTGAACAAGAAGAGAAGGGACAGTTAGTAGTATTTCTGGAGCGATGGCTGCCCCAGCTTTTAAACCTGGGGGCTGAAACTGACCGGGTAAGGGTGGAGTGGGCCTACCGGGTCGCAGTACGTGGATCTGGCCCAAACCAGCGCCCACGCCCGGTCCTGTTCCGGCTGCAGAGTTATAGGGAGAGGCAGATACTCCTGGATGCCTCCAGAAAGCTTGGAAAGGATCCTAAAGCTATGATTCATGAAGGATCCAAGATTATGTTATTTCAGGACTTCTCCCCGGCTTTGGCACGAAGGAGGAAGGCGTTTGATGAGGTGAAGAAATGTCTAAGGAACTTAAATATTCAATACACCTTACGCTACCCAGCGACGTTATGCTTTAACCACGAAGGATCCGAGTATAATTTTAGATCACCAGAAGAGGCTAAGGAACTTTTAGACTCGTTTAAATAAATCGTAAGAGACAATTTATGTTGGCTTGCCTCTTCCACACTCCGTGGGGAGAAATGGATACTTTACTCTACTTTACTTTTGCTTCTGGGAGCAGGGTTGTCTTCCCTTGCTATTTTATGTTATTATACTTAACTGTAATTTGTTGGAGTTGTAATTTTATAGTTATGTGTGTTTGTATGTGGCATTGATGCTATCAGATATACTCAGGTATGGGTGGGGAGGGGTGGGGGCGGGGCGCTCACTGTTAACTCTAGCTCGGTATTATATCTAAATCCTATTAAGGAGTGCCCGGGTCAAGGGTGGGACACTGTTTGGGAGAGGATATGGTGGACCTTTAGAAAGGAAGTAAGGCCCCCTGAGAATAAGGGGGAGGATCTCCATTCAAACATGTTTTATTTTTTTTTGTTCTTATTGTTTGGAAATAGTTTCCTTTTTTATTATACTGTTATGAGTGTATTAGAGAACATTTTTTCTTGTTTGAAGGATGTAAGTGACTCAACTATACACTCTGGATAATTGTGAATTAGATTAGTAGTTAACTGAGTTTCATTGTTTTTCTTTCTTCTTTAGTATTATTCCTTTGAATTTTGATGATTATATATTTAAGATCTATTTTTATATTAATGTTTGTGCTTGAAAGTTCTGTTTATTTTTGTAAATCTGTCAAAATATTAAATTTCTAATAAAAATATCTTTAAAAAAAAACCCTATCAGGTTTCCCAATATCTTTTCTATAGCAGGGAGATCAGAATCCACAAAGATCAAGCTAGCAAATTCAACAGCAGCCAATTTGATGTAATCCCATTTAATCTCGCAATATAACAAATTTAGCTGTAATCATTATAAACAGCTGAAAATTAATCATTATCAATTTAGAAATCTAGGTCCATGGTACAAGAGTGAATCAATCTGTCCAATATATAGGTAATTGATGGTGAGGCACAGTGTTCATAACCAAGAACTTTGTTTCTCCTTTCTACACTGGTTACTAAGATTGTTCTACTACCTCATGATTCTCTTTGAAAGGTGACTAGGTTGTGATTTAGGGTGACTTTAATCTAATGCAAATATACAAGACTGTAAATGCTGAAAATCTGAAAAAAGAACAAAAAATACGAGAAAAAATCCACAGATCAGATAGCATCCGTGGGAAGAAACAGAATTAACCTGCCGAGGGATGAGTTCATATCAGTTCTGATAAATATCTTGGACGTGTCCACGGCTGCTGCCTGTGGAATTAAAAGTACTAACTTTAGCACATCACAGAGGGCGATTGAGCATTCAATTGCTTGTTTTTACAAACGAGCTAATTTTATTACCTGTTGTCTTAAACTTCCTGTAATGAAAGCAATTGTTCAAATGTATGAGATCCAAGCACAAAAACTGCAATGCTCCAGTAACTTGTCTAATAATCTTAATATGCCCACTCTCCACCCATTCTTATTTGCCATTCATCCTGTTGAATTGCAGGTAATGAAATACCTAATGTATTCCAGCCAATATGGTGCAGCAATCAGCAATGCCAGCAGAACAAAAATGGAGCTAAAACAGTAGGAACAATGTTTGAGAAGGTCAAGATCCAAGTAACTCATAGTGATAGGCAGGGTATAAGCTGGCTGGTTGCATGGCTGGACACATGGCCGATGAAATTTAATACTGAGAAGAGAAAAAGTGATACTTGTTTTGGTTAGAAGAACAAAGAGGAACCATAGGAAGTAATGGGTACAATTCCAAAGGGGATGCAGGAATGGAGAAGGCCTGGAATTATACCCTTATTAATAATTTAAGGAGGCAGTTCAGGTTGAGAAAGTGATTACAAAGGCATAAAGGACCCTGAGGTTTATAAACAGAGGCGTGGAGTACTAAAGCAAGCAATTGAGAGGTTTACAAAATTCTAGTTTTATCTCAGCCGGAGAATAATGTGCAATATTGGGCAGTAGATGTGATGACTATAAGATGGTGTGGGAGGAAAGGAGAAAAGATTTGTGGGAATGGTTTCAAGGATAAGTGACTTCAGTCAGACTCTGAAAGATTCTTTGAGAAGAGATTTGATTGAGATGTTAAAAAAATCACAAGGTTTGTGGACGAAGTAGATGGGGAGAAATTACTTACTTTGATGAAAGGGTTGTGAATTGGAGGACACCAATTGAAGGTTGCTGGTTTTTAAAAAAAATAAACAGTCATGAGTGAAGGGAAACATTTAAGCGAACAATTAGGATCTGGAATTTGTTACCTGAGAATGTGACAGAGGTAGATTCAATTGTGCCTTTGAAATGGGAGTTGTATAATTATCTGGAGAGAAATTTGCAGATACAAGGGTGGGGTGTATAACTAGTTCTTGCAGAAAAATGCCAGAGGCACGATGAGCCTAATGGCCTCCTTTTGTGCTGTAACTATGGTTACACTTTTTTATAAGTTGCAAGTGACTTGTATGGAGATTTGCCAGAATGAAACATGAACTCCAAAGGTTGAATTATGAGGGAGAAAATATATGAATTGGAGTTCTATTTCCTCAAGTTTAGGATGTTAAGAGTGATTTTGATTAAAACTTTGGCACTATTAAGCAAAACAGATCAGGTAGATGAAACTGTTCACTGGTTGGGAAGTTAAGGACTTGGAGGCATCGTCTAAAAATTAGAGCCAGTCCTTTCTGGAAGTAAATTAGGAAGCAAGTTTCACGAGCATACGGCAGTAGAAATTTTGAACTTTCTTCTGAAAAAAGATATTTTTGCTAGATCAGTTGCAAATTTAAAATCTGATGTGGAAGTGCCAGTGTTGGGCTGGGGTGGACTAGGTCACAAGTCACACGACTCAACAGGTTTATTTTAAATCACTTTTCGAGCACTGCCCGTTTGTCTAATGTAGTGTTTGTTACAGTTCTTGCAAAGTATTTTGTTCATGACATTAGTTTTGCTTGTTGTCTGTGTAGGGTCTGTCAAGTTCATTAGGTGGTATTTTAGTTTGTGGTCCACCATGATGCCAAGGGGTCTGAATAGTCTGGCAGTCATTTCCAAGATGCTTTTGATGTAGGGGAGAGTGGCTAGGGTTTCTGAATATGTTTTGTCTCCTTGTTTGGGTTTGTTGCTGAGAAATCAGTGGAATGTGTTCATTGGGTATCAGTTTTTTTTTAATACACTGTATAGGTGATTTTCCTCTGCTGTATGTACTTCCTCTGTGCTGCAGTGTGGTGGCTCATTGAAATAATGTTCTAATGCAGCTTCGTTTGTGGATGTTGGTATGATTGCTTCTGTAGTTCAGTATTTGGTTCGTATGTCTTGTTTTCCTGGAGACACATGTTTGAAGTTCACCATTCGCTCTACTGCAATATCTAGGAATGGCAGTTTGTTGTTGTTTTCCTCCTCTTCAGTGAATTTTATGCCAGTAAAGGTATTGTTGATCATCTTGAAGGTTTCCTCTTATTTGTTTCATTTCATGATGACAAAGGGGTCATCCACGTAGCAGACCCAACGTTTGGGTTGGAAAGTTGGCAGAGCTGTTTGTTAGAGTCTCTGCATTACTGCCTCTGCTAAGAACCCTAATATCGGAGATTCTATGGGTGTTCCATTGGTTTGTCTGTAGGTTTTGTTGTTGAAGGTGAGGAGGGTGGTAAGGCATAGGTCCACTAGGTTGACGATATTGTCCTTGCTGATGAAGTTGATGGTGTTTGGTGTATGTGTCTTTGGTTCTTTTAATAATGTAGTCCGTGTTTCCTTGGCCAAGTTGATGTTGATGGATGTGAACAGTGCTGTTACGTCAAAGGAGACCATCACTTCATCCTCTTCTATCATGGTGGCTTTGATGGTCTTCAGGAATTCTGAGATGGAGTGGTTGGAGTGGCGTGAGTCTTCTACTAAGTGTTTGAGTCTTTGGTGTAGCTCCTTGACTAATCTGTAAGTTGGTGTTCCATGTAGCGAGACTGTGGGTCTGAAGGGGGCTCCTGGTTTGTGAATTTAAGGTAAGTCGTGGAAGCGTGGTGTGTTAGATCTATCTGGTTTCATTTTTTTTGGAAGTCGTTCTTATTTATTTCTTCAAGCCAAACACAGACACATACAAGAATGCCAAGAAGCATGGCATTCTAACTGGAACTCTGTCAACAAACACACTGACCTGGATCCCATTTACCACCCCCTGAGAAAACGAACAGGAAATGAAATCACTAATCCAAGGAAACCTAAACACATAAATAAAAAGCAAGCCACACTATTAGTGCTTCACCGAAGCCTTGCTGATGATGTTACCGTGTATGGTGATGAAACATCTGAAAACAAATCTTCCAGCTCAGCAAGCGAATTTACATCCAGAACCTCAACCTGAGCTACAAATCTTCTCAAAACCTGCTATTCCCTGACTGGGAGGAAACATTTCTGTCTGGCGATTATTGCACAGTGTCCGTTCATCTGTTGTTGTAGCATGGTCTTGCCAATATTCCGTGCCTCAGAGTATGAGGTAGACAACATTGACCGAGTCACATGAGTACATACGTTGTACCTGGTGGGTGATCTTCCCAACCCCCAAGGTAATGGTAGTATCCATGTTGATAATCTAGCATGTCTTGCAGAGGTCGATGTGGCAGGGTTGTGTGTGTGTGTAGTGGGCGTTGTTGTTCTGAATGCTGGGTAGTTTGCTGTGAATGATGGTCTGTTTGAGAATTAGCAGTTGTTTGAAGACAAGAAATTAAGGCGTAGGGATGACTTTGGTGAGGTGTTCCTCATCATCAATGACATGTTGAAGGCTGTGAAGAACCTGATGTAGTTTCTCTGCTCCTGAGAAGTACTGGGTGACGAAGGGTACTCTATCGGTCATGTCCTGTATCTGTCTTCTGAGGAGGTTGCGGATTTTCGATGTGATACATCCAAACTGGCAATTGATGAGCAGAGCACAGATTCTTATGAATCTGTGATTGATAGATCTTTGACCAATGGTGTTAAGGAATCTGAGGTGAAGGAACGAGTATAGAACTAGGTTGCAAGTTACTCACGATCACATTAAATGATGGACAGCCTCAATGGGCTAACCTCCTATTCTGGTAGATCCGAGAATCGTGAGGACTGTGACTACTGGAACAATTTAAGAAGCCATTAGGTATTATATGCAGAGAATTCTGGATGGATGAATGAAACATTTGAAATTAAAATTCTAACAACTCTTAATTCTAACAACTCTTAATTCTAACAAACCTTGTCAATTATTGGTAAAAATCCATCAGGTTTGCTAATGTCCTTTAAGGAAGGAAACTGCCACCTCTACCATGTGACTCCAGACCTACAGCAATGTGGTTGATTCTTAACAAAATTAGGGATGAGTAATAAATACTGCCCGAGGCAGCAACGCCCTCATCCCATGAATGAATTTTAAAAAGCCTAGAATCATTGAATCATATAGCACAGAAAAAGTCTGGCATATCATGTCTGCACTGACAAAAACTATGCTACGTCTATGTTAATCCCACTTTCTAGCACTTAGAGCCATAGAGATGTACAGCATGGAAACAGACCCTTCGGTCCAACTCGTCCATGCCGACCAGATATCCCAACCGAATCTAGTCCCACCTGCCAGCACCTGGCCCATACCCCTCCATACCCTTCCTATTCGTATACCCATCCAGGTGCCTTTTAAATGTTGCAATTGTACCAGCCTCCACCTCTTCCTCTGGCAGCTCATTCCACACACTCACCACTTTGTGTTTTTATATCTTTCCCTTCTCACCCTAAACCCATGTCCTCTAGTTCTGGATTCCCCCACCCCAGGGAAAAGACCTTGTCTGTTTATCATATCCAAGCCCCTCATGATTTTATAAACCTCTATAAGGTCACCCCTCAGCCTCCGATGCTGCAGGGAAAACAGCGCTGGCCTGTTCAACCTCTCCCTATAGCTCAAAACCTCCAACCCTGGCAACATCCTTGTAAATCTTTTCTGAACTTTTACAAGTTTCAAACTTCTCCTTCTGATAGGAAGGAAATCAAAGTTGCACGCAATATTCCAACAGTGGCCTAACCAATGTCCTGTTCAGCTGCAAAATGACCTCCCAACTCCTGTACTCAATACTCTGACCAATAAAGAAAGCATACCAAACGCCGCCTTCACTATCCTATATACCTGCGATTCTACTTTCAAGGAGCTATGAACCTGCACTCTGATGTCTCTTTATTCAGTAACACTCCCCAGGACCTTACCATTAAGTGTACAAGTCCTGCTAAGATTTGCTTTCCCAAAATGCAGCATCTCACATTTATCTAAATTAAACTCCATCTGCCACTTCTCAGCACATTGGCCCATCTGATCAAGATCCCTTTGTAATCTGAGGTAACTTTCTTCGCTGTCCACTACACCTCCAATTTTGGTGTCATCTGCAAACTTACTAACTATACCTCATAAGCTCACATCCAAATAATTTATATAAATGATGAAAAGTAATGGACCCAGCACCGGTCCTTGTGGCACTGCACTGGTCACAGGCCTCCAGTCTGAAAAACAATCCTCCACCACTACCCTCTGTCTTCTACTTTTGAGCCAGTTCTGTATCCAAATGGCTAGTTTTCCCTATATTCCATGAGGTCTAACCTTGGGGAACCTTGTCGAACGCCTTACTGAGGTCCATATAGATCATCTCTACCACTCTGCCCTCATCAATCCTCTTTGAGTTTTTTTGAAGAAGTAACAATCATGTTTGTGAGACATGATTTCCCATGCACAAAGTCATCCCTAGTCAGTCCTTGCCTTTTCCAAATACATGTACATCCCCTATACCTCAGGATTCCCTCCAACAACGTGCCCATCACTGATGTCAGGCTAACTGGTCTATAGTTCCCTGGCTTGTCCTTGCCACCTTTTGTTAACAGGAGTACAACATGAGCCAACCCCCAGTCTTCCGGCACCTCACCTATGACTATTGACGATACAAATATATCAGCAAGATGCCCTACAATCATTTTCCTAGCTTCCCACAGAGTTCTAGGGTACACCTGCTCAAGTCCTAGGGATTTATCCACTTTTATGTATTTCAAGACATCCAGCACTTCCTCCTCTGTAATATGGACATTTTTCAAGATGGATCATACCCTTGAAAGTTATGGCATTTCAAGTGCTCATTCAAGTACTTTTTAAACATTGTGAGGTTTTCTGCCTCAGCTATCCTCTCTAGCAATACATTCCAGATTTCCAGCACCTTCTGGGTAAAAAAAAATCCTCAAATCCTCTCTAAACCTTTTGCCATTCATCTTAAAATTATGCACTCTCACGTCTATGATGTTAGGAGCAGAAATTATCATCAGACTGGAACCGTTGTACTTAGCCATGCAAGTGAGCATAAGTACTATGCAATAAGTTATACGTGATCACATTATGGATATTTATCACAACCTGTATTTTTTGGATGGCTATCCTAAGGAGTGTTTTACAACATGGTATGTTTGGACTTTGTAACAGACATCTTTTCTAAACCTTATTGATAATGTTGGCAAGTGAGTGAATGGATAAGTGCCCTCAAAAAGCTAAAGAGAGCACAGGGGATGTATTATTAACTTAATATTCAAATCTCTTGTGAATTTACATTAGCTGTAGTTCAGTTGTTTCTGGAACCACATTATGTTTGTTATGGACTTGGCCAGACCCCCTCAAACTATTTTAAGAATGTAGCCTAGACCTTAACTATTTCTGATTTTAAAGGCAGATGTGAAGCGGATATTTCAGGTGTGATGCAGCTGGTCAAACCGCTCGGCTTTAAGCAAAATGGAATTTATCTAAATGTTACAGTTGAAACGCAATCAAAAGAAAGTGGAATTTAGAATAACTTAACTATTGGAACTGATCTGACACTGAAACAGTTACTTAGTAATAGTTACTATGTGAGAATCCGTCAGTAATCATTTACTGAAGCTTGCAACGTTCCTGGACTCCAGCATCTTGTGACTGCTACTGCTCAACCAAACACGAAGAAACCTGAACTGGTAGAACTGGCCACTTCCCTGCCACTGTTAAACTAGACTCTTTGTAGACCCGTCGGCACCTCTGCCTTTCCGACCTCCAAAGGACAAAATAACCTTGTTAAAATGACAGCATTTTTGCTTTTGACAGTTTTGATCTACATTTTGGTTATTGAATTATTCTACAAAGTGTTTCATTCAACAACTTGCAACATTTGGATGTGGGTGTTTTTAGCTTCTGATCTCCTACAAGCATTTGCTGAAGCATGTTGCTCTCCATCTGGTTATTAACTGGAGCCAGGCACACCTGCTGAATTACTAACCATTATATTTTTTTATAGTGACTACATGCAGTAAACAAAAGGAATACCAAGAATGTTGCTTCAACTCAGTGGTGAAAGTATGCATTACTTAATATTTTAAAATGAGTTTCATTCCTCTACCGATTATAATGTCTCTTCCTACGTGTGTCAGCCATTGTCCAGTGCCTGTGGCCAGTCTTCATTTGCTGGTGGCACAGTAAGGGGATGTGATCTTCTGTTCACTTGGTTTCCACTTTTCCTTCAATTTCTTCACAGAATGTGGGTGTCGCTAGCTTGGCCAGAATTTACTGCCCGTACCTAATTACCCTTGAAGGTGTTAGTGAATTGCTTTCTCAAACCATTGCTGTCCATATAATATACATACCCAAACAGAACTGTAACCCACCAGCAGTGAAGAAACATTAATATAGTTCCAAGTTGGGAATGTGTGTGGATTGAAGGGGAACTTGCACACGTTGATGTCGCCAAGAATCTGTTGCACTTGTCCTTCCAGGCAGTAGAGATTGTGGGTTTGAAAGTTGCTATCTGAAGAGTCTTGGTGAATTTCTGCTATACCTTTTGGAGATAGTACACACTGCTGCCACTGTGTGTGGTGGGTGGGGTGGGGGGGGGAGGTGGTGGTGGTGGGGGGGGTGGTGGTGGTGAACATTTAGAATGGTGGATGGGGCAGCAATTGAGCAGACTGCTTTGTTCTGAATGGCGCCCTGCCTTTTGAGTGTTGCTGGAGTTCCACTCATCCAGCCAAGTGGGTAGTATCTCATCATCCTTACCTGTACCTTGTAGGTGATGGATATGCATTCTTTCTAAGTCAAAAATACTCGAGGTGGCTCAGTGGTTAGCTCTGCCTCACAGCGCCAGGGACCTGACTTCAATTCCGCCCTCGGGTGACTGCACGGAGTTTGCATGTTCTCCCTGTGTCTGTTCTCCCTGCTTCAGTTTCCTCCCACAATCCAAAGGTGTACAGGTTGGGCGGATTGGCCATGCTATCTTGCCCGTGTGTTCAGGAGTGTAGATTAGGTGGATTAGCCTTGGGAAGAACAGAGTTAGAAGGACGGGGTGGAGGGCTGGGCCTAGGTGGGATGCTCTTCAGTGGATTGATGTCAACATGATGGGCGAATGGTCTGCTTCCACACTGTCAGGATTCTAAGAATAATCCCCAAATAACATTCTGTTTTTTTTACAGTTTTTCCCTCAAAATGTGGGGCTAATTGTAGCATCTTTATTGCTACTTGGCCTGGCGTTAGCTAATTCAAGGAATAGTGTGGTGCTGGAAAAGCACAGCAGTTCAGGCAGCATCCAAGGAGCAGGATTAACTAATTCAACATAGATTGACTTGTTGCATTATAATTTTAGACATTGGTGATGAGTGAGTGCTGTTCACATGGTCATATTGTCATGCTATTTCTCAGTTGTGTTGTAGTTCTTGGTAGTTTCCTGTTTCATGCTGAGTCTGTTGCCGCAGCAGCAGAATACAATTGACGCTTTCAAAACACCTGGACTGAAGAGAACTAAAATTAGTCTGGATCCTGTTGGCAGTCCAATGGCCCCTGACTATTGTGATTACTCACGTGCACAGAGGTCCAGACCACTTTTTCTGGTGGTTTTTAACTTGATTGAAGAGAGGAGAAAGTCTAATCATCTAAAAGGATGTCCCGTTGAAAATGTAAGATGTTTATCTCAAATCCAGGATTAGACTGTATGAAGCTAGAAAATTCCGATATTTCTCACTGAAATAATTGCCTTCGATTTTAGCATTTCTTAAAAATGGTTTGGGTTTAGTAGTGCTATGTATGACATAGCCCCTGGAATTTATCGAATGGCAGAATCATAGTGTTGAATGAGACCATTTGGCTCATCATGACATTGTGTAGGCTTCTTCAAAGAAATATTCAATCAGTCTCTTTCCCCTACCTGTCCTCATAGCCATGCAGTCTTTCTTTCTCTTTCAAGTATTTATTAGATTTCCCGTTGAAAGATACATTGAATCTGTTTCCGTAATCTTTTTCACAAAGTAAATCATCACTAATTGAGAGAAACACATTCCTTCTGCTGTCACTTTTTTTTTGCCCTGTTTCCTTAAACCCACCTCCTCTGCTTGCTGATGCTCATTGCTCAGCTGTGTAACTCTGCAGACAAAATGTTTCCTCTGTTCGGGAAAGGTGAGTTAAAGAGAACAAAAAGGATAGAAAAGGTGGAAGAAAATAAAAATTCCATGCTGACTTTATTGCACAAGGCTTTGCAACTAGATTCATTAGAGGAGGTGTGGACACAAGCTCTCTTGAAATTACAAAAAATATTTCACGAAGATATAAGTATATTACAGTATTTATATAAATGATTTGGATGTGAACATAGGAGGTATAGTTAGTAAGTTTACAGATTACACCAAAATTGGTAGTGTAGTGGAGAGTAAAAAATGAGGTCTGCAGATGCTGGAGATCACAGCTGCAAATGTGTTGCTGGTCAAAGCACAGCAGGCCAGGCAGCATCTCAGGAACAGAGAATTCAACGTTTCGAGCATAAGCCCTTCATCAGGGGTGAATTCATTATTCCTGATGAAGGGCTTATGCTCGAAACGTCGAATTCTCTATTCCTGAGATGCTGCCTGGCCTGCTGTGCTTTGACCAGCAACACATTTGCAGTGTAGTGGAGATCCAAGAAGGTTACTTCAGAGTACAATGGGACCTTCATCAAATGGGCCAAAGAGTGGCAGATGGTGTTTAAATTAGATAAATGTGAGGTGTTACGTTTTGGAAAGGCAAATCAGGACATGACTTATACATTTAATGGTAAGGTCCTGGGGAGTGTTGCTGAACAAAGAGACCTTGGAGTGCAGGTTCATACTTCCTTGAAAGTGGAGTCGCAGGTAGACAGGACAGTTAAGAAGGCATTTGGTATGCTTGCTTTGATTGGTCAGTGTATTGAGTATCGGAGTTGGGAGGTTATGTTGCGGCTGTACAGGACGTTAGTTAGGCCACTTTTGGAATACTCTATAAAATTATGGTATCCCTGCTATGGGAAGAAAGATGTGAAACTTGAAGGAGTTCAGAACAGGTTTACAAGGATTTTGCCAGGGTTGGAGGGTTTCAGCTGTAGGGAGAGGCTGATTAGCTGGGGCTATTTTCTCTGGAGCGTCGAAAGCTGATGGGTGACCTTATAGAAACTTATAAAATGATGAGGGGCATGGATAGGGGGAAGAGCCAAGGTTTTCTTTTCCCAGGGCAAGGGAGTCCAAAACTAGAGGGTTTAAGGTGAGAGGGGTAAGATTTAAAAGAGACCTAAAGGACTACATTTTCACGCAGAGAGTAGTGCATGTATAAAATATGTTACCAGAGAGGTGGTGGAGGCTGGTACAATTGTAACATTTAAAAGGATGGGTAAACGAATAGGAAGGGTTTAGACAGACATGGGCCACGTGCTGGCAAGTAGGACTAGATTAATTTGGGATATCTGGTTGGCATGGATAAGTTGGACCGAAGGGGTGTGTTTCCATGCTGTACATCTCTATGACTCTTAAAATTATTGGACAGTCTCACCAGATTACTACCATCTGTGAGAAGCGGTTTTATGATCATTTTGTAACATGCTGAGAAATTTCTTGTTTATTTTAGCTGACTGGTGACGCAGTTGTCAAGGCACTTTATTGATTTTGTTTGCATTTTTAATGAGGGTGGAGTGAGGGAGTTGCTCATTCAGTGAAAATCCCTGAACTGGAGAGTTAAATACAAAAGAAATTTGGGGCTAAATTGCACCTCTCCCAGCTCTAATTTTGTTTTTTGATCTCAATATCTGTCACTGTTTCTCTACTTCCTCTGGCTGTGAACAGAACGTCAAGTATTTTCTGGCATATGACAGATATCCAGGACCTTGCATTTTTACTCCATCCTGGCTTTAATTTATTAATTAGACAGCATTGACTGAGTCTATTCAGTTGTTCGTCACAAAGCTGCTTTACTAAGTGAGGTAACTGTGGTGGCATTGAGTTAACTGGAAGTGCAATTTTCTGTGAAAATGAGTCCTTAACAATTTGGCCAGATAAACAACTTCATTTATTCTTAAAAATATCAATGGAGAAAATAATGGGAGTAAAATTTGTGGACAAGTCTTTTTATTACTTGTCAAATGTGAACAGTATGTAGCTAGAGAAAATTAGTAACAAATAAGCCGGGCCAGTTTACTTTGTCTGAAGAACTGAAATTGGACAAATCTTTCCTGATGATTGGGGGACTTTCTTGGGAAAGTTAGAAGGGTTAGAGCTTGGGTTCTTCAGTGAATGAACAGTAATTCTATGAATGCGATTTCCTAGGAAATATCAGTAACATATAGTGTTGTAAGGTTGTAAAAAAAACTTAGACAAAGGCATACGTGTTACTATGCACAGGCTGTGTGCTAGACGAGATCAACATGAATTGAGGCTAGACAGTCCATTCGTTAGTCTCATAACAGCCAAGAAGAAGCTGTCCCTGAACCTACTGGTGCATGTGTTCAGGCTTCTATATCTTCTGGAGAGGTTGGAGGAGATCATTAATGGGCTGCAATGGGTCTTTAAGATGTTGGCAGCCTTTCCGTGGCGATGAGCAATGTAAATGGAGTCTGTGGACTGAAGGTTGGCATCAGTGACGGTCTGGGCTCTGCACACCACCTTCAGTAGTTTCTCGTGGTCCTGGGCACAGCAGTTGCTATACCAGGTCGTTATGCACTTGGACAGTACGCTTTCAATAGGGCATCTGTAAAGGTTGGTGAGGATCCCTATGGACATGCCACATTCCCTGAGCTGCCTTGAGGAAGAAGAGGCATTGTTGTGCCTTCATGACCATCGCATCTACATGGGAAGTCCATGACAGGTTGTTGATTATGGTCACTCCAAGGAACCTGATGCTGTCCACCCTCTCAGCCTCAGTTCTGTTGATGTAGATGGGAGTGTGTTCTCCTCTTTTCTTTCTGAGGTCAATGATCAGTTCTTTAGTTTTGCCAACGTTGAGAGAGAGGCTGGTCTCATGCAATTTGATACATGACATCCAAACAATTTTTGACTGGGTCCATCCAATCAGCCCCACACAACCTTGTTTATCACAATAAACATTTTCCACCATGGCAGAAATCATCTGAGCTTTTGGCTAAAGTGAAAACTCAAATAAAAATTCAAGCATACTGGAGAAGATCTGGACAATTCCTCTCCTAACTGTCTGGGCAGCTGAAACTGGTCTAGGAGATCACTCAGCACTGAATCACTTACCTGTCATAGGACATGATAACACCTCAGTCAAAGACAGATTCAGTATGCATAGAATCATACAGTAAGAAACAGATCCTTTGGTTATTTGAAGGAATTCAATGAACCAGCGTCTACAGCCCAGGACAAAAAAATCACCACATGACATCGAACATAGATCACACCTTATGCAAAGAAAAATTGTGACCCTTCCAACTGGAGCACAACCTATTTCCTGAATTATCTTAGAACATCAAACATACCACTGTTGCAGACTTATTGATTAAAAATTGATTGCCATAATTAGTCAGCAACCAAACTAAATGATGGAGGGAGTGGGGAGGATGGGAATTGTGAGAGGAGATGTGGTAAATCAAAGGGAAGGACTGAAGTAGAAGAGCAAATTTGAATAATGAGAACCAGTCTGACCAGAAGGGTTTAAGTGTACAAAAATAATTGTATACCCAGCAGATAAAGCCAGAGATTGTTTCACTATTTTTGCAATGGAGGCACAGGCTCTGTATCTGAATTGTAACAGTGAACTATTTAATAGGTGTGAAGGGTTATCAGAAACAGACAGGAATGTAGATTTGAATTGTAACTGGATTTGCCATGATCTTATTGAATGAGACTGAATGGCTTGCTCCCAATAGGAATGTTTAAAGTGACCCTGTTGCTGGATGACCAAAACTAGGACCTGAATATCGAAAGGTCTTTGGTATTTAAAAAGAGGTAGAAATTCCAGAAAATGTGTGGTGTGCCTAGTATTTGTCAAAGCAAAGTTGCTGGAATCTATCATTGAGAAGATTATAGCAGGATACTTAGAAAATCATCATGACTGAGTCGAGTCAATGTAGCTTTATGAAAAGAAAATCATGTTTAACTAGTTTATCAGATTTTTTTTAAAAGTAAGGAACAATTAAGGTGGATAACGAGGAACTTGTAGAGGTGTACTTGGACTTCCAAATGTGTTTGAGAAGGTTCCGTATCAAATGTTACTATGCAAAATGAAAGCTCATGATAGAGGTGGAAAGACATTAGCATGATAGGGAATTAACAGTTTATTCCTGTAATTTGGTAATACCAAGATAGATTTGGATGTAAGTGGTCAGAAGGAGGTAGTGTCTGAAAAGGGATATGGACAAAAATCAGTGAATGGGTAAAATTTGGCGGTGATGTGGGAAGATTTGAACTTGAGAGATTGCAGAATTCTATGCTACAGAGGGAATTTGGTGCATGAGTCTCAATGTTAAAATGCAGGTCCAGCAACTGATAAGGAAGACAGATGAAAATTGTTGCTTGTGCCAGGGGCAATGAGAATTAAAAGTGGGAACATTTTACTGATGTAGAGGGCCTTAGTGGCACCATATCTGAAGTATTGGGTTTGATTTGGTCATCTTGTAAGTGAAAAGATTAATTATATTAGAGGTAGTTTATTCATCTATTTCCTGGAGTGAAGGGTATATCATATGATGAAAGATTGAACAAGTTAGGCCAGTACCCATTGGCATTTGTAATAATGAAAGGGTAATCTTATCAAAACATTGATATGGTGGTTAGGGGGAAGAACCTTTTCCTTGTCGGAAAATCTAGTTCAAGATGACACAGTTCAAGAATTAAAAAGTCTCTGCTTTCAGCTGAAGAGGCTTGCTTATATGCGGAATGCTGTTCTGCAGAAAGCACTTAGTTAAGTCAAAGTTAAAAATCACACAACACCAGGTTATAGTTCAACAGGTTTAACTGGAAGCACTAGCTTTCGGAGTGCCGCTACTTCATCAGGTGGTAGTTAAGGCAGAGTTGGATGGATTGTGTGATCAACAAGGGAGTTGAGATTATGGGGGGGCAGACAGGAAAAAGGAGTTCAGAGTGCAACTTGATCAACTATGTTTTTATACAATGGTGGAGCAGGATTGAAGGGTTAAATTCTATGTTGCTATGTAACAACTTTGCTATTAGATTATCCTCCTCCTAAGGGCTTTCTGGTGGTGAGAGTTCAGGAAACGCAGCATATCTCAATAGATTCTCCAATATAGAGTCGTAGAGATGTACAATATGGAAACAGACCCTTCAGTCCAACTTGTCCATGTCAACCAGATAACCCAACCCAGTCTAGTCCCACCTGCTAGCACGCAGCCCATATCCCTCCAAGCCCTTCCTATTCATATATCCATCTAGATGCCTTTTAAATGGTACAATTGTACTAGCCTCTAGTACTACTTCTGGCAGCTCATTCCATACAAGTACACCCAACATTCCCCTGTCCGCTAATTTAACCCCCTCTTCAAAAATGTCAGATTTATCAAGCCCTTTGAAAGTTTATGCTGTCTGTATTCAGCTGACATTTTTCAAGATCTTTATCGATCTATTCTTAGCAATTGGCTCTAGCAATGTCCCTGTAAAGAAATATTTTAGAAATGTTTATTCAAATAGAACCTGAATTAGTCAGTTGGGCGAAATGGTCTGTTACTGTGCTGTGGACACTGTAATTCTATGTAAATAATTAGGACCCCTTCTGAAACACTATTTGAAATGATAAACCAATGCATGTGAATGCATGAACATCCCTCGTGATCTATTTACTAGGTGCTAATGTTTAAAATGCTGCTTTCTTGTTACAACAGAGATTAATTTCGGCTAGACCCATGAAAGGTGCAGGTGAGAACACATAGAACAGTAGAACACAGGAACAGGCCTTTCAGCACACTGTGGCTGTGCAGACCATGATGCCATTCTAAACAATCTCATCTGCCTTCACATAGTCAGTCTCCCTCTGTTCCCTGCCTGTTCATGTGTCTGTCTTAATGCTTCTTCAGACATTGGTATTGTGTCCACTTCTACTATCTCCGCCTGCAGTGCATTCCAGGTACTTGCCACACTCTGTGCTTTTAAAAGCACACTTTCCTTACATATCTCCTTTAATCTTCTCTCCTCTTGTTTTAAACCTATGCCCCCTAATATTTGCTATTCCCACCTTATCAATGCCTTTCATAATTCTGTATATTTCTGTCATGATGCTCTTCAGCCATCGATGTTCTGGCATGAACAATCCAAGTTTGTTCAACCCTCCTTATAGTTAATACACCCCAATCCAAGCAGCATCCTAGTAAACCTGTTTTGTATCCTCGCTGAGACCCCCATATCCTTCCTATAATGTGGCAACCAGAATGGATGCAGTATTCCAAATGTGGCCTCACTAAAGTCTTTTACAGCTGCAACATAACTTTCTGGAGTACTGTGAACAGGTTTTGACCCGTAAGGAACGGTATCATTTCATTGGAAGCAGTTCAGAGAAAGCTTATGAGGATGATCCCTGGTATGGAGGGATTTCCTTATGAGCAAAGGCGATACAATTTTTGGGACTCTATTCACTGGAGTTTAGAAGGATGAGAGGTGATTGACACTGAGTTGGGGAGGATCTTTTCTGAGGATTGAGTCTTTGGAACACTTTGCCACAGGCTGAGATAAATCTTTGATCCGTAGGGGAATCGAGGATTATGGGGGAAGGGCAGGAAAGTGGACATGAGGGAACATTGGATCAGCCATGATCCTATTGAATTGAGTACAGGTTAGAGGGGCTGAATGGTCCATTCCCGTTCTGATATCTTATTATAGTCCATTGGAAAGCAGTATTGAAATAACCTATGTAAAAGTTTTAATCTGTATCGTAAGAAATGGATCTGCTTTTCAAACCTACTCAATTTATTTCTGCTATAGTAAAACAAGTGGGAGCCCCCTTCTTTTAATGAGGGGACACTGTTTAGGTTAGATTCCCTACAGTATGGAAACAACCCTTGTGGCCCAACAAGTCCATGTCAACCCTCTGAAGAGCAACTCACCCAGACCCTGTCCCCTACCCGATATTTACCCCTGACTAACGCACCTAACACTATGGGCAATTTAGCACAGCCAATTCACCTAACCTGCACATTTTTGGATTATGGGAGGAAACCGGAGTACCCGGGGGAAACCCACGCAGACACTGGGAGAATGTGCAAACTCCACACAGACAGTCGCCCAAGTTGGGAATCAAACCCGGGTCCCTGGCGCTGTGAGGTAGCAGTGCTAACCACTGAGCCACCGTGTCACCCTGAATGGTTTATTAAATGGTTATAACTTTCTTTTTCTTGGAGAAGGGAACCCTAGACCTGATAGTAGTGTTGGATGAAATGTTTAGCAAAAATTTAGTTTTGTGTAATAAGTTCATTTTTCAACATAAAAAGTTGAATTTCAAGTCCTTGCCCACAACGCCTATATATCTTACTTGACAAGAAGTTTCAAAGTCTGCATTTCCTCATTATTCTCACCAAGTCAAATTGTGTGTTTACTTTTTGACATTTGTGCTTTAAGCCCTTTCTACTTTGACGTATTGCTATTGTGCAGCTCAATAAAAGTCAGAGGGACAAGATGATTATATTGCAAGGCATTAATTAATGTAAGAAAGTTTGCTATAGGACAGCTCCAAGAGCTAGAATCTAAGGATGATGGAATATCGGTTTCTGGGAGGTGAGCTTATGACTTCAGACCACCTGTTTCAAAGGCAGTATTATGCTCGCTCCCTTGAGATTGTGTCAGTTTGCTCTACAGTTGAACAGCTTATGAAGCAAAGCCAGCTCAAGGACCAAACAATTGATTCCTGTTCCATTAGCAACTAAATACAGGAGTTGAGAAAGAAAAAGGCAGCATACTTTAAAGTGAGCCCAGTTCTGGTGTTGCCTTGTTGGATCATATGGCAAAAGGTACAGAAGAAAAATGAGGTGGAGTGCATTGTTATAATCCCAGCTGGTGCTATGACCAGGCAAGTCCAATGCTAAAATGAAACCTGACAGATTATTTCTTGTTGTTTTGGTTTTAAAAAAAGTAGGCTCTCATTGAAACATGAGTATGCTATATGGCATATTTTGCTGTAACAATAAAACAAAAGATACTATGCAAAATGAAATGCAAGTAAAATTGTATAAATCAAACTATTTGCAGGTTTAAAGATTTCAAAACCTGTAATAAAACTATAATCCCCAAAATGCTGCTTTACAGATCACCTCTTCACAGTACTGTCACCAGAGAGAAGTTCCTTCTCTATCACCCCTCTACATTTAATTTAACAAAGAGTTCAATTCCAGGTCTTAACAATCTGATCATCTCTTCCTGCCAGCTTTATACACCAGAGTTAATATTCTCCACTTTAAACAACACCTTCAGACACACACAACTTCTATGCCACAAGGTCAAAATCAAAAATCCAAACAAATTATATGAGACAAATCTCACACATTACATCACAAATAGTAAATACTATGAAGCTGTGCCATCTGCATGTATGCGGCAGTAATTTTTTTTCTCTCTCTCTCTCTCTCTCTCCCCGAAGTCACAAATTCAAGCTTGTGTTGTGTGTTTTTGTATGTGCCAGTGACTCTCTGGTGTGTTGCCCAAACAGATGTTGTCAGCCAATTGTTGACTGTTGGAGAATGTGACGCACTTGCCTGCCTCTGTCCTCAGCTAGTTTGCCAGATGCAAGGTTCCAGTGGGACTGATTGAGCAGTAATTGTCAGAGACAAAATATCACACATGTACAGGATAGATGCGCTAACTGAAATGGGGAGGGAATCCACAATTGGATCTGACTGCTCTACACAAACATAAGTATGAATGCCATTGTCTGAGTGGAAATCAAAAGGTTTCCAGATCAAATCTAGAGTCAGACAGGGTTGCTGTCTTTCTCCTGCCATGCTTGGGTGTTGTACAGAGACTTATGCCAAGTCCATCAGGAAGGATGTGGAGCCTGCAGGTCAAATCCTCGCTGTACATAAATTTGATGCCATTGATGCACAGTCTCATGAGCATCTACGACCAATTTAACATGACCTTGGGAGCCAGGATACATCAAGGCAAGAGTGAGGCTGTGTTCTATGGGAGAAAATGAGCATTGCAGATCCGGGAGATCAGAATCGGGGAGTATGGTGTTGGAGAAGCACAGCCGGTCAGGCAGCATTAGAGGAGTAAGGGTATCGACGTTTCGAGCATAAGCTCTTCACTATGAAGTGCTTACGCCTGAAGCATCGATACCCCTGCTACTCGGATGCTGCCTGACTATGGTGCTGGAGAAGCAGAGCCACTCTTCGAATATGTTCAATAGGAACTGGTCTAACTGGTCACTTTTCTCCTTCACCATCCATTTCTGAAGCTATAGACATATGATTCGGAGCATGCAGTGAAAACTGGGAGGAGCACATCACGGAGGAAAAAGGAAACTGTATATGTGGAACCACTGCTCTATCTTTGCAGGTTTAAAAAAAAACCTGGTTACTAAGTATAAGGTGCTCTGTACCTTGCAGTACATGGCACAGGTGTGGCTGACTCCCTGAGCCTGCACTGCAGCAGTCATCTGAGCCCTCTGCCTTATCTGGAGGTCAGAAATGGATCTTGTCTGCAGGGACATCATGAACCACAGCGAGGGGAAAAATGTTCACATCCTTATGGCCAACTTTGTGTGCAACTGCTACAAACAATGTGTAGACCCTTAGTCTAACCCCAAATGTCACTGGGTGCTTAGATTCTACTTGTGTCCAGTGATTGTCAGTCGAGCAGAGGCTGCTTTGTTCTGGATGCTTTAAGTGTCTTAAGTGTTGTTAAAGCTGCAGCCATCCAGGCAAGTGGGGAATGTTCCATTACACACCTGACTTATGCCTTGTAGGTGGTAAACAGGCTTTGGGGAGTCAGGAGGTGAGTTGCTTTTTACAGTATTCCTAGTCTCTGATATGCTGTTGTTGCCACAGTATTCATGTGGCTGGTCCTGTTCAATTTCTGGTCAATGGTGACCCCCCCACCCCCAAGATGTTGATTTTTAAAAAAAAATTATTTTGTGCAGCAGCATTAGCATCAAGTACACCTGGGTAACCACATTGTTATTTTCTGGAGAAATTAGGAACTTTGGTCTGAAATTAAGAAGCATTTTCTTTCACTTTTAAAAATAAGAACAGCTATCATTATTTCTTGAAATATAACTGAGTAGCCCAGGATCATTGAACTGAAATGTTAACTCTCTGTCTCTCTCTTCAGATGCTGCCCAACCTGTTAGATAATTTCAGTACGTTGTGTTTATTATAGCCCATAACACTTCATTGATTGTAAAAGAAGAGCCCTGTTTCTGAAAAACAGAAGATACATTGGTGTGTGGACAAGTTCACCATGACTTAAAATTATTTTTGCACTTAATAAACTTGTTTTAATTTACTTTTTTCTAATTTCCTTACAGATGAAAATTTAATTTGTAATGGGGAGTTACTGACGCTGAGCTCTGAAACACACAGCACCGTTTCTTCAATTCGCTGAGGTTTTGTTTTTATTACTGTACTGTATTTTTTTTAATAAGTTGGAGCTTGGAAGGCAAATGGTCTCATTAAACCACAGTGAGCCACTGTGTATTACTGACCTGCTGACACCTTCAGGGAGTGACTGTAGTGGACAACATGGCGAATTGGCATCAAATGCATCATTGCTGGAAGACGGTGGCAGTGATGGATGTAGCCCTCGATCGTGTTCAAGCCCAGACTCCCAGGATGCTAACTACATCAGTGTCCACTCCAGCCTGCTGGAGAAATATAGCATGTTGGGAAGGATGTTGGTCTCAAAACTGGACCCGCAACAAACCACAGCCTCTGAAGGTTGTTCCGAGGTGTTTGAGGCACAGGTGAAAATGCCTGACTTTAGCCCCACTTTGCCGGGGGACTTTATTCCCACATTAGAGGAAATTGAAGAATTCTTGAAAGAAAAAATGGAAATCGTCAAAGATGGACTTGCGGAAAACAGTGCCACCACAGAAATAAAAGTGGAGGTGAAATCAGAAGCTTTGGGTGACTTTTCATTAGAATCCAATGAATGTTTTTTGTCGTCTTCAGACAGCACTGGGCTTGGATCAGCTCCAGAGGTGACTGTCACAGCTGCGACTGGGAATGTTCCCATGATTCTTCAGCTTCAGCCTGTCCACGTGCCTAGTGCATGCCCAACCACACAAACTCCAAGCAGCGTCAAATTGACTCAGTTCGTGGTTAATGTCCAGGGCCAAGCCTTTGCCTTGGTGCCTCAGCGGGCACAGACTCCACCAAACACTACAACCCGCCAGTTTGTAAAAATTGCACCCCTGCCAATAGCAGCCAGGTCTGTGGCTGTTGGTAGCTTGGTGAATGTGGTTGAGGCCACCCAGAAGCTTCAGAAATCTGCTGATGTAATCAGAGTGCATAAGTGCTCATTCCCGGGATGTAACAAGATGTATACCAAAAGCAGCCATTTAAAGGCCCACTACAGGCGTCACACAGGGGAGAAACCTTACTCATGCACTTGGCCAGATTGTGGATGGCGGTAAGTTGATTATATATCCGTTAACATGTTAATGAGCGTGCTTATGTAGACCTGAATTTTGCTTTCTCCTTTTGTCACATTTCTGTATCCATTTTATTCCATTTATAAAAAGCTTCCCATGCCTGTAGCTTAGGGGGAACATGCAACAGAAATAGTTCTGATTTAACACCTTCCTGCACCTCTCAGCTCATCAGTATTGCAAGGAAACTCTGCTTCCCAAGTCCTTTTAAACTTTCTATTTAACAGTAATTCATTTTGTTTGTTTTTTAAAAGAATGATGTAGACTTTAAAATGGGGGCTGTGTTCCATGTGTTCCATGGTTGACTCATCACCCTACCCTGCGATTCTATTTGTCTTAATTTCTCATGTGCACCATCCTCGATAATAAATGAATCTTCCATTTTTAAGTTAAGAGATGACTACAAGATTTTTAAAAATTTCAGCCAGACCTATGTTGGAAAAGTACAATTATATTTGAAATACTGGCTGACTTGCTGTAATCATGTGATTTCTATGTCTGCTTTTACCTTCTTAGGAAGTGGATGTGTTTTGATGAGTTAAGCTCATGAGACAGAATCAAACCATTTATGGATGTAGTCCTCAATCATGTTCAAGCCCAGACTTTCAGAATGCTAACTACATTAGCATCCATTCCAGCCTGCTGGAGAAATATAGCATGATGGGAAGGATGTTGGTCTCAAAATTGGACCCGCAACAAACCATAGCTTTTGGTTTGTTATTTATTCCAAACCATCAGAATTGCAGTTTTGGTTTTCATATAACTACTTAGCCCATCACCCAGGTTTGAGACAAGGTTCCGAAATCCCTCCTAAAAATTCTCCCATTCTGTCACCAAAAGTGCATGAATGGAGGCGGTTACAACAGTAAAGTGGGAAGGTGGTGATGGATGTTGGAGGATGGATTTGACCAGCCATCAGTGGTTTGGTGGCAGCAATGAGGCTGGGAAAAGCAATGCGGACAAAACAAAGCATTCACTTGTCAATTGCGAACTTGCATTTAAAAACTCTAGGAATTGGAAATTACATTGATTTGTTCAAAAGCCTGATCCTGTTGGATTGCTTATTGCTTAAAATTCTTTCTGAGGATTGCAATGATTTGCAATTTTCCACATCTAAAGACAGTGGAAGCAAAGTTTAAAAAAGGTAAAGGATTGATTCTTAGTAAGCAGGGTGTGAAAGGTTATCATGGATAGAGATGGAGTGAGCAATTGGGATTATAATCAGATCAATCATAATCTCAAATGACAGAGTGGGCTTGAGGGGCCAAATGACATGCTTACACCCCTAACTTAGAATTGTTCTCATTCATCTGAAAGTTTTTTTAAAAAGTGGACACTGATGTTTACCTTTTGTTGATGACCTGAAGTATTCAGCTTGTTATGGCAGGGGTTGGAAGGGTGCACAGTCACTCTAGGTCACAGTGTAAAATAAAAATACTTTTTCCAGTTGCCAAGCTGACCAATTAAATGTTTTGTATTCAAATTTAAACAAGATCTTTCAACCATGTTATTTATTTAAAACAGTTATTGGTTTATTATTGAAATAAAATTAATTAACGTATACACTAATATGGAAGTATAAATGCTAATCACTCAATCCCAACATAACCCAATCCTTTCCGTCAAATTGGCTTTCTGAAAAATAAATATTTCAGCCAGTGGATAATTCCCAAAGGCAAATGGTTAAAGTGTAAAATGTTCCAAAGGAGGCCTGTAGTGATGTAGTGATAGTGTCCCTATCTCTGAGCCAGGAAGTCTGGATTCAAGTCCACAGTTTAATAACATCTTTGAATAAATTGATGAGAACATATCTAAGATGTTCCAGAGTGTGTTACTCACATGTGCTGACAGGTATGTTCAAGTCACTAATCATGCACAGTGCTGAAATCCTGCAGAGACTGATTGCTCAAAAAATAAAATCCTTGAGATATTTCTCAATCACTGTTTCAAAAGAACAGATGGGTTTCACTCTGAACTCAACAAGATTGTTCTGATTTCTGAAAATTAAACCACCAGCTGGCTCTTGCTCTTTGCAAGCTTTCCTCCAGCTCTACTTGTTCTTAGCAGGCTATCCTCCAACTGAACCAGATAAAGGGAGCTTGTTTCCAAAGTCAGTCACTGTTCCAAACAGCCCCAGGAAAGGTCTACCGCAAAAGACGGCAGTTTTCACCAGCCATGAGATTTACACACAGCCTTTTTAACTTTAAAAGGAATCTCTAAATTCCATGAACTTTCAATAACATCTTTTAAAGAAATCACTCCTGGTATTTTCACGAAACTTGAAATATTTCCACAATTATTCAAAAATTAAGTCCAAGCAATGTGTTTATAACATTGATGTCTTGACTGAGGTAAGGAAGTCAGCAGACATCATTTGAAGTAAGTGTGATACCGCCTTGGTCTCTAAACCAGTTGTGGTTAAAATATGGTGGCATTAGTTCTGCTAGTAACATCAATTCTCAAAAGGTGTGTAATGTCAACCTACATCTGCTATTTTTCTTCAGCCACCCCCACTGTCTTACACAGAACATGAAACAGGTTTACCATTGTTCATTTGTATAAGGCCTCCTTCACATTGAGAAATTGCTCAAGACTGGAAAGTTTGTGGCAAAGTTGTTCTTGTTTTGCAGAGCAGACAGGGTAGATTTCCACCACCAAGAATCATGTTGAAGAACTACGACAGGATATAATCTCGCAATATGAAGCACTGTTGCAACAAGAATGCTTGTGACGGCTGGAGTGAGGGTTTTCATATTAGTGGCACTTCTTTTGTGTGGAGCCACAGAAAATGGAGGGAGATACTAAATTTTTTTTTGCATCAGTATTTACTGTGGAAAAGATTATGGACGATATAGAATGTGGGGAAGTGGATGGTGACTTCTTGCAAAATGCCCAGATTACAGAGGAGGAAGTGCTGGATGTCTTGAAACAGGTAAAGGTGGTATATCCCCAGGACCTGATCGGCTGTACCCTAGAATTCTGTGGGAAGCTAGAGAAGTGATTGCTGGGCCTCTTGCTGAGATATTTGTATGATCGATAGTCACAGGTGAGATGCCGGAAGACTGGAGGTTGGCTAATGTGGTGCCACTGTTTAAGAAGGGTGGTAAGGCCAGGGAACTTTCGACCAGTGAGCCTGACCTCAGTAGTGGGCAAGTTGTTGGAGGGAATCCTGAGGGACAGGATGTACATGTATTTGGAAAGGTAAGGACTGATTAGGGAGAGTCAACATGGCTTTGTGCGTGGGAAATCATGTCTCACAAGCTTGATTGTGTTTTTTGAAGAAGTAACATAACAAAGAGGATTGATGAGGGCAGAGCGGTAGATGTGATCTATTTGGACTTCAGTAAGGCGTTCCCCATGGGACACTGATTAGCAAGGTTAGATCTCATGGAATACAGGGAGAACTAGCCATTTGGATGCAGAACTGGCTCAAAGATAGAAGGTGGTGGTGGAGGGTTGCTTTTCAGACTGGAGGCCTGTGACCAGTAGAGTGCCACAAGGATTCTTTACTTTTTGTCATTCACATATAGGATTTGGAAGCGAGCATAAGAGGTACAGTTAGTAATTTTGCAGATGACACCATAATTGGAGGTGTAGTGGACAGCGAAGAGGGTTCCCTCAGATTACAACAGGATATTGACCAGGTGGGCCAATGGGCTGAGAAGTGGCAGATGGAGTTTAATTCAGATAAATGTGAGGTGCTGCATTTTGGGAAAGCAAATCTTAGCAGGACTTATACACTTAATGGTAAGGTCGTAGGGAGTGTTGCTGAACAAAGAGACCTCGGAGTGCAGGTTCATAACTCCTTGAAAGTGGAGTCGCAGGTAGATAGGATAGTGAAGAATGTTTTTGTTATGCTTTCTTTTATTGGTCAGAGTATTGAGTACAGGAGTTGGGAGGTCATGTTACGGCTGTACAGGACATTGGTTAGGCCACTGTTGGAATATTGCATGCAATTCCTATTGGAAAGATGTTGTAAAACTTGAAAGGGTTCAGAAAAGATTTACAAGGATGTTGCCAGGGTTGGAGGATTTGAGTTATAGGGAAAGGCTGAACAGGCTGGGGCTGTTTTCCCTGCAACGTTGGAGGCTGAGGGGTGACCTTTAAAGAGGTTTACAAAATTATGAGGGGCATTGATAGGGTAAATAGGCAAAATCTTTTCCCTGGGATCAGGGAGTCCAGAACTAGAGGAGATAGATTTTGGGTGAGAGGGGCAAGATATAAAAGAGACCTAAGGAACAATGTTTTCACACAGAGGGTGGTACGTGTATGGAATGAGCTGCAAGAAGTGGTGGAGGCTGGTTCAATTGCGACATTTAAGAGGTATTTGGATGGATATATGAATAGGAAGGGTTTGGAGGGATATGGGCCAGGTGCTGGCAGGTGGGACTAGATTGGGTTGGGATATCTGGTCGGCATGGACGGGTTGGACCGAAGAGTCTGTTTCCATGCTGTACATCTCTATGGCTCTATAAGGCCATCTTAATGCCGTCTGAACTGACCTAGCCAATCACTCCGTTAAATCGGAGCAATAACTGCCAGCCTTGCCTGGAATGAGTTGATGGAGAACTTTAGTATTGCTCTCTTAGGGCTACAGCTAAAATACAAAACTACTCATAAACAGGCAGTAGAGTTGCAGAGGAGGAATATGTCCAGAGAAAGAACTCTTGTAAATTGTGGCAGGTTATGGAGCATGATTGTTGAAGGTTTAAGAATTGGTGTGTGACAACGCGAGTAAAGGAATTCATCCAAAAGTAAAAAGATAAATCTTTTGTAAAGTGTGTGCTGGAATTAGGAATATAAAGTTTTGGATGTAGATTTGCTCGCTGAACTGAAAGGTTCATTTACAGACGTTTGTTACCTTACTAGGTAACATCTTCAGTGGACCTCATGCGAAGCAATACTGAAAATTCCTGCTTTCTGTTTATATATTTGGGTTTCTTTGGGTCTACCCCCTGAGAAAAGGAACAGGAAGTGACTTCACCACAGGAAATAACATCACCACCTACATCCAAAACCTCAACCTGAGCTAAAAATCTTCTCGAAACTTGCTAATATTAAGTGATAAAACCTTAGAGTGGCTGGTGTTGGGACAGGACTTCTGTCCCCATGTTCGTTTGGAGGAGAGAGACACCAGATCTGATTAAAAGTATAAACAGGTTTAATGAGAGAGAATCGTACACAGTATAGTGAGGTGTCTAGCTCACTGGAGAAGGCGCCTTCTGACTATATTTTAATTTGTCTATCCTTTTGTTCTCTCACATTCCAGAGTTACATCCTTATTTGGTAAAATGCAGAATTTTGGTATGTCATTGGTTCTCACCTGATAACATTCTATTACCTCAGTTTGAGCTACGTGCATTTTGACACGGCTCCAATGTCCTGTTATCTCTCACCCTCCCTGGGGCCTCTTCAGGCTATGCCATCAGCTTTTCAGTCTGTTCTTAGTGTAACATAATGGCTTACTGCTGCCTAGTGAAGCTAACAAGTTCCAGACTTGCTAATACTACCTTACGTGAGCACTACCTAACAATAAAGTTTCTTACACTACCTAACCTTAATAATGGATCCCAACACTGGGCACATCCAAATAATCCAAATAGATGTTTGTTGCTTTTTTTGTTTGGAGTTGAGACCACATTTTGGCTTTCCCAACATGCTGCCATTTTTAGGCAGCGTCTGTTTGTCTTGTTCCAGCAAAAAGCAGAAATTAATCTGTTCACGATGGTACAAGTTGCTGTCTCACATGATTTGTCATGTGATAATCTCCCTGTTGCAGGTTTACTGAGTGACTCCCTCCTACTCAAAATATAACTTTGGATTAGCAGTGACACAACATAGATTTAGATTAGATTACTTACAGTGTGGAAACAGGCCCTTCGGCCCAACAAGTCCACACCAACCCGCCGAAGCGCAACCCACCCATTCCTCTACATTTACCCCTTTACCTAACACTATGGGCATTTTAGCATGGCCAATTCACCTGACCTGCACATCTTTGGACTGTGGGTGGAAACCGGAGCACCCGGAGGAAACCCACGCAGACACGGGAGAACATGCAAACTCCACACAGTCAGTCGCCTGAGTCGGGAATTGAACCCGGGTCTCTAACCACTGTGCAACCGTGCCACCCAGTTCTTTAAGATTGTACAAGTAGTCTAATGTGAACCTGTTTTGTATATTCTTGCAAACTACCCAACCCTTGCTGTTTTAATAATGCTACAAAATTGTAATCTACCTTGTGAAACACGAGATGCTCTGCTTGAATGTTCCTATTTTAAAGAAGTTCTGTGAGTTAGAGCCTTAAGATAATTTTACTTGTCAGGGTCACAAGACTCCTGTGTAATCCCTGCTAATTATCACAGAAAACCTGCCTATGACTATATTCATTTTCAAACAACATTTGTCTCATTTTCTGTTCAGATACTTCACAGCTGCAGCCTCAGTATTGAATTCTGTAACTCCAGAAACTGACTGCATTAGGTCTGTTCTCCAAATTCCTTATATACTGCTTATGCTTCCCCCACCTACACCTCTCTTGCTTTTCACCTCCCCAAAACAGCCTGTCCTTGTTTATCTCCCCTTTTTCTTTGCTCTTGGTAGAGAAGATCCATTCTCTGGGTTTTTCTTTACCTCTTTCACTATGATTAATAACCATGGGCCAGAAAGTCCAGGTTCAAGTCCCACCTGACTAGGAGGGTGTTAAATCATATCCAAAAAGGTTTTTAAAAACATTAAACTTCCTCTAAAGGTCTTAGAGGGCAGAGGATCTACTCTGCTGTCTGGATCAGGCAGCATCAGGCCTACAAAAGGTTTTTAAGTTATTCCAAGGTTTTCATTTACACTGATTTAACTTGGAATCCACCCTACCTATCGATCACTTTGTGTGAAGACATCCCGGTATCAAACTGAAATTTGTATTTTACTAATCTTGACTTGTTTCTTGTCAGTGTAAATTAGAAGATAAACTAAGAAAGCAGTTTATCATCTGCAAAGTCACCTTGCAGACTGAAAACGTTTTGTTTTATACTGCCATCAATGTAGGAGTATCTCACCTGACTCCCTAGGAACACTGCTTAAGGTGTAATTGACCCAGTGCTGTAAAATTGAATATGACTTCCATTCACATTTTCAAATATTTTAGCAAAATAATGAAATTGTTTACTGTTGATTGCTGCTCTGAATTGGCTGGGCGTTTTCTTAAGGCAGAAGTAGATGGGTTCCTCACTAACAAAGGGAGTTAGACGTTATCGGGGGTAGGCAGCATAAGATTAAAATCTGACCAGCTGTGATCTCATTGAATACTGGAGCAGGCTTGAGAGGACAATTAAAGTTTGCTTCAAATTTGTGTGTTTGTATGTTGAGTCTACAAGGTACCTAGGTTCATTCAGTTTCATGCAGAGCCATTGGAAATCTAATTGCAAACTCAGCATCCAAGTTGACCTGAAACAGAATTTGATTCCACTACCTTTCCATCATAGAGATAGCTTAATTCCACCTCCATACCACTCATCTCTCTCTTCTCCCTCATCTGGTGAAGGTCCACCCACATGACCATCCAAGAGGTCTGTGCAAGAGTTAGAGGACTGCAATGCCTACTTTCTTCACCTCCACCATTGTCATGCTTCCTGATGTCAAGGACATTAACTCTGGAATTCTTTCTCTAAACCACACTGCCATTCTATATCCTGTAAAACCCACTGCTCTGGGTATCTCCTCCTTTGACTCGTGTGTCAAATGTTGCCTGACACTCAGTGAAGGGTGTTGGGATATTTTACTACCAATATAAATGCAAGGTGTCAATTGAGATTACTGTATTTTGAGAGAGTTGAGGCTAGCCAAGCACATTGCCATGATGTTTGAATGCCCTTTGAGTTTACACTCACTTGTACTCACTCACTCACTCAGAGGTAATGAATGCAGTGGCCCTACAGTTGGCACCACTGTTTCAGTTTTTTATTGCACTTGGGTGGTGGGAGTGGAGAACTGGTTATTGTTCCTGAGTACTCCCCAAAATAGTAAGGAGGCAATCATTGTCAAAAATAATATTACACTTTTAATACTATTCAGGTAGTTCTTTGTCAGATTTTTCAGCAGCCTTCCTATTCTCTCCACTTGATAAATGTTGTTAGATTATGTAGCTTGTTAATGCAAGCTTTTTGCTTTCCCACCCACATACACTTCAGGAGCTGTTCAAAAGGCCAAATATGTTCAGATTTAAAAACAGAAAATGCTAGAATCACATAGCAGATTGGAATGAATCCGTGGCGAGAGAAACACAGTTAACATTTCGAATCGCATCGCATTTCAATCAGAGCTGCAGGACATTAGAGGTTTTGAGCCAGTACAGAGCAAGGAAAAAGCATGTCATCTGCCATTTGATCCAACACATTCCTACTATAGTCTAACAGTTTGTGCTATAAATGCAAAGCCAGACGATAACTCTCTATCACAGTAATTTATAGAATCCCTACAGTATGGAAGCAAGCCATGTGGCCCATTAAGTTCATACCGATCCTCCAAAGACTGTTGTAACCCCCCCAACCCCCAACCCAAAACCTATCTCTGTAACCTCACCTTTCCCATGGATAATCCACCTAGCCTGCATGTTCCTGGACACTATGGGCAATCTAGCCTAACAGTCCACCTAACCTGCACATTTTGGGACTGTGGGAGGAAACCAAAGCCCTGGAGGAAAGCCGCGTAGACACAGGGGCAATGTGCAAATTCCATACAGTCACCCAAGTGTCGAATCAAACCTGGGTACCAGTGATGCAACAGTGCTAACCACTGAGTCAGCGTGGGATGGCGCAGTGCTCAGGACCCGGGTTCGATTCCAGCTCGGGCAACTATCTGTATGGAACTTGCACATTTTCCCTGTGTCTGTGTGGGTTTCTGCCGGGTACTCCAGTTTCCTCCCTCAGTCCCAAGATGTACAGGTTGTGTAGATTGGTAATGCTAAATTGCCCAAAGTATTCAGGCATGTGTAGGGGTTAGGTGTGTTAGTTAGGCGAATGAGTCTGGGTGGGTTACTCTTCGGAGGGTCAATGTGGGCTTGTTGGGCCAAATGGCCTGTTTCCACACTGTAGGGAATTCTATGAAATGTGCCGTCCAACTGGCAGACAAGCACAGTGACATTAAAAAGTCTGTCTATTCAGGGATAATGTTAACAGCGACATGCACTTCTATGCTCCAAATGTTTTAATTTTGTTGTACCAATACCAGATATTTCTGATCATAACCACTTTGTAACAGAATAATCTCCAAATACATTGCAATGACAGTCCATTTCTTCTGACGAAAACTTGGAAATTGTGCTGTCATTTCTCATTTCACAGAACTGCAACATTAAAACAAATTTCCTATTTATTCATAAGAGGACCCTCTTGTCACATATTGTTCAATAACATTGTGATGCCAATGAATATTCTGTCAACTTTCTTCTTCACGTTGCATTGAAGTTTTTCGCTAATGTTCTACCGTCAGTAATTTCTATCTTCTTGAAATTCTGCAGGTTTTCTCGTTCAGATGAGTTATCCAGACACAAACGCTCCCATTCTGGAGTGAAGCCATACCAGTGTCACATCTGTGAGAAGAAATTTGCCCGCAGCGATCACTTATCCAAACATGTGAAAGTACATCGGGGACTAAGAAATGGCAGAATAACTAGAACAGCCAGTTAACATTTGGCTGTCTGTCTCCTTTTATCGGAAAGTATACCAGAGCCATTGAACTGTAAATGGAATGTACAGAAGATATCACAATTATTAATATGTGTCCGTAGTCTTTGAATGTGGGTGGGAATGGGTTTTAACACTCAGTTTGAAAAGTTATTTCTCGAAGTAACAAATGAATTGCATTTCTAATGTAAATTTTACTCATCCTCACTTCATGACTTCAGAAAGGTTGGTTGGTTCATATTTATCATTGTAGTATCGACTCTTTGGGCTGATGAGATGTCAGTGTAGAGAAATCAATGTCAAGGACTCCACAGGTAAATATAACATGGGATTGATGAGATATAGATGGGAGATTTGAGAATTTCTTTATGCAATAAGTTGTTTATAATTTGGAATTCCTGAAAGGGTGTAGATTCACAAGTAGCTTTCAAAAGAAAAAGGTTGAATGAGTATCTGAAGAAGAGAAAATGGTAGTGAAGGAACAACTTAGTGTGAATAATTTGGATAACTGTTTAAAGAGCTGGCACAGGCAGGATGATCTGAATGTTCCCCTCTGTGCTGTAGGTACAATAGTTTATTAGTAACTAAGCCAGTTCCATAATCAATTGTTCCCCTGAGGTACCATCAGCAATGCAACAAATGTGAAGGTTACCACACAGGCACTTCAAGAGTATTGTGCATGCAAGGGTTCACTGCTCGCAATCCACAGGATTAGCGTTTAAGTTTGATAATAGATGGTCACTACTGGAGAAGCATAAAAGAATAATAAGTTGTGAAATTGAATTCGAAATATCGGCTCATTTTCAGCTAGTGTCTGGAATAGTAAACCACATTCTAGCTTACACATGACTGCAGTTTCACACTGTGCTGTGGATGGATGTGTTGTCCCAGTCGAAGTGGTGTCCTTCCTCATCTGTTTGTAAAGGTACTAGTTTGTCCGACATACATTGGAAAAACAGGCAGAAAACTAGCCACCAGGATACATTAACATCAACTCACCACAAAAAGACATGACTCATTCTCACTAGTATCCTTACACATCCATCCTAAGACAAGCCAAATAGAGACACACACTTGAGAATTCCTAGAAGCATGGCATTCCAACTGGAATTCTATCTACAAATACATTGACCAGCCCCTGAGAAAAAGAACAGGAAGTGACATCACCAGCCCAAGGAAACCTGAACACAAATAGAAGGTGAGCTATACCACCAGTGCTTCGTCTGGAAGCTCACTGTGATGTCACCTGGTATGGTGATGAAATATCTGAAAAAGAACCTTCCAGCTCAGTGAGCAAACCTACATCCAGAACCTCAACCTGAGCTACAAACCTTCTCAAAACTTGCTATTGTAGGGGGGTGTTGCTGTCTTCTCCTGCCAGCCACTGCAAGGAACTCTGATTTCTGTCAATTGAAACTGTGGTAGAGGTTGTAGATTTTTTTTTCTCTAATCAACTTGTTCAGGGACGTTATGACAGACCTCTGGAGGAGGTGGGATTAACCTAAGCCTCTTAGCCATTGCATCACCAGAGCTCTTGGTGCAGACTCTCCATGCCCTTTCCAGGCAGAGAGAACAGATGTCTGCTTCCTAGCTTCCTAAATCCAGTGCATTTTAGCATCTAGATACATGTTGAATGATGAAATGGTTTTACTATGACAAGGCTATATGGGGGATTATCCATAGAATTATCGTAAGGTATTCTATTCAGTTGTATACATTGCATTTTTTTTTAAACAATCACCTGTTTGCTATTTAGTAATGGTGCTACACTTCATGTAGGGAGTCCAAGTTGCTGTGACAACATGCATGTTGTCAGTGCCAGTAGAAGCTGGAACATTTTTCCATCACACAGTTGATGCTCTTGCCTCCTGCCATTGATTTGTTGGAAGGGTTTTGAAGTAGATAGTCTGTTTTGCCCATGTTATGAACATGCCTTCCTTGGCCATTAAGTCTGGACATTAGCTCAAGCCCAGGGAACTTGCTGCTGAGAGGAAGCGATACTGCCTATTGTGCCCCAAGACCTCGTATTTAACTTCATTTAGTTTTCATTAATGCAATCTTGCCACCTGGTCTTAACTTTTTCTATCAATAACTAACATTTTTGCAGCTAACCAGTCAAAAATCATTTATGCTTCACTCAAATTTCTCATCAAGTCCTTTTGAGAAATAGTGCACCTTAACCCCAAGCTCCAGAAACTCTTAAAAATAATAGTCATTTACTCAAACTTCAAAATTAATTGTGCTTGCGTTTTCCATAAGCCAATCCACCTCATCGAATCCAACCAATGAATTTTGTTGAGTACTTTGCATCATTTGTTCTACAATTGTTTACTTCTTGGAGCCTCAAAACTGGAACTTGTCACTTCTCAGACTTTAATTTTGCATGTAACCATTAGAGAGCATATGACCAGGAGTGTGTCCTTTAAGTTTCTCAAGCCTTTCTCCACCATTCAGTTTGCACTGAAGCTGATCTGTACCTTGACAATATTTACCCCCTTGGTTCCATATTCCTTAGTACTCTTAGCGAACAAAAATCAATCAATCTGAGTTTTGAAAACTTTAATTGATCTATCCTCAATAGCAATTTGAGGGAAGGGTGTTCTAGATTTTCACTACATTAAGTATGAAGAAGCTTTTCCTGATATCGCAGAACTCCGATTCATAGGTAATGACCATTTATCCTTGATCTCTCTCGGTCAAACTTTTAAAATCCAATTATCGCAGTTATATTCCCCCTTGCCTTAAAAAAATCATAGAATCCCTACAGTGTGGAAACAAGCCATTCGGCCCTACAAGTCCACAGTGACCCACCGAGGAATAACCCACCAAGACCCATTCCCCTACTATTCTACATTCACCCAAAGCTAATGCACCTTACCTACACATCACTGAACACTATGGGCAATATTAGCATGGCTAATTCACCTAACCTGCATGTTTTTGGACTGTGGGAGGAAACCAGAGCACCTGGAGGAAACCCACGCAGACTTGGGCAGAATGTGCAAACTCCACACAGACAGTCACCTGAGACTGGAATCAAACCTAACCATGCTGGCCTATTGCAGGTGTGGTGCTTACTTGAATTATGGACCTATACTTGGATGTCTTAGTGTTGTACAGCATAAGTGAAAATCACTGGGGACACAATTACTAAAAGGTTTACTTGGACAGCCTTGTCTAGAAAAGGGTTTTGGGTGTATTGGAATGAATTGTTCTTGTGTAAAAGAAAATGGCATGGGTGTGATTTAAATTGCAGGTTATGATTTGTGTCTGAGAAAGCTATGCTTGGAATTTATCAACAACATACAAGTGAACTTTATTCACTTACCAGGAGGGTTCCCACACAATGGATGTTGGCAGACGAGTGAACTGTGGATATTTGCACACAAACAGTGGTTGCACAGAACTACAAGAGGGTTGCCAGTGTCTGTGGGACAGTGCTATAACTTGTTGCCACCTCAAGAGAAACACAGTAAGTTGAATCGGGGAAAGCTTTGTCGGAAGAATTCCAACTGAAGGTCAATGAAGTGCTGCAACCCAAAGAAAACCGACAAAGCCTTTTAAGTGAAGTCGCTTGTAGATTGAGATAAGATGATGATAATTAGTCCATCTTCAGAAATGTCATAAAATTTTAATTTATAAAATTTGAAAAGTTAATTCATTGGAAACCCTATGTCATATCACTCTTGCATACTTTGCTATGTCCCCATTTTCTGTTGTAGTTACAAATTAAAAGGCATGAATGCCAATTTCAGTGAAGCCCATACTGGAGGGAAGCTTTCATGTGATGAGTGATGATATTGCAAACACGTATGCAGTTTCACTGCAAATTTAGTAAATGGAGATAATCTTGATAAGCTTAATAACAACCAAAAGAACTGCGGATGCTGCAAATCAGAGATAAAAATAGAAATTGCTGGAAAAGCTCAACAGGTCTGACAGCCCCTGTGGAGAGAAATCGGAGTTAACATTTTGGGTTAAGTGACCTTTCCTTAGAACAAGTTCTGACGAAGGGTCATTCAACCCGAAATGTTAACTCTGCAGGTGCTGCCAGAGCTTTCTCAGCAATTTCTGTTTTTGAAGCTTGATCGGCCTTTATGGTTCCACCTTTATGCTCGTGTTGTTCGGTATTGGACAATAAACTGGCTGCTGAGGCTAATCATTTACCAAAGCAGATTGAAATTACTAATCTGAGCCCTACCTACATGGAACGTTGCTATCAAGTGATTGGCTTAGAATATCCTCACTTATTAAGTTTGCCTTTGTAGCATGCCTCCACTTCTGAGTCATCTTTTGGTTTGGCTTTCCTAACGTCCTTTAATGTGGGGTAGATACACAAATTGTATAGATAGCCCTGGATACATGGGTTTAATCCAAATCTTTATTATTAGGATCTGTATAATGAATATGCAAGTGATTTTAACCAAGCAGCATAGAACAAAGTAATGGTACACTGTAAATGTTGTAAAAATGTCTGATAATGTGAATAGTGCTTGTAGAGTCTATATTTTCCTTGCTGTCTAGTTTTTTTCACAGTAAAGGTAACTGTCAGAAATTTTGTTCACTAGTAGGCTATCAAATTCAGCATCGCCAGAAGATCTTGTAGATAATCTTCAAGAACACAATTTAATTTAGACTGAAGCAGTTTTTCTTTAAAATAATTTTTCCTGCCACTGACTTTGTTCCTGAACATTTTACTGTGCACACAGCAAAGAAGTTCAATGCGGTCATTGCAAGCTGCTTCCCAGTAAACACACATCTGTCATGGTGTTTGCTTTTTTTTTGAACGAAGAGATCACGTAAATGCAACATAACACTGTGTATATTTTTATTTCAATAAATTAGTAGATCTGATCTAATCTTTTTGATTAGGGTGTTGCAATGGCTGGGTGTTTAGCAACTGTTTTTGTACAAATGTTTCAATAAAGAATACCTAATGATCAAAGTTGTGCCAATGGTGAAGTTACATCTTAGGGCTACTTGTGTGCCAACAGCAATGGAATGAAGTGATTCCACACCTACCACATCGGATTTATGTTCTTCAGTCCTGCCACGTCCAGTTGTGAATGATAGTAGACAATTAAACAGCGACGTAAATATCCCATTGTCAATGATAGAACAGCCCAACGCATCAGTGCAAAAGATAAGGCTGAAACATTTGCAACAATCTTTAGTTAGAAGTGCTGAGTGGATAATCCATCTCAGCTTCATTACAGATGTCAGCCCATTGACAATAGAATTGTAGGTGGCAGCTTAGAGTCATAGAGAAGTACAGCTTGGAAACAGACCCTTCGGTCTAACCCGTCCATGCTGACCAGATATCCTAATCCAATCTAGCCCCACCTGCCAGCGCTCGGCCCGTATCCCTCCAAACCCTTCCTATTCATATACGTATCCAAATGCCTCTTCAATGTTGCAATTGTACCAGCCTCCACCACATCCTCTGGCAGGTCATTCCATACACGTACCACCCTCTGTGTGAAAAAGTTGCCCCTTAGGTCTCTTTTGTATCTTTCCCCTCTCACCCTAAACCTATGCCTTCTAGTTCTGGACTCCCCGAGCCCAGGGAAAAGACTTTGTCTATTTATCCTATCCATGCCCCTCATAATTTTGTAAACCTCTATAAGGTCACCCCTTAGCCTCTGACGCTCCAGGGAAAACAGTCATAGCCTGTTCAGCCTCTCCCTGTAGCTCAGATCCTCCAATCCTGGCAACATCCTTGTAAATCTTTTCTGAACCCTTTCAAGTTTCACAACATCTTTCCGATAGGAAGGAGACCAGAATTGCACGTGATATTCCAACAGTGGCCTAACCAATGTCCTGTACAGCCGCAACATGACCTCCCAGCTCCTATACTCAATACTCTGACCAATAAAGGAAAGCATACCAAATGCCTTCTTCACTATCCTATCTACCTGTGACTCCACTTTCAAGGAGCTATGAACCTGCACTCCAAGGTCTCTTTGTTCTGCAACACTCCCTAGGACCTTACCATTAAGTGTATAAGTCCTGCTAAGATTTGCTTTCCTAAAATGCAGCACCTTGCATTTACCTGAATTAAACTCCATCTGCCACTTCTCAGCCCATTGGCCCATCTGGTCCAGATCCTGTTGTAATCTGAAGTAACCCTCTTCGCTGTCCACTACACCTCTGATTTTGGTGTCATCTGCAAACTTACTAACTGTACCTCTTATGCTCGCATCCAAATCATTTATGTAAATTACAAAAAGTAGAGGACCCAGCACTGATCCTTGTGGCACTCCACTGGTCACAGGCCTCCAGTCTGAAAAACAACCCTCCACCACCATCCTCTGTCTTCTACCTTTGAGCCAGTTCTGTATCCAAATGGCTAGTTCTGCCTGTATTCCATGAGATCTAACCTTGCTAATCAGTCTCCCATGGGGAACCTTGTCGAACGCCTTACAGAAGTCCATATAGATCACATCTACTTCTCTGCCCTCATCAATCTTCAAAAAACTCAATCAAGTTTGTGAGACGTGATTTCCCACACACAACGCCATGTTGACTATCCCGAATCAGTCCTTGCCTTTCCAAATACATGTACATCCTGTCCCTCAGGATTCCCTCCAACAACTTGCCCATCACCGAGGTCAGACTCATCGGTCTATAGTTCCCTGGCTTGTCTTTACCACCCTACTTAAACAGTAGCACCACGTTTGCCAAACTCCAGTCTTCCGGCACCTCACCTGTGACTATCGATGATACAAATATCTCAGCAAGAGGCCCAGCAATCACTTCTCTAGCTTCCCACAGAGTTCTCGGGTACACCTGATCAGGTCCTGGGGATTTATCCACCTTTAACCCTTTCAAGACATCCAGCACTTCCTCCTCTGTAATCTGGACATTTTGCAAGATGTCACCATCTATTTCCTTACAGTCTATATCTTCCATATCCCTTTCCACTTTCCATAGACTTGGGAAAGTGTTCATTTAGAATCATACCATCTGTCTCCTCCAACTAATCTCCATTTTGGTCTCACTGGTTACACTGCTCTTAAGAAAACCTTTTTTGTGGTAATATGCCTGTAGAAATCTATGGAGTCACCTTCATGTTCGCCGCCAATCTATTCTTGTATTTTCTGTATAGCCCTTTTACTTGCTGTTATTTTAACTGGGTGTTCTGCACTTTTTATATTCAGCCTGGTTATCCTTTGTGCTTTGCCCAGTATTCTGCTTTATCCCCCTCCCTTAATTCCATTACTATCCAGGGACCTCTGGTTTTCATTGCCCTTCATTTCAACCAGTGGGATAGAACCAGAATCATGCCCTTTTTAAGGTTGCCCATTGCTCCTTTAAATTTCTAATGGCCAGGCACTGACACTCAAAAGTGCAGGTGGTACAGTGGCTTACTGGTTAGCATTGCTGCCTCATAGCACCAGGGGCCCAGATTTGATTCCACTTTCAGGTGACTGGCTGTGTGGAGTTTGCACATTCTCCTTATATCTGTGTGAGTTTCCGCCTTTCCTCCCACAGTTCAAAGATGTGCAAGTTAGTTGGATTGGCCATGCTAAATTGCCCATTGTGTCCAGGGATGTTTACGTTATACATAGGAAATGCAGGGTTTCAAGGATAGAGTAGGGGGATGGGTCTGGTTGGGATGATCTTTGGAGGGTCAATGTAGACTTGTTGGGGTGAATGGCCTGTTTCCACGCATTTGGGATTCTATTCTTCATTCTAAATTACCTTCTCTTCTTAATTCTCTATGATTAGCCTTCCTTTGTGAAGTGTTTTAGTTTACATTTCTTACTTTATAGCATAGTTTTGTTCCAAAATTACAATCAACAATGGCAATTATTTGCATTTCCACAGCTCCGTCATTAATAAAATATTCCAAAGAAACTCACTGCAGTACAAGTCTCCAAAGACTGTCAATCTCTAGTTTCATAGCCAAAAAACCAATAATAATTGTATGCTCTGCATTCAGGTTTGACATCAGCACAACATGACTTCCAATTCAGAAAGAGTTACATTTCTAAGCCAAAATTAGATAACCCATACCTTTGACTGTCTTTACAGTGAGTTAAGGTTGCATGTTGGCATCTTATGGGAAATAAAAATGCTATCTTGGAATGTTCCCTCTAAAACAGTGCTACAATCTTGTAATACTATATAATAACAGAATTTTATGTAGTCACTGTATGACAATAAGTCTTAAATATTAATTCAAAAAGGAAGACTGGTTATTTATATCTTGCTGTTGCAAATGTTGGGTCTGCCATTCCTGAGCACTTCAGTAAGTGGACCCATTGCCCAGTATGAGCTGGAAAATATATTTTTTTCAACATCTAGTTAAAAAGTGAAGTAGCACAGGGAACATAAGAATGTTAAGTGTGTGTACTGATTATTGAGATCCAGCGGCTACTGCAACTGGAATTACTGTAGTTTTCAAATTGTGGATTGATGAGGACTTTTCATAAAAGGATAAACATAAACCAATTAATTTATTTATTTTATAAGCTTTAGGATTATGAAAGAAAATACACTTTTCAGAATGATGCAATCCATTTTCTATCATTCCTAATAATCAAACCCAATTAAATTATACCTTCTCATACTTTCACATGAACCTAATTTATCTCCTAAGTCAGAAATCTCTTTGTCAAGTAGATGGAATTGACCTTATGAAATGAAAGCAACATTCCTTGCCTAGACCACTCTGAGTTCTCAAACTAGCCTTTTATCACAGAAAGGAAGTCATGGTGGCTCAGTGGTTAGCATCGCTGCCTCACAGCGCTGGGGATGTGGGTTCAATTTCACCATTGGGCGACTATCAGGCACGTTTTGCCCGTGTCCGAAAATGTGCAGGATAGGTGGATTGGCCGTGCTAAATTGCTTGTAATGTCCTGGGTTTGTGTAGGTTAGGTGGATTAGCCAAGCAAAATGTAGGGTTACTGGGATAGGATGTTCTTTGGAGAGTTGGTGGACTGAATGCACTGTAGGGACTCTAAAAGTTTGGATCTTCAGTTCTCTATGTTGGGTATTTACTTGCCAAACTGCCAATCAAAGGCAATGCCTACAATTAAAAAATCTCTTTCTCTTGGCACATAAGTTATGGCATTTATATTAATTTATATATTTAAACTTCTTGTGGGGTATAATGAATGGAAGCCAACAATCTGTCCACTGCATTATTCCTACTGATACAGATTACAGTTTTAATGGTTAACTCATTCCCTCTTGAGAGGCGGGATCAAAATCCTTAAACAATCTCTGTCTAACATCTCCAAGCATTTGTAGTTGGGTCACAAAAGAATATGCTGGAACTATGCTAATAAACCTCTCGTAGCCTGAATCTGTCAGAAACATAATATAAATTCAATGAAAACTCCATTCGTGACAAAACAGGTATACATTTGGAAATGTTTGAGTTTAGATATGAGAAACCATTTCCAACTGAAATAATTTTAAGTGTTATCACCATTATGCAGGTGCTATGCCTCACTGATGTGGAAATCAAGCCCCACTATTCCTGAGTTATGACCAAGTTAAAGATTATATAAAAGACAACAGGAATCCCTAATTTGCCTGTCTTTCAGAACCAGGTTGACAGACAGCACAGACCACATTTCTGTGCTGAAGAATGATTGGTTATTGCAAATAAATAGATTCAAGCTCCAATTATGAACCATCAACATATAACTACTAGTTAAAAACTGTAACGCCCTTATGAAACTCTTCCTGCACACACGTGCAAACAGACACAGGCACACCGAAAAGTACATGGGTATTATGGGCAGAGGGAAAGACTGGTAAGGTCTCTGACTGCTGGGTTCACTCAGATGATCCTTTTGGCTTTTTGGGGCTTCGTGTTCCTCCATCCTCATTTCCAGGTACTTTCACCTGCTTGCAGGAGGCTTGGAGTGACTATAAAGTCTCTGACTTAGAATCATAGAACCCCAACAGTGTGAAAACTGGCCCTTCAGCCTAACAAGTCCACACCAACCCTCCAAAGAGTAACCCATCCAGACCCATTCCCATACCCTATTGCTCTACATTTATCCCTGACTAATGCACCTAACCTACACATCCCTGAACACTATGGGCAATTTAACTTGGCCAATTCACTTAAACTGCACATCTTTGGATTGTGAGAGGAAACCCGCATAGACACGGGGAGAATGTGCAAACTCTACACACGTAGTCACCCAAGGCTGGAATTGAACCCAGGTCCCTAGTGCTGTGTGGCAGCAGTGCTAACCACTGAGCCACCACACTCAGTGATTGATTAAAAGCTCCAGTTTGCAGCAACTGATGAAGGAAATAAATTTCTTCCAGCTTGCCATTTTTTTTATTACTGCAGAGAAAAAGACAGCTCATTTCTTTCCGGTAGTCCAATGGCTTCTCATCAGACATTCACTTTCATAAGCTGTTCAGCTACTGAGAGCCAATTGAACAGTTGTTGGCAGGCAGAAAGCCTTTGTCATTGACAAAGCAGTGTAAACAACACTTACAATGAGTGTCATGTGACTTCATTTTAAGAAGTGCAGCAATCCTTTCCACAATCCTCGGTTTTTAAAACAGTCTTTTTTTGCCAATTTCAATCCCTAAGACATAGGAGCAGAAAAAAATCCTCAGACTCTCAACCTTCTGAGAGAAAAAAATTCCGCCTCATCTCTATTATAAATATGTGACCACTTATTCTGAGATTATGCTCTTTGGTCCTAGATTCTCCCACACGGGGAAATCGCCTTACTACAATAACAAAATACAGAAAATTAAAAGATATGGAGTTAAATTGTATGTTTCTTTTGGCAAAGTGAACAGCCAAATTATTTTTCTCATCATATAGAGTCAAAAGTTCAGACAGCATGGAAACAAACCCTTCGGTCCAACTTATCCATGCCAACCAAGTTTCCCAAACTAATCTAGGCCCATTTGCCTGCATTTGGCCCATATCCCTCTAAACCTTTCCTATTCATGCATTTGTCCAAGTGTCTTTTAAATGTAACTGTACCTACACCTACCCATTCCTCTGGACAGTTCATTCCATAGACAAACTACCCTCTATATAAAAAAGGTTGCCCCTCAGGACCCTTTCAAATCTTTCTTCTCTCACGTTAAAAATACAACCTCTAGTTTTGAACGTCTCTACTCTCAGGAAAAGACCTTTGCTATTCACCTTATCTATATCCCTCATGAGTTTATAAACCTCTATATTGTCATCCCTCAACCTCCTACACTCTAGCAAAAAATGACCTTATCAGCCTTATCAGCCTCTCCTTAAAACTGAAGCCCTCCAGTCTCAGTAACATCCTTAATTGGCATTTGAGCCCTTTTGGTGAGAGGTTTGCACATCTAAGGTGTCAATGTGGGATGAGGGTGGCCAGTGCTGATGAAGCATGCTCAAGATGTTGGTGCCCAGTGTCCCACTTGGAGGTATTTTAGAACAACTTTACAAGTTGGACCTGCCAAGAACCTACTCTGCTTTCCACATCAAATTTCCCAAGAGCGAATTTATTTGGTGTGTTTGGTAACATCATAACATGTGGCAAGTTGAGCTGTTAACAAAATGTTTAAAAAGAAATGTTGAGTGCCATTTGGGAACGCACTGTTGCCTAGCCAGAACCTTGCCACATCACTTCAGAAAGTGAACAAGATGTGATGAGATGATCTCAACATTGAGATGGGCCTTGCCGAACATCTCCCCCTGTTCATCTTGCCATACTCACATCACTCAGAGCCCAGGTACTAGTCAGCCAACAGTGTAGGTAGCAACTGTTTTTGTTTCATTATTTTTCTACCTCAACACAACTTCACTGTGCTATTTCAAACTCGTACCCGGAAATTGTTTGCTACCAGCAATCTGTGAAAGGCCAGGTACAATTCCAATGCATTTCCAGTGAATTTCTGAAATGGAACATTAAAGATGACAATAGACCCTACAACTCAAGCATGTGAACCTTGTGTTGTAATGTGACTAAAAGACCTCTATAATTTTAAACAGCCCATGTCTGTATGATGTCTTGATTTGAAAACACAATGATTTTTATTTGAATAGCCGCTGAATAATTCAAAGCGTTTCTTGCACCATTGACATTATATTGCCTAAGGGACCTAGAGTTTCTATGATGTTGCATGCTGTTCCAATATAAAGATCATTGTTGATTCTCTATAACAACTTGAAATGGAGAAAGAGACTGAAGGAAGATTCAAGTGCAGAGCTTTCATTAACTGCTCAACATTTTAAATTACTTTTCCTTGGCTCTATCCATATATTTTAATCAACTTGATGTTAAGTATGTATTTAATTGTTTATCAGTGTTAATTATGATCCTTATATTAGTTCCACCAACATCAAATGATTTGAGCATTATATTTGGTCTAAATATTAATGATAAATCCTTACCAACTCCTTGTTCTCTTTCTTTGCAGGAAGCAGGTGTGTCAAATTTCTGGAAAAATCTTTTTACACATGAATGTTATTTCTCGTTGTGTGCCTCTCTGTCTTAAACACTGTATTAGCACAAGGTGGAGCTGAAGAGCAAAAGGTGCCAACATTTTAAGCCCTAAATTTACTTCCAAACCACTTTCAAGAAAGATGTTTTGGCAACTTTAAAATATTGAATGTGAATAATGATGCCCAAGAGACTCTCTTTAGGATGTGTTCTTTGCCCCAGACTTTTTCCAAACCCAGGGGCAAGGTTATTTACATGGCAGGGATGGACAATCTGTCTCTAAAGACATGGTAGCTCATAGCCACTCTGCTTGAGGTTCCCAGAGTTACATCAAGGTGTAAAACAGTTTTGTGATTATGTTACTGTACTATTAATTTAGACATCTGGAATGATGATCTAGAGGCCTGAGTTCAAGTTCCACCGAGGTATCTGGGGAATCTAAATTTTGTTAAATGAAGCTGGAACAAAACGTTATTAGCAGAACTGACCATGAGCAATCAGATTGTTGTTAAAATTTCTGCTTGTTCACCAAAGTTCTTTAGGAAAGATTATCCATCATCCTTACCTGGATTGACCTCTATGTGACTCTAGACTCAGAGATGTTGACTTGGCCTCTGAACTAGCCAAACTAACTACTCTGTTATATAGGGGTCAATAATAAATGCTGGCCTTGCCAATAATGCACAGTTTCCCGTGGTGCCTTCACATTTGCCTGTGGTGCTCTGTCAACCTGACAACTGCATACTATTTAACAATGTAAATACATGATGCTTTAAATATTTAACTGTTCCTACAGGCTGTGGGCTGAAATCTGTAACCATACATGGGACTATACTTTTATAAGTGAGAACTGTTATCCTTGCAATGCTTAAGACACATCTGGTGTGCTGAAATTGGGCCCTAAGCCTGATGCCTACACATTGGATTCCCATAATGTAATAGATGGGCAGGTGCAAGTTAGCTATTGAAAAAAAACATCAGTAATGGGCAAGGGTCCTGTTAACAAACCAAGTGATCCATCTCAGTAGAAAAGCAGGAATTCAGAAGGATACACCCTTTTGGGGTGCACATCAAGTACACCCTTTTCAAGTTGACAGACCTCTTTGCGCCGCACTACTGGGCAAATAAAACCCAACCTAAACCCCATTTGCTTTGGTTTTCAATCCCTTCCCACCCAAACTTCCAGGAGCTACCTGAGTCTGAGTCCTCCGCTTTATTCCCTGCGTTGTGGTTCAGCTTGCAATCCTAGGCAGTGTCCGCTGCTGAGTTCTGGCACTGCTGGAATTACTAGAGTTTTTTAGTTGTTTCGTGTTGACTTTGTAATGATGGTCCCCGGAAATACTTCCTCCCCACTCTCACCCCACCCATATAAAATCCATTGCTTAGTCCAAAAGAGCAGCTTGTTTGTACACCTTTCCACAGAATGTTAAATGCCTTAACTCTATTTTACATATTTCACATCCAATCACTATCAGGAGGGATTCTGCAAGATTAGAGAACTCCAAGAATGTTCACTGGACATTAATTTTCTAGACTCAGACAAAAATTGTATGAATCATTATTCATACCTTTGATCTTTAAGCTAGTTATAATTGTAAATGTTTTTCCTTTTATTCTTCTTTGCACACTTGTGTATATGTGTTGTAACAATCACTGTGTGACAAGAAGATAAATAAGAAACAACTTCTGTTTACAGACTGAAGAGGAGAAAGATAAAAGAATTAAATTCAGTTTTCCCTCTTGTCTGTAACACTTGATTCCTATGCTATGTGGGAACTTCAAGACCCTTAATGTTGGGTCGACCATGTATAAATCACTTCTAGCTGCTTTAGATTGAGCTCAGGACTTCTGAAATTGAAGAAAAGCTGACATACCTGCAAAGAATCAGGAAGGATGAGTAATTCCAGGCTTGTTCATTTCTGGAAATGGTCACCCGACAAACAGCAAGAATTCAGAATAGTAGGTTTGAAAGTGAAGGAAGAGACAGGAAGTGGAAGAGTCTTCAGAATGCATGTCACTCAGCATTAGAAATGTCAGGGAGTTACCTCTTGAAGGAATGCAGTCCAAGTTGTACCATCAATGGCCAACATACTACACAACGGGGACCAGTAAAAAGGAGAAATGCAGTCATAAGACCTTCTATAGTTCGGGGAACCAGCAAACATTTATATAATACATGGTATATTGTTTTCCTGGTGCCAAGGTAAATGTCATCATGGACACTGCATGGGGTAAATTTTTCAGGAAGAAGGGAGTGAGTCAGAAAATGTGGTACATGTCACTATCAATGACATAGTGGGGACGCATACTGAGATCCTACAGGCAGATTTTCAGATTAAAAGGAGAAAATTGAAAAAAAAAGTAGATCTTCAGTTCTGAAAGTGCAAAGTAGAAGTTACAATGTCGACTGTAGTTTCAATGGAAGGCTCACAGTTCTTACAGACAGCTCTGCTGCTGAGAACAACTGTCAAGAACAGATGGGTTCTCAGCAGCTGTTTTGGCTGCTTAGATACGGAGTTGAAGTGTTACAAGAGATTGAATGTCCATGTGCTGAAGGGTCATTAATTATTTTAAAATAAGCCTTCCTGAAACAGTAAGTTAGAAATGTTTATGCATTATGTCTGTTGATGGTATCAACAATGTAGATGTTTGGACTCCGTGGTGGAACCCTATCTTTGAGTATAAAATGTGGTAAACTCAATGCCAGTAGTATGGTCAGAAGTGATACCCTTCAGATTACACACAAAATGGAGACCTCATTTATCCACTCAGGTGAAAAGAAAATATTGCAAGACACTACTCTGAGTCATAGAGTCATACAGCATGGAAATAGACATCCTTTTTTTCTTCTTTGCACACTTGTGTATGTGTGTTGTAACAATCACTGTGTGACAAGAAGATAAATAAGAAACAACCTCTGCTTACAGACAGAAGAGGAGAAAGATAAAAGAATTAAATTCAGTTCTCCCTCTTGTCTGTAACATGTGATTCCTATGTTATGTGGGAACTTCAAGACCCTTAATGTTTGACAGCCAACCAGACATCCTAATCCGACTGAGTCTCATTTGCCAGCATTTGGCCCAATCTGGCATCTCAAATCCCAAACTCAAAGCCCTACCTAGTAATATACCATCCAAATACCTTTTAAATGTTGTAATTGTACCTTCCTCCATCATTTTTTTCTGATAGCTTGTTCTGTATACACATCACTCTCTGTGTGAAAAAGTTGCCCCTTTGGTCCTTTTTAAATCCTTCCCTTCTCACCTTAAACCTATGCGCTTTGATTTTGGACTTCTCCATCCTAGGAAAAAGACCTTGACAATTCACCCTATCCATGATCCTCAAGAGTTTATATGCCTCTGTAAAGTCAATTCTCAGGCTCCAATGCTCTGGGGGAAAAATCCCAACCTATCCAGCTTCTCCTTTTAACTCAAATTCTTTAACCTGGGCAATGTCCTTGTCAATCTATTCTGCACTGTCTAAAGTTTAACAACATTCTCCTATAGAAGGGTAATCAGAATTGTTCACAGTATTCTAAAAGTAGCCTCACGAATGACCTGTGCAGCTGCAACATAATGTCCCAACTCCTATACTCAATGTTCTGGCCAATGAAGGCAAACATGCCAAATGCTTTCTTCATCACCCTGTCTATCTGTGACTCCACTTTCAAGGAATTGTGCACCTGCAGCCAAAGATACATTTGTTAGGCAAAACTCCCCAGGGCCCTCCCATTAACTCTATAAGTCCTGCCCTGGTATGCCTTACTAAAATGCAGCACCTCACATTTATCTAAATTAAACTCCATCTGCCACTCCTCAGCCCATTAGCCCATCTAATCAAGGTCCTGTTGTACTCTAAGATAATTTTCTTCACAGTACAGTACACCACCTATTTTAGTTTCATCTGCAAACTTATTAACCATGCCTTCTTTATTCACATCCGAATCATTTAAATAAATGTCAAAAAGCAGTGGATCCAGCACCAATCTTCGTGGCACATCGCTGGTCACAGGCCGCCAATGCCAAAAACAACCCTCCACCACCACCCTCAGTCTCCCACTTTGAAGCCAATTTTGTATCCAGTTGGCTAGCTCCCCCGGATCCCATGTGATTTAACCTTGCTACGCAGTCTACCATGCACCGTCTTGTCGAATGCTTTACTAAAGTCTGGATAGACAGTCTCTATCAGTTTGCCTTCATCAATCTTCTTTATCACCTCTTCAAAACACTCAGGTTCACAGTCAATATCTATCCCTAAATCGACATCACTATAACAGATTACATGTTTTTGTTTGTAGGAACTGGCTGTTTATGAATTGATTGTCATTTGTCCTACATTACAATAATGACTATATTATAAAGATATTCAGGTGGCTGTAATTTAGGATGCCTGAGCTCTTGAAAAATAAGAATAATAGGGTGGTTATGGTAGGGGATTTTAACTTTCCAAACATAGACTGCAACTGCCATAGTGTTAAGGGTTTAGATGGAGAGGAATTTGTTAAATGTGTACAAGAATATTTCTTGATTCAGTATGTGGATGTGCCTACTAGAGAAGGTGCAAAACTTGACCTACTCTTGGGAAATAAGACAGGGCAGGTGACTGAGGTGTCAGTGGGGGAGCACTTTGGGGCCAGCGACCATAGTTCTATTAGTTTTAAAATATTGATGGAAAAGGATAGACCAGATCTAAAAGTTGAGGTTCTAAATTGAAGGAAGGCTAAATTTGATGGTATTAAGCAAGAACTTTCAAAGCTGATTAGGGGCAGATGTTCACAGGTAAAGGGATGGCTGGAAAATGTGAAACCTTCAGAAATGAGATAATGAGAGTCCAGAGACAATATATTCCTGTTAGGGTGAAAGGCTGGTCGGTGTAGGGAATGCTGGATGACTAGAGAAATTGAGGGTTTGGTTAAGAAAAAGAAGGAAGCATATATCATGTATAGACAAGAGAGTTGAGTGAATCCTTAGAAAAATATAAAGGCAGTAGGAGTATACTTAAGAGGGAAATCAGGAAGGCAAAAAGGGAACATGAGATAGCTTTGGCAAATAGAGTTAAGGAGAATCCAAAGAGATTGCGTAAATATATTAAGGACAAAAAGGTAACTAGGGAGAGAAAAGGGCCCCTCAAAGATCAGCAAGGCAGCCTTTGGGTGGAGCCGTAGGAGATGGGGGAGATACTAAAAGAATATCTGGCATCAGTGTTTACGTTGGAGAAGGACATGGAAGCTATAAAATGTAGGGAAATAGATGGTAGCATTGTGAAAAATGTCCAGATTACAGAGGAGGAAGTGCTGGAGGTCTTGAAATGCATAAAGGTGGATAAATCCCCAGGGCCTGATCAGGTGTACCCAAGAATCCTGTGGGAAGATAGGGAAGTGATTGCTGGGTCCTTTGCTGAGATAATTGTATCATCGATAGTTACAGGTAAGGTACTGGAAGACTGGAGATTGGCTAACATGGTACCACTATTTCAGAAAGCTGGTAAGGACAAGCCAGGCAACTATAGAATGGAGAGCCTGATGTCAGTGGTGGACAAGTTGTTGGAGGAATCCTGAGGGACAGGATTTACATGTGTTTGAAAAGACAAGGACTGACTAGGAATGGCTTTTTCTGTGGGAAATCATGTCACATGTGCTTGATTAAGATTTTTGAAGAAGTAACAAAGAGGATTGATGAGGGCAGAGCAGTGGATGTGATCTATATAGACATCAGTAAGACGTTTGACAAGGTTCTCCATGGGAGACTATTTAGCAAGGTTAGATCTCATGGAATACAGGAAGAACTAGTCATTTGGATATAGAACTGGCTAGAAGTTAGGAGAAAGAGGGTGGAGGGTTGTTTTTCAGTCTGGAGACCTGTCACCATTAGAGTGCCACAAGGATCGATGCTGGGTCCACTACTTTTTGTCATTTATATAAATGATTTGGATGTGAGCATAAGGGGTACCGTTAGTAAGTTTGCAGATGACACCAAAATTGGAGGTGCAGTGAACAGGGAAGAATGTTACCTCAGATTACAATGGAATTTGATCAGATGGGCAAATGGGCTGAGGAGTGACAGACGGAGTTTAATTTAGATAAATGTGAGGTGGTGCATTTTGGGAAAGCAAATCTTAGTAGGACTTATAAACGTAATCGTAAGGTTCTGGGGAGTGTTGCTGAACAAAGCGGCCTTGGAGTGCAGGTTCATAGCTGCTTGAAAGTAGAATCACAGGTAGATCGGATAGTGAAGAAGGCATTTGCTACGCTTTCCTTTATTGGTCAGAGTATTGAGTACAGGAATTGGGAGGTCATGTTGTGCTGTACAGGATGTTGATTAGGCCACTTTTGGAATATTGTGTGCAATTCTGGTCTCCTTCCTATTGGAAGGATGTTGTGAAATTTGAAAGTGTTCAGAAAAGTTTAACAGGGTTGGAGGAGAGTTTGAATTGGCTGGGGCTGTTTTCCCTGGAGCATTGGAGGCTGCGGAGTGATCTTATAGAGGTTTATAAAATCATGAGGGACATAGATATGATAAATAGGCAAAGTCTTTTCCCTAGGGTGGGGTAGTCCAGAACTAGAGGGCATAGGTTTGGGGTGAGAGGGGAAAGATATAAAAGAGATATAAAGGGCAACTTTTTCATGTGAAGGGTGGTATGTATATGGAATGAGCTGCCAGAGGAAGTGGTGGAGGCTGGTACAATAACAACATGTAAAAGGCATCTGAATGGATATATGAACAGGAAGGCTTTACGGGGATATGGGCCAAGTGCTAGCAAATGAGACTAGGTTGGGATATCTGGTTGGCATGGATGAGTTGGACCTAAAGGTCTGGTTCCATGCTGTACATCTCTATGACTCTTAACACTAGTTGTCCTTGTTTTGAACTCTAAAAATAAAGGAAAAGAGATTTTGATCAAAAATTTCAACATGATTTAGGTGTGGTACTTAATTTTCTACTGGGCTGACAGAAATTTGCTGAGGATATGTAACTGTGCAATATTGTCCTACAATAACCTCCTTGTGTCAGCAACTTGAAAATTGTGTGTAATAAGCTTTATTAAGATAATGTAATTTTAATGATGAATTCTCCCTCTTGAAAAAAGAATGAGATTTGCATTTTTTATGATCACTGGATATTTCAATGTATTTGACAGTGATTGAAGTATTTCTGAAGTGTAGTTACTGTTTTAATGCAGGAATTGAAAAATGCATCACAAACTGCAGTGTGATAACGACCAAGTCATTTGTTTTTGTGATGTTGACTAAGGGCTAAATATTTAAAAGAATAAATCCCTTTCCTCTTCTTTGAGATAATACCAATGCCATGGCATCTTTCAAGTTGACCTGAGCAGGTACAGGCAGCCTTGGTATATTGAATATACGATCCCTACAGTGTGGAAACAGGCCATTTGGCCCAACAAGTCCACACCAACCCTCCGAAGACTAACCCACCCAGACCCATGCCCCCCAGCCCTATTATTCTACACTTTCCCCTGACTAATGCACTTAATCTACACATCCCTGAACACTACAGGCAATTTAGCATGGCCAATTCACCTAACTTGCACACCTTTGGATTGTGAGAGGAAACCCACACGGACACAGGGAGAATGTGCAAACTCCACACAGACAGCTGGAATTGAACCCAGGTCCCTGGCGCTGTGAGGCAGTAGTACTAACCACTGACCCACCAACTGCTCCAGTGGTTTAAGGCATGATCCCATTAAAAAGCAGAGCAGGCTTGAGGAGGCAAACAGCCTACTTATTTTCCTATTTCTTATGGTCTGATTTCAAAATATGGTACTCTGACCATGCAGCATCCCTCTGAATTGCAATGGAGTATTAGCCCTAGGTTTTATGTGCATGTCCCAAAGTGGAACAGTGTTATGACTTCTGCTTCCCATAAATAAAAATAATCACATTTTAGACTCAAAATGTTGAAGGTTCATTGTGTTTATTTTGTGCTACTCCCCTACATATTCCACAGCAGTCCAAGTTGTCTGGTGGACTGAAACATTGTTATCCATCACGATAACAGTGCTGCAGTATAATGTGGCACTCCCAGGGTGATTGTGCTTATAATATCTGTCTTTTCTGATGAAGGGTTTTTGCCTGAAATGTCAATTCTCCTGCTCCTCGATGCTTTTCCAGCACCACACTCTCGATTTGTAATATTTAGTTCCAAGCTCTTTAAAAATGATAAAATAACACGCCTTTATTAAAATATATATGAATATACTTACATAGACTCAATGCTGTCTATCACTATGACTGTTCCGATTATTATGTTTTCTCTAAATGTTGAAATTATGTTAATTGACAGGAGAATTTGAAGATATTCTGCAGTGGGAACTAGTCAGAAAACACCTTTGGCTTTCCAAAAGTAACTAAGGTTATGGTTAACCAGGCAGCAGTGATTCCTGTATTCCTACGTACATCAGATGCTTAGACAGCCTTGGGCAGCTTTGGAGAGCCTTCCATTTATGTCTTTAAATTCAGATTTACTGTCTGCATTTTTATTTACAGTTATGAAATAGTTAACATGCTCACCTGATTTAACCTCATGATTTGAAATTCATATCGCTCAATCTAGCAGTTTGACTTTGACTGGAGATGTGTGTTGCATCTTTCAAAGGATTTGTCTGAGTTTCTGTTATTGTATTCAGCTCCCAACTACTTAACATATTTAACCCTTTCAGTCCTGTTTACAGAAATGATGCATTTGAACCTTTCCTCTTCAGTGGTGTCTTTTTGGAATGCTAGTGAACATCAGTCTGTATTTTTGCTTAAACCTCTTAAATCTCCAATGAAATCATCAAAAGCTGCAAAGACCATTGTGTATTTGCAAACTCACTCTTTCTTTCCCCCGTTGCGAAACTTCCAGTTTATTTTTCAATCTAGTTCAGCATTAAATTTGTTTGAAATCTTTGGGTTTGACTGTCACTATGTTATGTATTCTAGTTCCCTTTTGATTGAAATAATCATGTTTTAGACTCAGAGTGCGACATCCAGAAAAGAAAATGACAATATTTGGCCATTTTGTTAGGACTGCAGAACCACCAAGATCTTTTCTAGAGTGTAAAGTGGAGTCCAGCAGAAAGTTAGAGGTGGTATTGCTTCCGTGTTGTCCATCACAGAGCAGCACATGCAGCACGTTACAGTGGATGGCCAAGACAAATGAGCATTACAAACTGCACATCTCCTGGAGGAGTAGCTACCAGCAGCAGCAGACTCATAAAAATGCTAAAGGTAATATACTGTCGATGTTCGAAAATTGAAACAAACAGACAATGCTGGAAAAAACTCAGCAGTCTGGCAGCATCTGTGGAGATGGAAAGAAAGTTAATGTTTTGAGTCCAGTATTACTTCTTCAGAACATCAAAATGTCGCATAATCCGGTGTATTTCATATTGCTTTCCATGTGGATGGTAGACTGATTCAATGGCCAAAAGCGTCTAATTATCATCAGAACAGATCCATCTGATGGCAATTATGTTGAAAAGCACCCACTGCATTTAGTTTTTTTTGTGACCAGATCTTTCAGTTTGGCTGCTCTCAAATGTCTTCATCACTGCCTGCTGCCTCGGCTTTGACAGCGCAGGATAGGCGAAACCACCTCTTCCCCCCCCATCTCCACTTTGGAAGACCCCTTAATGTCAGCAGTAACCAGCTTAGAGATTTATACTTCAAGCTAAGTGTCACAAAACTTATGGAGCATTTTTGGGGTTTTTGCATAGCTTCTTTCTAATCATTTTAAGTATTTAAAGTATTTTTAAATTAATTAATTGTAAGTGTAATAATATTCTAAATTTCTTCTAAAAGATTTGCTGCAATGTTATTTAATAATTCTAAATGTAATTAGTATTTCTTATTTAATATTTTGTGTTATTTAATTAATTCAAGTGAATAACTGTGGTAGTTGATAAGAAGGCACAAGGGGGTAAGTGGGTAAGAGGCTACGATAGCAGGCTGGCACCTGAGTAAGAGTAAGATAGCAGATAAGTGGATGAAGGCTTAGGGTAAGTGGGGGAGGGGTATTGTAGGAGAGGGAGTTAATGGCAACTGATCCAGGGAGGGTGTTGGAGGGAGAGGATTCAGAGGACAGTTTGGGTTCAAGGAGGGATGGGCAATCTGGGGGTGTTGGATCTTGGGAGTTAGAGTCAGCTCAGGGAGACTAGGATCTGGATTTGTGGATCGGGTCACGAGCGGGTGAATTGTTTACTACAAAGGGCTGTTGAGGCTGGGTCATTTAACATATTCAAGTTTGACATAGATGTTTAATCAGTAAGGGGATCAAGGGTAATGGGTCAAAGGCACTAAAGTGGAGTTGAGGATTATGAGTCATGATCTCATTGAATGGCAGAGCAAGCTCGATGGGCTTAATGGCCTACTTCTGTTCCTAAGTCTAATGGGTGGCTTATTGAGAGAGGGAAATCCAGTCCAATGACAGAGTTAAATTAGGTTAGTTTGAAGTGTTGGGGGTGGGAAGAGGTTGTTGTGGATAGTTACTCAGCTGTGGGACAGCATGCATCATGTTTAATAGTTAGCTAGGAGTTGGTGTAGGTTTGTACTCCGCCACCTCAAGTAAGTTGGAAATCTCTATCATCTCTAACTCAGAGCTGGGCACACGCTTAGAGGGCGAACATAAGGACTGCAGATGCTGGAGATCAGTCTAGATCAGAGCGGTGCTGGAAAAGCACAGCAGCTCAGGCAGCATCTGAGGAGCACGAAAATCGATGTTTTTGGCAAAAGCCCTTCATCAGGAATGAGGTAGGGAGCCTTTGGGATGGAGAGATAAATGAGAGGGGGTGGGGCTAGGGAGAAGGTTGCTAAGAGTACAATAGATGGATGGAGGTGGGGATGAAGGTGATAGATTGGAGAGGAGGATGGAGCAGATAGTTGGGTAGGGATATTGGCAGATAGATCAGGTCATGAAGACAGTGCTGAGCTGGCAGGTTCAATGTGGACTTCACTAGTTTCCTCATTTCCCCTCTGCCCACCAACCCCAGTTCCAACCTGCCAGCTCAGCTCTATCCCTATGACCTGTCCTATCTGTCAATCTTCCATCCACCTATCCTCTCCACCCTCTTTTCCGACCTATCACCTTCATCCCCATCCACCTTTTGCACTTTGAGCTACCTTCTCCCCAGCCCCACCCCCCTCCCATTGACCTCTTCACCCTGGAGGCTCCCAGCCTCATTCCTGATGAAGGGCTTTTGCCCGAAACGTCGATTTTCCTGCTGCTTGACCTGCTGTGCTTTTCTAGTACCAATCTAATCTTGACACGTTTAGAGGGTTCCAAATGTTGGACAATTCCCGCAGATTCAGCTAAATTGGCACTTCAACACAAACCCAACAATGTAACTCCAGTTCCTGTCTCTTCATTTTTTTTTCCTATCTTAAGTTCTGGACCATTGTTACTCAGTACATGGTTGCAGAGCAACACCGAGTATTCACTTAGCAATTAATTCCTGGCTCTTTAAGAATTATGTAACAATAATTATCTTACAAACTGTGCACCCACTATCTGCTGATTCAGTCAGAGAAAATGCAACTCATTCCTCCGAAAACTAATAGGTTTTTTTCCTTGGGTTCGATGGTCAGAGAATGATTTTTTTGAATTGTCAGAGTCCGAGCCTGAGTGTTTAGTTAAAATTCTGATGTTTTGATCCATATTGTGCGTCAGAAGCAGGTTTTAAGGAAACGGAAGAGAATCGTGCAAATTCTGTTTCCGTCAGCTCCCTCTCTGGTCGCCGGAATTGTTGAACTTAACATCTTTTGTTTTAGGATTTGTTTTCAAAGTTCTAGATCTTTAAAACAAAAGTGCCAAGTTTTACTCGTTGTGCTTTTAGAAGTGTAACATAATCGAAAGTAAACTCATTGAGTTGCCTTTTCAAAACAAAAACAAACTTTTAGTCTGACCGAATTGGGTGAAATTTACATCATGGCCACAGGTGAGTACATTTCTTAAACTCACAGAAAACTCGAGTGTTAACAGATTCATTTGGTTAAGACAGGCGTGTCCTCTTCGGAAATTGGAGCTTTCAGCTCTCTGGTTTCTAAACTTGTAGCGAAAACGTACTGACGGGAATTGGTAGTTTCACTAGATGACGAGGAAATGTCACAGACTAAACTCAAGACGGGTTTGGAGAAGGAACAAGTCTCAAAATGTTTCAGTGGTTTTGGTGCGGAGTCAGCACTGTTCTAAAGTCCTTATGTCAATCGATATCGGTTAGTGGGTCTTTGACTATTCATTGGACTTGCTTCTGAATCAATTTCCATCTGAAAGCACTACTGAATCACCAGTCAAGTCTAGTTCAAATTCAGAATTGATTCTGCCTTTAACACATTAAATAATGAGACTAAGTAGACTGACCAAACCTTTGTATTCTCACATACTCAAATGTACATGCTTTATGGCTTGCATTGCTGATGAATTTCACCCCCTCTTCCTGCTTTCACCCTCCCCTCCCCATTGCAACTCTTTCCCATTCCTGCCTGAGGTTCTTCTACCTCCACATGTTCTTCAATTCTTTTCTCCTGCCATCCTTGGTCCCATTTTGCCCTTTTCCATGTCCACCCCCTCCATATATCTTCCCCAACCCTCCTTGGCTCCCTTTTGCTCCAAACTGTCCCCCACACCTTGGCTCCAGGAATTCATTGCCATTTGCAAATGTCCCCCAGTACCTCACACTGTCCTGACATGGATTAAACATGCCATTCCTAACCTGTCACACAGTGTGCATCATCTATAAGATGCACTGGAGTAATTCATCAAGGCTTTGTCAACCTTACTTGACAAAATTACAATCTTTGCCACTAGGGGTGGCACGGTGGCACAGTAGTTAGCACTGCTGCCTCAATGCAGGGACCCAGGTTCAATCCCAGCTTCTGGTGACTGACTGTGTGGAGTTTGCACATTCTCCCCATGTCTGTGTAAATTTCCTCTGGGTGCTCCGGTTTCTTCCCACAATCCAAAGATGTGCAGGTCAGGTGAGTTGGCCATATTTAAAAAAGATTGCCCATAGTGTTAGGTGCGTTAGTCACAGGCAAATGGGTCTGGGTGGGTTACTCTTTGGAGGGTCGGTGTGGACTTGTTGGGCCAAAAAGCCTGTTTCCACACTGTAGGGAATCTAATCTAATCCTAGAAGGACGAGGTAGCAGATGCACCTGTAAGTTCTCGTCCAGGCCACAAACTATCCTAGCTTGGAAATTGTATCGCTGATCCTTCACTGTTGTTGGTTCAAAATCTTGGAACTCTCTAACAGGATTGTGGACATGCTACACAAGTTTGATTGCAGTGGTTCAAGAAGCTGGGCTACCACCAGTGTTTACAGGGTAATTACCAAAAGTTGACTTTGCAAGTGATAACCACACCTCATGAATGAAGTTTTAAAAAGTATTCATAATTCACAATGTACAGCAAATAATACTTAGTTTTCCTGATCATCTTGTAGTGGGAGGTTGTTCATGCACGACTATGAATCAGGAAGTTCCATAAAATATAGGATGGAATTTATTCAAACTCTAGTCAAACAAGGAGGAAAGTCGAAAGTCCTCTGTATAACTGGGTCATTAGAATGGAAGTCATTGCATTTTAAAAAATACAATATTCTTAAACTAATGAGGAGGCAGTGGCCTAAGGTTACTATCACTGGATTGCTAAGCTGGGGTTTGAATCCCACCATGGTAGAGGGTGGAATTTGAATTCAATAAAAATTTGGAATTAAGAGTCCAATGTTGACCTTGATTACTGAGGGAAAACCCCATTTGGTTTAAAAATGTCCTTTAGGAAAGGAAACTGCCATCTTTACCTAATATGGCCTATTGTTGATATTTAACTGCTCTTTGGGCAATTAAAGATGGATAATAAATGCTTGCCTTGCTGATGGCACCCTCATCCTATGAATACATTTTTAAAAGGTGAGTTGGAAAGGATGTGTACAGGATTGCTGACATTGTTTGGAAAATGCACCATTTGTAAAGGTAGACATTGCTCTTTTGACTTCTTAGAGTGCGAGTGCTTCTTTGTTTGGAATTGGTACTGAGAAGGGAGCAGATAGAAATATAAATGTTTAATAAATAATACAAGAAGAAATGTAGAATTTTAAGGCTATAGAAAGTGAGCAGGTCAGTTAAATCAGATTTAGATGTTTCTTGCAGTGAAAATTTAGATTAAGTTACTCAAAATAATTCCACCAGAAGAGAATTACTTGTTCATCAAACCAAAATGCCCTTGAATGTTTCCTTATTGCAATCTAATTGATTGTTAAATGAATCCAGTGCCTTGAGTACTTTTATTCAGACAACACAAGTACAATATCAATGGACTGAATGGCCTGTTTCTGTGCTATAATGTATAACAAAACTATTGACAAATCCTCATGTAGGTCTGTATAAGACTTCACATGACTGTCTTTACAAATACTTGCTCAGAGCAAGACTTCAAGAATAGATATTTTGCTACACATTGATGGAAAAAATAAAGAAATCAATATCTAATATGGTCATATAGCTCCCAGAACAATGCAGTGGTTTGTTTATGTAACAAATAGATCAGACCACAAATGTTTATCTAGCTTATGGCAGGAATTTTAGTACAACATAATACACTGCAGTGCATATGTTTCCAAATGGTCAGGCTCGTTATCCTCAACAAACTCTGCAGGTCTGGCAATATCTGTGCAGAGAGAGCACAGTGAATGCTATGGGTCCAATGACAAGAAATGTTCTCGAAGGCCTTGTCCAGCAGATTCTGTTTTTATTTCTGATTTCCAGCATCCGCAGTTCTGGGTTTTTAAAACAAATTTCATTATCCTGCTGTGCGAAGAGTGGGAAGACGTACCTTTCACAACCTAAGATATCCTTAGTGCTTACCAGCCCTTTCTAATGATTTGTTATTATTTTATTTACAGCAGCCAATTCATGTGATGCAATTCCACAAATAGTAATGAGGTACCAATCAGATGATCTGTTTTATAGTGAAGTTGATTGAAGAGTAAATGATGACCAGGATAATGGGGAAAACTCCCTGACTCTACTTCAAAATAATGAAATTGAATCTTTTATTCTACTGCACTGCCGAGAGTGCAACATTCCTTCAGTACCATGGACTATGAACTTAGACTAATGTGTGTGAGTCTCTAGAGGGGGACTTGAAGGTGAGCATGCCACGTGCTGAGCTTTGGCAAGGTATTGAAGTTGTGAAAATCTCACCTTTTGTGTTTAGTATCAGGACTACAAGTCTGCAAGGATCCTCTCTGACATATGACTCAACCAAGCTCTCTTCACAACTCTTGCTCCTTCTTATGTCCATGAATGTTATCTTTATCTTCCAGCCCCTGTTACTTAGTCACTTACTAAAGCTAATCTTTTAAAAGATTTTTGGAGCGGAATTTAAAATGCCCTGTTTTAGTCCTCTATTATTTTTCCAAGCGAATGAGATCTTTGACCTTCCTTCTATCTCTAATTTCCATAATGCATTGCTCTTGTACAGCTATGTTGCAACTCTCCCACAATTAGCAATGCAAAATTTTGCTTTCAAATCCAAATTTCAATGTGCCACACCACTGTGACCACATTGGTTGCAGTCATAAGTATGAATATGTGTCAGTCCTCATTGACTTCTCTGCTGCTGACGATCACCAAATCTTCATTTTGATATCTTTCTCTGTAATATACTTCAGTGGCACTGCTGTCACTTGGTTCTGTTTATGTCTGCCACTTGCACATAAATTCTGAAGAGGTGGGGAATTAAACGTTATCTGCTTTCTCTCATGGTGCAAATGGATTAGCTGTCCATTGTGTTCTGTACTCCCCTAATTGAAACAACTTGTTAAAGTTCGCAACTGTTATCTGAGTCAGAATTTAATGTTGGAAAAAACAAAGTAATTTTTTTTGATCTACGATGCCTACTATGATCCATGACACCATCCACCTCCCCAGCTGTCATCACAAACTGACGTGGGAGGTATTGAAACTTAGCATGTTGCTTGCCATCCCCTCCATAGGTAATGGATGCTGTGGTGATTCATACTAAACCTTCACTTGAACCTTAAAATCTGAAACTTCCAGTACAGCACATAATAATTAGAAAGTATGTTAAACAATAACATTATTCCTTTGTCTTAGCTATCCATATAATTATCTCAATGGAAACCATGCTGTTTCTTCCAAGTGTCTGAAATAGCACATTTACATTTACAAGTGCTATTGCGAACAGTCAAAGCATCTTTCACCAGGGTTTGTTTAGTAAAGGCATAGAAACTGCATGAAATCTATTTCAGAAGCTGAAAAAAGACCAGGTAACTGTTTCAAATGCACACCTTTAATCAGAACTCAGTTACCTCAGATGCAAACAATTTGTTAGTGTCGCTTGTGTGTTTCTGATTTTATTCTGGATTTCCAACTTTTACAATTCTTTTCCCTTGTAAAAGTTAAAGAATTATTTCGATCTAGGAATAGAACTTTTTAAACCAGTCATATGTTAGGTTCTTTTCGTGAGGTTTCTCACACAAGGTGCAATTTGTACACACCAACTTCTGCAAACAGTTAAAGTTTATGAAAACTTGTACAAGCTAGGTGATCCCTCTCACACACATTGCTGGTTGTGCAAAGTAGCCGAAAATGAGGCTCGGAACAAAGAAAACACATCTCCTTTATACAGGTCAGTCGGTAATGCTTACAGATACTCTGGCTACTCTTCCCCCCTCCAATAAACACATTACCCAGGTACATTGGTAGGATGAGGTTATCCTCGGAGATAATGTAAATGTAAATGCCCTAATCCTGAGGAATCGTTATGCAGACAATTTCCTGACTCCCATGATTCCCCAAGTCACTGTGGGTGTGATATATCCTAGCTTCAGGGGGGCCCTGAAAAAGAGTTCTGGCTCCACTACTTCCCCTGACAATGTAGGTGTGATGTGCTTCAGTATTGGGGATGATCATACAAGCGAACCTGATTGGCTGGGGGATGGCTACGAAAGTATATCTGAATGGAAGGGACTGAATGAGAGTTCAATATGATAATATTAAGGGGAGTAGTAGTAAATGAATGTCAAAATGGAGTGGAAGTCATCCGCATTCCTGCATGAATGTTGTCCGCACCCACTTTCTGAATGTTCAGCTTCTGGAGGAAGACAGTGCAGTTTAACCCTTTAATTGTTACATTAAAGACCAAGGAGATAGTCCAATTTGATCTTCCAACATTATATATACACCCAATCCAATCTTTAATCTGATACAGTCACCAATTTATCCCATGCTGCCAGTTTTTCTTATTTGGGAGAAAGTGAGGACTGCAGATGCTGGAGATCAGAGCTGAAAAATGTGTTGCTGGAAAAGCGCAGCAGGTCAGGCAGCATCCAAGGAGCATGAGATTCCACGTTTCGGGCATAAGCCCTTCTTTCAGGAATGAGGAGGGTGTGCCAAGCAGGCTAAGATAAAAGGTAGGGAGGAGGGACTTGGGGGAGGGGCGTTGGGAATGCGATAGGTGGAAGAAGGTTAAGGTGAGGGTGATTGGGCAGGGAGGGGGTGGGGGCGGAGAGGTCGGGAAGAAGATTGCAGATCAAGAAGGCGGTCCTGAGTCCGAGGGTTGGGACTGAGATAAGGTGGGGGGCAGAGGAAATGAGGAAGCTGGAGAAATCTGCATTCATCCCTTGTGATTGGAGGGTTCCTAGGTGGAAGATGAGGCACTCTTCCTCCAGGCGTTGTGTTGCCATGGTCTGGCAATGGAGGAGGCCAAGGACCTGCACATCCTTGGTGGAGTGGGAGGGGGAGTTAAAGTGTCCAGCCACAGGGCGGTTAGGTTGGTTGATGCGGGTGTCCCAGAGGTGTTCTCTGAAATGTTCAGTAAGCATGCGGCTTGTCTCCCCAATGTAGAGGAGGCCACATCGGGTGAAGTGGATGCAGTAAATGATGTATGTGGAGGTGCAGGTGAATTTGGGATGGATATGGAACGATCCCTTGGGGCCTTAAGGGAAGTGAGGGCGCAAGTTTTGCATTTCTTGCAGTTGCAGTGGAAAGTGCGGGAGTGGTGGTTGGGTTGGTGGGGGATGTGGTCCTGACGAGGGAGTCGCGGAGGGAGTGGTCTTTCCGCAACGCTGATAGGGGAGGGGAAGGAAATATATCCTTGGTGGTGGGGTCTGTTTGGAGGTGGCGGAAATGATGAAGGATGATACGATGTATCTGGAGGTTGGTGGGGTGGTAGGTGAGGACCAGTGGGGTTCTGTCCTGGTGGCGATTGGAAGGGCGGGGTTCAAGGGCAGAGGATCAGAAAGTGGAGGAGATACGGTGGAGATCATTGTCAACCAAGTCTGAGGGGAAATTGCGTTCCTTGAAGAAGGAGGCCATCTGGGTTGTTCGGTATTGGAATTGGTCCTCCTGGGAGCAGATGCGGCAGAGGCGAAGGAATTGGGAATATGGGATGGCATTTTTACAGGGGGCAGGGTGGGAGGAGGTGTAATCTAGGTAGCTGTGGGAGTCGGTCGGTTTATAGTAAATATCTGTGTTGAGTCAGTCGCCCGAAATAGAAATGGAGAGGTCTAGGTAGGGGAGGGAGGAGTCTGAGAAGGTCCTGGTAAATTTGAGGTCGGGGTGGAAGGTGTTAGTAAAGTGGATGAACTGTTCAACCACCTTGTGGGAACAGTCATTGATGTAGCAGAGAAAAAGGTGGGGGTAGTGCCAGTGTAGCTGTGGAAGATGGACTGTTCCACATATCCGACGAAGAGGCAGGCATAGCTGGTGCCCATGCAGGTGCCCATGGCTATTCCTTTGGTTTGGAGGAAGTGGGAGGATTGGAAAGAGAAGTTGTTCAGAGTGAGGACCAGTTCAGTCAGTCGAAGGAGGGGGTCAGTGGAAGGGTACTGGTTGGTACGGCAGGAAAGGAAGAAGCAGAGGGCTTTGAGTCCTTCGTGATGGGGGATGGAGGTGTACAGAGACTGGATGTCCATGGTGAAGATAAGGCGTTGGGGACCGGGGAAGTGAAAATCATGGAGGAGGTGGAGGGCGTGGGTGGTGTCCAGAACAAAGGTGGGGAGTTCTTGGACTAAGGGGGACAGGACCGTGTCGAGGTATGCAGAGATAAGTTCGGTGAGGCAGGAGCAGGCTGTGACAATGGGTCGGCCGGGACAGTCAGGTTTGTGGATTTTGGGCAGGAGGTAGAAACAGGCGGTGCGGGGTTGTGGGACTATGAGGTTGGAGGCGGTGGATGGGAGATCCCCTGAAGTGATGAAGTTATGGATGGTCTGGGAGATGATGGTTTGGTGGTGGGAGATGGGGTCAAGGTCAAGGGAGCAGTAGGAGGAGGTGTCCACGAGCTGGCTTTTAGCCTCAGCAATGCAAAGATCGGTGTGCCAAACTACCACCGTGCCTCCCTTGTCTGCCGGTTTGATAGTGAGGTTGGGGTTGGAATGGAGGGCTGCACCTTCTGAGGTTGAGAGGTTGGAGTGGATAAGATGGGTGGAGAGGTTGACCTGGTTAATGTCGCGGCGGCAGTTGGCTTTGAAGAGATCGAGGGCGGGTAAGAGGCCAGTACGGGGTGTCCAGGTGGATGGGGTGTGTTGGAGGCGGGAGAAGGAGTCGTCAGAGGGTGGGTGAGAATCCTGGTTGAAGAAGTAGGCCTTGACCCCACCTCCCACAACCAAACCATCATCTCCCAGACCATCCATAACATAACCTCATCACCTCAGGGGATCTCCCATCCACCGCCTCCAACTTCATTGTCCCACAACCCAGCACCACCCGTTTCTACCTCCTGCCCAAAATCCACAAACCTGACTGTCCCAGCGGACCCATTGTCTCAGCCTGCTCCTGCCCCACCGAACTTACCTCTGCATACCTCGACACAGTCCTGTCCCCCTTAGTCCAAGAACTCCCTTCCTACATTCGGGACACCACCTATGTCCTCCACCTCCTCCAGGATTTTCGCTTCCCCAGCCCCCAACGCCTTCTCTTCCCCATGGACATCCAGTCCCTATACACCTCCATCCCCCATCATGAAGGCCTCAAAGCCCTCCGCTTCTTCCTTTCCCGCCGACCCAACCAGTACCCTTCCACTGACACCCTCCTTCGACTGACTGAACTGGTCTCACTCTGAACAACTTCTCTTTCCAATCCTCCCACTTCCTCCAAACCAAAGGAATAGCCATGGGCACCTGCATGGGCACCAGCTATGCCTGCCTCTTCGTCGGATATGTGAAACAGTCCATCTTCCGCAGCTACACTGGCACCACCCCCCACCTTTCCTCCGCTACATCGATGACTGTATCGGCACTACCTCGTGCTCCCACAAGGTGGTTGAACAGTTCATCCACTTTACTAACACTTTCCACCCTGACCTCAAATTTACCTGGACCGTCTCAGACACCTCCCTCCCCTTCCTAGACCTCTCCATTTTTAACTTGGGCGACCGACTCATCAGGGACATTTACTATAAACTGACCGACTCCAACAGCTATCTAGACTACACCTCCTCCCACCCTGGCCCCTGTAAAAATGCCATCCCATATTCCCAATTCCTTCGCCTCCGCCGCATCTGCTCCCAGGAGGACCAATTCCAATACCGAACAACCCAGATGGCCTCCTTCTTCAAAGACCGCAATTTCCTCTCAGATGTGGTTTACGATGCTCTCCACGGCATCTCTTCCACTTCCTGCTCCTCTGCCCAGGACAGAACCCCACTGGTCCTCACCTACCACCCCATCAACCTCCAGATACGTCGTATCATCCTTTGTCATTTCCGCCACCTCCAAACAGACCCCACCACCAAGGATATATTTCCCTCCCCTCCCCTATTAGAGTTCCGGAAAGACCACTCCCTCATCAAGTCCACACCCCCCACCAACTCAACCACCACTCCCCGGCACCTTCCCCTGCAACCACAAGAAATGCAAAACTTGCGCCCTCACTTCCTTCCAAGGCCCCATATCCGTCCCAAATTCACCTGCACCTCCACATACATCATTTACGGCATCCGCTGCACCCGATGTGGCCTCCTCTACATTGGGGAGACAAGCCACCTATTTGCGGAATGTTTCAGAGAACACCTCTGGGACACCCGCACCAACCAACCCAACCACCCTGTAGCTGAACACTTTAACTCCCCCTCCCACTCCGCCAAGGACATGCAGGTCCTTGGCCACCTCCATCCCCAGATCATGGCAACACGACACCCTCAGGAAGAGTGCCTCATCTTCCACCTAGGAACCCTCCAACCACAAGGGATGAATGCAGATTTCTCCAACTTCCTCATTTCCCCTCCCCCCACCTTATCTCACTCCTAACCCTCAGACTCTGCACTGCCTTCTTGACCTGCAATCTTCTTCCCGACCTCTCTGCCCACCCCCTCTCTGGCCTATCACTCTCACCTTAAACATCTTCCACCTTTCACATTCCCAACACCCCTCCCCCAAGTCCCTCCTCCCTACCTTTTATCTTAGCCTGCTTGGCACACCCTCCTCATTCCTGAAGAAGGGCTTATGCCTGAAACGTCGATTCTCCTGCTCCTTGGATGCTGCCTGACCTGCTGCGCTTTTCCAGCAACACATTTTTCAGTTTTTCTTATTTGTATGTGTGTGTCTTAGGTAAGCTGCTGTCAATCTATAGGGGTCTGAGTCACATGGGCTTTGATAAGCTTTGTAGCAGAATTGCAAGAGAAGTCTGGTGAGGTTTATCTTGATATCGTGAGCAGTGTGTAACATCTTATTATGCATATGCCAAGAGATGAGGTGAGTTTCTCAGTAGGCAGTAGAGCTGCTGATTTGAGAGGATTATAGTTTTTTTAAATGCCTTAATAATGCCACAATTTGCCTCATTAATATTCAAATTCTTCTCTTACCAAATGAATCAAAAATCCTGCATGTTGAGAATTCTCGTCAGAGCAGGTAGCTGACAACTTCAGCTCATCTTCTCCAATGGACTTTCATGTTGGACCTTGGGTAACAGCATCGGAGAACATGCTTCATGGGCACCAATTATCAGTGCACCCCATGGCCATGGATGTTGGTATGAAATAAGGGCCAGCCTCAAAGAACTCTCATGACACATCTCCACTCCACTTGCAATATGCTTCTGTACATCATTGCTGTACCAGCAACTATCATTGTAATTCTACTGCAAAGTCACTGTGTTCAAGGACACACACCTTGCTCATGGATTACACCAGGATGCATCTCCGACCTGGTTACTTGCTTGCATGGTGCTGACTGACTGTGAGCTTATCTGGATGCTCCAGTGCAATGGCCTGCATTGCCTTTTTGTGCTTTAACCCCTCAGCCAGAGACACCAGGCTCACAGTACTGCTGCATTGTCATGTTGCTGAGTACAGACACAAAGCCAGGAAGTTTGTCATGGTTGTCATAGTTTTTAGTCAAGTGAAAGGATTTTTTTCTTTCAGTAAGTCCCAGCTCAGTTAGTCAAGACACCACCCACTACCATTCTGAGGCTTGATGTGGTCAGTCAGCCACTAGGGGTGGTTAGTGTGGGATGCTTTCCACATAAGAGGTGAGGAACCAAATGTCAGGCAGCTCACTGCCCATTTTGACTCTTTCTGCCCAATTGTGGCTGTTTTCCTTCTGAATGAGAAAGCTGGTTATTAAGGGAGATAACAGCTGTGCCACCCTTTTAGATTTGGTCCAAGTGGGGAAGTATCCTTAGTGTGTGAGCAGGCAGCGCAGAGGATGCACAGGGTTAATGGCATCAGGGACTGGATGTTGCATGTGATAGTGAAAGTGATAGAACGTGAGCCTCCCATAGTGGAAGATGGGTACAATGGTAGAGATGGAGTGAGTGTGAGGTATCTGATAGAGGAAGGTGGGATTTAATTTGGCACAGCGGAGAAAGGATTTGACCTTCTTGCGTCACTGCACATACTGCAGATGGTTGAGTTTGTCTATGTTGCAACCTGGACCAGCATGGGATGGTCTGATGTCAGAGTCCCCTCTGCTGCCTCTTGGGGGAAGAGGGCATCCTGCCTGTGAATCCAGCAGGACCTCCAGATCTCTCCCCACAAAGTGAGGTGCCTCATACTTCATGTGCAGGGCAAATGAAAGGAACCGTGTGCAGCATCTCCAGACTGATAGTACTTGTCCAAATGCACAATGACCTTCTGAAGATACCATCACAGCTAGGGATGCTAGTCAACTTCAGGCACCCTATCTGTAATGAGTTGTTCCAGGAATGGTACGTAGTAATATGGGGCAAGAATTGGACAAGAGGGGTGTCATGGAGTGTAATAAGTAGTTAGAAGCAATTTTGATAAGGTTCAGCGAGGAAATATTACTTGGCCTCATGGTGCATAACCCTAAAGACTTGATACATGTTTTTAGCCCCCAAAATAAATTAACACAAAATATTACTGATGTTAGAAATTTAAATAAAAAGAGAAAAAGCTACTAAAAATCAAGTGAGGTAGCAAATGCAGGAAGATAAAAAGTTAACATTTGACATCAAAATGAAAACAGGGTCATTGCCCTGGAACATTAACTCTGTCTTTCCATTGATTTGATCCTGATTACATTAGCAGTAATGGTTCATCAGCTGATCTGTGCTATTGGAACAAGCAGAAACAACAAGTAGTTCTTTATTCTTGATTGGCAGCCCTTTCTGGAATGTGTACCCTGACTTGGAAGGGGACATGATCAGTCCTCGTTCTGTTATCTCACTCTGGATTAGTCCACAGGTTCTCATGTTTAGACTCCTAGATGAACAGAAATGATTTTGGGTGAAGTTTGCACGTCTGCTTCTACCCCAGGATGAATCAGCATTGAAGAAAGGAAAGGGGAATGCGCATAGCCATGAAAATAAATAAATAAATCATTAAAATCATATGTCAACAGTGGTTCTATGAAAGCAGATCATATATCCCCAAACGTTCCTTTGGATGCTGTCTCTGATTTTGTTGGCTTACAATATAAAAACTATATTTAAATGGCTTGAAAATGGAACACTACTTACATCAGTAACTATATTTGTCTATCTAAACTCTTGCACTGTATCATATGTTTTCTTACTTGTAGTTTTCTGTTTTGACGGTATGAATCTGATTTCTTCTCAGCAACCTTCTAATTCCCTATACTTAAACGGACTTGAAGAACTCAAATTTTCTCTCTTCTCTAAATTGGGAATTTCATCTGTACTAACTGCACACTTGCCAAAATGAGAGATTATTTCTGTTATCTGGCATGCAGTACATCAAAAATGCCTGTTGGTGAGGAGTTCACAGTGGGAAGCTAACAAGAAAGAATATGGGGAGCTGGTGGCATAGGCATGATATCACTGGATGAATAATTCCAGGGGTGCGTGGGTTCAAATTCCACCATGGCAGCTGATGGAATTTGAATTTAACAGTTCATAAATCTGGAATATTAAACTAGCCTCAGTGATAGTTTTATAATTACCATCATTGATTGTTATAAAAATCCATCTAATTTACTAATGTCTATTAAGTAAAGAAAACTATCATCCTTACCTGTTACTCCTGACTCACAAGCAATGTGGCTGGATCTTAACTATCCTGTGAAATAGTCTAAACGTACAACTCGGTTTAAGGGCAATTAATGATGTGCATCAAATACTGGCTCATTTTAAACAGAGATTAGGCAATTTTTTTTTTCTTTGAGTCTCTTGAGTCTTTGGAACTCTCTTCCTGAAAAGGTGGTGAAAGTATTGCCCTTTAAATATTTTTAAGGTAGTGCAATAAATTCTTGATAAAGGCAGGAATGTGAATTTGAGGTTACAATCAAATCAGCTATGATTTTATGAACTGGCAGAGCGGGCTGAAGGGCTGACTGGTTCCTGATCTATGTTTCTTCGTAATTTTTTTTTCTGCATGGACCTCCAAGGTCTGTGTGTGGCAGCAACTTTTGAAATCGCAAGTCAATGCAAGGAACAGCATTGACATGCAGATCAGCACATGTGGACCCTCAGAGCAACAATGTGTCTAAACAGTACAGTTTTGAGGTAATGTTGCTTTTGATTCATGTATTCGGCCATCCCTCAACTTGTGGAGTAAGTGGCCACATTGTCCATATGTTGTTATTGTGCTTGAATTCTGTCCACTGTGTTTGAGAGAGGTTAAAACCTCCCCTATTGGAGGAGATCTTCCAACATATTGGCTAATGTTGGCCAAACCCAATCTGTTAATTCAGGCAATGTAGCATTCTGAAACATCTGAGTCAGACTGGAAACGTAACAAATATTATGCGCCAACTGGGTCAGTGTAGTTACTTTGAAGTTGCTTTTTCAACTTTTGAGCAATTGAGCATGATTGAAATGCTAAATGCTTTCAGTGGAAGTGATCTGGAATATAAATGTGATTGTGACTGTTAACTAGAGACATAATTGTACAATGACCTGTGATAAACATTCAGTTCTCTTCATGGGATTTTCAAAGGGAGGGTTATGCTCCAAACCTTTTTGCATTCGCAGGTAGTAATTTTGAGGTTACTATTTTTCCATTCAATAACATGGTAAGTGGATTGAGAAACTGCAATATTTTCATTATCTGCCAGGGAACCATAAATGAACTGTCTAGGACTTATACACTTAATGGTAAGGTCCTAGAGAGTGTTGCTGAACATGTGGAGATATTTGTTTTGAAAAAGGACCTGATTCATAACAGATTATATATTTAAACCACAGTGTGTGGCTTGTAGGATTAAATAGCTGCCATTTCTAGATAAATTCTTTTACAGCACTTTACACTTTGGGCAGTGCTCTCAAATTGTAAAACCACTTTGTGAATAATAATTCAGTTAATCATATGCCTGATTATATTTTGAATCTAGTGGTTGTTTAAAATGTTAATATATGGCAAATAGATTTACTTTACTATGAATCTGTGGGGAAAATACAAAATATTAAAATTGTGTGCGTGTGCAGTGCTATATCAGAAATTGTATTTTTGATTAAATATCATGAAAACTATGCTCTTAATAATGTAGAAGTTGAACTCCATCTGATGTATACATGATTCTACTTTAATCCATCTTTATTACTAAAGGCTTGACATTCATCAGGTGACATTGTGGGCTTGAAGGGAACATTACAGTTCCAGTCATCATGACTTTGTGCTACTTTCTGAAAAGCAAAATATTCTTTGTGTGTGTGTGTGTGTGTGTGTGTGTGTGTGTGTGTGTGTGTGTGTGTGTGTGTGTGTGTGATAGAGATGTGGGGGAAATGCCAAATACAATAAGCCAATTTGTAGACCTAGCAAAAAAAAAGAGGATGGGGAAATAGATTTTTAAATAAAATATTGTTGCTGTGAGTTAAAACAAATGAATAATCAAACTGCTAACTTGTTGCATAATGGGTCACCGGAAGATTATGATGATTTCCATTAGCTCATTTGATTATAGAAACAACATAGTGCTCCACCTTTACCACAATGGAGTGTATGCAAGATTTTTGTGTATGAGATAAACATTTCATTAGTTCCGAATGATAGTCTTTGCACAGGATGTTTTCTTTGCCTTTAGCACTTAAATGCACCATGCACTGGGCTGCTTTCAGAAGCCTAATGGAAGGATTACACAAGAAATGTGCAAAATGCAAAGAATTGTATTAACACATCTGATCATGTAGGAAATATCTTGAAGCACTGCACATATCACAAAATACTTAATTACAGTGGCTATTCTTTCACCTGGTCCATCATTCTAAATTGATACATTCATGAGAAGATACATGGCTAAGTATAACAAGGTTTTGCTCGTGGCAAACGTGTTTGGAAAATAGTGATGGGAGCACGTTTATAATGTTCAACTGCATTCTTGTGGTGCAGTAGTCGTGTCCAGAAGGTCTATGTTCAAGTCCCATTTGCTCCAAAGGTGTGTAATAGCATCTCTGAACAGGTTGGTTAGAAAATGTTTTATAATACCAAGCCAAGAATTCTGGTGGCACAGGTAGTGTCCCTACCTCTGACCCTGAAGACGTGGGTTCAAGTCTCACCTACTTTACAAGGTATCTCATAACATGCCTGAAGTTTGATTAAAAGTATGTATAATGCCAAGCCATTATCATGTCATACCAGCCCAAACCCTGGTCACTCATATATATTTAGATTAGATTACTTACAGTGTGGAAAGAGGCCCTTCGGCCCAACAAATCCACACCGACCCGCTGCAGCGCAACCCTCCCAGACCCCCTCCCTTACATTTACCCCTGCACCTAACACTACAGGCAATTTAGCATAGCCAATTCGCCTAACATGCACATTTTTGGACTGTGGGAGGAAACCAGAGCGCCCAGAGGAAACCCACGCAGAATTGTATAATGCTGACCTGTTTTTAGAATGGACACAAGGAATTGTTCAAGGTGAGTCCCAGAAGTCATAAGACTATACTCGTGGATTCAGCTGTTATTGGGGTCAAGTTATACTTTACTCAGGAAGAAATTAGAGGAGACCTTTTCAAATTCAATGAACATTTTCAAGGTTAAAAAGAAACTTTTCCCTAAAGATGTAAATAGCTCTTCCTATTGCCTTGTAATCTCACAGATTGAGAGCTGTCCAAGCTACTGATACAGTTTAAAAAAGTTAATTACCTTGGCTAAAAGATGACAGATGGATCTGTGCCCTAGACCTAGGCTAACCCAATACCTAATATGGAAGCCTGACTTGGCAACTTTTGGAGAATCTAAGAGTGAGGTTCCTCTTAAAAATTAGAGATCACACAGTAAAACCAAGACATGACAGAGCTTTTTTTCTGAGGGTTGAGAGTCCTTGAAAAGGCAGCGGAAGCAGAGTGCTTGAATATTTTCAAGACAAAGGTAGATAAATTCTTATGCAAGGTGTTGAAAGGTTATTGGAATAGGTGGGAATGTGGAGTTGTGGTTACAATCAGATCAGTCATACAGGATGGAAACAGACCCTTCGGTCCAATCAGTCCAAACCGACCCTGTTTCCAAACTAAACTAGTCCCATATGTGCTTGGCTCATATTCCTCCAAACTTTTCCTATTCGTGAATCTATCTAAATGTCTTTTAAACTGTACCTGTATCTGCCACTTCTTCTGGCAGTTCATTCCACACACAAGTCATGCTCTCTTACAAAAGTTGCCCCTCGTGACCTTTCTAAATCTTTCTCTTCCCAACTTAAAAATACACCCCCTAGTTTTGAACTCCTACACCCTAGGGAAAAGACCCTCCTCATTCACCTTGACTATGTCCCTCATGATTTTATAAACCTCAGTCATCCCTTAACCTCCAATGCTTCAGTGTAAAAAGTCCCAGTCTTTCCAATCTATTTTTCAACTGAAACCCTCTATTCCCGGCAACATTCTGTCATGAACTTACTGGATGGTAGAGCAGGCTCAAAGGACTGAATGGTCTTCTGCTTCTAATTTGTATGATTGTCATGGGGCATGAAATGGCAGGAATATCTTTACCTCATAAGGTATCTAACCTTGCAGCACTAGGCCTTAAATGGCATTAAAAATCGCACAACACCAGGTTATAGTCCAACAGGTTTAATTGGAAGCACTAGCTTTCGGAGCGTCGCTCCTTCATCAGGTGCTTGTAGAAGCACCTGATGAAGGAGCAGTGCTTCCAATTAAACCTGTTGGACTATAACCTGATGTTGTGTGACTTTTAACTTTTGTACACCCCAGTCCAACACCACACCTCCAAATCATGCCCTTAAATGACATGTATCTCTTTCTATAGTCTCAATGAAAGTGCCAATATTGCAACTTGTTAAAATCTTACCACATAACTGGAAACACAACTTTGTCTCAGGATGTTATATTGGAGAATTTATTAGCAGGATAATTCTTATTGTTAGCAATTTTATTATTTTCACAATTGCTAAATAAAATAGAGGCGGTGAATCTTTAAATTAACAATTTGGAATGTTGGGAACGAGTCAAAAACAGTTAAAATGAGCTCAGATACTTAAATGGCTGCAATCACCTTGAATTGTAAGTAGTTAAACTTTCAGGAATATTCAAAGGAATATCCAATGATTGAGACTAACTACCATATCCAGAAAAGATTGTCCAGTGGGGAATTGCTTAGATATTAAAATTCATCATCTCTAATGTTTAGCTCACAGTGAAACCTTCAAAATGTTTGGGGTCAGGATATCTTGACAGGTCTTTTTGCTGGATCAGAAGCTTAAATCTGAAACTCAATATGCATCAGAAGGAGTAAATTCCCTCCCCTCATCCTTTTTCTATTATCAAAGGATAACAAGGGAACTTTGACAAGGAACAATAAAAACTGCTAGTAAAAAGACCAGGTCCACTTACACCGCATACATATCCATTATGTACTGCTTAAATTCAAGCACATGCACTTAGATTCGGCTTGCAAATTACTAGGGCTGTGGAAGGGAGATTGAGGTGACTGAAGGAGAGTGGAGGCGGGACCTGTTGGGGAGGGGTGCAGGCTGTTGGAGGGATCTATGAGAGGAGATTGAGGAGGGGGGAATTCTTGTCTCTTCTCCCACACAACCACAATTGCCCTCTGCTCACCTGCCTTGTTGCCAGCCTCAAACTACCTTATCTTCACTTTCCCCACTGTCCTCAGTCATATCTACGCCTTCCTCACTGAACTGTTTCTGTAGTGTTTTTATCTGTGAATGTGCAGTTCCTTTACACATAAATCTGAATGCTACGCTATGTAGTGTTTCCAGAATCATGTGCATATGTGTTTCTGAATTGGCATAGTTGCCATCACTTGTTTCCAAGACTAGTTCCTGCTTCCATTGTTCTCTGACTTCCCCGTGCTGCAATTTCTGCAGGTTCAGCACATTCTTGAAGTCCAATTCCTGCTCTTGCTCAACACAATTCATTGTTTGACCATTTTACCCACAGTTCTTCGATTCAAGTTAGAAATTCACACATTCCATTGCTTTTCCCATTACCTACTGAATTTGTATGTTAGCGTTTTATGATTTATGTACAAGGAATTCCACATTAATCTATGCTGCATCTTTCTCCATTTAAATAATAGTCAGCTCCTCTATTCTTCCTGCCAAAGTGCATGATCTCACATTCTATCTTTCCACTTGCTTTTTCTGTGTCCTTCTGCAGAGTCTGTGCCATCTACACATATGATTTCATGTGTTATCTGAAAGATTGGCCACCGTACATTCACCTTCCTCATCCAAGTCATTAATCGTAAATAATTATGACCCCAGTGTTGATCACTGTCCTCTACTGGTCGGCAGTTGCTATCCTGAAATTGCCACCCATTATCCCAAATCTCTGTCAGCTATTATTTAGCTAATCCTCCAACTATATTGTTAGATGGGGAGGTTGTTTTCCCTGTCTATGACCAGGGTTTCTACACAGATGGTGAACCTGTGGAATTTTTATCACAGAAGGCTTTGGAGGATAAGTCATTTAAAAAATTCCAGATAGAATGTGTTAGATATTAAAAGCACTAAGGGGTATGGTGAGAAAGCAGGAATTTTGCATTGTGTTACAACACAGCCATGATCATGTTGAATGGTGGAGCAGATTTTACAAGCCAAATGGCCTTCTAATCCTCCTAGATTCTATGCTTCTTTGTTTAATATATGACTCCTAACATCACAGGCTCTTATTTTATTAAGTAATTCAACATATGACATTTTCATATGCCTTCTAGAAATCCAAATATTTTAAATCCTGCTTATCTCCTCAAAGAATTCTAATGAACTTGTAAGGTATGATTGTTATGTATTTCTCAGTGCTCTACTATTTCATACTTTATAATATATTCTTAACATTTTCTCAGAAACAGATGATAACTTAACTGGCCTGCAGTTCACCATTTTGCTTCTTCAATAAAGGTTTTACACTGGCAGCTTTCCAATCTTGTAGTATCTTTACAGAATCTTCAGCTTTTGGAAGATTATTACCAATATACCTACTGTCTCTAGCTACTTCGTTTAATATCCTAGGATGCTTCCCATCATGTCCAAGTGATTTAATGATCTTTAGTTCCCATATTATTTTCTTCTGTCACAATAGTTAGTTATTGTGTTAATTTATTCTCATTATGCCCCTTGAATATTTAATATTTTTAGAATGCTATTAGTGTCCTGGTGTATAAACTAATGCAAAATATTTAATCAACTCCTGTGTCATTTCCTGGTTCACCATTATTACTTATGCAGCCTAAGGAACCTGTATTCACTTTGTCCTCTCTCTTCTTTTTATACTTATATATGGATGTAAGTTTGCTCACTGAGCTGGAGGCTCATTTTCAGACATTTCATCACCATACTAGGTAACATCACCAGTGAGTCTCCGGATGAAGCACTGGTGTTAGTGATTTGCTTTCTATTTATGTTTAGGTTTCCTTGGGTTGGTTATGTCATTTCCTGTTCTTTTTCTCAGAGGTGGTATTTGGGATCCAAGTCAATGTGTTTGTTGATAGAGTTCCAGTTGGAAAGCCATGATTCTAGGAATTCTTGTGCATGTCTCTATTTGGCTTGTCTTAGGATGGATGCATTGTCCCAGTCGAAGTGGTGTCCTTCCTCACCTACATGTAAGGGTACTAGTGAGAGTGGGTCATGTCTTTTCGTCGCTAGTTGATATTCATGTATCCTGGTGGCTAGTTTTCTGCCTGTTTGTCCAATGTAGTATTTGTCACAGTTCTTGCAAGGTATTTTGTAAATGACATTAGTTTTTCTTGTTGCCTGTATAGGGTCTTTCAAGTTGAATTCACCATTGTTTTAATGTGTTGGTCGGTTTGCGGGCTACCAGGATGCGAAGGGGTCTGAGTAGTCTGGCAATCATTTTGGAGATGTCTTCGATGTAGGGGAGAGTGGCTAGGGTTTCTGGACATGTGTTGTCTGCTTGGACAGGGACCGCATCAACTTAGACCCCACTTACCAATCTCTGAGAAAAAGGACAGCAAATGACATCACCACAGGAAATGACATCACCAACCCAAAAAAAACCTTAACACAAACAAAAAGTGGGTCACTAACACCAGTGCTTCACCGGAGTCCCTCTGATGAGGTTACCTAGTTTGGTGAAGAAACATCTGAAAGCGAACCTTCCAGCTCAGAGCAAACTTACTTCCAGACCCTCAACCTGGGCTACAAATTTTCTCAACCCGGTAATATGTGTGTATGTGTATACTACCCTTAGCTTTTTTTCTCCTTTTCTTGGTCATCTTTTGTTTTTTTTTGTAAAACCTTCCCAATTATTTGTCTTGTAAATTTTGTGGCACTTTTTTTTCTCTTTCAATTTGATGCTATCCTTAACTTTCCTGATTGGTTTATCCCCTTGCAAGAATCCTTTTTACTGGGATGTATTTTTATTGGGAGCCATGAACTATTTTCTTTAACACCTGCCATTCTTCTTCAATTGTCTTCTCTCAATCTGAATGCTAAATTCCATGATGATATAGTCATAGGGATGTACAGCATGGAAACAGACGCTTTGGTCCAATTCATCCAACCTAATCTAGTCCCATTTGCCAGCACTTGGTCCATATCCCTCTAAACCCTTCCTATTCATGTACCCATCCAGATGCCTTTTAAATGTTGCAATTATACTAGCCTCTACCACTTCCTCTGGCAGCTCATTACATATATGTACCACCCTCTGTGTGTAAAAGTTGTCCCGAGGGTGTCTTTCTATTATCTTTCCCATCTCGCCCTAAACCTATGCCCTCTAATTCTGGACTCCCCCATGCCAGGAAAAAGACCTTTGTCTATTTATCCTATCCATGCCCTTTACGCTTTTATAAACCTCTATGAGGTCACCCCTCAGCCTTCAACATTCCATGGAAAACAGCCCAACCTATTCAGCTTCTCCCTCTAGCTCAAATCCTCCAACCCTGGCAACATCCTTATAAATCTTTTTTGAACCATTTCAAGTTTAACACCGTCCTTCCGATAGGAAGGAGATCAGAATTGCATGCAATATTCCAAAAGTGGCCGAACCGATGTCCTGTACAGCCACAACATGACCTCCCAACTCCTACACTCAATGATCTGACCAATGAAGGAAAGCAAACCAAACTCCTTCATTATCCTATCTATCTGCAACTCTACTTTCAAGGAGCTATGAACCTGCACTCCAAGGTCTCTTTGTTAAGATTTGTTTTTTTTTCCAAAATGCAGGCACCTCACATTTATCTAAATTAAACTCCATCTGTGACTCCTCAACCAATTGGCCCATCTGATCAAGATCCCGTTGTAATCCGAGGTAACCTTCTTCGCTGTTCACTATACCTCTAATTTTGTGTCGTCTACAAACTGACTAACTATACCTCTTAAGCTCTCATCCAAATCATTTATATAAATGAGGAAAAGTAATGGACTTAGCACCGATCCTTGTGGCACTCCACTGGTCATAGGCCTCCAGTCTGCAAAACCACCCTCCACCACCACCCTCTGTCTTTTACCTTTGAGCCAGTTCTGTATCCAAATCACTAGTTCTCCCTGTATTCCATGAGATTTAACCTTGCTAACCAGTCTCCCATGGGGAACCTTGTCAAATTACAGAGGAGGAAGTGCTGGATGTCTTGAACGGTTAAAGGTGGATAAATCCCCAGGACCTGATCAGATGTACCCGAGAACTCTGTGAGAAGATAGAGAAGTGATTGCTGGGCCTTTTGCTGAGATATTTGTATCATCGGTAGTCACAGGTGAGATGCCAGAAGACTGGAGATTGGCTAACGTGGTGCCACTGTTTAAGAAGGGTGGTAAAGACAAGCCAGGGAACTATAGACCAGTGAGCCTGAACTCGGTGATGGGCAAGTTGTTGGAGGGAATCCTGAGGGACAGGATGTACATGTATTTGGAAAGGCAAGAATTGATTAGGGAGAGTCAACATGGCTTTGTGCGTGGGAAATCATGTCTCACAAACTTGATTGAGTTTTTTGAAGAAGTAACAAAGAAGATTGATGAGGGCAGAGTAGTAGATGTGATCTGTATGGACTTCTGTAAGGTGTTCGACAAGGTTCCCCATGGGAGACTGAATAGCAAGGTTAGATCTCATGGAATACAGGGAGAACTAGCCATTTGGATACAGAACTGGCTCAAAGGTAGAAGACAGAGAGTGGTGGTGGAGGGTTGTTTTTCAAACTGGAGGCCTGTGACCAGTGGAGTGCCACAAGGATCGGTGCTGCGTCCTCTACTTTTTGTCATTTACATAAATGATTTGGATGCGAGCATAAGGGGTACAGTTGGTAAGTTTGCAGATGACACCAAAATTGAAGGTGTAGTGGACAGCGAAGAGGGTTACCTCAGATTACAACAGGATCAGGACCAGATGGGCCAATGGGCTGAGAATTGTCAGTTGGAATTTAATTCAGATTAATGCGAAGTGCTGCATTTTGGAAAAGCAAACCTTAGCAGGACTTACACACTTAATGGTAAGGTCCTAGGGAGTGTTGCAGAACAAAGAGACCTTGGAGTGCAGGTTCATAGCTCCTTGAAAGTGGAGTCGTAGGTAGATAGGATAGTGAAAAAGGCATTTGGTATGCTTTCCTTTATTGGTCAGAGTATTGAGTACAAGAGTTGGGAGGTCATGTTGTGGCTGTACAGGACATTGGTTAGGCCACTATTGGAATATTGTGTGCATTTCTGGTTTCCTTCCTCTTGGAAAGATGTTGTGAAACTTGAAAATGTTCAGAAAAGATTTACAAGGATTTTGCCAGGGTTGGAGGATCTGAGCTACGGGGAGAGGCTGGGCTGTTTTCCCTAGAGTGTTGGAGGCTGAGGGGAGACCTTATAGAGGTTTACAAAATTATGAGGGGCGTGGATAGGATAAATAGACAAAGTCTTTTCCCTGGGGTCGGGGAATCCAGAACTAGAGGGCATAGGTTTGGGTGAGAGGGGAAAGATATAAAAGATGTCTAAAGGGCGGCATTTTCATGCAGAGGGTGGTACGCATATGGAATGAGCTGCCAGAGGAAGTGGTGGAAGCTGGTACAACTGCAATATTTAAGAGGCACCTGGATGGGTATATGAATAGGAAGGGTTTGGAGGGATATGGGCTGGGTGCTGGCAGGTGGGACTAGATTGGGTTGGGAGATCTGGTCAGCATGGCCAGGTTGGACTGAAGGGTCTGTTTCCATGCTGTACATCTCTATGACTCTAAATGCCTTACTGAAGCCCATATAGATCACGTCTACTGCTCTGCCCTCATCAATCCTCTTTGTTACTTCTTCAAAAATCGCAATCAAGTTCATGAGACACGATTTCCCATGCACAAAGCCAGGTTGACGATCCCTAATCAGTCCTTGCCTTTCCAAATATGTGAACATCCTGTCCATCAGGATTCCCTCCAACAATTTGCCCACCACCAACGTCAGGCTTTGATTCTTCTGAAGTCCCTTTTAACCGAAGAGATTCATGAAGTAAAACATTGATCATTATGTACAAATCTAATCTTTCCATTAACAAACATCTTGACTAAATTGGGGGAAGACCACATTTTTTTCATGACTCTTTCTGGCAGCCATTACACCACTTGTGATGTTTCAATTTAACTAAATTAGTTCAACTTCAGATTTCTTTCTTTCATGTCGTAACTGTTTCTGTCTGGGTTGCTTTTCATTTACTGACTGTTCTAAATATGGCTTCAGTAACGAAAGCATTGATCTCGGCTGAGTTCTAAGAAGCAATTCAGCTGGCATTCAGCTGGTAATGGTGCAAGTTGTGTTATGATAAATGAATCACAAACTGGCGAATGTTTTGTTTGATGACATCTCAAGCTTGTTCCAATTTGTACCTAACATTTGTTTTAGCAAGCTTAACAATTTACACTGAGCACTCCACTGCTGCATTTGAAGCAGAATAATATGGCGCTACTCTTGTAGCATTTCCATGAAATTTGAATTTTTTATGCAAACATGAGATCCACAGATGGACACAATGTAATCTGGCAGCCTATAGCAGCACTAAACTATGCAAAATGCCTGAAGTTTGCGAGTTGTTCTTGTTTAATCAGAAATCCATCAACCACTTTGGCTATCTATTGTAATGAATAGCTGTTGCCCTTCAAATTTTCTGAAGTCAACATGATGCGTCTGCAACACTTTCCACAGTTGCAAAGGCATTTGTGGCAATTTTTCTATAGGTGGAGATATTCTATGCTGTGTCTTGTATATTATTATTGGTCATTGAAGATAGTAGCCACTTTTTCAAGTTTTACCATGAAGATTATATACTGCTATGTAATCAGGAATCATTATGCTGGCTGACTACATAAACAAACTTTTTTTTTATCCACTGATAAGTTATTTTTCCAAAAAGAACATAACTATTTTCCAAATCCAGAATCTGTATGGTGCCATTTGTGATATTGTTGTACACTATTGTCAATTTGGGATCCCCATGATTTGTCCTACCAATGCCATCTCTGCTTTGTTTGGTAGATTATTTATGGGAGAGAAGAAATGTACACATCTCCTATTGGCTTTCCCTATAACAAGAATTGGGTAATCTAGACATCACATAATTAAAAAGATCTTCTGGCCATATGTACTTAACTTCATATTGATAAGCAGACAAAATCAAAATCTGCAGTTTTTTCTTGTAAATTCAAAATCTCTCTCTGCATTTGAGTTGCATTGAATTCAAAATAATCATCAGTGGCTTATGATCAGTTTTGATTGTCAAATGATGACTGTAAAAGTATTCATGAAGCTTTTTTATTTCAAAAAAATTAAAGGCAAAGCTTTATGTTTTATCTGTGCATACTTTTGTTCACTGATACTGAGGGTGCTCGTATAGCCATTATTAGCTCGAATAAGTCAATAATTTGGGCTGGTAGACTGAAAAATTAATGTTATAATTTGAACGGAGATTAAAGTTTGTTTTCATTCAAAGCCTTCTTCTGGACAATTCAGTAACAATTGTGTTTCCATTCCTCTTTACACTTTTTAGTAACACAATACTGTAGAGACAAGTATTTTTGGCCAGGGGATTGTTTGCCAAAACAGGAGTGTATTTTATCGTTCCAAAACATGATGTTAACACTCCAGGATCGCCTGTCACCGTGTTTACTAAGTGAGAGTTTATTTTTAATCAGGTATTTGAAGAATTACAGAAGCAAACGAAGTCTGTATAACTGAATCAGTCTTTCACTGCAGTGAGCCTCCCAATAGTGTATATAATAAGCTTTTTTATTTTCTTTAAAATTAGACGTTTTTAATTTTACACCAGGTGTTTGTAAATGAGAGTTTAACGGTTGCTACCTGCTGGGGATGAGCTGGTTACAAAGGCGGGTTTGTGCCTGGGCCCCGTTGCTAGGGGCAGCGAGCCGGCGGTCTTGCCTCCAGAGGCCGAGCCTGGGCCTCGACCGCAGTGTCCTGCCGTCCGTTCGCCCGCAATCCCGCGCCCCTCTGAGCGCCGGCAGCGGAAATCTGAGGGGAAGCTGCTTCCTTCTGGGCTGGTCGATCGATTCGCGTCAAAGAGCAGCGGCGGCGGTGCCAACATCTTACTCCTCCTCCTCATCATCTCCCTGCTGCTGCCACTTTTCATCTCAGTCGTCCCGCTCCTCCGGTAGAGACAAGATGTCTGACCCCATCCCCATCACAGGCAAGAAGCTGCGACCCAGACTTCAAGGCAGAAGCAGCCTCCAAAACGCTGAGCCCCCAGGTGAGAATCCCTGTGCCAAAAGGGGTGGGAAAAATGTGTTATTTTAAAATCAGCAGCGGCAGTCATTTCCTTGTTGGTTTATTTGCATTGCTGCTTACCACATGCTCATTTTTAAAAATTTCCAGCTCTTTCCTTTATTAAAAGTGCTTTATTTGTTACTGCATAATTCAGCAGAATTTAATTTTGTCCATAAAATTGTGGAAACTTGCTTGTTTCCGGGTTCGCTGATGATCTTGTTTGTTAATGTGTTGTGTTCAGGACCTTGACAAAAATGTGGACATTGCACTGTAATTGAGGATGTGGTTTACATTAAAACGCTTGCTTACATTATTGTTAGCTAATTGCAGTTGAACGACTAAAGGTATTGGGGAAGGTCAATATTTTAATTTGTAGGTTGATATGTTTCTAGTTCATCAGTTGAGCATCAAATTTTTTTCTCTTGATCTGTAAAATGATTTTAGTTGGACGCATGATAGACTGGCTGAAACATTGTGAGTGGAATTTGAAAATCCAGTGTTAATATTGTAGAACATTAATCAGCAATAAATGGATTAAAGCCAAACATCTCAATTAAGATTGCACCACTATCAAGTCAGCTATATTAACAAAATTATACTTTGCTGAAAATAGGCTTTCATATTGAAGGACCAAGAAGGCTCAAAGTAAAATTAGTTCTCATGAATACTTCCTTAATTAAAAAATATTGAAGGATCACCTTTTTAGATTGTCAAAAAGCTTATACCATTGACTGTTGTGTGAAAATGAGATCCAACAATAGGTTGAATGAAAAAAGGAAAATATTGCAGTTGCTGAAATAAAAACGAACTGCTGGAACAGGGCAGGCAGAGAGACCAGTTAATGTTTCAGATCATTGATGCTTTTGCTAAGCCTAATGCATTCTTGATTGCTAATTCACATTTTTAAAAAACAATATTTTACATTTATGTCGGACATTTTTAATGTCCCAAGGTGTCTTATCAAGCAACAGTATACTACATAAAATGATATTATGACATGCCTTAAAACATACCTTTCTGATTAATATTTTGGACATGTCTTGGAAGGAGGTGAAAGAGAGAAGGACAAGGACATTTTGAGAGTGAAATCCCCAGCTTAGGATCTTTGTAACTGAAAGCACTGCTTTTGGTAATGGAGCAGTTAAAATTGGAGGTATTGTAGTTCCGAGAAGGTTCACTAGTTTGATTCTGAATGAAGGAGCTCTCGTATGAGTAGGGGATAAGCTGGTTGCACCAGTAGTCATTGGAATTTAGAAGAACATGATGTAATCTTATTGAAAAGGACAAATTCTAAGAGGCCTTAACCGTGGAGGTTCTGAAATGAAATTTGTTCTGTATAAGGTGATATAGGACTGGGTTCACTGTTTCAAAATAAAGGTTGAGCCTATTTAAGGCTGAGCCAAAGGACAATCTCTTCTTTCAAGTCATTTGTTAGTCCTCAGTTCTGTACTCCAGAGAATTGTCGAGGCCGGGTCATTGAATATACTCAAGGATGAATTAAGCAGTTTATTGATCTAGACAAGTAATCGGGAATAATCGGAAGGAGACAGAATAGCAGAGTTGAGATCACAGCCATGCTTCTGATGAATAGAGGAGCAGGCCAAGAGACCAAATGGCTTAATCCTCCTGTTTCCTATGATCTTTACATTTTACATTGTCAAGTATGCAGAGAATTGTTTGCATGTCAGACTATTTTTTTGCCATAATCACTAATTTTGATATAATTGTGTCTAGAATGATCTGTAATAAATTCTTACTGCCATAAAAATCCACAAGTTGCAGTGAATGTGCCAAGATACTACTAATGGCATCTCTTTGAAATAGCATTTAAGCTTTCTATATGCAAGCTGCTTCCTGAGATAAAAATATCTATGTAAAAGCAACTTCTGAAAACTAAAAAAAATATAGTATTTTCTTGGATGGAATCAACCATGACTCTTTCTAGCTTAATTTATATTGTTTGAGGATCTAGGGTTCAAAATGTGCCATTCTAGTAAAAACGTTTTTGCCAGTTTATTTTTCCCTGCAGTACTACAGATTACATTAGTAAATCTGTTGGAGCTGACTGCAGGGTTCTGCTGTTTGATATTTAATCCCTACAAAATGGCTTATAGTTTTATACAAAATTTCAAGATCATCGCCTGGATTTAGCACAGTTATAATTTCACATAATATCTAACATTAGGGTTTGTTACTTTTCTGTTTGTTCTGATAACAGAAATTATTCACCAAAAAATATTTCTCAGTAGATCCAATGTACCAGGCACCACAATATGTAATCATTCAGATGTGAAACATTTCAGTTTAACACACAAATCTGTGCCAATTTAACAAGCTGTGCTGAGCATACTAAAATTTTCTAACTGGGTTAAGACTGAAGTATTTACTTAGAGTTCTTCACCTTGAATCACTGTAAAGTGACCTTTTAATGGAAAGTGTGTATGTGTAGGAAGAATTGGGCTTAGCTGCGAAGACCAAATAAATGAACAGCATACTGACATTCAACTGGGGTCACATTTGGAATAATTACTTGGTTAAGGTTTCAAAATGCTGTGATTTGCACCACACCAAATACCAGTCCAGAAAAGATGAGAAAAATAAAGGTTATGAAATGCCAAGGCATAATGACCACTTTTAACTATTCAGTAGTAAATCAAGACATGAAGTCAACAGTGAATACATATGATTACTCATATTTATTGACCTTGTGTTAGATTATATGCAACCTTAAGAAGTGCTAGAAGTTCAGCAAATTTCAAAGCAGATCAATACACTAGAAAATATAAACACTTAAAAAAAAAAACTTTTTTTTATTGAAATGATTTAAGCTTTTTAATAATTGGAAAGATTTGAGACCCACATCAGTAATCTATATGATAAACATGAATTTTAAAGTGCTTCAGATTGCTAACCTCCTCTAGCTTTGCAACCTTTTGACCTCTGAGCTCCTCTAATCTGATCCCTTTTATCAGGGGAATCAAGCATTCATCATCTTCCCCGTCAAACCCCTTTAGAATCCTCTGTGTTTCAATAACATCACTTTTCGGTCTTCTAAACTCCAGTGATTTCAGGTCCAATGTAGTCACCCTAATTTTGTCTGACAACTCCTTTAATCTCAAATATAAATCTAGAGACCCTTCTTTGAATTGCCTCCAATGCAAGTGTATCTCCCTTTAAATAAGGAGACCAATACTTATGCAGTATTTTTGGGCATAGTCCTAGCAACATTATGCACTATTGCATCAATCCTTCCCCATTTTTATACTCCATTTTCCTTGCATTAGTGGCCACCATATCACTTGCACCTGTGCTAACTTGTTATTGACTCATGTAGGGGGATTCCCTGATTCAGTGTGTCACACCATTCTGTAGTCTTACTTCATTTAAATAATTCTGTACTTTGTTTTTCTATTCTTTTCATCAAAGTGATATCTGAAGGTATTCAGCCTGAAATGTTAACTGCATTTTTCCCTCCACAGATGTTGCTTGACCTGCTATTTCAGAATTTAAAGTTTTCATTTCAGAATTTGGAAGTCTGCAGGTTTTTTCTTTTAATGTGGAGTTCTCTTGTAATAATTTTCAATATTGTACAAGCCAGAACAAAGGAAAAAAAATCTACAATGTGGAATACAAATGTGATTAAATGAAATATCAGCAACTGAGTTGTTTTTTAGGGTGCAGGTCGGCATGGAGGGGTTGGACTGAAGGGTCTGTTTCCATGCTGTACGTCTCTATGACTCTATATAAGGAAGTTATTTCCAATGATATAATTCATCAGGTGAAGTTGGGATCATGTAGAGAGTATTAGAAAATATTTGGTTCAAAATGCTACACAGCAGAGATCACATTGTTAATTTTTACTATCTTCAAAGGTTCTATGTAACCACAAATTTCTTTTTATTGAAGTACTAATGTACGATAAATGTGCTGTTTCTTTGAATTTGATGTACCTGACTCATGAACATTTACAGCACAGAAGGAGGCCATTTGATATGTCATGCTTACGTCAGTCACGAAAGATCTGACTACATTAATCTTGTTTTCTCGATTCTGGCCCTGGTAGTCATGGCAATGCAAGTGACTATCTAAATACTGCATAAATGGTATTGTTAAATGTTTCTGATGCAGCTATCCTTCCAGGTAGTGAGTTCCAGACTTGCATCTCACACTGATTGGAGATGTTTTTCTTCTAATCTCCAGCCTTCTAACTCTTGCCTTAAATCTATGTCCAGGATTGTTGACTCCTTTACCAATGGAAAAAAGTGCCTCTTGATCCAACCTATCTATGTACTCATAAATTGATATACCTCCTATGTCAACATTTGCTGCTCCAAAGAAAACAACACAGACGTTTCCTTCATGGAAAATCTGCACCCTTGCCAGTACTATCACACCCTTCCACAATATTCTAGTTGTGATCAAATCATCTTTTTACACAGTATTACCATAACCTCCCTGTTCTTGTGCTGTGGCTGAAAAAGGCAAGTACTCTGTATAGCTTCTTAATCACATTATCGACCAACGCTGCTACCTTCAGAGATCATGGATTTGTATGTCACGGTCTCTTTGATCTTCAGTACTTTCCAGGGTCCTATCATTTACAGTGTAATCCCTTGCCATGTTAGCTCTTCCTCATGCTTTTCCAGATTGAATTTCATTTGCCACTGCTCTGATCATCTGGCAAACCCGTTGATATCTTCCTGTAGTTTATGGCAATTTTCTTCACTGTTTACTACCCTACCAGTTTTAGGTCATCTGTGAACTTCTTAATCATACTTCCTGCCTTTAAGTCCAAATCATTAATGTATGTTGTAAATAGCACAAGTGTCAGCACTGAACCCAGCAGAATCTCACTGGAATCATGTTTTGAATCACAGAAACACTCCTTTATCATTATCTGCTTCTTCCTATCTATTGGCCAGTTTTGGATCCAACTTGCCACCTTGCCTTGGATCCCATGGGTTCTTACTTCCTTGACCAGTCTGCCATGATGCTCCTTGTCAAAAACCTTGCTAAAGTCCCTGGAAATCACAACGTGCATTACGTGTATTAACACTCCACTTACCACTTCAAAACATTTGAACAAATATGTCAAACAGACCATTAATATAACAAATCAACACTATTTCTGAATAATCAGTGCTTTCCCAAATGCAAATATATTCTAACACTCAATTCTTTCCAATAGCATGCCCATCATCAAAGTTAGACTGACTGGCCTGTAGTTTCCTAGTTCTTCCTTTTTTTTTAATGATGGGCCACAGAGGTGAATTGACCATGCTAAATTGCCCACAGTGTTAGATGTATTAGCCAGGGGTAAATATTGGGTAGGGATATGGGTCTGGGTGGGTTATTCTTCCGAGGGTCAGTGTGGATTTGTTGGGCTGAAGGACCTTTTCAATACTGTAGGGAATCTAATCTAATCTAAATATTACACTCAGAGCCTCTGATATCTCATCCTTTGCCTCCTTCCACATTTCTTACAGGACTGCATATTTATCCACTTCTAAGACTATAAAACTTGCTAGTACCTCCTCTGTTATTAGCATTCTATTCTTTCACACTCCATCACTGTGATGTCTATACCTGCATAATCCTTTTCCATTGTGAAGACTGATGCAAAGTATTGATTTAAAACTATGTCCACATCTTCTGGGTCCATTCTCAGATTACCTTGATGGGCCTACACTTGCTCCAGGTCTTTTGCTCTGCTGCACATGATTATTGGTAGCTTCTTTTACAAAGGTTCTTAATGTGTACAAATGCCTCTCCCTGTACAGTATTACTGAGAGAAGGACATCTGCCAATGTCATTTTGACATCAACCATTCCTAGCTTCTAGATAATGGTAAGTTAGTAATTCATTTTTTTCAGTCACTGTATGATGCATTTATTCTATAAACACTGATGCTTTTTAGGTCAGTTTCAAATGAAACCACATTCTTTTGTAATGAATTGATTCTTAAACTCAGTGGTAACAGCCAGAGCTCCTAAAAAAAACTAAAATGAAAAATTGTGTGGATTTTGGCATCACTACTGAATCATATTGTCGCACATTCATTTGTGCTTCAGGAACTTAAGCAGAGTCTGTGCAGTAGTGAGGGACTGTAGCAATGTTGGAAATACTGACATTTAAGTTATATTTTAAGTTGAGCTTCAGTCTATACATTCTGTTGGATGTAGATATATTCCATCGTACATCCGTTAGCTTGACCAAAGTTTATTAAGAAAGACTGCCCACCCCACTGACTTTAATGAAACCTTTCTTTGTGCTTTACTCTAACAAGAACAGTGAATATAATTCAAACGAATTTATTGCCTCTGAAGCACTTTGGAGGAATTTGATTACTAAGCCTCATAAGGTAGTCCCAGATAAGCCAGATATATATTTCAGAGAAACATTTAGCTTGAGAATGGTTAGAATGTGCAACATGCTGCTACACACCAGCCTGGTTTGGAACAAAAACACTGTCAGTTATCTTCACTGTTTCTGGGTGAAAATCCTAGTACTCCTTCCCGATTGGCATTGTGGATCTGTCTGTACAAGGTGGACTGTTCGTTCAAGGAGATGCACCCACTCTCTCACCAGCAAGGGCGGTTGGGTATGTGCCACATCATACGGTCTTGTCAATGATACACACGTTCCGTGAAAGAATAAACAAAAAGATTGATGTGAGTAATACAGATGTGTCGAGGGAAAGCTAGATAAGCTCACAAAGATGAAAGGAACAGTAAGTTTTGCTGTTAAAATTTGATGAAGTAATTCTGGAGGTGGTGGTATGGAGTGTAAACAGCATAGGCCTGTTTGGCTTGTTTATACATAGCATGCACTAGGATTCTATTTTTAAAAAGAAATGTGGATGCTGGAAATGGGAAACACAAACAGCATAGGTTTAAGGTGAGAGGGAAATATTTTAGAAGGGACTGTAGAGGCAACCTTTTCACACAGACAGTGGTGCGTGTATGGGATGAGCTGCCAGAGGAAGTGGTGAAGGCTGATACCCATCCAGAAGCCTTTTAAATGTTGTAATTGTATGTGAATAGGAAGGGTTTAGACGGATGTGGGCCTAGTGTTGGCAAATGGGACTAGATTAGTTTAGGATATCTGATTGGCATGGATGAGATGGATCGGTTTCCGTGCTGTACATCTCTATGACTCTAAGTTACCAGAAAAATTCATCAGGTCTGGCAGTCTCTGTGGAGAGAAAACAGACTCAGCATTTTGGGTCCAGTGACCCTTTGGCATTTTGAGACAGTTTTTAATTATGTTTTTAAAAAACTGCTGTATCTATAAAAGACTTTGATATTTCGTGTCATTTATGCTTTCCTGATTTTTGGAGCCCTTGATTGTATTGGATGTGCTTATTCTAGATTCCTTCTTCTATTTCCACTTGTTTGGCGGTTAGGAAGGCAGTGTTTCTCATTTGAATAAATTAATTTGCATCTCCTACATATTTGCAAATTTACTGGTTTGCCCTGGGGAATAGTTGGAGGTGCATTTTAATTTTACTGATTTTCTGTCAGGTTTAGTGTGCCTGGCACATCATTTGAAAACAGATTGAACGTCATCAGTCATTTTGGAATAGCTAGTGCCACCCTGGCTTCTTTAAGTAAAAGATCTTACATGATATGTTCCTATAATGTAAGATTGTGCCATCTTGTTCTATTTATTTTGAACTGTACAATTGACTAATTTTATCTCCTAATTACTGGTATCAACTAGCTCAGAATTCCTTATCGTGGTTACCCAGATCTTTCAATAGGAAGAAAGTCATTGCAGCAGCATGGGCAGGAGTTATATGGTCAGAGCCATGCGCAAATCCTGCACAGCAGAATCTCCTGAAATTGGCCTGGAAGTTGAAACTTTCAATGGGCCATTACCAGGCATCTGGAGTGTTCTGAAACCGTGCTTAACTCTGAAGCAGCTGAGTTAGTTTAATAGTTACCTGGTGAAAAGTAGAGGGATTAGTAACCTACTCCAATTCCTGGATAGCTATTGAACTGACACCTATACTGGATCTACTCACCCACTCCACTGACACTCCAACCCTTCTTCCATTTGTCAACCTCTCTTCCACCCATCTGTTACCCCAATCCCTCACTCAGCAAGCCTGCTACTTACCCTCCACCTCAACCTTCCAGGCATGTGCCCCTCACTTATCATTGGTACTCACCTTCTCCCAGCATAATTTAGTGGCCGATAGCTAGTGTCGAGAAAGGGTGTGGTTTCAACCCTGATCCAGTTTCCTCTCTGGCTTGGAATTTAATGTGGATAGCTCCTCCAAAGGTTTATGTATTCTCTTTTATCTGATCACAATTGGAAATAGAGTTTCTGACTCTGATCAGAAGAACTGGATGATTATCTATCAGGAAAATAAGTGATGAGGGAATGCTGTTTTAATGATTGATTGAATGAGCTCCTACATGTAATGGCAGCTTGGGAGTGCATTAGTCCTCTGTTCTGACTTGGGAATTGATGCCTGAGCCACAAATGTTCTATGTTCCTGAGAACATTTTTAATGATTGACATATATCCTGTGTCATTAACTTGACCTGTGCAGTAGTACAGGAAGTATTGCAGTTGTCTGGTATCTGTCTTTGTTCCATTTGCTGGAATATTGGTGAAACTGCAAATATGACTGTGGTTCTTTAACATTTAGCTGTAGATAATAGCGAAGCTGAAACGAGTAATTTGGTCACATGTAGCAGTGTTCTCTCCTTCCTTATCTTGCACATTTTTATGACTACTGGCAAGCTTTCTAATTTTATCAATTAAATTCCATCATTTGGGATTGCTGCAACCTTGACATTTGTCAATCTGAAAGAGCATAGGTGAAGTGAGTTGTTCAACAGAGAGGGCTTCACATGAAGTTACAGGGAATCCATTTGTATGAGGTTTTCTGTAGTTTGGTTTGGCAGTTTTGGTATGGGTTGGTGATATGTCTATACTGACCAAAGCAATGTAATTTCTTAAATATGATAAGAATCATGATAAAATTGCTGTTGACCGTGCAACAAGCCTTCTGCACCATGCTAGATCATGAGATGTGATCTGTATCTAAATTGAAATTTTTTAAAACTCCTATGAAATACTTAGTGATATGAAATGTGACCTATTTTTGCAAAAGGAATTCCTTAATTTATATTGATTGATAACTTGGCGAATAATGCTTGACCACTAAGCTACATGTTTTAGACAAAGTTGTAACAGATGAGCTAAATCTTCTCTCCTTCTTGAACCTATTACTCTGCCTCAATACTAATATCACAAGATTAAGCAGTATCAACGTGGTTTTTCACTTAGACCCTTAACAATAATTCTAATTCTTCAATTGCTAAAATTGAGCGATTCATTGAAATCGGATGAAAAATGCTGCTTTGTTTCTTCCCAGCAAACATTGCCATTCCTTCCCTCAAACCACTGCCAAGGAACTGTGTGACGAATTTAATCTTTCAAAACATCATACATTGTAAAATATCAGTGGTTAAGTGCCTCGCAGTCAAAATTGCACCCCCTGCAGATCCTTCTTATAATATCTATTATTTTTTCTTTATAACTAGAAGGGTTATTGAGAACTGCAGTGTGAGTTTTGAAAACATGAGACAGTAATGTGTTTTTAAAATGTCTGACTAGTTTGGTCTGTTGGGGAGGCATTTTTCTTCCCACTTCCTCTTATACACTGTGTATCCCAGCATGACTAAGACAGTAAACAGTGGATCAGTTTCTGAATCTTTTCCTCACTCAGAGGTTTTTGTGCCATCTTGGGTAATTATTCTTTTGACTAGATTAGATCTCTACAGTGTGGATCTCTGTGGGATGTTAACTGACTTGTTCAGCTAATTTTTGATCACATTTGGGGTTAAAGACACATTGTTTTCTTTCTATCCCTCTTCTAGTATATTGAATAGGCGGGAGTATTGAAAAGTCATTGTCGTAGTGTGATTGGAATAGACCAGCTAGTTACAAATATTTAATATCTATTGTCTTTTCGGCCCAACTAGTCCACACCGACCCTCCGAAGAGTAACCCACCCAGACCCATTTCCCCAACTGCAATTTAGTATGACCAATTCACCTAACCTGCACATCTTTGGACTATGGGAGGAAACCCACACAAACACGGGGCAAACGTGCAAACTCCACACAATCTGTCTCCCAAGGCTGGAATCGAAACCGGGTCTCAGGTGCTGTGAGGTAGCAGTGCTAACCACTGAGCCACCTCCCTCTCTGCTTTATTGAATATTTCTTACTAACTCAAAAGGTTAGTCAGGATAAATGCTGATAAGATGTTTTCCCTGTTTGGGGAGTCTAGAATTTGGGGCATAATTTAAAGATAAGGGGAGTGGCACTTAAATTTAATCTCATCTCGGATCTATTGTTACACAGGGGATAATGAATCTTTGGAATTTCAACTGCATTGGGCTGTGGAGGCTCCGTTTTCAAGTATATTTAAGGGAGAGATTGACCGACTTTTGATTACTGGTGCTGTGGGAATGGAGTTAGTGAAAGGAATTGGAATGTTTGATTAACCATCCAGTTGACTTAATTCATAGACCTCCTCTTTAATCCTGCTACCTGTCTAAATTTGGGAGAAAAAGATCTCATGACAAGAAGGTGGCCTGTCAGCCAATCGTGATCTTGTCCATTTCTTTGGAAGAGCTATTTCCTATAGCTCTGCAATTCTTTTTGATTGTATTTCTAAGGTCGTATAGGGACTTAATGCAGGTAACCTGTTCTTTGAAAGAACAACATTTCAACTTTTGAAATTATTTATTTTTGCAATATGTTGAGACCTTTTGGTTTACTTAAGTTCATTCAGCACCATACATGTTTGACTATCAAGCTTGTCTGATTTTGTACAGGTGCCCTACCCAGCCTTATATTTCAAAAATAATTGCTGTAATAGTTTTTCTGTTGCTTAGATATCTATAGCAGGCAGTAAAACTTTGGTACTTTGCCTTTTGTACATTAAATGAAGCTCCTTTGTTTAAGAACAGAACCAAGCTAGTTATCAAAAGGATTTTCAGTTTGCAGAGGGTTGTTGACTTTGGAACATGTTGCCAGCTCAACTACTAGATTTACTGAGAATTTTTTTGAAAAAGGTTACTGGTACTGTGCACACTCTGTGGGATGTTAGCTGACTTGTTCAGCTTTTGGAGCTAATTTTTGATCACGTTTGGGGTTAAAGACACATTGTTTTCTTTCTATCCCTCTTCTAGTATATTGAATAGGCGGGAGTATTGAAAAGTCATTGTCGTAGTGTGATTGGAATAGACCAGCTAGTTACAAATATTTAATATCTATTGTCTTTTTGAAAATGCATCTTTTTTCAGAAGCTTCTTGTCTCTCTATTAATGAGAGAATTATAAAATTGCTGAACTATGATAGTGGCCTCTTGAGGCTTCAACAAACAAAATATAAGCACTGACCTGATCCTTAGTATTGACGCTAGAGAGCAGTGAGATTTAATTGTTAGATTGAGATTAGCTTTCCGGTCAGTCTGGTTGTGACTGAGTTAGAGGGGGTTTCAGCTCCAGATCATTGCTAATTTTGACTGTACTGGAAAGAATGTGCACACAGTGATAGCATCCAATTCAATAATTATTTGTGATCAGATAATCCAGCGATGCTTATACTTCACCGATGGCCAGTATTGCAGGTATAATGGCAACTGTGGAAGTATGTATCATTGCTGAAGAGAGTGAAATTGCAGGTAAAGTACTGGTTATAATGATTTGTCAAATCTTCTAATCAGTCACAAGAAACACAAGTGCTAAGACTGTGTAAATTTGAAGCACTTGATAAAGCAGCCATATGATGCACTGTGACAAATATTGTAAGTGTTGCCGTTATGTAATGTAGTTTGCTGTCTGATTATTCTGATTTTGTAAAACAGTCACCGAGGTAGGGAAAATGCGAACCTGAATAATGACTCACTTACCTTGTTCATAACAATTGCCATTAAGCTATGTAACTTTGATATTTAGTTCTCAATAAAAAAAAGACCTTTTGATGATATCAATTTAATAGTTATAGCATCGTACAACCAACTGCGATCAGTATAACTTCAACATTTAAAAAGCATCTGGATGGGTATATGAATAGGAAGGGTTTGGAGGGATATGGGCTGGGTGCTGGCAGGTGGGACTAGATTGGGTCGGCATGGATGAGTTGGACCAAACGGTCTGTTTCCATGCTGGACATCTCTATGACTCTATAAAAAGCTTCTAATCCTAAATTGTGAAAATGAATTTGATACTTTAGACAATTCATGAGATGGCATTAGAAATGATCCAAGGAAGTACCTGTTTATAGTAAGAATCCAACTGGTTAATAAATATTTTTAATTTGTGTAAATTACCACAAGCTACCTTTTTAGTTTAGTTATTCATTACGAAATCTCACCGGTCATACACTGAAACAACTGGTTAAACGTAATTGCATGTCGCAGCCAAAATAAGATACCTTAAGTAAGCAAGTTAAGCGCCTCAACCCAACTGAGCTATTACTACTTAATAGTGGAAATTAGCTATGATTCCAACCAACAGCATTTTGTCTCTGGGTGTGCAGAGGTGGCTGAACCTAGTTGTCTTTGAGAAGGTGATAGTGAGCTACTTTCTTGAACTGCTGCAGTCCATGTGCTGTAGACTGACTTACAATGCCCTTAGGGAGGGAATTCCAGGATTTTGACCCAGCTCCAGCTTGTTCCCAAAGTATGCTCGCACGTTTACACTGAACATTTATTATATTTAATTAAGTATGCATTATTGAAATATAGTCATTAAGGACTCCGCCTGATTTCTTTTCTTCTACATTTATATATAATGCTGTCCCTAGCATATGAAAACAAAATAAAGTTTTACTTACATAGCATCTTTCACAACCAACAGACCAAAGTACTTTGACCAGTGAAATATGTTTGAAGTGGAGTTGTTGTAGTAATGCAGTTGATTTGTACCCCACAAATTGTCACAGAAAGCAATGTGAAAATGTGAAAGAAATCACTTCTGACAGTGCAGCCTTTCCTCAATGCTGCATGGAATGTTGACCGTTTCTGTTTTTTGTTCAAACCCTTGAGTGGAACTTGAACATGGAATTTTGTGACAAGTAGGTTTCCAACTCAGCCATGATTAACAATGAAGTTGTGTATCTGACATTGAAGAAAACCACTTTATGGTTCTTTTATTAAGGATAGCAATCTGAACTATGCTGTCCTGGATTCAGAGTTTAACAATTATACTAACACTGCATATGTGCATACAACTTTGAAATAAATTAGTAAAATGAATGACGATCTTTAATTTTTTAACATGCTACTCTCTTGGTCAAGACTCTTCCGCAGTAGTTGGTTAAAATGGGTTGGCTCTCTATCTCGGTCGTAGTGTTCACGTGTTGACTGCATTGACTGCCTTGAAGAGTAAAGGACACACTAGTTTGCATCACGAAGATTAAAAATATTTAAGTTGTCAATTTCCATTTCCTAAAAGTATGTTCACTCTGATACCATTCAGTAAGGGGACTATTAAAAGCTGGATGTGTCATTGACATGTTTTAGCTTTTGAAGTATTTATTTGCTCAAAGATTTATTTTATTTGTTGTTTCTCATCCATGTGGTAATTGCACTTCACTGTGGCCCCTTCCCACCCTGACACCCACCTTGTGGAGGAAAGGTGGATATTGAACTTGTGCTAAAGCTGTTTGCTCTTATTCCTGTGTAAGAGGCCCAGTACAACTTTTAATTAAAACATTCCTCTTAAAAATTAGACCATTTAAATTAGATAAAATTTAAATGTACACTATTTCCAGATGCGTTATGCACCATTACTGAAAGTACTTAGACAATGACACTCCCCGTTGTGCCTTGTTGCAAGAAACACAGAAGGTTTAAGCAGCTGCTGCAAAGCTCTGATTATCAATGTCCTCTAGGGCCTTCATGTCATGCTAGCAAGCATTCTTATAAGGAGAACTTTGGGAATTCTACTAGTCAAGATGTTCCAGGCTACTGCACCACACTGAAAACTCTTGGGTGTGAAGCAGTCTTTCAGCCTGAGCCAAAACAGCTGCCTCTGCTTGATGAGTGTTGAACAAACTTGGGAGCTCTGCCTGTGCAAGGGCTGCTGCATTTGTGATTTTGTGCTGCCAGGATGTACACATAATGTGCTGCAAGGGGTGAGAAAGCAATTTGTTGAGTAAGGCTTTAAGTCATAGCCATTCAATAAGATGCTGAGAACAGAGACCTTATAAACCATTAGCTTGGGTCAAGGGTCAGCAGTTATTCCATGTATGTTTTCCTGATTCGATCAAATGGCTTAAATTTCGGATTGAGTTTTCTTGAGAATCTATTCTCTTATTGATTGAATTCTAGTATTTTGTGTTTCTTCCAGATTTTCAAGTGTTTTTCCCCCTTAATCGCTACTTGTTTATCTGTCTATGTATGATCTCTGCACTTCAAGGTTGATCGCTTCTGATCTTCAATATTGTATTTATGACTGCAAGTTAGACAATATTATGTGAAGTTTGTTAATCTCCTCCTGCTGGCCATAACAATCAGTTCCCACACCCATGCAGAGAAACAATGAATTCTGTTTACTTCAGTAGAATGACAATAATCTTCCAGTGTGAATTATTTCTTCTCTGGCATTCGTAGTGGAATGACATTCTTCATCTTTTCTGTAAAACTGGAAAAGACTTGTCTGTTATGGCCCAATAGTAGCATTCTCACTTTCTGTTTTAGGAAGGTTGTGAATGGATTCAAACCTGCTTTAGAAACCTAATGCACAGGACAGGCAACCTGTACTTTTGAGGGAATGCAGTGCAGTTCTGCTGGAGGTGGCTTTCTTTTCAAATGAAACAGTAAACCAAGATACGTCTGCACTGTTGGATGGATTAATAGATAGAGTCATAGAGATGTACAACATGGAAACAGATCCTTCGGTCCAACTTGCCCGTGTCGACCAGATATCCTGACTTACTGTAGTCCCATTTGCCAGCACATGACCCATATCCCTCTAAGGAGGAGATAGCGAGGATGCAGATGCTGGAGATTAGAATTGTGTGTGGTGTTTTCCAGCACCACACTCTCGACCCCTGTCCCTCTAAACCCTACCTATTCATATACCCATGCAGATGCCTTTTTAAATGCTAGTTGTACCAGCCTCCACCACTTCCTCTAGCATCTCATTCCATGCGTGCTCTGTGAAAATGTTGCCCCTTAGGTCCCTCTTTATATCTTTCCCCTGTCGCCCTAAACTTATGCCCTCTCGTTCTGGGCTCCCCCACCTCAGGGAAAAGACCTTGTCTATTCATTCTATCCATGCCCCTCATGATTTTATAAACCTCTATAAGACCACCCCGCAGCCTCCAATGCTCCAGGGAAAATAACCCCAGCCTATTCAGCCTCTCCCTATAGCTCAAATCCTCCAACCCTGGCAACATTCTTGTAAATCTTTTCTGAACCTTTTCAAGTTTCACAGCATCCTTCCAATAGATCACATATAGCTCCATTTCAAAGATGACAAAGGCAGCATGCTCCTCATTTAACATTACTAAATCAGTTATATATGACCATAATCATGTTTATGGAAATGTGCTCTTTGCAAATTGACTGCTCTGTTTCCTGTAATGCACCATTTTCAAAAGTACTTCTTTGACAGTAGACATCATAAAAAGACGCTGAATAACTTTCTTTCTTTATTAATATCCTGTTTTCAAGTTAACATTGTGATCTGGTTTTTATACACAGCTTAATTACTTCCACACTTATCACCTCCATATCCATGCAAATTGTTTTCTGGAAGGCCAGGCTGTCAGGTTCAGTATTGTTATTGCTTGTAACAAAGTGATTTGTTTTATGTTAGCTCATCTTTAGTGATCTTCCCTTTTAAATTTTCCTTTAACGATGCATCCATAAATTGATTATGTTGTTTGACATTTCTCAATAACTAAATAATGAGTTGCTGCATTTTGTTACAAATATATTATTAAATTGTAATTATGTAGCATATACAACACAAAAATGGACCATTTCAGCCTAACTAGTCCATATGTTATCTATGAGTAAAAAGTGAGGTCTGCAGATGCTGGAGATCAGAGCTGAAAATGTGTTGCTGGTTAAAGCACAGCAGGTTAGGCAGCATCCAAGGAACAGGAAATTCGACGTTTCAGGCCAGAAACGTCGAATTTCCTGTTCCTTGAATGCTGCCTAACCTGCTGTGCTTTAACCAGCAACACATTTTCAGCATATGTTATCTATGCTCAATTCAAGCCTCCTTCCATCTTCCCTCTCTAAATCTATTATCTGTTTCCTCCTTGCTCATATACTTGTCACATTTCTCCTTCTAAATGCCTTCTAATTATTTGCTTCAGCCACTCCCTGTGGCCTTTTGTTATGTTCTTCTCCACAACATAAATATTTTCTCTATCCATTTTTTCAAAATCTTTCTTAATTTTAAGGCCTCCTTTAGGTAACCTCTCATTCTTTGTGTTAAAAAAAGTGTCCCAGACTGTCAATGCTTTCCTCACGTTTCTGGTATCATTATGGAAAATGTTCTCTGCATCTTGTCCAGTGCCATTATGCACTTCTTATAATGCAGTAATCAAAACTGAATGCAGTACTTTATCAAGCCTTGATTCGATCATGTTTAAAATGTTTTAGCATAACATTCCTGCTTTTCAGTTCTAGCCATCTAGAAATAAAGCCTTGTGCTTTGTTTGCTTCCTTTTTTTAATGTCCCCATTAACCTATGGTCTGACTTGTAGCGATTATTGTATTTGTACTTCAAAGTCCTTTTTTGTTCTTCTACCCCATCTAGACTTGCACCTTTCAAGAAATGTGATCTCCTTGTTCTTTCAAGGAGAATATGCTATCTCTCATTTATCTATGTTAAACTTCATTTACAAAATATGTTTGTTAATGTCCTGGTTTAATTTTTCCCCTCAGCACTGATCTGTTGACCACCCAATGCCCAGCTCACCATACATTCTGCCACTTAATGCCTGATTCCAAATTCTTTGTTTGGGTTATTCAGTGCTTTATTTTACCTTTATTTTTGAATGTGCTTATCGTATTACTTAATTCAAGATTCTGTATCATATCTACTGTTCTATCTCCCTGGTAAGTACGAAAGTAAAATTTATTGTTTAATATTTCTGTTGTTTCTGTATGATGCCTGTGGTATTTTGCTTATTCCTAATTGGTCCCAATCCCATCTCAGTCTTTCTACTTTTATGAAAATACTTCTAAAATAGAGTCATTGAGTCATACAGCGTAGAAACAGGCCGTTTGGTTCATCATGTCTATGACAATCAATAAACACCATACTACACTAATCCCATTTACCTGCAGTGGTCCATGGCCTATATGCCCTGGAATTTTAACTACTTACCCAGACGCTTCTTAAATATTGCAAGATATCCACCTTCCCACCCTCTCAAGCAGCATGTTCCATCCAACTATCATGCTCTGGGTGAAAGAAATCTGTCTCATAGTTCCTTTAAACCACTTGCTTCCCACCTTAAACTTATGCCCTCTGGTCTTAAACACGTTTGCCATGGGGAAAAGATTCCCATGATCTACTGTGTCTGTATCCCTCGATTTTGTATACCTGCTCAGCCTCCTTTGCTCCAAAGTATACAAACCCAGCCTATCCAGTCTCTCCTCATAACCTGAGACTTTTCATTCCAGGCAATATTCTGGTGAATTTCCTCTGTAGCTGCTTCAGTGCAGTCATAACTTTCTCACAGTGTGGTGACCAGAACTGCACACAGCATTCCACCTGTGGCTTAACCAATATTTTATAAAGGTGGAACAAGATTTCTTTGGAGAAAGTGAGGACTGCAGATGCTAGAGATCAGAGCTGAAAATGTGTTGCTGGAAAAATGAGCAGGAGAATCGATGTTTCGGGCATGTGCCCTTATTCAGGAATGAGGAGAGTGTGCCAAGCAGGCTATGATAAAAGGTAGGGAGGAGGGACTTGGGGGAGGGGCGTTGGAAATGCGATAGGTGGAAGGATCTTAAGGTGAGGGTGATAGGCTGGAGTAGGAGTGGGGGCGGAGAGGTCAGGAAGAAGATTGCACATTAGGAAGGCGGTGCTGAGTTCGAGGGTTGGGACTAAGACAAGGTGGGGGGAGGGGAAATGAGGAAACTGGAGAAATGAGGTCATTCCTTGTGGTTGGAGGGTTCCTAGGCGGAAGATGAGGCGCTCTTCCTCCAGCCGTCGTGTTGCTATGGTCTGGCGATGGCGATGCATGTTCTTGGTGGAGTGGGAGGGGGAGTTGAACTGCTGAGCCATGGGGTGGTTGGGTTGGTTGGTCTGGGTGTCCCAGAGATGTTCTCTGAAACATTCCGCAAGTAGGCGGCCTGTCTCCCCAGTATAGAGGAGGCCACATCGGGTGCAGCAGATGCAGTAAATGATATGTGTGGAGGTGCAGGTGAATTTGTGGCGGAAATGGAAGGATCCCTTGGGGACCTGGAGGTAAGTAAGAGGGGAGGTATGGGCGCAAGTTTTGCATTTCTTGCAGTTGCAGGGGAAGCTGCCGGGAGTGGAGGTTGGGTTGCTGGGGGGTTTGGACCTGACGAGGGAGTCATGGAGGGAGTGGTTTTTTTGAAACGCTGACAGGGGAGGGGAGGGAAATATATCTCTGGTGGTGGGGTCCGTTTGGAGGTGGCGGAAATGATGACGGATGATACAATGTATGTGGAGGTTGGTGGGGTGGCAGGTGAGGACCAGTGGGGTTCTGTCCTGGTGGCGATTGGAGGGGCGTGGCTTAAGGGCGGAGGAGCGGGAAGTGAAGGAGATGTGGTGGAGAGCATCATCAATCACATCTTTGGGGAAATTGCGGTCTTCGAAGAAGGAGGCCATCTGGGTTGTTCGGTATTGGAACTGGTCCTCCTGGGAGCAGATGCGGCGGAGACGAAGGAATTGGGAATATGGGGTGGCATTTTTACAGGGGCAGAGTGGGAGGAGGTGTAGGTAAAGGTAAATTTGAGGTCGGAGTGGAAGGCGTTGGTAAAGTAGATGCCTGTCTCTTCGTAGAATATGTGGAACAGTCCATCTTCTGCAGCTACGCTGGCACCACCCCCCACCTTTTCCTCCGCTACATCGATGACTGTATCGGCGCTGCCTCGTGCTCCCACGAGGATGTTGAACAGTTCATCTACTTTACCAACACCTACCACCCCAACCTCAAATTTACCTTGGACCGTCTCAGACTCCTCCCTCCCCTTCCAAGACCTTTCCATTTCTATCTTGGACAATCGAATCAACACGGACATTTACTATATACCGACCGACTCCCACAGCTACCTAGACTACAACTTATATTGGATAATAAAATTATCTTTGCTCCATTTTCTAAGTATTTATCCATATGGTTATTACAATATCTGGTGACCAAATTCCTGTTTTGTAATTGTTACATGATCTTTTTCAAGTTAGTAATAATAGTTTTTGAAAAAAGTCTTGAAAATTGTTGACGTTGTACACAAATTAAAGAGGATTGTGCTGAATTATGATGTGATAATTTGTCAATTTAATTAATCGTTATTTGTTTAATACTAATAGACTGTAAAATGGCTGCTTGTTTGAGCTACTTCGCACCTTTGTGTTTAATGACATCCATGTACTTCCTAGCTATCACATATGTAATCTATTGGTCTGACTTGAAACCAAAATACACTGAATTTTTTGGATGCACAGAATGCCAGCTGTTGCCTTCTCTGGAAGATATTTAACTTGCTTTTATTGCTACTGCAGATCACAGTACATAGCACAGTGCAGTATGCAAATTTAATTCCGTTACACCATTGTAGATCACAGTTCAGTATTTATATATGATATAAAATTTTCATGTAATTTATTAAAAATATTACATCAGTAAACTTCTCTGTTCGACATTTTCCAAAGGAATCAATTTTGCAAAATATATTGGGCCTCCCATTTTGTTCCCCACAGTGCTGGCAACGCTGCATTACCACTTGAAACCCTGCATGCTGTCAGTCCTATGTGCTTCACTGTGTGGTGTTCCCTCATTGAGGCTCTGTATCATCTTTTTTAAGGCATCAACCTTTGTTTGGTAATGCCATGCTGTCTCCTCTGTGTCAAAAGATTGAGTTTAGGCCCATCAAAAACACCTGGTCTAAATTGACACTTTATTGCAGGAAGTGCTTTCTATTTAAAGTGTTTATGTTGAGATGTTAATCCTTAGTCTTCTCTGGCTTCTTGGGTTTTTTAAAGATCACATGACATATTTTGTTGGTCTCTGAAATTCAGGTCCAGGAGACTTCTACCAGATCAGTGAAGAACATTATCTAAGAGTACGATGGGATCTTGATCAACTGGGCTGATGGACTAAGGAATGGCAGGATGGAGTTTAATTAGATAAATGCGAGGTGTTGCATTTTGGTAAGACAAACCAGAGCAGAATTTATACAGTTAATGGTAGGGTCATGAGGAGTGTAGTTGAACAGAGAGACCAAGGGTTACAGGAACGCAGTTCCTTGGAAGTGGCATCATGGGTAGACAAGTTGGTGAAGATGGTGTTTGGCATGCATTGGTCAGAGCATTAAGTACAGGAGTTGGGATATTGTTATGGCTGTACAAGACATCGGTAAGGCTTACTTGGAGTACTGCATACAATTCTGGTTACCCTGCTATAGGAAGGATGTTATTAAACTGGAAAGGGTACAGAAAGATTTACAAGGATGTCACTGAGACAGGAGGTTTGGAGTTATCAGGAGAGGCTGCGAATTCTTCCTCTGGAGCGTAGAAGGCTGAGGGGTGACTTCACAGAGGTTTATAAAATGATGAGTATAGATAAGGAGAATAGTGAAGGTCTTTTCCCCAGGTTAGGGGCGTTCAAACGCAGAGGGCTTAAGTTTAAGATGAGAGAGGAAAGATTTAAAAGGGACACGAGGAACAGCTTTTTCTCAGAGGGTGGTGCGTATTTGGTATGAGATGCCAGAGGAAGTGGTAGAGATGACTACAATTACAGCATTTAAAAGACATTCAGACAGGACATGGATAAGAGATTTTTAGAGGGATATTGCCCAAATACAGGAAAAGAGACTAGTTCAGCTTTGGAAACCCAGGTGGCATGAGCGAGTTGGGTTGAAGGGCCTGTTTCCATGCTGTATGACTCGATGACTTCTTATCACCTCACAAAAATCAACATAAAGGCATGGAACAGTAGGAAGTCCTAAGAAAAAAACCTCCCTATCTATTTGTTTAGCGTTGCCGATAGCCTCGGATTTCTTTTCAGAGAGAGCAAAAGCACGTGACTATCTAGGGGTTCACCATGCCTGTAATTTTTTTTAAAAGATATAGTTTCTTATAGACTGATGTTCTGGTCAAATTTTAACCATAAGATGTTGGAGCAGAAATAGGTCATTCAGCCCACTGAATCTGCTCTGCCTTTCAATGAAATCATGGCTAACTTAATAATCCTCAATTCCCCTTTCCTACCTTTTACCAAAACCCAATATTCCATTACTGTTTAATAATCTGTCTATCTCAATCCTCTATTCATGCCACCTCCAGCAGTATGGGCTCTTATCAAGTAGCCTTATGTGTAGAACCTTAACGAATGAGTCTTGGAAATTCAAACATAGTACAATTGGTTATGCTGGAAAGTGTGTTTCTTCAATGTGGATTGGCTTTAATGTGATTGAAGATTTTAGACCATTATTTGTAGAACATGAACTGGCCTTACCTGTATTTAGCTATAATGCGATTCCTGCTCCCTTAGTTTAAATGGAGCAGCTATTGCGCGATTTTCTTATAATGTGAGATTGCATGAGATCAGAACTATCACGTTATATAAGAACAGACTGTACATCCACTGGTTCCTGTTTAGCTATCCTGCTTGTTATCTCCTCAAGCTCACTAATGAATTTGTCAGGCTTTAGTTCCCTTTCATGAAGCCTTGCTAACTTATGTATTTCTAAGTGCTCTGCTATTACGTCCTTTCTAATGGACTCTGACATTTTCTCAATGGCCAATGCTAAGCTAACTGCCCCTTAACATGACTAAAAATGTGTGTAGCAGGGTTATTTGAGACCTTAAGGGAGTTCCTCCTTGCTCTCTTCCAATTTGTTCCATGTTCAGGGTTACAAGCCATAGCCAATGGGAGCAATTACTTTGGTGATGACAGAAGAGTTTGAACATTATCTGCAAGCAACTATTGTTGCGCAGAGGGAAGAGGCTTTGAGTTTCCTTTCAACACATATAAAGGTGACAACAGGAAACTATCTCGTGGTCTTTCCCTTAGTCGGATTGCTCAATGAAGATGAAATATGGAGGCCTGTTGTAAACAACTGATGTGGAAAGTGCTGGACTCGGAGACATGTAGAAATGAGTAGATCACCTACCTTGGGCTGTGTGCAGATTGACTGACTGCCATGTTTTCTGACATGGGAGATGGTGAGGGCTGCAGCTGCTGGAGAAGTCACAGTCAATAAACTGTGCCACTGGACAAAGCACAGCAGGTCACACAGCATCTGAGGAGCAAGCGAGTGAACGTTTCAAGTCCTGGTGAAGGGTGAAGCCCGAAACGTCAAATCTCTTGTTCCTTAGCTACTGCCTGACCTGCTGTGCTTTTTCCAACACCACACTTTATTGATTATGTTTTCTGACATTAAAACAGCTATATAGATACAAGTTTTGTCCAATAAAAGTATTTATATTCATGTATTTTTAAAATGCATAATGTGTTGCTTTTTTTTTGTCAGCTCCATTTAGCTTGGCTTTAACTTGTACATATCATTCACACTCAGCATCTTCTGGAAATAACTAGTCTCAGATTTAAGAGGCTGACATCAATCACATGTCCTTGTTCCCATTCCTCTTGTATAACACATAGTAACATTTTCCCAGTGAACAACTACCACCTTTTATATTATTGCTGGTTGAGAAAGATGCATCATCATTACATTAGTAATTATTAAATGACTCTTACATTTCAAAAGCTGACACAATTTTTTAGAATGTGTATCAGAGCACATTGTAACTGTTCATTTGCAGGTCAATGGAGGAAGCAGTCAGAAAACTCTGTATATTGAATGTTGGCACCAGGAAAAGTAGATAATTCTAAATGAATGAAGCTAAACTTGAATCATTGACTTTAGCAGATGACCATAACCACAAATTTCTATTCATATTCACATGATCTGAGAAAAGATTGTTAATCAACATTGACCCTATCATCTTTGTATAGGTGCTGCCGGATATGCTGAATATGTTCAGTATTTTTTATCTTTTATATCTGGTAGAGCCACTGTAGTCATGTTAGGCTGAATGGCCTCCTTCTGTGCTGAAGAGTGTCTGTGCTAAGATCTTTGTCTTCTCACCACCTGGTGACAAACGTTTCTTCAACCTTGTTGGGAAATTGTTAAGGTTGGGCATAGCAGTGGCAGATGACCACCAACAGATAGCTGCATTGCATCTGACAGTAAATTGCATTACTCCTGTGTGTGTTGAGCAGTTGTCATTGGTACTGTCAGATATTGTCAATTGTATACTGTCAACCACCTGATGAAGAAGTAGCGCTCCGAAAGTGAGTGCTTCCGATTAAACCTGTTGGGTGAAAACCTGGTGTTGTGTGATTTTTAACTTTGTACACCCCATTCCAACACCGGCATCTCCAAATCGTCAGATATTGAGAGCCGCTCAGAGGAGTCTTTGCCACCAAGCAATCTAACTCCCAAGTGGATCATGTTTTTTTTTCAAAACTGTATTTACAGAAAGCACAATACAGTGAAACGGCTTTGAGTCAAATGTGGATAACCTGAAATTCCGGTTTTCTTAAAGTTGTCAGCCATTTCGATCAGCAGAATCCAAATGGAATTATGCTTGTGATAAGCCAAATTTCTGGACTGATCACTCCGGACTTGTCAAACTCATAAAAGATTGTCGTATGAGGGCATCAACTGATCTCAGCAGAGCTAGGCCATTCAAGATCTATCCATTAAAGGATCTTCAAATGGCTAAATCTATGACAGAGTTAAGTGTTAACAATTTGAGTGAAGGCAAAGTTGAAACAAAAAATGGAAACCTGGTACGAAGCAAAATGTGGACACATGACTGGAAGGTTCTACCATTGAGTTTATCACCCATTCTGAAGCATAAAGTGAACATCGTGGAACAAGCAATCATGCTCTCTGGCAAGGAAGGATGGCTGGCTATCCTGAACATTGAAGTACCTCTGCTAATGTGGTTTAGGAAGTTTGAGCAGACAATGTCTTCCATCTCCATTTCCTGTCCAATCCTACAAGAATGATGAGGCACCCTGGCAAAGAAGCTGAGCAGTGTTCACCACATGCAACAATGGATGGCCGGATTAGTTTGCGAAGAATGGATCATTGTGTCGTCTTCTGCATGTTAGATGGTGAGGTTGCAACAGTTACAGCAACAATGACTGATGACTCTTCAAAATGGTCTCACCTATGTCATGAATGAGTACACATCAACAGACTTTTTTAATGCAGGTGAAATCAGATTGTTTTACTGTCTTTTACTGCATTACTTTTAATGTTTAAAGATAAAATGTGTAATGATGGACAGTAGAACAATGAATGTGTCATTGGTGGGGTCTGCACAAACATGATGGCACCATAAGCTGCTGCTGCTTGTGATAGTAGCGTTCAAGGAGCCCCATTGTGATTGTCAAGTTACTAGTCATATAGTATGAAACTAAGGATGATGTCCAATATTTTTTGTAGTGTGAATCAGGAAGATGGACAAAAGGTATCAATGTAAGAAATTAAGGATTATCATAATTACAGAGAATTACCGTGCTCGCTCCAACATTGTTGGCCTTGAGTGTCAAGCAGATGTTCTTCCCTCCCAAAATCTTAGCCTTGCTCAAGCTGAGGGACGTGCTTAGGAACCTGAAAACTTACTACCAAGAACATTCAATCTCTCTCTTTATCAAAACCGTTGCTTAAAAAACAACCTACATGATAATTTGGTTGTCCTCTATGTTCATGACGAAGAAGGCAGGGAAGTTAGTGATGGATGCTCCAATTATCCATTACCTCGCCATTTTATTTCTGTGTTCCTGTATGGGATGTGTGTGTTGCTGGAAGGGTGGCATTTGTTACCCGTTCCTTATTGCTCTTGAATTAATTGGCCCAGGCCTTTTCAGAGGACACTTTTTAGAATCATTCTCATTGCTGTGAGTGTGAAGTTTTATTAGGCCAGATCAGGCAACAATGGCAGATTTCTAGCTGATATCTAGGATTCCTGAAAAAGGGCTTAAGCCCGAAACGTCGAATCTCCTGTTCCTTGGATGCTGCCTGACCTGCTGCGCTTTTCCAGCAACACATTTTCAGCTCCTAAGAATGTTAGCCTGAGTCTCAAGATTATTAGTCCAGTGACACTGCCCTTCAGTGTTCTCTCTCTCTCTCTCTCGCGCACACACATCCGCAAACACCTTATGACTGCATGAGATGCCACGGGCAGGGCCGGGTGAGACCTATGACGTGTCTGTTTTTGCTTCTTTGTGAGAGGCAGGCATACATGTTCCAGCAGAGACTGTTGTAAAGTTTTTGAGGAGAAGGAAAACACCATAGTCTGCATAACGGACAGATTAAGCAATTATAGATGTACTACATTGCTCAACCAAGGAGGCTAGTGGCCCTGAAGAGTCCAATAAGTGACTGTGTGGTCATCCTACCTGTTTTCCTAGCTAAAGCTGCAAAGGCTGTTGAGATTTTCATAAGGCACAAAAATATGAAAACCTGTTAGAATCCATCATATCAATGCAGTCAATCACACTTCATCCAAAGATAGCACACCAAGCAGAGAAAAAAAAATTTTCAGACCCAAGTCCAAGCATTTTTCAATGCCTTTTACTGTTCAAGGTCAGGCTATTATAATGTGTGAACAAATTGAAAATAAAGACTTTTTTTATTTCACAGCCTTACAATGTGTGATAGAGAGCACATTTGTTATACAAATTGGGTTACATTGGGTCTCCTCAGCTGTCTCTAAGCTCTGCTTAGTACTATTTTTATGTGGATCCCCTGTGATTCAACTTCCCAACATTTCATTGTCACACCGTCAGTGCTATTTCCAATGGTTGAACAAATGTTGAGCCAATAAATATAACAATTACCAATTCTATAAATAAACCATCTGTATTTTTAAACAATATTTGGTTGTGCAATTTCTGTACGCATAAGCCAATTAATCATCTTTACATTTATCAATAATCTGGTTAAAATCTACAGTTATCCTTAATATTTTCCGCATCCTCATTTTTTTCCAGTTTAGAGGGTTTGCAATCAATCCCAGTTGTTGACCTTGCGTAAGCCAGTTGCAGGCAGCAGTAAATGTACATCAGTAGGCAAAGTTCCATAATTCTCAATTACTCTACTTTATTGAGAGAACTTTAAGATAATTGTATTGAATTCCTGAATTCCAATTTTTGTTTCTGATTCTGACGTTTTGGGGTTTTGGGCTGTGGTTACAGGTCTCAGAATTGGCTTAGTAGCACATTGTCCATTCTTAATCTAGAATGAAGTCTAGTACAGATTGATCAAATGAAGATGTCTCCTGTAATATTTATGTAGAGATAAGGCCCCATTAAATTAAGTCTTAATTTATTGGAGATGAAACAGAACTTTAACCTTTTATTAGGATAGATTGGTCGCCTGACTTAGCACCAAGTTGACCGGTTTAGGAAATAGACATATTACCATAGTATTGTTTGGGTTTTTCTCTCTCTGCTATCTGGGATTGGATGTTATGCTGAACATTTAAATAAAGATGCCTTTGATGTGTGGCTGACTGTTCACCTCACTTGAGTGTTTGATACGAATCTTGAAGAACAAAGATGGCAAAGGTAATATGTTCCATTCTCTAGCATTGACATTCTATTGGAATATGGAACAAAATCTACCTTCCAGCACACTGTGGAGAAAGCAGTATATTTTCTAAGTCAGCATAGTGAGTGCCTTGGAGGAGAACTTGCAGCTGATGGTGTTCCCATATGTCTGCTGCACTTGTCCTTCAGGATGGCAATGGCCATGGGTATTGAAGGTGCTTTCTGAGGATCTATGAATTTGGATTTAGGTTTGTTCGCTGAGCTGGAAGGTTTGTTTTCAGATGTTTCATCATCATACTAAGTAATATCTTCAGCGAGCCTACGAATGAAGCACTGGTGGTGTAGCCCGCTTTCTATTCGTATGTTTGAGTTTCCTTGGGTTGGTGATGTCATTTCCTGTTCTTTTTCTCAGGGCATGGTAAATGGGATCCAAATCAATGTGTTTGTTGATAGATTCTGGTTGGAATGCCATGCTTTGAGGAATTATCATGCATGTCTCTGGCTTGTCCTAGGATGGATGTGTTGTTCCAGTCGAAGTGGTGTCCTTCCTCATCCCTATGTAAGGATACTAGTGAGAGTGGGTCATGTCGTTTTCTGGCTAGTTGATGTTCATGTATCCTGGTGACTATTTTTCTGCCTGTTTGGCCAATGTAGTGTTTGTTACAGATCTTGCAAGGTATTTTGTAAATGACATTAGTTTTGCTTGTTGTCTGTATAGGGTCTTTCAAGTTCATTCACTGTTGTTTTAGTGTGTTAGTGGGTTTGTGGGCTACCATGATGCGAAGGGGTCTGAGTAGTCTGGCAGTCATTTCTGAGATGCCTTTGATGTAGGGGAGAGTGGCTTGGGTTTATGGACATGTTTCGTCTGCCTGTTTGGGTTTGTTGCTGAGAAGTCAGCAGACTGTGTTCATCGGGTACTTGTTCTTTTTGAATACACTTGTGTAGGTGATTTTCCTTTGCTCTGCGTAGTTCCTCAGTACTGCAGTGTGTGGTGGTTCATTGAAATAATGTTCTAATGCAGCTTTGTTCGTGGATGTTGGGATGGTTGCTTCTGTAGTTCAATATTTGGTCCATATGTGTTGTTTTCCTGTAGACGCTGGTTTGAAGTTCCACATTGGCTGTTCGCTCTCCTGTGAGATCTAGGAATGGTAGTTTGTTGTTGTTTTGTTGTTGATTTGTTGTTGTTTTTGTTGAGGAGGAAAGTACGTGATAATCAGCATGTTTAACCTGAATCCTTGAGACTTCATATAGTCCAAAATCAATATTGAGGACTCCCAGGGCTATTCCTTTCTGACTATATACCATTTGGCTTCCACCTCTACCAGGTTTGTTCAGTGGTCATACTCCGAATCATACCATACAGGCAATGCTAGGCTGTTGCCTGACTAATCTGTGACTATATAAAGATATTGTTCGATTAGTCTGTGAGACGGCTCTTTGAACATGGCACCACCCACCAGATATTAGTGAGGATGACTTTATTTTTTCCATTGCCTCTATCGATGCCAGGTGGTCTGTCTGGTTTCATTTGTTTGTTGAAACTTTATAAGAATTGATACAACTGAGTGGCTGGCTTGCGCGGCCATTTCAGAGGGCACTTGAGAGTCAACCACATTGATGTGGCTCTGGAGTCATATGGACGCCAGATCAGGTTTCCTTCCCTGAGGGACGTTAGTGAGCCAGATGTTTTTTTTCTCCCCAGCAATCGCCAATCTTTTCGTAGTCATCAGTAGATTCTTGATTCCAGATTTTTAAAAAAAATTTAATTCAAATTTCACTGTCTGCTGTGGAGGGTTTGAACTTAGGTACCCAGAACATTAGCTGAGTTTCTACGTTAATAATCTGAATGATAATACCCCTAGGCCATTAACCCCCCCCCCCCCCCCCAAACTTGTCTCTCCTTGTCTCTTCTTAGTAATTTTGCACACTTCAACTTTCCTATTTGGTCTACAGAAGTTGTCTTGCCATTTGGAATGAAATGAAAGGTTTCTGTCTATTAGTTTTGTGTCGGGCAGTGTCTCAGTGAAGCATGTGCAGGAAATTGTCTGCAAATTGAATATTTGTGTAATCTAATCATTGTTTCTGGGGGAGCTTTCATTAAAAACACTTATTTTTATCTTGTCATGGCTGATTTAAAGAACTTAAAACTTCCTGGATAAGATGAAAGCTGCTTTGAGTGTGGTATGATTCCATGATGCTGCAATGACAGGCTGCTGCTTAGTAACCAGATAAAACAATTTCAATGTATCACCATAAAAGCCAACATTTTTACTGAAGAAAAGATTAAGCATCAGTTATAACATTAATAGTGTAACTGCAGCAGGGAGAATTATATCCTTGTACAAGCATAAAAGATTTTGGTAAAATCTTAATTTTACATTTTCCAACATTATCAATGACATAGCCAATTCTAGCCACTAGCTAATTATAGTTTGGTTAAGCTTTAGTTGCATTGAAATGGTGTGGGAAATAATAATAATAAATTTCATTATTTGCAACTACACCTTTTTCCAAAGCTTACTTATTTCCTACCGTAGTGTCACTGCTTATTCTTTTCACTTTCAGTCCTTTTTAATTCCTGTATGTTTTGAAATTGAGCCACTGCTCATAAAATTATAGCTAGCTGCCAGTTCAACACAGTTTGCAATCTCCAGATTATGTCTGAGCAGAAGGTGTGTCAATTTATCGACAAATCGTATGTGCTGGGAGTGTTGCACAATTGCAAAACATTAAGTTAATTTCTTGAATTTTTTTATACATTGGACATGATTGATACACAATTTTTTTATATACAGGAAGCATCTATGCTGTAGAAATGCTGTACATCATGCCAGTTTCAGGGGAATCACATTTGACATTTGCATAAAGTATTGAAAATACTGAAATTTGATTGATTGCAATTCAGTCATTGTATTAAAGTTTGTGAGAAGATTTGTAGCTCGGGTGCTCGTTGTTGTGGTTCTGTTCGCCGAGCTGGGAGTTTTTGTTGCAAACGTTTTGTCCCCTTTCTAGGTGACATCCTGCCAAGGTAGCTGGTAAGTGACCTGTTGCCAGATCCGTTCCGCATGAGCAAAACCAACGTAGTGTACAAAATCCCATGCAAGGACTGCACAAAACACTACATAGGACAAACAGGAAGACAGCTAATAACCCGCATCCATGAACACCAACTAGCCACGAAACGACACGACCAGCTACCCTTAGTAGCCACACACTCCGATGACAAACAACATGAATTTGATTGGGACAACACCACTATTATAGGGCAAGCCAAACAGAGAACAGCCAGGGAATTCCTAGAGGCATGGCACTCATCCACAAATTCTATCAACAAACACATCGACCTAGACCCAGTATACCGGCCACTGCAGCAGACAGCAACTGACAACCGGAAGCGGCAGAGGCACACCACTATAAATGCTGGAGGAATCAGCACAGAAGCGCTTCACAGGAGGCTCCCAAGCACTGAGGATGGGACGAAACGTTTGCAACAAAAACTCCCAGCTCGGCGACAACAACAGTCATTGTATTAATATTTAACAGTATTTCACAGATGTCTCTGTAACACCTCAATCCATTTGAAGCCTTCCAAAGCATTGTCTAGTTTCTTTTAAAACTTATTTCCTCCTCCCAATTCCAGCATGAAAAATTATCCCAGATGAGTACAGACAAATAATTTAGTCCAAAGAATCAAGGAATTTGTGAATCTGAAATTTTCTGCTGGAAACACTGAGAGCAGCCTGAGAATAATGTGAGATGCTTCTTCCCAATGAAAGGCCTCATTTTTGCTAGTGTCAACATCGTGGGGGTTACTATTGATCAGAAACTCAACTGGATTTTCCATATAAATGTAAGGGTTACAAGAGCAAGTCAGAGGTTAGGAATACTATAGCACGTAACTCAGCTCTTGAGTTTGCAAGGCCGCTTTTAGGGCACAAGTCAGGAGTGTGCTGGAATACTCCCCACTTTTTTTGGATGAGTGCAGCTCCAACAACACTCAAAAAGCCTGACACCATCTAAGACAAAGCACCCCACTTGTTTGGCACCACATCCGCCAGCATCCACTCCCCCCTTACTAAAACTCAGTAGGTAGCAGTGTATACTATCTGCAAGATGCACTGCAGAAACTCTCTGAAGCTCCCTTCGACAGCACCTTTCAAAACTGTGACCACTTCCATCTAGAAGGAAAAGGGCAGTAGATACATGGAAATAGCATCACCTTGCAAGTTCCCCTCCAAGCCAAGTACCATCCTGACTTGGAAATATATCACCATTCTTCACTGTCGCTCGGTCAACATTTTGGAATTCCGTCCATAATATCATTGTGGGTCAACCTATAACACATGGACTCCAATATTCTAAGAAGGCAAGTCACAGACACATTCTCAAGGGCAAATAGGGATGGGCAATAAATACTGGCCAGCAAGTAATACTGGCCCACATCCCATCAGAGAATAAAAAAGTGTAACATTGTACATGTGAGCCAATAGTCATACTGAACCATGGCACTTCGCTCTGCTTAAATGTCTTTGTCTTTGTTCAGTGACATAATTGGCACAGATCTGGCAACAGGTCACTTACCAGCTACCTTGGCATGATGATCAATGCAATGAATAATTACTGCAAGAACAATCAATCATCATTTCACATTAATCTCTGTTTCCTGGGTCAATACATCATATAATTTCCTTCTGTAGTTATTTAAAGAGACCAGCTGATTTTGGTGTTAGTATTACTAACACCGAAATGCTATCTTCTTTGAGTGGAAAACCAGTTACATATCTCTGAGGCCCTTTTAATGAGAGAAATTATTTAAAATCAATTGATGTCCAATCAGAAAATGTAAATGATTTAAATAAATAAATAATTTGATTTTAAAACAAGTAATTAAGTAAACAGTGCCTCACAAATTAACTGATTTCTAGAACAGAAATAGCTGGAGAAAGTTGGCAGATCTCACACCCTCTACATTGGGAAATGCCTTTCTCTCTGTAGGAGCTCCCGGATCTGCTGATTTTACCCATCATTTTCTGTTTTTATTGTCTATTGCCAGCATCTCAGCATTTTGCTTTTATTTAACCGTATTTAGGATTGTAAAAAGTATGAAATTTGATTGATTATGATTTGGGATAGCCTCTTTAATTTAGAATAAAATGGAGGATTGAAGGAGATTATCTGATTTGTTCTGAATTCTACATGGCAACAAGCTTCACTGATTTGGGGATTAAAAGGTGCCTAATTTCCCTCATGAGGAAGAAACTGCAAAGTATTCACACACCTATAAACTATGACTAGAGCAGCTGTGCTGATGGTTGATCGACCATTAGTCTCCAAGTCTCATAGGGAGGAGTTTGAAATGTCAGATTTTGCAAACTGTTAATATTTCAAAGGGCCTATTAAATTCCAAAATAGAATTTAGAGTTTAGCTGATTCGTATTTCCAACCTCTGCTATGAAAACAGGCTTCCAGAGGAATTTTATTTCAAGCCATTATAGCCCACAGATTTGTTCAGATACTCCTGACTCTTTGTCTACAAAATATAAAGAAAACAGTGATGGAGGTATCCAATCTCTATTGTTCACCACACAGAATGCATGTGGGGATCTTGTGCTCAGATTGAAAAGATCATGTTTGCGAGGTTTAAATTGGAAGATTGACTGACTGTAAGGGAGAAATCTTGATAGTACCCTTCCTTTGAAATTCAGTTTAAATATTGGAAGTTATCTGGCTGGAAAAGGAAAAAAATGAACAAGGCTTTTGGGAACTAGACATATCCATGGACTGATTTCTAGAGAACAAGGGTCTGCTTAAGCGAAGCATAACCATGAAGGATATTTTTGGATGTTTTCCAAAAGTATTTTCAATAGTTTAGACTATAAGCTGCAACTGTAACAAAATTTAATTGATCTTGCTTTTAGTTTAATTTATTATTGTTAAAAGTTTTAAAACTTGAAATATTGTGAGATCCTTTCAAATCAGTCACCAGGAGTTAAAAAGTCTTTCTGAAAGTTATTAGTTTCTAAGGATTGTAACTGTAAAAGGAAATTGTACTTACAGTGCCTTACTTAAGCAAAGACCTGTGTGGAAATATTATGCTGGATTAATTAGTGACTCTCATTTGAGGTAAAGTCTGTGCTGTGAACTAACGTTATCCTGTTCCTGGAGAGAACAGTGGGGGAGGCAGTGGCCGAATGGTAATGTCACTGGAGTGGTAATCCAGAGACCCAAGCTAATGCTTCAGAGGCATGGGTTTGGATCCCACCATGGCAGATGGTAAAATTTGAATTCACAACTGCAGTCCTACTTTTAGAAGGTTAACTAGGGATGGGTACTAAATGTTGATCAAGCTTACGACACCTGTATTCACTGAGGAAATTTTAAATAAAACTTTTTTTGTTTTTGTTCACTCATGGGATGTAGGTACTGCTGGCTCAGCCAGTGTTTAGTGCACATCACCACTTGCCCTTCGAGAATGTGTTGTTGAGCTGCTACCTTTTGAACTGCTCGAGTTCATTTGGTACAAGTGCCTCAGCAATCCTTTTCTTTCACTTGCTCTTGTCGCCTTATTAATAAGATGCCAATATAAATTTTGATCTGTTTCATCACCTCAAAGTGTTCTGGCTTCTGAAACAGCACATCGAGAAACATTGGTAAAGTGTATATATCACTTTGCTCTTGATTGTTAAATATATCAGAAAAACTTATTTTTCATTTAAGTTCTGCAGATGACTATTTGCAATTAATCAAGTTTTCTACCTGTTGTTTCACATACTGTGTCACTGATGCCACACTGCAAATTTGAGAACTTGTTACTCAGTCATCCTCGATTCTTCCTTGTACATGACTTAGTATAGTACCAACATTATGGAACAATCATATTTTATTTCTCCAGTTTTCTTTCCATGGTCCAGGAATATCAGCCACTTCTGGCAACAGTGGAAGTAGGGAAGAATCATTGTGTTCAGCAATAATCCCCATGATATCATAGAATCATTATGGTGCAGTTGGCCTTCATTTAATCTGTCATGTCTGCATTGGCTCTCTGAACATTTGATTTGGTACCGAACACCCTACCTTTTCATTGTCACCCCGCACATTGTAGCTAGTTAAATAATCATCCAGTGGCCTCTTGAATGCCTCAATTGTATGTGCCTCCACCACACTTAAAGGCAGTATATTCCAAAACTATACCACTTGCTAAATGAAAAAGCTTCTTCACACTTCACTTTTTGCTTATTTAGCAAAATGCTTCAGAACTGCCTCCTCTGGTTCTCAATCCTTTTACAAGCAGGATTTTCCACTCTGTCCAGAACTCTCATCTTCTATCAAAACTTCAAAATATCTATATTGATCTTTTACCAAATCTCCTCTCCAAGGAAGAGATTCCCAACTTTTCCAATTTATTCTCAGATGTTTCCAGGCATGCAAAACTTTCTCATAAACCTCTTCTGCAGTATTTCCAATGTACAAGTAGTTCTTCTATAATGCATGCAGTGTAACCCTGATTTAGACTTTATTTCTTTCTTCCTATTTATTTACTTATCTCTTTTAAAGCTAGTTGCCTATGCCAGCCTTTTGTGCGGCCTTGCATTACTTTTTGATATTCTCTCCAGGTTCCCAAACCTCTGCTGAGTTACTTTAATTTTCACCAACAATACCAGCAAAAAGCCCCACAAGAAACTTGGTCCCATCTCTGTTTGGATGCAGTATGTCGACAGGTATGAGCTCCCTAAAAACCAGTCCCAAAGTCCCAGTAATTTGAAGCATCTCTCCTATCTCATTTTTCCAGCCACTAATTCGTCCGTCTTATCCTATTTCTGTACTTACTTGCACATCATATGGGAGTAATCCAGAAATAATTACTTGAGAGGTCCTACTTGCTAGTTTTCTACCTAATTCCTTATATTCAAGAACAATATTCCCCTGTCTACTTATTTTCGAAATACCAATGTGGACCACGATCTCTGACTGTTTGCCTTCCTCAGAAAAAGGTGCTGCAGCTTATTCTGTGATATCCTTGACCCTAGGACCAGTGAGGCAACATGCCATCTTGGAATTACCTTGACAGCTACAGAAACTCCTGCCTGTAGTTTGAAATAAAGAATACCCTATCAGTACTTTCCTTCCTCTCTTCTTTTCCCCCTCCTGAACAAAGGTCCACCCATGTTCCTACTGGCTTGGCTTTGCTGTACTCCTCCAAGAATCTATCAACCACATCAATATTCAGAATGCACTGTCTCTCTATTTTTTAAACTGCTTGGCAGTTACTAATCCCTGTGTGTCTGCTTGCCCCTAATTTGCAGTGTGTCCACTTTTCTAAATGTGGTAGTCATATAGCTCTCGACTGTTGGATTTATCTCAGTGATTCTAGCCATTGCTTAAGCTCTGAAACCTGGAGCTCAAACCTGTCCAGCTGGTGACACTTCTTTATGCGTTTATCTAGGTAAGAAGTTTTCACTATTCACACATCATGGAATGGGCATTCTGCTTGGCCAACCTGCCCTATTATTACTATAGCCTTTATACCCTTTACTTAGTTTGTTATAGAAAATATTTTATTTTACTTTAAGTTACTTGCTGTAACCTTACTTTTGTATTACTAATTATAAATTGGTGATTAGTAGAAAGTGGAAATTTTTCAGTGCTTCTCTTGCTGAATCATTTGTTTCCCGCTATCTCCCCTCACTTAGTTGCATTTGGTTCCTGCTGTCTCTTCTTGCACTATTTGTATATGGTTCCCAACCTGGGAACGTGTTAGATTTTGTTTATTGCATGGTGTGGGATGAGCGAACTATCCCCATGGAATGCTAATAGTGGAGGGGAGGGGAAGACTTATTTGGTGGTGGTATCCTGTCTTGCCTAATATTTACATTTTGCTTTTACAAATCCATCTCTACTTTTACTACCATTTTGTCTTTTATAGTCATAGAGATATACAGTACGGAAACAGCCCCTTCAGTCCAACTTGTAGATGTCGACCAGTTATCCTAACCTAATCTACTCCCATTTGCCAGCACTTGGCCCATCTCCCTCTAAACTCTTCCTATTCATATACCCTTGTAAATGTTGTAATTGTACCAGCCTCCCCCACTTCCTCTGGCAGCTCATTCTATCCACGCACCGCCTCTGTGTGAAAATGTTGCCCCGAGGTGTCTTTGTTTAAATTTTTCTCCTTTCACACTAAACCTATGCCCTCCAGTTCTGGACTCCTCCACCCCAGGAAAAAGACCGTGTCCATTTACTCTATCCATGCCCCTCATAATTTTATAATCCTCTATCAGGTTACCCCTCAGCCTCTGCTCCAGGGAAAACAGCCAGCCTGTTTAGCCTCTCCCTGTAGCTCAGATCCTCCAACCCTGGCAACATCCTCATAAATCTTTTCTGAACCCTTTCAAGTTTCACAACATCTTTCCGATAGGAAGGAGACCAGAATTGCACGCAATATTCCAAAAGTGGTCCAACCAATGTCCTGTATAGCCACAACATGACCTCCCAACTCCTGTACTCAATACTCTGACCAATAAATGAAAGCATACCAAACGCCTTCTTCACTATCCTATCTACCTGCGACTCCACTTTGTGTGAACCTGCACTCAAAGGTCTCTTTGATCAGCAGTATTCCATAGGACCTTATCAGTAAGTGTATAAGTCCTGCTCTGATTTGCCTTTATAAAATACAGCACCTCACCTTTATCGAAATCAAACTCCATCTGCTAATCCTCAGCCCATTGGCTCATCTGATCAAGATCCCCTTGTATTCTGAGGTTCCATTGCCATCTGTTCCACTTGATCCTTCTCCCCCTCACTCTACAGCATGTATATTAAAAAACATTTTGCAGCTTCTCAGTTCTGAAGCAGAGTCATATTAGTCTCAAAACCTTAACTCTATTTTTCTTTCTCTAGATGCTGTCAGACCTGCTTATGTTCTCCAGTATTTTCTCTTTTTATGACTGATCTAATATGTCTGATCATATTCTTGACAGAAGCATGAATTCTGTCTTTCATCCCCAGTTTAGGCTTTAATACAATCTATGCTTGTGTTTCAGTGCACTGAAAAGGGACTTGCATTTATAAAGTGCCTTTCATAACTATTAGACCTCCCAGAATACTTTACTGCCAATACACAACTTTGGACACTATTGTGATGCAGGAAAAACATGGCAGCCAAGTTGTATGTGGCAAACTCCCACAAACAGCACTGTAAAAATTACCAGTTGTTTATATTTTGCAAGGTTGGTTGAGGGATAAAGAATTTTTTAAATGGGAGAGAGAGCAATTCAAGAAAGGAATTCGAGAATTTGAAAGTATTCAGTCTCTCTCTCTCTTTGTTCCTTGCACACATATATGGGGGCTTTAGAAGGCCTTTCAACCAGCACTGGAATGGATCTACGGGGCAATGTTCCCCACAAATGTGTCAGGCAGGCCTCCAACTGCTGCAGCAACACATTGGGAAAAGAGGTGCCTACTGATCAGATTTTAAACGTTGAACAAATGGTGTGGAAACTTAACAGTTTTGAAGCCTCTTTGAATTTCTGAGGTAAAATCGCAGTTTCCCTGTTTTTTTTCATCTTTCCATTCCCCACATATATTTTCAACTCGTAGAAATCATGCAATTTGAAAAGCATTTCTATAATATCTATAAAACTATTATTACTATTTTACAATTGTTCTGTGTGGTACGAACCTAGAGAAATGTTTCAGATTTACAGTTGAACTGCATTGTGATAGATTTTTCTATTTTACTAAGCTCACCACAATCATAACATGCACATATTTTAGTATTTCCAGAGAACCACTTTAATTAAACATCAACATTGATAAGTAAAAGTCTAGCTCTCAGAACTAGGTGTATTGGGAATTTCATAGTTCTGAAGTTCCCAGGAAACGTCAGTGATTTAGTTTAGGATTTCTTCAACTACCCTTTTTGCCTAATCTGAAATATTTTTCCACCATAATAAAACTCTTTCTTCACTCTAATGTTGTAGTACTGAAGATAAGAGGTATCTTTTGCATAATAAAGCATAACAACTAAACAGCAATGTTTTTGTTTTTGCAGGATTTTGAGGCTGCTACATCCAAATATTCCATAAGCCTATTTTTTTTTCTGAAACACAAACTTCCCTGGAAAGTATTACTTTATTTTAGTGTGCACTCTTACACTGATTAACATTGGTCCAGTTGTATATTTTGTCAGCGCAATATTTTTAAGAGTGAAGAGTAACATTAGTTTCATGTTAGTTTCTTAATTTTATACAAGGAGAGTATGATTAAGATTAGGGCATATTAGTGCCAGCCATAACATAGCAGGAGGGTCAGTGGAGATTCAGTTGTGTAAAATATTGAGATTCTTCTCTTACCACCAGAACAGACTGCAGTTTAGAACCTGTGCATTGTATGGAATATTAATTCTTATTTCTATGCATACAGTCAATTACTAACTGGAACGTTTTCATGGGAAAATTAAACAGGCGCTTCATACAAATAGTAGAAAGGAAATTAGCCAAAAAAAAACCCTTTGTGATAGGCTGAAAACAAAACTTGTACAACGCTATAACTCCATTTTCTTTAATTGCCTCATGAATCTTGAACTTGAATGTGGATGGAAACTGAAGAAATCAATTTTGAAAATGAGGCCTCAGTTTTTCCATCCAATTTTTCAATGTCATAAAATTTCCAGAAGTAGCTATAGTACAGAAAGGAAGGCTACAAGTTCCATTCCTGATCCTGAATCTCATTGAATTCCTGGTTCAATGAGTGGAATCATAGATGCCCTATAATGCAAAAAGAGGTCATTTGGCCCATCAAGTCTGCACCGATACTCCAAAGAGCATCCCAGCCAGACCCAACCCCATCCCCATAACCCCACATTTACCATGGCTCATCCATCTAGATTACACATCTCTGGAGACCATGGACAATTTAGCATGGCCAGCCAACCTAACCTACCCATTTTTGGACTGAAGAAGGAAACCAGAGCTCCTGGCTGAAACCCACTCAGGCACGGAGGACGCGTTAACTGTACACACAGTCACCTAAGGTTAGAATCGAACCAAAGTTTATGGCACTGTGAGGCAGCAGTACTAACCATTTCTAAACAGGAATCCGTATCGGGTCTTCTCTCCATGATTGATTAATTGCAAACATTCAGAGTTGAGCTTTATTCTAGAACAATAACAACGGTTGGGTATCAGTGTGCAACTCCTACCCAAGAACTCCAGCAAGGCGTCACCACCTTCAGGAACAGAGAAGAAGGATATGTTTATGTATCTGAAAAAATTGCAAATTCTTTAATGATTGTATTGGAGCAAATGTCTCTGTGAAGAACAACATATAATGAAGATTAGGGCAGCTCAGTAGTGTAGTGATTAGGACTGCTGCCTCAGTGTCTAGTACCTGGCTTCATTTCCAGTCTTGGATGACTGCCTGTGTGGAGTTTGCATGCTGCCCCCATGTCTGTGTGGGTTTCTACAGAGTACTCTGGGTTTCTCCCACAGTGCAAAGATGTGCAGGTTAGATGGATTGCCCATGCTAATTTACCTCATAGTGTCCATGGATGTGGAGGCTAAGTGGATTAGCAGTGGTACGAGGATACAGCGGGTCTGACTAGGATACTCTTTTCGATGATCGGTGAGAATTCGATGAGCCAAGTGACCTCTACCTGCACTGTTGGGAATTTATAATTAAAAAAAGCTACATTAGCTGTGATAACATTTCCCTTACCTCCATGTAAATCTTAATGCAAGCTTATTGGAGATTGACTGACTGACTGACTAAAGGATACTGCAGTTTGTTTTTAAAAAGTGATAAATGTAGATTTCAATTAGGAAGCCAAGGTGAAAGACTAAGTTAAAAATCACACAACACCAGGTTATAGTCCAACAGGTTTAATTGGAAGCACAATAGCTTTCGGAGCGTCGCTGCTTCATCAGGTGGTAGTGGAGGACTCAATCCTAACACTGGATTTATAGCAAAAATTTTCAGTGTGATGTAACTGAAATTATACATTGAGAAATTGATTGTTAAGTCTTTCATCTGTTTGAATACCATATAGTTTCACTTCTTTCATGTGTAAATCACAAAATCTTTTTTTAAAAGTTGCATTCTCAGGTTCGCTGTTAACAGTGGGTTAACAATATGTTGAAGGTGTTGGCCCCCTGTGTTCTCTGTCTATGCCATGATGTTTAGATTGATTCTAATCTAAAAAGTGAGATAATGGAGTTTTACATGAATGCATGCAGATTTTGAGCAAAGTACAATGTAACCCAGGGTTATAGCAGGAGGAAAAGGCTTAACAAAGTCCTCATGAGCAATAGTTACTTTTGTGCTGCGATTAGTGCCATATTTGAGTGGTGCACAAGCTTTTGGGCATATTTTGTTGGGAAAGTAAATAGCAAAAAAGAAATTGCTGGAAAAGCTCAGCAGGTCTGCTCACATACGTGGAAAGAGAAGCTTGAGTTAACATTTTGGAGAATTTTTATTTCAGATCTTGGTTTGAATGAACAGCCACGTGCTTTGTATGTTTCTAACGTGCAGTGTTGGCAGCGTGAAGAGTTGGCTCCCGGATACTGAAAGTTGAGCACTCATCTCACTGATGTTGCAGTGTGATTACTGGCTTCTGTCCTGTTCACTTACAGGTGGTGGAATTGAATAATATCTAAGGTTGCAGATTGTATTGGAAAATACGTACTGCAAAAATACAGTTGCAATGGACTTGGTGGCAAATGATGGTTTGGTGTTTGCCTCAATGTCTTTTATCTGTTGACACTCAGCTATGCAAACAACACTTCTATCAGCAGTAAAGGTGAAATCAATGTCTTAGCTTGAAAAGACAGGGGTGAAAAATACATTTCTGACCATCCATTGGACCTTGCTTGGTCGATCGTTAAAGGTGTTCTAATCAAGTATGGGTATCACTTCCTAACTATCCCTGATTTGTTCCGGTCTTGGCCTGGTTTGTACTTCGTGCTTGCCTTGGGAGGGATTTGCATTCGTTAACCCCTCCTCCTCCAGCTGGCGGTGACAGTGGGCTGCTGTCAACGGGCTATTTAAAGGCGGCACGGTGCTGAGGCTGAGGATTGCTGTAGCTTTGCTGCGGACAAAACGCCGGCTTCAGTCGGGGGAAAGGAGCAGGACCTTTCCGTCTCTGGCTGCTGCAGACAACCTTATGTATCTCTGTGCGCCTCCGTTTTGTGTCCGTGCTCGCTATTAATTACAACGCAAGCCGGGTAGACGGAGCAAATCAGTTTGAAATCTAGAACAGCATCGCCTTACAAATCCCCCTCCTCCCCCCATTCTCTCTGCTTGCAGTTGCCTGGTAGGTTACATATTGCGCGACGCAGTTGTTTTGTTTAAAGTTGCGATTTTTCTACTGTGCCCGAAATTAATTAGAATGAATTTGTATGTTGCAAGGTTTATGCTGCAGTGCCTATTTATTAATGCCGAAATGTAGAGATGGAACGTTATTTTAATGTAATTTTACCGTATCCCCCGAGGGACGAAGATATTGTTTTAAGTGGAGCTGCTACTTCCTCTGTGCTGCAGTTTATTGAGTACAGAGGTAATTAGCAATGAGACTGAATTTCCCACTATTTCTTATTGCCCGGAATTTCGCCAGGTTATGCAGTGATCTTAAGGGCGGTTGCAGGATTTATTTTAAAGACTGCATTTACTGTAATTGTCCATCTGGCTGAAGAGGATCTGTATAGACTTGCATCCTCTTTACTTTTAATTTGTGCCTCAGAGAATCGGTCTATTTTTGGGAAAATGCTGCTTTTAAATGGGCATGTTCGTCTCTTATTCCCATTGCAGTCCACTGGTATGATCTGTACAAAATGCTGCATCGATCTTGTGTTCGTGAAATAACTGACTGCAGGCACTCATAAAAAAATCTTGTCTAAAACTTAGGATGGTTAAAGTTTCCATGACAGATGTGGTTAAAAAAGGACGTTCTGATACTTGTCACCATTCTTAAATTTAGCATGTGGACATACACTGGTACAAAAATGTGCACATTTTAATTATGGATTTGCAATATTTTTTTCTTTAAAAGTGCATTTGAAGGTGTGATTCGTATCTTGATGCATTACAAATCTGTGTGATGTTAATGAAGGAAACTAGACATTGTAATAAATATGAAGTTCAAACATGTATATTAGTTCTTCAGTTGTTCTATAGCCAGCTTATTCAAACAAAACTACCTTTGCACTATTCAGTAAAAGAAAAGAAGTCACCAAATCTGCTGGACAGCACGCCTTGGAGAGAAGTAGTTAACATTTTTAGATCAATATTGTTTTGGCCTAAATGGAAGAATTTACAAAGGTAATTTTTTTAAAACCAGTGCAGCCAAAGGCAAAAAAAAGGAGGAACAGAAGAACAAAGAAGGTTTATGATTGACAGGAAGGTAGGAGTGATTAAATGACAGAGGGAATAATTTTATGAAGCAAAAGGAAGTGGTAGCAGGACCAGTAAAGAGAGCATGTGTAACTGGGAAAAAAACAGTACCAGTCCCAGCATCTCCTGTCTGATAAAATGGACAGTAGTTATAACCTAATACACTGTACTTTTGAATTCAGATGCAGTGTGTGGAAGATGATAAAGTGCTTGAAGTGTAGTACATGCAGGAGGGACCATCCATAATGTTCGTTCTTCTGTCTCTGTAGTGAGACACTACAGATGATTGAAAATTGATTTTTAAAAAAATTATTTTACTCCTCTCCATCCTAGAATAATCTAATTAAAATAATTGCAGGTGTTTGTTTTCCTGTTTGCGTATGTAATTAAAATGATCTTGAATTATGCGTGCTTACTTCCCCTTTTTGATTTAAAAAAAGTTTGATAATTAATGATTTAGTATTCTATTCAATCACTTGCTTGTTGCTGTAAGGCTTTATGCATCAGATGTCATGGCACCTTTTTTATAAAACTGCACATCTGCTCTCCGAGCAACAACCCAGAAGGTCTATCAAACTTGTTTATGCTGTGAATGAGAAGACCAGTTCCATGATCCTCAAATATGTACCAGAAAGAATGAAGGAAAAATGAACTTCAGAATTCTCATTTCTATTTTTGAAGTTCGATTGCATTAACTTTGTGTTTTTGGTGAGAAAATATGAGTGGAATTAAGACCATGATCTCCGCTTGCCAGTAGATTAAGCACACAATCATACCCACGTGCCTGCCTCATGGTTTTCAGTGAGCAACACAAACCTTGCATTGTTATGAATCCATAATTGGAGGGAGCTGACATTTTCCTCCATTCGCTTTCAATTTAGGATTTATTGAGAGGTATACAGAAAAATCGGCCAGTTGTCTCAATAGCTGGTTTGCAATGCAGATTGATGCCAACATTGCGGGTTCAATTCTTGCACCATGAAGGACTCTCCTTTCCGACCTCCTTCCTAGCCTGAGACAGAGTGACGCTCCGATTAAGTCACCACCAGTCTTGTCTCTATCTGATGAGAGAGTAGGACCACGGTGACTTTAGTGTTGAGTGTGGTGCTGGAAAAGCACAGCAGGTCAGGCAGTATTCAAGGAGCAGGAAAATTGATGTTTCTGGTAAAATCTCTTCATCAGGAATGAGGCTGGGAGCCTCTGGGATGGAGAGATAAATGAGAGGAGGGCTGGGCTGAGGAAGGTAGCTGAGAGTGCAACAGGTGGATGGAGGTGGGTGTAAAGTTAATAGTTGGAGGGACGGTGGAGTGGATAGGTGGAAAGGAAAATGGACAGATGGGACAGGTCATGAGAGGTGCTGAGCTGGGAGGTTAGAACTGGGATAAAGTTGGGGGGAGGGAAATGAGGAAACTAGTGAAATTCACATTGATGCCATGAGGTTGAAGGGTCCCCAGGCAGAAGATGAGGCATTCTTCTTCCTCCAGGTGTCAGTTGGTAAGGGAGTGGCAATGAAGTAGGCCCAGGTGGAGTAACTCCCTGTGCCCTTGTGTCGCCATTTCAAAAATGATTCCTGAATGTTGCACACTGATTTGCACATTATAGTTGTTACATCTGCAGCAATTGAGAGTTTAGGTGACACAACATAATGTGGCTCCACACCAAACTCCAAAATGAAAGTTAGTATGAGATCTAAGGCTAGGTTATGAAACACAATGATGGGGCTCTGATAAATTTCTTGAAACTTAATCAACAATACATCCTAGTCATTCCTTTCCATGCAATAGCATTTAGTACACAAAAATCATACAGAAAAGATGTAAATGTTTAAAATTGGAAACTAAAATACCCATTGAACACAGTTATCTGCAAATGTAAGTTTAATTTGGTTTAAATCTGTGTTGATTTGTTCTTGAAACAAATGTTCCAGGATCATGTGGAGAGGATAGCTATTCAGCAAAACAATAGTAAGTGTAGTAATAATTATTAATAGTACCTCAGCTAGCAAAATCTTGCACATTGCAGTACTGAGACATCTTTAATGATAGCTTAATAAAATCTATGTATTGATAAAAATGTTCATGGCCAAGAAAAAGCCATATCCACATCCCTGCCTGCTAATTATATTCCCTAAACAATGACTAACCCCAGTTGCTTTCTGTAATCTGAGAGTTCAACTGTGTTTAATGTCACACTACTATGACTTTTTGAGATGCACCTACAGGGTTTTGGTGCCTTTCCTTAATGTTTGTAAATTCGTAACTAGATTTAGCAGCATAAAATTCCAGAGAAAGATCACATTTGCAGCATAGAAATATGTTAATCGTTTCTTGAATCTATTTATGCCACTTACTAAATCTGTTACCATTTTTGAGCAGACATAGTTCTACCTGATGACTGCTACCGGTCCTCGGTTTCTTCAGGTGAATTTCTTTTCATTTGGGTTCAAGAACTTTGCAAGCTCTACTTCATGCTGCAAATTGGGTGCAAGTTGTTCACAGATTTTGGTCCAGTAGTAAGAAAGTGAAAATAATGAAAATCTATTGCGTAAGTTTACCTAAGTATTTGTGCCTAGTCAAACTCTTGTACCCGAATACTGACAAGAAAACTGTACCTCCTTAATTTTTAACTAGAACTGTAACTAGTACTGTATTTCAAAAACAATAATAAAACTGTTCTAAAGAAGAAAAATGCACAGATTGGCTGACATTCATTACTTGTTAGATGTTTAATACGAAGAGATGTGATGCACTCTGCTAAGAGAGTAAACATGACTGTCTTTAAATGTCAATGCAGGAAAAATATTTTAATGTAAATCTTGGTCTGAATGTTGTGTTCAGCAGTTAAAAAACCAGATAGCCACAAAGATCCAATAGTGCTTGTGGCATGAATTTCCCTTCTTTGCTGGTGCTAACTTGATTCCATTCCATTCAGCAGTGTGGTTTAATTCAGATGATGAAGCCAATGAAATCAAAGGTCTCTCATAGACAGTGTGCCAGGATATCAAAAAAAACCCTGATTATTCTTCACTTTTTAACATTTTTACAACTAGACAAAAATGTTAGGACATTTACCCTGAAGATAAAAGCTGAAATATCATAAACTTATGTAAAATGTTTTATTCTTTGGAAAATCTGTTGATTATTACGGTGACTGCATCTAAAATTTCACAAGCCCCAAACCAGTTTTTTACAGGGCCAGAGAGATTGTTCAACCATGATTATGAACTTCGTGCAATACAGAAAACCAAGTTACACATCACTCAAATTGATGCTTTGTTGAAACATGATCAATGATGCAAATCTGAGAGTTCATGCCAGTTTGAGTGATTTCAGAAGTTAGCTATCTGGGGGTTTATTTTAAATAAATAAAGGGTATAATCACCGACTGCAACCACATTAAACTGTGAATACTTATTTTTCAGAATTTATTAATGTCACTATTATAATGGCTGCAAGCATCACCATTTTGTTTCTGTGATTTACAATGTTACAAATCCAAATCTGGAGTAAATGTTGAAATAGAATTGGATCATCTAATTTGAATATCATAAAATCTAATTTTGTGTATGGTGAGGGAAGAATAATCACCAGAAATTGATAGGAGGGATGGCCTTTGTATGGGGAGTGACATTATGGGAATTGATCGTTAGTTCCAAACCCCTATGTACACTGAGTCTTATGGCGATGCTTTTAACCCAAGCTTTTTTTTGTATGATATTTGTCAAAGACACTGTACCCCTTGTGCTTTCCAGCAGGGATCATTCCATTGCTCTCAAAAGTAAGGTTGACACACTCTACATCCTATCTGTCCCCGCCCCTAACCCCGCCCCCACCCCCACCCCCCACCCCCAGCTCCAGTCCCACACCAGGTCCTAGCTCCCAGCCTTGCCGGATCTTCACCATCCCTCCAGACCTCCCCCTCTCTGAGGATGAAAGATCAGTCCTCAGCAGAGGCCTCACCTTCATTCCCCTACGCCCTCGAATCAATGAGTTCAACATGCGACGAGATATTGAACAATTCTTCCGCCGCCTTAGCCTCCGTGCCTACCTTCACAACCAAGACTCCCGTCCACCCTCTGACGACCCCTTCTCCCGCCTCCAACGCACCCCATCCACCTGGACACCCCGTGCTGGCCTCTTACCCGCCCTCGATCTATTTATAGCCAACTGCCGCCGCGATATTAACCGACTCAACCTGTCCACCCCTCGCACCCACTCCAACCTCTCACCCTCAGAACGTGCAGCCCTCCACTCCCTCCGCTCCAATCCCAACCTCACCATCAAACCGGCAGACAAGGGAGGCGCGGTAGTAGTTTGGCGCACCGACCTTTATACCGCTGAGGCCAAACTCCAGCTCGCGGACACCTCCTCTTATCGCCCCCTCAACCATGACCCCACCTCCCACCACCAAACCATCATCTCCCAGACCATCCATAACCTCATCACCTCATAGGATCTCCCATCCACCGCCTCCAACCTCATAGTCCCACAACCCCGCACCGCCCGTTTCTACCTCCTGCCCAAAATCCACAAACCTGACTGCCCCGGCCGACCCATTGTCTCAGCCTGCTCCTGCTCCACCGAACTCATCTCCGCATACCTTGACACGGTTCTGTCCCCTTTAGTCCAAGAACTCCCCACCTACGTTCGGGACACCACCCACGCCCTCCACCTCCTCCAGGATTTTCGCTTCCCCGGTCCCCAACGCCTTATTTTCACGATGGACATCCAGTCCCTGTACACCTCCATCCCCCATCATGAAGGACTCAAAGCCCTCCGCTTCTTCCTTTCCCGCCGCACAAACCAGTACCCTCCCACTGACACCCTCCTTCGACTGACTGAACTGGTCCTCACCCTGAATAACTTCTCTTTTCAATCCTCCCACTTCCTCCAAACTAAAGGAGTTGCCATGGGCACCCGCATGGGCCCCAGCTATGCCTGTCTCTTCGTAGGATATGTGGAACAGTCCATCTTCCGCAACTACACTGGCACCACCCCCCATCTTTTCCTCTGCTACATCGATGACTGTATCGGCGCTGCCTCGTGCTCCCACGAGGAGGTTGAACAGTTCATCAACTTTACTAACACCTTCCATCCCGACCTCAAATTCACCTGGACTGTCTCAGACTCCTCCCTCCCCTTCCTAGACCTTTCCATTTCTATCTCAGGCAGCCGACTCAACACAGACATCTACTATGAACCGACTGACTCCCACAGCTACCTGGACTACACCTCCTCCCACCCTGCCCCCTGTAAAAACGCCATCCCATATTCCCAATTCCTTCGTCTCCGCCGCATCTGCTCCCAGGAGGACCAGTTCCAACACCGCACAGCCCAGATGGCCTCCTTCTTCAAGGACCACAGATTCCCCCCAAACGTGATCGACGATGCCCTCCACCGCATCTCCTCCACTTCCCACTCCTCCGCCCTTGAGCCCCGCTCCTCCAACCGCCACCAAGACAGAACCCCACTGGTTCTCACCTACCACCCCACCAACCTCCGTATACAACGTATCATCCGCCGTCATTTCCGCCACCTCCAAACGGACCCCACCACCAGGGATATATTTCCCTCCCCTATCAGCGTTCCGCAAAGACCACTCCCTTCGTGACTCCCTCGTCAGATCCACACCCCCCACCAACCCAACCTCCACTCCCGGCACCTTCCCCTGCAACCGCAGGAAATGTAAAACTTGCGCCCACACCTCCTTCCTCACTTCCCTCCAAGGCCCCAAGGGATCCTTCCATATCCGCCACAAGTTCACCTGTACCTCCACACACATCATCTATTGCATCCGCTGCACCCGATGTGGCCTCCTCTATATTGGGGAGACAGGCCGCTTACTTGCGGAACGCTTCAGAGAACATCTCAGGGACGCCCGGACCAACCAACCCAACCACCCCGTGGCTCAACACTTTAACTCTCCCTCCCACTCCACCGAGGACATGCAGGTCCTTGGACTCCTCCACCGGCAGAACATAACAACACGACGGCTGGAGGAGGAGCGCTTCATCTTCTTCCTGACCTCTCCGCCCCCACCCCACTCCGGCCTATCACCCTCACCTTGACCTCCTTCCACCTATCACATCTCCATCGCCCCTCCCCCAAGTCCCTCCTCCCTACCTTTTATCTTGGCCTGCTTGGAACACTCTCCTCATTCCTGATGAAGGGCTTATGCCCGAAACGTCGAATTTCCTATTCCTTGGATGCTGCCTAACCTGCTGTGCTTTAACCAGCAACACATTTTCAACACTCTATGTTCTGCAATTTTTAAACTGTAGCTACTGTTAAAATTAGCTAACTTGGTGTAGACTAGTTTTCAAAGCAGGGATTTATGTTTTAGTGAAGCCCAACACAAATTGGAGGAACTTTAATCATTTCTGCTTAGGCTTTTGAACTCAACATTAAGGTCAACAATTTCAGAACTCTGTCTTCCATTTTGATTTTTCCCAGTGTGTATTTTTCATGGTTTTGCTTTTGGTAGAGTTGACCTACATTCTGCTATTAACACCTACTCTGGGCACATGCTTTGACTCTTCTTTACAACTATTAGAACTCCTGTTTCCTTTTTGTTCTGTGACATCTTTGATCTCTAATTCTTCCATTCTGTTCCACTTGCTCTTCTCCAGCTTTTTCAACTCCATATAAACCATCATTTTCTACTACTCTTTTTTTTCCATTTTAAAGAATAATATACTACACTAACTCTGCACAAATGGTGCACAGTCCTGATGAAGGGCTTTTGCCCGAAACATCGATTTTCCTGCTCCTCGGATGCTGCCTGACTGGCTGTACTTTTCCAGCACCACTCTAATCTATACTCTGATTTCCAGCATCTGCAGTCCTCACTTTTGCCATACATAGTGGGGCAGTGTGGTTAGCAGGCAACGTAGTTATCTACTTTGCTATGTGGAGACTGGTTTATTTTGATATGAGTTAGCAAGTAAAATTGACTGTCATCTAGCATTGTGGCACATTTGTTTTTTCAAAAGGGAAAACAACAGATTCCTAATTGCATAGCATGTAACACTATGGCAGACGAGAGATCAAAATGATGTGTGCGCGTCTTTAATGATGAGGCAAGCCACATTTGAGTGACTTGCTTGAAGGATCTGTCAAGTTTACATTTTTCTTATTTTCCCACTCCTGCCAACTAGCCTTCCCATTTTGACAACATATTTACAGCATTCTGCTCTGCCTGTTTTGCAAATGACTCATTTTCAGATGTAGATTTAATTAGGAAATTATTAATTATTAAGAATTCACTTTGTCTCAAGCTTTGTAAATCAGAGGTCCAGGCACTATTTACTGAATCACACTAAGCATTTTAGAGATTTCACAGACCCCATCATTTGAAACAACGTTTGTAGGCATGAGCTGTGTCTGGTTCTGATGTTGTATAAGTAGAAAACATTTGCAAACTGAAAAGTAATCTTTAATAAAATAGAACAACTGAAATACCTCCGTGCATTCCAATAAAAATAATATGTATTATTCTATTTCTTTTGGTTATTGGCAAATAACAGAAAAGTGCAGCTACACAGCAGACATGTGCAAAATGCTGTTCCACAGAGCAGGCGATCACATGGTGGTCCACTGGACAGTCCTTGAGCATCTTTTCGTGGATAATCAAACAATTCCAATGTCAGAGGAATAGGTGTTCTTTCACCTGCCATTTCATAAATCCCAGATGAGCTTAAAATAAAAAGATGTGAGAACAATAGAATTCAGTATTTACTTAAGTATTGTTATAGAATTTAAAAAGGTCCTCGAGGAGTAATATCTGGATTACTCCTGATGCTCCAAGCTAGTGAGGGCAGGAATAGGAGGATAGAGCAGATGAATGCATGGCTGAGAAGCTAGTGTATGGGAGAAGGATTCACGTTTTTGGATCATTGGAATCTCTCTTGGGGTAGAAGTGACCTGTACAAGAATGACAGATTGCACCTAAATTGGAAGGGGACTAATATACTGGCAGGGAGATTTGCTGGAGCTGCTTGGGAGGATTTAAACTAGTAAGGTGGGGGGTGGGGTGGGACCCAGGGAGATAGTGAGGAAAGAGATCAATCTGAGACCGGTACAGTTGAGAGTAAGTGAGTCAAACAGTCAGGGCAGGCAGGGACAAGGTCGGACTAATAAATTAAACTGCATTTATTTCAATGCAAGGGGCCTAACAGGGAAGGCAGATTAACTCAGGGCATGTTTAGGAACATGGAACTGGGATATCCTAGCAATTACAGAAATGTGGCTCAGGGATGGGCAGGACTGGCAGCTTAATGTTCCAGGATACAAATGCTACAGGAAGGATAAAAAGGGAGGTAAGAGGTAGCATTACAGCTGTACTGAGGGAAGATATTCCCAGAAATACATCCAGGGAGGTTATTGGGTGGAATTGAGAAATAAGAAAGGGATGATCACCTTATTGGGATTGTATTATAGACCCCCTAATAGTCAGAGGGAAATTGAGAAACAAATTTGTAAGGAGATCTCAGCTATCTGTAAGAATAATAGGGTGGTTATGGTAGGGGATTTTAACTTTCCAAACATTGACTGGGATTCCTATAGTGTTAAGGGTTTAGATGGAGAGGAATTTAAGTGTGTACAAGAAAATTTTCTGCTTCAGTATGTGGATGTACCTATGAGAGAAGGTGCAAAACCTGACCTACTCTTGGGAAATAAGGCAGGGCAGGTGACTGAGGTGTCAGTGGAGCACTTTGGGGCCAGCGACCATAATTCTATTAGATTTAAAAAGTGATGAAAAAGGATAGACTAGAACTAAAAGTTGAAGTTCTAAATTGGAGAAAGGCTAATTTTGATGATGGCAAGAACTTTTTAAAAAAAAAGCTGATTGGGGGTAGATGTTTGCAGGTAAAGGGATGGCTGGAAAATGGAAAGCCTTCAGAAATGAGATAACGAGAATCCAGGCCCTAAATTCCTGTTTGGGTGAAAGGAAAGGCTGGCAGGTATAGGGAATGCTGGATGACTAAAGAAATTGAGGGATTAGTTAAGAAAAAGAAGGAAGCATATGTTAGGTATTGACAGGATAGATCAAGTGACTCCTTCGAGGATAAAGACAGGAGAAGTATGCTTGTGGGAAATCAGGAGGCCAAAAAGAGGACATGAAATAGCTTTGGCAAATAGAATTAAGGAGAATCCAATGGGTGTTTACAAATACATTAAGGATAAAATGGTAACTAAAGAGAGAATAGGGCCTTTGTGTGGAGCCGCAGAAAGTGGGGGAGATACTAAATGAGTATTTTGCATCAGTATTTAATGTGGAAAAGGACATGAAAGATATAGAATATAGGGATATAGGTGGTGATATCTTGAAAAATGTCCATATTACAGAGGAGGAAGTGCTGATATCTTGAAACTCATAAAGGTGGATAAATCCCCAGGACCTGATCAGGTGTACCCTAGAGCTCTATGGGAAGCTAGGGAAGTGATTTCCGGGCCTCTTGATGAGTTATTTGTATCGTCGATAGTCACAGGTGAGTTGCCAGAAGACTGGAGGTTGGCTAATGTGGTGCCACTGTTTAAGAAGGGTGGTTAGGACAAGCCAGGGAACTATAGACCAGTCAGCCTGACGTCAGTGGTGGACAGTTGGAGGGCATCCTGAGGGACAGGATGTGCATGTATTTGGAAAAGCAAGGACTGTTTAGGGATAGTCAACATGGCTTTGTGCTTGGGAAATCATGTCTTACAAACTTGATTGAGTTTTTTGAAAAGTAACAAAGAGGATTGATGAGGACAGAGGGGTAGATGTGACCTGTATGGACTTCAGTGAGGCGCTCGACAAAGTTCCCCATGGGAGACTGGTTATCAAGGTCAGAGCTCATGCCATACGAGGAGAACTAGCCAATTGGATACAGAACTGGCTCAAAGGTAGAAGACAGAGGGTGGTGGTGGAGGGTTGTTTTTCAGACTGGAGGCCTGTGACCAGTGGAGTGCCACAAGGATCAGTGCTGGGTCCTCTACCTTTCGGCATTTATATAAATGATTTGGATGTGAGCATAAGAGGTATAGTTAGTAAGTTTGTAGATGACACCAAATTTGTAGGTGTAGTGGACAGCGAAGAAGGTTATCTCCGATTACAACATGAACTTGATTAGATGGGTCAATGGGCTAAGTGGCAGATGGAGTTTAATTCAGATAAATTTGGGAAAGCAAATCTTAGCAGGACTTGTACACTTAATGGTAAGGTCCTAGGGAGTGTTGCTGAACAAAGAGACCTTGGAATGCAGGTTTATAGCTCCTTGAAAGTGGAGTCACAGGTAGATAGGATAGTGAAGAAGAATGTATTGAGTACCGGAGTTGGGAGGTCATGTTGCGGCTGTATAGGACATTGGTTAGGCCACTGTTGGAATATTGCTTGCATGGTCTCCTTCCTATCAGAAAGATGTTGTGAAATTTGGAAGTGTTCAGAAAAGATTTATGAGGATGCTGCCAGGGTTGGAGGACTTGAACTGTAGGGAGAGGCTGAACAGACTGAGTCTGTTTTCCCTGGAGCGTTGGAGGTTGAGGGGAGGGTTCTATTAGACATTTACAAAATTATGAGGAGCATGGATAGGATAAATGGGCAAAGTCTTTTTTTCCTTGGGGTTGGAGAGTCCAGAACTAGAGGGCATAGGTTTAGGGTGACAGGGGAAAGAGATAAAAGAGACCTAAGGAGTAAGTTTTTCACTCAGAGAGTGGTTCGTGTATGGATTGAGCTGCCAGAGGAAGTGGTGGAAGCTGGTACAATTGCAACATTTAAGAGGCACTTGGATGGGTATATGAACAGGAAGGATTTGGAGGGATATGGGCCTGGTGCTGTCAGGTGGGACTAGATTGGGTTGGGATATCTGGTCGGCATGGACGGGTTGGACCGAAGGGTCTGTTTTCAAGCTGTACATCTCGATGACTCAGCACCACAGCTCTGAAGAAACATTTGAGGTGCAGTTAAGGATGTAAAGATTAGGTTCCCCTACAGTGTGGAAACAGGCCCTTCGGCCCAACAAGTCCACACTGACCCTCAGAGTTAACCCACCCAGACCCATTTCCCTCTGACTAATGCTGACTATAGGCAATTTAGCATGGCCAATTCACCTGAACGGCACATCTTTGGACTGTGGGAGGAAACCGGAGGAAACGCAGATTCTGGGAGAATGTGCAAACTCTACACAGACTGTCACCAGAGGCTGGAATCAAACCTAGCTCCCTGGCACTGAGGCAGCAGTGATTATCACTGAGCCACCATGCTGCCTGTAAATGGTAGTGTGAAGAAAGGAGGTTTCACAGCTTATTGGTTACTATCAACTTCTAATCATGATGATTTGCACTATTGTGGTGAGCTCTTTGTTTAAACATCATAAACAGTGCCTGGTATGGAACAAGAATGGCAATCTCTGCCACGTTTGCTGCAGAGAAAAAGGTTAGGCAGTAAAGGTGTTTGATTCACTCTGTTTTCTCTGGGCTTTTGTCTCGGGGAATCTGTGTTAAACTGAAGTTATTTTACTTCCTAGTATTGTGTATGTTTGATGACAAGTGGTCTTTTTGATATATTGATGACACATGGAAAAGATGATGTTCATCAGGAAGTGGGTAGCTTTAAAATGTTACAGATGATAATTGCTGAGCCACAATGAGCATTGAGGAGATTTCACATACCCCTATTATTGAAGAATCTCTAGCTGGTTTTAGGTGTGTCTGGTTCTGGTATTGTACCTTTACGTCAAAGTATCCAAATGTATAACTTTAAAATGGAGATTGAACTGCTGCTGCATCACATGAGGAAACAATCGCCCACCTTCTCCTCTTCAATCAACTAAAAATACATAAAACAAATTGGTGCACGTAAAATACAAACAGAATTTATAACTTTTAAGGTAGGAATTGAAATTTTTCATTGTGCCTTGCTCCAATTTACCATGGCTTTCTCATTCCACTTCACATGAACACGGTTTTATATTGCATGCAGTTCAAAGTGTGGTTAAATCATAAGTTACATTAAGTTGAGTATAATGGTTAAGTGGAAACTAACTAATGCAAAAATGTGGGGCTCAGATTAATAGATGACACTTGAATTCGTGTGACTTCCTCATTAATTCAGATTACTGGGGTATTGTACAAAGTTAACTGATGGATTACACTTGTGTCAATGTTTAAATATAAATCTTCAAATTAATTCAGCCTCCTAAAGGATCATGGTATGTGATTGATACCAACACATTGATTTAATTTGGTTTTGGCCTGATTTTTTTTTATTCTTAGATTATGAAAAGTGAGATTCCGCTGTGAAGTTCAATTTGGAATATTGATATTTATTCAAAACCAGTGCAAATATATCTACTTTTATTGAATGCTTCTGAAAAGAGAGACAGATTTCATGGTTTCGTGTCTTGCATTTATCAGGACAAGTCCAAAAATGTCACATTTCAAATGTTTAAAAAAAATAGTCCTGGTATTTGGTTGTGTTTTGGAGAACTTGTTTTAGATTGTTATAAATTTTTTTTTATACTTGTCACATTCCATTCAGTTATAGGTTATTTTGTGGCAAACTCTTACTGAAACAGTTATCCGAGAATTTTGCTTTTTGGTACAAATTTGCTCGTGATTTCCATTTTATGCACCAGACTCGGTTCTAGGTCATTTAAGTGCAATAATCTTGGAAGACATTCTCTTACTTCCTTTGTATTGTGGCAACAATTATTTTAAAATTCACTTTAGCTGTGTTTTGTGCTATGTCAATAGTGTTCAGGTCAAGTTACATAAAGTAGATCACAGCTTGCTATTTCTGTCATCATCTGTGAATCTCAGTGCCGATTCGCTTAAAGACACTCCAGAGAGAATGGCAACCAGAATTGTACAGCGTATTCTAAAGGAAGAATCTTGTTAAACTTAAGAGGATGCAGTAAAGAGTTACAAGCATGTTGCCAGCACCAGAAGGTTTGCGTTATAAGGAGATGCTGAATAGGCTGGGGCTTTTTTCCCCTAGAGCATCTGAAAGTTAAAATCATAGAGGTTTATAAAATCATGAGGCATGTGGACAAGGTGAATAGCTAAATTCTTTTTCCAAGGGTGAAGGCATAGACTTAAGGTGAGAGGAAAGATTTAAAAAGGACCAGAAGGATAACTTTTTCACGCAGAGGGTGGTGTGTTTGTGGAACGAGCTGTCAGAGGAAATAGTGGAGGCTGGTACAATTACAATATTTAAAAGGTATCTGGAGGGGTATATAAATAAGAAGGGCTTAGGGGGCCAAATGCTGACAAATGGGACTTCGTCAGGTTGGGACGTCTGATTGGCATGGATGAGTTCATTCGAAGGGTCTGTTTCTATGCTGTATGAGCCTATGACTCCCTCCCTCTCTAAGTTGAACACTTTTCAAAAATCATACATTTATCAAATTGTGGTTGTAAGTTTTGAGATTACTGTTCTTAATTCATGAACTAGATATTACCAACCTGTCTTTTCAGTGCTATTTAATTTCTTTTAGCCCGCCAGCATTGGTAGCTATTTTTAGTCTAATGATGATATCTCAAACTCTAGAATGAAACTGATCTATAGAGAAAATAGAAGTGGTATTTATTTTGGGGATTACTCTGAACACAGGGTGATTAGAGCTATGCCTTCATGCTCAGTAGTGTGATGGGTGATATTTAAAGCATCTTTGTTATGTTTCTGCTCCTGTTGAATAAAATGTTTTTTAAAAAAAACAGCTGTCTGCTTTCCATACACTGTTCATTTTTAAAATGTTTCAAATCATAGACCAATCTTGTCAAGTGAGCATACTAGTCACATTGCTCTTCAGAAATTCATCTATGATGGTCATCTGATGGGCATTGCTGATAAAACCAAACTCAGAGCAGCAAAACTTGAAGGAAGTTACTCATTGTGAAGCGAGAAAGCAAAATTAATACAAAGCAAGTATAAAGTTATGCACTAATGATGAAAAAGAAGTAATTCTTTTAGTCCTCACTACTCATAAGAATTGTGTTGGTAGTGACCAAGAATAAAGCAAAAAGTGACACAGATCTTGATAGTCTTTGCTAAACAACATATCCGACAAATGCAGAGCAACAATGAAAGAATATTGAACTGCATAACAATAGAATATTGAACTGCATAACAATAGAATATATGCTTGAGAAGGTACCTACACTGTTAAGAAATTGTCGACCGATGATTTTGAGGACTGGTTCCTGTTGCAAAGATGAATTTAATTGCAAATTGTTTGAATGCTTAAATCCTCAAATATTTCTTTTTTGTTGTCAACCTTGATATGAAAAGAAGAAAATAATCACAGGGCTGCTAATACACATCTTAAAAATAATCGATGTCAAAACACAAACAAAAACAGGACACTGGGTTCAAACTAAATTGCGGCTTTATGAAATACACTGGAAAGTAGCTCCTCTTGTAGAGAGTGCTTAGGACTTTGAATGGACTATTTCGTTAAAAAGCGGACTGTAAAAACATGATTAGGGAAATTTTAGGATGCTTATAGTCATTGAGATTGACACACAAAAAGGCCCATCAGCCAATTGCATCTATTCCAATCAAAAACCACCACCCAATTATTCTAATTCCATTTTCCTGCATTTGGCCAATTTCCTTGAATTGTGAGTGCACAGTTAAATATATCTTAAATGATAAGACGATTTCTGCCTCTAATGCCCTTAAAGTGCACGGAGTTCCAGGTTCCCTCGCATCTCCCCTTCTGCCCCTTGCCTTATACCTATGCGCCTGGTCATTGATCCCTCTTGATGGATTAACTAAAATGGTTTTAATGACCTTCATCTTTCAGAATCATTTCATTTTCTTCACTTTTCTCCCCTACTTTTTACTGTTTGAATGATAGCAATGCCAACATTCATTGGGCTCATAAATAGCAAATAGATATTTTTGAGGACTTCTTCGACACAAAAACTGTACCTCTTGGTGCCTGTTCAGGTATTGAATAATGAAAAGACTAAAGTTGTAGAGCATACATATTAGTTTTACGACTGCTTTAGAATTTGTTACATGGAAATTGCAATCCATCATTTTGAATTCAGCCAATATTACAGTCAAATATCACATTCTCTGACTTCATTTTTAAGCTTACTATCACATATTTAGTGAAATACATACCTTGAGTCATGTTGGGTTATTTCATTATATCAAAGTATACCCCAATACATGATGTAAAATGTCCAACAGTCCTGAGATAGTGGTTTTCCTGTTCAGCAATATTTGTTAGTTACATCAATTTTCTTGTATTTTGGGGATAACTTTTTGTCTTAAGTAAAATTGCAATATTAACCAGTCAGTTAGATTATGGTTCCAAGCTGATCGTTACAATTTTACCATCTCAATTTACTGAAATATTTGATCAAACAATAGACAGCATTTAAATTTATTAATTTCTTCTGCATAATATATTTTCATAAAAGATATGAAAAGCACAGTGAAATCCAGGAATCTGACTGTTCTAAGTGTTTACACTTATGTTGTAAAGACAGTATCATTTAATTGATGTAAGTTTGCTCGCTGAACTGGAAGGTTCATATTCAGATGTTTCGTCACCATACTAGGTAACATCATCAGTAAGCCTCCAGATGAAGCACTGATGGCATGGCCCACTTTCTATTTGTGTGCTTAGGTTTCCTTGGGTTGGTGATATCATTTCTTGTGGAATGTCATACCCTGTTTTTTTTTCTCGGGGATGGTAAATGGGATCCAAGTCAATGTGTTTGTTGAAAGAGTTCTGGTTGGAATGCCATGCTTCTAGGAATTCTCATGCGTGTCTCTGTTTGGCTTGTCCTAGGATGGGTGGATTGTCTCAATCGAAATGGTGTCCTGCCTCTTCTGTATGTAAGAATATTAGTGAGTGTGGGTCAAGTCTTTTCTTGGCTAATTGATGTTCATGTATCCTGGTGGCTAGTTTTCTGCCTGTTTGTCCAATGTACTGTTTGTTACAGTTCTTGCAAGGTACTTTGTAAATGATATTAGTTTTGCTTGTTGTCTGTGTACAGGGTCTTTCAAGTTCATTAGCTGCTGTTTTAGTGTGGTAGTAGTTTTGTGGGCTACCATGATGCCAAGAGGTCCGAGTAGTCTGGCAGTCATTTCCAAGATGCCTTTGACGTAGGGGAGAGTGGCTAGGGTTTTTAGATTAGATTAGATTAGATTAGATTAGAATACTTACAGTATAGAAACAGGCCCTTCGGCCCAACAAGTCCACATCGACCCGCCGAAGCACAACCCACCCATACCCCTACATTTACCCCTTACCTAACACTACGGGCAATTTAGCATGGCCAATTCACCTGACCCGCACATCTTTGGACTGTGGGAGGAAACTGGAGCACCCGAAGGAAACCCACGCAGACACGGGGAGAACGTGCAAACTCCACACAGTCAGTCGCCTGAGTCAGGAATTGAACCCGGGTCTCAGGCACTGTGAGGCAGCAGTGCTAACCACTGTGGCACCGTGCCGCCCCGCTGCGCCACCGTGCCGCCCCAATGTTTCTGGACATGTTTTGTCTGCTTGTTGAGGGTTTGTCGCTGAGAAATCGGTGGACTGTGTTTATTGGGTACCTGTTCTTTTTGAATACACTGTATTGGACATTTTCCTCTGCTCTACATAGTTCCTTTGTGCTGCAGTGTGTGGTAACTAATTGAAATAATGTTATAATACGCCTTCACTTGTGGATGTTGGGATGATTGCTTCTGTAGTTCATTATTTGGTCAGTATGTGTTGTTTTCCTGTAGATGCTGGTTTAAAGCTCCCCACTGGCTGTTCACTCTACTGTGACATTGAGGAATGGCAGTTTGTTGTTGCTTTCCTCCTCTTTAGTGAATTTTATGCCAGTAATGGTATTATTGATGGCCTTGAAGGTTTACTCTAATTTGTTTCATTTAGTGATAACAAAGGTGTCATCCACATAGCGGATCCAAAGTCTGTGTTGGATGGTTGGCAGAGCTGTTTGTTCGAGTCTCTATTACTGCCTCTGCGGAGAACCCTGATATTGGAGATCCCATGGGTGTTCCATTGGTTTGTCTGTAAATTTTGAAGATAAAGTGGGTGGTAAGGCATAGGTCCACAAGCTTGACAACAATCTTAAAAAAAACCTTAGCCACTCTCCCCTACGTCAAAGACATCTTGGAAATGACTGCCAGACTACTTGGATCTCTTGGCATCATGGTAGCCCACAAACCTACCACCGCACTAAAACAGCAGCTAGTGAACTTGAAAGACCCTATACAGACAACAAGCAAAACTAATGTCATTTACAAAATGCCTTGCAAGAACTATGACAAACACTACATTGGACAAACAGGCAGAAAACTAGCCACCAGGATACATGAACATCAATTAGCCAAGAAAAGACATGTCCCACGCTCACTAATACCATTACATACAGAAGAGAAATGACAACCCATCCACCCAAGGACAAGCCAATCGGAGACGCACATGAGAATTCCTAGAAGCATGGCATTCCAACCGGAACTCACCTTGGATCCCTTTTACCACCCTGAGGAAAAAAAACCGGGTATGACTTCCCACAAGAAATGATATCACCAACCCAAGGAAACCTAAACACACAAATAGAAAGTGGGCCATGCCATCAGTGCTTCATCCGGAGGCTTACTGATGTTACCTAGTATAGTGATGAAATGTCTGAAAACTAACCTTCCAGCTCAGCGAGCAAACCTACATCTGGAACCTTAACCTGAGCTACAAATCTTCTCAAAACTTGCTAGTATCTTTTTAATTTTACTTTGATTGTGGACCGCACTGGATAATGGATAGTGTTTTACAACAAAAAAAATGAGCAAATAGTTGCTCTACTGAAACTCATTGTGGGTTGTGTTTGTACTGTTGCTTTGCTAATAGTGGGAGAAAGGTGTAAGAGGTGGTGTTCTTATTCCAGTGTCCAAGTACAAGGTGAGATTCATTAGCTAATGAATTCCTGATTGTTGTATGGAGTTGTGAATTCCAATAGAGGTGAAAACAATGACTGCAGATGCTGGAAACCATATTCTGGATCACTGGTGCTAGAAGAGCACAGCAGTTCAGGCAGCATCCAACAAGCAGCGAAATTGACGTTTTGGGCAAAAGCCCTAGGCCGTCAGCTTGACAATAACTATTTGATTGGCTCCTGGGTAGTTGACAGCCTGTGATGTATAAACTATACTGGCAGAAGCATTTAGACAGCTGAAAAGGCAGATGGTGTCTCTGTTTTTCTTTCTCTCTTCAGTAAAATACCCAAAGCTTGAATAAATCCAGTTTATTTACTCCCACCTGTTGTTGTAAGGGTCTTGTGATAATACCATTGGGTGTATTAATCCAGAAACTCAGCTAATGTTCTGGGAGCCCTGTTAAAATCCTGCTGTGGCGGATGGTGAAATTTGAATTTAGCTTTATAAGGATGTTGCCTGGGTTAGAGGATTTGAGCTACAGGGAGAGGTTGAATAGGTTAGAGCTGTTTTCCCTGGAGCATCGGAGGCTGAGGGGTGACCTTATAGAGGTTTATAAAATCATGAGAGGCATGGATAGGATAAATAGACAAAGTCTTTTCACTGGGGTGGGGGAGTGCAGAACTAGAGGGCGTAGGTCTAGGGTGAGGGAAGAAAGATATAAAAGAGACCTACGGGGCAACCTTTAGATGCTGAGGGTGGTACGTGTGTGAAATGAGCTACCAGAGGAAGTAGTGGAGGCTGGTACAGTTGCATCATTTAAAAGGCACCTGGGTGGGTATATGAATAGGAAGGGTTTGGTGGGATGTGGGCCGGGTGCTGGCAGGTAGGTCTAGATTGGGTTGGGATATCTGGTTGGCATGGACAGGTTGGATCAAAGGGTCTGTTTCCGTGCTGTATATCTTTTATGACTCTAAGAGTCTACTGATGACCATGAAATCATTGTCAACTGTGAGAACAATCTATCTGGCTTATTAATGTCCTTCTAGGAAGGAAATCTGCTATCCTCACCTAGTCTGGCCTACATGTGACTTCAGGGCCACAGCAATATGGTTGACTCTCAAATGCCTTCTGAAATGGCCCAGCAAGCTACTCAATTATATCAATTGTGCAAAGTTGGAACAGAAAAATGGAACTGGATAGATCATTTGGCATTGATCTAGGCACCTCAGCAACCCCACAAACAACTAAGCTCTGCATTCCTGTCGCAACTAGTCATGAATGGTGGTGTACAATTAAACAACTCACTGGAGGAGGAGGCTGCAAATATCCCCATGCCCAAAACATCAAAGATAAGGCTGAAGCATTCACAGCAATCTTCAGCCAGGAGTGACAAGTGGATGATCCACCAGTGATCCTGAACGTCATTGACACTGTTCTTCAGCCGACTTGAATCACTTCATGTGATATCAAAAAACATTTGGGAATTATTGGATACTGCAAATGTTATGGGTCTTCCACTAACCAAGCTGTTCAAGTACAGTTACAACACTAGCATCTCCTTGACAATGTTGAACACTTGCCCAAGCATGTTCTGTACACACAAAGCAGGACAAATCCAACCCGGTCAATTACCGCCCCATCGGTCTACTCTTAATTATAAGTAAAGTGATGGAAGGTGTCATCAACTTTGTTAACAAGCAACACCTGCTCGATAATAATTTGCTCAGTAGCACCTAGTTTGGGTTCCACCAGGGCTACTCCGCTCCTGATATCATTACAGCCTTTGTTCAAACATGGACAGAAGAGCTGAATTACCGAGTGAGAGTGACAGCACTTGACGTCAAAGCTGCAATCGACCAAGTGTGACATCAGTTGCAAAATTGAATCAATGGGTATCAGGGAGCAAACCATCTGCTGGTTAGAGTCATACCTGACATGCAGGAACTTGGTCTTGGTTGTTGGAGGTCGGTCATCTCAGCTCCAGGACATCTCTACAGGAACTCCTTAGGGTCGTGTCCGAGGCCCAACCATCTTCAGCTGCTTCTTCAATGGCTTGCACTCCATCATAAGGTCAGAAATGGGAGATGTTCACCAACGATTGCATAATGTCCAGCATTAGTTACAACTCAGTTAGTGAAGCAGTCCACTTTTTCAAATGCAACAAGATCTGGACAATATCCAGGCTTGGGCTGATAAGTGACAACTAACATTCGCAGCTCACAAATGTTAGGCAGTGACCATTTCCAAAGAGAATTAATCTAATCACCGTCCTTTGACATTCAACGGTGTTACTATCACTGAATCCCCTACTGTCAACATCCAGTTGAATTGACAAGAAATTCAACTGGACTCACTATATAAATACAGTGGCTCCAAGAGCAGGTCAAAGACTAAGAATACTGAGGATACTCAACTCCTCTCTTGATTTTCCATAAGTCAGGAATGTGGTGGAATGCCTCCATTTGCCTGGGTAGGTACAGCTACAACTATACTCAGCCTTGACAGTATCATCAACAAAGAAGCCTGATTACCAACACATCCACAAGCATCCATTCCCTCCACTGCCAATGCCCCGTAACAGCAATGTGCACTATTACAAGATGCACAACAGAAATTTACGAAGACTGCGTAGACAGCACCTTCCAAACCCATAACCAAGTCCATCTAGAGGATAAAGGCAGTAGACACTTGGGAGCGCCACCACCTGCAAGTTTCTCTTCAAACCACTCACCATCTTGAGTTAGAAATGTGTCACCATTCCTTTACTACCGCTGGGTTAACATTCTGGAACCCTGCCCCTGAAGACATTGTGTGTCAACTTGCGTGTAGACTGTAGAGCTACTAGAAGTTGCTCCCCACCACCTCCAGGACAACTAGGGAGGGACAATATATGCTGGCCAGTCAATGACTCTCTCGTCCCACGAGTAAATAATACAAAAGTTGCTTTTAACCAATAAGCTGGTGTTTTTATAATTGGTGAACCAATCACTGTATCTCCTGTGAAGAAGAGAAAGAACTGAAGAAACGGGAAAATTTGTACGAGCCCTGCCACTGAAATGCGTTGCCATTTTTCTGTTCTGTGTGTAAGGATTTTTTTGTGAAAGTAGTTTCATGTTTTAACATCATAGGGTTATATGTCAACAGTTTATAGTCATTTACTAGTGGTTACGATGTATTTGTAATTTATTTTTATCAAAACCGATTAATTTCCAATCTTGGGCTGTATCTTCTTCCCTTCAACAGACCTGATATTTTTAGGAATTGTTAACTTTATTCCTGAAATTGGTCATCAAGTACTAAGTTTATCATCATTATAGTGGGCTTGAACTATTCACTATGGTGTGATTACAGTTCATATTTTAAAATTAGCTGTTAGACCTCTCACACTAAACAATGACTTGTTACAAGGAGCTATAAACCAAATGCTATTGGCTGAGTACTAAGCAATTGATTAAATTGTAGTCAGGATCCTGTCAGACTCTGCAAATGACTGCTGAAGTCAGTAGTATTTCAAAATTTCTCATCATATGTGCAGTTTGATATGGGAAGTAGTCAGTAAAATGGAACAGGTGTCTTATTATCCAAACATGTTTTCAGGCTGAGAATTCTTCTAATTTTCAGCCTCAATCTTGTCAGAAAATGAAATGATTGTCAATTTTACATTGTTTCTCCAAAGTAATTGTAAATAATTATTATGACACTGAATATTTTATTCATTGCATACTAAATCAAGATTCTAAAATGTGGGGTAATATGCTATATTTAATAATTGCAAATTTTCCATCCCTATCTTGGTAGTGACTTCTCATTCAGGGGTCAGGGCAACATATTCTATTTCTACAGAAAGTGATCAAGTTGCTGGACTGTATTGGTTACAGTATTTGTTCCATACTTTTGAAATATTATCTGTGCTGGTTGGAACATACTGTAGCTTGGTAACTCAAATTGACTGTATTGGTAAAACACACTCTCGCCGGGAATGATACTGTTTGTCTGGATTAGATTAAGCCAATGAGTGGTATTATTTCCAGGTGCAGTGGAGATTTGGGAGTCTCTGCTTGAGAAAGTGTAAATGGGAATTTAAGAAAACTGGAAAAATATCCCAAATTGATTGATAGGTAGGAAGAGGTTGGGTGATGATGTATTTGACAACCTTACTCTCTGGTTTAGTAATCAATTGGAATTTAGGTGGGAGGTTAATGATACAAAGTCATCACTGGGATGTACTGAGCATGCAAAAGTACAAGGAAATGACAAGTTTGAGAATCAGTTTAGAAAATATAACCAGTTCTCATTTTTGAGATAAGTTAATGGGAATATTTTGCTTCCCTCAAACTCTTTCTGAAGAGTAATACAATACACAGAGGAGAGCATTTGGGCTATTTCACTTGCGCTAGCTCTTTGAGTCTCCATCCAGTTAGCCCCCATTTTTCTGCTCTTTCATAATTCAGCAAATCTTTCCCTCGTGTATATCTAGTTTCTTATTTGGCAGATACAGAAGTAATTTTCTACACCACCTTTTCAGGCATTGTATCTGAATGCTTTATTTACAAATCCATGTTAACAAATTAATGCATCTTTTGTCTAATTTAGTAGTCTAAAGCTACTCATTCCATTTTGAGAATTTATCTTGTAAGAGTGACCTTGAAAGCGTTGTCATCCTTCTTCATTTACATTGTGTATGGTATTGGATTACTATCTGCATCACAGCTGTCATTGGTGTCTTGCAGTTTGGACATTTATTTTTAATAAGACTGGAAACTTTTGTAATTCATTTGTCAGGAGAGGTTAACTTTCTAAGCATGAAAATGAAAATATCTGTGACTTGCATGCACAATTAAGATATCCATATCCGTACAAGTTCTTACACTCAACCTTTTACAGGTGACCACATATTCCCCACTGAATCACAAGACTTGTTGTTTATGAGGATAAAGCTGCTATATGTTGAAACATGAAATGTATTGAACAAAACTAAAGCTGAATTCCATTCGGTGGTTAATTTATAGAGAACATTCTGTACCTGGATGATGAATGTTGTGTTGACAGTTGTAAGATCTGTCTGGTTGCCAAAATTACTACAGCAGTGTTTCTCATTTGAAATGATTACTTTAAAACAATTTTTAATCCTTTTAATGGAATTTTCAGTAAATTATTTGCTTTATCATAAAAATATTCAAATATTTCACAATTGTTCAGACAAATTTGAAAGAACTTTGCCTGATTTTTCTCTCTCTCTCTCTCTCATACTCCACCCTGCTTTGTCTGCCTTTTTTAAAAATTCTGTGATTGTCTCACTAAAATGTAATTTTACAACTTCATTTTAGTATGCCTGTCCTCAAGCAGTTGAGGGTTCTCCAGCTTTTCCATGCAAAGTTAAAACCTGGGATTTAATTCAAGTATGCTAAAAGGTTACCCATAAAAACAAACTTGCATACTTTTCTGAAATTCGGAGGTCCTCCTGGAACATACACTCACCTTACAAACTGATGACAGCCTACCTCTCAATAGCTCATATTCTGGTTGACCAGTGACATCAATATCCGTACCTTGGTCTGGGAATTTGTAAACATTTGCTGCAAGCTCAGAAAATTAAATCAGAGTTCCAAAAGAATTTTTTTAAAAATTAAACAAGGAGCTACTATTTAATAGGAACAAATGTTATAAATCAAAACTTTTGTAATCTCCTCCGATTTTGTACTACGAGACATTTGATGTAGAAAATGAACGGAAACCAATGACCGTTATCAATTGACATCTGTCATATTAACAACTTGTGCATATGGTCTCTTCCACTTGCTTCCTTTTCTGTGTCTAAATATACTTTGAGACCATGGGCATAACTTCTGTTTTCTGCAAGATAAACTAATTTAGTTTATGGTTTAATTGCATTCTATTTTTATATTTACAATTTTCTTGTAATTACAGTAGACATCTGGTTGCTATAGTAGCCAAAATCTATGAATGTAAGGTCATCTGAGATAATGGAGATAAATGTAATTGGTTCTGAGTGTCTCGTATTTTTAATATGCCTTACAGAGTGTTTATTATGAAAGTATGAATCAGATATGTTTTCTTGCTGGTTAGCATGCTTTGTGCAGGTGAAAGGATGAGTTTGCCCTTTTCCAGTGCTAATTTCTAAGTGGCCACAGTAGTTCCAGATTATGTTTTAACAACATCAGTCTACATCTTTTGCTCTTTATTACAACAATTTCTTAAAGCAGGGAATGTGGGAGACCTGATATTGAGTCATTTGTACACCTCACTGATGAAATCATTTGAAAATCTGTTTGGTGATGGTTTATATTGATATTTGGAGGTACAATTTATAGGAAGCAGTGTGAATATTTCTTGAACTATATAGTAGTCTTTCTTTCTGTACTAAGATCATAGTGTTGGTGTTTACCATGATTGAGGCAGCAACCTATTGTAACATAAGATATAAAATGGAGTACTACTGATTGAATGTGAGGCGTTATGCAATCTGATCCACCTGGCCGCATTCCTGTTGTTATGTATTTGCTGCAGAACTGGCAGCTGAATTGGGTAGCTGACTGCTAACAGGAGTGTGATCATTATAAATAATGTCAATAAAAGCGCAGGTCTGAGGTCAGGAAAGCAGGGAATATCTCTTCAATGCCTGTTCACCATCTACAAAGCACAAATCAAGAGTGTTATAGAATCCACTGGCTTGGACGAGTGTAATTTAAACCGTGTTTAAAAAAACCTGGCACCATTCAGACCAATGCGTGATTGTTTGACCACCTCCCTCTTCCACATTGACTTCATTCAACACCTTAGTGGGAACAGCATGTACTATCTACAGAATGTACTACAGTAACTACTTTCTTCCAAGATGGTGTTGGGGTAGGACTGTTCAGCTGGAGCTTGTCCACTCTGGACGTTTCTTTTTCTTTTTTACTCATTTTTTTCCTGTATTTTATCTCTCTGTCCTTTTCTTTGGGCAACATCCTGGCTTCAGTGCGGATTCAGACTCTCAGCCCCAGTGTGGATACAGCATAGTGGTCTCCCGGCCGAGGATGTGATCTCTTGATGGCATATGGTAGTCTTTTGGCTAGGTGTGGACTTTGGCCTCGAGGTTATTCCAGAGCGGTTTTTTGCCCTCAAGCCTTGGTGAAGTCTGACACAGCCTGGAAGCTCGGTGCCAGCCTCGATCTGAGTTGGAAGGACTGTAGTTCTGAACATTTTATTTCTCTAGTTTGTAATTTATTCTTTGATCTGTATTGCTGGACTTTTTAAATTTCTTTCTTTTTCAAATTTATTTTTCCCTAAGAACTTGTGGTGAAGAATCTGTACCTAGGTACCTTTTACCTAAGATGGCGATGTGTAAACTTTTCACTGTACTCATTTAAGTACCTGTGACAATAAAGCTAATTCAAGTTAGTAAGTCTCCACTGATAGCACTTCCAAACCTGTGACCTCCATCTCCTAAAAGCACAAAGGCAGCAGAAACAGCAAGTTCACATCCAACCCACACAACTTCCTATTTTGGAGCTATATTATCATTCCTTTGTTGTTTGGTCAACATCCTGGAACTATCATCTTAGCAGTATGTGGATGTCCTCAAAGCTCAAGAAGGCAGTTCATCACAACTTATTCCACAGCATTTATAGTTGGACAATAACTTTATAGCCTGGCCAGTGATACTTACATCCTTTGAACTTAATAAAATGCATCTCTTATTTCATGGTTTATTGCATGCAGAACCTTGGAACAACTGTTTTATAAATAACTCCCGCCATTGTTTTCTTCCCTTGCTATTTCTTAGCCCCATCCAATTTGATTCTACTTCTTGATTTACCCATTCGAAGATCCTCCTATGAGTGCATCAGTGTCATTCCTTTATAAGAATTCAACCCCAGCTCCTTTTCCTCTTGGATTTATCCCTCCTAAATGTGGGGATATCCTTGGATATTTAGTTCCCAATCTTGTTCATCCTGTAGCCATATCTCTGGAATGGCAATTAAATAGTACCTGTTGCTAATTTGTGCATTCACACCATCAGACCTTTTGGTAAATGCCATGTCCATTCCAATAGAGTGCCTTCAATACCAATTTTAACACTACTCCTCTATTTTGATCCCATTTGACTAACTGCCCATTACTTGTAGTAGATTTGTCATGGAAAGTTACATACTCAAGTATCTTATTCCTACTCATGGTTGTAACTCAACTTGGACAGGTGCTTTGATGCTTTGTCTCAATACAGCAGGATTTCAAACATGTAGCTTTGCTAAAGGTCTGTCTGAATTCTGCTGCTAAATATAGCTAGCCAGATTAATAATGAATGACTGCAGTCACTGAATTGTGCCACTGCAGAAGGATAATGGCAGATGATCTGTCAGAGAAAGCAGAAGAACATTTTGTGTCTTTTTTCTTGTTGGCACACCGCCTTCCAATCCTTTAAAGCATCTTTTTCCTACTGTTGCATCCACAGGTAACTGCAGTTCAAAACGTTGGCTGCCGTGTTGAAGGGAATCAATTATTAAAGAATGTGTTTATGAAGAAATAATTACACTGGAGAATAAAATATTGGAATGTGAATTAGAATCAGTTGGGAAAATTGAAATTATGTGGACGTAGATTCTTCAGAAGCTTTGATTTAATGATGGATTTTTAGGGACATCAATACCCATTGCATATAACAAAGCAAACAGTCGTTCTTGCTGTTTTTTAAAAGAATTGTCCAATTAGTCTCACTCTCCATAGTTTCCCCAGAGCTGTCCAATTTCTTCCCTATTGATTTGGAGATGCCGGTGTTGGACTGGGGTGTACAAAGTTAAAAATCACACAACACTAGGTTATAATCCAACAGGGGTTTAATTGGAAGCACACTAGCTTCGGAATGACGCTCCCACAATCACCTGATGAAGGAGCGTCGCTCCGAAAGGTAGCGTGCTTCCAATTAAACCTGTTGGACTATAACCTAGTGTTGTGTGATTTTTAACTTTGTTCTCCCCTTTTGAGTAGTTATCTCTCTCTTTTTAGAAGTTTCTGTTCTGCTTTAAGTACTTCCAAAAGATGCAAGAGCTCAGTGGTCTGTCCATTAGTTAAAACTTAAGTGATCCAGAATGCTGAAATGCACTTTGATATAAAAGTCATGACAATTGGTCTTGCTAATTTCTTTTCTTAATTTCAGCAATCAAAATGTTTTTTTAATTATACTACTATTTGATTATCCAAATCTCTCTCAATCTATTAAATTGACCAATGTTTTTCCTGTGAGGAAGTTTGCCTGAAGTTCTGGAATTGGTGCCCAGAGTTTTTGTCAACTCATTTGTTCACATTAATTAATAGAAAAATTCACATCCAGCCATTCCTAGGTGTAATTCTGATTTTCTCAAAAGCACTTTAATAGTTCTGAATGGCACGTTCTTATTACATTTAGACTATTTGGACAGAATACTATCTTTCAGGAAAATAGTCAAACTTTGGGCCAGGATACATCTACCATCTATCATACAGAACTGTGTATGATATCCTATCAGTCCATATAATGTAAAGAGTAGAAGACCATACATTGAGGAAGATAATACACATTCAAAATATTGGCATACTTTTAACTTTCACCTTTTCGATATTGGTCAACAGCAGAAAACTCTGTTCAGGGTTATGCTTGTTATTGTGGACTTGAGATTGCCACACAGTGTAGTATAAGAGCAAACAGACATATTAAAATGATTAAGTTGCTAGTTTAGTATTTCTCACATTTGGAAGTAATTTTTGTGATCTTGGAATTCTTTGATCAATGCAAACCTAGAGTTTAAGCTGCTCTTTACAGTTTGCGGTGAACATACAATAGCAGTATAAATTCTTTTGTAGTCTCTTTTAATACATTTATTAAACCAGTTGGTGAGTCAGTGTCTTAAAGGAACATGCAATTTCAGACACATACAGTAATCTAATTAGTTGCATTGTCACTGACAGCCATTGCAACAACAGGAGGGGGTAGGTGGAGTCCAACAGACAAAGTAGGCAAGCAGTTGAGCTGATTGTCCATTCCATTACTAATGTTAGTAAATGTATACTATGAATAAAGATAAAATATGTAAGAATAATCAAAAACCTCTGAGAAAATGTTAGCTTTACAGGCAATACAGTATAGACACTACTGTAAGAAGTGTGGCAGTCAGTTTGTGTGTAGTGTGCTCCCACAAATGTCAATCTGTGATGGAGATTTGAGAGATAACATTGATCACAAATAACTTGCCTTTGTTGTTTGAAGTAATGCCATTGGATCTTCCAGATTCCCTCAAGTAGAGGGAAACTTAATATCTAATCCAAAAATACCTCCGCCAACAGTGCATAACTCCCTCAATACTGCACTGAAGTATTAATACAACATTTTATGCACCTGTGAGATTGAACCTGCAACGCTGGCTCAGATATTCTGATCAAAGTCTTTAGAGCAGCCTAGACTGGTGTGTGCATCAGGACCGTGTGGAATCCTCAACACAACTGACTGGGAATTGTTTAGAAAATTAAATATCTGATGGACAATTTCCCTGCGACTGGAAAACTCTGATTGTGACTCACTTAAGCTTAATAGTTACTCAGAGGGAAATCGGAGGATTAAAAACATACTCTAACTCTTGTAGTTAACTTACCAGCGACATCACCCAGCCAGGTTCCTGATTCTATTGCATTTCAGCCCACCCACATCCCCACCAGTAGCCCAACCAATCCCACCTTTACTACCTGACCCCCATCTCTGGATTGTGCGGAAGCTCTCCCACCTGTCTGACTCATCAATAATTCTTCCCCCTGACCAGATCTCATGTCTCTAATTTCCCCTGTCCCCATCCCATCCACGTAGTAGCCGACTCACCAGATGCAATACCCCCTCACCCATTGGGCAAAATATATGTCATCATCCCCTCAACCAACTGAAGCCCAACTTCTCAATTAGCTTCCAAGCTTGGATTTTTCCAGGAGCTGTCAAAATGGCAGGCTATGCTGCTGAGCATTTAAATCTGCGAACACAACAAAAGGGAGTGTGCTTGATATAAAGATATCTTTGCTGAATTTGTGGATTCCTGGACAGGTTTGTAATAGGATGCGCCAATCCAGGAATCTACATTGCAGAAGACATCTAAATGTAAGTATATAAATTTCCATCTGATCAAGATGGAAATAGTGTTTCTGACCCTGATCAGTGTATCTGAGCCACTATGGCTCAGAGGATAGGGTACAACCAACTGACACACACACATGAAAATACACCACTTTGATAATAGCTTGACTTCTACTATGTGAAATTTTGAAGACCATATCTATGCTTCTGAACTAACTCTGGTAAATGAAGTGGTTGCCTAGGCATTTTGAATGTGATGAATAAATAATCACGTCTGGCATTATTTGTTATTCCTATTTAACTTTAATTGTAGCCTGTTAATTCTTTTTTTTGGAGGTGACACATTGCTGCAAATTTCTAACCAAAATCTCTTTATTTGCTTACACAGATGTGCATAACAAGAGTGGGGCTCTAAAGCAAATTCATTGCTCTCAGTCACTGCCTGGAACCCCACTCTCACTCAAATCTTTTCCTATTCATCTACCTACATCCATGGATGGGAAGTATAAGGAGATTGCAGAGGTAAGTGATTTACTTTTGCAGGCTACCTTTTATCTCTTTACAACCCCCACCCACCCCACTGCTGAAGGTGAGAAGAGAAAATGTATTCACTCTTTCTTGCTAGTCTTTTCTCTGTAAGCAATATATTTCAAAACCTATTGACAGATCTCAACAAAAGTTGGTGCAAAAGTGTATGGTTCAAGGAAGAACTGATTAGTTTTTGGTGAATACGCAGACCTGGATCTTGTTTTATTTCTGTCAAAGACCCATTTATATTCGGAGATGGGGGGAAGTAACTTTTTAAGTATGTTGAGGGATGTTTAGTTAGACTGTGTTTTAGGCTCTGACATCTGCAGCAAAGGTATTAGTTACAGCTGGCAAGTTGTAACCAGAGATTTCAGGGTAGGTTGGTGGATGTGGATTAGTCTGAAGCATGCTTGGTGAAGTATGACTTCTTAACAAAAGGATTTCTTCTATCAATGTTGTAGTTCTGGAGCATTAATGTGATAGGGACAAGTGACATAGGTGGAAGGAGAAAAGAGGTCCTGCAAAGGGAGTTCAGGGAGTTACGTAAAAAATTGAAAAGCTGGACCTCGAGGATTACTTCCTATGCTATGTGCTGGTGAGGCTAGGAATAGGAAGATCGCACAGTTTAATATGTGGCTATAGAATTGGTGTAAGAAGGAGGTTTCTGGTTTGTGGATGATTGGGATGTCATTGTGGAAGATGGGACCTGTACAAGAAGGACTGGTTGCACCTAAACTGGAGGAGCCCCAATATCTGGCAGAGAGGCTTGTTAGTGCCACTCAGGAAGGTTTAAACTAGTGTTGTGGGCAATAGCAACCATAGCAGATGTAAGTCAAGTAAAATCACCAAGGAAGAGTTGGAGAAAAGAGTAGGAAGACGAAGAGGAAGAACAGACAGGCAGAGGTCACTAAACACAGCAGGACTGGTGATCTGAGGTGTATTTGTTTTAATGCAAAGAGTATGACAGGTAAGGCAAATTAACTTATTTGTATGCATTAATCCAAGTTCTATGATGTTGCAGCTATTATAGAGACTTGACTGAATGAGGGACAAGACTGATAGCTTCATGTTCCAGGATTTAGATGTTTCATGCTAGATGGAGAAGGATGTAAAAGAGGTGGAGGAGTTGTGTTACTGATCGAGGAGAATATCATAGCTGTACTGCCAGAGGGCACCTTGGACCACTCCTCCAGCAAGGCCATATGCATAGAGCTCAGGAAGAGAAAGGGTGTAATATCTTCAATGGAATTATTCAATAGGCCTCCAAACAGCCCTGCAGGCGATAGAAAAGCAGATACGTGGACAGATGATGGGCAAATGTCAAAGCAATATGATTGTTCTCATGGTTGATTTTAACTTGCTCTGTATTGACTGGGACTTGCTAAGTGCCAGGGGCTTAGACAGGAGATAATGTGTTAGATGTGTCCAGGATGTTTTTTTGAAACAGTATGTAAATCGTCCAGTTAGGGAAGGGGCAATACTAAACCTAGCATTGGGGAATGAGCTTGGCCAGGTGATCAAAGTATCACTGGGGGAGCATGTCAGGAACAGCACCATAATTCTGTAAGTTGTAAGTTCCTTATGGCTAAGGACAAGAGTAGTCCTTGGCTGAACGTATTAAACTGGGGGAAGCCTAACTACCACAATATTAGGCAGGAACTGGGGAATGTAGATTGGGGCAGTTGCTTGAGAATAAAATCACATCTGGCATGTGGGAAACTTAACAGCCAGTTAATTGGAGTTCAGGACGAGCATGTTCCTGTGAAAATGAAGGATGAGGATGGGAAAGTTCGGGAAGCTTGGATGACCAGAGAAAGTGAAAGCTTAGCCAAAAAGGAAAAGGAGGCTTACAAAGGTTTAGGAAACTGAAGACAGACAGAGCCCTTGAAGAATACAAAGATAGCAGGGAAAAACTCAAACAAGGAATTAAGAGGGCTAAAAGAGGTCTTTGGCAAACTGATTAAAGAAAATCCCGAGGTGTTTTTATATAAATATAAAGGAAAGGGCATGTCCACTCAAGGATGAAGGCAGGAATTTATGCGTGGAGTTGGAGGAAGTGGGTGAGGTTCTTAACGAATACTTTGCATTGGTATTCACAAAGGAGAAGGACCTAGTGGATAGTGAGTCTCAATCTGTTGATCTTCTCGGGCTTGTCAGTATAAAAAGAATGTTGGATCTTTTGAAAAGCTTTTAAAGATATGATCTATCCCAGAATGTTGAGGGAGGCAGGTGAGGGGATTGCTGGGACCTTTGTATCCTTTTTAGTCACAGAAGAGATCTCATGGGACTAGGGTCCTTCCTCTTGTTTTTAAGAAGGGCAACAGGGATAATCCAGAAAATTGTATACTGGTGAGCCTTAAGTCAGTGGTAGGGTAATTATTGGAGAAGATTCATAGGGTTGGACTTGCTTACGTTTTGGGAAAAATATAGACATATTCATTATCTGCAGCATGGCTTTGTGCGATGAAGGCCGTATTTCGCAAATGTGACTGAGTTCTTTTAAGGCAGACAAAGTTGATTGAGGGTAGATCAGTAGATGTTGTCTTTCTGGAGTTTAGCAAGGTCTTTGAGAAGGTCCCTAATGGCAAGCTGATGGTAGCAGTGGAAGGATGCTTTTTCTGACTGGTGATTTGTGACCAATGGTTTTCCATAGGGATCAGGACTGGAACTCTTATTGTTTGTAATTTTTATAAATGATTTGGAGGAGAATGTAGATGACTTGATTAGGAAGATTGTAGGAGCTGTGGACAGTGAGGAGGATTTCCAGAGGATAGTGAACTATGTAGATGTGCTGGAGACTTGGGTGGAGAAATGGCAGATAATCTGGACAAAGACCTTTTGGAAGATCTAGTTGGGGGGGGGGAGTATATACTGAATGGCAGAACCCTTAATAGTATCATCATACAGAGGGATCTAGGCTTACAGGTAAGTGCACTCTTCCCTGAGAGTGGCAACACAAATGGATAAGTGGTCAAGAAGGCAAATAACATGCTTGTCTTCATCGGACAGGGCACAGAGTATAAGAATTGGCAAACCATGTTGTAGTTGCACACAACTTAATTTCGGCCAAATTTGGAATATTGTGTACAATTCTGGTTGCCATGCCACCAGAAGGATGTGGAGACTTTGGAAAAGATACAGAAAAGGTTTACCAGGATGTTGCCTGGTTTGGAGGGTATTAGCTGTGAGGAGAGATTGAACAAACTTAATTTGTTTTCAGTTGAATGTCGAAGGCTGAGGGGTGACATGATAGAAATTTACTAAATTGAGAGGCATGGATAGTCAGAATTTTTTTCCCCAGGGTAGAAATGTTAATTACTAGAGGACATAGGCTTAAGATAAGAGGATTGTTTAAAGGAGATATGAGAGACAATTTTCTTGAGAGGCTGGTAAATGTCTGGAATGTGCTGCTTACATTCCAGGAGGTGGATACATTAGCAACGTGCAAGAAGTATTTTGACAGACATATGAATAGGTAGGGAATAGAGGGTCACAGACTGTGTAGTGGCAAAAGGTTTTTAGTTTAGAAGGCATCGTGTTGGTGCAGTCTTGGTATGCCAAAAAGCCTGCTGTATTGATCTTTGATCTTTGCTCTTGGATCATTCACCCATACAGTCAATGGTAGGGTCCTGGCTTGTGTTAGAGGGAAAAAAGACATATGGGGTACGGATTTATAGCTCCTTGTACGTGGAGTCACAGGTGGGCAGGGTGGTGAAGAAGGCTTTTGGCACGCTTGTTTCATCAGTCAGAGCATTGAATATATGAGTTGGGATGTCTTGTTCCAGCTGAGGCCACATTTGGATGGCTGTGTGCAGGTCTGGTCGCTCTATTGTAGAAAGGATATTATTTAACGAGAAATGCAGAAAAGATTTATTAGGATGCTACCTGCACTGAAAGGTTTGAGTTATAAGGAGGGGTTGGCTAGGCTGAGACGTTTTTCCCCAGGAGCATAAGAGACTGAGGTGTGACCTTTTATAAGGGCCTGTAAAATCATGAGATAAGATAGTTAGTTAGCTAATGGCCTTCCCAAGGTGGGAGAGTCTAAAATTAGATGGCATAGGGTTAAGGTGAGAGGGAAGAAATACAAAAGGGTCCAGAGGGGCAATTTTTTCAGTGGTGAGTGTCTGGAATGGGCTGCCAGAGGTTGTGGCAGAAGCAAATCCAGTTTCATCATTTTAAGAAACATTTAGACAGGCACATGGTATAGAGCGAATTGGACCAAACACAGGCAAATGGGACTAGTTTAAACTGTAAAAACTGGTGGCATGGACAAATTATGCCAAAAGGTCTGTTTCCATGCAGTGGACCGATATAACTCTATAACTGCATAATTATAATAATCTTTGATCAAATGCAGCACAGTGGGGAAGCATAGGTTTTACTTAGTGTCTGCTTCACTTATTTGTTTATTGCTTTTTAGGACTAATTCTCTGGCAATTAGAAGCTGATTAATGTTGGTTTTTGTTCATGAATGATAAAACCTAGATCTGTTTATCTTAAGATTTTGCATATTTGAGTACTGCGTATGTTTACTATCTTTGTTTTGTGCCTATTTGTTTTTTGGAATTCCAGTTGGATTTCTTGCATCTACCAAGGTACCAAAAAAGGTTCTTATCAAAGTCCTTTCTTATCTATTCAATTGTGGCAAGAGAATCTCCTAGAATGGCTTTTTTTCCCCCACTCTTGTGCCATTCTCTCTGGTGTACCAGGAAGTTTAATATTCATGATTCCCTCCTAATTCTCAATTACATGCTGGTATCATCTTAAAATCCAGCATGTGTTTCCACAAAATCTATTTCTTTGTTTTGAGCGTTCTGATTTTTTTTGAGTGCTACCGTTTGGTTATCAGGGGCTCCACTTTCATTTCCACTAACTCATACTTGTTAGGTGATGCAGTCAGAAATGTCAGAACAAATACCTTCTGTTTTCCTTGCATGTTGTGGCTTTAACTCTAACAGAAGGTTGATCATTGAGTATACAAATTCTTCTAATTCTACTTGCATGGATCCAAATACCCGAAATGTCAGAGCAAATACCTTCTGTATTTGTTCTGACATTTCGGGTATTTGGATCCATGCAAGTAGAATTAGAAAAATTTGTAAACTCCATGATCAATCTTCTGTTAGAGTTAAAGCCACAACATGTAAGGAAAACATTAATTCCTTCAACACCATAGTGTTTAAATTGGTGCAACATAACAGATATGAGTTAGGTCAAAAGCTTTTCCTTAAAATAATGACTGTTACTTGAGGCCATCACCGTAAAGCACATCTTCTACAAAGTCAGGAGTCACATGACACCAGGTTATTGTCCAGTGGGTTTATTTGAAATCACAAGCTCCTGGAGTGCTGCTGCTTCTTCAGATTATGTCACCTGACGAAGGAGCAGCAGTCCAGAAACTTGTGATTTCAAATAAACTTGTTGGACTATGACCTGGTATCATTAGTCTTCTGACTTCGCCCACTGCAATCCAACACTGGCACCTCCGCATCACAACTTCCACAGACAAGTGAAGTCGCAACTGATGTATTTTTATTGGCTTATGTGCAAAGCCAGAAAATTTACCCAGGTAGTTACTACCATTTTATTGCATCTCAGATCTCCATTTCAAATTTAAACTTACCAATTGGCAACAACTATATTATACAGGGGTAGTCACTGTATTCTTTCCTCCATGTAGTAGCCTCCATAACCAACCCTTAAGCTGGAGAATCCATATTCCGTTGCAACGGTTTCATGACCTTGTTGACTACTTTTTCTCCTGGCTGGTTAGCTGAGTATTCCTTTGTTGACAGTTTTTTAAGCGGTTCTCTCGTTTTGCAGCCTCCCTCTTCTCCCACCACTTGCAACCTCCTTCATTCCACTCATTCCCTTGTATCCTCCCGCCATGTTACCCCCTCCATAGTGCAGCGTGTACCCCCTTCCACATGGCAGCCAACACCATTTCTCCTCTTCCCTTGCAGCACCCTCAACCCTGCAGCCTCTTACCTTTTTTCGCTTCGCTTGCAGCCTTCTGTCAGATAGAACTCCATGACAGTCAACCCCCTTGGTCGCAAAAGGCTTCTCCCCAGCAGTGGCAAAGGTCTCCCCTCCACGCACCAAGTGGCTCAAGGCTTCTCCCCATGAATAGCTTTCAGTGGCAAAAGGTGGCTTATTCGCTTACTTTCTTTTCTTTCTTACTCACTGTGTTCTTCCAAACTCAGACCTACTCTCAGATTCTTGTCAGTAGCATGCATGGAAGTGAACTAGCCTGTGATTGGAGGAGCAACTCCTCAGAGTCTGTCCATTCTCACCAGGAAGGTGACTCTAATGAATTATTGCCCCTCCATGACTGAATTTTCCTGGCATTTTGGAAGCAAATTTGAAACTGTTCCCATGTGTTTTGAGTGCTTTCCACATGCTGACAACATCCACCTGTACCTCTCCACCATCTGTGGTTTCATCCATTGTTTCTAAATGCCTGACTGCTTTTCTAACATCCAGTAGTCAATGAGCAAAAAAAAACAGTTTGAAGTAAATATAAAGAGATCCAAAACCATTTGTCTTTGGTCCATGCTGCAAATCCCTTCCCCGTCCATCAAGTCTAACCTTTTAAGTGGGTAATAGTTCAAAGCCAAAGCAGACTGTGTTCACAATCTTGGTTATTGACCTTCCAGTTACAGAGGGAACCCGAATATCCAAAGGACACGAGCAGAGAGTATTTTGTTTGGTTAATCGATGCCGGATAACATATTTAGACATGCATCGGGACCTTGCGGTCTTGTTTGGATGATCTGAAGTTCAATTAATAGAATACCGGATAATCGAGTTTCCTCTGTATGTATTAATGCCTTTGCTCAGACCATGTATACCGACTTCCATATCATCACCCAACTCCACCCTTGGCATGACTACTTTGAAACCTGCATCTATGCTATTATCTGGTTAATCATAATAGTTGTGAATATCTTTGTTTAAAGTCAAGAAGAAAGAGATTATTTATTGTCTGAACTTGTATCGGAAGCATCTTTTTGACATTGGATGTGGAATAAGAGGGGTAAGACCAACAAAATCAATAAACTCTTTCTGCAAAGACAAAGAGGAGTCCTGATTTTGAGCCCACCAACTAGTTTGGAATCTATCAATAATCCAAGCCACTGAATCTTATGATTCCAGTGTCACCCTGGCTGATCTTCCATTCCCTGACCACTTATACATTTAAGCTATTTACATCCTAAATTAAACCAAATCCTGTTCTACCTTCTCCCCTATGTTTGCTACTGTATATGGACTCCTGGTTAATGAATGCCTCAAATTTTAAATTTCTCCTGTTGATTGCTATTGCCATGGATGATTTGACACTCCTTATGTCTCATATACATGTCGTCTTTAACTTCACTGTGACATTGGACACATAGCTGACACCCAGTTCGACATCACTACTATATTTTCTCTAAACCTCTATTGCTTCTGCATTACTTGTCCCCACTTAGTTTAATTAGATGATAAATACCTCAAGGTAAATACTAGAAACAGAACCAAGAACAGTCCCTTTATGTATTAAAATATGTAGCCTCCAAAACGTGATAAGCACTACACTGTGAATGTGACTAACCGTCCTTAAATTTTTTGTCCATTCAATTCTTAGCACTTGGGATTATTTAACAAATTTTGTCAATTTTATAATTGTATGTAGTGTTGGACACCGATAAGTTTTTCAAGAAATGAGATCATAGGTTATGATCAGCACCTTGTATGTGAATAGCTGAAATGACATGCTGTCTGATACATTCCACCAGTCTCTGGGAAGTTAACCTATATACCTAGAATCACATTGGTACTGATGATGATATATTACATTACTTTTTGAGTGCTATGCAGAAACCCTTTTTGGCAGTATCCTATTAGAGTCATAGTCATAGAGATGTATAGCACGGAAACAGACCCTTCAATCCAACTCATCCATGCTGACCAGATATCCCAATCCAATCTAGTCCCACCTGCCAGTACCCAGCCCGTATCCCTCCAAACCCTTCCTGTTCACACACCCATCCTGATGCCTTTTAAATGTTGCAACCACTGCTTCCTCTGGCAGCTCATTCCATACACATACCACCCTCTGCGTGAAAATGTTGCCCCTTTTATATCTATCCCCTCTCACCCTAAACCTATGCCGTCTAGGTCTGGACTCTCCCATCCCAGGGAAGGGACTTTGTCTATTTATCCTATCTGTGCCCGTCATAGAACATGGAACATATAGAACTTAGAACACTACAGCACAGAACAGGCCCTTTGGCCCACGATGTTGTGTCGAACATTTGTCCTAGCTTAAGCACCTATCCATGTACCTATCCAATTGCCACATAAAGGTCACCAATGATTTTGACTCTGCCACTCCCACAGGCAGCGCATTCCATGCCCCCACCACTCTCTGGGTAAAGAACCTACCCCTGACTTCCCCCCCCCCCCCCCCCCCCCCATACCTTCCACCCTTCACCTTTATGTCCCCTTGTAACACTCTGTTGTACCCAGGGAAAAAGTCTCTGACTGTCTACTCTATCTATTCCCCTGATCATCTTATAAACCTCTATCAAGTCACCCCTCACCCTTCGGCGTTCCAACAAGAAAAGGCCTAGTACTCTCGACCTATCCTCGTACGACCTATTCTCCATTTTAGGCAACAGCCTGGTAGATCTCCTCTGCACTCTCTCCAAAGCTTCCACATCTTTTCTAAAGTGAGGCAACCAGAACTGCACACAGTACTCCAAATGTGGCCTTACTAATGTCCTGTACAGCTGCAACATCACCTCACGACTCTTGATTTCAATCCCTCTGCTAATGAACGCTAATACACCACAGGCCTTCTTACAAGCTCTATCCACCTGAGTGGCAACTTTCAAAGAGCTATGAACATAGACCCCAAGATCCCTCTGTTCCTCCAACTTACTAAGAACCCTACCGTTAACTCTGTATTCTGCATTCTTATTCGTCCTTCCAAAATGGACAACCTCACACTTGACAGGGTTGAATTCCATCTGCCACTCCTCAGCCCAGTCATGATTTTATAAATCTCTATAAGGTCACCCCTCAGCCTCTGATGCTCCAGGGAAAACAGACCCAGCCTATTCAATCTCTCCCAATAGCTCAAATCCGCTAGGAGAAAGTGAGGACTGCAGATGCTGGAGATCAGAGCTTAAAAACTGGTGCTTTTCCAGCAACACATTTTTAAGCTCTATAGCTCAAATCCTCCAAACCTGGCAACATCCTTGTAAATCTTTTCTGAACCCTTTCAAGTTTCACAACATCTTTCCGATAGGAAGGAGACCAGAGCTGCACTCAATATTCCAACAGTGACCTAATCAATGTCCTGTACAGCCGCAATGTGACCTTTCAACTCCTGTACTCCATACTCTGACCAATAAAGGAAAGCATATCAAACATCTTCATTATTCTATCTGCCTGCGACTCCAAGGAGCTATGAACCTGCACTCCAAGGTCTCTTTGTTCAGTAACACTCTCTAGCACCTTGCCGTTAAGTGTATAAGTCCTGCTAAGGTTTGCTTTCCCAAAATGTAGCACCTTGCATTTATCTAAATTAAACTCTATCTGCCACTGCTCAGCCAATTGGCCCATCTGATCAAGTTCCTGTGGAAATCTTCTTTGCTGTCCACTACACCTCCAATTTTGGTGTCACCAGCAATCTTACTAACTACACCTCTTATGCTCACATCCAAATCATTTATATAAATGAAGAAAAGCAGTGGGCCCAGCACCGATCCTTGTGGCACTCCCCTGGTCACAATCCTCCTGTCTGAAAAACAACCCTCCACCACCACCTTCTGTTTTCCACCTTGTGAGCCAGTTCTGTATCCAAATGGCGAGTTCTACCTGTATTGCATGAGATCTACGGGTAAAAAATGAGGTCTGCAGATGCTGGAGATCACAGCTGAAAATGTGTTGCTGGTTAAAGCACAGCAGGTTAGGCAGCATCCAAGGAACAGGAAGTTCGACGTTTCGGGCATAAGCCCTTCATTCCTGATGAAGGGCTTATGCCCGAAACGTCGAATTTCCTGTTCCTTGGATGCTGCCTAACCTGCTGTGCTTTAACCAGCAACACATTTTCAGCTTACATGAGATCTAACCTTGCAAACCAGTCTCCCATGGGGAACCTTGCCGAATGCTTTACTGAAGTCCATATAGATCACATCCACCGCTCTGCCCTCATCAATCCTCTTTGTTACTTCTTCAAAAAACTCAATCAAGTATGTGAGGCATGATTTCCCACGCACAAAGCCATGTTGACTATCCCTAATGAGTCCTTGCCATTCCAGATACATGTACATCCTGTCCCTCAGGATTCCCTCCAACAACTTGCCCACCACCGACATCAGGCTTACTGGTCTATAGTTCCCTGGTTTGTCCTTACCACCCTTCCTAAACAGTGGCACCACGTTAGCCAACCTTCAGTCTTCTGGCACCTCACCTGTGACTATCGATGATACAAATATCTCAGCAAGAGGCCCAGCAATCACTTCCTTAGCTTCCTATAAAGTTATAGAGTGCACCTGATCAGGTCCTGGGAATTTATCCACTTTTATGTATTTCAAGACATCCAGCACCACCACCTCTGTAATATGGTTAGATGCGAGCTTCACTTGTGTTGCTACTGTATACTAGTAGCATGAGAGAATTTGCTTCACGTGTCACTTAAATGTTTGAGATACATTACTCACCAGGGAATTCTGTATTAGACTGGGCACCTTGTGAATAGATAGTGACAGCCACTGGCACAATGAGCTGATCAGGTTAGAAGTTACCTTTCGGGATAGCTTTGAATACTTGGTATTTAACTGTCAGTCATTATCTAACTGGTCTCCATGGTCTCACCTCTGTTGATAATTGGATTCCAATTGATAATCAGCACCCTTCTCATACAGTAGAAAATATTGTTCCCATTTGCATTAGTATTTTTATATCTTGATAAGTGCAAGACAAAATGTTTCAAAAAATGTTTCAATACTCCAGGTCTCTACTACCAAATGACTGTTATAAATACCATTGGAATATGCTGTCAGAAAGTATGCTTATTGGTCTACATTGTATTATGGTGAAAGTACCACTTTTTGATTTCTGGGATAATGTGGGGGGAGGGGAAATGAGGAAGCTGTTGAAGTCCACATTTATCCCATGTGCTTACAAGTACCAAGGTAGCGGTTTGGCGGTGGAGGAAGCTCGGGATCTGCATGTCCTTGACTGAGTGGTAGGGGGAATTGAATTGTTCAGCCATGGGGCGGTGGGATTGATCGGTGCGGGTGTCCCAGAGATGTTCTTTGAAGCGATCTGCATGAAGTGCCCTGTCTCTCCAATGTAGAGGAGACCACACCAGGTGCAATGTGTGCAGTAGATGACATTGGAACAAGTAAGATAAATTTCTGACGGATGTGGAAGGATTCCTTGGGGCCTCGGATGGAGGTGAGGGGAGTGGTATGCATGCAGGTTTTGCACATCTTGCGGTGGCAGGGAAAGATGTGGGGTGCGGGCTGATGGGATGTGTGGACCTGATGAGGAAGTCGCGGAGGGAATTGTCTCTCTGGAACGCTGATAGGGGTAGGGAGGGAAATATATCTTTGGTGATGGGGTCCGTTTGGAGGTGGCGGAGGATGATGCGATGTATGTGGAGGTTGGCGGGGTGGCAGGTGAGGACAGGGGAGTTCTGTCTTTGTTGCGTTGGCAGGGGTGGTGTTTAAGGGAAGTGGTGTATGAAGTGGAGGAGATGCACTGGAGGGCATTGTTAACCACGTGGGAAGGGAAGTTATGATCATGGAAGAAGGTCATCTGGGACTTTCTGAGGTGGAATTGGTCATCATGGGAACAGATGCGGTGGAGGCGTAGGATTTGGGAATAAAGGATGGTGTATTTACAGGAGGTAGGATGGGAGGAGATGTAGTCTTGGTAGCTGTGGGAGTTGGGCTTGAAGTAGATGTCTCTGGTTAGTCGGTCGTTGGAGACAGTGATGAAGAGGTCCAGAAGGGGAGGGAAGTGTCCAAGATGGTCCAGATGAAGTTGCGGTCGGGATGTAAGGTGTTCATAAAGTTGATGAACTGCTCAATCTCCTCGTGGGAGCACGAGGCGGCACCGATGTAGTCGTCGATGTAGTGGAGGAACAGGTGGGGGGTGGTGCTGTTGTAACCACGATGTAAGAGGAGAGTTTCTGGACTTAGGGGGACAGGATGGTGTTGAGGTAGGAAGAGAAGAGTTCAGTGGGACAGGCGCAGGCTGAGACAATTGTCAATTTGGGGCAATCAGGTTTGTGAACCTTAGGAAGGGGTAGAATTGGGCAGTGTGGGGTTCATGGACAATGAGGTTGGAGGCTGTGGGTAAGAGATCCCCAGAGTGGATGAAGTTGCGAATAGTCTGGGAGATGATGGTTTGGTGATGGGAGCTGAGGTTGTGATCAAAGGGACAGTAGGAGGAGGTGTCTGCAAATTGGTGCCTGATTTCAGTGGTATAGAAGTCAGTGCGCACCACGCCCTTGACCTCCTCCAAGATTTTCATTTCTCCTGCCCCCAATGCCTCACCTACATTATGGACATCCAGTCCCTGTACAGATTGATCTGCCATGATGAAGGTCTCCAAGCCCTCTGTTTCTTCCTCTCTAGCCATCCCAACCAGTATCCTTCCACTGACACCCTCATTTGCCTGACTGAATTGGTCCTCACCCTCAACAACTTCTCCTTCCAATCCTCCCACTTCCTCCAAACCAAAGGGATAGCCATGGGCATCCGCATGGGTCCCAGCTATGCCTGCCTGTTCATTGGATACATGGAACAGTCCATCTTCCAGAGTTACACTGACACCACCCCCACCTGTTCCTCCGCTACTTCGAAGACTGTATCAGCGCCGCCTCATGCTCCCATGAGGAGGTTGCACAGTTCATCAACTTTACCAACATCTTCCACCCTGACCTCAAATTCACCTGGACCCTTTCCTTCCTGAACCTCTCCACCACCATCTCTGGCGACCGACGAACCACAGACATCTACTATAAGCCTACCAACTCCCACAGCTACTTAGACTACACCTCCTCCCACCCTACCTCCTATAAAAGTGCCATCCCTTATTCCTAATTCATCCGCCTCCGCCACATTTGTTCCCACAATAACCAATTCCATCTCAAAGTCCCAGATGGCCTCCTGCTTCCATGATCGCACCTTCCCTTATCATGTGGTTGACGATGCCCACCAGCATATCTCCTCCACTTCACGCACCACCATCCTTGAACCCCACCAGTCCCAATGCAATAGGAAAAGAACCCCCCAGCCCTCACCTTCCATCCCACAAACCTCCGCATACATCGCATCATCTTCTGCCACCTCCAAACGGACCCCACCACCAAAGATATATTTCCCTCCCTACCTCTATCAGCATTCCAGAGAGACAATTCCCTCCGCGACTCCCTCATCAGGTCCACACATCCCACCAGCCTGCACCCCACACCTCCGTCCAAGGCCTCGAGGAGTCCTTCTGCATCCATCAGAAATTTACCTCTACCAATGTCATCTCCAGCGTCCGTTGTACCAGGTGTGGTCTTCTCCACATCTGGGAGACAGGACACATTCTTGCGGACCATTTCAGAGAGCATCTCTGGGACACCCGTACCCATCAACCCCACTGCCCCATGGCTGAACACTTCAACTCCCCCCTACCACTCAGTCAAGGGCATGCAAATCCTGGGCTTCCTCCACTGCCAAACCTTTGCCACCTGATGCCTGGGGATAAACGCCACATATTCTGCTTGGGACCCTGCAACCACACTGGAAAATGTGGATTTCAACAGCTTCCTCATTTCCCCTCCCCAACATTATCCCAGTCCCAAACCTCCAACTCGGCACCGCCCTCCGGACCTGTCCATCATCTCTCCCCCCCCCCCCACCTGTCACCTTCTCCCTCACCTTCATCCACCTATCGCTTTATTGCTTTCTCAGCTACCTTCTTTCCCCTCCCCCCTCCCATTTATCTCTCCACCTTCCATCCCACCCCACAAGCCTCATTCATAATGAAGAGTAAAAAGTGAGGTCTGCAGATGCTGGAGATCACAGCTGAAAATGTGTTGCTGGTTAAAGCACAGCAGGTCAGGCAGCATCCAAGGAACAGGAAATTTGACGTTTCGGGTGATGTAGGGCTCTGGCCTGAAACGTCGAATTTCCTGTTCCTTGGGTGCTGCCTAACCTGCTGTGCTTTAACCAGCAACACATTTTCAGCTCATTCATAATGAAAGGCTTATGCCCGAAACGTTGATTATCCTGCTCCTCAGATGCTGCCTGACCTGTGCTTTTCCAGCAACACACTATTAATTCTGCACTAAGCCTATTCTATGATCATTCAGATGTGCGTACAGTATGAGCAACATCCAAATCTTTCTTCTCTCTATAAATAATTGCTGTTGTTTCCAACTGAATGGCATCTGAGAGTTATTTTGAATTGTTCCTTGTTCTATATTTATTTACTTATTGCTTTAGGAGCTGTTCACCCGATCACTGACCGAGAGTGATATGAGGACTGCTCCTTACGAATTTCCAGAGGAGAGTCCAATCGAACAGTTGGAGGAGAGACGGCAACGTTTGGAACGCCAGATCAGTCAGGATGTGAGGTAAACTGAATTGCTGTACAACTCTAGGTGGTGTGCCTTTTTAATAATTTGCTCCATCAAATGATGTAAACAGCAAGAACATTATTGTTATTTATTTTGCAGTATGTGCTATTGAACATAGCTGCAAATAGTAGGCCATTCAACCCCTCAAGCCTGCTTTGCCATTCAGTATGGTCATAGCTGATCATTGAGCCTATTCCTCCCCTCCCCCATATCATCCCCTCCCTCATATCATTTGATCCCTTTTAGCCACCAGAACCATATCTACCACCTCCTTGAAAAAACAATGTTTAGCCTCAGTCACTTCCACAAATCACCTCTGGTAGTAGAAATTTATCCTCATCTCAGTCCTAAAAGGTTTACCCTTTATCCTTAAGCTATGATCCTTGGTTCTGGACTCTCCCACCATCAGGAACATCCTTCCTTCCTGTATCTAACTGTCTAGTCCTGTTAGAATTTTATAGCTCCCCCCGCCCCACCTCCTAAGCACCATGGAATACAATCCAAATTGATTCAATCTGTACCCATTTGTCAGTCCTGCTGTCCAAGGAATCAATTTGTTAAATTGTGGCTGCACTCTACCTGTATTAAAACATCCTTCCTCAGATAAAGAGACCAAAACTCCAAACAATATTCCAGGCGTGTGCTCACCAATACACTGTACAATGGCAGCTGGACCTCCTTCTTCCTGTACTTGAATCTATGCCATGAAGGCCAATGTACAGTTTGCCATCTTTACTACCTGCTGCACCTACTTGCACATAGTGTGCTACACATCCAGGTATCCCTTTCTGAATTTACAGACATTCAACTAGTAATTGTCTGTTGTGGTTTTGATGCCATACTAGGTTACCTTACACTTAACTACATTGTTTGTTAGCTAACTAAATCCAGTAAGCAAGATCAGTGTGAAAAATGTAAATGTTGCAACAGTTCGAGATTGGAATTAAAATAGAGTGGAGAAATGTGTGTAATATTCAATACCTGTTTGCTTGACATCTTCTAGATCATCATTATAACAGTTGATTGGACTTAATTGGTGCTGCTCTACTAATTAATTCTAGTTTTTATTTTTCTGAATGAATTTTTAAAAATTATGTTGATATTTATTGAATCTTCAGGTACCCTTTGAATAAAAATTAAGCAATTAAAGAAGTTCTCACTTAGAAATAGCTATAAATTTTGAGTGTGATACCATCATCCGTTCAGTGATCAGTTATTAACATTAAATGGAAGAGAAAAGACTGACCAAATTTGACCTCACCATTGTGAGAAATTATAAATTAGTTTACTTTGTATAATCCATTAGGCTTTTCTGAAGAAAAGTACTAACTGATTAATTGTAAGAGGAGTTGTGCACTTGTCAACAATGGAATGCGAGTTGAAAATCCCATCATGGATGTGATTAAATCTTGTGGTGGTTTGACCAGTGTTACCCAGCAGTGGATTGCTGAATGTAATAATCATATTTATTGGTCAAATATTATTGTACAAGATGACAAGTGTAAGTAACTTAACTCTATTTGTTACCAAATTTAGCTGCAATTTGTTTACTTACCAAACCTTCACACACCAAAATGAAGACACAAATTGACAAAAGGATGTAATTGTGTTGTATATCAAACTTATCTCTGGTGGGAAAAAAAGATGAATGCAGTTGGAAGGTTAACATTCTTCGCTATATCTTCCATGTCTACATGCTTTCCCTTAATTTTTTGTATTCATACTTAAGGTTGCTTTTTCTGATGAAAGGCCATTACGAATGGGATTGATCCTCAGCACCTTTTCTTTTTATTAGGTGACCTTGTTCAAGTAGCTCCATGTTGCCAAGTTAGAGCCCTTCTAGCAGAGTTATGGATTCAAGTCTCACAGCTGAATGTTTCTGTCAGCAACCAGTGGAGGGAGAAGCTATGTTCAGAGTAGAAGAGAATGCATGATGTTTTGTCTCTTGAAAGGCAAAACTGACGATGCCAAATGTTCATTCACTGCTGTGGTAGAAAGAAGCGCAGAAAGATTAATCACAGTAGTTTTAATATTGGCGAAGAGAGTTTGGAAATATACTGGGAAAGGATTGGAACTAAAACACTTTTTTTTAATAGAAGATGCAGAAAAGCCATTATGTTTGTGACATTGACAATTGGTTCTAAATGACCACTTGACCATTAATGATAAGATAGCCTTTGTGGAGCACTCATTCTCCATGATGTTTTATTTCTAACATGATACTGGTTTTACTCTCGCTATAGTTTGGAGATGCTGGTGTTGGGCTGGGATGTACAAAGTTAAAAATCACACAACACCAGGTTATAGTCCAACAGGTTGAATTGGAAGCACTAGGTTTTGGAGCACCGCTCCTTCATCAGGTGGTTGAGGAGGGCACATTGTAAGACACCGAATTTATAGCAAAAGTTTACACTGTGATGTAACTGAAATTATACATTGTAAAATACCTTGATTGTTTGTTGAGTCTTTCATCTGTTCGAAGTGAAACTATCATGGTATTCTAACAGATGAAAGACTCAACAAACAATCAAGGTATTTTACAGTGTATAATTTCAGTGCTTCCAATTAAACCTGTTGGACTATAACCTGGTGTTGTGTGATTTTTAGCTTTACACTAGCTACTTAGTTTAATTTGTGTGTCCATTGCTCCTTTTGGAACCAGAAGTTAGTTACACATAATGCGTGGGCAGTCTGCGACATGTAAGTGTTTTTACATTCAAGTCTAAGCTATACAAGTTCCCATTGTAACAGAACAATGCTCAGGTTTTATTATTAGAACTTGCCTCATGCCAGTTTTGTGCCATGCTGGGCTCATTATTGCCATGCAACTAATGATCTGTGCAGCAAATGGAATTGCAAATTCTGGTTGTGTTTAAGATAATTTTGACTACTTGTTTGTTTAAATGTCTGCAAAGATTTAGAACTTCAACATACTGTTTTAAGATTTGAGAAATTGAAGAAAGATGGTACATATTTTTGTCTATGTTGAAAATCTCCGTCCGTCACCAACCATTTTAATCTGTCATGCTGTTTGTAGAAACCACTAAAATGATTAGAATATTAATGCAAATAAAGGGGGGGGCGGGGGAAGCCAAAAAATAGTTCAAATTGATAAGACAGTTTGTGATGCATCACAGTTTGTGAACTGTAGTTAGAAAATATGTTTGCTAATGTCTGGATTAACTAGCTTATCTTATCTTTTTTTTCCATTTCCCTTTTCTGTCCTTGCATCCTTTGTCTTGCTTCTGCCTGCCATCTTCAGACTAGAACCAGAAATTTTGCTCAGAGCCAAACAGGACTTCATGAAAATTGACAGCGCTACAGATCTACAGTGAGTCTTTCTGCACTCCCAAAGAAGTGCTTCTTCAGCCTGGTACCAATCATGTATCTACAGAATAGTCATGGATATTCTCTGCTTTCATTTTTGCTCTTTCACAGGTTTCTATAAGTGGATTGGTCATGCACTTATGATTGAGTGAACTAATCATTGAGCACTGATCGAAGATCTATTTTTCAATTAAGAAAGGTCTTTAATGACAGATTATAGAATCCAGATACAATTGAAACTTTTTTTATTTAAGTGATTTCATCTTCAATAATAAGATCCTGTCTTAGGTTTTTTTTGCTTTGCAAGTTTTCTTCTCAATTTCAAAATATTTTTGAATATTTTGAATTTGAACTTTAACATGATATTCAGGTTCGCAGTTCAAGTGCAGCATGTAAATTATGACTTGAAAAATAAAATTTCAGTGTTTATCCTTAGGCTAAGGTTTGAAATGTTGTGGCCACTGGAAGTTTAGTTCCAAATTCTTTTTTTCATTTTTGGCATTGCAAAAAATAATGGCTCATGGAGACAAGCCTTTTGATTGTGTCAGAGTGAATTGGACTAAAAGCCATTTACGGATTGGGAACTGATGCGTAGTCTTACTTTTCTCTTGGCTGATGTTGTAAGGGAATTCTTCAGGCCTGGAGGTGAGCTCTTAATTACAGTTCATTCTGTGCAGTCATCAGATATAACTAGTTATGCTGGGTTTTTTTCTGTAATACTTGTCTGTGAGATGTATCCATCCTATGAAGCTTTGACTAGGAAATGAGTAGGATATTTCCATTCCTGTAGCTTAGAAAGCCATTCTTAATGGATCATTGGTTGAATGAAAGAATGATGGTTTAATAATGAAAAAGGACATTTAAGTTCTGGCAAGATCATGCAGGCTGCCATTCTTTTCTAAAAGATTTAAGTTTCATAGGATTAAAATTATGATGGCGTTTGAAAGGATAGCCACATAAAAGCTTCTCCCAATTCTCTGTAACAAAAGGGCACACCTATAGTATAGCAACAACCTAATGCTGATCAAATAAAGAACTTGGAAGGACTTGCTTTATCCAGAAAACAGTGAGAATGTGAATCCCACTGCCAGGTGAATGGTTGGGGCAGACTGAATCGACTCATTTTAAGGGTTCACTTCATGTACGCATGAGAGAGGAGGCAATGAGAAGTATACAGAATGAGGCAGGAAGAGTTCGTAATGGTTGGGAGGATTCTTGTGTAGTTCAATCATTGACGTTAGGTAAGCTAATGGCGAGCTTAAGTAATTCTGAAATGTAGCAATTCTCAGATATCATTTGCCATTTGCGAAACGGCACAACAGATAATTTCTGACATTTCAGCCAGGTGCAGTCGTGGGTTGAAAGTTTTGATTTTATTTGTGAAATCTTTGGAAACAATAATGAAATTTGAAAATTGTGGTTTATTTTTAACACTTCTAATTTTAAGCAATTAGCAGCACCTTGAGAGCAAATAAATGATGCATTGGATCCATGTATAAGATTTACCAAGTTGGCATTCAGATTGGGATTTGTGAAAGTATTGATATGTTTCTACCGTACTATTATAATTAGTTGCACATTTCACATTCCACAGATTGTAAATTCTGAGCTTTGTTATAATATAGTTCCTTCATTTGCATTAGTTTGATGACTTCTGGCAAAGAATCTTCTCTAACAAATGCAAATACATCAAGGTGTGACCTTTGCAGTGAACTCAAGCTTTCCAGTTGAATACTTCACATAATTGAGTTGCTTTATGATCTATCCTTTGGACGTCTTCCTTTAGACACTACAAGGACCAAATTGATGCCACAACAGAGAAGTATCCTGAAGAAAAGGAGAATGAGATTGAGCAGGAATTCCAGAGAGTTCGCATATTTGGAGAAGAAAAATGTGGGGTACGATAGAACTTTTGTTTTTGTCACATTTTCTTTTTTATTTAACATGGTTTCATTTTGATTCATTACCAGCTAAATATATATTTTACAACTTATTATCTTGGAATTGACACATTGCAACTCCAGCATTGTAATCTAGGTGATGGCGCAACATGTTCCACCATGGGGCATTTCCCTTCACCAAGTAGAATATAAGAGTTGAAAGGAAAATTGCTGTGAGCATCTTTTATATGGCTCTTGGAGGTAGCAATCAACCTATGGGGAGACTGAGATAATGTGAACAGGTTTTTTGCCTGTTTTCAAGGAATTATAGCAGGCAAGTAATAAATGGGTAGAACCCAACAAAGAATTGCATGTGAAGGATTCAGCTCAACAAAGCCTCTCAAACTCTTTGATGTGAAGCAAAACTGTTTTCGGTGGCAGGACGGTAACCAGAGGACGTGTACGTAAGATGATCAGCAAGAGAAATGGCGAGTGAGGAGAACTGTGTGTTGTCAATAACTGTGTCCTGTGACAGTTACCAGTGCTGTGAAGTGACTGATCAAGACTCTAAGCTTGGTCAAGTAAACTGCTCACTATAGTTTGCAGCTGTTCAAGAAGAAAGGACTTCAATGTTATTGTGTACAGTTCTGGTGGCCCCATTACAGGAAGGATGTGGAAGCATTGGAAAAGGTGCAGAGAAGATTTACCACGATGTTGCCTGGTCTGAACGGAAAGTCTTATGAGAAAAGGCTGAGAGACTTGGGTCTGTTCTCGTTGGAAAGAAAAAGGCTAAGGGGGGAATTTGATAGAGACATACAAGATGATCAGAGTATTAGATAGGGTAGACAGTGAAATACGTTTTCTTAGGATTATGAATTCAGCTTGTACGAGAGGGCATAACTACAAATTGAGGGGTGATAGATTTAAGACAGATGTCAGAGGAAAGTTCTTTACGCAGAGAGTGGTAAGGGCGTGGAATGCCCTACCTGCCAATGTAGTCAACTCAGCCACATTGGGGAGATTTAAACAATCCTTAGATAAACACATGGATGATTTTGGGATAGTGTAGGGGGACGAGGTGAGAATAGTTCACAGGTCAGCGCAACATCGAGGGCCTGTTCTGCGTTGTATTGTTCTATGTTTTATGTTCTATAACTGTGGTAGAGTAACCAAAGGTAAAGGAGAGAAAATACTTTACAAACACCAAGTCGTATTGGTGATCAAGGGAATATCATCTTCATATTAATCATTTAAATGAGGTCTAAAATAAAATAATTTAGCAAGCCAAGAGCTATAATATTAATGAAATTCAACACAGTCATAAGATATGCTTACAGCTTTTTGAAATATGAATTGAGAAGTTTGGTTTTTCAGTAATTCTTGATTGTTGATTTTTTCCTTGTGTCTGTAATAAGTCTTAATGAGAACATCACCCACAAATAATCCTTTGTTTTTATGAATTTTTTTTCATTAATCACAGGTTCCTTTCACAGACCTTCTGGATGCTGCCAAATGTGTTGTCAAAAGCCTGTTTGTTCGAGAGAAGTACATGGCTCTCTCTCTGCAGAGCTTTGGTAAGACTACTAAGAGGTTTCTGGAGCAACTGGGAGACAGGCAGTGTCAAGCAAACATGTATGATGAAAACCTGGAAGCGCCCATTTCACCAGGTGAGACCAGACAGAAAATTGTCAGCAGCAGGAGATTCTGTTAAAAGCTTTAGGTGACAGATGGTGATTGTTGCTGGCTCTCAAATAAAAATAATCTGATTGGCAAACAGGAAATTATTTCTGAAACAGCATGTACTGGATGTTAATAACCTTTAAAATCAAATGCTGATGGTTTAAGCTGGAGCTTTTACAGGTATTATCCATTGAATCAAAAACTCAGATACCATTTGATAGGCTGTGAAAGATCAAATTTTAAGGGGTAATTGGTGAATGTTAGCACCATGAAATGGCTCTTCAGCAAATCAATAGTCATTTTTTAACTACAATCATTATTGTTTTCCATTGACTCAATTATCGGCAAGATTTTTAAAATTTAAATCAAGTACAGGCAATGTTGTGACTAGGAAATAAGTCTTCAAAAAGAGTTTTGTTCTGTGAATGTGAGTGGAATAAACAATTGAGTATTTTGAAAGATCAGCTGCTGATTTGGTACAAGCCCATTTTGTACTGCTGCTATGGGCTGGTTTAATCTCCTTACTCTCTACAGCAAGTAGAGAAAACATTTACAGTTCCCATTAATATAGCAAGTTTTAATCTAGATTCAACAAATTAATGTCAGAACATCAAGTTCCTATTGAATATAATGTGTGTAGCAATAGTAAGTCTTTATTCTATGAAAATGCTACATTGCTTATACATTGATTAAATATGCCCGGAAGTTACATGTGGAATTTAGTGCAGCAGGGGGAGCCCAACAACCACCAAGACAGGCTGACTTTCTGAATTCCATTCGCATCGGTGGCTTCTGCCAAAATACACTTCACCAGGGTTCTTGGTGGAACACTGTAGAAAGGAAAGTGTGAGGGTAGGAGCAGTCTTTGGTGCTACGGGAAGGGACCATTGATGACGTGGTGTTCAGAGAAAAGATAGGGAGAATAACCATCAGTAGGTATCACTTTCCTAATGCTTCAATCATTCATTGTGCCAAAGAATGAGGGACCAAACCTCCAAGGCTGCAAGCGTGTCAGTCTCCTTTTGTGTTAAAGTCCCACAGGTTGACTACAAGCAACTATGGACAGTGGGTTGGAACCCTTTTAAATGGGCATTGACTTCCTATTCAGCAATACCACAAGAGTTCTGCTGGGTGAAAGGCAGAGCTTGAACTTCAGTTTTAATTTGGGTTGGGGGAATGTGATGATGTCCCAACTCTCATCCTGCTACACTATTAATTAGGTTGATTTCCCCAGCTTAGACTTCACTTCAAGTGTTGTTGTTGGCTGGGTATTAAATTACAGTCTGTAATATCACTGTTGTGAGATTTCCTGAAGACAGTGTTATCTTTATGATGAAAGAACTTTCTATCAATTGTGGCCTAGTGATATTATTGCTAGAATATTAATCCAGAGACCCAGGTGATGACCTTAGAACCTGGTTTGAACCCCAGAAAAATAATCTGGAATTAAGTGTGTAATGATGACCATGAAACCATTGATAATTATCGGGAAAAACCATTGGTTCACTGATGTCCTTTTGGAAGGGATACTGTTGTCCTTACCCTGTCTGGCCTCCGTGTAATTCAGACTGACAGCACTCTTTGATTCTTAAATGGCCTCTGGGGTATAACTGCCCTCTTGGGGTGTGCAATAAATGCACACCCATTATGTGAGGCCCACATCCCATCAATGAATTTTTAAAAATAAACTTAAATTCAGGTGTTTTATATGCAGGGGACCTGATTTATGAGCATCTGGCTTATGAATATTCATACTTAGGAACATGATCCTGTATAGGTTTTTAAGATATTACTTTGGAATATTTCTTTATACTGACAAACAACTGTTGTGTTGCATTGTATTCTGACTTGCATACAAATTGATTTGCAAGCAGACTCGAGAATGGAACCAGTTTGCATCGTGGAGATTGCCTATGCTGTCCACACCATTTGTACTTTCTGCATTCATGTACTTTTAGTTACCAAATTAAAAAACACCATCTAAAATTTCAGGCAAGTTCAGCTCTTCTCTCATTGAAGTGTAATTATTTTAGTGATGTAACTGCTAATTAGGAGGAATGTTATTAAACAGAGATTTCATAAGTGTGTTGTTTGCCTCGTTCTTTATTTTTGCTGTCCATTGTGGGTCGTGAAAACTCATTTTGTAATTTGCAAATAAATTTTAAATACCTTCTTTTATAGACAGTTTCAAGTTCTACAATACATAGACAAAATACCCCTCTTGTTGTTATTTATGTTGCTGAACTGTTTCTGCACATCATCTGTGTCCAGGTATTATTATTATTGTGTAATCTAACAGTTAGAACCTGCTTGAGACTTTAACTATTTGTTGACTTATCTTGCAGATACAACAATCCATTCACCATTTGCTGAGGAGCATCCGTATGAAAACTGTGATCCAAGTATAATGCCAGAGGATACTGGATTTGGCTGCAAAATGATAGATGGAGTTACCCATGTGTACTCTGAATCAAATATCTTGGACAAGTAATCAAAAGTTTTGCAATTCTTATAAAAACATATGTATGTGTAGATTTGTTCATAATAATTTATATCTGACAGATTATCTGATGTTCCTTACTTGAGTTGAAATTTCCTCCAACCTTTTGATAAAAACTGAAACATTGTAACTTGTTCTCCAAGCTCCATCCCCAGCCTTCCAACTCCATCCCGCATGCTTGCAACTGATCTTAGATTAAGCCACTCACATTACAGCTTTGCTGTTATGTTTGATCCAGAGGTGTGGTCTTTTGACCTCATTTTTGCTGGCTCTGCCTGCCTTGCTAATGCTCAATATTACTCAGCTCTGCTCATCTTCTGCTTGAACTCTGTCATGCAAAACTCGTTTATTCCAGTGTATTCCTGGCTGGTCTCCCACATTGTACCCTCTCTACTCTAGACATCTTCCATAAACTCTGCTACCCATCTCTTAACTCAAAAGAAGTCCTACTGTCTTTCATCGCTGAGTTCATTGACCTGCATTGTCTCCTGGTCAAAAATGTCTCAGTTTTAAAATTTTCTCCCTAGTGTTGAAACCCTTCTGTGAATTTGCTTCTCCCTATTTCTGTAATATGTTCTAGCCTGACAATCCTCCAAGATACCTGTGCTGCTCCAGTTCTGGCCTCTAATGCATCCCCAAGTTTAAATTGCTGCACCATTGGTAGTTGTGGTTTCAGTTCTTTAGTCTCCAAGCTCTGGCATCCCTCTCAACATCTCTCTGTCTTTCTACTTAGTTTCCTCCTTCAAGACATCCTTGAAAGCAAACTCTTTGATCAAGCTTTCCACCTTCTAATCTGTTATCTCCTTTTGTGGCTAGGTGTCACATTTGATTTTATAATAGTCCTGTGAAGAATCTTTGGATATTCTGTTATGCCCCAAATGGTGCAGAAAATAATCAAGAAGGCCTACATTTCTAAAGGACTGGAGTATAAGAATGCAGATGTTTTGCTGTAGTTATTCAAACCCCAAGTTAGACCCCACTTAGAGTATTACGAGCTGATCTGAGCACCATCCCTTCAGGAAGGATGTCTTAGCCCTGGAGGCAGTCAACACAGGTTTACAAGGGTGATACCTGGACTTCTGGAGTAAAGTTTTGAGGAGATATTTGACAGTTAGGCCTTCATTCTTTAGAATGTAGAATGTTAATGGGTGATCTAATCAAGATTTTCTGGATGTTAACAAGGAAAGACAGGGTAGGTAAAGGTAAACTATTGTTGAAGATTCTAGAATAAGGGGGCAAAGTTTTCAGAATTAGAGTCATACCATTTGGAGAGATGTCAGTGGAGGTTTGGATCTCCATCTCTTTTCTCTCTCTCTCTCTCACTCACTCACTCACTCACTCACAGTGGTCAATTTTAATTCAGTTGCGAAATTTAAATCTTGGCGAGACAAAGTTTTATTAAGCAAGGGTATCGAGGGATATAGGCCCAAAGCGACCATATGGAGTTAGGCCACAGATCAGCCATGATCCTATTGAGTGACAGAGCAAGGTCGAGGGGTTGAGTGTCCTATTCCTGTTCCTGTGTTAATTGTATTCATTTTATTGTTTCAATCCTTTTAGTGAACTTTCAGGATAATCTTTAAATTCATAGTCAATGCTAATGTTTCTGGTATTAATATTTTAGATAGCCAAATCCATAAGTTGGAATACCTGTACTCCAGGTCTATACTCTGAAACAATAAGATTAGCTCAAATCTTTCAGTTATCTGGAGATACGTCATAACCCCAAAATACACATAAGACCTCCTTGGAAGTCCAGATGCATTGCTTCTATAGGAATTGCAAGAGAAGGTTAAACGCTTCCTGGGAAATCTCCCACCCTACCCCCCAAACTTCTGAGTTAGAGTCAGAGACTTTGGAGAGAGCCACTTACTTAACAGTATTGTTAACCTAGAAATTTTAGGCAAATTAAAACCATGTCTAACTCTTGGGCACCTGAACAACTGATACCTCTGACTGTATCTCCTTGTCCCCTCAATGTGAACTGACATGACCACTGCTATGCTGTCATCTGTTCACTTATCCCACTCATACTGACTATCAGTTTAAACGTCCTAAGCTTTTTATTGTATCAGACAATGAGGATTAAGTCAGAATAAGACAGTTACTAATTTAAACAAGGGTCTGCCTTGACAATTCTTCTCTTTAAAGAATGATCCTGACATGCACTGTTTGTGAAGAGGCCAGGCTTGGAAGTGCCAGTCAGAACTGCAAAACACAATCCTGGCAGAAGAAAGTCGGTGCAGCCACCTGATGGTTTGCCACTCCTGGAAGATTAGTACCATCATATTTAAAACAGCTCCAAGATGTTGTGGTCTGTGTAGAGTTTTTTTTTCCCAGGTTTCATTGGGATTTGACAGTTGCAAATTGCAAATTAAACACACACATTCCTTTTAGAGTGGTGAAGGGTAAGGCAATAAGGTGATGATTTTCCAGGATGCAAAGTATCTGATTGCAGAAAAACTCAATAGCTTCACTAAAAGTGCTTTTCTTACTTAGCCCGCCCAATGTGATTCCAAACTCACTCCTGATGATAAACAAAAATGATAGAATAGTTAGCAGTTCAGGCAGCATCCATGAAATGAGAAACAGACAATTTCAGGTGCCTAACCTTTCATCAGAAGTTTTCAAAGTGAAGAATTTTCAACCCGCAAAGTTCTGTGTTTCTGGCTCCACTGATGCTACTTGAGCCATGGCAAGCTGCTCAGATGAATCTAATTGCTGTACAAGAGTTCAAAAAGATGACCTATTACCACCTTCTCAAGGGCAAACATGGATTGGGCAATAAATGATGGTCTATGACAGTGATGCTGACATCCCTAGAATTAATTTTTAAAATAAATGAGCTGTTCTTGTACTCTTATACTCCATTTAACTGCATAGAAGCGCTAAATCCTTTATGGAAGTGACAAAATCAAGTGTGTGTTGCTATTTTCTGAAATGGGGGATGAATTATTTCTAAGTTAGTATAAATGCTTGAGGCTATTAAAACAAAGCATCCCACTTGATTGTCACTCCATCTACTACTTTTAAACATTCACTTCCTCCACTATCAATGCACATTTGGAAATGATGTGTACTATCTGCAAAATGCACTGCAGCAACTCAGCAGGCATCCTTTGACAGAACCTTCCAAGCCCACAACTTCTATCATTTAGATGTCCAAGGGCAGCATGTGCAAGAGAACACCTGCTCCAAGCTGCACACCACCCCACCTTGATATTATGTTGCAGGTTCTTTACTGTTGATGGGTCCACATCCTGAACAGAACTGTGGGATCCTTTTCTGAAGAAAGGTCACTGGACTCGAAATGTTAACTCTGCTTTTTCTCCCCAGATGCTGACAGACCTGCTGAGTTTGTCCAGTAATTTGCTTTTGTTTTAATTTTCCTGCATCTGCAGATCTTTGTTTTATATTATTATAGGATTGCTTTGTTGGCCGGATAGCAGTTTTGTAATAAAGTGACAGCAACAGAGTGGGTTCAATTTCTGCACGGACTGAGGTTACCATGAAGGTCGTTCCTTCGTAACCTTGGCCCTGGCCTGAAGCATGGTAGCCCTCCAGTTAAATCACCACTGTCTTCTCTCTCCCTTTATGAAGGAGCAGCCTTATGCTATGATGGGACTAAGGTCACAATTATTTATAATTCATGCCCTGTGGACTGCAGTCGTTCATGAAGGTGGATCAGCACCACTTTCTGGAGGGCAGTTTGGAAATGGCAATAAATGCTAGCTAGCCAGCAATGCCCACATCCTGTGAGCAATTTTTTATTGCTGGTCTGATGCATGTCAATAAACAGGTGTACAGTTAAACCTGAGGTTTTTTTTTAGATTACTTAGTGTGAAAACAGCCCTTTGGCCCAACAAGTCCCCACCGACCTGTCGAAGCGCAACCCACACCAGACCCATTCCCCTACATTCACCCCAGCCCCTAACACTACGGACAATTTAGCATGGTCAATTCACCTAACCTGCACATTTTTGGACTGTGGAAGGAAACCGGAGCACCCAGAGGACATCCACACAGACAGAGGGAGAATGTGCAAATTCCTCACAGTCGCCTGAGGCAGGAATTGAACCCGGGTCTCTGGCGTTGTGAGGCAGCAGTGCTAACCACTGTGCCACCGTGCCGCCCAACGTGGTGTTCTAAAATGCATGCTGCCTATTGAAACTTCTCAGTACCTTTCAGGAACAAGGCACCAAGAATTGTAATTAAATGATTCATCACTTCACCATGAAAGAGCATATTTCTTTGTTTGAATTGGTATTCTAATAGTCTGCTTACCTATTGACTGTTCTATAACTAATCTGCACAAAATGTTTTTTTAAAAAAAGGCCTTTTTTTGCTGAGATTGGCAACCAAACAGATGGAAAATAAATGGCTTAGTATCTACATAATATCATTTCATCTGTGCATAGATGCAGCCATGTCACTGTTAACCAATTTCATGAAATTGCTAATATGGCTGTGGACTGGAGGAAAATTTGCAGTCGATACATTAAAAAAGAGCATTTCTGTTTTGGAGATTCCCAAGATCATTCCAAACATGACACATTTGAATTGATAGAGCCTGTTTCCTTTTTTTCTATTTATATAAAGCTGACTGTTTTGTTCATCTCAGGAGAGTGCATATTTTTATTCACATGAGATCTATGCATTATGAAACTATTCCCCTATTGGTGGTTTATGACTGGAACAGTACAAATCTAAGTGCAGATGGACAAACACTACCTTTTATTGATTGTGTTGTTTAGAAAATTTTCAGTCTTTGATGCCCTCCACCTTTTGAGATCACCAAATACAAAGGTGAATTGACATAATGTCATCTATGTGCATTTGTCAGTGTTCCTGTTGTGAATTGCAGTTGCTTAGAATTGCGTAAGTGTCTTAACTTGTAAAAATACGTATGAAAAGTTAAATCTGAACTCCTGTTACCTTTTTAGGACGACAGAACTGAACCTGCCTCGCCCAGATCTTCAGGAGTTCACTGCAGACATGAATGTTTTAATGGCCCTAATAATTAATGGACCAGTGTAAGTATAAATAAACATGAATGCTGTGATAGTTATTGGTTTGAATTATGACAACACCCAACTCTATCTCCTCACTGCATCAGTTGGCTGCCCACCACCCTCTCCCTATCTGTAACTTGACAAATTGTTTCTCTTACCTCCAGTAACGAATGAGCCGAAACATTTTCAAAACCCTCAAATTCTGTTTCTTAGCCAGTGCCTCTCCTTGAAAAACTGTCTGAATGGCACTGTTGCAACCATACTTATGTATTTGAGCTTGAAATGAGCTTCTCTCCAAACATGCAGTGCCACTGCTGAGACCCTCCGTTTCCACCTTTTGTAATTTTGCAGGGTTGTACGCATTCATTTGCTCATTTATTGGTGAAATTCTGCTCCATGCCTTTATGTATGTAACCATTTTAGACTGTTCCTTGGAAGCATTCCATCTTTTAATATTCAAAAAATGTAAGCTCATCCAGTTATGCTGTATCCTAATTCTCAATGTCCAGTGCTCACTGATTTAATTGGCTCCCAGTTAAGCAACATCTTATTTATTTATGTAAAAGACTGCACCAATTGTTACAGATTCGTCATCGTTAATGATTTTTTAATAGGTTTAATTGTTCAATTAGATTTTATTCTTGTATGCTGTGAGTCAGAGTAATTAGCAGCACTATTTTCCTCTTGGGCCAACAGGAAATCTTTCTGCTATCGAAGGCTGCAGTACCTGAGTTCAAAGTTCCAGATGCATGTTTTACTAAATGAAATGAAAGAACTGGCTGCTCAGAAGAAAGTCCCACATCGAGACTTCTACAATATTCGCAAAGTAGGGAAACTAAGAACTTGTCTTTTATTCTCACTCTTGTTTTATTTTTGTACACATTGCCCATCAGTATCTTTTACTCCGTTCTTGCTATCTTTAACCACTCCTGTAACACTTTTTTTGAGAAATAACTGCATGTGGCATTGTGTGAAGCCTGGTGGTCATGATGAACTGCCAGTGCTTGTCATGTGCTGCTGCCAGTGTATCATAAACCCACATCCAGAGTTAATTTCTCATATAGAAATAAGAATTTAAAAGACTCTTCAGAACTATATTTGTTCATCTATTCTGCTTGCCAGGAAGTTTTGCATTAATTATTGAATATAATAGGCACCAGTGCAATATTATTGCTGAATGCAAAGCACCGGACATTGGAATGCATCCAACAAGCAAGCATTAAAAATAAGATTTATAAGTCATTGCTCATTTGGTAGCAATTTTGTCTCTGAATCACAAGGTTTTTGATGTAAATTCCACTCCAAATATTCAAGGCTGATTCTACATCTTGGTACCTGGGGAGCACTGCACTGTCAGATATATTTTGTCAGACCAGATTCTAAATCGGGGTACCGTTTGCCTGCCTGCTTAAAAAGATCTTGTCAGACTATTTTGTAAAAGAGCACTAGAATTGCCTCCAATATCTTGACTGTATCTATCTCCAAATCAATATTGCACGAAAAAGTTGTCGGGTTATTATCACATTATTGTTTGGAGGAGTTTGCTGAGTGAAAATTGGTTTCCACTGCATTTGTGATATCAAATGCACCTCAAAACATACTTCATTGGTTGTAAAGTGTTTTGAGATGTTTGGTAGTCAGGTAAAGGGCTATAAAATTACAGCAAACTTTGTTTTAACCAGCACTCACAATAAACTGGCAAAAATTGTATTCCTTAAATACTGTATTATTCCAATTTCTGTGATGTCCAAGTATGTCAGTTGAGGGTGTGAATGAGAAGGCTCTCTGGTAAGTTTTATTTAAAGCAGAGTTGCATTATTATTTAAATGATTTATGCTATAAATAAGGTACAACAATGATGTGTATACCCCCTGTATTACTTACTTTCAATTACAAAGTGTGTGTTTTTGTATTGATAATGTTGATCTCTTGATCAACTGGTACACTCTACATCTGATAAGTACTGGTTAATAAAAGGTTTGCTGTAATAAAACAATTAAATGTGATTTATTTCATTTTTTTTCTTAGTTTGCTCATTTCTACATGGTTGTATAATTTGTATTCATTTAAATGGATTAAGTAACTCCTTCAGTACTAAAGGGGAATACACTTTCAGTAGATTATAAGATAAGTAATTAAATTTTACTGAAATAAACTCCTCCTTCTAAGCACTACATAATAAGCATGAATCCCCTGCTGATAGAGAAGAATACTCAAGTTAAATAAACCTTTGTCATCATCAGGATCATAGATGCAAAGAAGTAAAATAGAGATTTTAATATTTTGAAATATTCTTATGGTCCTCCTACCCCAGGAACTAGTAATATTAAATTAGTGCACTTAGAGTTTGTTTTCCCTTGCAATAAAGGAAAACCAATTTTATTACTTTTACATTCAGAACTCTGAAACATCCACAAAGATCTGTCATCAATTGCAAATTTCTCCAAGGATAAAAGTCTATAGTTTAGATTACTTACAGTGTGGAAACAGGCCCTTTGGCCCAACAAGTCCACACCGACCCGACGAAGCGCACCCCAACCATACCCCTACCCCTACATTTATCCCTTACCTAACACTACGGGCAATTTAGCATGGCCAATTCACCTGACCCGCACATCTGTGGGAGGAAACCGGAGCACCTGGAGGAAACACACGCAGACACTGGGGGAACGTGCAAACTCCACAGTCAGTCGCCTGAGGCAGGAATTGAACCCGTGTCTCTGGCGCTGTGAGGCAGCAGTGCTAACCACTGTGCCACCGTGCCGCCCGTCTGTGTGAAACAGAGTAATAGAAGTTAAAAGAGCTGGTGGGCTCTCTTGTTTAAAGGTCTCTCTTGTTATAATTCATATGGTCATTACATTCATTGCTGCTTAGATGCTGGTGATCTAACTTTTTGAATGGACTGAATGACTGTTTGGGTGATTCAGAGAGTTAAAGATCAACTATGTTTCTGTGGACTTGAGTCACATATTGGCCATCCCTAGTAAGACAGCAGATTCCCTCCCCTAAAGTAAACCAAATGAGTTTTGTGATAAATTATGATAACAAAATTACATGATAATTCACTTGTTTTATAGATAGCATTATGGGTACTAATGTATTATACTTGAATTGTTTAATGAACAGCTGGGCAGTTGAAGTTAAGTTATAATAGAATTTTAAGATATGTCATTGGATCATTAAACCAGAACTCGGAATTGCTAATACAATGACCGAATCGTGATGCTGCTATAACCACAAAAGGAAAGTAAAATATTTGGGGTGGTACTATAGATTCATGCAAAATGAAAGTAAGGGGCTTATGTTGTCTGAAGTTATTAAGATGTCCTTGGGACACAAAGGTTTTAACCTGCGACCGTGATTATTTAATTGAGGTCTGCATCTTCAGCAATTTAAAAATATTTCCATTGTTCTTTTAGTTCTGCGTGTTCTAATGTTTTTCAATTTGTTACATTGGGTGCTTTGTCGTTCAAGAGTTTAAGGGGGACACCTTTCTCCTGTTTGTGCCAGTCAAACGTCCATCTCCCTGCTCTGCAAAAGCAGTTATGTGGAATAGAGTCAAATAGACTCAAAAGCTGGTTAGGGCATTCCATTGTCTGAATTCTTTGCTACAAAGTTTGATAATTATAGGCAACGGCTTTGATCTTCAACATGTGAAATTTATCATACGAGTGTAAATCAGAGGAGGAAATTAGGGTGTCTTCATGCCTGAAAGGTTAGACTAGTTTTGATATATTTTGATAAGAACGTTAACTTCAGTTCAGATTATTTTGATTGTTGTTGGCTTTAGGAAGCCTGGCTGACTTGCATGATCAGCTGACTGCCACAGCAATTTTACGTCTGTTTTTGTCAATGAAATCCCGGGTATTAAAATTATAGGAATTGAAATTCTTTAGTCCATTTTTAATCAATGTAAAGTCAAAATGAACAAAGAAAACTGTTGTTCTTATTTTACAGGAAAAATCCCTAATATTTGTAATGCTCCAATTTAAGACATTTGAATTCCTAAGAATGGATAACAGCAAAGTTCCAGAGGGTTGAAAACGAAGTTACCTTTTAAATGCATAATTGATTTGATTTATTGTGATCATGTGTACCTAAGTACAGTACAGTGAAAAGCTTTGTTCACGAGCAGTACAAGCACATCATAGCAAACAAAGTCATAGGTTCTTAGAGCGGGGCATACAGGTTATACTGCACAGGAGGTGCGCAAAGCAAGATCAGCATTGACAAGATCAACATTATTTGACGGTAGGGAGTCCATTCAACAGTCTAATACTGGCAGGGAAGAAACTATTCTTGGACTTGTTGGTGCATTGTTCAAGCTTTTTTGCAGTCCCCAGCTATTTAATTATAAACCTGATCAAAGTGTGTGGATTTCGAAGCTGAGTAAATTAGTTCAACGTAGCTTCTGATGTCTGTCTGCCTTTGTAACTCATCCAGTAATTCACTCAAAGTATTTTGTTCACATTTAATTTTGGGGCACTAATTGCATGACTCCTGTTGGAACCATAAAATTTGTGGAGATAGAAGGCAAAAATATCATCTTCAAAATCTAGTTAGTCAATGTATGCATGACTTTCTTGAAGTAAATCTGATTTACTGTTGCATCTAATTTTAGTATCTATTTAAATATGATCCATTTTATCCCAAGATAGCTAGAGGAAAGAAAAAATATTCACCACTTACTAGTAAATACAGCAGTATTTTATTAACTAAAAGCCTTTAGGTATTGTAGTTAAAATTCAAATACGCTAGACTCCTCTATCATTCAAAACCCAACTCAGTATAAATTATAAGACAGCCTTGATTGTCCGAACGACACGGGCAGGGAGTATTTTGTTTGGATAATCTAATGTTCAGATGACACAGTTTACCCTGAGATCTTGTTTGGATAGTCTAAAATTCGGATAATTGGTGTTCAGATAACCGAGGTTGCACTGTGTTTGTAAAGGAAGAGGACTTCTGCTATTTCCTACATTTGTAACGTTTTTCTTTAACTAATAGGTTGATACCCATATTCATGCATCATCCTGCATGAACCAGAAACACCTGCTCCGTTTTATCAAACGTTCAATGAAGAAGAACCCAGATGAAATTATTCACGTGGAAAATGGAAAAGGACAGACGTTGAAGGATGTCTTTGAGAGCATGAACCTCACAGCGTACGATCTCAGCGTGGACACACTAGATATGCACGCGGTATGCACAGAATGTAGTTTGTAAGAGGCACTGAAACCTATTGGTCACAGAGGACACATTGTTTTTAGTTAGCATTGCCAAAGATTTTGTAATGTATTTAATTAGGACTTAAACAATGCTACGTCCCCTATTTTACCGAACAAAAAGCAAATGTGTACCGTGGCTTGACAGGAACTTGTGTTCACCCTGTGATTTCTCAACTTTATTTTCTTTGCATCTCTTAATTATTAGTTATAGTGGTAAAGGTGTTGCAGCATGTTTCATGCCAATGCCTTCACAATGAAGTAGTGACTACTTTTGAAAGTCAGGGAGTCAGGAAAGACAAAGCAACAAACAAAGTATTTGCGATTATCCCGGTACAGAAAACGAGTGACTCTTCAGTTAACATTGAAAACAGTTGTGTAACCGTTTTGGTTTGCTTATTGCTTGTGCTCTTGTTGAAGAACTTGGGATGTTCTGAACAGCATTCCATGTGCTGCATTTACACAAAATGGGACTTTCTAGAATATGTTGTCACTCTTTCATCTGACTACAAGAAAATTTAATTTGATTAGTGTGCTATCTTATCTTTCAATCCTACAAGTGACATCAGGCAAAGGACAACTATATGCTTTGTGACGGGGGACTGGCATATCATTTAAAATGGAAGCTTTGTGTTTTTTTTTAAAACTTCCATATCATGAATATTAAAATTATGGAGTGTCCAACAGCTTCCCAATTGCAGTTAACTAATGTCTGACCAATCAAGGGAATGAACCTGTCACTTAGATATCTGTCAGCCTTCATATCACCCATTTTTATCCACTCTTGGTAGAATCTACTGGGATCTCTGGCATGTTTGGAGGTAGAAAAGGCATTTTATTAAACAGAATGGTAGCATGCCTGAATCCCATCACCTTCCTGCTTCTGCCAGATTGTTATGGGCAGCAAGGCCCATGGTGGACCTTTCTGCTCTGTTATCATTAAAAGTTCTTAACTGGCCTTAATGACCACTTAAGGGCTTTAGCCCACTGGTATTAACCTAGCTGTATATGTCACTATGCAATATACATGCCAGCTAAAATAGAGTGCCCATCTCATTGCCCTTCTGGATGGGACAGGATGCCTCAATTTCTTGAGCTGGGCATCAAGAAATTGGGGCCACAAAAGCCATTGATCTGCCTTCCACCATTTATCTCACTGCTACCCTCATGCCACATCACCATGACTGACCTGTGTCACTGTGTGACTCTGGTGCCTGTCCTTCTGGCAGCACCCACAATCTCCTCTGGTGATTGTTCCCTGAAGCCCACAGGATCTTGATTCCAGGGGAAAACCTACTGTGGTATGTCACTGGTTAGCTTGTGGCTCAGCAGACCTGAAAAGAGGCAGTACAGGTCTCTCAGTGTTTCTCCAGTTGGCAAGTGAGATACTTAAATAAAATTCTGCCCTAAGCCTTTAAAATAAATTTTAATTCTTATGAATAGTTTAAAGTTAATTCCCCATCTAGATTGTAAATGGCTTCCTCTTCTTTAAATCCTGGCAGGATTTGGACTCTTTGTGAAAAGAGAAGGGGACTTTGCCTCAGTCCTATGAATAGTAAGTACGTATCCCTAGATGTGTGCCTGGGTTTTATTTAATGTTAACAATCTTATCGTAAAATTTTGAGGATTAATTCCTCCAAAGTGAAAAAGCCTAGGTGGAACTAGAGAAGGTTGGGATGGAGTAAAGGTTATCCATTGTGAGTCTGAGAAAGGACTAATCACACTGATGTAATTGGAAGATAACCTCTGATAATGAGATCTTTTTGGCCTAGAAAGCCAAATGTGTTCATTGTATTTGTGATGAATACAAGGCTAGTTGGAAAATCTATATTAATGGGATCAGTGTTTACAAAAACCTATGTCACATCAAAGGATAAGTACTTGGCATTCATAGTATTGATCCTTAGACTTTGCTTCTCCTTCCAAAGCCCAGTGTTCAAAATTTCATTGATGGAAGCATACGCAATGAAAATTTGAAGTTTCTTGTCAAGTTTTATGCCAGCATTTGCTATCATTGATTCATAACATCAGTGTACATTTTAATGTCAATTATCCCTTTCTTCACTAGCTCTTTGTTCAATTATCTCATTGAGTAAAACATTATTTGGGAGAAGTTGTACTGACAGAATATTTAAATCTTCAGTCCATGTTTTAGCATAAATTCAGAAAGTATCTTATTTGTATAAGTAGTAGCTTAAATGTTTGTCTTAAGCTGAGATAAATCTTGATTCATGTTTAGGCTTAATGTTTGATTTGGTATAGATGGTAAGTAATTGCTATACATTTAACTCTTCTGTATAATTATGACCTATATAAAAAGCTGTAACCTGTTTATATCTCCTTTTCTATCTCCTTCCTGTTCCATCAGTTTGGTCGCTTTTAATTTTATTTTCAGTCCCTTGATCAAGTTGTCTTTATTTTTATTTTTTTTCATCATTCTGTGCTGCATCTGTTTGAATTGGATCAAGTCTCTTTTGTTTTGTGAGCAGTCCAAGTTTTTTTAGGTTTGCACTGGAAATGGGCACACTGTGCCACCTACAGATGTTGGAGTTTAGTAAAAATGCAGTGCTACATCAAATAAAGTAATTGTATGATTCCAGTTAAAAAGTGACAGGCAGTGATTGAGTTTTTGAAGGACAGATAATAGGGAAGAGTCAAAAGAAAAGGTTGCCTATTGATTGGCACAATAAATTTGAAGCTGACAACAAATCTTTGCGTACCATGCTCTTTTGTGGTGAGGATAATTGGAACCAAAATTATACCAATAATTATGAATGAAGAAAAATATTTACAGTATTCCTAACCTTCAATCTTTTACAGAATCTAACTTTAAACTAATCAAAATACTAATTATAGGTACCAATATAGTAAGTGAACTCAATTCTTCTTTATGAATTCAAAGCATCTCACCCATCACTTATTTACTCTTCAAATCAACAATTTGTTAGGTAATAAGTTATCCCAGTCTGTCAACCTCTCCCAGGACCTCAGAACAATGGGTTCCGTTCCTCCATCCTACATCATTTAAACTTAAAATTCAATCTCAAGACATCTGCATACTTCTGTTTTAGTTTTGATTTTATTTGTTGTAGTCACATGTACCTCAGTACAGTGAAAAGTTTTGTTTTGTGAGCAGTACAAGCAGATTATAGCAAACAAGGACATACAGATCAAAGGGTGCTTGAACAGAGCGAGGCGTACACGATTACAGCTGCACAGGAAGTGCGTAAAGCAAAATTAACATTAGCAAGATCACATTATGTGAAGTTAGAGAGGTCCATTAACAGCAGGGAAGAAGCTATTGTTGAACCTGTTGGTGTATAATACAGAATCCTTTTAATATTTTCACCTTGGTAGTGTCTTGCACCTTGAAATTTAGCTGTCAAATTCATTCATTTTCTTTAAAATGATTAAACATCTGCATGCTTAATAATTTTAGCAGGCCAAGGGATCTCCTCTATTGTTTGTCTGGATTGCCTAAAATTGCATATAATGTTCGGGGGGAAAAAAAGTCTTATTTATTAGTCATTATTTATTGTCTTAAAAAAAAAACTCAATCAATTTGGGTTGGTTAAGACACACACCTGTGTGGCAGATAGAACTGAACCTATACCACTTTCCACAAAGCTCTTCATTAGTTATTGTAGATCTACTGTTTTGATAGACAATTTATTACTCTGGTGTTCTTAGCCATTACCATTACGTTTAGATAGAACAAAGTGGCTACTAGTGCAGATGTTGTTCAGATTGGATAACTGATGTACATTTCTGAAAGCTGTTGGTACATATTTTCAGTGTTTCTTTTTACTCCCTGGAAGTACTCTAATGGTTGAAGTAGAATTGAACTACCATTTTGTTGCACTATTAGCTGAGGTGATGTGGAATTGTTTTGTGATATTCTGTCATGATTAAGGAGCCAGCTAGAAAGTGCCCAGATGGCAGTGGATTTAGATGGATTTTTGGGATAGTGATATGTTTCCATTAGTCTCTGTTAATGCAGCTAAGGTTGCAAACACTCTAAGTGGAAATATGTGGGCAAAAGCATTATATTTCTGCTCAGTCATACAGTGTGGGTGAGCACTGATGTCTGGGATTTCAAACTAAAAGCTCTAATCATCGATGTATATATTAAAAATATGACTGTTCTTGAAGGATATTTCCAATTGAACTTGAATTGTGTTAGATCATCATTCCAGTATCTATTCTACTGTGTAAATTTTGCTTCTTTGCTTAATTGTGATTTTCTAGTTTTGCCCTACATGCCACTACCCTGTCCTCATAATGTAAAATACTGTTACAAATCCCCACAAGGCTGTCATTCTAATTATCGTCAAGGATTTTTAAGGGGCACTCAGGGGAATTGCAAAAGGCAGCATAACCCATTATGCTGCTACATATGTTTAAATCAGCTGCAAAGGGGAACAGCGAGAGCGAGCAGTGATTGCACAGGGAAGCACAAGGGATTAAAGGAGAGAAAACTAACAAACCATGCAGAAATGCACAAGGCATCAGAGAAGAGGAATCTATCTATTGCAACAGTGAAAAAAATTTAGATGAACACGTTCATCGGTTTAAGCAATAAAAGGTTTAGCGGTATAGTAGCACTGATGTGCCTCAGTCCCCTGCAGTTTTCGTTATCATTCATTAGTACAAAACATTGAAGTCTGTTAAAATGTGCCATTTATTTTTGTGCATGAATGAGTGATAGAGAAATGTCTGTTAACATTGTAAAAGCTGTTGTCAGTGTGGTTATGTCTCCTTTCTTTGGCATAACAGTGCACAACAACTATTATTGTTGCTCCTTGTACTCTGCAAAGGAAACCAATTTATGTACTTTTTGCTAAAGCAGGGGAAATTCCTGATGAAAGTATAGTGAAAATTATGATGAGAATAAATGCTGCTTAAGAGTTGTATTGAAAAGTAAAAATATTTGGAAAACTAAATTGTGTGGGTAGTAGTTTGCTCAGCTAATATATGCAAATTATCTTATTGCCTTAATTATTTTAAAAATCGCACAACGGCAGATTATAGTGCAACAGGTTTATCTGAAAATGCGTGCTTTCAGAGCGCTGCTCCTTCATCAGCTACCTGACAAAGGAGCAGCGCTCTGAAAGCTTGTACTTACAAATAAACCTGTTGCACAATACCTGATGTTGTGATTTTAAGCTTTGTCCACCCCAGTCCAACACCGACACCTCCACATCATGGCCTTCATTCTGATAAGACTTGGTGAAATGCTAGGTCTCCACTGATAATTGAGGTTGGGGCTGAAGTTAATAGGTCAAAGTATCTGGTAATTTTTTGAACTTCATTTCTGAGACCATGACCCAATTTCCAGCCAGGGCAGTAGCTTCTCAAGCTCTCTCAGAAGTTTACATGTTCAAATGAAATCACCTCTCATTCTTCTATGTTCCACAGAGTATATGATCCTTTCTCAGAGGACAGCCTCTCCTCCCAAGAATCAATATAAAGAAGCTACATTTCACCTTGCCTAAGGCAAATTCCCTTGGTAAGGAGACCAAAGTTCTGCACAGCACTCCTATGTGTAGTGAACCAAAACCTTGTATAATCGCCACAAGACTTCATCAAGCCCCCTTGCACCAGTATATCATTTGCTTTCCTACATTTTTTTTCCTTCTGTGACTTATGAGCAAGGGCCCAAATCCCTATGAGTGCCAACATTTACTAGTGCCTGTTTTAAAAAAAAATGTTATGATGTGGAGGTGCCGATGTTGGACTGGGGTGGACAAAGTTAAAAGTCACACACCATCAGGTTATAGTCCAACACATTTATTTGGAAGTGCTAGCTTTCAGAGCACTGCTGCTTCATCAGGTACTTCCAAATAAATCTGTTGGACGATAACCTGGTACTGTGTGATTTTTAACATTTAAAAAAAAAAGTTGTTCTATTCTTTATGTCGAAGTGGAGAATTTCACATTCTTTCACATCATCTGCAAATTCATAACTATTTGGTTAATCTGTGTAGCTTCTACTTTCTCTTCACAGCTTTCTTTCCACTTATCTAAGCTTGCAGATCTTAGAAAATACGGAACACCGAATCACATCATCAAAGATAAGACCATAAGACAGAGGAGTGGAAGTAAGGCCATTCAATCATGGCAGATGGACATTTCAACTCCACTTACCAGCATTCTCCCCGTAGCCCTTAATTCCTTGTGACATCAAGAATTTATCAATCTCTGTCTTGAAGACATTTAGCATCCCGGCCTCCACTGCACTCTGCAGCAATGAATTCCACAGGCCCACCACTCTCTGGCTGAAGAAATGTCTCCGCATTTCTGTTCTGAATTGACCCCCTCTAATTCTAAGGCTGCGTCCACGGGTCCTAGTCTCCTCGCCTAACGGAAACAATTTCCTAGAGTCCACCCTTTCCAAGCCATGTATTATATTGTAAGTTTCTATTAAATCTCCCCTTAATCTTCTAATCTCCAATGAATACAATCCCAGGATCCTCAGCAGTTCCCTGTATGTTAGACCAACCATTCCAGGGATCATCCATGTGAATCTCCGCTGGACACGCTCCAGTGCCAGTATGTCCTTCCTGAGGTGTGGGGACCAAAACTGGACACAGTACTCCAAATGGGGCCTAACCAGAGCTTTATAAAGTCTCAGTAGCACAACGGTGCTTTTATATTCCAACCCTCTTGAGATAAATGACAACATTGCATTCGCTTTCTTAATCACGGACTCAACCTGCATGTTTACGTTTAGAGAATCCTCGACCAGCACTCCCAGATCCCTTTGTACTTTGGCTTTACAATTTTTTTTCACCGTTTAGAAAGTAGTCCATGCTTGTATTCTTTTTTCCAAAGTGCATTTGCTCACGTTGAATTCCATCAGCCATTTCCTGGACCACTCTCCCAAACTGTCTAGATCCTTCTGCAGCCCCCCCACTTCCTCAGTACTACCTGCCTGTCCACCTATCTTCGTATCATCGGCAAACATCGCTAGAATGCCCCCAGTCCCTTCATCCAGATCATTAATATATAACGTGAACAGCTGTGGCCCCAACACTGAACCCTGTGGGACACCGCTTGTCACCGGCTGCTATTCCGAAAAAGAACCTTTTATCCCAACTCTCTGCCTTCTGTCAGACAGCCAATCCTCAATCCATATCAGTAGCTCACCTCGAACACCATGGGCCCTTACCTTACTCGGCAACCTCCCGTGTGGCACCTTATCAAAGGCCTTTTGGAAGTCTAGATAGACCACATCCATTGGGTATCCCTGGTCTAACCTACTTGTCACCTCTTCAAAGATGTTAACTTGTTGTAACTAGCTGAGGCCTGAATCTGAATCCTTTTGGCATTCCGCCTGCCAATGCAAGATGAACTGTTTTCTGTCCGTTCACAGATACCCAATCCATCCAACGAGCACCAATCTTGAGAAAGAATCTCAAATTGCCACCTTATTGAATAACTTTTGAAAATTCATTTCTCTTAATGTTTGTTCCCCTTTTCCCACTCTGCTAATTACCCACCTTCAAAATAAATTCTAATGAATTTGTTATACACTGTATTGTAATTGATATTGCTATTAAATCATGCTTTCCAGTCTGAAACAGAGAAAATAGTAGAAGGTATAGATCATTCGGTCCTTCCGGTCTCCTCCACCATTCATTATGAACATGGCTGAACATTCAACTCCATAGCCTCTTCCTGCTTTCTCCCCCATGTGCTTTGTTCCTTTAGCCCCTAGTGCTATATTCAACTTCTCCTTGAAATCATACAATGTTTTAGCTTCAATCACTTTCTGTGGAAGTGAATTCCACAGGTTGACAACTCTCAGCTGAAGAAATTTCACCTCATTTCAGTCCTAAATTCGTTTACCCATTTCCTTAATCTGGTGTGATAATGGGACCTGTTGTAACTCTGCAAGTGAATTGGCTTTTGGTGAGTTAAAATTTTGCCCAATACGTTTTGCATACTGTTAAACATCCTCAAACCATGGGATGAATCCAGATTATAAAGGCAATTCTAGCAGGCTCTGGGGAAGCTGGACCAGTGTCAACGGCTCTCAAAAAAAAAGGCAGTTCTTCTGCTGGTGGTGAATTTTCATTAGGTTGCACCTCAAATTTAAATAATATGATTTCTTTGTTTCTGAATTCCTTTGTTATCTGCTTCTGTTTTCTGGTCAGGTGTACACTTGCTCATCTGATGTTACACTGATCTCTGTGCCACTTTGAAACTGCCCACAAGGATCATCAGGAAAGAGGAGAGTAGAGACCAGTCAATTGCTAATTATCTGTATTCTTTTTTATTAATCTATTTTTCTAATCAATCTGTTCAGAGATGTAATTATGCACCACTGGAGCAGGTGGAACTTGAACCTGTGTCTCTTGTTCCAGAGGTACAGGTACTGTCACTGCACCACAAGAGGGCCTTTAATTATCTGTATTCTTGCCTTCTGCCAGGATTAGGTGTAGACTATTCATCTCCTTAAATTTGGTCCACATTTTGAAGGGTCCTCTTATGGCACAGTGGTAGTGTCCCCACCTCTGGATCAGGAGATCCAGGTTCAAGTCCCACCTGCTTCAGAGGTAGATAATAACCTCCCTGAATGGGATGATTAGAAAAATAGGTTGGTCCACTATTTGAGGACCTCTCTTGTGGCACTGCGTAACGTCCTTACCTCTAAGCCTGGATTCAAGTCCCACCTCCGATGGGTTTTTCATAACATCTCTAAACAGGTTACTTAGGAAATATCTTGCTCCACTGTTCAATTGTATCATGGGTGATGTGATTGTGGTTTCAACTCCACTTATCTTCCTGCCCCTATTTTGTGTCATTCATTTGTTGATCAATAATCAATTTAACTCCGTCTTGAATGCATTCAATAGCCTAGCATCTGCAGCTGTCTTTGGAACAGAACTCCACGTTATAGTAACCCTGTCAAACAGAATAAATTCTTCATCTCAGTCTTAAATGGATGATGGAGTGCAGTGCAGCCAAATGTAAATGGAACTGAAATTAGAAAGTGTGTGGTGCTTTGGCTTTGCTATCTATGTCCCATCCTTGGTAGCAGGTTGGAGCTTTACAAATGTTTATTTTCTCTTCTAGGATCGAAACACTTTCCATCGGTTTGATAAGTTCAATGCCAAATATAACCCAATTGGGGAATCGATTCTTCGTGAGATTTTCATCAAGACTGATAATTATATTGAAGGCAAATATTTTGGTCACATTATAAAGGTTAGAGTCTCATGTCTTTAAGAAGTATATATGTTTTGCATTGTCACAAATGTACAGCACGGAAACAAACACTTTGGTCCAACTCGTCCATGCTGATCAGATATTCCAATCTAATCTAGTCCCACTTGCCAGCACCCGGCCCATATCCCTCCAAACCCTTCTTATTCGTATATGCATCCAGAGGCCTTTTAAATGTTGCAATTGTACCAGCCTCCACCACTTCCTCTGGCAGCTCATTCCATACGCACACCACCCTCTGTGTGAAACAGTTGCCCTTTAGGTCTCTTTTTTTTTATATCTTTCCCCTCTCACCCTAAACCTATACTGTCTAGTTCTGGACTCCCCCACCCAGCAAAAAGACTTTGTCTATTTATCCTATCCATATCCTTCATGATTTTATAAACCTCTATATGGTTACCCATAGAACAAAGAATAAAGAAAACTTACAGCCCTGGAACAGGCCTTTCGGCCCTCCAAGCCTGAACCAATCCAAATCTACTGTCTAAACCTGTCGCCCAATTCTTAAGCATTTGTATCCCTCTGCTCCCCACCTACTCATGCATTTGTTCAGACGTGTCTTAAATGAATCTACCATGCCTGCCTCTACTACCTCTCATTTCATACTTTGACTCTTTTGTTTTAAAAAGGTATGAAAATAATCACATGTCTTTGTTTGATCTTTGTGATGTACACTATACTCCCATTGAGTTTCCCCCTCGTCAGGTACACAGAGTTAACTGGCTTCTGGTGAGCTGCTTTTTATGACAGTGGTTGTGATCAGGAAGTTAATGCCTGGATATTCATGTGAAAAACTATTCCATGTTGTAATGTGTTTGCCTCTGGCAAGATTGTTTCCTACCAAAACTAAAAGCACAACTATAATGTCATAAATTATCTGACTGGCCATTGTGATCTCGAAGAAATTATGTCCAAGATTTTGCTGAACAAGGAGATGTTGGGCTTCAATATATATGCTATAGAAATGGCAATGATATGTGTAGCTTGAAATTTGTTTATCCAGCTATATTCCTTACCTATTATTTGTTGAACAATTTAATTCTTCAAAAATGACTTCCAGTAAAGTATCTTCAATTGAGTCCACTCTTGCCTCACGTTTGCACAAAATTATTAATTGTTTTGAACAAAGGACTGCACTGCACAAAGATTAAACATAAATAACAAAACTTGATTTTGGGAGTCAGTTTGCCCTCATTTGGCTATTCAAAGTGAAGTTTGATACTAGATCAATCTCTTGATTATTGACCTGCTTCCAAGGTTTTTTTTCTTGATGCAACATGCCATCTATGATCCTTCTAAGGAGGTGAAATTCATGTTAATTTGCTTGTAGTTTAAATTGCTGATTTAACAGATCTTTTTTGTTCAGACTATTCCCCGAGTGGGGCATACTGCTAAAACATGCTTTTACTGAGTCTCAGGGCCCACAAATTCAAACAGCACAAACCAACATTGAAATAGGATTGATAACAAAAACATTATGCTGGGTCCAAATCCTGGAAACTCCTCTGTCACAGCACTATGGCAGTATCTGCAATACATAAACTACAGTCATTCATGAAGAGTTCTCACTCCCACTTTCCCAAAGGCGATGGGCAGTAAAAGCTGGCATTCCCAGGAAAAACATTTTAAAATCTGAAATATAAGCAGAAAAAAGTGGAAAATAGGTAGAATGTGAACAGAGAAAAACCAAGTTAACATTTTTAGGTTAATGACCTGTCATCAAATTTAAAACAATGAAAGTAGAGAGTGTATGGTTTCTCACCTATCTAGCACCTTATGCGCAACTTAGTTTAATTTGGTCTTGACAAATGTTTCACAAAGTCTCTAATTCAATGCATCAAAACATTGAAATTGCTGTGCAATTAAGTAGGTTTCTTGCTAATCTTTGTTAGATCTTGATCTTAGCAGTGCCACGTTGAACAGCTTCAGACGGAAGTCAGGTACAGGGATGGGTAAGCGGTAAAGGCAGAGCCACCCCAGTGTGGCATCGTCATGTATTCAGGAGCAGAGAACCCATAGAGTGGATTGTCAGGGATGGTGCATTGTACTGGAGACTCTGGAAAGAGGAAGTGAAACAAAAGCATCTGACTTTGAAAATGTTTCTAACTGTAACAAGCCAGTTGCCAGTAATTTCTTGTATCTTGTAGGAAGTGATGGAAGATCTTGAAGAAAGTAAGTATCAGAATGCAGAGTTGCGCTTGTCCATATATGGTCGCTCCCGGGATGAATGGGATCGACTGGCAAAGTGGGCAGTGAAACACAAAGTCTACTCCAACAACGTGTGCTGGCTGGTACAGGTTCCCCGGCTTTTGTAAGTATTATCATGCACTGTCAAACTACAGCTTGTTTGAACTCCAGATTTAATTTAAGACCAAGCAATGCCCAAACTTGATGGGAGTGAAATTGGATGTAGCTGCGTGTGCAAAATATTTCAGTAGCATGATCTGATGTACTTGACCTTCAGCTCTGTCTTCACTTGTGAGCACTGTTTTTATTTAGACTTGTTGGTTTAGTAATTTAGAACAGAGTGCACATTTTACAGAGAGACAAAACTCAGATGAGCCCTGAAGAACAAATTTGATTCACTATTTCAATTTACCATTGCAGATTTCTGAATTATTATTGTGTGAAATATTCATAGCACAATCTTTGATATCATCCAGCTTTCAGAAGTCTGTACATATTTCAGAGCAAGTGCCTTCTATTTGCATATTGTTTACAAACAGGGAGACATTGGTAATGTCACTGGGCTTGTAGCCCAGATTAATGATTAACCCAGGTCAGTGTTTTGGGAACACAGGTTCAAGTCCTCCCATGGCACCTGGTGGAATTGAAGTTTGGTGACTGAATCTGGAGAATGTTTCGTGTTCCCCAGTACCCACCTGACTCACTAATGTCCTTGAGCTAAGGAAATCTGCCATCATTATCTGGTCTGATCCACATGTGATTCCACACCCACAGTTATGTAGTTGACTCTCATCTCCCCTCAGAAATGGCCCAGCTAGCCACCTCTTTTAGGGCATTGAGAGATGAATAACAAATGCTGGTTCTGTGAGTGACTGTCAAATCCCATGAAAGGGGAGGGAAGAAAAAAATATAATTATGCAAAGGACTTGAGTAAACCTTTGGAAATTCACTTACATCCACTGAGATTATGGATGTTGTAAAATTGCTGGAGGAATGTCTTAATTAACTTCATTTTCCAATTGCTTTCAGTGATGTCTTCCGTACAAAGAAACAGCTGAACAACTTCCAAGACATGTTGGAGAACATTTTTATTCCCATCTTTGAAGCAACAATTAATCCTCGCAATCACCCAGAGCTTCACTTGTTTCTTCAGCATGTGAGTATATCAAATATAATGCAAGTGGGAGGAAGGTGACATAGTGGGAATGACCCATGCTTGGAGGAGTGCAGCTCCAGTAGCACTTAAGAAGCTGGAGAAAACTGCCTATTTGATTGGCATCACATGCGCAAACATAGATTCTGCCCACCACGAACACTCAGCAACATAGGTACCATCTACAAGACACATTGCAGAAATTCACCAGGGTTCCATAGGCAGCACCTTTCAGACCCACAATAACTGTCTATAAGGACAAAGGGCAGCACTATCACTGCAAAATCCCCTCCAAGCTCACCATCCTGAATTGGAAATATTATTACATTTCTTCAGTGTTGCTGGATCCAAATCCTAGAATTCTCCCTGATGGCATTGGGAACTACCTAAACCAAATGGACCGCAGTGATTCAAGATGGCAACATATCATCACCACCACCTGAAGGGTAGCCAGGGACAGGCAATAAGGGCTGACCCTGGTAGTCATACCTACATTCTGAGTTACCTTTCTTTAAAAGAGTACCTGCAGCTTAGGAGCTATAGCTTGTGCCCCTTGACAGTTATTGAGGTAGGAATTAAAATACAGAATTTGAATTTCTGTCACTGAGACTTTGCATTACATTTGTTAATTGGAAGTGTTAAGCTGTGGCACACTCTCCCAAAAAATGTTAATGTTACTTCAGTTTGAGTTGTGAGGTAAAATATTATAATTGTTTTATCTATAATTGTTCAGACATTTTTCCTTCTTGGTGTTTGATTATACAGTAGTCCCCCGATACCCGCAGGGGATACGTTCCAAGACGTACCGCAAAAGTCCGAAACCACAGATAGTCACGATCCCATTGATTTAAATGGGAAACTTACTTTCATGGCAGCCCTCTGGTCCCTGGTTCTGGAATGTTCCCTGTAATATGTTGGGGCCATGGTAAACCGCGGATACCGGACCCATCGGCCTGCATTTCCTTATTGAGAATGAAGTATACAGCATTCTGTTTCGAGAGAAACATATAAGTGATTCAGATACAACTTAAAAGAATTTTCTCTCTCCTCCTATGCATGCTCAGTCAGCTAGCTCAGCCTACTCTACTAACATTTGGTTCACGTTATAACAGCAGCGGCCTAGATAATGGAGTGAAGTGCAGGAAAGTTTCAACTGACCTTAACATCTATCAATGGAGAAATTACAAGTCTTTACTGTGCCCTTCATAGAAACTATTACTTTGCCAAATTTAAAATGTTTGACTTCTAATTTCCCTACTCCATATGTTACTTCTTATCAGACAAACAGAATTCAAGCACTTCTGCTGCTTCTGTGTTAACAGTTTTGATGTGCCCAAGGGCAACTATTGATACAATTTCAAAATCTCTCTCATTATGGAGCCTTGACATTATCTTGGTACATGCTCCTGTGGCTATGTCCATGATCGGGAAATTAAAGGATACGTTCATAGACATAAACTGTCTTATTGTGTGCTGGAGAACTCCCTATTTTAATAACTTTTAAGGAGAATACTATGGAAGAATATGTGTAATGAATGGAGTTCTCTGATTTTGTAGGTTGTGGGTTTTGATAGTGTCGATGATGAATCCAAACCAGAACATCACATCTTTAATGCAGACAGCCCATTACCTGTGAACTGGACAGAAGATGATAACCCACCATATGCCTATTACCTTTACTATATGTATGCTAACATGACTGTTCTGAATCATCTTCGCAAGTATGAGCTTGATTCCAAATTATTTTATTGTTGATGTTTAAGTGTCTCAAAACAGAATAATCTTTAAAGCATTCTTCCATATTAATTATAATACGTTTCTTAGTAGAAACAAGATTGGTGATGGATATTTTTGTTGTCGTGCAGATTGACTCACTTTGCATTGAATCCTGAACAATATCTTTTCTCCTCTTGCATGTTGACCCCACATGTCTAAAAACAATAGTAAGATTCACCTCATTTATGAACAACAATACTGACATACAGGTCAGGATATTCCCATTTTTGGAATAAGTCTGAAAGGGGAGAAATCTGTTGCCTGCAAAGGGCAAAAAACTCACTGGATCATCTGGCCTTCAGGTAGCCTGTTGGCTGCCATAGACCAGGAAATCCAAGCTGCCAAAGGGTGCTGCCCAACCAGGGCAGAACTCAGCAATGGCACAGAGGAGGCTACAATTGCTGCCATGGCAACATGCCCCAAACTCCCGAACTGAAGGTACGCCCAAAGAAAAGGTTAGTGGTAGTTTTAGGACACGTGTCTCTGTATTTCAGGGTCATGGGGAGAGGGAGAGCTGGGACGCAGTTTAGTGTGGGTTGAGATTCACTCCCCCCGCCTGTTAACTTTGTGGAGTTCAGTCCTTCCCACCCAGAACATAAAGGCAGGCAGGTGGCACAATTTAGATACACCACCATTCTGCCAAATTAAGTTCAATTCCCATCTCCAGATCTGAACAATTGCACCTGTGGAATTTTCTCGCAAATACCCAACCTTGATAAAACGTGCATTTTCTACCTGACAGAATAAATCAATGTGCTTTGATATTTGTATAAGGGAAAAGGAAATCATTTCATGCTGTGTTTTTGATAGCATTTTACCTTTGCATCAACAGATATGAAACTATAAACAGATCTTGATTTATAGCTTCTGTTTGAATCAATAGTTACCTTATACTGAAAAAAGCTTAAATGCTTTTAACATTCACAGATAGAGATTGATATTTTGCATCTCGAGCTTAGTTGTAAAAGATATGCTGTTCCTCAGTTATCAGTCAACTCTTCCACTGATAATTGCTGCATTGTGGCGACCTATGTGTATATTAACCCTGTTTCTTCAGTTATGTTCTCTAAATATTGATAGAAGTAGGGTAGCAGCAATATTTGTGGATTTGCACAGAGTTTTACAGTGCACAAATGGACCATTTCAGCCCTGTAGCTCTATGCTAATGTGTCTGCTCTCGATCATTTACTCCCTTGCCCCGTTCTGCTGTTCAATTAGATTTGGCTAATATGTAACTCAACTCTATATATGCCCACCTTTGTTTGATGTCCTTTAATACCTTTGCATTAATAAAAATCTATCAATCTCAGTTTTAAAATTAATTATTGGTCAGCATTCATTATGTTTCTGGAAAATATTCCAAAGTTTTACCAATCATGTGTAAGTATTCCTTAATTTTATTTCCAAAAGCTCCAATGCTGATGCTTTTCCAGTGTCTCCATGGTCATAGACGTTTTACCCACATAAATAATTATTTCTCTCAACCCATTCTGATGTCCTTAATCCCTTGAGAACTTTGATCAAATGGTTGCTTAATTTTCTAATTTCTCTGGTTTTGTAGCTGTTCTTTGTAATTTAATCATTTGAAGTCTGAAAATTGTTCTAATTTTCATACTGTACTTTTTTCAAGGCTAGCATATAATTTTCCTAATTCAAGACAGCTCATCACACTCCAGATATGTCCTAATGAGGGCTTAGTATGCCTGAGATATGACTTCTACCTTCTCAGCCTTACATTATCTCGCCCTGTGAACGATCTTCCTACTCATCTTTCTCTCACGTGCTTACAGTTGGACATGCAAATTAGGAGCAGAAGTAGGCCAGTCTGCTTCACCCATCAATAAAAATGTGGTTGATCTAATTGTGGGCTGAATGGCACATTCCTGCATGTCCCTGAAAATCATTGACTCCCTTATCTGCCTTACTAAAACACAATCAGTAATCCGCCACCACTGCTTCTGGGGAAGAGAATTCTAAAAGCTATAAACGCTCACAATCCTCCATAGGGAAAAAATTTCCTCCTGCTCTGAGCTAACTAGATTACATTACGTACAGTGTGGAAACAAGCCCTTCGACCCAACCAGTCTACACCAACCCTCAGAGTGACCCACTCAGACCCACTTCCCTCTGACTAATGCACCTAACACTACACACAATTTACCATGGCCAATTCACCTGACCTGCACATCTTTGGACTATGGGAGGAAACTGGAGCACCCGGCGAAAACCCACACATTCACTGGGAGAATGTTCAAACTCCACACAGTCTCCCAACGCTGGAATCAAACCTGGGACCCTGGTGCTGTGAGGCAGCAGTGCTAACCACTGAGCCACCGTGCCACCCCAAAAAGGAAGCACCTTATTTTGAAATGGTTTTCCTAAGTAGAGAAGGAGCAACTTGAACTAACTTAACTATTCTTCAAAGGCAGCTGATTGCAAATCTTAGATTTTTCAACTGCAAAGTTTTAATGAGTTGTTCAATAAATAAAGTGGAGAAGTTCATTCGAGCTAAGCGGTGATTATTATTGCTATTTCTGTTTCCAGGAAGAGGGGATTCAATACATTTGTCTTACGACCACATTGTGGAGAGGCTGGTCCTATCCACCACCTCATATCTGGATTCATGCTTTCTCAGAATATTTCCCATGGTCTTCTGCTTCGAAAGGTATGAATCATAGCATTACACAGAGGCCCTTTGACCCATTTGAGTCTGCACTGACAAGAAACTATTGTAAGTTGTACAAGTCCCACTTTCTACCACTTGGCCCACAACCTTGAATGTTTCATTTCAGTTACTTCCTAAGATGTTGTAAGGCATTCAGCCTCAACTACCCTCCTTGGCAGTGCATTCCAGATTCCCACTACCTTCTGGGTGAAAATAATTTTCCTTCAAATCCCATCTAAACCTCCTACCATCTAAACCTTAAATATGCCTCTTTGTTATTGACCATTCAACTAAAGGGTACGCCTGCTTCCTGTCCACCCTGTCCATGCTCCTCATAATCGTATACATCTCTGTCAGGCCCCCTCTCGGCTTTCTCTACTTGTTTAACACTCTTCCAGTGTCCTGTGGCTCCATGCACAGATTTGCCCCTTGGTCACTAACGGGCTGTACTTTTCCCCTGGTTAACCTTTTTCCCCTTGATTGACTTATAGAATATCTTGGGATTCTCCCTAATTTTACCCACCAGTGTTTTTTCATGTTCCTAATTTTCTGTCCTAATTGCTTTCTTAAGTTAATTCTTGTACTTTCTGTATTCTACTTGGGCCTTTGTTGATTTGCTCCCTTTGTACTTACTAAACGCCTCTCTTTTTTTCCCTTCTTATCCTATCCTGAATATTGCTGAACAAGTAGTGTTTTCTGCGCTTGTCATTCCTACATTTCACCCAAAATGGAACATGTTTGACCTGTACTTTGGCCAATTTTATTTTGAATGTCTCCCAATGTTTTGCTGGAGAATAACCCAGAAGTAGCTATTCCCAGTCTACTTTGCCCAGATCCTGCTTATTTTAATAAAATCTGCCTTCCCTCAATCCAAAGTCTTTTTTTTGTCAGGCCATCTTTTTCCTTTTTCATGACAAACGTAAAATGTACAGAGTTGTTATTGCTATCACGAAAACACTCCCCAAAGGACATGATATTTAATCTACATGGCTTGGTTTTATATACTGCCTTCTCTAAGTGCAAGATAAACAGGCGTATTATAGAGGCTGACAAACATTGATTAACAACCGATTCCCCTTTTACAACTTAATTTGGTAATATGGTCAAGTCTGTGCCCAGCATTATCTTATGCAACATACGATGTTGGGAATGCACCACATGCAAAGATTGTGTAAAGCAATGTGTTAGAGTATCCTCATGTTATGCACCTATTCAGACTTGAAAATGTCCTCCTGATGTTGTTCTTATCTGTGCATTAAGTTGCTCTGCCTTTTCATGCATTACAATTTGTATAATTGGTTACAGTGCCTCTGCTTAATAAAAGTGTCCTATAAATCCAACCAGAGAGTGCTGGATGCAAACAAATAGACAGCGAAGTGATATCCTCTTTGGAAATCCAGCAGATGTCTATCTAGGCTGAGTTGCTATATATGTACTTGGCTAAATGCCGGAGACAAAAAAAACTGCAGATGCTGGAATCTAAAATAGACAGGCACGAGGCTAGAAGGACACAGCAAGCCATCCAGCATCAGGAGGTGGAGAAGTCGGCATTTTGGGTGTAATCCTTCTTCAGTACTGCTGGTCTTCTAACCTCCTGCCTGTCTATCTTGGCTAAACGTTGGCCATTTTAGCATGGTACCATGTTGAGGATGTCTGTACTGACAGGAGAGAAGGATTAATGTAGGAATTAAATGGACTGAAAAAATAACTGAGAAAGTGAAGACTGCAGATGCGAGAGAGTCAGAGTTGAAACTTGTGGCGCTGGAAAAGGACAACAGGTCAGGCAGAATACAAGGAGTAGGAGAGTGAAAAAACACGTTCAAAATCATCTTGTCCATTTGTTATGGTAAATGTTTTATTTTTCTTGGATTTATTTTTTCTTGGACTTCTCTCACCTCTTAGTTTTATGATGCAATAATAGAGTCTCAGTCACATAGAAAGTGAATCACGAGTTGATCTTGCAAATATCATCAATAATTTACATCATTTCAGTAAAATAAGGAACAAAAGATTTCCTAAAATATGTATAATTTTTAATTATTAATATTGTGGTATAAACTGAATTCATTTTAGATTATGTACTGCAGTATACAAAGCTAAAAATACAATATTGAGGCTATTGTAATTTGAAAATATTTGATAAAAAGGAACTGGTGACAGAATTGTTTAGGATATTGCACCTTCATCTGCAAGATGTGGTTTTGAATCAAAACATAAATAAGCAGTTCCTCTATTGGCTGTGAATTGTATTTTGCTGGTTAGGTTAGATCAAAACTAACTGCAGTCGAGAGTGTGGTGCTGGAAAAGCACAGCAGGTCAGGCAGCATTCGAGGAGCAGGAGAATCGACGTTTTAGGCATAAGCCCTTCTTGCATTTTGCTACAGATTAGCACACCCCTTCGGTGTGAAAATACAAGTGAATGGTTGCGCAGTGAATAGTTACTGCTTTTATCATTTGAGTTGACCTATACTCTGTAACTTTCCTATGCTCTACTAGAGTAGAGCTTGATGTGCCAGGCAATCAGTAAGAACTTAATTCTTCAGAGCTTTAATTTCCCTAAAAATGTGCTCAGGTGGAAAATGTGGAGCTGATGTTTTTTGAATTTATCATATATGTTGGTGTGTTTTGAAATGTTTGTTGCTTAATTTGCAGGCTCCAGTGCTGCAGTATCTGTACTACCTGGATCAGATTGGAATTGCAATGTCCCCTCTCAGCAATAATAGTCTCTTCCTGAGTTATCATAGAAACCCACTGCCAGAGTACCTTTCCCGAGGCCTAATGGTATCTCTCTCAACTGATGATCCTCTGCAGTTTCACTTTACCAAGGTAAGGTGACCTATTGATTAATTTGCGCATAAGTCAATGTTGAGAATGAAATGTTCATGGCCATTCTTGTTAAAGAAATGTCATCACTAAAAGTTGTAATTTTAAAGTTAAAAGTCTAGTTCCCACTAGACTTTAAAAGAGTGAGAGGTGACTTGATTGGGGAATAAGATGTTGAATAGCTTGGGTAAGATGGATGTGGAAAAGATGTTTCCTGTTGTGAGTCAGACTCGACCGAGGGAGCACTAGTTTAAAATTAGGGGTCTCTCTTTTAGGACCGAGATGAGGTAAAATATTTTCAGAGAATTGTGCAACTTTGGAACTCTGCCTAAAAGGTGCTAGACCCTGGGTCATTGAATAGTTTTAAGACAGAGGTGGATGGCTTCTTGTCAGACAAGGGAATCAAAACTTATTTGAGTAAATGTAAAGGACATGGAAGATCTAGAATGTAGGGAAGTAGATGGTGACATCTTGAAAAATGTCCATATTACAGAGGAGGAAGTGCTGGATGTCTTGAAATTCATAAGTGGATAAACCCCCAGGACCTGATCAGGTGTAACCTGGAACTCTGAGAAGCTAGGGAAGTGATTACTGGGCCTCTTGCTGAGATATTTGTATCATTGATAATCACAAGTGAGGTGCCGGAAGACTGGAGATTGGCAAACGTGGTGCCACTATTTAAGAAAGATGGTAAGGACAAGCCAGGGAACTATAGACCAGTGAGCCTGATGTGGATGGTGGGCAAGTTGTTGGAGGGAATCCTGAGGGACAGGATGTGCATGTATTTGGAAAGGCAAGGATTGATTAGGGATAGTCAACATGGCTTTGTGTGTGGGAAATCATGTCTCACAAACTTGATTGAGTCTTTTGAAGAAGTAACAGAAGATTGATGAGGCAGAGTGGTAAATGTGATCTATATGGACTTCAGTAAGGCATTTGACAAGGTTCCCCATGGAAGACTGATTAGCAAGGTTAGATCTCATGGAATTCAGGGAGAACTAGCCATTTGGATACAGAACTGGCTCAGTGGTAGAAGCCAGAGGGTGGTGGTGGAGGTTGTTTTTCAGAGTGGAGGTCGGTGACCAGTGGTGTGCAACATGGATCGATGCTGGTCCACTACTTTTCATCATTTATGCAAATGATTTAGATGTAAGCTGAAGAAGTAAAGTTAGTAAGTTTGCAGATGACACCAAAATTGGAGGTGTAGTGGACAGTGAAGAAGGTCACCTTGGATTACAACAGAACCTTGATGAGATGAGCCAATGGGCTGAGGAGTGGCAAATGGAGTTTAATTTAGGTAAATGCAAGGTGCTGCATTTTGGGAAAGTAAAACTTAGCAGGACTTATACGCTTAATGGTAAGGTCCTAGGGAGTGTTGTTGAACAAGGAGACCTTGGAGTGCAGGTTCATAGCTCCTTGAAAGTGGAGTTACAGGTAGATAGGATAGTGAAGAAGGTGTTTGGTATGCTTTCCTTTATTGGTCAGAGTATTGAGTACAGGAGTTGGGAGGTCATGTTGTGGCAGTGAAGGACATTAGTTAGGCCACTGTTGGGATATTACATGCAAATCTAGTCTCCTTCCTATCGAAAGGATGTTGTGAAACTTGTAAGGTTCAGAAAAGATTTACAAGGATGTTGCCAGGGTATGAGGATTTGAGCTATAGGGAGAGGTTGAATAGGCTAGGGATGTTTTTCCTGGAGCTTCGGTGGCTAAGGGATGACCTTTATAGAGATTTATAAAATCACGAGGGGCATGGATAGAGAAAATAGACCAGGTCTTTTCCCTGGGGTAGGGGAGTCCAGAACTAGAGGGCATAGGTTTAGGGTGAGGGGGGAAAGATATAAAAGAGACCTAAAGGGCGATGTTTTCACACAGAGGGTGGGGCATGTGTGGAATGGGCTGCCAGAGGGACTGGGAGAGAATAGTACAATTGCAACATTTAAAAGGCATCTGGATTGGTATATGAATAGGAGGGGTTTGGAGGGATATGGGCCGGATGCTGCCAGGTGGGATTAGATTAGGTTGGGCTATCTGGTCGGCATGGACAAGTTGGACTGAAGGGTCTGTTTCCATGCTGTACATCTCTGACTCTAAATGAGAATGTGAAATTTGCAACAGTGATTTGTCAAGATCTCTTTGAATGGCAGAGCAAACTTGAGTGGCTGAATGGTCTACTTTTGCTCCTACTTTTTATGTTGGTAATTGAAAGCGAAAGACAAATCACAAAGCTACTTAAAGCCATGGAGGTATGCTTGTGTTTAAAAACTTGATCTGGGAAAGTAGGTCATGCATTTACTCTCACTGAATGAGATTTGACTGACCTGTCATTTTGTTTCCATCAACTCCTGATAAAGAAGTCAATGGACTGGAATTGTTGAGTATTTTTAGTTTAGATTTAAAAGTATTAAATCCTGTATACATAATTTGAAATTTTTCAGTGACAAGAATCTATTTAGTTTCATCCAGTTTCCAGTGTAAGCATTCAGAATTAGACCGTCATTTTAAATTCCGTTTTAAAAATTGCTTTGCTTGTTTTTAGCTCTGGATTAGTTTAATATCTGCATCCATGATAAATGACCCAGTATAAGTCACCCAACATCTATTTCTCACTAATGTACAATATATGTGTGTCTTGATGTAAATCATGAAGTCAATGTTTCCCACAGGTATAAAATTAACTGTGCCTGCAAGTTGCCATAATGTAGTGAACAAGCTAAAGGAACTAGGATATAGGAATCAGTCTTAGAATTACAGCACGGAAGACTGACCCATGACATTGTTTTGTCAATTTTTGATCTGTTTTGTACATTGCAGATTTGTTGCAGCCATTCTAATCTTAATTTTTCCATGCTTTCCTCAGGAACCACTAATGGAAGAATACAGCATTGCTGCCCAAGTGTGGAAATTGAGTTCCTGTGATATGTGTGAGCTCGCACGGAACAGTGTGTTGATGAGTGGTTTCTCTCACAAGGTGACTGGAATAATGTTGGATTTAAACATATTAGGATTTTGCAGCAGCATCTTGGCTGTGCTCAACTGGGTATCAGGGAGTAGTATTCTCCTCTGAGTCAGAAGCTTTGGACTGAAACTCAACCTGAGCATAAAATCCAGGTTAACAAATCAGCACAGAGGGTGTACTACGTCAGACTGAGATCCCATATGCCCTCCTGGGAAAAACATCATAGGTCCCAGGGCACTGCTTTGAAGAAGATCAGGAGACATATACCTGGTGACCTATACAATATGTACCATTCTGCCAACATCTTAGAAATAGATTGGATGAAATTTTCCAGTTTCATTGTCAGACCGAACCCACAACTGAAATCTGCATTCTGTGAAAGTGCTGACACATAGACCTATTAGGGAATTGTCTGGGATGTTTAAACATCTAGTGGGCAATTTCTCCCTTCTTCACCCTCCACCCTCAACCCTCCAAAACCCTATATGAATGTTTCCAACTCTACATTATAATCAAATACTTAGAACAGATCCACTGTTCTTACTTATATAGTTACCCAGGAAATATTAGACAATTAACACATGAGTAACTATACATCTGCTCTCCAACAACACCCCCTCTTCCGCCCCTCCTGACCAAGGCTGACAAACCCCTCCAAATAACTGACCTGACTTCCTACCTCCACTGTTTTCACCAACCTGACAGCTCACTCATTCACTCACTAATGTTAAGACTGGGCTTTTGAAATTTCCATAAGTTAGTGACTGATGTTTAATAAAAGGCATGTCCTGTCTTCCCAACTGTGCCCACACAATTCCCCAGAGACGGGGCTTTGTTTTACTCTGAAAGCTGTATGGGAAACCCTGAAGAAAAATGTACAGCAGCATAGAGTAGGAGATCTTCTGAGTGCAATGGAAAGCCAAAGGTTATTGCTGCTGCTGGTACTGCTGCTTGGAAGATCTGGACCACTATCTGTTTATTAAAACATGGCTTTATTTGGGATATTATGCATCATTTAGCTGCCACATTTCCTGCATTGATTATTAAGTGCTATGGGATGTTGTGAGCTTGTGAAAGGTGATGTGAACAGGGCTAAATCCTTTTTGTTTCTTTTGTTTCTTTTTCTTTTTAAGATCAGCTGGACATGAAATTGTCACAACAGCATGTTTTAAGTACAGACATGTTAAAAGCATTCACAATCAAGTCTTGCAGCAAGACTAGATGGTTTGGCAGCAATGTTGCAGCCACTGTAAAGCCTGTGTTTCAGTTCGGCATGTGATCCGGCAGTTCCCAAATGTCATTGGTATACTTTGAACATTTCTGCAAGTCTGATATGAGTGGATATATATTCAGACCCTTCCACATGTATACAGTCAAAACTAAATAAACATTGTTAAGTACTGGAGCAAATCACTTTCCTGCTGGTCCTCCAATCTAAAACAGCTTGATTTTGTTCAAGATCTTTTGAACTAGAAAATGTCCCAAGGGCCTTCCAAAGTACAAACCACAAAGGAACAAATATAGGAAGAAATTTCAGAACCAATACAAATTTGAATCCTGAGTTACAGGTCTTTTAGTCAGGCTGCTGTGGAGTAAAAGCCACTTCAACCCCTGCCAAAGCCCTATTCATTATATCCAAAGTTTAGATTATCACAGTGAGGAATGACTTGTGCTGTGATTTTATAGATTTAGGACTGAGTTGAGGAGGAAACTCACCACTCAAAGCGTTGTGAATCTGTGGAATTCCCTGCCAAGTGAAGCAATTGAGGCTACCTCATTAAATGTTTTTAAGACAAGATACATTTTTGAAGAGTAATGCATTAGGGTTATGGTGGGCGGTCAGATAAGTGGAGCTGAATCCACAAAAAGATCAGCCATGATTTTATTGAATAGCAGAACTGGCTCAATGGGCCAGATAGCCTTCTCCTATTGGTGTTTCTTATGTTGTAAAATGCAAGTTCTGAGGTTTGGCTAAGTATTTCTTGAATTGTTGTAGGAGCAATAGATAACACTTCATCTGGCGACCTTCTTGTAATTAGGGTAAGAACAACGCTGTGGTATAGAGGCAGTATCTCTGCCTCCGGAGCAAAAGACCGGGTTCAAGTCCCAACTGCATTAGAAGTATGTAATAGCATCTATGAACAGGTTGATTAGAAAAAAATAGATTCAATTTTTAAAAAAAACAACTCTGCCACAGGGGATTACTGGTGGTAGTTAAAAGGAAAAAAATCTTTTAAAAGTTTTGCTGGTTGAAAAGTCATTCAGTTGTGTGCAATACCACTTTGGAGTATGAAAAAGAAAAAAAGAACTTTGTTTCAAAGTATGAGAATTAATTTAGGTTTAAAATAGATATGCCTAAATATTTGTTAAAAATCTCCAAATGCTGGAATTCTGAAATCAAAATATGATGCTGGTCCTCGTCTCTCAGGATGAATAACAAGTGGCTAGCAGGCTGTCCTTTTTCTTAAGGTACTGTAGAAAGAGGGCATGCATTTGTAGTTTAACAGCCATCACTAAATTCCACTCTGCAATAAAGTGTTCAGAGCAGAATGGTTCTGCAAAAAGTGGAAGTCATCAGTCAGTCCCTTTGTTCCATCCCAAAATGATTGAATTAGACAACTGTTTTCTAGAATCTTTAATTGTTGCTTGTTTCCCACTGCAGGTTTGGGACTGTAATGTTTCTCCTGTTCCAGGCAGTGCTAAATATGAGTCACTTCCTGTTGAAGTGGAGCAAGGGGGAGTTTTGAGATAGAGGCAAGGGAAGGGCAGAGAACAGATCCCTTTGCTGAACTTCAGAGAAGTACTTTCACACTGCAATTGTCATAATGTTAATTTGAGAACATTCTGGAGTAATTGTTCCACTGAGCTCAGCCAGTAATTCTAGTTATAACTTAAATAAGCGTACAGCATTACCTTAAATGGGGAGATAGATTGAAGAGAAATTGCACCATCTCACCTTCAATCTAATTTGGATTGTTTGAACTTTAGCTACCTTCACATTCTAAAGAGGTATTCCATAAGTAAGCAGTGGACCATTATCTTCGATACTCCTACACAACTCCACTATATTGTGCAGTGAAAGTAGGCAAGTTGTAATATATTTGCAACTATATTAGAGCTGTTTACTTCACAAAATATTTGTTTTAGATATATTTGTTTCTAATTAGTAATTGACCTGCAATGTGGCGAATGAAATTGTTTCCTTGTTGTAACAATTGTAACTTAATCATTGGAGGTTTATTAATTTTCACATCTGAGATACCTTCTCAGACGATATATGCAACTGGTTAATTGCTGCTTCTTTCCTCTGTTTATTTACCTTTTTTTGTAAATGCCAGATGTATTCTGACTTAACAAATTTCTCAGGAAGCAATTCAGTGGTGCATGGAAATTTAGTTGATAATAGCTTCCTGAAGGAAGTTATTCAATTCACGTAGACCAAACATGTTCCCTTTGAGGAAGGAAAATGCATTACATTGGAAAGTCAAAACATGCATTTTGAAAAACCTTGAATGCAATCAATGTTTCTTCTCCATCAGTTTTTTTTCTTAAATGCAGTTAAGTTGGACAAAAAGAAGGAATTGACCATAGCACTGATCTTGAATATTCCTGACCATAATAGCTGTGTTGTGTGACTTGGCAAGTATTATTGGACTGTAAATATTTTGAGCTGATGTGCTCAGAAACAAGTGAATAAAGACATGTGATGTTGGCTTCCCTGCATAGCAAACTGAGACCTGCTATTTCATGTGTATAAATAAATTGAAACATGGCGTTCTAGTCAAGTTAATAAGCTTGGGAAGAATAACTGGCCATGTTTCACGAATTTAGGGGGGAGTAGGTTTGACCATCTTCTCCTGCCTATGTCTGTTGTAGATTAATTGATAACTAACTGTAGTATTCAGTCTTTGTCATTGTATTGTATCAGGATGATGGAAGACAAACCAAATTGTGCCTTAACTCATTTTTAAAAATCTGGCAATTTCTTTGGTTTTATGCTGTATTGCCAAAGTTTTACATGAAAGAAAGATTCTGTATATGTACAGGGGAACTTTGATTATCTGAACGAGATGGGCTATTTCATTCAGATAATCGATTATTCGGTTAATCGATTTAAATGCCTTTCCTCTGGGGCTGGGAGTTTTTAAAGTCTGCTCCTCATTCAGGAGACTGCAGCAGCACAAAGCGTGTGAGACTCCACCCCTCAACACTGCCCCTGTCCAACACCGCCCCCTTCCCCAACCCCATCCAACACCTCCCCCCGCACCCCCAACACCGCCCATCAACCCCCCCCGCCCTGTCCAACACTACCTCCTGCCCCCAATCTCATCCAACACCGCTAACCCCCTGGTCCCCAAAACCGCCTCCCCCACCCACCAACGCCTCCATGCACCCCTAACAGCTTCCACCCGCGCCCCCCTCCCCTCCCCAATCTCATCCAGCACTGCCCCCGCCGCTCTCCGGGGCAGCCGAACTGGACACCAACAACAAGACTTCTGCTGCTGCTGCCTTTGTGGGACAAGTCTCCAAATAGTGCACACACCCCACACACACAGCCACAGTCACAACCACACACACAACGTTTTACTGCAACTCTTTGACAAGTTCCACCTCTGCACTCTACAGGACAGTGTTGGTCAGATTATCTGGGGAAGGGGGGTTTAGGGTACACCCTCCAGGGAAAGTGGGAGAGAATGAGAGGGTGGGAGGTCAGTCATTTGGAGACCGTGCCTGTTTAATCACTGTAAACAAAAGATGCGATCACTGTTGGAAACACGTCTTTGACGTAAAGTTTCTATCAAGACTTGGAGATCTCCTTCGGATAATCCAATTTTTGGATAATTGGTATTCGGATAATCAAGGTTCCTCTGTAGTGCCTTTCAGAACCATTGGGATATCTCAGTATGCGTTACAGCCAATTAAGTACTTTTAAAGTGTAGTCACTGTTGTAACATAGAAAGCATGGTGGTCAGTCACACAAAACAAACAGCAACATGATAATCAGAAATTCTGTAGATACTTTGTTTATGTGACAAACGCTGGACAGAGCACTGTGAATAATTCCTCCTCTTTGATAGAGATCCGTATAATCTTTTACTTCTATTTGAGGTGTCTTATCCAAAGATTACCATTAGTAACAAAGCAGCATTTCCTCATTACTGCACTGTAATGTTATGTATTGACTTTTATCTTCAAGTCTAAACTTGGGCCTCACAGTCAGAAAGTGATCTTTAGATTCCACAATACTATTGGACGAAGTATAAAGTGTTAGTGTCCTGGCAAATGTTAATCAATAAAAATCTTACAGATTCACTGTAAATTTTTCCTATTGCTTTAAAGAACCTGCTAGCAACTTCACTCCCTTTCTAACAGGAGTAAGAAGTTCAGGTTCAGATGGACTACAGGGATTCAAGAACATGGCTCAATGCCATTTTCTCGTGCATTAGGGTTGGAGAACAAATGTTGACTTAGCCGGCAACACTCTGATCCCATGGAAGAATAAAAATCTTGCATCAACAAGTAATTTGTTGACTGTAAATTGCTTTGCAATGACTTTAGAATGTGAAAGACACTATATACACTAACTTTTTAAATTGTTCTTCATAAAGTTGGGATGCTGAAATATAGGATTTTAAATTTAAATTGAACTTTTAACAGATTTAACTTTGTAATGGGAAATTTACAACATGCAATCAAAAAGAGGAAAACCGACCAGTAACATTAATCGGTACATAATGTTTGTGTGAGCATGTGACATATTCCACTCGATACTTAGTAACTGGGGATGTGAATGTCCTTGATAATAGAAATACAATGTATCGCCACTTGTTTCTTGTTTAGAGCTTGTTTTATTTCTTCTAATGTTTTCTTTTTGTGTGATTCATTTTAGTCATATTGAAAATTGAAGCTCCAACTAGAACAATATTTTGTTTTATTTTGACTATTCAATTGGTAAATTCATTTTACTGTGTGCTGCAAGATGAGAAAATGCTGCTTAGTGTTTTGTTCAATGCTTTCTATGTTAGTTTGGAATCTTGTGGGCACGTATTCTTGTTTATGAATCAGGCCATGTAGATTGTTTTAAGTCCATGGACAACCTACAGTTGAGCGAGAGTCAATATAATTTTCTTAGTGCAACAATTGGTGTCTCGATCAATGGGTTCCTACATTTAAAACAAAACTGTATATGTAATTGTCAGCTGAAAGAACTGCGGACTTTTCAAATAACCTGTTAATTCTCAGTACGTTCTCATTGCTTTCTGTTTGAAAGTAGCAAAGCTTTGGATGATGTTAAATCTGTAAAAACATTAAAGAATGGATAAGACTGAGATGATAATTTAATGTCCTATGACTCTAAATAGCTTTGGATATTTATTCTCCAATCACTATCAAATTTTATATAACACTGCTGTGGTTTGATAATGGACAGCATGGCTTAGGGACTTGAGATAAGAGTTGTCAACAAGTTTTTTTTGTGTTCTTGCTGAGGCTTTTTAAGTAAAATACCATACATATTCGAGTAATAGTCGATCTCATGTAAAAGTTGACTCCCTGCTTTTGGCCAAATAAGCTGGAATTTTCTAAATATCTCGTATAAAAGTCAACCCTAATTCTTCACAGATAACAGATCAACATTTGAGTCAGTGTGCTGGCTGTTGTGTTCCAGAGAGTTTTTAGAATTACCATAATTCATTATTTTTTTTTCTATATTCGTTTAGAGATCAGTTGGGCTTCTGCTAATGATATGGTATGAATTTTGATGGGCATGAATTTCAGCCCCCCAAAATAGTATCCATGTAATAGTCGGCCCCATAAATTTAACCTTAAAAAGTAGTCAGTAAAATTTGACTATTACTCGAGCATATATGGGGTATGTAGGAAGTGAGGCATTCCATGTTGTTAATAAAGCAATAATTTTCATAGTTTTATGTCAGTGTCAAGAGTATGATGCTGGAAAAGCACAACAAGCCAGGCAGCATCTGTGGAGCAGGAGAATCAAAGTTTTGGCAAAAGCCTTTCATCAGGAAGGGCTTTCCTGATGAAGGGCTTATGATAAAAATGTGAATTCTCCTGCTCCTCTGATGCTTCATGGCCTGCTGTGCTTTTCCAGCATCATACTCTCAACTCTGATCTCCAGCATCTGCAGTCCTCACTGTCTCCTTCAGTTTTATGTCAGCTGACCACAGAGTGAGATAGATGGCAGATACAGCGAAATCTCTTTTCATATAATTCTACCTGTGGAGTCATTTATTTTAAAGTGGAAAAGATTTGTGTGCTTAGAAGAATGGTTTTCTTTGTTTAGTTTAGAAATATTTTACCAAGAATACAGAGGCTGATGTCACTGATGCTGAATGATGCCCATTGAAATTTGTCACTGTAGTGCACTGGACTTGACATAAGAAAGGTGGGGATGGGAGAAGTGAAACTATATATTGTTTTTGGAGACAAGGGTCATGGCTGGGATTATTTTATTTCCTTGGACCTATTTCAAATTCATTTTGAGAGCTTCCAGCTCAGAAGACCCATCCAAGTGGCAGCAGTAAGGAGGAATAAAACATTGGTTTTTAATGAAGCAGAAAATTAATCTATCGGTGCTCACTTTTACTTCAGCAATTTCTACAGAGCACAACTGGTTTCTGACTCTTTGCTTCCCAAATAAAGAAGGTTTGCCATTTCTGAAAATGGTTGTCTCTTCAGTGTTGCTGTGGATCTGACCAAAATTACAAACATTTGAATTGGGCATATATGGTCATCTAAATGCAATAGCTTCAGCATTAAAAAAAAATGATAACTCTGTTCCTGTAAAGCAGTTGCTTCTTTTCACACAACTCTACAATTCTTTGCAACAGTTTTTATTTCTCATATATCATACTTTGTTGAAGTTTACTAGCAAAATTATTTGTAATAAAATGGATAATTACTAGGTAATCTTGCAAGATTTCTAAAGTATTTGACTGTTAGATTCAACTTTAGAGGAACAAAATGTTTGTAGTGATAACGATTATTGATTTGTTAGCTTCAAATTCTTGTGTTTGAAACCCTTGTCACTTTTTTTTTGGTAATTTGGGTTGAATTGACTATTTCTGCGGCACTCATTATTTCTGAGATTGTAGCTTTGTTGAGAACATTTTCTAATAATTATCTCGGAATTTTCCTGAGAGCTTGACTTACATGGGATATGGTCCCATTGTGATGTCTGTTTGATTATTTCCCTTAATCCTTTAAAATATGTTGCAAATACCAATACCAATGGTAAGGTCCTAGGGAGTGTTGCTGAACAAAGAGACCTTGGAGTGCAGATTCATAGCTCCTTGAAAGTGGAGTCGTAGGTAGATAGGATAGTGAAGAAGGTGTTTGGTATGCTTTCCTTTATTGGTCAGAGTATTGAGTACACGAGTTGGGAGGTCATGTTATGGCTGTACAGGACATTGGTTAGGCCACTGTTGGAATATTGCCTGCAATTCTGGTCTCCTTCCTATCGGAAAGATGTTGTGAAACTTGAAAGGATTCAGAAAAGATTTACAAGGATATTGCCAGGGTTGGAGGATCTGAGCTACAGGGAGATGAGGAACAGGCTGGGGCTGTTTTCCTAGGAGTGTCAGAGGCTGATGGGTGACCTTATAGAGGTTTACAAAATTATGAGGGGCATGGATAGGATAAATAGACAGTCTTTTCCCTGGCTCGAGGAGTCCAGAACTAGAGGGCATAGGTTTAGAGTGAGAGGGAAAAGATATAAAAGAGATCTAAGAGGCAACTTTTTCACGCAGAGAGTGGTACGTGTATGGAATGAGCTGCCAGAAGCTGTGGTGGGGGCTGGTACAATTGCAACATTGAAAAGCCATTTGGATGGGTATATGAATAGGAAGGGTTTGGAGGGATATGGGCCGGGTGCTGGCAGGTGGAACCAGATTGGGTTGGGATATCTGGTCAGCATGGACAGGTTGGACCAAAGGGTCTGTTTCCATGCTGTACATCTCTATGACTCGAATACAAAGTTGTCTAAAACCTAACTGGTACAGGGCATAGTAATAATAATCAGTAACCAGTATTTTCAATCCGAGTTAATGATTAAAATGCTTGTAATTTGTTAGTTTTGAGGGCCACCACATTTTGGAATAAATAACCTTGGGGCGAGTGTAGGCATCTTATTTGTATGAGAGACGCTTGTGCTGAATACAGTTGGACAAGACTACAGCAGTTCATTCCCATTGTTCACGTTTCATGTGTGAACCCAGGGGAAAGATTTTATATGTGCAACCAGGGTCTCATCTGCATGTTGGACCGGTGGCAACCCCACATCACTTCTCTGTGGAGGCCAGCGTTGTCACAAAATTTCTTTTGAATGCTGCATTTACAACAGCTATTACTTTAACAACAGCCGTTTCTTTAAAACAGTATTTGTTTTTTCCCATTTCAGGTAAAGGGCTACTGGCTAGGACCACACTATCAAAAGGAGAGCATAGAGGGTAACGATATTCGTCGCACTAACGTCCCAGATATTCGGGTTGCCTACCGTCATGAAACGCTGTGTGAAGAGCTGAACTTGATTACACAGGCATTGATTACTGCAGAACAATTGGAGGATGATTCCATAAATATGACACCAGTATCTGAATCACGATAGGCCGCTTTTACGTTTTGGGTATGAAAGCCTGCTTATGGCAGGCCAGAGTTGTTAACAACCATTGTAAACTGGACACCTGTAGAATGCTGGTGCATCTAGCACTGTTTACCCACTGTGTCATTGCTACAAATTATTATTATTATTACTACTAGGAGCATTGAGAAGAGTTGGAAAACTTTACCTTCTAGCATACACAAATTCTACCTTTCATTGTGCTTGTTTTACATCAATGTGCGAGTTATTTAAATCTAGCTGCCTGTTCTTTTAGATTACTTTTTAGTTGGCCTGACCTTTTGGATGACTTGGATGTCAGAGTTGTCCATGGTGAGGGAGTAACGAGTTGTAACATGTTGCTTCTGATGTGAGTATGACTGTGAACATTTGTTTGGTTTATTCTCAAAGGTTCTACCTCCCTGCATTCCAAGAGGTGCTATGGTGGCCACCCATTTTCCTTTGTGGACACCCATCTTTGTGACCATTAAAATTGAGGCTCTATCTCAATTTTGATTTTTTTTTAAAAAATTACACAATAACTATTTAGTATGTTAGGTATTCCCATAAGCACAGTGTGACTAGGATGTTTAAAAATGAAGTAGATTTGATTAACTGATGGATGTTCAGTAAACATCCAAATTATACCTGTTTGTTGTTTAATTTGGGGTCTGAATGGGCATTCTGAACAATCTGTTTTACTTTTTCCAACTGTCATCAACCTGATGGTAATTTCAGGATTGTTAGTGTCCCCAGGTCTAAGTAAGAATGTTATGAGTTTAATCCTGGCTCCAGGGATGAGAAGCTCGGTATTTACAAGGACCCTTCAATGCAGTATTGCTGTATTGTCAGATATATTATTTCTTAGGTGAGTTGTTAAACGGATTTTATTTTTTTGTTTTATTAACAGACAGACGTAAAAGAAGTGCAACGTTGTTTCCCCATCCCCACCCATGCTGATCAATAATTAACTCTCACCCTGCGTCACTAGAAGCAGATTAACTGGTGAATTTGGCCACGGTCAATTTACTGTTTCATTTGCCCACAAAATAACAATGATTATTTTGTTAAGAAGTAATCCAAAAGCTGTAAAGGTTTTTGGGACATTCTGAATTTATGAACCATTCTTAAGTTGTACTTTGAATTTCATCTTTCTAGATTAGTTGCCCTAAATATATTGCATGTGATGAATTGTGACTTACAATATTTGTGTTAAATAATGCACCTTTATTTTTAAAAAAAAAGTTGAGCTCAATTTTTTTGCTTATCAATTCATTTGTAAATTGAAGTTGAGCTATCTGTGGGCTTTTCTAAATCTGCTGACACTTTGCTTAGTATTGATGATAAAGCTTTGATTATATTGCTATTTATGCATTTGCTCAGCATTTGAGCCTAGTATTCTGCTGTCTGTTAACCTTGCAGAAGGCAAATGCTAACAGCTTCATTCTAGAAGGTGTAGGCAAATTTAAAATGGGATGCTGCTTATACAGTTGATGATTATTGACTGAAGTATGGGAAACAGGACTAAGAATCACTGCCTAATTCTGCATGATAACATATTGCTGTCACACCACTAATTTTCTGTTAAATGCTGGTGTACATGTTTAATAAACCCACATCTGCTTAACTGTTCCTTAGAATGCATATCATGATAATGTTGCATTTAGCAGTGAAAAGCTCCATCCTATTGCCAAAAGAGCACTTCTGGCCTTGTTAAGTAGTAATTTTGTTTCAACTGCTCGTGGAAATGAAATTCGAACAGCATGGACACCATGTTTGCTGTTCAGAGAACTAGTGTTAGAGAATTAATTGTTTGACTGGAGCTGGAGATTATTCAGAAGGAATACCCAACTTTAATAAGTGTGGAGAAAAGTCGTGAACTAATCTTCATCTAGTTGCCATTTGTTTCTAAATCCAACTGTTCAATGAAACTTTTTAACATTTGCTTTGGCTCCCTACAGACTTATTGTAAAGGCATACATATTATATAGTGTTTACTTTGAAATGTGCAGTCCCATCCTTTTGCAAGGCTGTATTTTGTTTGTGAGTGGAATCCAGTCATATGACTAAGAGGGGGAAACCCAGCACGAAATAATAGTTAGGCCCAAAGAGACAATTGTTAGCACTGAAAGCAAAATACCTACCTGAACTCTTGGGTGGATGGATTCGATTATTGATGCTTTTGTTTTGTTATACAGGTTATAGAACCCTTCAATATTATTTACATCCATATGCTGCTCACCTGAATCTTTTACTGCTTCTATTACAGATATCTTTCATAGATATCCTCAAACTGCTCTACAGGCCAATTAAATAATTGCCTCCGTGTTTGCATTTCGTCTGGATCAGTCGCATGATGAATGTTTCATACTTTTTCACATTTTTGTTGACTTTTTTTACTAATTAGCTTTTACTAATGTAATTTGTTTTTAAAATATAGTAAATAATGTTCACCAACTGTGACTATTTTGGTGTGGGATAACGAGATTTTATGAACAAATTGAATTTCAGTTATTTGTGATTTGTACAGCTGGATGTCATGCTTGTTTCAGCCTTGTATTGCCTACATCACTACTTGCTGGTTGCACCCTAATGCAAATCAATTTACATCAGCGCCTTTATAACGTGACTTGTTACTTAAAAGCACAATAGTTTGATTCTATTTAAGGGGTATGTGGGATTTCTAGAAGGTAGCCAACAGGAGATTACTGCAACATGAAACATAGTGTGCAGTGTAAGTCCAGGATTATTCAGTGTATAAACAGCAACTCAGTCAGGTATCTGACACTGGTGATGTAGTCTTGTTTTATGATTAGCCAACTGTGAATCTTTATAGGCCAGTGTTGGTTTAAAAAAACCGTCTTTGTTTGATTGTTGCAGATCCTGAGCAATTACCCCAAAGCAATTTGTTTATCAGTATATGAACAATGACCTAATATATATACTCATTTGTCAGAAGAAAATAGGCAGCAGAGCAGAAGAGAGTTTGGGTGACTCATATGGTACGCAGACAAAGGTTGGCATGGACTTAATGGCCTCAATAATCTGCCTGTGCTATAACGTTCTTAGTTAAACATTGACATTTTTGTCCATCTGAACTATGTCAGGAGCTCTTCTACACTGACTGAACTTTGTACAATCCCTTTAAATATTGTCTAAACTTTGTTAGATTAAATGTATCGGATGCGGACAAGTTAAAAAAAACTCTGTTCCCCTCTTCAGGTGCCCCACACTGTTACCAACTGTCTGAGCAACAGACGCACTTTCCTCAGTTTCTATGGAGCTGTTCTGGAACTAATCTGTAATAGGAAAAGATGAAATAGATTACTATAAGATTTATTTTTTTTTAAATCCGCATTGCCACCTTGTATTTGCATGCCTCTGACAGCCCTGCTGTTAAGTTACAAGTTTTACAAGCCTTCAGTCAATTTTAATCCTGCTCTTAAATATTGGGATTGATTTCTTATAAAAGCCTGGGTATGTCTGGAGTCCAATATTCACATGTTTTGAGGTTTATAGAGGAGGCAGAGACTGACTGACTGATTGTATTACGCTCAACACAAATTAAACATTTCAAAAACGCAAGGAACCATTTTTTTTTGGCATAACTTCATTCTAATGATGCCTTTTGAGCTGGGTCTTGTCAGATTCTGGCAGTACTCCTTGGTTTTAAGGGAATATTCCAGTCAACTGACCAGAATTTTAGTTCATTTGTGTATTTGATATTTTTAAGCCTTTTTGATGCAAAGCAGAATAAACAGTCTTGCTAATTGATCTGCAGGCTGTTCTCATACAGGCTGTAATCATTTTCACTGGAAGAAGTTCCCATTCTAGTCAATTGCTTAAATCCATTATATAAAATCACCTATACCTACAACATTAGCTATTATGTGTTTTTTTTAAGTGTCACTGTTTTATTATACTTTCTTGATCAGACCCAATTGTCAGAAAATGTCTGTTCAATTGGTAGTCCAGCTAGTTTTGCAACAAAATGGGAAAACTTTTAAAAAGCTAAAAGAGCTAATTTACAATATTATCCAATATAATAATTCTTCAATTATAGCACTCATCATGTTTTTAATCAACAGATTAGTCAAATTAGCTTTTCTAGATTAAAATCAGATGAATACATTGGTGGTAATTAAAGTATTGAGTGTAACCCTGTATTTTGTAAACTTTAATTTTGTTTAGATGTTAGATTTCCAGCACTCAGCTTTTATTTCTATCGGTAGCTTTTCTAGATCTTTCAGTCAATATATGATTCCGTTCAGATTGCATTTAGGTAAGACTTAATTCATTGAGTAGTTTGTGTGTAGTTCTATCCCATTCTTAAATGGTGGATTCCTTTTGAAGGCAGATCTGGCAATCACGCTAAAAGACGAACACACTGATTTTCAGCTCCAGTCAGCATTGAGAGTCTGAACAGCATACATTCAGCTCTGAAAGAAATTAAGCCTATATTGTGAAATGCACAAATTCTGCTATAATAGAGAGTAAATGATTTTCATATGCTGATCTAAATGCCTGACAATCTTTTATTATAATAATAATAATTATTATAAATAATGCTTTGAAGAAAATTGCCATTGCTGGTAGAAGAAAAAATGAAGGCAAACGAAAATTGCATGATATCAAAAGTTTAATTTCATTATTGGATGACAAATGCTGCTAAACCAGTGAAGCCCACATCCTGGTCAAAGAACATTGTGAAAATTCTTTCTATAGTTACTACTGCCTCAAAAACCGTAAAGATGGGAAATGCTGCAAATTCAATCCCAAGTGTGCAAGGATGGAACAACTGTATGGGCATTATAATTGTAGAACTCTTTGGTCTAGCACGGGAATTCTTTTTTTCTTGATGGCTATACCGTGATACCCTGCCACCAGCATTGCATTTGTGTGTTTCTTAGTGAGGGGAAGATTGATCAGAGCACAGACTGATTTTTGGCCTCTACCCTCTACTTTTCCCTCTATTGTTTCCAAAATCCAGTGTTGAAGTATAAATAATGACCACTTAACCAAGGTAACAGAACACCTCCTACCATTTGGAAAAATACCCCAGTAAAAGAGGCAATGTTTTCATAAGGGAAAGGTAGATGAATAGTTGGAAACAGAAGTTATTTGCAAAGAATGGTAGGCATGAGCAGAAAGTAGAAATGATTTTATTAATTTAATGCAGATTTGCATAATGCTGTTGTCCTTCACAGTTCTGTGTATTGGCATAGATATTTTAGAGAGTTAAATTCTCTCTGTATTATTCCATATTCTTTATAAAATGTACGTAGTTAATGACATGGTGAATCATGCCCTTTTTGGCAAGGCTTGGAACATGTACAGCAGGCTGTCCATTATCAGTAAATCTCTTTGGCTCAGTTGGTTTGTGATGCAGAGTGATGCAGCTTGCGTTCAATTCCTGTATTGGCTGAGGTCACCATGAAGGTCCCATCTTCTTAACCTCACCCCTTGGCTGAGGCATCCTGATCCGCCAGTTATATTCACCACCAATCATCTTTGTCCAACAACAGAGCAACTCATTGGTTCTCTGAAACTATGATGACTTTACCTTTATTATTATTATTATTATTATTAGAGATTCAGCTTGGTTCATTTAAAAGCACTCTGTTGTGACAAGGAGGCCCCTTCCAGGAATTTGGCATGGTATGACCGTTCAGTGGATTATGAATAGAGTGCTGCATGTTAGTGGTGCAGCTTTCTGGAGGAGATGTTTAGCAGAGGGCCTTCCATCTCTTTTAGGTGAGCATAAAAGTTCAAGCAAGCATTCAAAGAGGAGCAGTACATTCACTTTGTACACCAGCCAGTATGGCTAGTGGCCTCATGACAAAAGAAAGTGTTACTGTACGATGTTGCTTGTAGCATTTGCTTCCAAATGAGAGACTCCAGTTGAAAGTCAGTACGAAGTAGTTCACCCTGTTGGAAGATGAAACTGCAATAGAAATAACTTACATTTTTATAGTACAAATTATACCTAGCTTAAAAAAGATTGAAGAAGTGTGGTACTATAAATGTGAGTCTGTACAGCAGGGAAACTACCTTTTAAAACATTTTTTAAAAGGAACCATTGATCAGCTTTTTAAAAAATTTGCTAAGAATAATTTAGGAGGTTAACATGAGTTTAGAATTTTTATCAAGACTGTAAATACTCATTTTATCTTTATCATTGGTGTTGTCTTTGACATTGGATTTGTGTGAATTTTTCTGTGGCTTTGTAAGCATGTTATTCTTTTACTGTTTACCTGAAGTTCAGCTAAATATCAGACATGGCTGCTACAGTCTTGATAAGTGTCACTAATTAACTGGAGATAAGCCATAATTTATACTCCACTGTAAATTAAATAAGTGGTAGTGATGCTTTTGCATGGTATTTCTCTTGGATATAAAAATGCTAAATGAAACCATATGATTATTGCAAACACTTGGTCAGAATATAGCCTACCTGTTGGAACAATGCACAGGTGGACAACAAACCTGACTTATACAGCTGATACTATGGTTTATTCATCTGTTCTCATTAACTAAACCATAGCTTTTAAAATCCTACTGACTTGTGATTGCTTGGATTCATTACAATTCTGAGTCTGATTTTAATTCCTGGTTCTTGACTCTTTTGGACAATTTCAGTGCACACTGCGTCTCAGAAGATCCACAGGGCCAGTGTAACAGTTTTAAACAAAAACAGAAGTTGCTGGAAAAGCTTAAGTCTGGCAGCATCTGTTAAGAGAAATCTCTCTTCACAGATGCAGACAAACATGCTGAGCCTTTTCAGCAACTTCTGTGTTTTTGATTTACAGCATCCACAGTTCTTTCGGATTTTATTTAATAATTGTATGAAATCCTGTTCAGTTTCAGACAATGCTGAAGTCAGTGAAGAGTAATGTTTTGCAGGTCATGAAACGACATTCATAAGTCCATTCAGTTAAAATTAATATTGTTATTTCAAGGACTGTAATATTTATCAAGTTTTGTTTTGTACATCACTGATTTTTGTTACCTAGTTATTACAAGTGAATAGTGAGTTGACTTGGTTAAATGATAACCTGAGTTTGATCAAGGAGAGAATTTTTCTTATGAAATGAAAATACAATTTCAGCAAAATACTGTTTTGTATAGTAAGGCCATGTTTAAAGTTTTATTTCTGATTGTGATAAATGTTAAACATAAACTGGTTTTAGCACAGAAGACCGATTTTGGTTTCTTCTGTAAACCCCATTGTCAGTCCAGTGAATTGGATCTCAGATCCTCCTTACCACATTTCCATTTGGTAATTATTAAAAGAACAGCCTGTATAACTGACACCAGGAAAAAAAGGGTATGTCTGCAGATTATCACTATCTGCAGAGGGTGAGGTTAGAAGTGAAAGTACCACCACAAAGTTACACTGTTGCTGTGCCAATGTTTTATTTCTGATTGGCCTTTCTACGAAGTTGCAATGTTAATGGAATGCCTGAAAAAATGCTGAATTTATCAGCAGTTGTAAATATTGGATCCTTCTGAAGCTATGATAGTGGTTGCAGTAGTAAGAGATCATTGGGGTAAAGGCATTATTTAAAATGCAGTGTTACTTAAATTGTATGGAACTACCTTCTCCACTATTGAGGAATACTACTGTAAATCATTATTTATGGAGCATTGCGAGAATTGTTTTGGGCTGTAATGGAAGCCTAGAATAGTTAAGAGGGTAGATGAAATGTTTTATTAATGTGCTCTTATTGTTTGCACCCATATGTAACCTCCCTAATACAGGAGGCATTTTAATGTGTCACAATTGTGGTCCAAGATCCATTTGTTAAAACTGTAGTTATTGAATTTAATTTGTGATGTTGGTGTTACATTTGGGTCATGGGTATTACCAGCAGTTTTTAAAGTCTGCAGAATTTGTGAGAAATAGGTTATATCATGGAAAAAGAGACTTGTAGTGATACCGACACTCATGTGGTTACTTTATAGGAAGTATTATTTTTTAAATTGCAAAATACTGGCCTAAGTTTTAACCTTGGTACTGTTTTATTTGTACACAACAGTAAACCATGTACTTCACTGCACAAGAATAGTAACTCAAATCTGAAACACTGATGCTATGTATTAGCTGTTCCATCCATGACAAACACATCTTGGTATCTTCTGGCCTGTATTTTGCTACATTTTTGTTTACTATTGGTTTAAAGATTACTATGTAATTTTCTTCTGTTGCTGGATGTTTGACAATAGTTTGTCTAAAATGCTGGATTTCACTGAAAAATAACTATTTAGACCAAATGTGAATGAAAAGCACATTTAAAATTATGATTTGCCATATCATCAAACTAAATTCACAAAAATTAGGAAAGTATCTGCAGAGAATTTGACGGTGTTTGGAAGCTGTTTTAAAACAAGATAATGACGATAGAGATTTTGATGGACTTGTAACTATGTGACCAGCATACATTTTCCTCCTAGTGCATTGCACATTAGGATTTCATGCTTGCAGCCAGAAAATGGAGACACAGCATTATGATAAATCCACTGTTATGGACCCATGCCTGTGTACACTGTTACTGAGATCTATCTGCAAAATGCATGCAAAGATTGCTAGAACTTTAAACCATGTGCAGTCCAACAATGGAAAACTGCCTTGACCTCTGATTGAAACATTCAGTCTTGCTAATCATTTTTCATAGCAGATCTAAACGAACGGGAAACACTTAATTTTCCAAACATTAGCCTGAAAGCAAAAGATTTTAGGACATTGCATAATGGTACTGGATTACTAATCCGAGAATTGAGTTCAAGTCCCACAATGGAAGGTTTTTAAAAATCCGAATTGGTTACTCCATTTTGGGGAAGAAAGCCTACCTTCCTTATGTTGCCTGTTATTCCAATATGATTGGCTCACAATTGCTCTCTGAGAGGGTCTAGCAAACCACTCACTTGTATCAATCTAATTCGCTGTTTTACTGAGAAAACCACAACTGCCATCGTCTTAGTAAATAGGTTTGGTCAGTTTTGCCAGCAATACCCGCATTCTTGAATGAATGATTTAAAAAGGAATGGTATTTGACTGCTCTGTAAATGAGGATTTCTGTAATTTGTTTGATCTGCAGGATATCATCTGTTGTTTGAGTATGTTAATGCCAATTTTGCACTGTAATGCGAATGCTTGTTAGTTCTGTTAATTGAGACTGCTGGAAAATGTAATTTTGCTGAAGTATTGCATTAAAGAATTGTTCAAATATTCTGGTGTTTTGAAGAATAATTATATAACAGAATGAGAGTTGCACATCTGTTGATTTTCATATATTTATCACAAAACTACTACTGTTTAAAAAAACTATTGTTTGGTTGGCTTCAATAAAATCACAAATTGCTGGAGAAACTCCGGTCTGGCAGCATCCGTGGAGAAAACATTTCAAGTTCAGCGATGATTCTTCTGAACTAGTAGTGGCTGGAAGAGGTATATATGCTGAAGATGAGGGTGGGATGCTCAAGGAGTAAGTGATAGGTGGAGATGGAGTTCAGAGGGAGAGAAGGACAGTCAGGCAGATTAAGGGATGGATAATGGTGGGCAGGGGAGAAAGAAAAACTGCTAATGCGGAACATAATTAGGTGAGAATGGGTGGTAGTTCTGAAGGCAGCCCGTGTGGTGATGTGGAAGAAGTTGCACAGGCCCTAACATCATGGAACTCTATATTTTGAGTCCTGAAGACTGCAGAGTCCCCAAGCAGAAAATGTAATCTTGTTCTTCCAGGTTGCACTGAGCCTTGCTGGAGCATTGCAGCAAGGCCAAGATAAAGATGTTGGCCAGAGAACATGGTGGTGCTTTGAAGTGACAGGCAGCTTGAAGTTTGGGGTCACTTTTGGGGACAGAAAATAGGTGTTCCACAAAGCAGTCACCCAGTCTACATTTGTCATCCCGATATAGAGGAGACCACATTGTGAGCAGCAAATATGTGCTGTAGACTGGATTGAGTAAAGTGCAGGTAAATCACTGCTTCACTTGGAAGGTGTGTGAAGCCTTGTATACTGAGGAAGGTGGAGGTAAATGGACAGGTGTTACACTTTCTGCCATTGTAGGGGAAGTTGCAATGAGGTGCTGGGAGTGGAGGAGGAATAGACCAGGGTGCCCAGAAGGGAACAGTCCCTATGGAAGGCCAGCAAGGAATGGGAGGAGATATGTATCTGTGGTGGCATCCTGTTGGAGGTGGCAGAAATGAAAGTTTATCACCCTTATTAGTTGCTATCTTTCCATCAAATGGCTGAGAAAGGATTCACCAGTGGTAGAGTCCGAGTCACTGGAAACAGACCATTCAAAGTTCAACCATGTCAAACACGTTTACAAACTAAATTAGTTCCAACTTGGGCTTGGACTATATCCTTTTCAATTCATGAACTTATCGAAATGTCTTTCAAATGTTGTAACAGTACCTGCATCCACCAATTCCTCTGGTAGTTCATTCCATGCAGGAACCACACTGTGTATAATACCACCTGCTCCACGTGTCCTTTTTAAAACTTTCTCCTCTCACCTTAAAAATATACCCCCTAGTTTTGAACTCCTCCACTCGAGGGAAAAGACCCTGCCATTCACCTTCTGTATGCCCCTCATGATTTTATAAAACCTCAATAAAATCCTCTATGTTCCAGTCTATTTTTATATCTCAAACCCTCCATTCCTGGCAACGTCCTGGTAAATCTTTTCTGAACTCTCTCCATTTTAATAATGCCCTTCCTATAGCAGGGTGACCAGAACTGGTACACAGTACTCCAGAAGAGGCCTTATCAACATCCTGTGTAACCTCAATTTGACATTGCAACTCCTGTATTCAATGTTCTGAGCAATAAAGGCCAATGTGCTAAATGCCATCTTAACCACCCTGTCTACCTGTGATGCAAATTTCAAAGAATTATATACCTGAAACCCCAGGTCTCTGTTCTACATTACCCAGGGTCCCACCATTAATTGTATAAGTCCCATTCTTGTTTGTATTACCAAAATGTAATACCTTACCTGACTTTTATCCAAAGGTCCTTGAAGCTCTTTGGGACATTAAAACAAAATTTGCATCTATGAATAACGTAAGAAATCATTCAGTTCTATTTCGACTGTTAGATTAGTTACATGCAAATACCTCACTTACACACTAGCTTAATTCTGCCATGTTAGTCCACAGTTCCATGAAAAATTGAGTACAGGTAACTTTCTATTATTCTTGTGCATGCATTATAATGGATGTCAGGATTTTAACATGATGCGTAAACTAGATCTGGTTCAATGTACTGTAATTGAAACTACCTTGCAGGGTAGATGCTGTATTCAAAAGACAACCATGTTCAGAAAGACACATATAAAGAGAAAGGACACCGAGGAATTACTTCAATGCAAATTTTTTTTTGTCTGTTCATTTTATTACCTTGCCCTCCAGTCAATATTCCATCTTATGATTATGGAATCATAGTGGGAGAGTGTTTGATACAGAGTCATACCATATCTGGATGATAAATGCATTTACATAACCAAATGAAGTGGCTTCATTTTGGGTTTCCAAAATACCATTTCAACATCTCAGGATCCCCTGCACCAACCAACCCAGCTCCCCATGGCCAAACACTTGAACTCCCCCCTCCCACTTCGCCGAGGACATGCAGGTCCTGAGCCGCCTCCATCGCCACTTCCTTATCACCCGACGTCTGGAGGAAGAACGCCTCATCTTCCACCTCTGCACCCTCCAACCCCAGGGCATCAATGTGGATTTCACCAGTTTCCTCATTTCCCCTTCCCCCACCTCACCCCAGTTCCAACCTTCTAGCACAGCACTGCCTTCATGACCTGTCCCACCTATCCACTCCACCTCCCCTCCAATCTATCACCTTAACCCCCACCCCTATACCTATTGCTATCTCAGCTACCTTCTCCACCCCCCCCCCCCCCCCCAACCCCCCTCCCATATATCTATCCACTCCCGAGACTCCCAGCCTCATTCCTGATGAAGGGCTTTTGCCCAAAACGTAAATTTTTTCTGCACCTCATATGCTGCCTGACCTGCTGTGCTTTTCCAGCACCACACTCTTGACTGAAATTAAAATACAGGACCTACTCAGCAGGTCATGCAGCATGTGTGGGTGAAAAAAAAGCAGTGACCATTCTGGTTGTTTACTTTTCATCTTAACTGTTGAGTGTTAGTTAATGCTTCTAATTAGTTAAGCATTTTTTTTAAGTCTTTGAAGAGGCAATGGGTCATTATCTATAGAGGGGCAAAAGAATTGTTCATTGTGTGTGTACATGTGTATGTAGGGGATGGATGCATTTTGCATTGAAGTAACTGACCTCTGCTTGTTCAATAAATCAAATGTATTGGAAACTTTTCAGACTGTGTGCCTTTTAAAATATTTTAATTCACAAAATATAGGTTAGGATATATGGTCGGCATGGATGAGTTGGACCGAAGGGTCTGTTTCTGTGCTGTAGCTCTCTATGACTCTATCACTCTGTCAGCTGAAAAACGTCATGATGGTTTTGAGAGTATCTTACGGCACAGTCACACTGTTTATCATTGTATCGAGGTATTCCTTCAACATCTCATTGACAGCACCTTACATTTACATCTTACTTTAAATGTCTGTGAAGTCTCCCAATGTGCTTCATCGAAGTTATCCATCAACACTTGTGTTATGGACCTGGCCAGACCACTCAAAACATTCTTAAGCAGGGCAGCCCAGACCATAACTTTGCAATTTGTTTTGGAAAGTGTACAATGAAAATTACCCAGAGTACGTTAGCAAGGGAGGACAGAAAAAATTTCTGGCTGTAACAGCTGCTCCTTTTTAGCTGTCGGAGGTGATTTCCTCAAATTCCAGGAGCAGCAATTACTGTTTTATATGCTGTTGCATTGTTTTGGAACTTTGGAGAAAAAAAATGTCAAAACAACAGCACTTCTAAAAAGGTGAGGAACAGACAAAGGCAGCACATGGTGATGTCAGTGCAGGAGAGAGAGAGAGAGAAACCCACATTGCTGACTGAGAGAGCAGTGAACCTACACGGTTTCTGCCTTTTGTTGTTTGATTTAATGTATCACTGGACATCTGAGTGTGTCTGAGAAAATTAACAAACAGTGAAATTCACAACTAATCTTGGAGGAACCTGTTTGGGAGAGGTCACAGTACAGAAACAGGTAAGCGAATAAGTGACTGTAGGGAAATAGATGGTGACATCTTGAAAAATGTCCATATTACAGAGAAGGAAGTGCTGGATGTCTTGAAATGCAAAAACGTGGATAAATCCCCAGGACCTGATCAGGTGTACCCCAGAGCTCTGTGGGGAACTAGGGAAGTGATTGCTGGGCCTCTTACTGAGATACTTGAATCATCGATAGTCGCAAGTGAGGTGCCAGAAGGCTGGAGGTTGGCCACTGTTTAAGAAAGGTGGTAAGAACAAGTCAGGGAACTATGCACAAGTGATCCTGACGTCTGTGGTGGGCACATTGTTGGAGGGAATCCTGAGGGACAGGATGTACATGTATTTGGAAAGGCAAGGACTGATTAGGGATAGTCGACATGGCTTTGTGCATGGGAAATCATGTCTCACAAACTTGATTGAGTTATTTGAAGAATTAACAAAGAGGATTGATGAGGGCAGGGCAGCAAATGCGATCTATATGGACTTCAGTAAGGCATTTGACAAGGTTCCCCAGGCGAGACTGGCTAGCAAGGTTAGATATCATGGAATATAGGGAGAACAGGCTCAAAGGTAGAAGACAGAGGGTGATGGTGGAGGATTGTTTTTCAGACTGCAGGCCTGTGACCAGTGGAGTGCCACAAGGATCAGCGCTGGGTCTACTACTTTTGATCATTTAAATGATTTGGATTTGAGCATAAGAAGTACAGTTTGTAAGATTGCAGATGACACCAAAATTGGAGGTGTAGTGGACAGCGAAGAAGGTTACCTCCGATTGCGATGGGATCGTGATCAGATGGGCCAATGGGCTGAGCAGTGGCAAATGGAGTTTAATTTAGATAAATACAAGGTGCTGCATTGTGGGAAAGCAAATCTTAACAGGACTTGCACACTTGATGGTAAGGTCCTAGGGAATGTTGCTGAACAAAGAGACCTTGGAGTGCAGGTAAATAGCTCCTTGAAAGTGGAGTCACAGGTAGATAGGATAGTGAAGAAGGTATTTGGTATGCTTTCCTTTATTGGTCAGAGTATTGAGTACAGGAATTGGGTAGTCAAGTTGCAGCTGTACAGGACATTGGTTAGGCCACTGTTGGAATATTGCGTGCAGTTCTGGTCTCTCTCCTATCAGAAAGATGTTGTGAAATTTGAAAGGGTTCAAAAAAAACTTACAAGGATGTTGCCAGTAGGATTTGAGCTAAGGGGAGAGGTTGAACAGATGAGGGCTGTTTTCCCTGGAGTGTTGGAGGCTGAGGGGTGACCTTATAGAGGTTCATAAAATCATAAGGGTAATGGATAGGATAAATAGACAAGGTCTTTTCCCTGGGATGGGAGAGTCCAGAACTAGAGGGCATAGGTTCAGGGTGAGAGGGGAAAGATCTAAAAGAAACCTAAAGAGGCAACTTTTTCCAGCAGAGGGTGGTACGTGTCGGGAATGACCTGCCAGAGGAGGTGGGGGGAGGTTGGTGCAATTGCAACATTTAAAAGACATCTGGTTAAGTATATGAATAGGAACGGTTTGGAGGGATATGGGCCGGGTGCTGGCAGGTGTGACTAGATTGGGTTGGGATATCTGGTCAGAATGGACAAGTTGGACTGAAGGGTCTGTTTCCATGCTGTACATCTCTATGACTACCAGTTAATGATAGACAAAAAAAATCACAAAATTATACAATGAACCACAAAGAACAGAATAAAGAATCCTTACCTAATTCAGTCAATCCAAACTAGACTCAATTATGCAGTTCTGAATATACACAACAGTCCCATTAAACAAACCCATTTGAAAACCAGTATAAATGAATGAAACAGATGCTTGCAGGTTGCCATTAGAAGGAGAGGGAGGGAGAGAGAGAGAGGGGGTGTGGTTTCACACAGCTCACTGTTGAACTTCCAACTCGTTCTGAACTGAACTGCTCAACTAGAGAGCTGACCACTCCCCTTTCATTATACCGGTTACTTCTAAAACATGACCACTTTGGCCTGAAGTCTCATCTGTTTATATGTCAACAAAAAGGCCTCCCACCCTCTAATATCTTTACCAAACCAAACTAATCACCACTGAAAGCAGTTTATTACCCCTCTGAAAAAACCAAGGACATAATATCCTTGAGAAAAGTACAACTTTTAGAAAAAAGAAACCAGCTTTGTGACTCTTGACTTTAAGCCAAAGGACATATTTGGACTGATGACTAAATGTTTGGTCACAGAGGTTAGTTCTAAAAAGCATCTTTCTTAAAAGAAGAGGCTAAAGAAAATAATTCCAGAGATTAGAGAGCAGGGATCTAAAGGTATGGATGCTAATCGTCAAATGATTAAAATGAGAACACATAGGAGGACAAAATCAGAGAAGTACAGAGAGCTGAGTGTTGTAGGGATGGATAAGTTACAAGGATAGAGAGGGGTGAGGCCACTATTGCATTTGAAATAAAGCACAATGATTTTAAAATGGAAACACCCACTTTATGAACATTTTTACTATCAAGAAACTGGAATGGAGTTGGCAAAGTATGGTTTGGGTGTTCAAACGCTGAAAGTGGCCATTTTTCTCGCTTATAATATTTGAGCCATTAATCCAATTTTATTGTAGACACAAAATTGTAGGTGAAAATCTAAGAAGATTGCTTGTTCTTTAGAAAAAAAAATGTATTCTTGATAAAAATAGAGTAACGTTATTCCACTAGCACAAATCTAACTAAACTTTTAAAACTAGAATATTTTACAGAGTAATTTTCCACTCCTCTGCTACTTGTTTTATGCAAATGTGGAGTTAATATTTTGTACTTCAACTTTGGAGGAGCTGTGCTTCTTAAGAATTTTGAATTCCACCCCCCCCACCCCCAGAAATCCCTTTTGAGGCATCACAGCCTAGCATAACTTGCATGATCATTGTAACTTCACCTTGTCTGTAATACATTGCAGGAAAGGGCTTAAGATCTGAGGGTCACCCTAAAAGACAGAAGTACATGTTTTTAATATTCCTTTCCTTTCCTATGTTCCTGTTACCCTAATACACACCTAATTTTTTGTATGATAATGAGTGCACGATACCAATAGTGCCTTACCCAAATTTGTTATGAGTGATTAACTGGAGAAAATACCTTCATTCAACCTAACTCCATACCTGATATCCATAAATGCGTGCACTACAGCTTGAGTCACTAAAAGAGTTACAATCCTAAGTTCTGTTTCTTTAGCACCTGACCACTCATTAATGCAACATGTACTGCCCCTGTTGAGACCACCTAACTATATACAAGATTTTGTTTATTTTGAAAGCAGCTATTTGAGAAAATGTGAGAAAAGCTGCTCCCATTTTTCCTGGGATATTAAGGCACCACTGGATGTTGTGCACTGCTGGTCCTACTGGAAATGCACAGGGTCAGTTTACTTGTACATAAATTGGCAAATCCGAAGTATCAGGATTGTGTAAAATTGAAAAAAAAATGCATGAGAGATGACAAAGCTATTATTGCTGCTAAAGTTAAAAATCTACATCAGTATAAGATAACAATGATTCCTGGAAATAATGGGTATGTTTTCATGAAACTTCTGACAGACTAGTTAGAATTCAGTGGGATTCAACAATGTGTTTCCATTCTTCAGAACAGGCATGTGTTTTATGCTAACCCCAGAATTAGCACTAAGCACATCTGCAATACTGCCTTTGGTATTAACCTCCTCAAGACAGATTAGCAGTCAGCCGGGAAGGGGTAGCACAGTGATAATGTTACTGGACTAGTAATCCAGAGGCCAAGACACACATTCTGAGATCATGGGTTTGAATTCCATCTGACAGATGGTAAAATTTGAATTCTATTTTTTAATATTGGGATTATAAAGTTTCTTAAGTTTGCAAATCACATCAATATTGCTAGTATAGTTAATAGTGAAGAAGATTATCTAAGATTACAATAGGATCTTTTATCAACTGGGCTAATGCAGTTTAATTTGGATAAATGCAAAGTATTGCATTTTGGTAAAATAAACAAGGGCAGGACTTACATAGTTAATGGTAGGGTCATCGTTAATGTTGTCAAACGGAGAGAGACCTAGGGGTTTATGTACATATTCTTTGAAGTTTGCATCGCAGGTAGATAGGGTGGTTAAAGTGTTTAGCACACTGACCTTCGTTGCTCAGATGATTGAGTATAGGAGTTGAGATTTCATATTGAGATTGTATAGGACATTGGTGAGGCCACTGTTGGAGTACTGTGCATAGTTCTGAGTGCCCTAATACAGGAAGGATATTATTAAACTGGAGAGGGTTCAGCAAAGATTTACTAGAATGTTGCCAAGACTGAAGGGCTTACGTGATAAAGGAAAGGCTGGATAGGTTGCAACATTTTCCCCTGAACTTCAGAGGTTGTGGGGTGACTTTATAGAGGTTTATGAAATCATATGGGCCACAGTTAAGACAAATTCCCTACAGTGGGGGAGTTCAAAATCAGGGGCATATTTTTAAGGTGAGAGGAGAAAGATTTAAAAGGGACCTGAAGGACAACTTTTTCTCAAACACAGTGCTTTGTATGTGGAATGAACTGCCACAGGAAGTGGTATATGCAGGCAGTTGCAACATTTAAAAGTCATTTAAATAGTAAAAGAGCAGGAAAGGTGTAGAGGGATATGGACCAAATGTAGTAGGTACATGAGTAAGAAGACTTTAGAGGGATATGGGCCAAATGTTGGCAAATGGGACCAGATTAATTTAGATTATCTGGTCATCATGCATGAGTTGGACCAAATGAAGTACATTTACAACAGCAGAGTCCTTCATTCGATTACTGTGTCCATACATTTGCAGGCAGACTTAGACAAAACTGGATGTAACTTTGACAAAGGGTCAGTTAGACTCGAAACGTCAGCTCTTTTCTCTCTTTTACAGATGCTGCCAGACCTGCTGAGATTTTCCACCATTTTATCTTTTGGTTTCAGATTCCAGCATCCACAGTAATTTGCTTTTATCTGGATGAAGGTTTGCTCGCTGAGCTGAAAGGTTCATTTCCAGATGTTTCGTTACCTTACTCGGTAACATCTTCAGTGGCCCTCAGGCGAAGCAATGCTGAAAATTCCTGCTTTCTATTTATATGTTTGGGTTTCTTTCCAAAGAAAGGTACATGATTTGTGGACGGCACGGTGGCACAGTGGTTAGCACTGCTGCCTCACAGCACCTGAGATCCGGGTTCAATTCCCGATTCAGGCGACTGACTGTGTGGAGTTTGCACATTCTCCCCGTGTCTGCGTCGGTTTCCTCCGGGTGCTCCGGTTTCCTCCCACAGTCCAAAGATGTGCAGGTCAGGTGAATTGGCCATGCTAAATTGCCCGTAGTGTTAGATAAGGGGTAAATGTAGGGGTATGGGTGGGTTGCGCTTCGGCGGGTCAGTGTGGACTTGTTGGGCCGAAGGGCCTGTTTCCACACTGTAAGTAATGTAATCTAATCTAATAAGGATATGATTAGGAAAGGTTTGGAGAGATATGAGCTAGGAGCTAGGAGGTGGGACTACCTTAGTTGGGATTATGTTCAGCATGGACTGATAATAAGGTCTGTTTCCATGCTGTATGACTCTACACTATGGCTGTTGGTTATCTTTCATGAGTCATCTTCCACAAACCTTACAGCAAGATATGATATTTGCCAGTGGGAGGAAGTAAGGAAGGGCTTACACTCCAGATGTCAACTCTCCTGCTACTCAGATGCTGTCTGACCGGTTGACTATATTTACCAGTGTTGAACTGAAAGATACTAACCTTTCCTGCCAGTATTTCTGGTGTGGAACTACAATGTAGTTAGACCATAAGACATAGGAGCAGAAATTAGGCCATTCAGCCTATTGAGTCTTCTCCACCATTCAATGATTGGCGATAAGTTTCTCAAACCCGTTCTCCTGCTTTCTCCCCATAACCCTTGACAATTGAGAACGTATCTTTCTATCTCTGTCTTAAATAGTTCACCAAGGGTCACATTAATGCAGCACTGCTGGCTGTTACACTATTAATCAGATGTAGACATCCATAACTATGTACTGTAGCTTAATCCTGGTCAGAAGCAGAGGGGTAAGATATTCAGAATAATCAATCTGTTCAGAGATGTTATTACAGACCTCTGGAGCAGGTGCAACTTGAACCCAGGCCTCCTGGCTTAGAGGTAGGGACACTACTACTGTTTCATGAGGACCCTGAGCAGGGGCCAAGGTATTTTCTACTCCATCTGTAAAGAGACTCTATTGCATGTGTCTGGAGTAGATGGGACTTGAATGGGGGTCTTTCTGGCTCAGAATTAGGGACATTACCATGTACCATAAAGACCTTAAGCGGAGGAGGCAATGGCCTAATTAGATTATTGCTCACCTATTCATCAAAAGCTCAGCTAATGTTCTGGAAACCAGGGTTCAAAACCTGCCATGGCAGATGGTGGAATTTGAATTCAATGAAGGATCTGAATTTAAGGCTCTAATGATGACCATGAAACCATTGTTGATTGCTTGAAAAGCCCATGCGGTTCACTAATGCCGTTTCAGGAGGAAAATCTGTCATCGTTACCTGGCCTGGCCCGACATGCGACTCCAACCCATAGCAATATGGTTGACTCTTAACTGCCCTTTGGACGATTAGGGATGGGTAATAAATGCTGGTCAAGAGAGAGACACTCACGTTCCATGAGTGCATAAATACAAGAGAGGCAGCAGTGAAGTAAGAAATGTCCTTTTCCTGTCTCAGTACAGTTGCATTTATTGCTGGATCAGAAAGTGGTAATGACACTTGGTGCATTGGGGGGACAAATAATGTGAACCGGATAATACAGCACCATCCTGATGCAAAGTATTTACAGCACAGAAACAGGCCAATTAGCCCAAAGGTCTATGGCAGCATTTACACACCAACCTCCCACTCTTTCTGATCTGACTCCTTCAAAATCTCCATGTATTCTTCCTCATATACTCATCTAATTTCCCCTTAAATATATAATCATTTGTTGCCTGAACTCATTATGATAGCAAATTCCAGATTCTAACCACTCTCTGCAACCATTCCCGTGCAATCTTTATTTGATTATCAGTGACTATCCTGTGTGAGATTTTGATGTCTGCCTTGTCATGCTCAATTAATAAGTTAGAGAGTCTAGTTTCAACAGCTTTAATACCGAATTAGGAAATAACTGATTGAGCCCCTCTCTTTATCTTGTCTATCAATTGTAAAGAATGTAAACAAGTGACACCCATCAATAGCATGTGCTTATATATCAAGAAGTCCATTGTGCCTTGGATGACTCGAACTCAAGCCTTTAGTTCAAGGCTAGAACATCCTTTCTGCACAGTACTCCAGGTGTGGCCTCCCCACACCCTATACAGCTGCAGCATTACCTCCCTGTTTTTAAACTCCAACCCTCTAACAATGGATTTGTATTTTTGACTATTTTAAGGAGTGAAAACAAAGTATTTGGGCTGTATTTTTGATGTTGTTTGCATTTGATGGACTGAGATCCTTTTAATCAAAACATAAATTAATTGCAACAAAATTGGAACCTGTGAATTGAAAGTAGAGTTGCTTTTATCAGACTTTTGTACACAACAGTTGAGCAATAATGAGCTAAAATGGTTGTCAGGATTAAAATGCATAGCGTTTAATAAATAATAATTTAATTCCATTACCTCAGCTGTAATGATGGGATTTAAGCTATTGTGTCTGGGTCATTAGATAATTTATTGTCTTACTGAAAAATGATAATGGTGGCAGGTGCTAAATTGAAACAGCAACATCAATAAAACAAGTAATTGCAGTTAATGACTCGAGATAAAAATAAGTATAAAGTTATGAAAGAATTATACAGTTAATAATCTCATTGTACATTCTATGAAGTAGCAGATTGGTGTCTCTCGCATTCTATTTGTTCTACACTTTTATTAATTAATATAACAAAATACTGTGGATGCTGGAAATCTGAAATAAAATCAGAAAGCATTGGAGAAAGTCAGCAAGTCTGGTAGTATCTGCGAAGAGAGAAACAATTTACATTTTGAATTCAATGACTTTCAAATTGGAATGGTACTTTCTTTCCTGGAATTACAGCACGGGAATGGAAAAGAGGAGATTGTTGCACTATAGAGGAGGCAACATGTTGCTATAGAGCATATCAAATATTGATAGCTCTCAGCAATGGCTTTGCAAAGCCAATGACAGTAAGTATGAAAAGATATAAGTCCCTGATTCCCTATCTGGCAATATGTTGACATACTGGAAATCGTCTAATAGAAAACTATGGGAGAAAAAGGTACAACGTTTGGATCAGGAGGTACTTTGTCTTAACAACAACAGAAGACATTGGTATGAAACTGTATGAACCATTCTACTGATTGACCCATAAAAAGCAGTGTGTTTTGGACAAGGTGCTAAGTTTATTCAATTTTTTATGAAATATTTAAGGATAAATGTTTTGAAACAAGAAGAAAAGAAGTTAATTCTCTGAATTGTCAATATTGGAGTCTGTTAAAGATTTTTTTAAAAATTAACTATCCCAACATTCCTTCTATCTCATCTAACTTGAACTGCTCAAGAAATACAAAGTCCTGGAGACTCTCAGCAGATCTGGCAGTATCTGTGGAGAGAGAAATATAATTAATGCTTTGAGTTCAATATCAGTTGTATTTCAGATCTCCAGCCTCCCCATAGTTTTCTTGAACTGCTGAAGGATGCCCCTTCCTATGTCAGGACACTGATGTTCTCACTGAGTGCAGAAAATTGCATGTATTCCTTTATGTTAACTTATGAGCAGCACAGTGGCTCAGTGGGTTAGCACTGCTACCTCACAGTGTCAGGGACCCATGTTGGATTCCAGCTTTGGGTGACTGTGAGGAGTTTGTCCCTGTGTTTGCGTAGGTTTCCATGGGTGCTCCTGTTTCCTCCCACAGTCTAGAGATATGTAGGTTAGCTGGATGAGTGATGGTATATGTGGAGTTATAGGGATAGGCTAGGGGGGAGCTGGGATTGGGTCTGGGTAGGATGCTCTTCAAAGGGTTAGTGCAGACTTGATGGGCTGAATGGCCTCTTTCCATGATGTAGGGAATTCTACTATTCTCTGAACTTTGTTTACTTATGATTCCAGTGTTAACATTTTCTACTGTCATATTGTTCCCTGTATTTGTACCTGTCATTTTCATCCAATTAGATAAAAGCATTGTTGAGGAGGTTTGGGGGATGAAAAATGCAACCATTGCCCTCAGTGATATCCCTGATCAAGAATACAGGATCTACCCAGTGCTCCTGTATTAAGAACTATACTTACCATTACACTTGCAGTACACTACGAAATGAAGGGAAATTTAAAGCCAATCTCTTTAGTTCACTTGTTGAATACTGAAGGCAGTTTTGCCTTGCACTAAAACCAAACAAGTTTCACTCAACACTTGTGAAGGATAATGAGTAAATCCTGTTATGCTAATGAATAGATCACATCTTCTGTGATGCCTGTCTATATCAGAATAAATAAAACTAGCCTGGAGGGTTCAAGGAACATGCTCTCCCAACCAATTGTGTATGCAGTGTGAATTGTTGATAGAAGTTGATTCTCACCTTTATACGGAGATATTTCTCTATCCACCATGTGATCTCACAACATGGTGGCAGTGGCAGTGGCAATGGATCCCTCCCTCAGGAATTACTTGCTGCTTGTCACAACGTGTCCCAATGATAGCAGGTATACACAAAGCTGTCAGCAGCATAAAACAAGCCGGCGGCACAGCAGTTAGCACTGCTGCCTCACAGCGCCAGAGACCCGGGTTCAATTCCCGCCTCAAGCAACTGTCTGTGTGGAGTTTGCACATTCTCCGTGTGTCTGCGTGGGTTTCCTCCGGTTTCCTCCCACAGTCCAAAGATGTGCAGGTTAGGTGAATTGGCCATGCTAAATTGCCCATAGTGTTAGGTGAAGGGGTATGGGTGGGTTGCGGGTCAGTGTGGACTTGTTGGGCTGAAGGGCCAGTTTCCACACTAAGTAATCTAATCTAAAGCAGTTGGAAACTCTCTGGTTTTGTCAACAGCATGGACAGAAATAGGCTTCAAGTGTGATCTAGGAGAAAGTGAGGACTGCAGATGCTGGAGATCAGAGTTGAAGAGTGTGGTGCTGGAAAAGTACAGCCAGTTAGGCTCATTCCTGATAAAGGGCTTACGCTTGAAACATTGATTTCCCCTGCTCCTCGGATGCTGTCTGACTGGCTCTGCTTTTCCAGCACCACACTCTTCAACTCCGTGTGATCTGCCAGACAGTCAGTGTGAACCAGAAGGTCCACAGTTGAGAACAGTAGAAATCTCTCAGTCCGAGCTGCAAAAGATAGAAATCAAAAAGTTGATTGAAAAGACAGTATGCAGTGATCAAACACAAGCAATTACTTCACATGTTTGCTCAACTGCAGAAGACTGGTAACCTACTGGTCCAAAGATGTGCGGGTCAGGTGAATTGGCCATGCTAAATTGCCCGTAGTGTTAGGTAAGGGGTATATGTTGGGGTATGGGTGGGTTGCGGGTCGGTGTGGACTTGTTGGGCCGAAGGGCCTGTTTCCACACTGTAAATAATCTAATCTAATCTACTGCGAATCCTCTTACAAGGATGCCTTCCTTGAAGAAGCTCTCTTCCTCCCTGAGATGCTGCCTGGCCTGCTGTGCTTTGACCAGCAACACATTTGCAGCTGTGATCTCCAGCATCTGCAGACCTCATTTTTTACACCTTTACTCATGGCCAAGTTCCATAAAGACTGGCCCAGCCCATACATCTCAGTGGAAGAGTTGGTACTGATGGCTTACTTCATTGTGTACTGCTTCAGGCCATGTCTCCCAAACCTGGTGTTCCCAATGCATTAGCTGATGGAGGACGACATAGGTTTCGAAGGTCCTGTCCAAAGAATTGGTGAGTTGTTGCAGTGCATCTTGTGGATGGCACTCACTGCTGCTACTGCATTAGTGCAGAGGGAATGCATATTGAAGGTGGTGGGTGTGGTCCCATTTAAGCAGATGGCCTTTTGCCTTGATGACAAGCTTGTCAAGTGTTGTTGGAACTGCACTCATCCATCACACTCTGGACTTGTAGATAATGGTTATGATTTGAGGAATCGGGGTGAGTTACTTGCTATATAATTCCAGGCCTTTGACTTGCTCCTGCTCTAAAATAACATTATTTATATGGCTGATCCAATTCACTTTCTGGTCAACAGTAAACCTTAGGATGTTGATAGTGATGGATCCATTGTATTGCAATCAATGCCACTGAATGTCAGACAATGTTCTTTTCTTGTTGGAGATGGTCATTGCTGGTACTTGTTTGGCACATATGTCCTCTACCAGTTGTTAGTCCAAACCCGATGTCGTGAGGTCTTGCTGCAGTTGGACACAGGCATTCGTATCTCACGAGTGAACATCCTCACCTCTTATGATGGAAGGTCATCAACAAAGCAGCTGAAGATGTTTGGGCCTAGGTCCACTCTGAGAACCCCATTCACTCTGGGCACTGAGATGATTGACTTCCGACAACCAATAATAATCTTCCCATCTGCAAGTTTTCACTCTATTCAGCAGCGACGATTCCCTCTGCTCTCCACTGATTGCAGTTTTGATCAGAGGCTTATGGTGCTTTCGGAACCTCCCATTTTTTGCTTAATATCATCATTCACCTTTTCTCTTGCTCTTCCCATCTTCCTTTAAATCTAAAATTTTAAATTTAATGTTGATCTCACTCTTTGTGCACCTTGTCTGTGGCTGTAATGTTGTATTCCTCGCACTGTTCTTTTACCCTGATGCACTTTGTATTGCCTGATCTGCCTGTACTGCACAGAAAACACAACTTTTAAGACGTAAGACCATAAGACATAGGAGCAGAAATTAAGCCATTCAGCCCATCGCATCTGTTCCTCCATTCAATCATGGCTGATAAGTTTCTCAGCTGAAAATGTGTTGCTGGTTAAAGCACAGCAGGTTAGGCAGCATCCAAGGAACAGGAAATTCGACGTTTCAGGCCAGAGCCCTTCATCAGGAAGGGCTCTGGCCCGAAACGTCGAATTTCCTGTTCCTTGGATGCTGCCTAACCTGCTGTGCTTTAACCAGCAACACATTTTCAGCTCTGATCTCCAGCATCTGCAGACCTCACTTTTTACTCAACTGATAAGTTTCTCCCCCCATTCTCCCACTTTCTCCCCAAAACCCTTGATCCCCTTGATACTCAAGAACTTATCGATCTCAATCTTAAATATACTCAATGACCTGGCCTCCATAGCCTTCTGTGGCAATTAATTCCATAGATTCACTACTCTCTGGCTGAAGAAGTTTATCTTTGTCTTCGTTCTAAAGATCTTCCCTTTACTCTAGGGCTGTGCCCTCGAGTCCTAGTCTCTCCCACCAAAGGAAACACCTTCCCTGTCCAGGCCATTCAGTATTCTGTAAGTTTCAGCTAGATCCCCCCTCATCCTTCTAAATTCCTTTGAGTATAAACCCAGAGTCCACAAAAGTTCCTCATGTGTTAAGCTTTTCATTCCTGAGGCCATTCTCATGAACCTCCTCTGAACACTCTCCAGGGCCAGTGCATCCTTCCTGAGATATGGGGCCCAAACCTGTGCACTATATTCCAAATGTGGTCTGACTAGAGCCTTATACAGCCTCAGAAGTACATCCTTGCTTTTATATTCAAGTCCTCTCAAAATAAATGCCATCCTTGCATTTGCCTTCCTAAATACTGACTCAACCTGCAAGTTCACCTTGAGAGAATCCTGGACTAGAACTTCCAAAACGCTTTGCACTTCAGACTTTTGAATTTTCTCCCCATCAGGAAAACAGTCCATGCCTCTATTCTTCCTCCAAGGTGCATGACCTCACACTTTCCCACGCTGTACTCCATCTGCCATTTCTTTGCACAATCTCCTAAATCCTTCTGCAGCCTCCCCACCTCCTCAATGCTACCTGTCTCTCTGCTTATCTTTGTATTATCTGCAAACGTAGCCAGAATGCCCTCAGTTCCTTCATCTAGAATGTCAATGTAAAAAGTGAAATGTTGTCCCAACACTGACCCTTGTGGAACACCACCAATCACTGGCTGCCATCCTGAGAAGGGTCTTTTATCCCCACTCTCTACTTTCTTCCAGACAGCTAAACTTCTATCCATGCTTCTGACACCATGGGTCCTTACTCAGTAGTGTCCTGTGCAGCACCTTGTCAAAGACCTTGATCAAGTCCAGGTCAATAACATCCATTGGCTCTCCTTGGTCTAATCTGCTTGTTACTTCCTCAAAGAATTTTAGCAGATTTGTCAGCCATGACCTCCCCATGATGAAACCATGCTGACTTTGCCTTATTTTACTGGACCCTTCCAAGTATTCAGAAATCTCAACCTTCACAATGGATTCCAGGATCTTATCCATGACCGAGGTTAGGCTGAGCAGTTTTTGTCTTTTGCCTTACACCCTTTTTAACCTGGGGAGTCACATTAGCAATTTTCCAGTCCTCTGGGGCCCTTCCTGATTCTGACAATTCCTGAAGGATCACCACTAACGCCTCCACCATCTCTTCAGCTATCTCCCTTAGAACTCCTGGGTGTAGTCCATCTGATCCAGGTGATTTATCCATCTTCAGGCCATCCAGTTTTTCTAATACCTTCTCCTTGGTGATGGCCACCATAATCCACTCTGGTCCCTCTCTTGAAATTTTGGGATATTATTTGTGTTTTCCACCGTGAAGACTGACATGAAGTAATTATTCAGTTCCTCAGCAATTTCCTTATTCCCCACTACTATCTCTTCAGCGTCATTTCCCAGTCACCCAATGTCCACTTTTGACTCTCTTTTGCCAATATTGTATACTCTAAAGAAATTTATTTATATTACTTGGTTAGAGTCAAAAATCTGCAGATGCTGGATTCCAAGGCAGATGAGCCGGAGGCTGGAAGAACACAGCAAGCCAGACAGCATCAGGAGGTGGAGAGGTAAATGTTTCAGGTGGAACCCTTCTTCAGGACTCTTCAGTGCCTGGCTTGCTGTGTTCCTGCAGTCTCCTGCTTGTCTATTTTCATTTATCATACAGGCTACCTTACTCTCATCTTTAATCTTTTCCCTCCTTACTATTTTTTTGTTATTTTTCTGTGTTGGTCTTTGTAAGTTTCCCAATCATCTGGTTTCCCACTGCCCTTCACCACATCTTATGCTTTCTCTTTTGTTTTTCTGCTATCCCTTGTCAGCCATGGTTGCCTCATCCTCCCTATGGGGTAATACAATGACTGCAGATGCTGGAAACCAGATTCTGGATCAGTGGTGCTGGAAGAGCACAGCAGTTCAGGCAGCATCCAAAGTGCAGCGAAATCGACGTTTCGGGCAAAAGCCCTTCATCAGGAATAAAGGCAGTGAGCCTGAAGCGTGGAGAGATAAACTAGAGGAGGGTGGGGGTGGGGAGAAAGTAGCATAGAGAACAATGGGCGAGTGGGGGAGGGGATGAAGGTGATAGGTCAGGGGGGAGAGGGTGGAGTGGATAGGTGAAAAAGAAGATAGGCAGGTAGGACAAGTCCGGACAAGTCATGGGGACAGTGCTGAGCTGGAAGTTTGGAACTAGGGTGAGGTGGGAGAAGGGGAAATGAGGAAACTGTTGAAGTCCACATTGATGCCGTGAGGTTGAAGTGTTCTGAGGCGGAAGATGAGGCGTTCTTCCTCCAGGTGTCTGGTGGTGAGGGAACGGCGGTGAAGGAGGCCCAGGACCTCCATGTCCTCGGCAGAGTGGGAGGGGGAGTTGAAATGTTGGGCCACAGGGCGGTGTGGTTGATTGGTGCGGGTGTCCTGGAGATGTTCCCTAAAGCGCTCTGTTAGGAGGCACCCAGTCTCCCCAATGTAGAGGAGACAGCATCGGGAGCAACAGGTACGATAAATGATATTAGTGGATGTGCAGGTAAAACTTTGATGGATATGGAAGGCTCCTTTAGGGCCTTGGATAGAGGTGAGGGAGGAGGTGTGGGCACAGGTTTTACAGTTCCTGCTGTGGCAGGAGAAAGTGCCAGGATGGGAGGGTGGGTTGTAGGGGGGCGTGGACCTGACCAGGTAGTCATGGAGAGAACGGTCTTTGCGGAAGGCGGAAAGGGGTGGGGAGGGAAATATATCCCTGGTGGTGGGGTCTTTTGGAGGTGGCGGAAATGTCGCTGGGTGATTTGGTTTATGCGAAGGTTGGTAGGGTGGAAGGTGAGCACCAGGAGCGTTCTGTCCTTGTTACGGTTGGAGGGGTGGGGTCTGAGGACAGAGGTGCGGGATATGGACGAGATGCATTGGAGGGCATCTTTAACCACGTGGGAAGGGAAATTGCAGTTTCTAAAGAAGGAGGCTATCCGGTGTGTTCTGTGGTGGAACTGGTCCTCCTGGGAGCAGATACGGTGGAGGCGGAGGAATTGGGAATATGGGATAGCATTTTTGCAAGAAGTGTAATCCAGGTATCTGTGGGAGTTGGTGTGTTTGTAAAAAATGTCAGTGTCAAGTCGGTTGTCATTAATGGAGATGTAACAGTTTCCTCATTTCCCCTTCCCCCACCTCACCCAAGTTCCAAACTTCCAGCTCAGCACTGTCCCCAGGACTTGTCCTACCTACCTACCTTCTTTTCCACTTATCCACTCCACCATCTCCTCCCTGACCTATCACCTTCATCCCCTCCCCCACACACCCATTGTACTCTCTGCTACTCTCTACCTACCCCCACCCTCCTCTAGTTTATCTCTCCACCCTCCCTATACTATGCTGTTTTCTTCCCCTCGGGATGAATCTCCTCTGTACCTAGGTACATGTGACAATAATAAATCAAATCGAACAAAAAGGAGCTCCTCTATTCATTTGCATGTATCACTGATGATTTTATTTGTTTTCCCTCTGGGTGTTCAGAAGTCTGAAGAAATTAATTTTAAAAAGGGGATGAAATTGGAAGCAACGACTGCACAATTCAAGAGAATAAGAGTTTTGTTTAACCAACCACTTTCTCCTTTAATGCCCGCATTAAAATGTACATTAACTTAAAGGCTGTGAATGAAAGCATTTCTAATCAAACCGGAACCAAGTGATAAACTGGAGGCACACTGTGACTCAGCCGGATATATATAAAGCAGGGTGGGTGGAAGAGGGGAGGGATTGTAGCCTGGTGAGAGTGTCTTTCAGACCCGGCCTGCACTGAGTGCTGCTGCAGCTGATCCGCCTTGTGTGAATTTGGGAGCACGGACATGGGAATGATACTCGGTTACTGGGATATCCGCGGGGTAAGAGAGCAGACAGGAAAGCTAGCCCGGCCGCAGGGTCCCAGCTCCAGGGGCTGCTCGCTGCATTTTCGCGGTGCCTGGGGCTCCGGGCAGATTGGGCCCTTCTTCAGATGAGCAAGAAAATCCGAGCGCGGGCTCTGGGACGCTGCCGAAGTCGGGCTTTGTGTTTTCTGCAATCTTATTAATCGGGAGGTGGGGTGGGGGAATTGCACTTTTGTGCAGAATTTACACGAATCCAGTCCAGTTGTATTCTGCGTAGATCTCTCTCTCTCGCTCTCCATTTTCAAATTTAAGAGCATTATCGTTTCGCTACTCCGAGCAATGGGAAAGTGCTGGAGAAACTCAGCAGGTCAGGCATTCTGCATAGAGAGAGAGAAAGAAACAGTTAAAGTTTGGATAAAGTTTCGTGATGAAGGGCTTATGCCCGAAACGTCGAATTTCCTGTTCCTTGGATGCTGCCTGACCTGCTGTGCTTTAACCAGCAGCACATTTTCAACAGTTAAAGTTTGGAGTCCAGTTAGAAAAGGTCATTCTTTATCACGAGGCTTTAACTCTGTTTCTCTCCATGGAGAATGACTGACCTGCTGAGTTTCTCCAGTACTTTGTGTGTGTGTTTGTTTCAGATTTCCAGTACACACCGTACCTGTTTTACATTTTAGAGGTTATAAAATGGCGATTATTCCCCCACTCTGGAATTCCTTTCCCCGTGTAGCTCGTGAAGAACCAGAAAAAGCGGCAAACCCACACAGGGCCAGTTGGTAAATCTCCAATTACTGTTTCTGATGTCAACTCAAAAGTGCAACTGCAGTATTATTGGACCATAGCCCTCTTACAAAGGGCAGAATATAACTTTCACCAGTGATCCGATAATTATACGGTACTGAAATGACAAAATAACAAAAGCAGTAATCTAAAAGAATGATAATAAATACATTGTTTACAAGACATTTAAGTTTGAAGGATATTCAGCCTATCTTAATTAATTGTTAGTGCTAATGTTATACTTTATTCAACTTTCCTTTTTCTCAGATTTGCTTTAATTCCAAACATGCCTTTGCTACATTCTTCACTCTTCAAGATTTGATACAAAGAATATTTCATTTCCAATTATTTCTTTGACAGTTCACTTGGCTGCATTGATATTTCATCTTCTGAAGTTTAGATTTTACAGTTTGATGTTTATTTTGTGATAACTGTGTAACATTTTTGAAGAGCTAGGATTTATCCTGAACATTACTAATGTATCCCTGTCTTGTTGGCATTAAACTGAGCGCTCAGCTTTAAATCTGTAACCTTTTGAACAGAGGCATGGAATTCTGTGTGCTTTGTATTGCAATATATTAACCTTGTTTGGAAAACATTAGTCAAGTTTACAATAACCAAGTAGAAAAATCTTGTGGTGCCAACTGTGAGGACTTGGCAGGATGTAAATCTGGAATTTTGATCATCAGACCATATGATCTAACTAAAGCCATTTTCTGTCTGTGTGACACACACACACAGAAATAATTTTCACCCATAATAACAATGACTTTTGCATTGTAATTAAAGGTAACTCCGGTGAAAGTTTGTACTGCAGATGAATAGACGAACGCCCCAGGAACCACACAAATATATATATATTAGCTAGTCCAGTCGTTACAATGGTGGGGTCAGTTAACTGAATAGCTAATCTGCAATGCAGAGTAACACTAGTGTAAGTTCAATTGCTGCACTAGCTGAGTCAAGATGAGTGGTGCTGGAAAAGCACAGCCAGTCAGGCAACATCCGAGGAGCAGGAAAATCGACATTTCGGGCAAAAGCCCTTTATCAGGAATGAGGCTGGGAGCCTTGGGGTGGAGACATAATTAGGAGGGGATGTGGGGCTGGGGGGGGAGGGTAGCTGAGAATGCAGTAGGTGGATGGAGGTGGGGTGAAGGTAATCGGTGGAGTGGACAGGTGGGAAGGAAGATTTTAGATGGGACAGGTCATGAGGACAGTGGGCAATTGGAACTGGGGTAAGGTGGGGGGGAGGGAAACTGGTGAAATTCACATTAATGCCGTGGGGTTGAAGGGTTCTGAGGCAGAACTAAGGGTAAACTTGCCAGAGCCCCTCCAGACTGGAGGGCTACTCTCTCAGTAAATAAGGAGAGAATGGTTTAACTTGAGGGTCACTACTCCTCGCGTACAGAGAGAGCTTGAGAAGGAGAGTCCTTCATGATAACCTCAGCTGGCACAGCAATTGAACTAGTGTTACTCTGCATTGCAGGCTAGCGATTCAGTTCACTGACCCCCACCATTGTAACTACTGGACTAGCTAATATACACATTTGTGTGGTTACTGGGGCATTCATCTTTCTTGGTGACAGTTCTTCAATGACCAGCGTGAAATGGCTATTTCTTCCTCCACCTGCAAGGATCTTGCCATGACTCCTCTCTAACAGATCAAGAGTTGTGCTGACACCCTTTTATTTCAGTTCATCTTTTAAACCGTACCAGAACTGGTTAGTCATTTTAAAACCAGGAACTTCTGGTAAAATTTGATTTAAAGGCAAAATACTGTGGATGCTGCAAATCTGAAACACACCCAGAGAATGCTGGGAAATTAAGCAAGTCTGGCAATCTTTTCAGAGAGAAAAACAGTTAATATTCTGTCTGGGCTGTTAGCGCCTGCTGAATTTCTCCAGCATTCTGTGTTTGTGGTTGGTAATGCTTAGCAGGTCTGGGAGCATTTATGGAAAGTGAAACAGGTAACTTTTTTCCACTACTAGACCAAAAAAAAAGCACTGCAGATTCTGGAATTTTTTTATTATTAGCTATTCCAGTAGTTAACATTTAACTCTGTATTCTTTTCACAGATGTTGAGTGAAAAAGTATGGTGCTGGAAAAGCACAGCCGATCAGGCAGCAGCTGAGGAGCAGGAGAGTTGATGTTTTGAGCATGAGCTCTTTGTCAGGAATGTCATTTCCACAGATGCTGCCAGACCTGCTGAGTCTTTCCAGCAGTTTCTGCTTTTAACTTTTCAGCTTTCCTTCAGAACTGGACACATCCTTTGAGGGTTTTTTTGTTTTAAATATTATTATCTCATTCTGTCTCCAAGTACATTTTTTTTAACATGCTGAGTTTTTGTGATTGTCAGGATTTTGCTTTTTATTCTGGCTGGAGGCATAATTTTTCCAAATAAAAACTGTGCCCCCATAGGGTTTGACTCAGAATACTTGGATTAGATTACTTAGTGTGCAAACGGGGCCCTTCTGCCCAACAACTCCACACCGACCACTTTTTTTTATTGCTTTTTCCAAGTCAGCTGGTTTTCCCTTCTTAAAATTTAACCTGTTGATTTTTATTTTAGATGTCTTGCCCTTTGCCTTACTCTCCAGCAACATGTACAGGTTTGTTCTGTATTGAGAGATATTTACCACATGCCTCCACCATGGCCTTTTCCTGAATCTGTCTGCACTTGTTCTGTCGTTTAGCTGTATGCTTAAGGATACTGGTATTTGGCCAGGTGTACCAGTAATATAAATGAAAATTGTTGGGGATTCTATGTGCTGCATTAAAGAGATTAACATTCTCTCACCCCATTTCCCCACCCACAAGAACTAGTTTTGAATTGAATCTCCCTATTGTTAAAATAGACTTGGAGAGACTCTACAAGTACAGTCTTGACTTCTTCTGCCAGAGGTGTAATCTGCTTAAATCACATTCACAAGTGTTAAGAAGCCAGTTGATTTTTGAAACCAGTGCAGCAATGATTCCTCTTAATTTGACTTGGAGCATACTCAGCCATTTCAGACTGTTTCTCTCTCTGCAGATGCTACCAGACCTGCTGAGTCTCTCCAGAATTTTATTTTTATTTCTCTTCAGTTGTCTTTTTGATACAGTTTCAAAATGCTTCGAGCAATTCTGTATAATGTGACTCTGTGCGTTGCAAATGATTTGAAAAATCTTTTAGAAGCAGTGACTTTAAGAACCCATGATGGATCATTATTGTTTTACTTGACTGTTAATGACACTAAGATTTCTCTCTGATTTAAATCTTTATGTAGTTGGCCCAGCCAATTCGCTTGCTCTTGGAATATACTGGAACAGCATATGAAGAGAAGTTCTATTCATGTGGAGAAGGTAACTTTTTTGTCTATTTTGTGAAGTTGTATGAAATTTCTGGTTATTCAGGGCTCCTGTGGAGTACAGTGTGCATTATGTAAATACGCTCAAAGTAGTTGGAAAAATGTTTTGAGACTATAGGATAAGAGGTTTATTTCTGCTGGGATTTGGAATATCAAGAGACAACTTGATTGCAGTACAAGACCTTGAGGGGCCCTGACAGGGTGGATATGGGAAGGTTTTTTCCCCCTTGTGGGAGAACCCAAAATCGGACTGAATGGGAGAGCAGGCTTGAAGGGCAAAGTGGTGTATTCCTCTTCCTAGTTTTATGCCTGTTGAATTAAAGTGGGATATAATGTGATTTGGAATTGCCCAAGGTTGTCTGAACCACCTGCTGATGGCATGTCCCAGCTGTTGTATTCCAGTTGTTTTTGGTCTTTGGCTCTTTGTATAAGTTGGCAATCTGACTGACTTCCATTGCACTGAAAATGTGTAGAAACAGAGATACCATTGTTGCTCAGACTTGGACTGCATTTGGGCTTGAAGTTTGTCCCTTCTGGTCCTTTCACCACAGTCTGCGTTTGGCTCAACTCCACTTTTTTCCTGTCCAAGAGCCATCTCACTTGATTTTTCTGAAAGACCAAAAGTCTGTCTGTTCCAGCCTTAAATATGTTTGACAAATTAGCATCTAAGATCTGTGGGGTTGACCATTTCAAATGCTATCATAAAACTGTTACATTCACAACCTTATTTTGCAATGGTTTGCCCAACTCCAGGTCACTTTGCAACATTTGATAAAGAAACTAATTATCCTGACATATTAAAATGACCTTTGATACTATTAAAAATGTTACTGTGTTGCCATAACTATGTACAGCACGTTGCTACTGTTTCTAACTTGTTTCTACTGTATGGAGGAGAGGCAATAAGGGCTGTGGGAGTATGTTTGATGTTATTTCTGGTTTCCTGATAACATTAGGCATGAACTGAGATACAATCATCTGAACTATTTCAGTCCAGCTATTTTTCTTGGGGTATTAGGAATTGAGTATTCGGGTTAGGTATTTGACTTATTCATAAGCTAAAATTGCACAATGTGTTGGTGTTTTCTAAATATGTTCAAATTTTCCAGCTCCCAATTATGACAAAACGTGCTGGTTTGATGTGAAATACAAGCTTGGACTGGATTTCCCAAATGTAAGTGTTGACATCTCTAATTTTGCCCTTTCTTGGGGAAAATTGTTGTAAAAACTGAAAATAGGGAATTGTAATTTTTTTTTAAACTCTTGTGATTGTCCTAGCTTTTTAATCCTCCTTCTTTCAAAGGATGTGGGTATCGCTTATTGCCCACAGGGCAGTTAAAAGTTGATCTCTTTGCTGTGTATCTGCTGTTCATATTTGAGCCAAAGCACAGGATGGTAGATTTTTGTCCCTGAAGGATCTTAATAAACCAGACGGGTGTTTTTTTTTTTTTGGACAACAATCAGCATTGGTTACCATTAAGCTAGCTTTAATTCCGTATTTTTATTCAGTTCAAACTTCACCATTTACCATAATGAGATTCTAACCAATGTCCCTGGACATTGGCTTGTGCTTCTGAGTTGCTGATCATAGAAACAGACCCTTCAGTCCAGATATCCTAGATAACTCCAGTTTCATTTGGCCCATATCCCTGCAAATATTTCCTATTCATATACCCATCCAGATGCCTTTTTAAAATGTTGTAATTGTATCAGCCTCCACCACTTCCTCTGAGCTAATTCCATACACACACCACCCTCTGTGTGAAAAGGTTGCCCTTTTTAAGTCTCTCCCTTCTGACCTTAAACCTACAGCCTCTAGTTTTGGACTCGCAGCCCAGGGAAAAGACCATGCCTGTTTGCCCTATGGCATGTTCCTCATGATTTTATAATTCCTGATGAAGGACTTATGCTCGAAACGTCGAATTCCCTATTCCTGAGATGCTGCCTAACCTGCTGTGCTTTGACCAGCAACACATTTTCAGTCATGATTTTATAAACCTATATAAGGTCACCCCTCTGCCTCTGATGCTCCAGGGAAAATAGCCCCAGCCTATTCAGCCTCTCCACTAAAAGGATGTAGTTGCTATCCTTCTCTTTATTTCGTCAGATTTGGATTGCTGATTTTTCTATCCTCTTTTTCTTACAAGGAATCATCAGTCTCAAATTCTGTTTAAGATATGCTTACCCTATCTCCTTTTACTGAAAGATTTGAAATACCAGTGAATGCTGAATACGTTGAAAATAACATAACAACTAATTAAAAATATTACTATTATCTTGCTCACTCTTTTTAAGCAAAGTGACCTGTAGAAACATCAAGATTTTTAAGAAAATCCATAAATAGCTGGTTGATCTCATTATAAATGGTATTTTAATTCCCAGTCACTGAATAGTATCTGCTGGATTTGTGGTAAATAATTTTCGAGTTTTCCAGGTACAGCATCCATGTGTCAAAGGGATCAATACAATAATTAATAGTTGTTTGATATTACTTTTAAATTTTGGGTGGCACAGTGGCTCAGTGGTTAGCACTGCTGCCTCGCAGCACCAGGGTCCCAGGTTCGATTCCAGCCTCGGGTGACTGTGTGGAGTTTGCATGTTCTCCCTGTGTCTGCATGGGTTTTTTTTCCGGGTGCTCTGGTTTTCTCCCACAGTCCCAAAGATGTGCGGGTCAGATGAATTGGCCATGCTAAATTGCCCATAGTGTTAGGTGCATTAGTCAGAGGGAAATGGATCTGGGTGGGTTACTCTTCAGAGGGTCGGTGTGGACTGGTTGGGCTGAAAGGCCTGTTTCTACACTATACAGGGAATCTAATCTAAACTGCCTGCACAATAATATGGATTTGCATATGAATTTATTTAAACAAACAGCCTGTTCAAAGATCCCAAGGATTAGCCCTAATAAAATGCTGATTTATTAAAACGGAAATCTTCTGTTTTATCTTTCGCTAATTGCATCCGTGTTCTAAATTTATGATTGTGAAATCTCTCTCTCTTTCAGCTCCCATACTTAATTAATGGGGATGTGAAAATTACCCAGAGCAATGCCATCATGCGTTATATTGCAAGGAAACATGATCTTGGTAAGTTTGCTTTGACCAGTGGTTCCAAGCCTGGGTCTTTTTCTTTGCAGCTTGGCAAAACTTATTTTGTGTTCCTGCACAATTAATCTTGTGGCACGCACAGAGACATTGCTCCTTTAAAATGTGGTCTGCATTTGTGATTTGTATTATTTTTCTTCCAAAGCTATTTGACTTTTACAATTAATTTTAGCCTAAATTAAGTTATTTTCAATCTCATTTAATTTAATATTTTGTAAATATCCAAGAACTATTAAAAGTAATATTTTAATAATTCTCTCAACTCTTCCAATGCAAAGTTTTTATAATCATTCCTTATTAGATGTTTAAGTTACGCGCTCTCAACTGCAAGTGGGACAACTTTTGAGTTGTAGGCTTCCAAGCAGATCAATATTAAAACCAGAGATTATTTTTCCTGTACATTTCCTGCTCTGATAGACTAATGTACAAGTTGTAGTACTGTAGTCCAAGTGTACAATCCTGTGCATTCCTAGCTGATGTAACTTTCAGAATCAATTATATACAAAAGAAATACTGCATTAATGCCATGATTTTGCCATCCAAAATAACAGCAAATGTTTAGTGACTTTGACTAAAAATATTGGTTCTTTCAGCTGAATTTTAACTTCAGATGAAGCCATTGCACTGTGGACTTCTTGAGAATACTATAACAAGGATGCGAGTCAGGCTTTTAACTTATTTTTATCCTCTTGCCCATCTGCTAGGTTAGGTGTTTTTTGACTCTCTCTTTTCTGTTTCCACCTGAAACCTGTTTAAACTAGAAAGTAATATGTATTGTATCGCCCTCAGGACATGCTTGTCAAGTTACAGTCTGATAATATTACTTGAAACAAAAAGGCATTCTTCTAAATTTTTAAAAAATTCATTCATGGGATGTTGGTGTCACTAGTTAGGCAAACCTTTATTCCCCATAGTAATTGTATGCAGCAGGCAGTGAACTAAATTTGCAACATGGAAACTCTCTGCTTTCTAAGTTGTTTTCTCTTTGTGGAGCTTGTTTGATAGGAATGGTAGCTGAATATTGAAGAGGTGACTGGCCATTTACAGGTCATTTAACATTCAAAACTCACCCGCGGTTGGGAACTTTCACTGTGTAGAGAGATTCTCATCACTTTGCACCAATTTCAGATTTTCACAAGCAAAGTGTTCCTGACACTGGGTATGGATCTCACTGTACTTGTTTCCTGATGCTGCCACCATCCCATTTGGGCCCCTATACAATGCCACTCATTAATGCTAAACGATACTATAAAGAGGTTACTGCATTCAATTTTAGTCTCCCTGCTGTTGGAAGGATGTTGTGAAACTTGAAAGGGCTGAGAGAAGGTTTACAAGGATGTTGCCAGGGTTGGAGGATTTGAGCTACAGGGAGAGGCTGGATAGGCTGGGGCTGTTTTTCCCTGGAGTGTTGGATGCTGAGGGGTGACCTTGTAGAAGTTTATAAAATCATGAGGGGCGTGGATAGGATAAATAGACGAAGTCTCTTCCCTGGGGTGGGGAGTCCCAAACTAGAGGGCATAGGTTCAGGGTGAGGGAGGCAAGATTTAAAAGGGACCTAAGGAGTAACCTTTTCATGCAGAGTGGTGTGTGTGTGTATGGAATGAGCTGCCAGAGGAAGTGTTGGAGGCTGGTACAATTACAATGTTTTAAAAGGCATCTGGATGGGTAATTGAATAGGAAGGGTTTGGAGGGATATGAGCAAAGTACTGGCAAATGGGACGGGATTAGGTTAGGATATCTGGTTGGTATGGACAAGTTGGACCAAAGGGTCTGTTTCTATGCTGTACATCTGCCTCTAAATGCCCATTCTCCTACTGTATTCTGGTATTTGGTTTAGTGTCATGTTACCTGCTGTTGGTTTGTGAATGTTCCATTGTTTTCTGTTTGCACTCGGGAATCTGTGTTTGACCTTCTGCTCGTAGTGGGCGAGACCGAGGATGAAAAGATCCGTGTTGATATGATGGAGAACCAGTCGATGGATTTCCGTATGGGCTTTGTCCGACTTGCCTACAACCCTGATTTTGTGAGTTATGTTATTTCGTCAATCAGTTACTAAATTTTGCTTCTGATTTTTGGTAGATGTATAATGGGAACAGAGGTTGGATTGATCTCTTGAATGTATTGGTTTTAGATGGCGTTGCGCTGATCTTGAATTTGATTACATCGGCAAAATGGCACAAAAATCAGACCATTTGTCCTAGCTACCTCTTTGTCAGTATTAATGTTCCACTTGTAACTCCCCATATCTTTTATCATCTAAATTGACTTACCATAGTCAATTAGTCTATCTAACTGGACTGCTTGTCTGTTTACCCTTTTAAATGTGTCCATACAATTCACTTCAACCAATCGCTGTGCTCGTGATTCAGACAAAGAAATTTCTATTTCTATTTTATTGTGTGTTAAGACCATATAAGACATAGGAGTGGAAGTAAGGCCATTTGGCCCATCGAGTCCACTCTGCCATTTAATCATGGCTGATGGGCGTTTCAACTCCACTTACCCGCATTCTCCCTGTAGCCCTTAATTCCTTGTGACATCAAGAATTTATCAATCTCTGCCTTGAAGACATTTAGTGTCCTGGCCTCCACTGCACTCCACGGCAATTAATTCCTCAGGCCCACCACTCTGGCTGAAGAAATGTCTCCGCATTTCTGTTCTGAATTGACCCCCTCTAATTCTAAGGCTGTGCCCATGGGTCCTAGTCTCCTTGTCTAATGGAAACAATTTCTTAGCGTCCACCCTTTCCAAGCCAAGTATTATCTTGTACGTTTCGCCCCTTAACCTTCTAAACTCCAATGAGTACAATCCCAGGATCCTCAGCCGTTCCTCGTATGTTAGACCTACCATTCTGGGGATCATCTGTGTGAATCTCTGCTGGACACGCTCCAGTGCCAATATGTCTTTCCTGAGGTGTGGGGACCAAAACTGGACACAGTACTCCAAATGGGGCCTAACCAGAGCTTTATAAAGTCTCAGTAGCACATTGCTGCTCTTATATTCCAACCCCCTTGAGATAAATGACAACGTTGCATTCGCTTTCTTAATCACGGACTCAACCTGCATGTTTACCTTTAGAGGATCCTCGACCTGCACTCCCAGATCCCTTTGTACTTTTGCTTTATGAATTTTCTCACCGTTCAGAAAGTAGTTTGTGCTTTTATTCCTTTTTGCCAAAGTGTAAGACCTCGCATTTGCTCACATTGAACTTCATCAGCCATTTCCTGGACCACTCTCCTAAACTGTCTAGATCCTTCTGCAGCCTCCCCCCTTCCTCAGTACTACCTGCCTGTTCACCTAACTTTGTATAATTGGCAAACTTTGCTAGAATGCCCACAGTCCCTTCATCCAGATCATTAATATACAATGTGAACAGCTGCGACCCAACAGTGAACCCTGCACGACACCGCTTTTCACCGGTTGCCATTCTGAAAAAGAACCTCTTATCCCAACTCTCTGCCTTCTGTCAGACAGCCAATCCTCAATCCATACCAGTAGCTCACCTCGAACGCCATGGGCCCTCACCTTGCTCAGCAACCTCCCGTGTGGCACCTTATCAAAGGCCTTGACCTTTAGACCTTTTGGATATACAGTTCCCCATAATTTCCTACTTAACAATAGGTTTGGACTTTGAGATCATTTGATCCTTGGCCCCACGCCAAGTTGTGAGAGAAGTAATCTCCTATTTATCTGTGTTAAACTTCTTTTGATGTTAGTTTGCCTGTTCTGTTAGTTATTCATGTCTTTCAGGAGTTTTTATTTTTCTGTCTTCCTTGGTATTGACTGTTCTGCTTCCCAAAGGAAAACAACTTGGTGTCATCCACAATTTTAGAAATTGCGATTTTAATTTCAAGTGTAAATCATTATTGAAAAAGGTGAAAAGTAACTGACGTTTGTGGAACATCACTTTGCACTTTGGCCACTCAGCCATCATTTTGCACCCACTCTCTCTGCTTTATTCCTCCATGCCAACTATCTATTTTATCCCTTCTCTCTGATCTTTGATCTTTGATTTAAAAACAGGTATTTACATATCCTGCATTATCACTGTGTCTAATCTTTCTTTAACTTTTTTTTTAATGTGGTCAAGCTAGATTTCCATTTTGAAATCTTTGCCTATTCGTTATTATGTCTATTATTTCTAAACATCCTTCTATTCTCTCCTTCAGTAAAAATTCCATTTATTTTCCTGCACTGATGTGTAATTAAGTTTTGTACAATTCTTTTGGAAAGTGTTCTTTCCACATTCTTAATGCACTAATCATCATGGGTTCTGGATGCGAGTTTGCTCGCTGAGCTCAACTTAAATCCAGAACCTCAACTTGAGCTACAAATCTTCTCAAAACTTGCTAATCATCATGAGTCTCTGCTATTATAATAGTCACTACCTAAAAATCACATTGGGGTTTTAGCTCACTAATTTTCAGCCAGCAGAGGGTGCTGTTGATTCTGGTTTGTATAGTTTAACTTCATGTAAAAAGTGAGGTCTGCAGATGCTGGAGATCACAGCTGAAAATGTGTTGCTGGTTAAAGCACAGCAGGTTAGGCAGCATCCAAGGAACAGGAAACTCGACGTTTCGGGCATAAGCCATTCCTGATGAAGGGCTCTGGCCCAAAACGTTGAATTTCCTGTTCCTTGGATGCTGCCTAAGCTGCTGTGCTTTAACCAGCAACACATTTTCAGCTAGTTTAACTTCATACCAATTCACTTCAGATTGTTGAGTGAATGCAATCCATCATGCAGGAGAGAAAGTTGTTTCATCTTCAGTTTTGTGCAGTCTAGAAATATTTTATTTTAACCTTCTCAAGTGGCTGTCCCTTAATTTTGAAATTGAGGAAGAGCTATATTTAAAAGATGTATTTTGTGGTATCTCGGGATGAGGAATGTAAGGATGCTTTTCGCAACATAGAAGCGACTAATTCACATTTTTTACAAAAATTGCACAACTAGGGAAAGGATGAGGAAATGGACCTAACTCCACTAGATGGACCGAATGGGGCAGTCTTTGACTGGGTTATCACACTGATAAATGGACAGCATAGATAAACAATACACAGACAAATAAAACAAGTTTACTTTCCTTTGTGAAATAAAACAAATGAAGCTATCTATGTAAAAAAAACAATTTAAAATATTATGCAAGGTACCTAGTGATATTGTAGACTATTGATCCAGAATTCAGCTAATGTGCTGGGAACCTGGGTTTGAATCCTGATATGGGAGATGGTGAAATTTGAATTCAATAAAAAATCTGGAAACTAGAATTTGTGTCCATGCCGGCTCAGACTCATTGACTTGTCCCAAATGTCTGGCTCCTTGGCCATTTTTTTTTAAATGAAAAACTAGCTGTTATGATACATAGTAGGAAGGGCTTATGCTCGAAACGTCGAATTCTCTATTCCTGAGATGCTGCCTGGCCTGCTGTGCTTTGACCAGCAACACATTTGCAGCTGTTATGATACATAGTCCATCCAGATTTGAAAGGCTGTTTGGCCAATGACTATAGTTATTTGGAAACTCCGAGGATTTAGCCAAATGATCTGTGCTTGATTCTCCAGTCTCTCCTTACCCACATTGAGGACTTCTCTCTGGGTCCTATTATCGTTGAGCGTTGTTTCCTCTCTAATTTTCAGACATGGCTGGTGCCTGTATAAGGTAAGGTTGGTGACCATTGATTGTTTCTCCTCAGCTCCATCTCCCACCTCTTTGCCCCTGTAGAGTGCAGACAAGTGACTGGGCAGTTCCTCAGGATATCTCCGCTATTTCAAACCTACAATTCACTAGAACTAACCACTCTGAATGACATGGATTTGTGTTTGTAATCAGATGGTTACAGTATCTTGCATAACAGAATGAAAATTCTTTGTAAAATCAAGTCTGGTTTAATCAGCACTAACATTTCTCAGAAAGCAAGCAGTAAATTTACAGTTCCAGTGCATTTTTCTTCCCTGAAGCCCTTTCTCAGCCATAGTTTCTTGCTCTGAACAGACAGGGAGTGAAGCATGATTCCCAAAGAGTTCTACAACCTCTCTCTCCTATGCAGACTCTCTCTGCCCTTTTATTCTCTCCACAGATGTTGACTGACCTGAGTACCCCTGCTTCTCTGGTTCAGATTTGTATCATGTAATATATAATTCTGAACCGGTTCTCCTGTCTAGGCTGGAATTGTTGCTGATTTGCTTTTAACTTTTGGAATAAATTCACTTTGAGGCAAGCTTCTGACTTTCCTGTTGGATGTTCCTCTCCCATCAGAGACACTGAGGAATTTTCCCTTAGGCACCAGTCAGCAGCTCATTGATGTAGGATAACAGACCAGACAGAGATCCTCCAGGCACAAGCATCTGATGTTGTAGAGTACTGTGTTGAACAGGTGCATGCAGGAATCCCTTGAATCTGTTATCAAACACTGACATTGTTAAAATCCACACGAGTACTCAATTATTCAGAAAGATTATTAAAGTTGTGAATGACTAGTATGGTGATGAAACATCGGAAAACAAATTACTAGTTCAGTGAGCAAACTTACACCCTGAGCTCCAAATCTCCAAAACCTCCATCAATGACTGTGTTAACTGTCGCATTTGTGCAAACTTCTATCGGATGTGGGCGGCATGGTGGCACAGTGGTTAGCACTGCTGCCTCACAGCGCCAGAGACCCAGGTTCAATTCCCGACTTGGGCGACTGTGCAAACTCCACACATTCATTCTCCCCGTGTCTGCGTGGGTTTCCTCCGGGTGCTCCGGTTTTCTCCCACAGTCCAAAGATGTGCAGGTCAGGTGAATTGGCCATGCTAAATTGTCCGTAGTGTTAGGTAAAGGGGTAAATATAGGGGAATGGGTGGGTTGCGGGTTGGTGTGGACTTGTTGGGCTGAAGGGCCTGTTTCCACACTAAGTAATCTAATCTAATCTAATCTATGCCGAAACCACAAGAATAATCCGTGTGAGGAGGGCTTTTCAGATTGTTTGGATTTACCTGTTTAGTAATTACAATTTATTTTACAATTGAAAATTACTTTGGATCATGAAACACACACAACAGGCAATGCCAGAGCTTTCATTTCAGAATGAGTTATGTTGGTACGATGTGTAATCAAATGCATTGTCTTAGTCACTGCAATCGAAAACAGCAAACTGCATTCTGCAAATTAGGAAACCTTTTTAGTTAGCAACGTTTCGATGATGCCACTTCCCAGCTGAATGAATGTGTTTTAAACCTCCAAGAGATGAGTTCCCACGAATTTTGTTGGTATGTTTTCGTCTCCCTTTGATTTTAAAGCAGGTTTCTTTGACATTTTAATAGGGAATGATCTCAATAGCTTTCAATATTTCCAGCCTGGGGAAGGCCATTCTGTGGGCTTTTCTGGCAGAGTGGTAGCATCCCTGTCTCTGGGCCAGAAGGTTGAGGTTCAAGTGCCACCTGTGCTGGGGATATTGTGACCCATCTGAACAGGTTGGTTTTGAACATAATTTGCAGAAAGCTGTTTGGTCTATTATTGGCTAAACTATTTTCTGTACTTCTATAAACCCTGGTTCCCTCAGGGCCTCCACCTCTCCTGGCTCCCAGTGTCTGACTGTGTTTCTTTGTTTGGTAACAAAAGGTGAGAGGACAGCGGGGACAGTGGGGACAGTGGGACAGCTGGCCCACGCATCTATAAGATTGTCTGTTCGTGCTTGTCTCTGAATGGTTCAGCTTCAAGATCCTTTTGGTTCAGATCAAGGGAAGGTCTGACCACCATGAGTCACCAACTGTGGGGAAGTCTGACTGACCCTGCTTTCCTACTTGGGTGTATACCCTGTTTTGTATGCAGGCTCTCAGACATGTGATAACCACACCTTCGAGGAGTAAAGATGAACAATTTTACTTTTACTTTTGCCCGGAATCTGCTGCAGGCGTTTTGCATGCAAGTGAAAAGCTTGAGGCTGTGAAGTATGGGGGGGGGGGCAGGGAAGAGAGAGAGAGGTGGAGGGGGGGGGGTTTAATAAAAGATCAAAACTTGAGGCTACGCATGTAGCTGTTGAGGAGCTCGGTGGAGTTGCAGTCATGTGGGATTTTAGAAATAAAATGTTTATGTGCTCCAGTCCTGGACACTTGGTGAATATTGTTGAAACCACTCACCACTTACACAGCATTGCCATTGAACTTGAAAGAGTCTGTGAAAGCTCTTAGCTGTTCTTTGGGCTAAAAATGTACAAGGGGGCAGAGTAAGGTCTGTGTTTCAGTAAAAGGTAAAGTGTCTGCTCCCCTACATCTCCTCTGGTCTTTTCGAGTTTTTTTTTTGGTGGTATCGGGGGGAGGGGAGCTCGGCCTGGACTCCCCTCTGGCCTTGTCTTTTGGGTTCCACCACATCCCCATGCCCTGTGAGAAATTGTCTCCACTCCATCTCATCACTCATCCTGTGCCACCCAACTCTTGGGAGATTAGAAGAATGAGAGATGATCTCATTGAAATACAGGATTCTCCAGGGGCACGAGGGTAACTTACTGAGAGGATGCTGTCCCTCCTGGGAGAGCCTAGTCTCCGAATACAGGAATGCCGGAAGAATTCTTTCTGAGGGTTGAGAATCCTTTGGAACCCCTTGCCGCAGAGAGCTGTGGGGGAAGGGTTAGATTATCCCGCGTTCATTGATCCGAATATCGGATTATCCGGCAAGATCACAACGTCCTGACACTCGGCTAAACTGTTATCCGACATTTGATTATCCGGAATTCGTTTAAGTGAACGAAATACTCCCTGCCTGTGTCCTTTGGATAATTGAGGTTCCTCTGTGTAGATGTTCGGGGAATCAAGATGGTGATGAAAAGGCAGTAAAGTGGACATAAGGAATGTCAGATCAGCCATGGTCTTTCTGAATGGCCTATTCTTGCTTCTATTTCTAATCGTCTTCTCAAGCAAGTTCCTGATGCTGAACTGGTGACTGTCTGACATGTTTCCCTGTCCCTCCACCCACCACTTGTTTTCACCGAGACCTGGTCTCGGCACGTTCCCTCAATGCGGCTTTTGGTCGGGGGCTCTGTGATCCTGGTTGGGGTTGTGGAGTTGGATCTTTTGATGGTATTCCAGTGATGGGGACAAGGCTGCAAGTGAGCAAAGCATGACATGTGACTGAGCCCAGAAGAATATTCTGGAATTCTCCCACCTACAGCAAGTGCTAGATTGCAAATGGAGGGGGTGATGCTTTTACCAATGGATTCTCGGCACCTTCTGATACAAGTTGAGTCTCCTCCAGTTTGCATTGGTTCTAAAGGTCAGATTCTACACTCCGAACAAAGTCCCTACCTCAGTCTGTCCTTACTTGTGAGTAAGAATCATTAGGATCTCTGTTGGGTGGAAGCAGGCCATTCTGCCCATCAAGCCCACACTGACTCTTCAAAGAGCATCCCACCCATCCCTGTAACCTGCATTTCCCATGGCTAATTCACCTAACATACACTTCCCTGGACACCAAGGGCAATTTAGCATGGCCAATCCATCTCACTTACATATCCTTTTGGACTGGCTTTTTATGTTGTAGTAATCTGCTTTTTAACTTGAGGCACCTGTTGCAAATCTGAGGTTTACCATAGTCTCTATCATGCATCTATCGTTTTTGGTGATTTGCTGTGATTAATAAGTGGGATCAGGGAAAGTAAAAGAAATGACATACTCAACATATTTGCTCGAGAGCTCATTGCACTTCACAATTTGGCAGGACAGCCCGGACCATGCTGGCCTTAAGGTCTGGTCTCGCCAGTTCCCTATGCAGTTGAAAAACGATGTATTTACTCTTTTGTTCAAGTCATTTTGCAATAAAGACAAGCACACCATTTGCCATAATAGCTTGTTGCAGCTGTATGTTGGCTTTCTGTGATTTCTGAACAAGGCCGTACAGGTCCCTGTGGACACCAACGCTGTCCAATCTCTCACTTCGAGAGAAATACTCTCTGCTGAAATTGAAAACCTCACACTTATCCCCATTATATTAAAGTCTACCATGTCCTTACCAAACACTCGGTCTGTCCATATCCCCTCTGTGAAGCCTCTTTGCATCACCTTCTCAACTTCCATTCGCAGGTTTTCTGTTCGTGGCAAAGTTGGAAATATTATATTTGATCTCCACAACCAAATCATTGTGACCACTGGAGACCAAACATTGACTAACCAAGCATCATGGGAAGCACAGTCTGTTAACGTAATAACCCACGTATTCCTATTCTCTGCTTGCTTTTGGTTAATTATGGTAATGTATTACACGCCAATCTGATGTACTCCAATTATGTTGACTGGTTCTGTGTTGGATCTTCTTGAAAGCTCTCTGATTATCCAGATAATATCCTTCATTGTGCTGTCTGCAAGTAAGATCCTGTTAAGAGGCTTGTCCAACATGCCCAATCAGATCAGGATTTTGGAAGTGTCCTGTTATTACATCTATTGTAATAGATCTCATATTTTCTGCACAACTGATGCCAGGTTGTCAGGTATTTAGTTCCTCGTATCTCCCCTTTCCTTGTTAAATACAGAGGAACCTTGATTATCCGAACGTCACGTGGGGAGTGTTTTGTTTGTTTAATGGAATGCAGGATAACCTATGCTTTGCTAACCATGTTATCCAGCATCAGGACCTTGCGATACTGTTCAGATAATCTGAAATTCGGTTAATTGAATGCCGGATAATCGAGGTTCCTCTACTGAGGTTACGTTTACAACTTTCCTGTCTGTGGACGCAGTTCCAGAATTTGTAGAATCTTGAATGATGATCATCAAAGCCACCTCTTCCAAATCTCAGCAACAGGGGAATCATCAAATGCGGGGAATTTGGCAACCTTTGAAGCCAATGTGTTTTCTGAATTAAATTAACACTGTCCAAACACTTTCTTTTCCCCCCCCCCCCCCCCCCCCCCCCCCACAAAACTTACCTTTTGCTTTAAATCTTTCTCTATGGCCTTTCCTTTTCCTACTACTTGCATCTCCTCCAGCCTGTCAATCATTCTGAAATCATCTCGCTGCTCTGACTGGACCAGAGCACCCTGAAGTTAAGTGTTCCACTTTTTGGTGATTGTACACTTTTAGCTGTGTGCAGGTTTTGTGGTCTGGATTACCTTCCCTTTAATCTCCATCATTCATTCCTCTCCTTCTATACCTACTTCTTTGACCAAGTTTTAAATCATTTGTCTTCAGAATCTCCTTGTGTTCCTCAGTGTTTATGTTCTCATATCGGACTGATATCAATCAGTCGATTGAAGCAATTCTGACTGTAATGGTAACACTTGCAGGACTAACAGCAGCCACTGGATGGTGCTATAAACCTTTTTAATCCATACAGTACGTGAACCCTTGCTGCTGATGTGATGCAACTTTAAAAGTAGAAAATACCAGAATGATCAAGTCCAGAATCTGCAGGAAGAGAAATGTTAAATTTTTCGGATGGTGATGTAATTTTGGCTTGAGCTGCTTCCATGGCTTTAATCCTGTACAGTTTAATTTTCATGGATTCTGCCTGGCAGGAGGTCTCGGTGTCTGTCCTGTGTTCTTGAAGCCGCGTCCATATTCCTGAGTCTGTAGCACTTCTTCTTCTGTGTTTAACTTCTCTAAATGACTATTGTCTGGCTCTTGGTGTAGATTTTAGTGATAACAGGTCTTCAGCACAGTTCTATCATTCCTCAGTTTGTGTGTGGAATGAACTTCCTGAGGAAGCAGTAGATTTTGAGACAATTACAATCTTTAAAAGACATTTGGATAAGTACACAAATAGGAAAGATTTGGAGGGATATGTGCCAGGAACAGGTAGGTGGGACTAGTTTAATTTGGGATTACGTTCAGCATGGACTGGTTGGGCTGAAGGTTCTGTATTTCCCTACTCTATGACTCTCTCATCAGTCTTGATTAGCATATGGGTATTGGTGCCATCATTAACAGGTGCATTCTCGTTTATACTTAGTCATTCTGCAGTAATCACACTTCACTGAAAGAAATGATCAGCCTTTTTAAGAGTAAGTCCCACAGAAAGCTTCCTAGCTTTGGCCATTGGATACTTTGCTGAAAATGTGTTGCTGGAAAAGCGCAACAGGTCAGGCAGCATCCAAGGAACAGGAGATTCGACGTTTCGGGCATAAGCCCTTCTTCAGGAATGCCCTGAAGAAGGGCTTATGCCCGAAACGTCGAATCTCCTGTTCCTTGGATGCTGCCTGACCTGCTGCGCTTTTCCAGTAATACACTTTTAGCTCTGATCTCCAGCATCTGCAGACCTCACTTTTTTTTCTCCTGAAAGATTTTAACCTACTGTGAATCCTCTTGCAAGGATGCCTTCCTTGAAGAAGCTCTCTTCCTCCCTCTACAAGGATTTCAGTGAGTCCCTCTTTCACTGCACCCCCCAGGTCATCTCCTCTGCACAGAAGCTCTTCAGCCACGTTCTCAAACAGACCCGCTACCACAGCCACATCTCCTTCCTCAGCACCTGCCTACGGAACCGACTGATCCCACACAGACTCCGGACTACGTTCAGACCAACAAAATTTGGACCCAACCTGTACCTACAACAAATCCAAAGCCTCCAGCAACAGACCTCCCTCCGGATCCTCCGCTCCACCCTTGCAGCCATGCGTCGCAACTTACACTCTCTGCAATCAGCCCTACCCCAGCTCAGGACAACACTCTCTCAAACTTGCAAAGGACCTCTGCTGTTCTTCATCCACAGAAGAATCCAGACACTAAACAAACAGTTCTTCCCAGCCATATTGGAAATTAAAGACAGTAAGTACCAAAAACTTTCATGTACTTACCCTCACACTCTGGGTTCCTCAACTGTTCCAGAATCTTCCATCGGCCTCCGAAATCAGTCGGGCGCCATTAACCACGCAGCCGTTACGGCGCCTGCGGCAACAACCGCCACCGCTGGCCATGACATCACTTCCGCCCCCACCGACCTCGCAGCCTCTGCGACCGCCTCCACGATCGCCAGGAAGACCATCGCCGACGGATTCGCGACCCCCGCGGCTAAAAAAAATTCCTGAAGAAGGGCTTATGCCCGAAACGTTGCATCTCTTGTTCCTTGGATGCTGCCTGACCTCCTGCGCTTTTCCAGCAACACATTTTCAGCTCTGATCTCCAACATCTGCAGACCTCACTTTCTCCATTGGATACTTTGGCTACCTTTTTTTCAGTTGTTGTGAATGATATGTGTAAGTTCCCGATCATTCATTCTCACTGTAGAAAAGGCTATGTAATACCTGATACTGGAGCCACGGTATTAACTCGTTGGAACAAATTACTGCAGATGCTGGAATGTGTTGAAACAAAAAATGCTGGGTATCACCAGCGGGTCAGGCAGCATCTGTGGGGAGAGAGTGCAAACTAACGTTTCGAGTCTAGGTGATTCTTCAGAGCTGTCTGAGCTCACTTCAGCTCTGAATAGTCATCTAGACTCGGAACATTAGCTTGTTGTCTCTACGGTTGCTGCCTGACCTGCTGTGACTTTTGTATATTGGCTCGCTGGGTTATTTTTGTATGAATGTCTTTTTTTTACCAGTTAGACTTTTCCAGGGACATTGTTACTGTGCAGCAGCCGGATAATGCCCTGCAGGTGCTACAGCCGGACAATGCATGTACAGACGGACAATGCCCTGCAGGTGGTACAGCCGGATGATGCACTGCAGGAGATACAGTCCATCCATTGACTTGAAGTGAACATTCAGTAGTGATTGACTTTCTCTAGGTTTTGCTTTGAGAGGTTTCACAATGCTTACTTTAAGGGAGGTGTGGAGAAAACTGTTGTAGATCTCTGTGCACCTCAAGCTGTAGTTTAACCCATCTACGTACTGGTCAACATGGAGTTAAATAAATGTGAAAGTACTCCGACTACACTTATTATGCAAATGTCGTCATTTTTGTTTGGATTACAATTAAGTGGATCATAAAAGTTCCAGCCTTTCTTTTATAACCCAGAGCTTCCATATCTGGCTACATCCTGATGACTCTCCTCTGAACCCTCACCAGCATAATTAATATCCTTCCTGTAACTAGGTAACTGGAACTGGATACAGTACAGGTCATTCTTTGAAAACGTGCACTTTGTCAATGTGAATTTGTTGTAACGTGAGTGACAAACTGGGAAAGCTTTTTCTCAAGCATGAATTTTTAAAATGTGTTTTGCTAACATGAAGTGCAGTTTCTAAAGCGTGATTTTTCTAAAAATGTGGGTTTGCACAGGAACACAACCATCACATTATGGAAGAACTCGCTGTACTCCAGAAGAGACTCCACCAATCTCCTGTTCATGTTGGGAACTGGGCCATATGCTGACTGGGGGAAAGTTGCCCAGCCACGTTTAGGCAGCTGATGCTATCCTGCTGGTGAAATAGAGGTCTCTGCAAGTGGACTCTGCTGCTCAGTGACCAGCTGTTAATGGAAACTGTTCTGGTGCTGCAGCTGTGTCTACTGGTTCAATAAATTAGGAATTTATTCATTCAGTTCTCCAGTGGGCAATAAATTTAAAATTTGTCCTTGAATCTAGCACTGCTGTGTGCGCGCGTGTTCCTTGGATGATTAGCTCCGCTCTGATGGCTGTGTTTGGTAATTAAACTCTCTTGTATAATAGATGCTCTCATATTTGAGTTATGGGATGCTGCAGATTAATTTGCGGCATGTATTAAATGTTTAATAAGTCACGGTTTTGTCTAGTCTGATCTTTTTACTAAACACACCGTTGTTGGGTCACTGCGCAAAATGAGAATTTGAAACAAAACAGACTTGCCACCGCCTTTACACCTGAACAGTGTCGTCGATTTCTAGATGAATAATTCCCAGCTAGATTCAGACTTCATTTTACTCCTCTCTGCAATGGGTTTCCTAAAGCTTTAGTATCTGCAAGATTGTGACCTTTGTGCAAACCACATGCTTTGTTATTTCAGATGATAATCTGGATCATGGGATTTGAGGAAGTAACGATTTGTTTTCCAACTTGCTGCAGGAGAACCTGAAGAGTGATTATCTGAAAGGCCTGCCAAACCTATTGAAGCAGTTCTCTGACTTTCTGGGGAAGAGACCTTGGTTTGCTGGTGACAAGGTAAGTTTGTGTGTCCATGTAGTTGCTGCAGTAACATTATTGAGACCTTTTCTTGTCTGTTACTTTTATTGGCATGTCTTTAGTGGTTGTCCAGTTATGGATGTACTTTTTGACACTTGAAGGTGAGCAATGAAATTTCACTGATGTAGGGTATATATTTGTATATATGGTAACTCCTCCATTTGGAAATCTATTGTTCTTAAACACCGGTTGTCAGATGGTGTTTTGAGAAGATCAAAGCTGTCCAGTACAGTTATTAGTCAAAGCGATTCCTCAGCTGACAGGTCTGATCTAAGCTCTGCTGTCCTGTGACGTCAGTTGTGAATTGTGAGAAACCATTTAAACAACTTGCTGAAGGAAGAGGCTCCTCAAATCTCCCCATTGTCAATGATTGGGAGCCCAGCATGAGTGCAAAGGTCAGGCTGAAGCATTCACAATAATCTTCAGCTGGGAGTGCTGAGTGGATGATCCATCTTGGCCTCTTTGGAAGTCCACATCAGTACAGATGCTGGTCTTCAGTCAGTTTGGTACACTCCCATTTGATGTCAAGAAATTGGGCTGAAGGAATTGGATACTGCAGTAGGTGTGGATTAATGACAACATTCTGGCAATAATATTGAAGGCTGGTGCTCCAGAAATATCCATGATCCTAGCCACTGTTCCAATTTAGCGAAAAAACTGTCATCTACCTGACGATGTCAAAAATTGCCCAGCTATATCCTGTACACCAAGAGCAGGACTAATGTAACCCAGCCAGTTCCCTCCAGCTTGATTTTGCTCATCAGTCCATTCCAGCAGTAGGTGCTGAGGAATAACCACATTCACTGATGCTCTATTCAAGTTCTTCCGTGGTCACTCAGCTGCTGACCTTGCTTTGTCCTTCGTCCAAATTTATGGACGAAAGAGTTGAATTCTAGAGGGGAGGTGAAAGTGAATGACTTTATGTAGAGTCTGGCTATGGAGCCCAATGAAACTGTAATCAATGGGCATCAGAGATGGCTGTCTGCTGATTGGAGTCTGATCTAGCACATAGGAAGATGGTTGTGCTTGTTGCAGGTTAGTCATCTCCACTCCAGGGTATCTCTGCAGGAGTTCCTCAGGGTTAGTGTCCTAGGCTGAAAATGTGTTACTGGAAAAGCGCAGCAGGTCAGGCAGCACCAAGGAGCAGGAGAATCAACGTTTCGGGCATGCGTAGTGTCCGAGGCCCACCCATCTTCAAGGGGACACAGTGGTCTAGTGGCATTTATAACCAGATTGTTAATCCAGAGACCCAGGTAATTTTCTGGGGACCTGGTTCAAATTCAGCCAAGGCGGATGGTGGAATTTACATTCTGTAAAATATAACTGGAATTAAATGTCTAATGATGACCATGGAAACCATAGTTGAAAAAACCCATCTGGGGTTCACTGACATGCTTTTTAAGGAAAGAAACTGCCATCCTTACCTGGTCTGGTGTGACTCCGGACCCACACCAATATGGTTGACTCTGAACTGCTGTCGCCATAATTAGGCATGGGCATAAATGCCCTAACCTTGTGAATTTTTTTTTTAAAAGAAAAATGTTGCTTCACTGTCCCCTCCAGCAGAATGTGCAGTGAACATCCCCACTTCTGGCAATGTTCAGCATCATTCATAACTCCCCAGATACTCCTGTCCAAATGCAGCAAGACTCTGATAATATCCAGACTTGGAGTGACCAGCTGCTCCATGTAAATAATAGGGAGTGTCTGTCTCTAACCAGAGATGATCTAGTCATCGTGCCTTGGCTGTAATGGCTACAAGAGCAGCATGGAGACTGGAAATCCTGCAGTAAGTATCTCTCCTCCTGACTCCCCAGAGCCTGTCCATTATCTGCAATGCATGAGTCAGGAGTGTGATGGGACACTCCCCATTTGCATGGATATGTACAGCTCCAGGAACACTCGAGAAGCTTGACACTATCCGGAACAGAGCAGCCCCTGCTTGATTGGCACCACATCAACAAAAATCCTCTCTCTGCATCCCTGAAGATCAGTAGCAGTGATGTGTAGCATCTACAAGCTGCTCCTTCGGAACATGCTCCGAGGCTCCCTTTTTAAGAGCAATGTTTTCAAACTGAAAAATCACACAACACCAGATTATAGTCCAACAGGTTTATTTGGAAGCACCAGCTTTTGAGCACAGCCCCTTCATCAGGTGGTTGTGGAGGTTAAAATCATGCTCACAGAATTTGTAGCCAGAGGAGTCCAGTGTCGTGGCGATGTAATAAATTAAATAATTTTAGATCAAATCTTCCACCTTTTTATAATGGGATATGCTGGTTTCTGTTATTTGATTGTAAATCCCAGAACTACCATTGAGAATGTAATTTAAGGTAGCTCAGTTTTTCTAACAATAGGTGTGAAGTCTGTCTGTCTCCCAATGCTACATCAGACTGACAAACCCTCTGTTTTGACAAAATGTGGTGCTGGAAAAACACAGCAGGCCAGGCAGCATCCGAGGAGCAGGAGAATCGATGTTTCAGGCATTAGCCCTTCTTTAAGAAGAGCTAATGCCCGAAACGTCGATTCTCCTGCTCCTCGAATGCTGCCTGGCCTGCTGTGTTTTTCCAGCACCACATTTTTCAACTCTGGTCTCCAGCATCTTCAGTCCTCACTTTTTTTCTCCTGGCAAACCCTCTGCATAGTTTTATAGAGTTTTACATGGATTTGTGCAGTTGTTGAGCAAAACAAAATGTAATTCTGCAAAAACAGATTTTCAGACCTGTGATCGTTACCACCTGGAAGGGCAGCAGGTACAAGGGAACACAACCCCTCCAAGGAACCCACGAAGCCATTTATAATCCTCACCTGACATATTAGAATCCCTACTGTGTAGAAATAGGCCCTTCGGCCCAACAAGTCCACACCAACACTCCGGTGACCCATTCCCCTACCCTATTAGCAATACTTACCCCTGATTAACAACCCTAACCTACACATCCCTGAACACCACTATGAGCAATTTAGCAGGGCTGATTCACCTAACCTGCACATCTTTGAATTGTGGGAGGAAACTGGAGCACCCAGAGGAAACTCTCTCACAGACACAGGGAAAATGTGCAAACTCCACACAGTTGCCCGAGGCTAGAATCGAACCCAGGCCGAGGCAGCAGTGCTAACCACTGAGCCACTGTACCACCTGCTCTTATGTTACCGTTCCCTCAGCGTCACTGGGTCAAATTCCTGGAACACCCTCTGTAAATATGTTGTGGGTGTCCCTATACCAAACAGGCCGCAGTGGATCAAAAAGGCAAATGGCCACTAACTTAAGGACTCTTCACAAGTGAATAAAAAATAATTCAGTGCTTTGGGTTCAGGAAAAACAGATGCTGTTACTTTGTAGAAGTAAAACCATTTTTATTATGGATTTAAAATGTTTTACCACAGATTTTTTCATTTTTCTTTCTAATTCTAAAACTTCTGGTTAAGCATTGTAATGTAATTCTCTTCCTCAGAAATAACTTGCTCCCAGGCTGATCTGGACAGGTTAGAGAATAATAATAAATTTCAGACTACCAGCTCTCAAAGGTATTCGAAACCTGCTGTTGAACAAAACCAATGCATGTCTTGTGGCACTGTTGGCAGCTTTAAAGATACACCATGGTTTAGTACACCCTTTTGTTAAAGCTCCAGCTACAGTCATGCTAAGTATTAGTCCTTTTTACTTTTTTGCTCTTCTCTCTTAGCCCATTCTGTGTCGAGGCTCCCAGAATTCCTTGTTTGCTCACTGTTAAGATTAAAACCTTTTCTCCAGCATGTCTAAAAAGATCAATAGCTGAATAAGATTTGGTTAATGTTAATGGATTTCAGCTGCTGTGCATGAAGTTGAGACATACTTGTGACTCTCGGGTCTAGCTCTGAGCTAGCAAGTCAGAGTCTATGTACTGTGCACATGTACATAAAGGGTGACTTGCTGACAAGATACCAGTCTCTGTGAAGGTATTTCAGCACCTTTTTTTTTCTTGAAGCTGTTTCACCTTGTGGGAAAACATTGATCCTTGAAAATATCTGAGGCATGCTTGTGTTTACAAGGTGCTTTTGTGGTGCAGTGGTAATTTTTTTTTATTCATTCTCGGGAGGAGGGCATCGCTGGCTAGACCAGCATTTCTTGCCCATCCCTGATTGCCGTTCAGAGTCAGCTACATTAGTGTGTAGTCTGGAGTCACTTGTCGGCCAGACCAGGTATGAATGGCCATTTCCTTCCCTAAACTACATTTAGTGAACCAAGTGGATTTTTTCCAATAATCACCAATGGATTCACGGCCATCGTTAGACTCTTAAATCCAGATATTTATTGAATTTAAATTCCATCATCTGCTATGGCTGGATTCAAACCTGGGTCCCCAGAACATTGCCTGGGTCATTAGAGTCATGGAGATGTATAGCATGGAAACAGAGCCTTCAGTCCAACTTGTCTATGCTGATCAGATATCCTCAACTAATCTAGCCCCATTTGCCAGCATTTGGCTTATATTGCTCTAAACCCTTCCTATTTGTATACCCATCCAGATGCCTTTTAAATGCTGTAATTGTACCACCACTTCCTCTGGCAGCTCATACCATACACGCACCACCCTCCGAGTGAAAAAGTTGCCCTTAGGTCCCTTTTATATCTTTCCCCTGTTGCTCTAGACCTGTGCCCTCTAGTTCTGGATTCCCCCAGGGAAAAGACCTTCTCTATTTACCCTATCCATTCCCCTCGTGATTTTATAAACCTCAAAGATCACCCTCTGACGCTCCAGGGAAAACAGCCCCAGCCTGTTCAGCCTGTTCAGCCTCTCCCTATAGCTAACTCTCCAAATCTTTTCTGATAATACCACTGTCCCAACCTCCTGAGCCAGACCACTCTGGTCGAAATCCCATCTGCCCCAGAGGTCTGTAATGATATCTCTGAACCAGTTGAACAGAAAATCTTCCTAAATTGCTTGAAAAAATGCAAAAGCATGCTGAGCTGATTTGGCCTCCTTCTGTGGTGCTGGATTATGAGGCCTGGAATCCAGTGCTTGGAAGGGGGCTTCTCTGGTTCAGTGATAGTGTCCGTATCTCTGAGCCAAAATGCCTGGTTCAAGTCCCATTTGCTCTAGAGGTGTACAATGACCAGTTGACTAGATCTATCTTGTGCTCCCATCACACTGGACTTTGATTTGAGGGTCCAGCATTGCTTCTGTCCCAAACCATTCCCCAAAATTGAAGAGCAAGCAATTGATAGTAACAGATGAAGAGAGAGATTGTTGGATTTAGCAATGTGCCTCTCTGTACATAGAAGGCTTAAGTGTTTAAAAGTTTAGGTTCCAGTTCTGTCCTTCACTGAAATCCATCTGAAGTGGAACAAATATTTCTGGGCATTAGTTAACTTTGACTGGGCAATATACAGGATTTGGTTCAGTAACCTGCTGAGCTACAGTGTAATACAACCAGCAGCACCATTCCCTTGCCCTGAAGCTACTGAAGATGAATGATTTCCAAATGTAAATAGTGAAAAGATTGCTACAGTATGCAATGTCCACCCTTTTCAAGTGAGGTATTTGTTCCTACATCAGTAATGTACAAATTACATATTCTCTCTGTTTTCAGTGTTCAATTTAGTCAGGGAGTCCTGTCAGACAACTGACATTTAGATTAGATTCCCTACAGTGTGGAAACAGGCCATTCAGCCCAACTAGTCCACACTGACCCTCTGAAGAGTAACCCACCCAGACCCATTTATCTCTGACTAATTGACCTAATTAGTATGGGGCAATTTAGCATGGCCAATTCATCTTTGGATTGTGGGAGGAAACCCACACAGACACAGGGAGAATGTGCAAACTCCACACAGATTCCAGCCTCAGGCGACTGTCTAACCTGGTGCTGTGAGGCAGCAGTGCTAACCACTGAGCCACCGTGCCACCCTAAAAGGATCTGGATCTCTTGTACTATTTGAGTGTTCAATGTCCCACCTGGGTTGTAGTTAACCGCTTAAGAAGACCCTTTTGAGTCCTTTAGAAATTTGACAAAAAATGTTTGAAAGAACTCCCTGCCACATAGTGCAGTGTGAGAGCACCATTGTCAACATGAACTGTAACTGGTTCCAAAGGCAGCTAACTCCCTTTTTTTGTGGGAAGTTAGGATGTTATAAATATTGGCCTTGCCTGTTTTCTGTGAATGAAGTAAAACAAATGTAAAAAAAAATGCAGCTTTGGATAAAGAAACTAATTTGGACTTTATGGCATTCCACTGAGTTACTTTAACCAATAGGATTGACGGTCCAATGAATAGACAGTGTTATGAATTTATGTTTGTTACCTGAGGAGGAGCCACACTCTCTGAATTCAGAATCTCATTGTAAGCTTCATAGAGAATGGTTTTTTAAACTTTTTTTTTCTTTTAACTTCTTCCTAACAGATTACTTTTGTGGATTTCCTAATGTATGAACTCTTGGATGAGCATCGTGTGTTTGAATTAAAGTGTTTGGAGGAGTTTCAAAACCTGAAGGATTTTGTGGACCGTTTTGAGGTAATAAATGGGGTTTAAAGCAGCTTATTAGCAAAAGGCTTGATTGCTGTGCCACAATGCAATTCTAATTCCAGTAGTAGGTCTTTAAAACAAATGTACAGCATGTTCATTTGAACTGAATTATCTAACTTGTTGGGATTGCCCTCCTGAACCTACGAATAGTCATGCAGTTTGCTAGATCTGTAGTGCTCTAGAGAAGTTTGCACCATGCCATTGCAGAAAGGAGTTAACAGACCAACTGGTCCTTTTTTTTTGTAATTATTTTAGGTCAGTCTCTAATCTTCATGCCTTGCGTACATATAGGTGCCAAAAAAGTGTTAGTAAAACTATTAGGACATATTGATCAGTCTAGGGCTGTATTTTGAAATGTAATGTTGAGGGGTGTTCTAATAAAAGAATGAAGTGGTTTGATTAGAGGAGAATTGCCCAGAATTAGGGGTCCTAAAATACAAGTGAATAACTGGGGAGAAACCTTTTCACGAATGGTTAAGATCGGGAATGTGCCACCACAAAAGGGAGTTAAGGCAAATACTACAGACCTTCTGAAAGGAAAGTGTGAGGGATAAAGTAATAGGATTTTGATGGGATTGAATGAAAAAATACAGGAGAAAGCTTGTATGACACCCAAATACAAGTTAGATTGAGTGACCTACTCACGGTGTAATTAATATACATACCAACTCCTATTTTGCAAGTCAAGATTACTACTGTATCACTTTCTGCTTTTTGAACTTGCCATGTTTCACATTGAATTGATCGTTTTTGTTCTCGTCAGTGATAACTTGAAAATTAGAGGATTATTGAACTGCTAACCCATAGCGATGGGAGTAATGTGGGAAGTGAATCTTATAGCTGAATTATCACAATAATGCAAGCTAAGATTTGATAAAACATATTGAATTTGGCAGCCCCCCTGCAGTTCCTGGCCTCAGCTGTGCCGCTATGCAAGGGTTGAGCAAAAGCTGAGCCTTAGTCCAGAAGGGAGCTAAACTGATGATGATTTATTGTTACTTGTACTCTACAATGAAATAGAGTTAGAAACCTTCAACTGTGGCTGTAATCCAGTAAGAACAAAAAGATGCAGCTGCAAGAGACTCCATCTTCATTGCGTCACCTCAAGACGTGAGTCCTGAGCCCACTCACCAATGACCCCTGAAATTAGATTTTAAAGTTGCACCATTTTTTTTTTGGAAGCTCAATTCTTGTCTGCACTGGCTGTTGAGGACAATGATGAGGTGTTCCTTTTAAGGGGAACTATGCAGCTCTTATGTTTTAATTCTTCATGCTTTTAATTTTGCATTTCAAAATATGTAGTGATTATTGTTTCGATATCTGTCTAATTGTAAAAATTAATTTTACAGACTTTAGAGAAGATCGCAGCGTATATGAAATCTGACCGCTTTATGAAGGGGCCATTCAATAATAAAATGGCCAAATGGGGCCACAAGTAATGAAGAATTTGACATTTTTCTCAGGCTACTGAAACCACATCAGTAAAAAAAGGCTTTTTTTTGAAAACTTTTAATTAAAGTTCAAATGAATTGTAAAATATTGCACATCCAGTCCTGGTTTTAATTTAATGCTTTTATAAAGTATAATGAATGGGATCCTTTGTCTTCAGCCCATCAAGAAAAAATTTATTAACATTATCGTTAGGACAGACAGGAATCTCGATTATCCAAAGGATATGGGCGGGGTGTATTTTATTCCGTTAATCAAATTCTGGATAATTGAATACTGGATAACAAAGTTCAGCTGAGCATCGGGAGCTTGCAATCTTGCCAGATAATCAAGGTTCTCTGTGTATATGGTTAAATTATGAACATAGAAAGGAGATATTAAAGAGAGAATGAATGAGTCTACATCATAGATGCTAACAACAGTAATATTTGTAAGTTAGGGTAATGTGGGCTGCAGCAGTTTGAGGCAGCTCACTACCACCTTCTCAGGGGCAACTAGTGATTGGTCAGTATTTATTGCCCATCAGCAGTAACCCACTTAGCATGAGTGAACAGAAAAAAAACTCATGACCTTTAGAAACTTTGTATATTTCTGATAGCATGCTAGGGAAGCTTGACAAGCAGGGAGGTTTTCAGAATTGTTTCCAGTTCCACATTTTTTTTTTGGTTGGAAACATGTACATTACATTCACATGGATTTATTACTTCTCTAGTCACTCCAACCTGTTGGGATTTGCATCTTACAAACACTTTCTGAAAATTGAAACTTGAGACAGGAGGGAAAGCTTGTGTCACACTTGCTTGTCCAGTAGATGGTGCTGTTATGATGGTTCCTGGTTATAGAGACATGGAAACAGACTCTGAGATCCAACTCATCCATGCTGACCAGATGTTCGAAATTAATCTAGTCGCATTTGTGATATTCCTCAAAGCCCTTCCTATGCATATACCTATCTTGATGCCTTTTTTAAATGTTGTAATTGTACCAGCCTCTCCACTTCCTCTGGCAGCTCATTCCATACATGCACCACCCTCTGTGAAAAGGTTCCTTCTTGGGTCCCTTGTTAAGTCTTACCTCTCCAACCTTAAACCTATGCCCTCTAGTTTTGGACTCCCCCACCCCAGGGAAAAGACCTAGTTTATTTATCCTATCCATGCCCCTCATAATTTTACAAACTTCTATAAGGTCACCCTTCAGCCTCTAACTGAAGGGAAAATCTCCAGAGAAATTTAGCTTCTCCCTATAGCTCAAATTTTCCAACCCAGGCAATATCCTTGATTTATTTTTTTCTCTGAACCATTTCAAGTTTCACAACATTCTTTTAAGATAAATGCAAATTTGAATTTTTAATTGTAGAAGTTATTTTAAGCATAGCTGTTTAATGCAGGTTGTTTTAAAAAGTTAAGTATTTACTGGATTAAACCATTTGTCCCCCTTTAAAACCTGCTGTTGGATTACCATAAGAACAGAGAACCAAAGAAAATTTACAGCCCAGGAACAGGCCCTTCCGGCCTCCAAACCTGAGCCAATCCAAATCTACTGTCTAAACCTGTTGGTCAATTCCCAAGCATCTGTATCCCTCTGAATCCCACCTACTCGTGCATCTGTCCAGACCCATCTTAAATGAATCTACTGTGCCTGCCTCTACCACCTCTGCTGGCAATGTGTTACAAATGCCCACCACCCTCTGTATGAAGTATTTACCTTGAAAGTGTGACCTCTCATTTATTGAATCCTTCACTCTGGGGAAAAAGCTTGTCTTTATCCACCCTGTCTATACCCTTCATGATTTTGTACACCTCAATCAGGTTCCCCCCTCAATCTCTCTTTTTTTCTCTCTAAGAATGAATCTGGCTCACTGATGTGCTTCTTAAAGAGCAGGTTTTGTTTCCTATACTCCGTGTGACTTCAGGCCTGAAGTCATTTAATTGAGTCCTCTTTCTGCAATGGGCTAGAAGATTGCTCCGCTGTTTCAGATAGGAGCTAATCAAGACCTTGGAGTGCAATGACGGATGGGAAATAAATGCTCGCTAGCAATACTCACATCCTGTGAACGATAGAACGCTTCAAGCACAATGTTTTGAGTAGAAGCTCTGAAGTTAGAGTTGGTAATTTGATTACAATTTCAGGGAGAGCTCGTGTTTGTGACTTTAGTGGAGATGGAAAAAAGTCGTCGTGTGGCCTTGTGTGTTTTGAGACTGAGGGAGGACAGTCTAGTGAAGAAATCGAGTATTTCCTGCAAGATTTCTACTGCAGAGAGAGTGTTTGAAGGTGGAGTAGATATTGTAAGGTGGTTTGCAATGAAGGGAGTCCACACAAAGTACTAAGACCATTGCCCAGCCCAACTGGGGTCAGGATCACCAGTAAATCCCCATCTCATTTTGTGGTGGGACAATTCCTCTGATATTTGACACTAGTAAATACTCTCCCATTACTTCTCTTACTGTCCACCTCTGGCACTATCCAGCTCTGTTCCCATTGCTATGTTATCACAACAGAACTACCACAGTCCATACTATGTCTACCCACTATTACTACGATGACCTTCCAGCCCTGAACACAATCTCTCCAGCTTTAGCTTCACTCCATTCCTTTCCCTGAGTGGTTTGATGCTGAAACTGTTTTGTAATGGTCGTGTCTGTTTCAGTTTGGAGCTATTCCTCAAACCCCTCTCATTCTGCAGACCATCTGCCCCTGTTAGCCCCATGTCATCCCTGCTACTTTTTGTTGCTGCATTGCACTGCCCCCTTCTGGGCTCGAATACTGGTGACCTTTCACAAGCTGTGGCTGCCCTTCACAGATTGTTGCTTTTTCAAAACCCATCCGTCCACATTCCTATCGGCACAGTTTCGTTCCCTGTCACGTGTGACCCACATCTATCCATTTAACATACTGATTTTTAAAAACTCCTCTTTGTACAGATTGGTATTCAGTGCTTGGACCTCCCGATGTTACTTTCAGCCTGTGTCCCGAGACTGTTCCCACTGTTGATTCAGATCCTCTGTGCACCCCTTGGAGGGCCTATACCCTGGGATACTTCTGAACACTTCCACTAAAGTTTTGTTTCCCCTCCCTCTGAGATCTTTTAAAAACAAGCCTTTTATTTTCCCTTTTGGCAGTTGTGTAATTATATGTTGCCACGGTCTAAGGAGAATGTGTTGACTGTTTAAAACCAAAATGTTATCGCGCGCAGAGCAGTTTGTGGCTTAATAACACACTCCACTTGGAATCAGAAAGTCATGGTTCAACTCCCATAGCAGAACTTCGATATAATCATCCCAGAAAAACACATACAAAGTTTTTATATTCCAGTTCAATGTTGAAGGTGCCATCTTTTGAAATCAAGACTTTGTCCGCACTCTCTGATGAACACAAACGTTCTGAGCGTACTGTTTCAAAGATCAACAAGGGATCCCTTCCTGCTACCCTGACCAGTGTTTGTCCCTCAGTTAACATCACCAGCCGCCCAAAAGGAATTAGCTGCTCGTCCCATTGTGACCTGTGGCAGCTTGCTATGCATAAATGGGTTGCTGGGGCCGTGCAATTGGCCCTCATGAAGTGAGAAACACTGACTATGGCCTGGTGGATTTTAAAGCAACTTAAGCTCAGAAGTTACCTTGTGGAGTCCCATCATCCTCTCAGCCAACTTTCAGACTTCCATTCGTGTCAATCAACTAAGACTTCCAGAATGTTTTTTTTGCTGCGAGCAGTCCTCTCCTTTAAAGAACCTAGATGGACAGTGAATAGAAGAGGCATTCCCTTAAAAAATCCCAATGCCAAATTTCTCATAACATAGGTGTGAGCAAAGGTATTTGCTCAAAGGTATTTAATTAGTGGTGATGCAGTATGGGATACCAGTTATACTATGCAGGAAAAAGCAGCCAACTTGACTAATATCTCATTGACTACCTTTGATACTCATGGCCGACACCACTGACCACATACTATTCAGTACCATTCATGATCCCTCTGATACTGAAGCAACTCATATCCAAATACAGCAAGACCTGAATAACATTCGTGTTTTGGCTGACAGTTTGCATTAAATGTGCCACACAAATGCCAGGCAATAACCATCTTCAACAATAGAGGCGCTAACCATCACTTTTTGCCATTCAATGGCATTACCGTCACTGAATCCCCCCACTATCAAAATCCTGGGCATCACCATGACCAGAAACTCAACTGGATTAGCCATGCAAATACTGTGGCTACAAGAACAAGTCAGTGGCTGGAGACCTGCAGTGAGCAACTCGCCTCCTCACCGAGCGGTGGAGATTCCCAGTGGAGGGCTTTGTATGCGGGAGTCCTCCCCCTTTCTCTTGAGGATCTGGGGTGGAGGGTGCTGCAAGCAGGGGTCCCCTGCAACCACAGATTGTGGTGGTTCATGGACACCCAGCACAACTGCTTGTTCTGTGGTGCTGTGGAGGCCATGGATCATGTCTATATTGGGTGTGGGTGCTTGCCTCCCTTTTTGATTTCCTTAAAAACCTGCTCCTCTGTTGTGGTTCTGTTCGCCGAGCTGGGAATTTGTGTTGCAGACATTTCATTCCCTGTCTCGGTGACATCCTAAGTGCTTGGGAGCCTCCTGTGAAGCGCTTCTTTAATCTTTCCTCTGGCATTTATAATGATTTGTCAGTTCCAGCTGTCCGCTGCAGTGGCCGGTATATTGGATCCAGGTCGATGTGCTTATTGATTGAATCTGTGGATGAGTGCCATGCCTCTAGGAATTCCCTGGCTGTTCTCCGTTTGGCTTGTCCTATAATAGTAGTGTTGTCCCAGTCGAATTTATGTTGCTTGTCATCTGCGTGTGTGTCTGTTAAGGATAGCTGGTCGTGTAGTTTCGTGGCTAGTTTGTGTTCATGGATGCGGATTGTTAGCTGTCTTCCTGTTTGTCCTAGGTAGTGTTTTGTGCAATTCTTGCATGGGATTTTGTATGAGCAAAACCAATGTAGTGTACAAAATCCCATGCAAGGACTGCACAAAACACTACCTAGGACAAACAGGAAGACAGCTTATGATCCGCATCCATGAACACCAACTAGCCACGAAACGACACGACCAGTTATCTTTAGTAGCCACACACGCAGATGACAAGCAACATGCATTCGACTGGGACAACACTACTATTATAGGAGAAGCCAAACAGAGAACAGCCAGGGAATTCCTAGAGGCATGGCACTCATCCACAGATTCAATCAATAAGCACATCGACCTGGACGCAATATACCGATCATTGCAATGGATAGCTGGAACTGACAACCGGAAGCCGCAGATTCAAACCACTACAAACGTTGGAGGAAAGATCACAGAAGCGCTTCACAGGAGGCTCCCAAGCACTGAGGATGTCACCTAGACAGGGGACGAAACCGCTGCAACACAAATTCCTAGCTCGGCCAACAAAACCACAACAACGAGCACCCGAGCTACAAATCTTCTCACAAACTTTGAACCTGCTTCTCTGTTTTTGGTTGCACTTCAGTCCCACACTTCTGATTTTTGAGCACCTGCTACGGAGTGGGGAGGGCAGGTCTGAAGACTTCCTTGTGGGTCTGCTCCTGGGCCTGGCCAAACTGGTCACAAACAGGTCCAGGCAGCGGGCTGTGGAGGGGGTCATTATGGCTGACTGACTGCCCCTCTTCTGCCGTTATGTCAAAACCTGGGTGCCACTGGAGAAGGAACACACAGTGTCCACCAAAACTCTTGAGATTTTCAGGGAAAGGTGGGCACTACAGGGAGTGGAGTGTATTATTTCCCCCTCCAGCTCTGATTTGATCCCTACCCTCCCCCTCACTATTTGATCATGCAGTTTTATCCTGTGAGAAGGGCACTGCTTGTCACTGGCCACTTGGGTGTTTCCTTTCTTCCTGGTGGTGAAAATAGAGCTGAAATTGTGTTGCTGGTTAAAGCACAGCAGGTTAGGCAGCATCCAAGGAATAGGAAATTCGACGTTTCGGGCATAAGCCCTTCATCAGGAATGAGGAGAGTGTGCCAAGCAGGCTAAGATAAAAGGTAGGGAGGAGGGACTTGGGGGAGAGGCGATAGAGATGTGATAGGTGGAAGGAGGTCAAGGTGAGGGTGATAGGCCAGAGTGGGGTGGGGGCGGAGAGGTCAGGAAGAAGATTGCAGGTTAGGAGGGCGGTGCTGAGTTGAGGGAACCGACTGAGACAAGGTGGGGGGAGGGGAAATGAGGAAACTGGAGAAATCTGAGTTCATTCCTTGTGGTTGGAGGGTTCCCAGGTGGAAGATGAGGCGCTCCTCCTCCAGCCGTCGTGTTGTTATGTTCTGCCGGTGGAGGAGTCCAAGGACCTGTATGTCCTCGGTGGAGTGGGAGGGAGAGTTAAAGTGTTGAGCCACGGGGTGGTTGGGTTGGTTGGTCTGGGCGTCCCAGAGGTGAAAATAGAATAAAGATTTGTACACTTGTTGCCTTTCACTGTGTCTCACACCTGCACACACCCAAGCTGGGTGCGGGGGAAAATATAAGCGCTACCACAGTTAGGCGGTAGTGTATGGGTTATAAGAAAAAAAAAGTAACTCACCCCTTGACTCCACAAAACCTGTCTACCATCCATAAGGTACAAATCAGGAGTGTGATGGAATACCCCTCGCCTTCCTGGAACAGTGCTGCTCTGAAACACAAAAACAAACTTGACATCATCCAGGACAAAGATGAAGGGCTTATGCCCGAAATGTTGATTCGCCTGCTCCTGGATGCTGCCTGACCTGCTGTGCTTTTCCAGCACCACACTCTTGATTATAGAAATTCACCAACCCACCAGAAACTGCACCTTCCAAACTCTCAAAATATTGGCTTAACCAGTGATGCCTAAACTTTTTTTAAAAAAGAACTCAATGGTGGTGAAAAAAGCTATGTAAATGCTAAAGGTTTTCCAATGAAACGGGCAAATTTACCAGAGGGACAGAGCAAATGCATGGACATCGCGCACAGGGGACTGGCAACGTTTGGTTTCCATACCTGGAGAAGGATAGCTGGCTATGCAGGAAGTACAACAAAGGTTTCCCAGACCGATTCCAGGAATTCTGGGACTGACATATGAAGAGAGATTGGATTGGTTAGGACTATATTCACTGGAGTTTAGAAAATGAGAGGGGATCTTACAGAAACTATCAAATTCTGACAGGATTGAACAGGGTAAGCAAAGAGTGTTCTCGATCTCAAGGGACTCCAGAACCAAGGATCACGGCGTAAAGATGCTGGTGTAAATCATTTAGGACTGACATGAATGGTTTATGAATGAATGATTTATTGTCACATCTATCTGGGGAGATACAGTGAAAAGTGATCTGTCAACACAATCCAGGGCCATTTTGAGATATAAAAGAAGAAAAAAAGTATTTAAATCAAATTCATATTCACCAGCTGGGATCCCAAAAGCAGTTCCGGAACTACTGCAAGGAATCCACTCTGGGCCTAGCACAGCCGGGAACCTGCACTCTGGGTACCAACACCAACGCAGTTAATGACTCATTGCTGCTGCTGCAAGAGTCCATGCTCTGGGCCTAACACACCCAGGAGTCCCCACTCTGCCATTGCTGCAGGCTGAAAATCACACAACACCAGGTTATAGTCCAACAGGTTTATTTGGAAGCGCTAGCTTTCAGAGTGCTGCTCCTTCGTCAGGTAATTGTGGAGAATAAGATTGTAAGACACAGAGTTTATAGCAAAAGTTTACAGTGAGATCAAAGTTTGTGAGAAGATTTGTAACTCGGGTGCTCGTTGTTGTGGTTCTGTTCGCCGAGCTGGGAGTTTTTGTTGCAAATGTTTCGTCCCTTTTCTAGGTGAGATCTTCAGTGCTTGGGAGCCTCCTGTGAAGTGCTTCTGTGCTGATTCCTCCGGCATTTATACTGGTTTGAATCTGCAGCTTCCGGTTGTCAGTTGCTGTCCGCTGACAACACCACTATTATAGGGCAGGCCAAACAGAGAACAGCCAGGGAATTCCTAGAGGCATGGCACTCATCCACAAATTCTATCAACAGACACATCGACCTAGACCCTATATAGCGGCCACTGCAGCGGACAGCAACTGACAACCGGAAGCGGCAGATACAAACCAGTATAAATGCCGGAGGAATCAGCACAGAAGCGCTTCACAGGAGGCTCTCAAGCACTGAAGACGTCACCTAGAAAGGGGACGAAACGTTTGCAACAAAAACTCCCAGCTCGGCAAACATTTACAGTGAGATGTAACTGAAATTATACATTGAAAAAGACCCAGATTGTTTGTTAAATCTCATCTTTTAGAATGACCATGTTGGTTTCAGTTCTTTCATATGTAAATTGCCAAACGTTTTTTAGAAGTTACATTCTCAAGTGAACTGCAACAATTGGTATCATTTCGGCCAAGGTAGGATCTTGAAGGTGTTAGCTCCCTGTGTGAGGCTGTCTGTGCCACAATGGTCAGACTGATTCTAATCTAAAAAATGGATTTACAGAATCTTTCATGGATTTTGTGCAGTTTTTGAACAAAGTAAAATGTAATTCTGCAAGTACAAATTCACCCCACAAACTTATGTGTATGTGCATATGAGTTTGTGCTCGGGGGGGATTATGAGTGTCTATGAGAGGGTTTGTGTGGGAAAGTATGTGAGCATATGAGAGAAGGTGTGTGTGTGTGTGTAGTGCAGTGGGGTGACCTGTACTGTGACATGAACCCAAGGTCCTGGTTGAAGCCATCCCCATGGGTACTGAACTTAGCTATCAGCCTCTGCTGCCTGTCCCAAAGTCCACCATCGAGGATTGTCACCCGAAGGTCCGAGGTCAAATGTCCCGGACCTCTGAAGTGTTCTCCGATGGGAGGGAACACTCCTGTATATTGATTGTTGTGCGGTGTCCATTCATCCGTTGCCATAGCCTCTGTTTGGTCTTGCCAATGTTCCATGCCTCAGGGCATCCTTGCCTGAAGCATATGAGATAGACAATGTTGGCTCCGTCACATGAGTACCTGCCACATACATGGTGGGAGGTGTCCCCACGGTGTATAATGGTGGTATCCATGTCAACACTCTGACACATCTTGCAGCATCTACCATGACAAGGTTGCATGGTATTGTCCTGAAAGCCAGGTAGTTTGCTACGAACAGTGATCTGTTTGAGGTTTGGTGGCTGTTTAAAGGTGAGAAGTGGAGGTGTGCGGAAGGTCTTGACGAGGTGCTCATCCGCATGAATAATGTGTTGCAGGCTGCAAGAACAACAAAGAGTACCCTATCGGGTGCAGCTCGTGTCTGTCTCCTGAGGAGGTCATTACGGTTCCTCAGTGCGGCACGTCAGAACTGGCGGTCAATGAGTTGAGCATCGTACCCTGGTTCTTATGAGGGCATCCCTGAGTACTTCCAAGTGCCCATCACGTTCCTCCTCATCTGAACAGACCCTGTCCGTAGGGGATGGCTGTTTTAATACATTTCGGGTGGAAGCTGGAGAACTGTAGATCATGAGGTTATCTGTGGGTTTACAGTAGAGTGAGGTGCTGAGGTGACCATCCTTGATGGAGATGCATGTGTCCAAGAATGAGACAGATAGTAGAGAGTAGTCCATGGTCAGTTTGATGGCTTACAATCTTATTCTCCACAATCACCCGATGAAGGAGCAGCGCTCCGAAAGCTAGTGCTTCTAAATAAACCTGTTGGACTATAACCTGGTGTTGTGTGATTTTTAACTTTGTACACACAAGTCCAACACCGGCGGCTCCAAATCGCTGCAGGTGACCCCATTCCAGAAGTCCTCACATCAGGCCTATGAAGCCAGTAAACTCCGCCAACACTGCCCTGGCCTACCCATGCCATCAGGAAGATGAAGGAAAGAAAAAGAAAAAAAGACGAAAAGAAGAGAGCGAGAGAAAAACAATGTGGCTGGCCTGCAGTGGACAGGCTCAGCTGGAATACTACCTACTGGGCTGGCACCGCCATCTTGAACATACAAGACTGAAATACTATTTATAGAGCAGAATATACAATTGCTTCTATGACTTTCTCCGTACTCAATGTGTGTGAATCATCAGCCTAACTTTATTAAAATGTTGGAAGCACAAAAGGGGTCAATGAACAGGAACAAGAGTTTTCATTGTTGTATACTGTGAAGAAACAAATCATAAAAGTTCATCACAGCACTGGGGACTCTATAAGTAATATTATGTTTAAGGGGACACAACTGCAGTTAAGCAACAGTACAGAAATTGAATATATGCACACTTAAGTGAGTACTCCAAACATCTCTCAATTCACCACAGAATTTATACAACAATGATATGAGTCATAGCCTCAGAAAGGTTTGTTGTGGACTGAACCACAACCCCCTCAAAAAAATATTGAGAAGGTAGTCTAGACCCTAAATGTTTCTTATTTTAAAGGTAAATGTGAGGTGCAGTGTTCCAGATGCAATTTGATGCATCAAACTACTCGACATTGAGTAAAACATAATTTATTCTTACCTGAAAAGAGTATCGTCAGTCTGCACAATTTTTTTCAGCGGATGATAGACTACATTTTATAAGGTCTACCCCAGTTTGCCATTTATCTAAATGATGCACTAATAACTGGGAAGACCAGTAATGAGCAATTCAAGAACTGGGACATAGACCTTAGATGTTTCTCCCAGGTGGATGTACGCTTTAGATTAGATTAGATTAGATTCCCTACAGTGTGGAAACAGGCCCTTCGGCCCAACCAGTCCATACCGACCCTCTGAAAAGTGACCCACTCAGATCCATTTCCCTCTGACTAATTGACCTGACACTAGAAAGGAAAAACATGTATGTTCCAGGCAATCCAAGTGACCTACGTGGGCCAGGGTCTGCAATACTGGGAACAAGTAGCAAATGTGGATATATAATGAGCCGCCTACCGCTGACAGATACACCACCTGGTGGTACTGCCACTGAAACAGGCCATAATAATTTTAAATCTTCTGACACTCTTCCTGTCACAGCTGACAATATCATATTTTGAATGCAGCAAGATCTGGCCCTGGCATATCTGAAACAGCTGATGGTGATGGGGGAAACCAAAGGGCCAGGAGGGACTGTTGCAAAGTAGTGGATGGCTTATTAGTATGGGGAGCAAAGTGATTATCTTGAGCTAAGGTCACTGCCAGATACTGCTGATCTCCACCAGGGTCATCCAGAGGTTTCCAAAATGGAAATGTTGGTGAGATGTTTGTCTGGTGGCTGGGATTGGATACAGATTGAGCCACATTGGTGGGCAGTGCCTGGAGTGCGAACAAGGACAAATATGTCGGCACAACATCGAGGGCTGAAGGGCCTATTCTGCGCTGTATTGTTCTGTGTTGTATTACTGCCAGCAGCTCCCCCACATTCATGGGAATGGCCAGATAAACCCTGAACCAAGATACATGTCGACTATGCAGATCCTTTGATGGGCTCTATGTTCTCAGTCATTTTGGATGCACACTTCGTGGTTGGATATGCATAGACTTCATTCATCAAACATGGGGACAATGATAGAAAAGTTGCGAGCATCTTTTGCAAAACACGGACTCTTGGAAGTATTGGTCACAGACAACAGGCCATCGTTTACCAGTAGGAAATTTCCTGAAGTCAAATTATATTCGTCATGTGAGTTTAGCTCCTTACAATCCATCATCCAATGGTGTGGCAGAAAGAGCAGTTCAAACTTTGAGGGCAGGTTTAAAGAAATAGTCTACAACAGTCACTAGATACCAAACTATCCCGACTCCTATTTGATTATAGGACCACCCCTCATGCTACTATAGGGATAGGCTCAGCAGAGTTGCTAATAGGGAGAAGATTCTGCAATAGGCTAAATCTAATCTTCCCACATCTTGGGATGGCAGCGGTGGGGGAGGAGGAGTGTGTGTGTGTGTGTGGTGAAATGGCATCAGGATGACAATGGCAGACACAAGACTTTGCTAAGTGAGAGTGATGGTTTTCTTCAGGGCATGAGGTTTGTTTTTGTTTTAATCTTCTTAAATTTCCTTCTACAGTCCAAAAATGTGCAGGTTAGGTGAATTGGCTATGCTAAATTGCCCATAGTGCAGGGCAGCATGGTGGTTCAGTGGTTAGCACAGCACCAGAGACCTAGGTTCAATTCCCACCTCGGACAACTGTCTGTGTGGAGTTTGCATGTTCTCCCTGTGTCTGCGAGGGTTTCCTCTGGGTGCTCCGGTTTTCTCCCACAGTCCAAAGATGTGCAGGTGAGGTGAATTGGCAATGCTAAATTGCCCATAGTGTTCGGTGCATTAGTCAGGGGTAAATGTAGGGGAATGGGGCTGGGTGGGTTGCTCTTTGGAGAGTCGGTGTGAACCTGTTGGGCCAAAGGCCCTGTTTCCACACTGAAGGGAATCTAATCTGTTCAGGGATGTGTAGGTTAGATGTATTAATCAGGGGAAATGTAGGGATAGTAGGGGAATGAGTCTGGGTAGATATTGGGCCAAATGACCTGTTTCCACACTGTAGAGATTCTATGATTTTGAAAACCAAAAGATGGATGCTGTAAATTGGAAACAAAAACAGAAGTTGCTGGAAAACAGAAGGTCTGGCAGCTGTGAAAAGGAATCAGAGTTCACATTTTGGGTCTGGAGAACCGCTCTCAGAAGGGTCACCAGACCTGAAATGTTAACTCGGATTTCTCTTTGCAGATGATGCCAGACTTCCTGAACTTTTACAGCGACTTCTGTTTTTGTGTCAGAGGTTTTGTTCAGTCAGAGCTGGCTCTGTGGAAGCTGGGTCAGTCTCAAGAGAGTCGTCATGTGCCAATAAAGGCTGACTTGGTGATGGGATACCGGCCTCTGTGGAGTTACTTTGAAAGGGAGTTAAAAATCACAACACCAGGTTATAGTCCAACAGGTTTAATTGGAAGCACACGAGCTTTCGGAGCGATGCTCCTTCATCAGGTGGTTGTGAAGGAGCAGCGCTATGAAAGCTAGTGCTTCCAGTTAATCCTGTTGGACTATAAACTGGTGTTGTGATTTTTAACTTTGTCCACCCGAGTCCAACACCGGCACCTCCAATTCAAAAGTGAGAACAGGCTACCAGACTCTGATGAGCAGCCAGAATCATGTTGAATGCTGGAGCATGCTTGAAGAGAAGGGCTGAATGGCCATTTCCTGAGGGGCGTGGGAAATACCTGAAGGGGGCGGGGATTGCGCGGAATGGGGCGGGGCAAGTATGGAAGGGGCGGGGTGAATGAAGGGGCGGGGCAGGTAAGTGACGGCGAGGCTGCTGGAACGGTGCGCAAGCAGATGGGGGCGGGGCATGCACTGAAGTGGGCGGGGCAGGCACGAGAAGGGGCGGTGAATGAGGGGGCGGGGCCAAGTATGGGACGGGGCGAGGGTTGCGCTGCAGGGAAGGTGCGCAAGCAGAGGGGGCGGGGCGGTGCAGGCACGAGAAGGGGGCGGGGCAGGCGTACAGGAAAGTGGGGGCGGGCCGTCCTTTAACGTCAACACTCCAGGCTGTCCCCCTTCATCGCTGCGCCAGCCCCCGCACTCGAGTCAAACGGAGCTGGAAAGTCGGCGGGCTGAGTTGTGCTGCTCGTACTGGGGAGCCGGGAGAGACGACCATGGCCGAGCTGCTGAAGAAGGGAGCCCCCGAGCCGGTGGAGACCAAGGACGTGCGGGAGGCTCTGAAGGCCAAGGAGGTGAAGGAGAACGCCAACGCCGAGCGAGCGCAGAGCGGCGAGAAAACCAAGGCTGACACCGAGAGGTACCCTCTCAACAAGGCGGCAGCGCCGAAGGAACCTTCTCTGGTCGTCTTCAACAACGACGGCGGTGCTGTCGCGTCGCACAAACCCGTGAAGAAGGTGAGACGGTGTGGTTTTTATCGGCGGGTGGGGGGCGGTCGGTCGGTCACGGGCAGAATTAAAATCATCGGTTCCTCCAGCGGACCGGGAAGCTAGTTGCGCATGCGTTATGGAGAGTGTAGTTTCCACGGAGCGCTTTCGCCGTAAGAGGCGCGAAGCGGGAACTACAACTCCCAGCGCGCCCTGCGAGGCCGCGCAAGTGCAGTGTATCTCCCTGCGTCCCTCACTCTTTCTGTTCCCCCTCAAGGTGGGCGGTTTTAGTCTCTACTCCCACCCCCCCTGCCCCCAACTCCAAATAATATTGTTGGGATCCAATTGGTGAGTGAGCTGACAGCGGGGGAGTCCCCTCCCCCGTCCTAGTTTGGAGTTTTGAAAGTTCTACATTCCAGGGTATGACATGTAATTGTAATATTGATCCCCTGTTTCCTTCTCCTGCCTGTGTGAGCGACTGATTGTCTACTATGTAACGTATTGTGAATGACTGACCTTTTCAGTACCTCGAGCTTGACTTTAGGAAAGACAAGGTTCTGCGTTGTAGACTAATCAGTAAAGTTTAGGTTAGATTAGATTTCCTACAGTGCGGAAACACTTTGGCCCAACAAATCCACACAGACTCTCCAAAGACTAACCCACCCATAACCATTCCCCTACTCATGCACCTATCTCTATGGGCAATTTAGCATAGCCAATTCACCTGACCGGCACATCTTTGGAGTGTGGGAGGAAACCCACACAGACGGTCACCCGAGGCTGGAATTGAACCTGAGTCACTGGTGCTGCAAGGCAGCAGTGCTAACCACTGAGCGACCGACCTAAAGTTAAATCACACAGGATTCAGGGTGAGCTTGTCAATCAGATGCAAAAAGTGGCTTGAACATCTGATGCTGGTGGTGGAGGGACTTTTGGATTAGTGACCAGCAGTGTACCACAGGGATCAGTATTCAGTCCACTTTTGTTTGTCATTTATGTGAACGATGTGAATGAGAATATAGGAGGCATAGAGTCATAGAGATGTACAGCATGGAAACACACCCTTTGGTCCAACCCGTCCATGCCAACCAGATATCCAACCCAATCTATTCCTACCTGCCAGGACCTAGCCCATATCCCTCCAAACCCTTCCCATTCATATACCCATCCAAATGCTTCTTAAATGTTGCAATTGTACCAGCCTCCACCGCTTCCTCTGGCAGCTCAATCCATACACGTACCATCCTCTGCGCATAAAAGTTGCCCCATAGGTCTCTTTTACATCTTTCCCCTCTCATCCTAAACCTATGCCCTCTAGTTCTGGACTCCCCAACCCCAGGGAAAAGACTTTGTTTATTTATCCTATCCTTGCCCTCATAATTTTGTAAACCTCTATAAGGTCACCCCTCAGCCTCCGACGCTCCAGGAAAAACAGCTCCAGGAGCTCAAATCCTTCAACCCTGGCAACATCTTTATAAATCTTTTCTGAACCCTTTCAAGTTTCACAACATCTTTCCGAAAGGAAGGAGACCAGAATTGCACACAATATTCCAACAGTGACCTAACCAATGTCCTGTACAGCCGCAGCATGATCTCCTGTACTCAGTACCTGACCAATAAAGGAAAGCATACCAAACTATCCTATCTACCTGCAACTCCACTTTCAAGGAGCTATGAGCCTGCACTCCAAGGTCTGTTTGTTCAGCAACATTCCTGAGGACCTTACCATTAAGTGTATAAGTCCTGCTAAGATTTGCTTTCCCAAAATGTAACACCTCGCATTTACCTCAATTAAACTCCATCTGCCACTTCTCAGCTCATTGGCCCAGCTGGTCCAGATCCTGTTGTAATCTGAGGTAACCCTCTTCTACTATCCACTACACCTCCAGTTTTGGTGTCACCTGCAAACTTACTAACTGTCCCTCTTATGCTCGCATCCAAATCATTTATGTAAATGACAAAGTAGAAGACCCAGTGCCGATCCTGGTGGCGTTCCACTGGTCACAGGCCTCCAGTCTGAAAAACAACTCTCCACCATCATCACCCTGTGTCTTCTACCTTTGAGCCAGTTTTGTATCCAAATGGCTAGTTCTCCCTGTATTCTGTGAGATCTAACCTTGCTGATCAGTCTCCCATGGGGAACCTTGTCGAACGCCTTGCTGAAGTCCATATAGATCACATCTACTGCTCTGCTGTCATCAATCCTACTTGTTACTTCCTCAAAAAACTCAATCAAGTTTGTGAGACATTATTTCCCACGCACAAATCCAATCAGTACTTGCCTTTCCAAATACATGTACATCGTGTCCCTCAAGATTCCCTCCAACGACTTGCCCACCACAGAGGTCAGGCTCACCGGCCTATAGTTCCCTGGTTTGTCTTTACCGCCCTTCTTAAACAGTGGCACCACGTTTGCCAACTTCCAGTCTTCTGGCATCTCACCTGTGACTATCGATGATACAAATAGCTCAGCAAGAGACCCAGCAATCGCTTCTCTAGCTTCCCACAGAGTTCTCGGGTACACCTGATCAGGTCCTGGGGATTTATCCACCTTTGAACCATTTCAAGACATCCAGCATTTCCTCCTCTGTAATCTGGACATTTTGCAAAATGTTACCATCTGTTTCCCTACAGTCTACATCTTCCATATCCTTTTCCACAGTAAATACTGATGCAAAATACTCATTTAGTATCTTCCCCCATTTTCTACGGCTCCATACAAAAGCCGCCTTGCTCATCTTAACTTTGGGTGTCATCTCCAAACTTGATGGTGTAGTGGACAGTGAAGAAGGTTATCTAAGATTACAAAAAGATCTTGATCAATTGTGTTAATGGGCTGAGTAGTGGCAGATGGAGTTTAATTTGGATAAATGTGAGGTAATGCATTTTGATGGAACAAACAATGGCAAGATTAATGGTAGGGCCCTGGATGGTGTTGTAGAACACAGACTGAGGCATGAGGGTACGAAACTCTTTGAAATTTGTATCCCAGGCAAGGTGGTTATGGTGTTTAACATGCTTGCCTTCATTTTCAGTCCTTTGAATATAAGAGTTGGGATGTCGTGTTGAGGTTGCACAGGGTGTTGGTGAGGCCCTTTCTGGAGTACTGTGTGCAGTTCTGGTTGCCCTGTTGTAGGAATGTTGTTAAACTAGAGAGGGTTCAGAAAAGACTTACTAGGATATTTCTGAGAATGAAAGGTTTGCATGATTAAAAAATAGGCTGGGGTTTTTCGCTGGAGTTTAAGTGGATGAGGAGTGACCTTTTATAGAGGTTTATAAAATCATGAGGGGCATAGATAACGTGGAAAGGAAGGGCTTTTTCTCTCGGATAGGAGAGTTCAAAACTAGAGGCGTATTTTTAAGGTGAGAAGAAATTTTTTTTTAAAGATGGTGTGAGGGGTCACTTTTTTCTTACATTTTGATTCATGTGGAGATTGAACCTTCAGAGGAAGTGTAGTTGCAGGTACAGTTGTTATTTTTAAAGACGTTTGGATAACTATGTGAATAGGAAAGGTTTGGAAAGGTATGGGCTAAATGGAAGCAAATAGGGCTAGTTTAGATTGGGAACATGGTTGGCATGGAATAGTTGGACTGAATGGTCTGTTGCCATGTTGTGTGTCTGCTGCAGTTTGCGTGCAACTTTCAAGTTCCCTTCTAAGCCACATGCCATCTTGACTTAGAACTATATTATTGTTCCTTTGTGCCATGGTGCCGGAAGCCTGGAACAACCTGACTAGACCATGAGTTATAGAGTCAGAAATTAGGCCATTCGTCACATTGGGTCTGCTCCACCATTCATTCATGGCTGATTGGTTTCTCAAAACCATTCTCCTGGTTTCTCCCTGTAAGTCTTAAACCCCGTGACAATCAAACACCTATTTATCCGTCTTGAATATACTCAATGATCTGGCCTCCAGCCTTCTGTGACAATGGGTTTCATAGATTCACCACTCTCTGGCTGAAGAAGTTTCTCCTTATCTCTGTTCTAACAAGTCTTTCCTTTACTCTAAGGCAGTGATCTCAGATCCTAGTCTCTCCTACCAAAGGAAACATCTTCCCAATGTCCACTCTGTATAGGCTGTTCAGTATTCTGTACGTTTCAATTAGATCCCCCCTCATCCTTGTAAACTCCATCGAGAATAGACCCAGTGTCCTCAAACATTCCTCATATTTTATGCCTTTCATTCCTGGGATTGTTCTTGTGAACCTCTCCGGGGCCAGTACATCCTTCCCGAGATATGGATGCAAAGTTGCTCACAATACTCTAAATGTGGTTTGACCAGAGCTTTATAAAGCCTCAAGTACATTTCTACTTTTATGTTCTAGTCGTCTTAAAATAAATGCCTTCATTTTATTTGACTTCCTAACTATTGATTCAACCTGCAAGTTTATCTTGAAAGAATCCTGGACTAGAACTCCCAAGTCCCTTTGCACTTCAGATTTCTGAATTTTCTCCCCATCTAGAAAATAGTCCATGTCTTTATTCTTCCTACCAAAGTGCATGACCTCACACTTTCGCTCATTGTATTCCATCTGCCATTTCCTTGCACGTTCTTCTAACTTGTCTAAATCCTTCTCCAGCCTCCCTGCCTACTCAATGCTGCCTGTCCCTCTACCTATCTTTGTATTCTCTGCAAACATGGCCAGAGTGCACTCAGTTCCTTCATCTAGATTATTAATGTGTAAAGGTAAGAGTTGTGGTCCTAACATTGACCCTTGTGGAACACCACTTGACTGACAGCACTGTGGGTGTACATATCATACATAACCATTCAAGAAGATAGTGTTCACTAGCACCTCCTTCTCAAAAGCAGTTGGAGTTTAGGAACAAATGCTGGCCTCATGAGCTATGCCTGCAGCCCTTGAAAAAAAAATCTTAGAACAAAGACAGTGGCCTGTTTTTGAACAGGGGTATTAAATCCATTTGTTATATTATTTGACATGCTCTTGCAAATTATTTTTGTGACCAGCAGAGATGTTAAGAACATAAGAGGTAGGAGCAGATTTACAGCTATTGGCCCATCGACTCTGCTCGTCAATCATGGCTGATGTGCTTCTCAATCCCATTCTCCTGCCTTCTCCCTGTAACATTCGATTCCTTACAGATCAAGAACCTACTTATCTATGTTTAGATGCACTCAATAACTTGGCCTCAACAAACTTCTGCAGCAAACAGTTCCACAGATTCACTACCCTCGGGCTGAAGAAATTCCTCCTTATTCTCCGTTCTAAAGGGTTGTCCCTTCACTTTGAGGCAAAGTCTTCAGGGCCTAGTCCCCCCTCCTACTGGAAACATCTTCTCTATATCCACTCTATCTGGGTTTCTCGGGGTTATGTAAGTTTTTTTGAGATTCCGCCTCAATCTTCGAAGTTCTGACAAGTACAATTTCGAGTCCTTAATCGTCCCTCAAATGGCAAGCCATTCATCCTTGGGACCATCCTCCAAAGTCAGCAAATCCTTTCTTGATAGGGACCCAAAATTGGTATTCTAAATGTGGTCTGGCCAGAGCCTTATGCAGCCTTAGCAGTACATGTCTGCTGTTATATTCTAACCTTCTTGAAATCTGTGTCTTAATCCTTTCCAGAGAAAATGAAAGAATTCTGTTGATTTCAACTTATTTACTTGCATTGTTACCACTTCCTATTGCTAGTTCTTAATTTATTCTGTCATCTGATCTGCTAATTTCAACTTTTGATGTATCACATCCTGTACTTTGGTCTTTTGCTTGGGTTTATTCATGAAACAGTGAATGTAATCAAGACAAACACTGTAAAAGACTGCTTTTTATTTTTATTGCCAGCTGAATTTGCTACATACCTGTGCCCCAGAGTCTTGGAGTTGTATTTTTGTTTTGCTATTTCAGCTGAGTTAGTTTTGATGTCCTTGATGGAATTTTATGTTCAATTCTGAAGTGTATGCATTTGGCCTTTTTGGAATTTAGTGTTTTGTTCCATAATGGGATATAGGCTTCGTTGGCAAGGATAGCATTTATTCCCCAAGCTAATTGTCTTTGAGGAGGTGATCGTGAGCTTTTGTGTAGAATCATTCGTAGTCTACGAGGTAAAGGTACTGACTAGGAGTTGTTGGGTAAGGAGTTGAAGGATTTTGATCCAACGGCAATGAAACAACATCCATATTTCCAAGTCTGGGAGTGCATGATTTGAAGGGACTTTGGTGGAGTGTATTCCCATATGTCTGGTGTCCATGACTTTCTAGGTGGTAGAGGTCAATGAGTTTTAGATGTACTATCAAATCAGCTGTTGCAATGCATCTTGTAAATGGTATATGCTGCTGCAGCTTTGGTTTACAGCTGGAACATAAATGTTTAAAATGGTGAATGGTGGGCCAGTGAAGTGGCTTTTAGCTTTTGGATGATACGCTTTGAGTATTGGAACTGTACTTCACCAGCTATGTAGGAGAGTGTTCCAGGTCTCTTCTGAGTTGTAAGTGTGGATCAGGTTTTGAGGAGTTAAGAGGCGAATTACATGCTGCTGAAATTGAGTCTCGAACCTGCTTTGTAACCACTGTATAGGTATGTAGCTGATCCAGCTATGGTGGTCCCCAGCTCTTTGGTGATCACACTGGACATTACTGGTGGGGAATCCAGTGCTGATGGTTGAGTGCTAGGTGGAAATGATCAGAATCTCTTCCTATTGGAAGTGGTCAGCGCCTGGTTTTTGCAGAGTGCACATTCCACATAACATTCAAATCAAGCCTGAATATTGTCCTTGCCTTGCTGCTTGTGGGCATGGACTGCTGTAGTGTCTGAGGAGTTATGAACACTATAGTCATCAGGGAGCATCACCACTTCTTACCTTAGGATGGAGAGAATGTAATCGAAGCAGTCAAAGATGATTGAGCCTTAATCACTTCTCTGAGGAGCCCTCAGTGTAGGTTGGCCTCCAACAACAACTGAAGCTGATCTGCCTTGCATCTGTGGAGAGATTTCCATTGATTTTTCCATAAATTAAGTTTTACAAGGACTTTTTGATGTCGCATTCATTTGAATGCCTTCTTGAACTTGTTAGAAGACACTGTCATCTCACCTCACCTCTGAAATTTAGCTCTTTATCCTTTTTGTAATGGAATCTGGAGAAATGATGGCTTGTAAATCTCTCCACATGAATAAGCGGGTTTTCTTGAGTAAGTATCATTTGATAGCATTTTCTCCTATTTCTTTGCTGATTCAGTGTCGTCTAATTAAGTGGTATTTGGTTGGATTGAGCTTGATCTGCTATTCATGGATAGGAGGTACCTGGACAATTTTACGCATTATTGGGTAGATGGCAGCATTGTAGCTATTTTGAAATAGTCAGCTAGTGGCATTGGCTGATTAAGGAGCCTATAAATCAGCACCACTGCTGGGAAATTGTTGGGGCATCCTGCAGGTTTTATTAAATTACTGTTAATTTCCTTTATTGATGTATTAAATTGACTTGGAGCTTCAGGAGGAGGTTGTGATTTAAAACAAAAGTAGACAAGTATTTATAGAAGGTGTTTCATGGCTACCCGATGCCTCAAAGATCACACTCAACAAAATACTTTCAGAGGTGTAGTTGCTGTTGTAATGGAGGGAAGACTGCAGCTAGTTGCCATACAAAAAACTCCTACAAGCAAAATTATAATGGCCATATAATCTGCTTTTTGTTAATTCCCCTATCCTTAGAAAAGTCCCAATATTTCAATGTCCATCTAAGAAAGCAAATCAAATCTGACTGTAAGATTTGAGAGATGTCACCTCTGACAGTGTGACTTTCACTCATTGTTACCACAGAATGCCATAGTTGTTTTTTATTGTTGAGACCTGGAATAAGACTTGAACACACAAGTTTATGACTTTGAAGTGAGTGTGTTAAGTACTGAGCCATGATTGACGCACTGATGGATCATCCACTTGTCATGTTTGGCTAAAGTTGGTTGCAAATCTCTTTTGCATTGTCATATTGGAATCTACCACAGTTTGACGAAAGGAACAGTTACGAAGCAACCTTCTTTTGTGGGATTGCTTGTCATCCCCGTAGCATGCTATTCCTGCTGTTTGGCATGTATGTGCTCTACAGTAACTTCACCTAATTTGTATTATATTAGATATGCCTGGTGCAGCTTCTTCCATACTCTCTCTCTCTCTCTTCCTCGAATCAGGCTTGGTCTCTGGCTTGAAGCCTATGCCCAAGCATGAGGGTCGAAGTTTCAGCCTTACATTGCCTAGTTCTTAGCTGCTGCATCTTTAGGATCTAAGCCATATAGCACAGTGGTCGAATCTCTCAACACAGGAGAGTATCATTGAGTTGTACAGCATGAGAACAGACCCTTTGGTCTGACTTGTCAGTGCTGACCAGATATCCTAAATTAATCTAGTCCCATTTGCCAACATTTTGGCCCATATCCCTCTAAATCCTTCCTATTCGGGTACCCATCTAGATATATTTTAAATGTTGTAATTAGGCCAGCCTCCACCACTTCCTCTGGCAGCTTATTCCATACACACCAACATTTTCCTACAGAGAGTGGTGCATGTATGGAATGAGCTGCCACAGGTGTCAAAAGCATTACTGTCATGTACATTTGCATTCCCAACAGATAAATCGATGAGGATGAGGTCAGTGACCTTGGAGTCAGAGCTTTTGCAGCACAGAAAAATATCCTTCAGCCCATCAGTGTTTGTGTTGATTATCAAATGTCCATCCATTCAATTTCAATTTCCAGCTCTTTGTTTGTAGTTGTGTACGCTATGGTGTTTTGGGTGTTGATCTAAATAATACTTAACTATTTTTAGGGTTCTTAGCTCAAGCACCCTATTAGGCACTGAGTTTCAGTTAGCCATAGTCCTCTGTGTTAAACAAAAAAAAGTTTCCTCAAATTCCCTTTAAAATTCTTGCTCCTTACCTTAGAAATTGTGCCCCCCGGTTATTGATGGAGAAAACATTCTCCCTATCTACCTTGTCCATACTCTTCAGAATTTTGTTCACCTCAATCAAATGCCCCCTCAGCTCTCTTTACTCATAAGAAATCAACCCTGAGCTATCTAGTCTCCCTTCAGAGCTGAATTGTTCCAGCCAAGGCAATTTCCTGGTTAATCCTCCCTGCACCCTCCCCCTTGCATCCTTGTCTCAGTGCGGTGACCAGAACTGTATGCAGTACTCCAGCTGTGGCCAACTGATATTATGCATAGCTTCGTCGTAAACTCCTTGATTTTGTATTCAATGCTTTGTTTAATCAAGTATGCTTTCTTAGCCAGTTTATCGACCAGTCCCAATGCCTTCAAGGATCTATGGATGTGCACACCAATTCCTTCAGATCTTCCATACATTTTAAGGATGTATAATTCAACATGTATTCATGTTCCTTAGTTAGTCGATCCAAATCTATCATCTTGCACTTTCTAGGATTAAATTCCATTTGCCACTTTCAGAGGCCATTACCCAAAACATAAATTCTCCTCCTCGGATGCTGCCTGACTTGCTATGCTTTTCCAGCATCACACTATCGATTTTCAGAGCATCTGACTCGCCTGACTGTAATCATCTTGTAGTCTCAGGCTTTCCTCATTGCCAATGTGCGTTACTCTTTCCTGATTATTCTCTTGCCACTAATGTACCTATAAAATAGCTTTGGATTTTTTTCTTTTATTTTTGTGTGTTAATTCTCTAATCACCTGCACAGGCCCAGAATGACCAGCTGCGTCTTTCAGGACTAACTCAGTATTAATGCTATCTGGGTAGTCCTACTGAAGGATTAATGTTATTACTTGAAGGGGTGTGATAGACCAAAATCTGTAAGAAGTTTTCTTGCGGATGTTTGACCTTTCTAAGGTTGAGGGCTCCCAAGGCACACTCTTTCCTCAATGATCAGCTCCAGTGCTGAAAACATTCTGTGATTGTATGTATGCTTCAATAAATTCAACCTTGAGGTTTACCTTGTTATTTCCGGTCCCTGCTATCAGTTTAGTCAGCCTTTGCTGCATTCTCTCTATGCCTGACTGGTTTTTCACTTTTTGAAGTACTTTTATTTTTTTTCTTGACATACCTGCTAAGAGAAGTTAGATTGTCTGAAACCGGTTTGAGTTTTCATAGTTTGTGTTGCATTGTGCATACAAGCAAGTTTCAATAAGAAATGTGGTAAGTCAGTTAACATGTAACTTCCGCAATGATGGCTTACTCATGCATTTTTTTTTGATCCGTTTAGGGACTGTTAATAGAAAACTGAGCACCTATTTAACTTCTAGAACGACACCATGAGTTTTCACTTTTGCAAACAAAGCACAAACATTATTGCATTACATGAAGCAAGGGCTATTAACATTATGATTGATGACTGTGACCACCAAGGATTCTCTTATAAGATATATAAATCTTAACGTTATTGACTTCAAGTAGGAATATTTGTAAATATGCTGTACTGTTTTCACGAATTCTGCAGATTTTGATTATTCTTGGAGGTAAGCTTTAACATCATGTGACTGTTCATGCCTCAGCTCCTTGTTCTGATTAGTTTGAAGAACTATAAAAGCTATGCACTTGTTTCTTTCCTTGGGAGGATTACTGTAGGTTTTTCCACTGGCCTTAAACTCGACAATCTTCCAGTTCTGTTTCTTGTCGGAATTTAAACTGACGTTAAACTGCCGCCTCATTCCATATGGCTCAAAACTATCATTTACTCTGGCAACCTCTTTAATGAGCAACAAGCCACATGAGTTCCAAACTGCTTTTAATCTTTCTTGTAAGCACCCAGATAAGTTGAAACGAGAGAACCCTTCCAGGCCACTTCCACTCACCTTCATCAGGTGGTAGCATTCTCTAGGCCGTCTTCAAGCCAACCTTTAGATAAATTATCCCTCAATCACAATGTGGGTAATTGAACACTTGTGGTGCTAATTTAGCTTTAACTTCAAAAATAAAAATGTATTTCTGGATAACCATTACTGCAAACATAGAAGGTGTCAGACTTTTTAAAAAAAAATCATTGAGGAGAAAGTGAGGACTGCAGATGAGCTGCTTCAAGGAAGGCATCCTTGCAAGAAGATTTGCAGCCCTTCCTGAAGAAGGGCTTATGCCCGAAACGTCGATTCTCCTGTTCCTTGGATGCTGCCTGACCTGCTGTGCTTTTCCAGCAACACATTTTCAGCTTTTTAAAAAATCAACCTATTCATATTTGTTATGATACATCTCAGAGACAGGAGGGATCTGAACCTAGATCTTCTAGCTCAGACAAAGCTACACTACCAGTGTGCTACAAGGGCTTTCCAGGTGTCACATCTTGTTATAAAATATTCTTTCAAAATCAACCTGTTCAGAAATGTTATTAGACACCCCTGAAGCAGATAGGATTTGAGCTTAGGTTTCCTCGCTTAGAGGTAGGGATGCTGTCACTGTTTCACCAGAACCTGCGAGTCACATCTTCAGTATTTTGGCTAAGTAAGCCCACCTACTGTTTTGTGATCTTGCCTTTCTAGCTGTTAATCTCTTTAATTCAACATGACCACAACTTTAAGGGTAAGAGACTCCAAGCTACTTCAGTTGTATGAACCATGTATTAGAAATTGATAACATTGTTCTTCCAAGATTGGGTGTGAAGAGGTACTAAGGAGGCCTCAATTTTTGCTTGAATACAGCAAATAAACGTTTTAATTAAAAAGTTGATAATTGTAGAATCTCTTGTAGATTGTCATTTCTAGGCAGGTGTCATAATTGTCAGTAGTATCTTTATGTGCAATGACTTCGTTCATTTTATTTTATCAAAGTGAAGGAAACTCTCACTTAACAAACAACTTTGCATTTCTGCAATACTAGTTTATAATCATCCCTGTCAAAATTGGGATTTTGACACAAGATACAAAGGTTTTGGGTGTCTAAAACAGGAATGGAAAACAGGCTTTTGAAAATTGCTGGGACATCCAATTGGAGTTGCTTACTAACGTTTACATGTGAGACTTAAGTGGCAATGCAACTAAATTAAATCAAACATGTAGTCTTTTTGTCATACTTACATGAGGTCATGTTGTATCAGCATTTTCATAGAAAAATATGGGGGGTTATGATTGACACTGAAACAAAGCTCTTCAGCCAACTAATGTATGATCCATGTGATTTACTTTGTCTGGAAAAACTTAAGAAACTTCTGTGAATAAATGAACCTTAATTGGTATTGTTCCTTTTGCTGCCTTTGAATTTCTGCCAACAAAATTCAGATAGCTTTGAGGTGTTTCTGACTGGTTAAATAAATTTATATAATGCTTTTAATTAGCATTATTGGACACAGTTTTATACAGCTTGTGTCAAACTATTAGGGCAGGCCAACCAAAAACTTGGTTAGTGATGTGGGTTTTAAGGTGCATGTTAGAGAAATAGGGAATGGAGAGGTTATTAGAAAGAATTCAGACGTCCCCAGACTGTTGGTTGTGACCCCTGAGGGGTGCGTGGTCACATTTAGAGTCATGAGCTCCCTTTCTCTAAGGCAGCAGTATGAACTGTGGAAAGGAAACTGCCCAGTCTGGAGACAGCGGCTACTTAGCCCTGGTTCCACAAGATTAATGCTGTTCAACAGCCAAGGGTGAACAATGAGCACAAATCAACATTGAACATCAGAATCCACTTGTAGTGAGGTGTTTGACTGGGACCAGAGGCAAGCAAAAGTAACTTAGTCATTGACTGAATAAACCGTGAATTCATGCGGGTGAGCAGAGTGGATTATTTGACCTTTACCTATGTTGTTTCTGCTCCTATCTGCCTGCTGTACACACTCTTTACCCCAGGTTAACTTTGCAGGCGTTGACAACTATGTCCAAATGGGGGAAGGGGAGAGGAGCTGGTGTGTGGGAGAGGCAGAGATTGGGAAGAGAGGTTCGTGTCTCTGGGGTTGGAATGATGGCTGGACTAGAGGGCTAATTACAGTGTGTGGGGGAGTGTGGAATGGCTGGGTTTGAGAAGAGTGCTTTGTGTTTATGCATTTGGAGGGAGTGTGTGTTGGTTGGGGGGGTTGGATATGACGAGGGGATTCACTGACTCTATCTTTGGAAGGTATGGATAACGTGTCAGAAATCTAAATGATTACGTGAATTATAAAAGTACTTCAAAACAATGATTCATGTACATTTTGTTTTCATAAGCTTGAGGGTTGACATGGGTCACAGTTACAGAATAATAGGCTGTTTCTGACTGCGGTGCGGAGTAATATCAAAAGTATGCATCTTATTGAATAAATGTCATTGTGAGCCAAGGTAAATTGTGAATAAATAATTCATTGTGATAGTAAGACTAGTCAAAATGGGAGAATTTCAAACCAAAACGAGACGTTATTGCATCAAGAATACAGGAAGCAATTTGAATTCTCTATTATCTTTATCTGTAAGTGAGGGCTGAAAGTTTGATCTGTAACTTTGAGTCCTTGAATGGCTTACTTAGTTGAGAATGATTAGATTAGATTTCCTACAGTATGGAAACAGGCCATTTGACCCAACAAGGCCACACTGTTCCTGATTCAGATTCCTGAAGAAGGGCTTATGCCTGAAACGTTGATTCTCCTGCACCTTGGATACTGCCTGGCCTGCTGTGTTTTTCCAGCACCACATTTTTCAACTCTGGTCTCCAGGGTCAGCAGTCCTCACTTTCACACTGTTCCTTTGAAGAGTAATCCACTGAGACCCACTCCCCTACCCTATATTTATCCCTAATTAATGCACCTAACATGAATGGGCAATTTAGCATGGCCAGTACACCTAAACTGCACATCTTTGAATTGTGGGAGGAAACTGGAGCACCTGGAGGAAACCCACACAGCTACTGGGAGAATGTGCAAACTCCACACAGACAATTGCCCGAGGTGGGAATCAAATCCGGGTCCCTGACGCTGTGAGGCAGCAGTGCTAACCACTGAGCCACCGTGCTGCCCAAAGGTGTAAACATTTTTCTGCTGTGATTTTGCACAATATGTTAAAACAGCCAAGTGTTGTCGGATTCTGGCTATGGTAGAATTTTGAACAATGTCCTTTTCGTTTTCTGGACCCTGTTGAAATATTGCCCATAATTGATGCAAATTATCTTCTGCCAATTTTGCTGACTCTAAAATGAGAGATATCTGTTGAGCTGGAATCAGAAAATGCTGGAAATAATCAGTTGCTCAGGTAGCATCCATGAGGAGAGGAACAGTAAGAAAACAGAAATGTATAATGCGTTTTAAGCAAATATAGAAGTAACAAAAGTTGATTGGGGGGAGACGCACGAGATCTGTGATAAGGTACACAAGCAGGGCGGTCAACGGAATATGTGTTTGGAGTCCCCGGTGTAGTGCAGATTGTGGGCAGAACCTTGTGTAGGCGTCCAGGATTTTGGTGGTCAGGTCTAATCTGTGCAGAGCTCCCATCTGCTCCTGCTCATCGAGTTGAATGCTTGCCACCAAACTCTCCACAGGTGACATAGGATTCTGCTGTATATTCGAAGCACTGAACAGGGTGTTTCCAAATTGAAAGATGTCCATGTAAATTTCTGCTTCACCTGGAAGAAGTACTTGGGGGCTTCTTTTCAAACATAATACCCCAGCAAACACATCCTCATCTTCTTGGAGGGGATATTTCTTGGCATGCCCAGGGAGTTAGCAAGGAATGAGTCGGAACACTTGTGCAGTGATTGAAGAGTGAACAAGGGCATTGTGAAGGGGGTGGACTTTGAGCATAACATTAAGCTGATGCTTTTTTAAAAAAATCATTCACAGGATGTGGGCCCTACTGGCAAAGCCAGTATTCATTGACTCTTAGTTGGGCAATTAGGAATGAGCAATCACGTCTGGAGTCACGTAGACCAGACCAGATTTGGACAGTAGTTTTCTTTCCTAAGGGAGGATGGATCAGATGGGTTTCTCCTGATAATTGATAACGGTTTTATGTTATCATTAGACTCTTCAGATTTTTATTGGATTCAAATATACCATCTGTGGTGGGATTTGACCCCAGGTTCCTGAAACAGGACTGGAATCTCCAGATCAGTCACATGATAGTACCATAAGGCCATCTCCTCGGCTTGCTTGGTTTTTAATTTTCAGTACCAGTTTCCCTTAACCACCTCTGTACTTCGTCTCCTCGAGAGTTCTAATGAAGCGAAGTTGAACTTTGTGGAACAGCAGCTCTTCTTGTGATTATGCACTTCAGTCTTTGGAGCTCAACATTGGCTCAAACCTGAAATTGTTGAACTCATGTTCAAGATTTTTCTAAACAGCAGACATTGGTAATGATTCTGCTTTTCATTTTCAACTGCTTTTTAAAAATTTCTTTTATCAACTCTTTAGTGTTTGCATTTGCCTAGCAGCAATATTTGGCTTTCATCCTTGTCTGACACTTGTCCCTCCCTGTTGTTCTCGTCTGTTTCCGAAAATACATCTCTGGTCATGTTTCCAGTTCTGATAATAGCTCATCAACTTGAAATGAAATTAATTTTATCTCCACAGAAATGTTGCCTGATGTGCTGAGCACTTGCAGAATTCTTAGGCTTTGGTATTTTGCTTTTGTTCAAATTTAGGACAATTTCAACATGTTAATTTTATGCTGTTGGTTCATGAGTGCATTATCACTGCTTTAACGGTAGATATCCTTCATAAATGGAAATCTTGCAATAGTGGAGCAAAGGGTGCTTTTTATGAGCTTAAGATAAGAAGCATTGTTTCACCCTGGTGATTATTTAGACTTTGATATAGCAAAATATATACAAGTGGATCAAGGTCCCCTTAATGCAAACCTCCCTCTTCCTTTTGTTTCATGTGAATTTAGAATTCATTGTTGCAAATGAATAAGGCAGGATTCAGTGTTGAATAATAAATCTCAGCCTTATGGCCATTTGAGTGAAATACAGTGATAACGAACATGCTAACAATCAGAATTATCAAGGAGAGGTGGGGGAAAAAAAATCACAAGACTGAATTCACTGAGGGTAATGCCAGCAGGAATCTGGCTCCCAGGGCTATTAAACCTCAAGAGATTGAGCACAGCTTTTATTACATTGTAAAAGTTAAATCTTTTTATAGCCTTGCGGTATGGGTGACTGGAGCTACATCCTCTATTGTCTGAGCTCAGTGACCTGGTGCATTTCATCTTTATTTATGAGATTTAAACATCACTGATTAGGCCAGCATCTATTGCCTATCCCTAATTGCTCATAAGGTGGGGATGGGTGAAGGTGCTGTTTCTGTCAAGTGATGGGCAAAACATCAAACCCCTCCTGCATCTCTGTGCTGAGAATAGATATAGTGGCCATTCAGAGGATTGGGATGCTAGCTTTTCTTTGCAGCCCTTTCTGCACCAAATGGAGATGGTGTGTGTGGGGCCTGTTGGTGGGCTTGGACATCACAAGCATTGATGTATACAGTAGATGCAGAAGTTATTTTACTTGTTGCTTAATGTAAGTTTTTGCAGTTTTTTTTAATTGTCTCACTTCAAACAGGCATTTTGTGTATTAACTTCACATACAGGAAGATTTGCTTTCATTGTAACTTTAATGTATGCAGATTATGTCAAAATTTAGAATTGCTGGGGGCAAAGAAAAGTTGACAGTACATGTTAGTGTATGGTTTGAATGTTGTAGATAAAGCTGAAGGGCAGGCTGCAAGCTAACCCATAGTGTATTGGAGAGAAACCTCAAAGATGCAGTAATATATTTTAAAAAAAGACCCTTTGTATATTGCATTGCACCGGATCATCCTCGGGATTCTAAAACTGTTTATTTTTCCTTCCTTATCCTGTTTTGCACCTTTTTATAGCAAGAATGATTTCTCAGTGTATTTAAAATTATAGATGTGTGCTTACTCTAAATATAAATCTTTTTCGGAGAATCTGTGCTGAATTGGACAGGTCCTTCTTAATTACAACTGTGCTTTTTGACCGCATACACTCATGTAATTAAATGCTGGGGGATGTGGGAATTACAGAATCATACATAACATAAGATGATGATTTCCTTGCCTAATTTTGAATTGCAAGCATTTAAATTTGGATTAAAAAGTTATTTTTAAAAAAAATCCAAGTGCAGCACACGTAAAGCTCAACTGGTGAGAGGGCATCACCTTCAAGAAGCTGTGTACTCCTTACCAATACTTAATGTCAGTTCTGATGAAGCGCCACTGGAGTAGAAACATTAGCTCCGCTTTCTTCCCATAGATAGATGCTGCCAGGCATACTGAGTTTTGTCAGTTACTTAGTTGTAGAACCACACAATATGTTACACTAAACTGTTGAGGCAAAGGTGAGGTTATCCAACTTTAACTGAGAAAGTACTCTAACTTATCCTATCCAGATAACATAAAGTTAAATAGAATGGATGTCCAAAGAGACTTGGGAGTTTAGATAGACAGATCTTTAAAGTGTTACACACCGATGCAGAAAATAATCAAGAAAGCTTTTACTTGTAAAGGACTGGAGGATAAGTACACAGAGGTTATGTCGCAGTTATATACAACTCTGGTTAGACCCCACTTGGAGTACTGTGAGCAGATCTAGGTGTCACCTTAGGAAGGATATATTGGCCTTGAAGGGGCTGCAACTTAAGTTTATAATAATGATACTTGGACTTCAGAGGTTAGGTTATGAGGAGAGGTTATGCAAATTATTTTCTAGAATTTAGAAGGTTAAGGGATGTTCTGTCTGAACCTGTCTTGGCCTGTTAATATCTTGAAGACTTCCTGTAAACCCATGTTGTACTCTCTAAGATGGTGTTTAGACTATACAAACTAGGCCTGTATTCTCTAGAATTTACAAAGTTACAAGCAAAGCCACTACATCTGTAATGTAATTGCAACTTTAGAACTGAGATTCTCATCCCTTGAGTTGCTTTTGGAGCATTCTGCTTTGGTACAGATCTTCTGTTCTTCCTAACCAAATGTTAATTCTGCTGCTGGCTGCATAAATGAAAATGGTAGAAAGTAAATCTCAGAAGTCTTAGTGCAGGAGGGGAGGCCATTTGGCCCATTGTGCCTACACTTCATACATGTGTCATTAGCAATAGATAATCTCTGTTTTTTCCTCCATACCATTGCAAATATTTTTATCTAATTAAATTGTCCAGGGTTGTCTTGAATGCTTAAAGAGGGACTTGTATTTATATATAAGTGACTTTTAAAATTAGTTTGAAAGATCTGGGATGACCTTTTCAGAATTTCAGAAGGGTCACTCAGTGCAGTTAGCAAGAGAAAGACAGCCAAGCGTGGACATTGAAAATGAGGACCTGACAATCTTATCCTGTTTTTCTCAAAGAAATTGAGATGAAAAAAATTGAGAAGGAAGAAAAATTTGATGTGTAATTAACACTGAGCTGTCGATTTGAGGGAGGATTCAAAGTCCAATATAAAGCCGGATAATAACAATGTCTCCACTAAAGCTATGATGATGACAAACAACTGTCAATCATGTTGAGGTGTACATGGTGAAAAACATAAGCCAGTGTATTCACACACAAAGCTGCAGTGCAGGCATCTTCAGTAAAATTAGACCAGTATAAAGCATCTTTTCATATTCAATTTGCTGAAATAACTGCATCATTGATATGTAGGTGTAGCGGGGGATAACTGCTTTGTGCTCATTTGATGTAGGAATATTAAGTGCAACAATGAAAAAAAATGTAGCCCTTTTGAAAGTATGTTACAGAAAAAGAAAATTGATTTTGATGAGAACACCACACAGAAGCATCTGATATTACTGCACTCATTGGCCAAAATAATTCCACCGCTGGAGGGTCTCCTTCCCAACAGAAAGATGTTGTGAAACTTGAAATTGTAAATCTTTTCTGAACAATGATGTTGCCAGGGTTGGAGGATTTGAGCTATAGGGAGAGGTTGAATAGGCTAGGGCAGTTTTCCCTGGAGCGTTGGAGGCTGAGGGGTGACCTTTTATAGAGGTTGAGAAAATCATGAAGGGCATGGATAGGATAAATAGACAAAGTCTTTTCCATGGGGTGGGGAAGTCCAGAACTAGAGCGCGTAGGTTTAGGGTGAGAGGGGAAAGATATAAAAGAGACCTAAGGGGCAACTTTTTCACTCAGAGGGTGGTATGTGTATGGAATGAGCTGCCAGAGCATGTGGTGGAGGCTGGTACAACGGCAACATTTAAAAGGCATCTGGATGGGTATATGAATAGCAAAGGTTTGGAGGGATATGGGCCGGGTGCTGGCAGGTGGGACTAGATTAGGTTGGGATATCTGGTCGGCATGGACGGGTTGGACCGAAGGGTCTGTTTCTGTGCTGTACGTCTTTAATGACTCTGACTAGTTCTGAAACAAATCCTTCTTTGAAGGAAATAATGTCACAATGACCTTGCCATAGCATAAATTTTAGACAATATTTATGCTATCATCAAAATCTAGCAAAATGGCTGTAGAGTTGTAGTGAAAATTATGTAGTTCTTGTGGACCCTGTTGCGCAAGCGTTCAATTAGTTTTAACTCTCCACTTGCCTTCTAATACATTTATTGTACACTGACGTGGGGATCAATCAGTTATTTAGTTACATGCTTAAGATTGCTATCTAATATATTCAATGAAAGCAACAGTATTTATCTTGCAGATTGAGTGTTCATGTTTGCTGCTAGCTCACTTCAACTTTGAATATTGTACACCTCAAGGTGAGCGATGTTATGAGTATCTGTTAGGCTTCATGCTAACTGGATTTGGGATTGGCAATTTTGTCCTGTAGCAGGAAGCACGGTTTTTTCTGCATTTGTAAAAAAAATGGCAGCCAATATCTCTCTCTCGTGAAGTTGGATCAAGTATGCTAACTGTCAATCTGCTCGTTCATGGGCACAAATTGCAACTTAATTCTATACTTATCGATGTCTTCCAAGTCTTTCTCTTTCAATACCGACCCTTTAAGTGCATGCATTTGCAATAATGTAAACGTCACAATTTGAATGCTAATGTTAAGAAAATGAATTTAATGAGCAAAGAAAAACTAAGCGATACTTAAAAAGTATCTTTTGCTGTATGATGCTGAAAACCTCTATGAATTGAGACTTTTTTTGTCCAGTTAATGGTTGCAGTTTATTTCATGCTTCCTTTGGATTTCTGTATGAAGTTACTGGCATAAATTTTCCTAAATTACTTTGTGTGACATTCTTTTGTGATAGGATCGTGTATTCTTAATTGCTAGAGCGGAATAATCAGTAGTAGAGTCATTGAAAACCCAGTGTGTGAGCAAGGTCCAAGATTAAACTGGATTTTGAAGGTTACGTAGTTTCATGGAAAATCTCGAGCAGAACACCTGTTGTATTGAGTATTGTATTATTACTTTTCAAGTCATGATTTGGAGATGCTGCTGTTGGACTGGGGTGTACAAAGTTAAAAATCACACAACACCAGATTATAGTCCAACAGGTTTAATTGGAAGCAGAGGCTGATAGCCAAGTTCGGTACCCATAGGGAGGGCCTCAACCGGGACCTTGGCTTTATGTCACATTACAGGTGATCACCATTGCACTACACACACACACAGATATTCCTACACCCCCACACACCCACATACACACGGACACAGGTACACACAGATGCGCACACAAACACCCAGACACACACTTCCACACTCTCACATGCACCCCCTCACAGACTGAAGACACTCTGCACTCACTACACACACGTGCGCGCGCGCGCACACTTTCTCACACTCTCAACCCCCACCCCAGACAGACAGACAAAGGCCCACATGCGCACACATTTTGTGGGGTGAATTTGTACTTAGAGTTACATTGTACTTTGCTCAAAAACTGCATTAATTTATGTAAAAATCTGTTATCTCACTTTTTAGATTAGAATCAATCTAAACATCATGGCATAGACAGAGAACACAGGGGGCCAACACCTTCAGCATATTGTCTAGCTTACCACCATTGTTAACAGCTAACCTGAGAATGCAACCTTTTTTTAAAAAAAGGTTTTGTGATTTACACATGAAAGAAGTGAAACTATCACTGTATTCTAACAGATGAAAGGCTTAACAGACAATCAATTTTTCAATGTATAATTTCAGTTACATCACGCTAAATGTTTGCTATAAATTCTGTTACGATCGAGCCCTCCACTATTATGATGAAGGAGCATCGCTCCGAAAGTTAGTGTGCTTCCAATTAAACCTGTTGGACTATAACCTGGTGTTGTGATTTTTTTTTTACTTTTCAAGTGAAACACTGTGAAGTGCAAGTTTACGTGAAAAATCCCTTTCGTTCCTTCACAAAGGTTTGGAATTCTGATGAGTGCATTTCCAGAGCATGTACAGACCTTTTTTATATTTCCTTATGGAAGCTGGGATATTTGATTACCACAGTATTGTATGACTGTCATGGTATCACAACCAAACCCAGTGTTGATGGCTACACACTCTCTCCTCTCAGAGATATTTGATATTGATCAGAGACTGAAGTTAAACTTTTTAAATTCCTCTCCGTCATCTGGATTCGGCAAATTGCAGAATTCTGCTGTTTCCAAATGGAAACCCGCTAACTCGAGTGGAAGATGAGGAGCAGTACAAACTGGCAGTAGTGTAATTTTGACTAATAAAGTCACTTTAGTTTGACCTCTGAATTCCTGTAAGTTCTTGCTCATTGTAATGAATGTAAGGATTGATCATTTGTTAGGCCATGTATTTTTATCCTGTTCATCATGTTTTTCCTTTTAAAAATATTGTCAGCTCTAAAATAGCTTGTAAGATTTTTTTTTCCGTGAATAGTAATATGAACAGGTGATTGATTCCCAGACTCTGTATGTGCTTCAGTGTACTGCAGAAAATGTTTCTTTTTTCCTTTCTTGTACTTGGTATCTGCATATTTTCTATCTTCTCTATCATGGATAATTGCAAGAACACATGTTTAAAGTTATAGGTACACACATTTATCCTATATAAAAATCTATACTGAATTGTATGACCATTGGCTATGACTGTTTATTAAATGAATTCGAATTGCCATGTCAAAAATATGGCAGCTGCCATCACTTATATTTCAAGGTGATAACCTCCTTCAACTTTTAACAACTTTTAGCAAGCTATTTAACATTGCTAGAAAAATGCTATTGCTGCTAAACTCAGACCAGTTGGAGAATATCTCTTCCAAGGTGGTCAAACGGCACTTGCCAACATTTTATTCCAGTAACTTAGCAGAGCAATGCAATGTTTTATATTAAACTGCTTGTGACTGTAAAATAATACAGTTGGATGAATAAAACATGTTTTGTCTTTTTTCTGCTGTACTTTTTTTTAAACAATTTGTCGTTTCTGACTCTGCTAGATTTCTTTTCTCAAAGAATCCTATGACTCGTTCACAGGAACAGATTTTTAATTATCCTGTTAATGGTCTTGCGGCAGTAGAAGAAACCAGCCATCAAGGTCAAAGAAGGTCTTGAAAGAGTTGACAATTGTATTGTTTATGTGGGTAATATCACAACATCAGGCTGCACCCTTTTGATAAGCAATTTCCAAGTGGTGTTTCATCCAAGGTTAGAAAAATATACAACAATATTGCAATGTGACATTCCAAGCACAACCTGTTAATCTTTGATTTGTTTGTACTTAATGGAATGATGTTGGATAAGATCTAAGGTAAATGTTTGTTAACTTTTCTGCATTTTTCCTTTTTAATTCCCCTCCTGTTGTTTGGTTCAAATTTTCTAATTGAAATGAATATTTTTAGCGAGGAATTAAATTTTTTTTTGTTCTTTGCACTTAATGCTGAGCACATGATTGTGTGTCGTATGTTTGGTTCAGGTTTAAAGTCCCTACTGTTATCCCAATGCTGTAATTTAACCCCAACCCTCAGTCTTTCAAGTTGTCTCCAGTTGCATGTGTTTTTCTCCTTCCATTTGTCTTCTGTGATAAGACTGAGTGAAGCAATCATAATAGATGTGAATCTTAGCAGTAGTGACATTTCATTTGCATAGTGCCTTTTAACACAATGAAATGTGTTGTGCTACCATAGAGTAGAGCTATAAACACAATCTGACACACGTTAGGACAGATGAACAAAAACTTAGACATTTTTTGAAAGAGTATCTTGAAGGAGGGAAGAGAACTACTGAGGCAGTGAATGATAGGGTGTTCTAGAATTTCGGCTTAGCTGTGAACGTAAGGCTAACAATGGTAGAGTTGTTAATATGGGTAGAAAGGGACAATTGGAGAAATGCAAGTAACTTGGAGGGTGAACACAGCATCTAATTTCCTTTTAGAATGTATGGACTATTTGATGACATACCTGGTCTTTTTAAAACTTTTTTTTGCACAGCTGCTCGTCTAATTTGAAAGAGCCAGCTTAGGCGACCTTTTGGGTTAATGCCTTTCTATGTAGGTCAGAAGGAACGTTCAGAATTGCCTTTCAGCAAGTTATGGCAAGTCAACTTGTTGAAACCTTGCAGTCTGTGTGGTGTAGGAACATTGAAGTGATACTTTGGAGGGAGTTGCAAGATCCTGACCCAGTTACATTGGTAATATAGTTTGAGATCAAAATAGTGTATAAGTTGGGAGGGGAACTTGCAGGTTGTGGTTTAGCTGTGCACCACTGGCTTTGACCTTCTAGTTACTAGAGACTATAGATTTGGAAGGTGCTGTGAAAGAATCCTTGGTGGGTTGCAGTAGTGCACATTATAGAAGGTACACACTGCTGCCAATGTACGTCATTGATGGAAATGAATGCTTAAGTTGGTCGTTGGGGCCACAATCAAGCGGGGGCTTTGTTCTGGATGGGATAAAACTTTGAGTGTCAGAGCTGCAATCATTAAAAGTATTCACTCTCACTTCTGAACTGTGCCTTGAGGTGGACAGGCTTCAAGAAATCAGGAAGAGAGCTATTTGCTGTGGAATTCTTAGTCTCTCACCTGTTCCATTAACCACAGAATGTATATAGCCGGTTCTGTTCATTGGTACCCCACAGTATTTCAATGGCAAAATTCAAGTGGGTTACACATCGTGCTTGCTACTCTTTAAGTCATTTCATTGATCTCTTTCTGCACTGTTCAAAGTGCTGGACTTGATTGAAATGTTGGGATATTCTGAAGAGATGTAGAGATTTGAATTGTTACCTGTAAATGGGGTTGTGTCTTGTACTTGAACCAGTGAGAGATTGTCTGAGGCAAACAGTTTGTCAGTGTTTAGACTCTCCTCCCAGATCTCTATGGCAGGTCAAAAACATGCAAAAAAAACTGTAAGAGATTACAAAGGCAACAATACCTGGACAGGAACAACTGGGAATAGTGGTAATGAGAGAGTGAGCTTACCTGAGTAAGAAGGTGCCTGGAAGGCAAATACTGGACGAAGGACGAGTGACTTTGCTCAAATCCCAAGTACTTGTACTAGAAGGGATAATTGACAGTATTACAGATAGCCTGCTCATTTTCTAGATTACTCTTTTCTCACTGTGTCCAGAAACTCTATCTTAGGGACCATGCTAATGAGCTTTGTGTTGCTGAGTTTGCATTTCAAAACAGTTCGAAACTTCTATTGTGTGGTAGATCCCCGTATCCTGGAGCAATAAACAAACTGCAAATATGGTTTGAAAGTTTCATCAGAAAATTGTTGTATTCCAGAAGTTTGTTTTACACGGTTCAATACATCCCTAAGATCACACCGATTTTCCTGTCATTCCTGAAGCTAACATGAAATGCAGCATGAATCTCCTTGCATTGTATCTAATGGGGTGCTGTCTTCAGAGATGATTCAGGCATCAAAATTAACCTTGCTATGAATGTTTATAAGGAGATAATGAGGTGTGCTGTTAAGGTAGTAAATGTGCATGTTTATTCCAGTGTGCGGAATGTGTCGCTTTCAGTGTTGCCACTTAAAGGTTGCACCAACACCTGATGTGCTCCAAAAATACTTTTGATTCACCTTCAGTACAGTAAAGCTGAGATCAGGAACCTGTTAATATGTTGTTGGCTCTTAGCTTTACATTATTCCTTTGTAGTCATCAATTTGCTTAAATACTACTGCTTTTTGAACTTTTCTCCCTCCCAAAACCCCCTCTGCGTACACAGCAATTTGACACCTTTTGGTATTAAAACCTTGAAAAGTACTTCACCAGAGTGTTAGTAAATAAAATTTGATATCAGCCACACCAGTCATTTGGACAGATAGCCAAGCGCTTTATTTAAAAAGCTAAGCTGTGAGGAGTATCTTTAAAGGATAGAGGAGAAAGAGAGCTTTAAGAAGGAAATTCTAGAATCTGCAACCTGAACACCTGAAACACAGCTGCTGTTGGTGATCAATTTATAATCAGGAACTTGCAAGATACCAGACTTGAGGAAATGCATAGATTCTGGGGGAAAGTAGAGACTTCTCTGGAAAACTGCTTATGTAGGTTCTCCCCCCAAAAATTCAATTTTGCTCCACCATGTTTGGCATAACTTTTAGCTGCTAAGGCCAAACTTTAGAATTCCCTCTGTAATTCTGTTCACCTCCCCTTAATCATTTTTGATGTAAAACAACACTTAATTTTATCTGGGTAAATGTGACAACAATCAATCAGTCAGTCACTCCTTTTGATGTGCTTTATTGACCAAAGCTTTTTTCCCCCCTCTCCTCTCTTAATGTCGTTCTCTTTAAGTCAACTTCAGTTTTTGTTTGATTTTGCTGATTGGAAACATTTTGTGGATGTTTCTATAGTAAAGACCTTGTGAGTTGTTAATCTCTTTCAAAGTTACGGTTGCCCAGAGCAGTTAAGAGTCAACCATGTTGTAATATCTTGTTCTCACCCAGATAAAGCTTCAGTTTGCCATTTCATCTAGAGGATGCCATATCTAACAATACAGCAGTACCTCAGCACAGCATTAAAAAATGTCATTCAGGCTTATGTAGTTGAGTTACTACTTCAAAACTTCTGATTCAGAATTGGATGCAGAATTCCCAGTTTCTTTTCATCTTCTGGTACTCATTCAGGAGAGGTGTGTGTGGTTTGCTGGCTAGACAGCATTTGTTGTCCACCTCTTAATGCACTGCCTTCTTGAAACACTGTAGTCCTATTTGATGTGCACCCACAGTGGTGTTAGAATTCCAGGACTTGGTAGGGAGCTCATTTTTAAGGTGAGAGGAGGGAGACTTTTTTTAAAAAAAAGACAGGGGTAATTTTTTTTAAACAGATGGTGATTTGTGTGTGGAATGAACAATATAACCTTGAAAAGACATTAGAATAAGTATGTGAGTAGGAAAGATATGGAGAGTAATGGGCCAGGAATAGGCAGATGGGATTAGTTTAGTTTGGGATTATGGTCAGCATGGGTCAGTTGGACCGAAGGGTCTGTTTCCATTCTGTATGAATCAGACTTCAACCCAGAAACACTGAAGGAATGGTGATATTTTTCCAAGTCAGTGGTTTGTGACTTGGAGGGGAACTTGCAGGTGATGGTGTTTCCGTGTATTGTCTGTCCTTGTCCTTCCGAGGTAGTGGCGTTTGTGGTTTTGGAAGCTCCTGTCAGGCAACCTTTGTTGAATTTCTACAGTACTCATCAGGCTGCAGTATGTATACGTCATTTATGTTTGAGAAATTAAAATGACTAACTGTAATTTATCCAAACTAAATGGGAAACAATGGGGTTATATCTGACTGTGTGCTTATCAAACATTTCTGGATTCCTACTTTCCTGTAGAGGTCACTGAGTAGTAATCTGTGGTGGGAGTGCAGCTGATGGTGCCCTCATTTTAGCATTACAATGTTGTGCACCACTGGACCAGAACTAAACAAATTTTTGCATTGTTTTGAAACTTTGGAATAGTTACATGAAGGTCAGTCATTAATGTATTCCCAGATGTCATGTAAAGTCTGTGGTGAATTGAGAGATGTTTGGAATACTCACTTAAGTGTGCATATATTCAATTTCTGTACTGCTACTGCTTAACTGCAGGTTTGTCACCTTAATAATAATATTACTTGGAGTTCCCAATGCTGTGCTAAACTTATGACTTGTTTCTTCACAGTTTACTATAATGAAAATCTCTTGATTCCTGTTAATTGACCCTTTTTGTGCTTCCAGCATTTTAATAAAGCTAGGCTGGTGGTTCTCACATTGAGTATGGAGAAAATCATAAAAGCAATTGTATATTCTGTTCTATAAATAGTATTTTACTCCTGTACATTCCACCAAGCAGCCTATAAATTTCTTGGCAACAATAGTAGCTCCACTTCATCTTTTAGAGGTTACTGTATTCATAAATTGTAGCATAAAGGTACATCTCCTATCTAGTACAAAGACAAAAGGAGCATGCCTGTGCCATGCAGTCTTAATATATTTTGTGATGCACAATTCATTTTAATTTTGCTTTAATAACCTTGTTCTTTGAGTGTGCATCTTGGAGATTTTAGCTCTAGGACTCAGTAAGGACATACAATATTTGAACTTTTTTTTTAGTTTGGTAATCTCTTGCAATGGGATGAGGACAGGTGGAATAGCTCCCTCCTTCTTACTCCTCATTTAGAGTCATAGACATCATTTTTTTTTTAAAAAAGGAAATGCTCAATGTTGTTTTCTTTCAAATGTGTTGACATTCACACTCTTGGAGCTTAGACCTATTGACCTTTTCTTAAATTTTGATCAATTTTCAAGTTTTGATCAACTTTTATGCAAGTTTGCTGCATAGATCTGAGCTATAGGCAGCCAACTTCTGAACTGACAGCAAGCTCAGAAAACTGGAGAACTGGTTAACCACTGGGTCAATACCTCCTTCTAGGAGACTGACCAGCCCTTCCTTCTTCTCACTCTTTCCCTTTTGATGGATCTCCAGCCAGTGGTGGTTGACCTGTTTTCCAGTTTAATGAGCTTGCTGCCTACATCTCAGACCTGTGCAGCAAACCTGTATGAGTAACTGGCAGGAAAATTGATCCAATTTAAGGAAAGGGTCTGTAGATTTAAGCACTTTGAGTGTGAATGGATTACAGTTGTGGTCTTCCTATATTTAATTTGCTTTGGTAAGTGATATCTGTGCTAAATAGTGATTTTAATAATTTACTGCTCTTGACAGACTGGAGGGAGTCCTTTTTTAATGTTTTGTTGTCTGAGCTTTGATGGCCAACAATTTAGTAATTATATATGCAATGATTTGAGTAGTTTTCAAGTTTTGGACAGGTATTGAAGTGAACTAATTTTTAATGAGACTGAACATTTGCTTTTGACAATACAAAGTTTTAGTGCAAAGTACCTGCTTCTGAAAGTTCCTTACCTGACCTGCTTACATGGATTACTCATGTTCAGTCATAAAAATACAGGAACACAAGCAACCACATTTTTAACCAACAAAGAGTGACCAATCAAATATCTTTAATTTAGCTTTTCTTTGCATGTGCTTTCATTATTAATTTTCTTATTATTCATTTCTAAAGGATTGTGAAAATTCACTTAAAACATTGAGGAGAAATCTGATTCTTTTTTAAAAATGGCTCTGTTGGACACTTTTTTAACTTTCCAAAACTGCTTTATGGAAGTCAGGTGTTATCTTAAACTATGTAAACAGACAAGGCTGATGACCTCGAACTACTTGGACATACTGGAAGTTACATGTCTGAGTTTATGGCTGTCAGGAGTTGTGGCTATTTGATACTGTTTTGACTTCAGTTAAGACTTAGCCTATGAAATGAGATTTCTTACCTCTGTCTTTGCTACTTTACTGAGAAACTCTTGGAGATTCCATGTGAGAGGTTCAAAAAAAATGAGGAAAGCTTTCTAAGTGTATAAAAAGGAATGTAATATATAAAAACTAAAATACCTGTCCTCCCTGAGAGGATTCTTGCTCTTGACATCTTCTGAAAGAACGGTTTCTGAGGAGATCCCAGTATTGCCTGCAAACAATTAGTGACACACTTGTGTGAAAGGATGGCAGATTAGAAGCTGTCTAGAACATCTCATTTTGTAGCCTTTTGAAAATATACAAGTATTTCATCAACTTTAATCTCTGGGCAAGTTTCTTTATTTTTTATTTAGCTGGTGTGTATGTATTGAATTATTTAGGTTAAATATTTGTACTGTAATATTTCAAATGGTTAATCAGCTTTACATATTTGAATAAGTCTTGTTTTAATAATTAGTCACTGATTTTTATATTTATTAAATTTGCTAGTTTTACTACTGAACCTAATATAATTGGCAATATCAATATATACCATTTTTAATTTTTTTCGAATTAGCATTAGAATCCCTACAGTGTAGAAATGTGCCCTTCAGCCCAACAAGTCCACACCGACTCTCTGAAGAGTATCCCACCCAGAGCCATTTCCTTACCCTATTACTCCACATTACACTTCCCCTGACTAATGCACCTAATCTGCGCATCCCTGAATGCTATGGGCAATTTAGCATGGCCAATCCACCAAAGATCCTGCACATCTTTGGACTGTGGGAGGAAACGGAGCAGACACTGCGAGAATGTACAAACTCCACACAGACAATCGCTCGAGGCTTGAATCGAATCTAGGTCCTTGGTGCTGTGAGGCAGCACCGCTAACGACTGAGCCACCATGCTGCACTTTTTGTGTTAGGTGGAATGGTGGGACTAGAGAGAGAAAAAGCATTCTTTCAAACTTGGTCATAACGCACTGAAAATGATACGTGTTCAGAGTTTTAAGATTGATTTATGGCTCAGAGTCACAGCAAGACCTGGACAAATGGCAAGTAGCATTTAATAGAATCATAGAATCCCTACAGTGTAGAAGCCCATCAAGTCTAGATTGACCCTCTGAAGAGCATCGCACCCAGACCCACCTCCCCTACCCTATTCCTGTAACCCTGCATTTAGCATGGCCAATCCACCTCACCTGCACATCTTTGCACTGTGGAGGGAAACCAGAGCACTCAGAAGAAACTCATGCAGACATGGGGACAATGTCCAAACTCCACATGTTTGTGCCACATAAATGCCAGGCAATTATATCACTAATAGGACAGCATTTTCCCATCACTCCTTGACATTCAATGGCATCTCCATCGCTGAATCCCCCCCACTATCAACATCCTGGGCGTTTCCTCAGGAAAAACTCCACTAGACCAGCCATATCCATCAGTAAGTCTGGGGCTATGAATTCTAGAATGAGTAAGTTGACTCCTGACTCTCCAAAACCTGTTCACAATCTGCAAGGCACCCATTAGGAGAATGGTGAAATATTGCCCACTTCCCTGGATGAGTGCAGCTCCGACTGTACTCAAGAAGCTTGACATTATCCAAGACAAAGTGGCTCACTTGACTGGCACCACATCCACAAATGTTTTCTTGTTGTGCTACTGATAGTGTACCATCTGCAAGATATTAAGTTCCTTAGATAACACTTCCAAAGCTGCAATTTCCACCATTTTAGAAGGGTAACGGCAGCATATGCTTAGGAATACCACCACCTGAAAATTCTTCTTCAAGCAACATGCTATCTTGACTTTAAAATTTGTCCTCCAGTCCTACTGGGTCAGAATCCTGGAACTCCCTCCCTAACAGCATGGTGGAGTTACCAATACCAAAGGGCTAGAGCAGTTCAAGAAGGCACTCATCACCAGAGCCAAGGACAATGAGGGTTAGACAATAAATGCTAGTCCAGTTAAGTCCTCTGAACAAATGGGGAAAAAAGTAATTCAAGCCTGAGTCAGCAACGCAAAATTGGTTGAGGAAATGGTAGCATCCTTTACTAACTACTGAATACTTGAATTTGTCTCATGTTAAGAGGCACTTATATTTACTCAATAAATATCTGGATATTATAACTTTTTTTTATGCCTTTTACAATATAGGTGGGACCAATTTAGAGCCTGGTCAACGTAATCACAAAGGCTTATATCTTTTACTTTAAATGTCACTATTGATGGGGGAGATCAAAAAAATGATGACAGGAGACTCTCTAAGAGCATCAGAAGCTGACAAGTTTGGACAAGTAGTATCTTTGCAAAATTTAATGTAAGCGCAACTTGCACTATTATTTGTCTCATGTGTGACCTCTGTTCACTTCTCATTGATTCATTGAAGCTTTGTTTCTTTGTTTTGAATTGATCGCAGATTAACTAACTTTGTCTATTTGTTCAAGTGTAAAAGAATCTGGATAGATTTGGGGAAATCTACTGATAAATGGCAAGTGTTATATAATGTGAAAGAGTAATAAACAGGATCTAGAAGAGGATTTAAAAGAGCTGGCGGGATAGATTGATTCAGTAATCAGTACCACATGCAGCATCAGTAAAAGAAAGCAAATTAGACTCATTGAGTTGTACAGCAAGGGAAGAGCGCTGGATTTGTTTGAGTTTGCACAGAATGTAAGTATGGATGCATTTGAAGAATGATGTGCAATTTCTGTTCTGCAAATTGTGGGCAAAGGAAAATCCAGTTTTTTGAGGAATTGCATTGACACAACTATATCAACAGCTAGGATTAGGTACCATATGATGAGAGAATACAGAAGCTAGTGTTTGCATTGGAGCAGAGAAGACTAAAGGTTACCTGCTTTAAAAACTGTTGAACACTAAATGCTGTGGGCGAGATAAGCATCGCTATGCTTAATTTAGTCACTGATTTTACAAGCAAGCTTTTTTCAGGGTTTTTATATTAATTTTTTTTTCTTGTCAGTCCTCTAACTGTGCCTCCTAAAATTTGGATTTTATATTTTTCTGTCCAATATTTGTTTATGATATGGTGAAACTGAGGCATCCTCTGATTATTTTGCAGCTTCTACTGGATTCTCTTATCAAAAGCACTGAATATATGCTGTCTTATCATACTCTAGTATATCCTGGACTTTAAATGGGCTTCCCACATAAATATCCAAGTCTCTATTTATTTCTGAAACAAAAGGCAGTAAATATTTAATTATGTTAGATTAAAAACTACTTATGAAAAGTTGCATTCTCTGATCAGTGTTAAATAATTGATCAACATCCAGCACTGAGGATTTTTACCTTCCTTGATAACTGGAATTAATTGCTACTTTCATCTAGTGAAGCAGGTACCGTTTTAATTAGTCAGTCAAGATTAATTTGTGGAAATTTTGTTTTGTTTCTTCAAATGCCACTGTTTTGGGTATTAGTTGAAAGTCATCTGACTTGACATTTTCTGTATATTGTCGATGAACATTCCCAGCAAAGTGATAAATCCTGTGTATAATTTTTCTAGTAATTCATGTGAATCTGTCATCTAACACAGACAAAGCATAAGCTCGTATATTGAAAAGGATGGGTGAAAAATTCAAACCTTGGCTCCAGGGCACAAACTTGGTATAGTCAATAGCCTGATTTGGGGAAGTTTGGGAAATGGTGTTCTGTTCAGGCAAGGCAGAAATTTGTTTGCTAACTACAGGCCTGACCAGTCTGGTACAGGTGTTGATGCTGGGCCCCTCAAATGTTAACATGACTCATCTGAATGTTATTTTTTTAAAATAGCAGAAGTGAGATAATTGGCATTGAAATTTAATTGCATTGTGGAACTTTATTATTTTCCTTGTTGAGAGAAATAAGAACAGGAAATGATTCACATTTGTGTTCTCCCTGTTATGAAAGTGCTGACTCACTCATTCAGACTTTGCTCATGTTGTTATCTTACAAAATATTGAGCCATTGGGTGGAGGAAATGTTACACAATAACACCTAGGCCTCTCACTGACATGGTTGCTCATTAAGTCACCACCAGGGATTCTGATAAACCAATTTTGTTTTGAAAGACCTATTTTTCAGTGTTAGTTTCTATTGTTCAATTATTACTTAGTCCATTTTTGCTCTTCCACCTTCCTCCAGATCTTAAATTTACAACACTAATCGAATAGATTGCACTAGTTCCACAAAAAAATTGTCTTCAGATTCTTTTTTAAAATAAAAGTAAACTTTATTTACTTTTCCTAATTTACTGTTATGACCAGACCCCAAGTGCAGTTCCCTAATTTATCATCTGTCCTATTGGTGGGCTGCAGCAAAGTTTGTAGATGAAGAATCACTTCCTTGTGAATATCTTTTTACAAGACCAAATGAATTCCTGTTTTAAAAGGAGCCAGTTTAGCCAGATTTTGTTTTAACAAAAGAGGCGGTTTATTAGTTATTAAATGTGAGTTTTTAAAAAAAATGCAACGTAGATGAGAAATGAGACTGAATGCAAAGACCAGTGGAAGTTAAAATGTCAGTCTTTAGTTGCTAATGAAGAGTAGATAGTGGAACTTTGATAGTTAAACAGTGGATTTTGGGATTATTGGTTTTGCAGGCTAATTGAAATCCTTTTGTTGTCATGATTTGGAGATGCTGGTGTTGGACGGGGGTGCACAAAGTTGAAAATCTCAACACCAGGTTATAGTCCAACACGTTTAATTGGAAGCACTAGCTTTTGGAGCGACACTCCTCCATCCTTATTCTTTTGTTGTGTTTGCTTTTAATGATTGGCTAGCAGTGGTCAGTGAAGAGGGTTCTTTTGTCCTGTTTCCTTCGACTGGTGTCTAGCACTGAGAGAGAAACTCCTCTACTTCCAACGTGACTAATGGGTGATTCTTCACCTGTAACCTCAGCAGCATACTTGAGCACAGGCGTACCTCAGTCCACTTATGCTTAACAGACTGGAGTTGACTGGCTTTTAACCCCTGTGTATCATTGAAAGGGGAAGATGCAAAATCTGACTCTTCTCCCATCATGTTTGCAGTTTGAGAACTCCTAGGAGATTACAATTTGGTTTCTAGTTGATATATCTTTTCAAACTTCCTTGACTTGTCAGCAGAGGACTATATTAGCGAGTTTTGAGAAGATTTGTAGCTCAGGTGGAAGTTCTGGATGTAAGTTTGCTTGCTGAGCTTGAAGATTCATTTTCAGACATTTCATCCCCATATTATATAGGAATATATTATATTCAGGATCTCTGTCTTTGTCTTTGTTTCTTTCTTAAGTCCCCTCTCATTTTTGGTCTCGCTCTCTCTGCCCCTCCTCCTCCAGCTGCCACTGCATATGCATCCACAGTTCTTTTGCTTGCATATCCATCCTTTTATTAAAAAAAGTCATGTGTAGTAATTTACAAGTTTAATATGGCCGTAAGCACTTTTGGGGTTCATCCATGATGATGGCAACTTCTCACTGAAGCTGGTGGAGCCAAAAAGAGGAAGACACACACACAGACACACACCTTTGTAATCTTGATATGATTTGAGTGTTTTTGCCTTTTGGAAAGAAAGTTAGTCTAAAAGGGTTTTGTTTTCCCAGAAGTGCAACACTCTCGTTTAAGAAAGTGGTATACCCTTTTTCAAAAGGTGATTCAGGGTTAGCATCTATTTTGATGGAATAGTTACCCTCAAACTACCATCTGCATATTGCCCCTATTGTGCCCACACATGTCCTCATTTTGTTCCATCGTTTTCCGTGGATTCTAGGATTACTGTAAATCTCTGCTTGAAAATAAATGTAGTAAAGTTTGAGAAATTTCCGATGAATGAGAGTGGTTTTAAAATCCAATGCATTTCAAACAAATTTCTTTATGCATTGGCCCAAGTAAGATGTCATTGGCAGAATGTCAGAGCAATGGCAAACTTGTGCAAATGTTACTGATAATCTTCATTCTGCGTAATGTTATGCTGCACCCCTGTTGTGTGTCTCTTCAGTGTGATGCTTTCCTGTCTTTACCACTTCTGTTTGACTGATGGCACCTAGCTTCTGTGAGTTCTTGTACCACCATTAGGAATCTCTCTTTTGATTTATTTCTTGTAGGTTTTGGAGGGTGGAAGGATCAATTTGTTTGAATTTATATTTGAATATACTGTGTTTGCCCTTTTGGATTTGGTCATGTTTTTCCTTCCTCACTCAATTGTCCTGTATTTTAGTTTGTGGTATGCCATTTAATCTGATCTAACTGGCAAAATTGTGCCTGTCTTTAAAATAGAGTTCCAAAGAATTTAGTTCTCCGTGGGCTTATCTTGGATCTCTGTATTGTGCAATACTTGTTTTCTAACTTGCTCTGTAAATGAGAGTGTATGGTAGTCTTTTACAGTCAAACCTTGGAAATCACAAAGGATTACTTTCTCACTTTCCTGCTTTAAAGAAGGCGCTGGTTATTATGGTACATCAGCATTTTAAACAAAATGCCTTCAGAATCTGATAATTTAGATGACCACGTTCTTTGGTTATTGGTTGCCTCATGTATGTTTGGATTCTGTAAACTTGCAGTGTTCGACTTCACTATAGGCTTTTTCTGTGTTTTAGATGTGCAAATCATGTATCAAGGTCTTTGCATTTTGTGCATCTGAACTTTTCAGTGCAACCCATCCTTGTTAAGGAGCTGTGTGCCTCTACTGGTGAATAAAGTTGTGTGACAGACAGGTAACGATGTCAATCAACTTTTTATAATAAGATATCCCTTGTTCTTTTATGAAGCTAAAAATCTGTACTCTTCTTGAAAACTAAACCTTGATTTTTTTAAAACTAAAAGTGCCTAAATTTGGTGTGTAGTTGATCATCAGAAATAGCTCTCTTATGATCTATTGTGCCGTCAGCCAGTTTGCTACACAATGCCCCAATCAAAGTGACTGTTAATTAAATGTTCGACTTCTTTGCATTTCTTGTGAGGGCATTCCTGGGGGTGAACAGGAACTATGAAATGATGATTTCCTTGGAATTGGACTCCAGTGGTTGGGATTCAACCCATTGTCTTATTTTAATAGAATTGGAGTAGTTCCATATATTAAGACCGTAAGACATGGAGCAGAAATTAGGTCATTCAGCCAATAGTCTGTTCTGCCATTCAATCATGGCTGATAAGTTTCTTAGGGAGAAAGTGAGGACTGCAGGTGCTGGAGATCAGAGCTGAAAATGTGTTGCTGGAAAAGCGCAGCAGGTAAGGCAGCATCCAAAGCGCAGGAGAATCAACGTTTCAGGCATGAGCCCTTCTTCAGGATAAGTTTCTTCACCTTGTTCTCCCACTTTCTCCCCATTACCCTTGATCCCCTTGATACTCAAGAACCTATCGATCTCAATCTTAAATATACTCAATGACATGGCCTCCACAGCCTTCTCTGGCACTTAATTCCATAGATTATTAACTCTCTGGCTGAAGAGATTTTTTTCTTATATCCATTCTAAAAGGGTCTTCCCTTTACTCTAAGACTATGCCCTCAGGTCTTAGTCTCTCCTACCAATAGAAACATCTTCCCAACATCTACTCTGTCCGGGCCATTCAATATTCTGTTTGTTTCAACTAAATTCTCCACCCCCTCCTGCCCTTATCCTTCTAAACTCCATTGAGTATAAACTCAGTCCTCAAGTTCCTCACATTCCTGGGACCATTCTCGTGAACCTCTTCTGAACACGTTCCAGGGTCAGTACATCCTTTCTGAGATATGTGGCCCAAAACTCTGCACAATACTCTAAATGTGGCTTGACCAGAGCCTTGCATAGCTTCAGAAGTACATCTCAGCTTTTATACTCCAGTCTTCTCAAAATAAATGCCATCATTGCATTTGCCTTCCTCACTACTGACTCAACTTGCAAGTTTACCTTGAGAGAATCCTGGACTAAAGTTCCTAGTCTCTTTACGTTTCAGATTTCTAAATTTGCTCCCCATGTAGAAAATAGTCCATGCCTGTATTCCTCTTGCCAAAGTGCATGACCTTCTTACTTTCCCACATTGTACTCCATCTGCCACTTCTTTGCCCATTTGCCTAACCTGTTCACATCCTTCTGCAGACTCCCCGCCTCCTCAATGCTACCTGTCCCTATTCCTATCTTTGTATCATCTCCAAACCTAGCCAGAATGCTCTCCGTTCCTTCATCTAGATTGTTAATGTATAAAGAGAAGAAAAGTTGTCCCAGCTCTGTGATCCTTGCAGAACACCCCTGGTCATGGGCTGCCATCCTGAGAAGAGCCCTTTTATGCTCACGCTCTGCTTTCTGCCAGACAGCCAAACTTCTATACATTATAGCATCCTGCCTCTGACACCATAAGCCCTTATCTTTCTTAGTAACCTCCTTTGTGGTACCTTGAAGGCCTCGTTGAAGTCCAGGTAGATAATATCCATTCACACTCCTTGTTCTAACCTGCTTGTTACTTTCTCAAAGAACTCTAGCAGACCTATCAGGCATGACCTCCCCTTGATGAAACTGTGCTGACTTTGCTGTATTTTACCATACACTTCCAAGTATTCAGAAATCTCATCCTTCACAATGGATTCCAGAGTATTCATGGTATGCAGCTAATTCACTTTTACAAACTGTAGTTATCTTACTGATAATCTTTGCGGCTGATTTAAGAAAGCTATTCTGGTATTGAATTAACATTAGATTTCTGAAAACATTAAAATTTTTTTTACTATCATCTAAAGGTTGTGAAAGGATGCCTTAGACTTAATGGAATGAGGGAACAGGTGACAGGTGTATTTAAGGGTCAATTTGATGAGAGCAATATAAATGGTGGTGGGGGAGCGTGGCTAGTAAGCAGTGGGGTGAGACTTCTACGGAGTGTGGTTAACTGAAATAAAGCGGTCATTAAAATGAGGACTTGGACCCCTTTTAAGTACAGTTACCTTCTCATGATTCCATTCCTCAGTTTTAAAAAATTCAGTTAATTGCCCTTAGTTCTCTGAGGAACAGAATCAGTTAATTGCCCTGAGCTGCAGACTGCTGCAACAGCAGTAGTGAGAATAAAAGGGTAGAATTGAAAAGGGATCACAATACGATTAATGCAAATTGTGCGGAAATTGGCAAATTCTTTTTTTAAGTTACATAGAAGATTTAGTTCTTCATTGTTTTTACACTCACCTCCTGGCAGATGGATTGAAGTGTACGATGAACGTGCCTTGAATTCAAGTCTGACCTGTATGGATTTTTAAAAAGAATTGACCCTCAAAGGTTTTGGTTGGCTCAGATACATTAAAGTATTTGAGTAAGCTGTATTTGAACTGTTTGCTCTGAACACTCGTGAATGCCATGGAATGCCTTACTTTCTATTGTATTAACCACTGCGTTACAATTAAAGGAGAGGGGAAGTATTTAAGATAGAGGAAAGAACAGAAAATCATTCAGTGTTTTGTCAACGTTTTGGTTGTGATGACACATTTGATGCACTTGTTGCCTGTGTTACTAGAAGATGTTTTGGTCAGACATTGCCCTTCAATAGACACACATGTGTGATATTGGTATTGATTATGGATGGAAAGGTTAGCCTCTGGCTGATAGCTAAGGCAGCTGAATGCCGTTGCCCTTCTAAATATTTTTGATTTGCAAGCATGGGTAATACCTAATAAAAGCATTGCTAATTGTTTAATTGATACATTAAGAACAGAACCTTTGCTTTATAATAGGCCATAAATAAATGAGTGCTGAAGAATTTTAAATATCAAATTTCGCAATCAGTTAATATGAAAAGAGATTTGTGAACGCCTCTGGAAGGTTATAGGAAATTAGATCAGGTGACTAAATCTGTTTAACAGTGAAGTTTACTTAAAGCTGTGGGTGGGGGATAAACCAAATTCAATCCTTCGGAAATGAGTTGGCTGTGAAACACAAAATTACAAAAAAGTACGCTTGGGGAATTATTCTCCAGAATACAAAAGGAAGAATGTCTCAGAAGAGCAAGGTACATTTTAAAATTTTTGTTTCTTATTTTTCAATAAGCACTAAATGTTTTGAGGATCTTTAAGTAGATTCTTGTCTATTTATACCAAAGACAGAATTGTGAGAGAAACTCAACAAACAACATCAGCGGAGAGAAAGCAAAGTCAATGTTTTGGGACCAGTGGAGAAGGGTCACTGGCCCCGAAATGTTGACTCTGCTTTCTGTCCACAGATGCTGTTAGACCTAAGTTTCTCCAGGAATTTGTTTGATTTTCAGCTTCCATAGTTTTTGTTTTTTGCTTTTTTAAAGTGTCTTGTCAATTTAAGCTACCTCCCTTTGACTTGAAAACCCATCAGAAAGGTTCATTTTGAATCTGTATGGTTCCAAATATGTACAACAGGTGAACTGCTTAGTGTTTTTAATAAAAAGTCCCAGTTGATTTTGGAGAAAATGGCTCATCATTTTTAGTTGTTTTTAAATTTATGTGCTTTCTTCAGCATCATGCATGCTTTTAGATAAAATGTTTAATTTTGTTCGTCAAATAGTTTAGATGTACAGTGATAATCAGTGTTGCATTGATGTATCCAGATTGGAAAGATCCCATGTTCACTCCCAAGGCTATATTGCTTGGCTAGTCATTGTGGTGCTTCAGTCCACAGTTATCTGTGTAAGACCCAGTTTTATGCCCCATCTGTCAACTGCCCAGATCTTAAAGGCATCAAATAAAATGGAGTGAAAGCAGGAGTATAATGTTGACATGTGGAATTAGCCATGATCATATTGAATGGTGAATTGCTGTTTTTTAAATTTTCAATGCTGTTCTTAAGTGTGCTTGCATGCAAATGCTAGTTGAAGAATGCACGGAGTTCACTTGTGATTGCCCCCAGGGTTGAATGATCCGTTGATGCTACTTGCCTCAGCTTGATTTATTTGATATGGAACAGTGGCTGATAGGCCATTTCTTTAATTCAAGGATTCTCCACATCAGCTGAACTCAAGATGTGCTAAATGCTGATAAAGGGCTAACACAGGATTGCAGGGCTGCAAAAGTTTAGGTTACAAAAGTATGGACTAGCAAAGCCATGGGAAGATTTGTAAACATGGTTGAGAATTTAAAATAAAAACTCGTCAGCCAGTGCAAGATGATGGCCAAGCAGGACATAGTGTGATTTAGGATGTTAGCAATAGAGTTTTGAATGAGCTTAAGTCTATACAATGTGGAAGCTTAAGTCAGGGTTCATTTGACATGCTAAAGTTTAGTAGAAATAACAAAGGCTTGTGTAAGAGTTTCGGCTTTCAACGTGCAGAGGCAGTGATTAAGCCTCATGATTTACAGAGGTGGAAGTGTGTGGTTTTTATAATGCATATGTGGTTGGAAATTCATCTTTGGTCAAACATGATGTCAGGTTTACAAAAGTTCTGATTCAGCTTTCCCACAGAGCCTGTGAGGGCATTTCTCAGGGAACAGCTGATTAAGTAGATATGAGATGCAAGTAGTAGGAGCATTCCAGTGATGAGATGTCAATGTTAATTTCTAATTCCTAAAATCAAACAAGTTAAACTCTTCTAAATGCCTGTCAATCAATTATACAGCCCCATGTCAGAAGCACATAGCATTTCCATTTGGTTGGATGTTCAGTACAGCTTGGTCTCCTAATGGTGGATGACTACACAATGAAGACCTGGAGAAGGAGGAAGTGTAATCTTTAATCTTTTGAGAGACTGTATATACAGTTGTGCAAAATAGTGACGAGTAGGAAAGTAATTCTTCCTGTCTGGTGTTCAGCACTGTGAAACCTGGTACGTGTGTGCCGTTTCCTACATAGGAACACCGGATGGGTGGACTGTGAATAGCCATGAGGTCATACTTTTGCGATTATAGCATTGGTTGCTTATATAACATCAGTTTGCTAACAACGTTTTATTAAAAAAATGTACTTAGTCAGGAAACATACACCAAGGAGTTACTGGAATCTTTTTCCTGGGAAAAAAATTTAAAAATCAGAAATGGCATCTGGGTTGGGCCACAGTTTCGGTCAACAGATTCAACTTTTATAGTGAACAAGTTTTTTTCCTTTACTAACAGAACATTGACTTTACCTTGCGTGCATGTTTGAACACTCCCTTTTTTTCTTGTAAAGCTGTGGAGCAGGAAGTATCATGATTGTCTGGTGTTTACGACTGACTTTTGAAAGGTTAGGATGTCTATTTTTTAATTCAGTTTCAGGATGTGGATGTCTCTGGCTAGCCTTGGAACCTAATTACCCCTAATTAGTCATTTAATTACCCAGATGGCAGTTGAGTGTCAACCACATTACTATGGATCTAGAATCAAATGTAGTCCAGAACAGTTAAGAATGCCAGATTTTACCTTAAGAGGCAATAGGAAACTAGATGGGATTTTCAAACAATCGACCACGTTTTCATGGTTGTTTGACTTAAGTTCAGATTTTTAAAAGTTAAATTCAAACTCCATCATCTACCATGGTAGGATTCAACCCCCAATCCTCAGAATATTTCCTGGGTCTCTGTATTAATAATCTACTGATAATACCACTAGGCCATTTTTGTTTCATGAGTTATTCACTAGAAAGAACCCGTTCCTGGGACCAATGTTCTATGTGAGGAACGTTTGAGGACTCTGGGTCTATACTCAATGGAGTTTAGAAGGATGAGGGTGGATCTAATTAAAACATACAGAATACTGGATGGTCTGGATAGAGTAGATGTTGGGAAGATGATTCCATTGGTAGGAGAGACTAGGACCTAAGGGCACAACCTTCGAATAAAGAGAAGACCCTTTAGAACATAGATAAGGAGCAACTTGGTCATCCAGAAAGTGGTGAATCTGTGGAATTCACTGTCACAGAAGGCTGTGGATGCCAGGTCATTGAGTATATTTAAGACTGAAATAGATAGATTCTTGAGTATCAAGGGGATCAAGGATTATGGGGAGAAAGCAGGAGAATGGGGCTGAGAAACTTATTAGCCATGATTGAATGAATGGTGGAACCGGTATGATGAGTTGAATGGCCTAATTTCTATCTTACTGTCTTATTTCAAACACCCTGAAAATCCTTGAGCATTTTGGTTCCAAAGTCTTTGGTTTTGGGGGAGTTGTAGCATGATTTCTATGTAGAGTAATTGTGAGAAAATATGTAACAAGTTCATCCTGTTTGCGAGGCCAGGCCCATCCTTCGCAACACTGGGGACAGGTAGAACCTCGTTGTTGTGGTTCTGCTCGCCGAGCTGGAAGTTTTTGCTGCAAACGTTTCGTTCCCTGGCTAGGGAACATCAGTAGAACCTCAATACGTAGTAGCACTTGGTGTTTGCGTACCGGGGATCCACGCACAGCTTGATGCAGCCACACACCAAGGTGGCCATCAGGGTGAGAGTGGCATTGGGCGTGTTTTTTCCCTCATTGCTCAGGTCTTTGTACATTGTGTCTCTTCGGACCCGGTCCATCTTTGATCTCCACATGAAGTGGAAGATGTCCCGGGTGACTGTGGCGGCATAGGTTCTGGGGGATAGGCCAGACCTGTGCCATATATAACAATGCTGAGAGTACCTCACACCTGATGATCAGGTTTTTCCCGGTGATGGAGAGTGACAGTTGCTCCCATCTACCTAGTTTCTGTCTCATCTGCCTGATCCGGTCCTCCCAAGACTTGGCGCACACCCCAGCCCCTCCGAACCAAATACCCAGCACCTTCAGGTGGTCAGTCCTGACGGTGAAGGGGATTGAGGATTGGTCGGCTCTTCGATTGATCGAAGAGCATGGCCTTGCTCTTGCCTTGGTTGAACTTCGCCCCCGAGGCATGTTCCAACTGGTCACATTTGCACATGATTCTGTGCACGGACAGTGGATCCGAGCAGAAAACGGCGACGTCGTCCATGTACACGGAGGCCTTAACTTGTAGGCCCCGCTGCCAGGAATAGTCAACCCTCTCCAGCTTGCATCCTTCCTGATGGACTCGGCAAATGGCTCTATGCAGCGCACAAACAAGGCAGGAGAGAGAGGGCAGCCCTGCCTGACTCCAGATCTGACTCATCCATTGATTGACTGACAATGTTATTGTAGATCAGTCTGATCCAATTGCAGATTCCCGGGAGAGGCTGGACCAGCCGCTATCTTTGGATGAGCTGACCAAGGCCCTCTAGTCCTTTGAAAAGAATAAAACTCCTAGAAGTGATGGCTTACCGGTCGAGCTCTATTCTGCCAGGCATTGGTGTTGGAGAGACTGTTAGGTCTGAAGGTTGATAAGTCCCCGGGGCCTGATGGTCTACATCCCAGTGTACTGAAGGAGGTGGCTCGAGAAATTGTGGATGCATTGGTGATTATTTTCCAGAGTTCGATAGATTCGGGATCAGTTCCTGCGGATTGGAGGGTGGCTAATGTTATACCACTTTTTAAGAAAGGTAGGAGAGAGAATGCAGGAAATTATAGACCAGTTAGTCTGATTTCGGTGGTGGGAAAGATGCTGCAGTCTATTATAAAGGATGAAATTATGACTCATCTGAATAGTAGTAACATGATAGGTCAGAGTCAACATGGATTTATGAAGGGGAAATCAAGCTTGACTAATCTTGAATTTTTTGAGGCTGTAACTCTGAAGATGGATGAGGGAGATCCAGTAGATGTAGTGTATCTGGACTTTGAAAGCTTTTGATAAAGTCCCACATAGGAGGTTAGTGAGCAAAATTAGGCGCATGGTATTGGGGGCAAAGTACTAACTTGGATTGAAAGTTGGTTGGCTGAGAGGAAACAGTAGTGATAAACGGCTCCATTTCGGAATGGCAGGCAGTGACCAGTGGGTACCGCAGGGATCAGTACTGGGACCGCAGCTTTTTACAATATACGTTAATGATATAGAAGATTGTATTAGTAATAACATTAGCAAATTTGCTGATGATACTAAGCTGGGTGGCAGGGTGAAATGTGATGAGGATGTTAGGAGATTACAGGGTGACCTGGACAAGTTAGGTGAGTGGGCAGATGCATGGCAGATGCAGTTTAATGTAGATAAATGTATGGTTATCCACTTTGGTGGCAAGAACAGGAAGGCAGATTACTACCTCAATGGAATCAATTTAAGTAAAGAGGCAGTACAGAGAGATCTGGGTGTTCATATACGCCAGTCAATGAAGGTAAGCATGCAGGTACAGCAGGTAGTGAAGAAGGCTAATAGCATGCTGGCCTTCATAACAAGAGGGATTGAGTATAGAAGCAAAGAGGTTCTTCTGCAGCTGTACAGGGCCCTGGTGAGACCACACCTGGAGTGCTATGTGTAGTTCTGGTCTCCAAATTTGAGGAAAGACATTCTGGCTATTGAGGGAGTGCAGCGTAGGTTCACGAGGTCAATTCCTGATATAGCAGTTCGACGTTACACTGAAAGACTGGGGCGACTGGGCTTGTATACCCTTGAGTTTAGAAGACTGAGAGGGGATCTGATTAAGACATATAAGATTATTAAAGGATTGGACACTCTGGAGGCAGGAAACATGTTTCAGCTGATGGGTGAGTGCCGAACCAGAGGACACAACTTAAAAATATGGGGTAGACTATTTAGAACAGAGATGAGGAGAAACATCTTCACCCGGAGAGTGGTGGCTGTGTGGAATGCTCTGCCCCAGAGGGCAGCGGAGGCCCAGTCTCTGGTTTCATTTAAGAAAGAGTTGGATAGAGCTATGAACGATAGTGGAATCAAGGGTTATGAAGATAAGGCAAGGATAGGATACTGATTAAGGATGATCAGCCATGATCATATTGAATGGTGATGCAGGCTCGAAGGGCAGAATGGCCTACTCCTGCACCTATTGTCTATTTGCCAGGACCTGCTGGAGGTATATGTCAGTACACTTCTGGCAGGTACCATGAGTGAATCTTTGAGGAAAGGCATCATCACCCTCCTCTATAAACGGAAGGGGAGAGGGAGGAACTCAGAAATTGGAGACCAATCTCACTATTGAATGCAGATATGATTGCCTGCGTGCAGGACAGAGGGTTGGACACCTGCCTCATCAGCCTGGACGTGGAGAAAGCCTTTGACAGGATATCATTCACATATATGAGAGATGTTCTCACCAGTGACTCAGAGCATTAGTCTGGGCCTCTGGATTACCAGCCCAGTGACATTACACTACAGTAATGCCTCCCTCTTTGTTGCCTTTAGCTAAATACTTTTAATGTTGGTATGACTGTGATCTTGAACTACAGTTGACAATCTGGCTTGCAGTAATTCACAATGCTGCAGTTTATGCATTTTAGTTGTGTACCACCATCTCATACTGTATTAGTATCTTGCCTGTACATAAAATTACAGGGTACGGTATTAAATAAGTTTATGAAGGAATATTATATTTGGATCTGAAATGTATGGTTTCCAATAAACATGTCAAGCAAATGACTTCTCAAATTTCTGTCAACAACTTAGTCAAAAGATATTACTGATTCAAAGCTTTAATCCATGGAAGTTTTAAAATAAACGTAATTGTTTTTGGTTTGATTTTTGACTTGATTTGATGTTTGAACGAAGTGTATTAAGAAACCTGAAGTTAAGCTGATGGGGCAACAACATGAGCAATTGTTGTATGATTATTTGAGGTACTTGGGTCAGGAACCCAAATTCAGCATGTGTAAAAACAGAGCTTCTATGTTATTGTCCCTTCTAAGCCTAAAATCTTAGAGTGGATCTACATTCTTAACTGGTTGTAAAATCAGTAATACTTCAAACTTTGTTGATTGAACATGGATTTTACATCTATCTTTTGATTAAACAAGGGCATTATAAAGTAAAGCTTACCTTTTAATTTAAAATGCACGCAGGTGGGCTACCAGACTTTATTTAAATGGTTTAAAGATTAAAACAGCTGATTATCCTTTTGCGATAATAGTGAAAATATTAAAATTCTGTTCAGTGGCGCTTATACATGCTGAGCTGTACTCTCCCTGGAAAATAGCATAGTTTGAAAAGGGAATTAGAATTGTCAGCTGACCGGTCTCTGATGGCAGATACCCTCATCACATCTGTACATATAGTACAGTTATAGCTTTTATTATTACAGCTAATGCCACTTGTTTGCTTGTGTTGGCTTGTAACATTTAAAAGTAACACTTCTTTTTGAGCAGCCCTGTATTTGACTATATGGGAAAGTGCAGATTAAACACCAAGTGTATTTAAGAAATTGATCATAAAACATAAGGATGTGAAAATGCAGCTCAAACTGCTCATGCATTGGCCAGACACACTGAGATCAGTGATAAGAAATGACATATAAAGCTCAACATACATGTGACGTTGCTGTCCAATAAGTATGTTTTGCCAACCCAATCTTGGCACTGTAATCTACCTTCTGCTTACCCAATGTTCATATTTTCACTCCATTCCTGAGGCTTGATAACAGCTGTGATCCCCAGAGAGTGGACAACTGTAAGAAAGAAATGCTATTTAGAGTGCAAGGTTTTTAAATGCCGTGTGCATTGTTAATGACATTTCGCAAATGGTGACATCATTGCACTCGTGCATTGGAGCGTCATTCTCAAATGGGCAGATGTAACACAGAGGGAACCTAACGAAGCATGTATGAGTTTGGAAGAATGAGAGGTGATCTGATTGAAACATAAAAGGTTCTTAATGGGCATGATGGAGTAAATGCTGAGAGAATGTGTCCTCTCGTGAGACGGTCTAAGGCCACAGACTATGGTCTCGGAATAAAGGGATGCCAGTCTAGGACAGAGATGAGAAGGATTTTTTCTTTGGAACTCCTCACCTAAGAGAGGTATAGGGACAGAGTGCTTGTGTACATTCAAGACTGAGATTCTTCATCAGTAAGGGAATCGAGGGATTTCGGATTTGAGGGATATTGAATCAACCATGATCCAACTAAATGGTGGTGGAAGGCTGAATGGCCTATTGCTGTTCCTGTTTCTTATGATCTTATTCTGGCATCATCTGTGCATGTACAGATGCAAATACTATATTAATAGATGTCTTGTTGTGGTTGACTGATGTCATGAATGACCTGCACTAGTATGGGCTCTGTGTGACCATTTTAGGCATTGAGACCACAAACTCCATTTTAAATAAACAAAATCCCACATTTTCACTGACTTTTGGAGCAAGAATTAGGCCTTAAATGTTAGACCACATGATAACAATTTCAAGGGGCCTTACAATCTTTAGCACTCGGTCAAAGTTCCAGAACAGCCATTGCTGTTTCTGAACTCCACACTCCAAGCTTTCCGCAGTGGGGTTGTGATTTACACTTTGGCAAGCCCTTACTTTCTGTTTTCATTTTGTTTGCTTTTGCTGTTTTGTGTACCATCTGGGAGAAAGTGAGGGCTGGAGATGCCCGAAATGTCGATTCTCGTCCTTGGATGCTGCCTGACCTGCTGCGCTTTTCCAGCAACACATTTTCAGCTTAATTGTGTACCATTTGGCCTGTTTGATTGTGACTGGCTAAATGCTCCAGAGAGCTTTGAAAGAAACCTGTTTCTGCTGGGGAAAGCACAAAGATATGGGGAGGGAGTTCTCTCTCCTTTTTAGTGTAAGCATTATACGGCAACAAAAACCATCATCTTACCAAAAGAGCAATTGTTAATTTTGGGAATCCTGCAGAAGCTATTAAAGCTTTATGAACGAGGCTAGTTATAGCTCAGAATTCAGCCTGCGTTCATCATCTCTGAATTCTATATGCCATATCCTCTGTGGCTTCAAATGTAGTCAGAATGTACTGACAAATATAATTTGAAGATTTATGGCTGGATGTGGCCTGACCATTACCTGTAAGTTTAGAGTGCAAAAGGTTTGTGAACGCATACCAAGTTTCAATATGTTAGCATATAGCAGGACTGATCTCTAGGGTTGAGGTGCATTTGAAAGGGAGGCTTTGTGATGGCTCTGTTCAGTGAGTAGTTAGGGGGGGTCAGGCAAGCTTTATGCTGGATTCGTACATTGAGCCCTGCATGTGGCAGAGTCCGTGTAAGTAAGGCAGCAGCACGTAATGAACATAACCAGATTCAAATGTAAATAAAGCAACTTCAATCATTTAGCATGCCTGGATTCTCTCACTGAGCTGAAACTGTGATACATCAATTATGCTCATAGTTCTTGAGCATACATTGTAGCTATAAAACTGTGACATCTTAAGGGTAGGCAAAAATAAACTTTTGAGTTTATGGAAAATTGTTGCAACAGTAGTTCACTTTTTATTTTTAATTTAATCATCTGTCGCTTTAGAAAAACAGCAATTTTCTGATTTTGTGTAACTTAAGTGCATATGTTTAAGGCAAATTGTCCAGTGTCTGCAAATGGCAATTATGCTGGTTTGTTTTTATGTTAAGAGAATACTAAAAGGCCGTCACATAGCCCCATCACCCCCCACCCTCCCCAATCAGAAAGTACGGTATGCATATATCATAAAAGTGTTGGCTAGCTGGAGCATCTTCAGAGACCACACAGAACTCTGATGTAAGGGTAAATATTTCAATCCTTCTTCCTGTCTGCTCACCCACTTATAATATCCTAGATGGAGAGATTGACTTTTTCCCCAAAAACTACAGTCCTGTTAAAATTGATGTTTGTATTTTGCATTTCATTTTGGAGAACATTCTTGCAGAACAGCTTGGGTACGCTGAATGCCAGCACTGAAATGGCCACACTTTATTTCAATTTAATGCTTCTTGTCCAGTGACCCTTTTTCAGAACAATTCTGATAACTCTGCCTTCTCTACAGATGCTGCCAGACCTGCTGAGTTCCTGATGAAGGGCTTATGCTCGAAACGTCGAATTCTCTATTCCTGAGATGCTGCTTGGCCTGCTGTGCTTTGACCAGCAACACACTTTCAGCTGCTGAGTTTTTCCAGCAATATTTTTTTTTTGGTTTTCCAGCATCCGCAGTTCTATTTTCTTTAATTTAAGTTTCTTTTTAGCTAAAGCAACAGCCTTGTGCAAATTGGCAGTTGTTAAGCTTCTTGAAATCTGCTAATATTTTTAGTGATCATTCAGTCATTAGGATTTTGCTAAGCTCCAGTGTTAGCTTCAAACAGATGAGGCTAGATTGGCCATTTTAATTCTGTCTGCCGATTTACCAACTGATTTCCTTAGCAGAAATGACTCTCTCCTGACCTTTGACATTATATACAATTTTCTTTCCATGTTCTTGCCTGCTACTCAGTGATATGCCTTAAGTACATGAAATTGTCACCCTATGGAAAATCCCGCTCAATCTTGTGCAGTTTCCCCTCTGTCCCTTTGTTATGCAGCAAAAAAACTCGGCTTTTCTGACAGGAGATTCCGATCAAGGCTTCTTCAGAAATGTGGAGCTGTACTGCCAGGTCCCTCATGGCTTAGAAATAATGATGAAGGGCTTTTGCCAGAAACATTGATTTTTCCTGCTCCTCGAATGCTGCCTGATCTGCTGTGCTTTTCCAGCACTACTCTAGTCTAGACTCTGATCTCCAGCATCTGCAGTCCTCACTTTTGCCCGGTGTGAGTGGAGTGTTGACAAGCTGAATAATAGTCTCTGTGGGTGATCAAGAGTGTCAGATGGTGTGAGTAAAATGTCAGCAGCTGAATAACAAGTGAAGGGATGACCTATAATCTGATTGAGGTGGAGAGATAATTACAAAAAATTAAAAATAAGGTGGTACTGGAGACAAATAGAATGACTGGGATAACATCTTAGGTATAAGAGGCTCATGTCGAGGGTCTGACCAAAGCAAGTAATCCAAAGCTGTACAAACTAATTAAGGTGCAGCAATCCTACGTTATCAAGGTGATGGTGTCAAAACAAGACAGTAAGGAAGATTTGGTGGATCATATGTAGCATGACATGAACTAGGGGCCTCGACTGTGATCTTAGCCTTTTCCTTGACCTTGACCATGCAGTTCAACATCCGCACCTTCACATCATATTTTCACAGCATGGTAGTTACGCAAGTTAAATGTGAGGGTATGGCTGCTTAGCTGGTAAGAATAAAGTGCAAGGGTGCACAATGATGAAAGGGCCAGGTATGTGTTTACTATAGTCAGGTTGGGAGAAAGGGGTATGATCCTGGGGGGTTTGGGTGATCGGGTTCAGCGGTAGAGCAGGGGCGATTGTGCAAAGTGTTTGACGTAGAGAATTAAGGCTGAAAGAGTTTTGATGGTGCTGGGGTTGGGCTAGGTACTTAGTTGTCTAACATTTTCTGAGTAACTATTTGGGTAACTGTAGCAGTCTCTTCCCATCTCTGATTGAAATGAATACTTTGGGTTTCAGATGTCGATGAACTGCCTCATAGATTCTTGAGTTTCTTGGGCGGTTCCTTCAGAATCTATTATGATAGGGATTTCACGGCGCCCACGTGTGCAACTCTTAACAATACTTAAGAGACCACTATCTGACCATCCAAAAATTGAAACTGTTATTTCATGATATTGGGATTGCATCTGTAAATGCATTTTGGTTTGTGATTGATGCAATGTTAGGAATTAATTTTTTCAGTCTCTGGAATTGACATTTCCTGTAATAAGAGATCACTTATCTCAATGGTATTCTCACTCTTAAATCTAACACAACTGGCATCTTACAGATTAAAACCAAAAACTGGATCCATGGGTTTGCAGCCATGATGTGACAATTGTATTTTTGACGATATGTTTGGGGCATCTTTTTTTTTTCTTAAGAATTCAAAGTAAGATGTAGCCACAGTAAGACCATTTTTCAACTTGCAAGAATATAAATACAGTGAAGCCTCCACTGTTTATTGTAAGGATAGGAGCTACACCCCCTCCTCTTGATGGTGGAAAGTCTGCATTAAAAACCTCCAGTACGTAAAACAATAGTGTTCTGATCCTGGAGGCAAACAAATGTTGTGATATAAACTGAGATTGTGTATATATATTTTTGTATCATTTATTTTAAGTTTGAATTGTTGACACATGAATTTTTGTGCATCTGTATTTCTGTAGCCCTGGTGGTTTCTTTTTAAGACAGTATTGGAGATACATTGGCAGCACTGATATGTTTGCCAACCTAGCAAGGCACATTATTAGATTTCAAGGTCTGTTAGAAATTTGTATACTTGGTTTCTGTTTAAGCTTAGGGAAATCATCCTTTGACTTAGAGGGGCAGATTTTAAAAAAAATTGTTTTGGGCAGTTCTGTGAAGGAGTTGTATAGACCAGTGCTCTAAATGGATAATGCAGTAAATTTATATTACCTTTTTAGAGCAAGGTCTTAGTTATAAACCAGAAGTGTTAGGAGAAAACCTTGAAGAGGTTACTTGAAGCTGAGAACATTTTAAGCTTAACAATATGATAGCTGCTGCTTGGAGCTAACTGCATTTCCGGTCTTGGAATTGAAGCCATTGTTACCTTAAGCCTGATGAAGCATGAGGAAAAGATCTGTTTGCTTTAGTGCTTTTGGATGTGGTACAAGAGATTTTTTGTTGTTGGAATTTATAAAGGAGTGTTTTGCAATTAATAATAGGATTGTGTCTTTTTACTGTGTTTAAAACTATATGAATGTATTAGGTAAATTAGTTTTGGTTTATTTTATCTTTTTATTTGGTTGCTATATTTCTCTTCCATTGTTAAAACATATTTTGCAAAGTTGCGTGCTTGTGTTTCAGTGAAAGACCACCTCCTTAAAACCAAAATCAAACTAAATAGCTGTCAAACCATGTTTCAGTCTGGGATCTGACTTGTCCAGTAATATCAGCTAGGATCATAACACTTTGTCGATTACTGCATCTGGAAAAAAAAGAAAATACAAACTAAAGGAAATGTGCAATGAAATAATTAAAATCATGTTCTGCACAATTTGGAGGTATCTAATTTTGAATGGCAACTAATAGTATAGCGATGGGGATTCCATTGTGATAATATTTTGAATTTTTATGGTTTTTGTCTTCCCTTCGTGGTATGAATCTGGATCTGTTGAGCAGAAGGTCAGCATGCTTAACAGTATATCGGAAACTAATACAATGTGACTCCCAGGATCAGACCCCATTGATTCAGACCCCATTGTAGTATCCCAATGTTTAGCAAGCTTCCTTTCTTTAGTGTGCCTGTGTTTGTTTGAGTATCATCTTTAAATTTCTGCATTTGTTTCTTCTGTCATTTTGTTGGTGTCCTACAGTGGAGCCATTTGCAAATTTGTTTTTTATCATATTTAGTGCTAGAATAGAAGCAACTTTTACTAATACAGGGAAAGGGTGTATTTAGAGCTGAAAAATTTGTTGCTGGAAAAGCGCAGCAGGTCAGGCAGCATCCAAGGAACAGGAGAATCGACGTTTTGGGCTTAAGCCCTTCAGGAATGAGGAAGGTGTGCCAAGCAGGCTAAGATAAAGGCAGGGAGGAGGGACTTGGGGGAGGGGTGTTGGGAATGCGATAGGTGGAAGGAGGTCAAGGTGAGAGTGATGGGACGGAGAGGTTGGGAAGAAGATTGCATTGTGGTGGGAGAAACAACATTTAAAAACCCAGAGCTTGTGGTGTTTCTGTTAGGACTCCATTCAACTAAAAGATTTTTTTGATTATTCAACAATGCTTTAGAAAGTTTTTAGTTTGCTTGTATGCTTCTTGAGGAGAAGCTGAACAGACTGGAGCTGTTTTTCCTGTAGCTTTGGAGGCTGAGAGGTAACCTTTATAGAGGTTTATAAAATCATGAGGGGCTTGGATAAGATAAATAAAGTCTTTTCCCTGGGGTGGGGGGAGTCCAGAACTTGAGGTTTAAGGTAACGGAAAAGATATAAAAGAGACCTCAGGGACAATGTTTTCATGCAGAGGGTGGTGCGTGTAAGGAATGAGCTGACAGAAGAAGTGGTGGAGGCTGGTACAATTACAACATTTTAAAAGGCATCTGGTTGGGTTTATTGATTGGAAGGGTTGAGATAGTTATGGGCCAAGTACTGGCAAATGTGACTAGATTAGTTTTGGATGTCTGATTGGCATGGACAGGTTGGACTGAAGGGTCTGATTCCATGCTGTACATCTCTGACTAACTTGTCAAGAGATTTTAATGTTATAAATGGGCTGTGGTTATTAAGCACATATGGATGCCTCAGTTGAGTGCAATTTAAATACATTATGAATAATTCCGTACTTCGTGTGGCAGAAAAACATAGTAAATATTTACTGTAAGATGCGTTTGCAGATGTAGGCTTGTTAGAATCTCAAAATCTGCATAATCATGAGACAATTGTCATGCTGTACTGAATCCAAATATCTCACTAAATAAGAATGTGCAGGATGGTTTGGAAACATTATACATTGATCAATTATGATTAACTTTGGTCAGGATTAATGTGATTATTTTCACACAATTTAGTTTATTCTGATTTTAGTTTTTTTTTCTCTATTGCTATCATCCTGTCGGTAACTAACTGGTATTTGCACATTGCCACAAATTCTGGGCTGCAACCTGGTTGGAGTGGCAAAAGTGAGGTTTTCTACAGCTGTTTTATTTCTACTTTAGAACCTGTATATAATTTCCCAGATGCAAGGCAATTTGTACCTCATCTGTTTTCTCTGCCTTTTTATTTGGAGAAGTGGCATTTTATGCCACCATCTAATCTTAGCAAGATTGCAAACTGAAGAAGGGTGGGTGAGTTATCTCTTTATGCTTGCATACATCTATGCTGTCCAGCTTGGTATACTTATTGCAAACGCTTAAGCTTACCCATGTTTAAGTGGTGCCAAAGCTTATCTATGTATTTATTAAGTTCGTTTCCAATCATATGTTCTGTGTTTGCAGCAAATCCAGTTTGCGGATGAAAAGCAGGAGTTCAGCAGATTCCCCACCAAGACTGGTCGGCGGTCTCTATCACGTTCCATTTCTCAGTCTTCCACAGACAGCTACAGCTCAGGTAGTAATCGAGTCTCACCTTTTTTAAATTTATCTTCATTCATTTCTTGTTTTTTCTTCTTCCCCCAACATTTCCTGATATTCGATTTCTCCTTTGTGTTTATAGTTGCATAACAATATTCAGAGTCTTTTATATAGCTTTATGTAACTCTTTTACATAGCTTATAATAAAAATTGAGTATGTAGTAAGTGCATTCTTTCAATAGCAATCTTCATTTTTGTTGGCTTTCTGCTCATCTGAAATAAACACATTTCCAGATGAAGATAAGTTGGGTTTATTTCCACTGGAGTTTAGAACTTTAGTGACCTGATTTGAAGTTTTATAAGACCCTGAATGGTCTTGATAAGTGGGATATGTGGGTGAGCCCAGAAATTGTCACCTTTTCAGTGTAGAGATGAGATGAAATGAAATATTTTCTGAGGGTTGTGAAACGTTTTGGAATGCTGTGCCTCAGTGGTGAAAGCAGCGTCATGGAATGCTTTTAAGACAGGTGGATTCTTGTTTGACCAAGGAATCGACCCTTATTGGGATGGGTGGGAATGTTGAATTTGGAACACAAGCCAGTCAGCCGCAATCTTATTTAATTGTGGAACATATCTGAGGAGCTGCATGATCTAATTCTGTTCCTTTGCTTTACATCTGTTTGTAAGTTTGAGCATTTCTAGGATCAGAAACGTAGGGTGGATATCCTGGTTTCCATAGCTGTTGTCCTGATCATTTCTGGGGTGCAATCATCTATCTCTGCCTTCTACTGTCCTTTTTGTTTCAGGTATCCAAGCTACACTTGGCAGCTCCCTGCTGGGATGGTCAAAGTGAAAACCAAACTGTGAAGCTCAATCTAATTATGGAATGTACTTCATGTTAGCAGGATTTATTTTCAAACATTTCTGTCACGAGAAAAGAGAGGTCTGGATGAAAACATTTCACGTATTGCCCTTGCTTCTGTCCCTGAGTCTGTTGCACCTCTCCAAAAGAGGGTTAGAATGACAAAATATTTAATGAATTAGTGAAATGATTAGTTTTGGAGGTGATTATGGATATATTCTTTCTGCATCGTTTCACAGTCCCACAAAATGGCAGAGAATTATCCTAACCAAACTCTTTACACAGTTTGGGCTGCTCCAGATGTTAGTAAAGGCATTGTTTTGAGCATAATACATGTAAATTCTCTAATGCACAATATTTTTCTGTGAAATTTGTGGCATGTGCGTCAGTCAACAATGGTCCCTTCATACCTTGTTTCGACTGCGTTTTGTATTCCTTTACTGTTGGACCATTTTATATTTTTTGTTTATTATATGTATCTCTCTGACATTGCCTTTCTCCCTTTTTAGCTGCATCATATACGGACAGTTCTGATGATGAGACCTCCCCAAGAGACAAGCAGCAAACTAATTCAAAGAACAGTAGTGACTTCTGTGTGAAGAACATCAAGCAGGCAGAGTTTGGTCGCAGAGAGATTGAAATTGCTGAGCAAGGTACGTTAGGGCAGAGATTATACTGGGTGCAGCAGTAGCTTATCCTTTTAGAAATGTTATCTTGAAATGTAAACTGAATTGGTTTTAGAGGTTACTTGAAGTTCTTTGGCAGTAAGTAGTCAGGCAAATTGCACTATAACGTGAATGTCTTTACTGATTTCTTTCACATACTCTGATTTTTCTTGGTCCTTCAACAAATGTCTCACGTTTTGTGAGATATAGGGTACTATTGCTATTATGTTCTAATGGCCAATGAGTTGAACTTGATTGGTAAATTCCCTCTAGTCTTGCACTTCACCCAATATCTTGATACTTGCAGTACATGGAGAACCAATGTGCTTTTATTGGATCATGGTTTCTGCCTTGTTACTAATCTGTATAGATTTGAGGTATTGCTCAGTCACAAATGAAATGGAGAATTTTCCCATCTGGTCTCCCTCCTATTGGAAGGATGTTGTGAAACTTGAAAGCGTTCAGAAAAGATTTACAAGGATGTTGCCAGGGATGGAGGGTTTGAGCTACAATGAGAGGCTCAGTAGGCTGGAGCATTGGAGGCTGAGGGGTGAACCTTAGATTATAAAATCATGAGGGGTATGGATAGGGTAAATAGACAAGGTCTTTTCCCTGGGTTGGGGGAAGTTCAGAACTAGAGGGAAAAGATATAAAAGAGACCTCGGGGGCAACTTTTTCACGCAGAGGGTGGTACGTGTATTGACTGAGCTGCCAGAGGAACTAGTGGAGGCTGGTACAATTACAACATTTGAAAGGAAGAGTTTAGATGGTTATGGGCCAAGTGTTGGCAAATGGAACTAGATTAGTTTTAGGATATTTAATCGGCATGGATGGGTTGGACTGAAGGATCTGTTTGTGTGCTGCACATCTCCTTGATTTTAGGTGATGTGCTGAGAAAGGTAGCTGGATCGGACCCTATAAAACTTCCCTCCCACGTGACAGCATCTTCACTTTGTCTACTTGGGCTGGTGACACCAATGTTTACACTAATAATGTCCGTCGTTGCTATTGACTTCTTTGGAGTGTCATAAATTGCAAACTTTCCATTGAAATCAGTGGCACTTTGGAGCTGGTGGGACTTGTGGCTACACAGTCTCTAAAGTTACGCTGAGTACCACCATTAGTGCTAATTAATTTCATGATTTGGAGATGCTGGTGTTGGACTGGGGTGCACAAAGTTAAACATCACACACCAGATTATAGTCCACCTGGTCCACCTGATGAAGGAGCAGCGCTCCGAAAGCGAGTGTACTTCCAATTAAACCTGTTAGATTATAACCTGGTGTTGTGATTTTTAATTAATTTCAGACTGAGAAGAAAATATGCTTAATTTACGCTACCCTGTTTGGACTGTTTCTGTGCTAGAATTAATTGTTTAGATTACATTAGGTTAGATTCTCTACAGAATGGAAACAGGCCCTTTGGCCCAACAAGTCCACACCAATCCTCTGGAGAGGAACCCACCCAGACCCAATCCCCTAACCTATATTTACCCCTGACTAAGGCACTTAACACAATGGGCAATTTAGCACGGCCAATTCACCTGACCTGCACATCTTTGGATTCTGGGTGGAAACCAGAGCACCAGGAGGAAACCCTCGCAGACACAGGGAGAGCATGCAAACTCCACACAGACAGTCGCCTGAGGTGGGAATTGAACCCAGGTCCCTGGGGTTGTGAAGCAGCACTGAGTCACCATGTATGAAGCATTAATGCTTAAAAAGGCACATTACATCTTGGGCATAGCTTTTTCATTGTTGTTATTTTGAATAGTTGGTTCAGGTGTGCTGACCTCTGTTAAGAAACCTTAGACCATGGATGTATTCCAAAAAAAAATGCTTAATGTAGACCTGGGAAAGAGGGTAGATGTGTTTTCATCAAAGTTGGTGTAAATCTGTGCTTAACATGGTGGTTACATGATTGACAGCTGACTGGTGGAATATTTTTGACATCATACTTCATAAATAATTCCATCTAGAGACGTACAGATGTACAGCACGGAGGCTGTACATCTGCCTATGCTGACCAGATATCAGAACCTAATCTAATCCCATTTGCCAGCATTGGCCCTTCCTTATTCACGTACCCATCCAGATGCCTTTTAAATGTCGTAATTGTCCTAGCCGCCACCACCACTTCCTTGGCAGCTCATTCCATACACTTACCACCCTCTGTGAAAAAGTTGCCCCTTCAGTCCCTTTTAAACTTTCCCCCCCTCACTCTAAACCTATTCCATCTAGTTCTGGACTTCCCCTCCCCATGGAAGAGACTTTGTCTATTTATCGTATCCATGCCCCTCATGATTTTATAAACCTCTACAAGGTCAGCCCTCAGCCTCTGATGCTCCCGCGTAAACAGCCCCAGCCTATTCAGTCTCTCTTTATAGTTCAAGACCTCCAACCCTGGCAACATCCTTGTAAATCTCTTCTGAACCCTTTCAAGTTTCACAACATCCTCCCAATAGGAGGGAGACTGGAAATGCTCACGATATTCCAAAAGTGGCCTAACCAATGTCTTTTACAGCTGCAAAATTGACCTCCCAACTCAATGCTCTGAACAATAAAGCAAAACATACCAAACACCACCTTCACTATCCTATCTACTTGCACCTCCACTTTCAGGAACTATGAACCTGCATTCCAAGGTCTCTTTTTGTTTAGAAACACTCCCTAAAACCTTACTATTAAGTGTATAAATCCTGCTCTGATTTGCTTTTCCAAAATGCAGCTATCTAAATTAAATTGCTGCTGCTCAGCCCATTGGCTTGTCTGATCGAATCCCTGAGATAATTTTTAATTACTTTCACTTTCCTAAATTAACTTAGGAATGACCTCATGGATACTTTAAGAATTTTTTGTTAGTGAAACTGCGGAGTCTGGGACTCTTTGCCATTTTTATTCCAAACAGTATTTCACATCAAACACATCAGTACACTTGCTGGTCACTGTATGACTTCAAAAGGCTTATTCATTTCATGCTTCAAGATACTGTTCATTTCTCACAGGATCTCACCATTGCATTGAGTTTTGGTGTTAGAATTTTAAACTTTTCTTCATTTTACTAAGATTATCTACAGGATTAAATTCCTGTAAATTGCTTTCAGTAGTTTACCCTTTGAGTTAAATATCATGTGGTTGATCTTCACTATTTTATATATATAATCTAGGCTGATACATTAGTGCAATGCTGATTGAAGTGCTGCATTTTCAGCGGTACTGTTATTTTAGCCAAAGGGTATAAACTGATGCATTGCTTAATATCTGCTTGTTTTAGCATGCAGAATCTCAATTGTTATGCCACTGAAAGAGGCTCTTTTGACTGTATTGCCTCCTGTTAATCTCCTGTCTTTTCCTCCTATCTCTGCACAGCATCTCCATCCAAATGATTATCCAACACCTTGAATGCCACAATTGAACCTGTATCCATGCAGTGCATTCCATATCGTAACAACTTGCTTCTCTATATCTGCTGTATCCAGCAGATTTGAGAACTACCATATCTCCTGTCAGCCTCCAAAGAGATTCGTCCCAACTTTAATTTGTTCTCATAACTGAAGATTCTTATTCCTGGCACCATGTTTGAGTGATTTTGATTTTATTGCTGATCCCCAAAATTCAACCAGATGTGCTGATACCAGGGAACCATACAGATGCAATTTTCATGCATCCTCTAACAATTCCTTGCCCAATGTAAATACATTGGCTAATATCTTGCTGCAATGCCTCTGTGCACACAAGTACCATAATACTGCTGCGGAGGTGCAGAGGAAAGGGAAGGATGGGCTGGTAGTGAAGGATGAATGAAACTTATTTTCCATTTCCCCCTCAATGCCAGCATCTGGTTGACCTTTATGTGGAGTTAAATTGTTCCGTTTCCTGCGGTGTTTTGGGCAATTCATTGTAAATATTAATAACAGACACTGAAGGTAGGACAAGTGATGCAGCATTTGCTTTTCTAGTGTCAGGTTTCTGGTCTGCTGTTCACATTTCAACAATGTGCAAAATAAACCACTCAAATGCAGGACCATTGTAACTGAAACCAAAGAAGTAAACCCTAAAGTTATGGGTATTGCAATAGTTGATGACTGTAATAAAATGCAGTGATATAGAATAATCAGGCATTCTGGGGCTTGTTGGATGAAGTTCCAATTTTTCTACCTCCCGACACTCTTCTTCAGGTCAGCTGATTGTCTGCAGTTGTTCTAGGTTTTTGGCTAAAAATTTTCTAGAATACATTTTGTAATAATGATATTATGCACCGTTGCGTTGGGCCATGATGTCTTTTTCTATCTGATTTAACTAAACTGTGTAATTAGCAAATTATCTTCTTTCAACTAGTTCAACTGGTTACTTGATAATTGCTAATTATTTCTTCTAGAAATGTCAGCTCTTGTGGCACTTCGAAAACGAGCACAGGGTGAAAAACCACTAGCTGGAGCCAAAATTGTGGGCTGCACCCACATCACTGCTCAAACTGCGGTAAGTAACTGGTACAGTAACTTGAGTAGCTGTCAGTGGATTAGATTAGATTACTTACAATGTGGAAACAGGCCCTTCGGCCCAACAAGTCCACACCGACCCGCCGTAGTGCAACCCAACCATACACCTACATTTGCCCCTTACCTAACACTATGGGCAATTTAGCATGGCCAATTCACCTGACCCGCACATCTTTGGACTGTGGGAAGAAACCGGAGCACCCGGAGGAAACCCACGCAGACACGGGGAGAACGTGCAAACTTCACACAGTCAGTCGCCTGAGGCGGGAACTGAACCCGGGTCTCTGGCGCTGTGAGGCAGCAGTGCCGCCCACTAACTGGTCAGACATCATAAACTTATTTCTGAGCTTCCCAAATTGTCTGGTGCAGAAAGCCGTTGCTGAGAAAATCAGAAATTGTACAGACTCAGGGATAGTCAGTGAAATGGACTGGCTGTACAAGTGCCATGGTTAAGATAATGAAGAGTTCGAGTATTATTTTGGAATTTGTTCTAAAATTGAGGTCAATGGGCTTTTGGTTTTCACTTCTCTGAAAGTTGCTATTTTTAGGAACCAAAATTTTAAGAAGTGCCTCAAAACAGCACTTCTATCAAATTGTGACTGGAGATAAATGACAAGACAAGCCACCTGTTGAGACAATTGCTGAAGTATTTTACTAACTTGATCTTTTATGGCATGGAGAAATAGGGTGCTGAAGCAGGTTCAATTCAGAAGACCAATACAGCAAAAGTGCTCTCTATCAGCGTGAAAGCAGCTAATGTAATTGAAAAAAAAGCCCTGTTTTTTCTCTTGGGGTTCAGTAATTTTTAAGTCAGAAAGATGTCGTTTAAAAACGGGAAGAACTGCTGTAAATCAGAAACAAAACCAGAAATTGTTGGAAAAGCTCAGCAGGTCTGGCAGCATCTGTAGAGAGAAATCAGTTAACATTTTTCATTGAGTGATCCTTCCTCAGAACTGAGATCTCAGTTTTGTTGTTATTTTCTGTCAGGAGATTAGTTTTTAGTGAGATATTTACACCCAAGTTATGAGAAGCTCAGTTGCAAGGGCAGAAAGATTTAGACAAAATAAGGGTTCAAAGCAGCTTTACACAAATGAAATAAATGGGTTTTAAAACATAAGGAGTGGATCTTTTGGCTACATTGAAAAGTTGCTATCTTCGATTGTGGTACGTATGGGAATTGTATTTTTTTTTAAGAGGTGTCTAATAAATATTTTCACTGCAGTAGCCTGCACAGAAGTGGTCAGTCTAACTCTCCAGTTAGTTTGAAATTTAAACAGCAACTCGGGTGCTTTTTCTGTTGGCTTTAGAGGGATGCCGTAGCTCTGGATGCTGGGCTCTTGCCTAGTCATCATGAACTCATAATTAAACGAACTGGATTAAGTAAATCATCCCACCATAATTCCAGAATAAAGCAGTTCATGTGGCTCCATTGATGTACTCATTATCCAATAAAGAGCAACAAATGGCATTCAGAACAGTGAGAGCAAAGGCTCAGACCAGTTTTATTTGCACCTTTTATAAGTGCTGTTCTGTTGTTCATTATGTATAATGAAAGGGTTCCTAATAGAACGTGTTTATTTTGTATTCATTTAAATGACTCTGTCCTTCCACCAAAATAGTGTCATACTCTTAATGTCCTATCAATGTTCTTTGTTGACAGAATTGGTTATTGGATTTAGCTAAAGTATTATATCCACATTGTGAGTCTCATTATAATATATTTAGTTTTAATTGTGTGTTTCTAAAATAAAAGTTTCCATTTATATGGGTTTTCTCATGACTTCAAGATGTACCCTTCTTTATATGCTTGCTGCAGGTTCTCATAGAGACCTTGGGAGCTCTTGGAGCACAATGTCGCTGGGCAGCCTGTAATATTTACTCCACACAGAATGAGGTTGCAGCTGCACTTGCTGAAGCTGGTATGTTCATATTTTACTTAGACTAAATTCATGCTTCTATGTTCCTACTTCCTTGCTGTGCTTTTCCAGTGCCACTCTTTTGATGTTGACCTCCAGTATCTGCAGTCCTCACTTTCTCCTCTCTGGCAAACTGAGCTAATCAGCCCTCACTGCTGGAATTATGATATTATGCAGGTTTCCAGATCAAATAGCAAATTGCTGTTATCAGAGTGCAAAACAGTACACTGTTTTGTGCGATTAAGTATCAACATATCCCACTTCTACAGAGTTAAATAAAGCTTTTGTGTTTGCAATTTGGTGATAACTTCCTGCTTACCAAGCTCGGCTTGATCAGTATATTGAGAAATAAACATTTTTTTTTTAAAAAAGGTGAAGTTTAGGATTGTGGTATTTCAAGTTCTGTGTCAAAACGTGAAACCTTGCAGTCGCACAGAACATATTTGGATTTGTTGCAATATTTGCTTTTCCATGGTCTATTTAATTTAATTTTAGCTCCGGGGCAATCATGTAGAGTGTTGTCCTGCCTGTTCCACTGATGATCTTGAACCAGGTAGTGACCTTTAGATCATAAGTAAAAGGTTGACATGGCTATGTATATTTAAAAATACCTTGCAGCTGTTTGTGTAAAAAACCAGACTTGAGTAATGTGGAAAATAACAAATCTGTAGTTTAGTCCCTGAAAGCACTTTTCATCTGCCTGTTACCTCCTTCCTACTCCCACTCCTATCTGTCCATTTTAAAATGAGCTGCAGCGAGCCTACGTAATGTGGCAATTAAATAATCTACTGTGCTAATTTTATCAGCAATCTGTCAAAATAAAACTTTCTGATCTTCTGTAAGGTTGAGCTTGCTCAAAATACTGTATGCATTTCCAAACTTTGGTAAAGAGATTTTGCTAATCAGTTTTTGCTCACTGACCTCAAATAACTCCTTGTTCTGTACTGCGTTGACTTTCTAATTCCCCGTCTTATTTAAAATTCCTCCGTGCTTTCACCCCTCCCTATTTTTGCAATCTCCCCTACGTCTACAATAATAAGTAATCCGTATTCCTCCAATTTCTCCCCCACTCAGTCCCATTTGCCGACGTTCCACTAGGGCCACAGCTCCGAACCACATTACAGCCTTACATTCCTGAAATAGGGCTCCTGCCTGAAACGTCGATTCTCCTGCTCCTTGGATGCTGCCTGACCAGCTGCGCTTTTCCAGCAACACATTTTCAGCTCTGATCTCCAGCATCTGCAGTCCTCACTTTCCCCACATTTACAGCCTTAGACAAAACAAAATGACAAAAGAGCTGAATTCCATAGATGAGAGGAGAGTGACTGCTCTTGATGTCAAGGCTGCATTTAAACAAGTCTGACATTGAAGAGTCCGAGCAAAACTAGTCAATGGGAGCCGAGCAAAAGCCCTCTGCTGGTTGGAGAAATACATGGCACAAAGGAAGATGGGTATGGTCATTAGAGGTCAGTCATCCCAGTTCCAAGAATCTCTGGAGGCATTCCTCAGGGTGATTTCCTCGGCCCAAACTGCTTCAGCTCTTTCATTAATATGAGCACAAGAGGGGATGTTTGCTCTATATTCAGCAACTACTCAAATACTGAAGCAGTCCATGTCTAAATGCAGCAAGACCCAGACCATATCCAGGCTTGAACTGAAAAGTGGCAAATAATATTTCAAGCTGCACAAATGCCTGACAATGACCGTCTCTAACAAGAGAAAATCTGACTATTGTTCCTTGATATTCAGTGGTATTGCCATCACTGAATCCCTCCACTATCAACATCCTGGGAGTTACCATTGACTGACTATAAACTTTTAATTCAGACTTGTATAAATAGCGCCTACAAGAGTAGGTCAGAGGTTAGGAATTCTGCACCGCCTCACTTCCTGACTGCCCAAAGCCTGTTCACTATTCACATGTTAGAACTGTGAAATATTCCCAATTATCTGTGTGAGCGCAACTCCAAAAATGCTTGAGGCTTGATAAAATCCAAGACAAAGCAGTCATTTGATGGGTACCACATCCACAAATATCTGGTCTCTCCTTCACCAATGCTCATTAGCAACAGTGTTTCATTTTCAAGATGCACTGCAGAAATTCACCAACGCTGCTTAAGCAGCACCTTCCAAGCCCACGACCACTTCCGTCTCGAAGGACTAGGGCTGCAGGTACATGGGAATGCCACAACATGAAAATTCTCCCTCAAGCACTCACCATCCTGACTTGGAAATATATCCCCATTTCTCCCATATCACTAGCTCAAAAGCGTTGTTGTCCTTCCCTTAGTGTTGTTGGTCTACCTACGGCAAATGGACTGCAGCAACTCTAGAATGCAACTCACCACCTCCTTCTCAAGGGCAAATAGAAAGGGTAGTAACTGTTGGCCCAGCTGATGATGCCCACATCTCATAAATGAATTTGAAGAAAACTAATCTATCCTAATATTTCTTTGAGTGGGTTGGTGTAAAATTTTGCTTGATAATACCCTCTGTGAACTGCATCAGGGCATTTCACTATTAAAGGTGCTTTGGAAATCTACATTATGAATGAATTGGAATTGCATTAACATGTACAGCTAAACTTAAAAAAAACTGTGCCTGCCCATACTAATTTAGCTCCCTAATGCTTCCTGATTCTTTAACATTTCAAATACCATTCTCTTCTTTTGCAGTGCTTTCTGCCATATCTGGGTTGCAGTGAAATGCCTCAGTGTGGAGAAGACAAAAGTAGTTGTGGCTGTCAGTTGTAGAATTCTGCGACATCATTGTGCTGTCTGAATGCTTAACAACTTTTATTCATTTCAATGAAAATATTTTCTTCTAACTGTAGTTGCTGTGTGGCCTGTGTGAGCATTCCCCAACTAACTGACATTACAGTTGATGTATATCTCAAGCACTGAAATGTGGACTTGGAAACAGTCCAATCCCAAAACTCGACTTCAGCAGTGGGGTTCTAACCATACCAGTGGTGTCCACTTTAAATACAATGCTGAAATTTGTGTGTGAATGCTCTGTCAGGTCACAGATTGGTTGCAGTAGCACCACTGAAGCAAAATCTGCAAGACCTGTAGGAACAAACTGTAGGGCCCCTAATGTAGTGTAAATATAGTTATCTTGCCTGTAATGAGCTTCAGAGTGTTTGTCTCCATTTATGCATTTAACATAAAAGCGTCTTTAAAAAGTTGAAGGCAGTGATGAACCCATTCACCCGTAGCACATTCCACTCTTGTTTTTTTTAAAGAAGTTGACATTAGGCTAACTAGAAAGTAGTCAAGAAATGACAAGCAAGAATAATGGAAAGATATATTTTTTAAATTGAATCGATTGAGGAAGTAATGTCCTGAGTTTTTTGGCAACTAACACTGGTTTGGTAGCCAACTGCAGTGGCTGAGAACCAAATGTACTTATTATTTTCCGTATGTGACATTTGTTAAAATTCCTAAGATTGAGCGGAGGATCTTTTTGTTTAAGAAAAAGAGATCCCAATTGCTTCAGTATTTGATGAGGCAGGCAAGTTGTCACGAGATGTACAGATACCAGAGGTTCCCACACCCTCGAAGGTCAGTGCATGGTGGGAGTGTGGGGGGAGTCCATTGTCTTAGCCCAGCAACAAACTGTAGCTTTAAGCAGAAACCCTGATCTGGGATCCAGATTCTGCTGCTCTTCTTTTGAAGAGCAAAAAAAAAGCCACTCCATTTCATTTCGATACTGGAACAAGGAATGGTGAAATTATGGGAGTGTACTTGAGAGAAAATACTTTGTGTAAACAGAAATTATTGGTAAAAAACTGTGGGCAGGGCTATGCATGTAGCTGCACTAAAATTATGAACACATCTTTTGAACAGATGCAAGGTTTGTCTCGGCATAATTCTTGCTTTCTATTAAATTTTAAATGGGCAGCTAGTCCTGTGATTTTAGTAGGTGATATATTGCCTTATAGGTAAGTGTGAATCGGTTAGATCTGTTGAATTGAAATTCCTTTCATGAAGATGATAGACTTTTCATTTTCCTTCTCTGTTAAAGGCACTTAATGAACCTACTTCAATATTTGACTTTCGAGCATGCTAACCTGAGATATGATTTTACTAATGGGCCTTTAAGGAGATATAAACAGCGATTTTCTGTTTTCATTAAAACAAAAATTCTCCCCCAAGGACTCCCCAGCCTGCTCATCAATTGTTATTAGAGCTAATCTATTCTTCATTTGCATGCTTTTTTAAAAATTAAACTTTTTGTAATTATGTACAATATTTTGTTCTACTTTTGTTACGAGCCTAATGTTATTACAAGCAAGTCTTCATTTATTTAAAATACCTTGTCTGTGTATAAAGTCATGGTCAACTTTTATGATCATAACACATTAAACAACCAAAGTGTACATTTGCCTGTAGGTTTAAGCCCAATTAAGCATTTTGAGGTTGATAGAGGATAATACTTTTGCAATGCTACATTTCAATGATGCTGTACTTCAGAAGAGACATGAATGTATAGTACTGTCTATTTAAAATGAAGGTTTAAGGAAGAAAAGAAGAGTCATTATTCTTCAATACCAAGATCAAATGCACTGCAGTTGACCACTTTTGTCCAGTCAAATGAGTTCCTAAAGTGCAGTTTATTTCTAATTTGACTATATCATTTGCAGTTTATCCACTATATTTTTTTAAAGAAAGAATAGTTATGTATTTTTTAAAAAGTGGTAGAGAAATGCAGTGCATTGACATAATCTATGGGGAGGGCAATAGAGCTAACATTTCAAATCAAGTTTGACTCTTTGGCGTTGTGTTGCATTAGTACTCTCTTTGTCAATTTGATAAAAATTTCTGTGCTTTGACCAACTAGATATGGTTAACAGGCATGCTTGGTGTTTATAAAATGTCATCTAATGAATGTTGAGTAGAACAGTGAATTTAATTATGTTGGTCTTTACAAGCTTAGTAAAATGCTCTCACCCATGTAATATCATCAGCTGATCCTTTTTAGGTTCTCACACTGAACATTGGGGAGCCTAATTCATTTATTACCCTTCCTGCTGAGAAGCTTTTTGCATCACATATTTTGGAAGTGGTGATCTGATAATCATGGAAAATCTATGTACGGTCACTCAGTCAACTGTGTGTGTCTGTCTATGAATGGTCACGAAATCGAACTGTGTCCAGTTTTGAATTCTTTTAAGCTTGTTACAGCTAAGTTTCAAATATCCAAGCATTTATTCATAATTATTAATTTTCTTTCACTCCCTACTCTCATACCCACTGCTTCAGGATTTGCGGTGTTTGCTTGGAAAGGGGAGTCCGAAGATGATTTCTGGTGGTGCATCGATTGTTGTGTTAACATGAACGGCTGGCAACCAAATATGGTAAATGTGTTATTTTTCTAATTGACTACAGGAAGTTCTGATCGGAGTTTCTTCCACGAAAGAGGTCCACGCTCTGAGACTTTCTCCTAAATTCCCACTCTTTTTCATTAGTCAGAGGCAATAGTATTTCACTACTCACTATACCAAACTCTTTTTTTCAGATTTTTAAAACCTCACTTAAATCTTCTCTCAGCTGCCTTCACTCTGTGGAATAGTCCCAATAGTTCAAACCTCTTTTGGCAGCTATAATTTCTGATCCTTGATATGCTGGCTTTATAGACCATTTTACAAAATGAACTATGAAAAACTGTACACACTATTCTGAGCTGTAACCCATGTGTTTTTTTTTACAAATTTATCATTACTTGTAGTTGGTTAGACAGTTCTTGAGTATTACTTTGGGAGGAGACATACTATCAAAGATTGTTGTCAAAGAGTTTAATCTTGCATTCATCAGGAAAGAGTCCAGAATGCCAGTTTTTCAAAGAAAACAAGGATTTACACAGCATGAGAAACCGTGCAATATAAATTAATGAACCCTTTCAAGGATTGAAGAAGGCGTAGCAGTGGGCGTGATCTAAATGGACTTCAGTAAGGCATTCAACAAGGTTTCTCAAGACTGGTTAACAAGGTTAGATCTCATGGAATACAGGGAAAAGCAGCCATTTGGGTACAGAACTGGCTCGAACGTAGAAGTCAGAGGGTAGTGTTTGGAGTGTTGTTTTTCAGACTGGATGCCTGTGCCCAGTGGAGTGTCACAAGGATCGGTACTGGATCCACTGCTTTTCTTCATTTATATAAATGATGTGAACATGGGTGGTACAGTTAGTAAGTTTGCAGATGACACCAAAATTGGAGGTGTAGTAGACAGTGAAGAAGGTTACCTCAGATTATAACAGGATCTTGAACAGATGGGCCAATGGGCTGCGGAATGCCAGATGGAGTTTAATTTAGACAAATGTGAAATGCTGCATTTTGGAAAGGCAAATCAGAGTAGAACTAATATATTTAATCGTAAGATCCTGGGGAGTGTTTTCGAACAAAGAAACCTTTGGGTGCATATTTATAGTTCCTTGAAAGTAGAGTTGCAGCTAGATAGGGTATTGAAGGCTGTGTTTGGTATGCTTTCCTTTATTGGACAGAGCATAGAGTATAGGAGTTGGAGGTCATATTGCAGCTGTACAAGACATTGGTAAGGCCACTTTTGGAATATTGTGTGCAGTTCTGGTCTCCCTCCTGTCGAAAGGATGTTGTGAAACTTGAAAGGGTTCAGAAAAGATTTACAAGGATGTTGCCACAGTGTTTGAGCTACAGTGAGAGGCTGAATAGGTTGGGGCTGATTTCCCTGGAGCTTTGGAGGTTGAGGGGTGACCTTATTGAGGTTGATAAGATCATGAGGGGCATGGATAGGGTAAATAGATAAGGTCTTTTCCCTGAGGTGGGGCAAGCCCAGTAGTAGAGGGCGTAGGTTTAGGGTGAGAGGGGGAAGATATAAAAGGAACCTAAGGGGCAACTTTTTCACACAAAGGGTGGTGCGTGCATGGAATGAGCTGCCTGAGGAAGTGTTGGAGGTTGGTATAATTGCAACATTTAAGAGGCATCTGGATGGGCATATGAATAGAAAGGTTTAGAGGGATATGGGCCAAGTGCTAGCAATTGGGACTAGATTAGTTTAGGATATCTGGTTAGTATGGACGAGTTGGGCCAAAGGGTCTGTTTCTGTGTTGTATGTTTTTATGACTCTCGGTGTGAATGTGGTGTTCTCACATGTGTTCTGATGGGTGAAAGATGAGAAGTTTTGAAAGCAAGTCCATTTTTTTTAAGCAGTTATCATTACTAACTTCCTTCTAGCACATGCCCCATTGATAATACTGAAAAGGCTGTTTTTAATGACTATATGTACATGCCTTTCTCTTCTTTTAAACAAAGAGAAAAGTGCCTATGTTGGGAAACTTTTTTTTTGTCTGCATTTTTGTTAAATCCATTTAGAAAAGATTGTGGCAATATGGAATTTTGTGGTATTTTTCCCACAACAATTACTCGTGTTCTCACACGCAGGTTGTCGGATCTGCACCGAATGATATTGATATTACGTATCTGTATGTGGGTGCAAATGGTTCCAATGTGTTTGAAATAGGATTTTCATACCACACGTTAGGACAAATTTCAAGTTCAGGTTCCAGAGTTTAAAGGACAGTGTACTTAAAATTATAGTTGAGGTGAATGAGCTGTAAAGCTTTCCAAATCACCCTGGTGTTTCACGTGCTTGCTTGCTAATTACAAGATTGTAGTAATCAAACAGCTTTCACCCTTTTTAATGAGTACTAAATCCTTCTTTGAAAAATCATTGATACCCTTTGTTCTCTTTCTGTACATCCTGTCATTCACAAGCCATTAGGAAATATGCAGGCAGTTACAACTCTTTAACCTTTCCCATTCCCTTTCTCAAATGGTAATGTGGCCTCGATGGAATAAACCTGAGGAGTGGAAAGCCAACATCCAATTATTTGACTCTTTAGACTTTCTGACGTGACTAAGCTTTTCTTGATTGGACTAAGGAGATTAGATAGCCTGAAAAAATAATATAACTCAACTTTACAAAAGATAAATAGGTTTCACAATACAGTAATTATTGATTTTAAAATTAGGCTGCAAAAGGATATACAAAGGCATTTTGAAACCTAAGGTATCCATTTCACTTCATTGCAGGTTTTTGTATATTTCTCTGAAATATAATTATTGAAACATTGTATTTTCATGTTTAAAAAACCCTTAACCATTGGGAATTTGAGTGACAATCCTAAAAGTACAAAATTTTAAATACAGTAGCTGTTAGTTTAATAGTGCCCTCAGGAGGAGATATTCTGCTATTACGTCAAATTTGCTGCTTGGAAATATTATGGAATGCACTCATCAATAGGGATTTTTCAGGTTGTATTACCATTTAAGACTTGTAAAGTCTGGGAATGAGGGGTTGTGTTAAAAGAGGAGTATAAAGAGGATTGACCTTTATAGGATTTGAGATTAATTTAATGTGTTCTTGTAGGATATCTTATCAAAGAATTATTTTATAGGCCCCTGAACCTTTGTTTTACTTTTCCAAGGTGAAAATTAACATTGAAAGTTTATTATTCCTTTTCTGTTCTGTTGAATAACATTGACTGAGATAACTGATTCCAGAGACACTTGTGCAAAGTCTGGTAATATCAAAGATTTTGTAAACTGCTTTCTTTTTTTAAGAAAAAGCTTTTGTTGACGATTTTAGGTTATAAAGTATGTAAGTAAAATTTTCCAAGCTCCTGTCCAGTAAGTGTTGGATGTATAACTGTAATGCAACAGAAACTTGATCAAAGTCATGAGCTGAAACAAGTATTCACCTTGTCTGCTTTCCTACAACTAAACTCCACCTAATTTCCTTAACCTTCTCTCATAGCCTAAACGTTTAATAAATTTTCTTACAAATGCAAAAGCCAGTGACACAACTTTTTCTGTTTTTTTTTCTTAGATACTGGACGATGGTGGAGATTTGACTCACTGGGTCTATAAGAAATATCCCAATGTCTTTAAGAAAATCAGAGGCATTGTAGAGGAGAGTGTGACTGGTGTTCACAGGTGGGAATGTTGAAAGTTTTTAGCTAAAAAGAAAAATCTCGTCTCATAATCAGAAATCTTCGGTAAAAAAGAGAGCGAGCGGTAATGATTAGAAAATACTGGTGCTATCAATAATTAATGGGGGACCAAAATGGCTGGGATCACTGGTGCTCAAGTTTGCTGTCCAGAATACCAAAAATGTACCAATAGGTGACTTAGTGTTTTTTTTAAATTCATTCTCTGGATGAGGGCATCGCTGGCTAAGCCAGCATTTATTGCCCATCCCTGATTGCAATTAGGAGTTAACCACATGACTGTGGGTTTGGAGTCACATGTAGGCCAGATGAGGTAAGGATGGCATTTTCTCCCCTGAAGTAAGCCAGGTGGATTTTTCTGACAATTGACAATGGATGCATGGTCATCGTTAGACTCTTTAATTCCAGATATTTTTATTGAATTTAAATTCCATGCTCTGCCATAGTGGGTTTTGAATCTGGATTCCCAGAACATGACCTAGGTACTGATTGACAGCCCAGTGATAATACCACCAGGCCACTCACTCTCTGCAGCTTAGTGCTTAAGGATCTGAGCTGCTTCTACGGTATTCAAGGTGTGAAATCCCAATTGCAGCTTGTAATGGGAAGCATAGCGACTCTGTCTTGTATAGGCAGTTTTTATGCAACGTTTCTGAGCTGTCTCATTCTAAAGGCAACATTTATGGCATGACTTATTGCATTCCTGGATGAAACATACTTTTCTCTCATTTGATGACTTTACACATACCAATGTTCTTTATATGTGTGAAATCATCTTTCGCTAACATGTTCGAGTATTACTTGAAGTTATGAAAAAAAATTGACGAAAGTAGAATGGTGGATGTTGCCTATATTGACTTCAATGCATTCAACCAGGTTCCACATTATCGACTAGTTAGTAAGTATAGATCACAGGGAGAGCTAGCCAATTGTATAAAAACAGGCACGAAGGACTAGAGGCCTGTGACCAGCGGTGGACCACAAGGATCAGTACTGGGTCCACTGTTTTTTGTCATTTATATATATGATATGGGTATGAACATAGCAATGGTTAGTAAGTTTGCTGGTGGAACCAAAATTGGTGGTGTAGTGAACAGTGAAGAAGGCTACCTCAGTACAATTGGACCTTTGATCAGATAGGTCAATGGGCCAAGGGTGTGGCAGACGGAGTTTGCTTTTGATAAATGTGAAGTGTTGCATTTTTGAAAGGCAAATGAGGCTAGAACTTCCATATACTTCATGGTAGGCTCCTGGGGAGTGTTGCTGAACAGAGAGCTGTGAATCCTTGCCTCCAGACATGAGGCAAACTGAAAATTTATACAAGGCAAACGCACTGTTTATTTACATGGTTACTTTATTGAGTAGTGTGTGCTTTTGATAGAGCAGTCAATTTTCCTTTACTCAATCATTCTGAAAAGCAATTAAAATGCTTGTTTACTTATTCTCTAAAAATAAGTTGACCTTCAAGACTAAATCTTTGAACCTAGGCTAGTTCAGATTTTAAAATGCACATAGATTATTTGTGCTATGAAAATAAAGTATCATTCCAAAGACACCTTCTGCACAACTAAATGTATATGTGAAACATTCTAATGAGCAATTCCTACCCTTTTCAGTTCATCATTTGTAGTATCCTGAGTGTATTTAACCTTAAACCAGAAATTCAGCATTCATTGACAAGGAAATTATTTCAATAGTGATTTCAAGTTTTCTTGACTTTTGGTTGAATATACTTTTGTTGACAGGTTTAAAAGTGCTTTATCTCCTTTGTAGCTTCCTCCTTAGCCCATTTAATTTGTTGCATTCTCCATTCCACCAAATCCCTTTGCAGCCTCCTCCTTCCCGTCGTTCCTATTGAATCGTACAGCATGGAATCAGAACCTTTATTCCGTAACTGGCCATAATCTCAAACTACATTAGTCCCACCTGCCTGTACTTGGCCCATATCTCTCCAAACATTTCTTATTCATGTACTAATCTAAATGTTTTTTTAAACATGGTAACTGTATCTGCATCCACATTTCCTGTGGAAACTCATTCGGCACATGAACCTCTCTTTCAAAAAAAAGCATTGCCCTTTGTCTTTTTAAAAAATTTTTCTTCTCCTCACCTTAAAAATAATGTCCCCAGTCTTGAAATCTCCTGCCCTAGGGAAAAGGCACTTACCATTCACCTTATCCATAGCCCTCATGATTTTGTAACTCTCTCTCTATAAGGTCATTCCTCGACCTCTGCTACTCCAGTGAAAACTGTCCTAGCCAATATCCCCTAGTCTTTCCTTCAAACACCCCATTCCAGGCAACATTCTGGAAATCTCTTCACCTTAGCAGAGCATCCAGAACTGGACATGGTATTCCAGAAGAGGCCTTAACAATGTCTTGCACAACCTCAAAAGTAATATCTTGTCTTCTATGAGTAATGAAGGCAAGCATGTTAAACACCTTCTTAACCATTCTATTTATGTCTGAATACCAGGTCTCTCCCTCTCCCTCTCCCTCTCCCTCTCCCTCTCCCTCTCCCTCTCCCTCTCCCTCTCCCTCTCCCTCTCCCTCTCCCTCTCCCTCTCCCTCTCCCTCTCCCTCTCCCTCTCCCTCTCCCTCTCCCTCTCCCTCTCCCTCTCCCTCTCCCTCTCCCTCTCCCTCTCCCTCTCCCTCTCCCTCTCCCTCTCCCTCTACAAAACTACCCGAGGCCCTACTTTTAATTGTATAAGTCCTGTCCTTGTTTGTTTTTACCAAAATGCAATACTTTGCATTTATTGAAATCAAACTCCATCTGATACTGTTCAGCCAATTGACCCAATTGTCACGATGGCTTTGTAATTTTAGATGACCTTCTTCACTGGCCACTATATCACCGATCTTGGTGTTATCTACAAACATACTAACCGTGCCTTCTATATGCTCATCTACATTATTTAAATAAATGACAACCAAAAGTGAAACCAGCAAGGATCCCTGTGGAATGCCAGTGGTCAGAGGCCTCTAATTTGAAAAACAATCCTCCACCACTATTTCATGCCATTTGACCCAATTTTGTCCAGTTGGCAAGCTCATCCTGAATCCCATGTGACCTATCTTTAGTGATTAGTCTACCATGCGGCACCTTGTCAAAGGCTTTACTGAAGTCCAAGTAAACCATGTCCACAGCTCTGTCCTCCCTCTGCTTGGTTGCTTGCTCAAGACACTTAATCTAGTTTTTGAGATCGGATTTATTTTGGACAAAACTATGTTGACTATCCCTACTCATTCCATGCCTCTCCAAATACAAATAAATTTCACATTCAGAATCACTTCCAACAACTTAACGATTACTGAAGTCAGACTCTCAGATCTATAGTTCTCAGGTTTCTCCTAACAACCCTTAAACAAAGGCACAATATTCTCGAGTCATCTGGCACCTCACCCCAAATATTTCTACAAGAGGCCCTGAAATTTCTTTCCTAACTCTCCAAAACATCCTGGGATACGTTAGATGAGGTGCTGGAGAGTTATCTTCATGTTTATATTTTCTAGGATCTCCTGCACTACTACTTCTGTAAAGAGTTGTTTCCAAAATGTCAATATTTATTTCCGAGTTCTCTAGCCTCCATTTCTCTCTCCACTGTAAAAGCTGACCTGAAATATTAACTTAATATCTCTCCCATCTGCTAAGACAACCTCTTTAAGGGAGTCCTACCTTCTTTCTCATTGCTCTTTCACTGTTAATGTACTTCTAGAATCTCTTAGAATATCTTTAGCCTTATTTGGGTTAAGAATATCTCAAAACATTTTGAAGCATATTGTTAAAGGTGAGAGTGAGAAACTGGATGTTATTGTGCACATTGGTAGGGACGACATAGTTAGGAAAAAAATAATAAGGCTTTACAGAGTGAATATAAGAGGTTAGGTTAAAAAAAAAATTAAAACAAACCCTCCAGGGTGGTAATATCTGGTTTACTCCTGGTGCCAAGCTTGAATGAGGGACCGAATAAAAGGATAAAGGAGATAAATCAAAGAGTAAAAAATGAGGTCTGCAGATGCTGGAGATCACAGCTGCAAATGTGTTGCTGGTCAAAGCACAGCAGGTTAGGCAGCATCTCAGGAATAGAGAATTCGACGTTTCGAGCATAAGCCTGATGAAGGGCTTATGCTCGAAACGTCGAATTCTCTATTCCTGAGATGCTGCCTAACCTGCTGTGCTTTGACCAGCAACACATTTGCAGCTGTAATATTCAAAGATTCAGGTTCTTGGATCATTGGGATCTCTTCTGGGGCAAAATGACCTGTTCAAAAAGGATGGGTTTCACCTGTTCTGAAAAGGGACCAGTATCCTAGTGGAAAGTGTAATTCTGTTAAGGGTGACTGAATTATTAGACAAGGGGCGTGGAGAAAGGAAAGAAGCAGTAAGTAGATGAGCTTGACTTTGATTCTGAAAAGATCAAGTTAATTAGAAAAGACAGACAAGAGTAAGTCAGAATGAAGTAACTGTGAAGAATTACATTGCATTTATTTCAATGCAAGGCGCCTTATAGGGAAGGCTGCTGAACTCGGGCATGTTTGAGATGTCCTTAATAATGCACTCCCTTCCACTCTATACTTGCATCTTTCTTGCAAATACTCATCAACTCCTACAGGCAGGTGATATTCCCTTGGTGTAATTGAAAGCAATCCCTGAACTAGTTCCCATAACCCTTGTTACAACTCCTGCAACATGGGCCAGTAATTCAGCCTTGCCCCCAAACATCGCTGCCTCTTTATGGTGTTTAGAAGGTTAGTGATTTCTTTAGTTTAGTCGGGATTGACAACTGAGGATATTGAATTACTTTAATTCTGCCTCTTGAGAGAAATACCATATCTGTGGGTATAAATACACAGAGCCCTAGTAAAACATGACTAAACTTCATAAATGATTTTGTGAGAATGAAAAGGTAGCCTTTGAGAACATCTGAAGAGCTGGTGTAGGGGTTTGGTAAATTTGTAGGTTCAGAAAGTGGAACTGTTTATATAATTAAGTTACGTACATTTGTCGGACGCAACCATGGTTGTAAAATGTTTCGCATTAATGTGTGGGATTTCAATAGTCCTTATTAAGAGGCAAAAACAAAAGAAAATTGGCTTAATCTGTGTAGTTTGACCCTGCTGTGTCTTTAATTTCCCATTCGCGGCAGCAGAAGGATGTATTGGCTTTGTAGATTGGGTGGGTGTACTGTCCTTGGAGGCAGGAAGCCTGAGGAGATTTGATAGAGATATATAAAATTTTGAAAGATTTAGATAGGAAACAAAAATAGAATTTTTTTTTCCAGTGGCTGATTTAAAAATAAGATGTTACAGATTTAACTTAACAATTGATCAGTAAAGGAACCAGAGACAAGGTGAGGAAAACATTTTACAGGATGAATGAGTAGAATTTGGAATGCACTCCCTGATTTAATGGGTACAGATTCAAATTGGTGTTCTGAAGGGAATTGCCTTAAAATACAGAAAATAGTAACGAAAATCTGGATGGGAGGTGGGTGGTAAGATTGACTGACTGACTGGCTAGGAGCGGAGGTGTTAAGACTGACTGACTGATTTGGCTGGGAGCCGAGGTGGTAAGACTGATTGGATTTCTCTTTGGGAATTTGAAAAGGTGCAGACTCATTGGGCTGAATAATCTCCTCGTCCTGTGCAACTTTTTACCTAATGTGGAGATTGCTGACCCACCGAAAGGAGAGTTAGCAAAGATCTCCTCTGTGGAGCTGGTAAGGTACAGCAGTTCAGGCACCTTCAGAGGAACAGGAAAGTCCTGATGAAAGGTCCTGACCTGAAACATCGGTTTTTTATTTCCTCTCTTCTGAAGCTGTCTGATCTGTGGTGCCTTTCTAGTTCCACATTTTATTGACTCTGACTTCCAGCATCTGCAGTTGTTTACTACCTCCTCTGTTCTCTTTGACCCAAAGGCGATTGCAAAGGCATTTGATTTAACCTCAATAGGTTCTAAATTGGGGTGAGATAATGGGTGTGCATACGTGAGAAACACCGTGGCTTCTCTTGATTCTGCTGTGAATGTATTCTGGTGTATGCAAACTGAGCTAAAAAGGAACATGGAACAAGACAGGATATCAACTGTGTATCACAGGCATTCACGTTATAACTATATCTTTAGCATCTATCATAGATTAGAAAAAATACCCATGTGTTAAGGTTTATCTTTGTTTTATTTCAGACTGTATCAATTGTCTAAAGCAGGCAAGCTATGTGTTCCAGCCATGAATGTGAATGATTCTGTTACCAAACAGAAATTTGATAACCTCTACTGCTGCAGAGAGTCCATCTTGGATGGGTAAGGAATATGGTGGTTCTATTTATTTTTTTTGATTTCAAAGTTTTATATATAATTAACTTTATTTTTGTATGTGTGCCATTCTCTTAACAAGAAACAGGAGTGCATTTGTGTCTAAATATATTTCCATGTTACAAACTAAAATGATTGCTTACAAATCTACAGCAAAAACCTTGAATAGATGAGGTTTGCTTGTTCTGTTAATGTTGACAATTTAAGATGATCAATGCATGTACAATAAAATGAACCATGATTTGTCTAAAGGACTCGTGTGCTTGTTCACTGTGACCACTACTTTGAAGGAAGGTGGAGGAGGAAATATTTTCTTGTCCCCTGAATAATTCTCAACTATCCAGTCTGAGCCCATGTTCCTTGAACTATGCTTTACTTAGCCATCCAAGGGAGAGTTTGTAATCTCCAGGGTAGATAAAATGTTGCATAGCATTGGGGCATGTTGAATAATTTCAATAATTACCAAGCAGTACCTGGTATTACTTGGTTTGATTGTTTGATTAGAAATCCTTTAGTGTTTTTGAGGGGGAGGCCCAGTTTTGATTTTGGAATCTATTCAGTTTGCTGAGTGTTAGTACGTCCTTCCATACCCTGACCCCCCCCAACTACTACTAACACACTCAACACACACTGTTTCTTCTCCAGCTCAGGGACATAAGCCTTCTTGGCATCCATTCTGCTGTACCAGCTTAACATCAGCTCGTTCTGCTGTTAGGGGAGTCAGAAATCATTTAACACTGTAACCGACTTAAAAAACCCCTGTGTACCAAGAGGAATTTATGGTTTAAAAAAAATTGCATCTCATATCATTATTTTGATTAAAGTTACAAACCTGCTGTGCGCTCTCAGTTCAACGACTATGAATCTCATGTCCTTATTCTGTGTTCTGTTGCCAGCTTAAAGAGAACAACAGATGTGATGTTTGGTGGGAAGCAAGTGGTCGTGTGTGGATACGGAGAGGTAATGTTCAAACCTAAGCCCTACTACCTCTATACGTAAATAGAGACTCTGAAAAATCACTCACTCAAAGGCTTTTCATTTTACCCGATTCATCTGATGGGCTTTTTTTAAATTTCATAGTCCTGTTTGCAATTCAGCTTTTGTAAAAATTTAAAAGATTTACACAATTCCAGTTGACTATAGTTTACTGATCTTGATTGTTCTAGTTTTTGTGTGATCACTGTGTAAATATGCGCTATCTGATTTGTAAGCCGCTGTCAGGTCACATTCCTATTGATGTGGAAAGTGTTATTGGTGCTGTTTCAGCAATTGTACAGAAGTGGAAGAAGTGTTGTGATGTCTGAGCAAGCTGTTAGTATATGAAAGTATTGAAAGTTGATGTTTCTCTGCGAGTAGGAAAGAAACTGTCACAAACAGGTAGCAAAATGATTCATTTTATTGCAATGCTTTTAATATCCTTATGTTCTTTGATGCAAAACTGAAGTAACCCCAGTAATATTTTTGGTGTTAGGAGTGTTCTTCAAGGTTCTTCTAAGCATTCCGTCACCTCTTCCTTCTTTCGTTGTCAATGTCCATGTGTGGAGCCTATTGCTGATATGTCTCTTTATAAAGAAGCTTTCTTGTTTTCGCATACTTTACCTAGTGAGCGTGTCCATCAAAAAGAATGCATCATTTTCAAAAGAAATATTAGCCTGTTTCTCACCCTCTGACCTATTTTCCAGATTTGACAGAATGATCATTGTAGAACTGGGCATGTTGTGTCTGTCACTCAGCCTAGGAACGCAGACACAGCTGCAGGTGTAGCATATTCTTTGTGCAGGGAGAACTATTAGAACAGCAAGAATCTTGCTTTACCGGATCTTAACTTGGAGAGGGGAGAAAAAGCAGTGTTATTAACTCTGTGGTTAGGAATGTCAGATCAGAAGAAATTGCTGTTCAAAAATAAAGAACAAATGCTGTCTTTCAGTTGTTAAAAAAGAAGTACTTTCACACTGAGTGCAAAGAAAGAAGTTCTTACATTATCCATTAGCTTGTCTTTTTCATTCCGATGTTTTTAAGGGGGTGGTCGATTAAATGAGTGTGAAAGGAATGGGAATGGGCAGGTCCCTAACTCCGATTGGTCTAATCTACAGTCGGTCATAGCGTCTTCCCAATCCGATTGGCAAAGCCAGGTGTCGGTCATATGGCAGGCCAGAGCAACCACCCCGTTGCCGTGTTTTTCTGTGGCTGGAGGGGGAGGAAGCTTGTGTTTGTGAGGAGTCAGAGTTCCTTCTCCGGGCCTTTTTTAAAAAAAAAAGCAGGTGGCACTGCTGCCTCACAGCGCTAGAGACCTGGGTTCAATTCCCACCTCAGGCGACTGACTGTGTGGAGTTTGCGCGTTCTCCCTGTGTCTGCGTGGGTTTACTCCGGGTGCTCCGGTTTCCTCCCACAGTCCAAAAAATGTGCAGATCAGGTGAATTGGCCATGCTAAATTGCCCGTAGTGTTAAGTGGAGGGGTAAATGTAGGGGAATGGGTCTGAGTGGGTTGCGCTTCAGCGGGTCGGTGTGGACTTGTTGGGCCGAAGGGCCTGTTTCCACACTGAGTAATGTAATGTAATCTAATCTAATCTAAAAAAAATAGAAGTTTTGACTGACCGGATTAGATGAAGAGGGATGACCTTGATCACTTGGGCTGAATGGCCACTTTCTTTGTTGTATCATCTCTTTAATTCTATGTAGATAATGGTTGACACTACACATTTCCCGTACTTGCAGTTTTCATTTCAAATTTCTATTCTTTTTTTTAAACGTTGTATTCTCTGCAGCTGCCTCAAATATCTTTTAAGCTTTGCTTTTGAAATGATATGCAGTAAACCTGGCGGCAATAAGATAATTCTATAGCCTGTATCTGCTGTTTCTTGAGGCCAAGGACTGTGAAGGAAAAACTAATAATAAAGCAATTCTTTTTCATGTTGATATGTGTTGATAGGTTGGGAAAGGTTGCTGCGCTGCTCTGAAGGCACTGGGTGCTATCGTTTATGTGACAGAAATTGATCCAATTTGTGCTTTACAGGCCTGGTAAGGTGACCGTTTTCAAAGTTAATTGCTGCTACGTGCCCAACCTTGATCTGTTTTCACTAAGTGAACTGGGGATTAATAGAGCCTGTAAGGTGATACTGAGCCACCCACCGAGGTGATGAGATTTTATTTCCATGCACTTGATATGGTGGATACTTGGTTAAGAATTAATTTCTGCATTATTTAGCTAACTAGATTTTTAGCTGTGTTTTCCTCTGAGATGTCAATCTCATAGATGTTTCTCAATTCTGATCATAGTTGAATTGTGTAGGAAATATTTAGCAAAAGAGTGTTTCCTTAATTCCCAGGATACTGTAGGCTACAAATGATGTGGTTAGATTAATTTATTTCAGTCTGTATCTTCTACTGAACAGCAGGCAATTTTGCAGATATCATACAAAAGAAAAGGATTATTTTAAAAAGTACATGAACCTTTTGGTTGTGAGAGTCTACATATAAAAGATACACTTTATTCCTTTATGAATTTTTGCAGATTTGTTTTGAGGGGGTCATGGGGGAGTGAGTGTTTGTTCTTTTCTGAAGATAAGGTCAAAGTGGAGTTTCGTCGTCTAGGACATCATCGCTGACATGTGGCATTTCCTTATCTAAAATCCAAGCCCTGTTTCGAAAAGGTGTCTATGGATAACCATTTGCTGTTTTCTTTTTTTTTCTTTCTATGCCAACCTATCTAAGCCAGTTTTAGTGCTCCAGAGAAGACACACTGGCTAATTGTACATAAACCAGCGACCGGACCTTAGATCCTCTGGTTTGTGTCATGTTGAAGGATGCACTTACACTGATACTTGTTAAATAATTGTTCAGTAAATTACCTGGCCATCAATCTATCATATAGAAAATCTTTTACTTACTTACTTACAAGTAAATGCCGTTGATCCATGAAATAGTTCTAGGACTGATTGAATACTTCGCTTCTGGTTGAAGCTAGAACCATCACTTGCTGTTTTAAGATTTATGGAGCAGTACAAGAGGTTGGTAAGGAAAAACGGGCTTCCATATACCATGTGTAATGGGAAAAGGGTTTAACTTGCCCCCACTTTACATCTGAAAAGTGATTCTTATTCATTGAATGCTGTTTAGCTATCATGTTCCTAGGTTCAGCCTTCTGCCCCTGTTGTTAGTTGATGGTCAGCCATAGTATTTCCCCTAGATCAGAGAAGGAGAAACATTGTCCTGTTCTTGAGCACAATCCAATGATCGCTGTTGAGTCAGACAGTGTTCAGCAGTAGTTCTCCATGCAGGTGATTTCATGGGTAACATGCGGAATGGTCACTTGGGTAGTGTGCTAGAGGCAGTTGGCACCAGTGGTATTGTGTCTCTGAATAAATTAGTGACTTCAGTTGGGAAGAAGAGAATCCTGGCAGGTCGAAAACAGGTTTGAAGAATATAATAGAATGACTAATATTTGGCATCACCACATCACATGACAAAATGGCTTCATGCTCTGTTGGTATGAACCAAACATTCATTATGTGATAGAAGTTCTGACAAAAATTTGTACAGTTAACTTTTAAATAATCCCTTGGATTGTTAGCCACTTTTTCTGTTAACCAATCAGCTTCCTTTGGTTGACCTACATTTAACTTCTGGTGATGCAAGTAAATCACAAAGTTAAATTGCAAGTATATAAAGCAAATTTAAGATGGCAATGGTATGTTACTTTTGATTGCATAGTGTTTAGAGAATAGGAGTAAGGGAGCCTTTCTGCAATTACGTAGAACTCTGGTGAGACATTGTGCAAAACTGTGTATATTTTTAGCCAAGAAATATTTCACCTCTTAAAATATTGTAACAAACGTTCATTAGAATGACTCCTGTGATAAGATGGAGTAGAATGGGCCTATATTCCGTTGAGTTTGGAAAAATAACTTCATTAAAAATCTAAAACTCTGAGGGTTTGGCAAGGTAGCTACCGAAAGGTTCCCCTGGCTAAAGAGGATGGAACTAGAAATCAGAAACTTGGGTTAATTTTAGTTTAAAATAGGCTTAAAATTCACCATTTAGTAAAGAGACGAGGGCAAGTTTCTTCATTGACCGTTGCGTCCAGAAATTCTCTACCTTTCAGTGTTTTGCCTGCTCTGTCAAAAAATATATTCAGGATTGTGAATGATACAACTTCTGATATTAAAGGAATCTAGAAATATGGGAATAGGGTTGGAAAGTGGAGTTGATGTACAAATATAGACATCATCTTATTAAATTATCTGCTTCTGTTCCTAATTTTCATCTTTGTATGCTACTCAGTAATATTCAATCCAACTGACCAGACTAACTAAGTAAATTTTCTGGATCTCAACCTAAGTGGTCAATGGATCACTAATTGTCATTATTAATAATCATTATTATTAACATTAAAATGTCTTGGGAATCTGCCATTCAGCTTGTTGCGCCTCCTTTGCCTTTTAATGCAATCATGATTCATCAAATACTTCAGTGGGTAAAAGGCATCACCTTTTTGCCATCACTGACTGACTGACTGAAAACCATCAATCCACTTCAAATGTACTTGCAGATTGAGAGTAAACTCTTGGGGGTAGAGAATTCCAAAGACACTCAATTTAGAATAAAAGGATTTCTGCACAGATTGGTCATAATTGGCATCCGCATTTTATTTTTAAATGGTCCCCAGGTTCTGAGTTCCTCAACAATGAAGCCACTTAACCGCCTCTACCGCGTCAATCCCTTTTAAGTATTTTGTAGCTTTCTATTAGATCTAAAAACTCTAGCAAATACAAGCCCAGTTTGCCCAATCTCTCTTCATAAGACAGTTATGCCATGATAAGAATAAGTGTGTTGAATCTTTGTTGTGCTCCCTCTATGCCAATGATACCTTTTCATGTGGTAAGGTGACCAAAGCCGTGCAAAACTCAGTGCCTCAAGCGCCAGGGACTCAGGTTTGATTCCAGCTTCTGGTGACTATCTGTGTGGAGTTTGCACGTTCTCCCCGTGTCTGCATGGGTTTCCTCCGGATGCTCTGGTTTCCTCCCACAGTTCAAAGATGTACAGGTTTGGTGGATTGACCACGTTAAATTGCCCATAGAGTTCAGGGATGTGTAGGTTAGGTGCATTAGTCAGGGGAATGGGTTTGGATGGGATACTCTACAGAGGGTTGATGTGGACTCATCAGACCAAAGGCCTGTTTCCACACTGTAGGGATACTATGATTCAATGATTCTGTGAAAATTCACCAGGTGTGATCTAACCAAGCTTCAATACAGTTGAGGCAAGTCTTCACTACTCCTACACTTACATCTTTTTATAACAAAAGCAAACATTCCATTAACCTTTCTGTGAGTTTCAGTTATTTGATAAAATTGTAAGTAGCTGATCTTTCTGTCAAAAGCAAAGCCTTCTCAGCCTAAGGCATTTACTGCTTTATTTTATCATGAATTTTCTTCCCCCTGTAGTATGGATGGATTTCGTGTGATGAAATTGAATGAAGTTGTACGACAGGGGGACTTGATCATTACCTGCACAGGTACTGGAGGGATGCAGTTATAGTTACAACATGCACAATCTCTTATTTAGTGACCAAGTTTACCACTGTGATTGTAAGTATTGTTTTAAAATAGAGATATGGAATGAAGAAGGTATTTAAAATGGTGACAGATATGAAAATAATTTTCTGAATGTACCTATTAGGTGTAAACTAGGTGGGTTGAGGTAGAATTTGGCAATTGTTCAGTGAAATCGTTCTTGTGAATATTTAATTTGGTTAAAAAGCACAATTAAAAGTCTCAGATGTATTGTGTTTTTCTTTTATTGCTTTCTCACTTCTGCTTTGTTATAGAAGCAAGTGTCCAGTACATTCTGGCTAGTTGATGCACAGTAACATGTTAAGTTGTCAAATGTTTGTTTTTTTTTAATGATTAAATGACGGCAGAATTATGTTCCTCAGTTGTTAACTCTGAATAGACACTCTTGTTAATAATTAACAATAATGCATTTTGTGAATTACGCTTTAGTTCATATTAATGGCATAAGTGACTGTGGTTGTCCCTACTATATAATTTCTTTTTAAGTGGGTATGTTCTATTTTTAGGTAACAAGAATGTTGTTACCAGGGAACAACTTGACCGAATGAAAAATGGTTGCATTGTCTGCAATATGGGGCATTCTAATACAGAAATTGACGTGGTAAGGTAAAATTGTAATAAACTTAGACTGCGACATTGGAACACTTGCAAAAGGATTGAAGTTACATGAAAAGAGCAAATTAAAGTATTTTGTATGTGGAGACAGCATGCAGTCTGGCACCATTGACCTGGCTCGTCCTATTTTGAGATTATTACAAGTGTGATAGAATTACAGGAGCACAGAAGGAGTCCATTGATTCCATGTCTGCGCTCCATAGAGCAATTAGTTCAGGCCTACTCCTCTGCTCAGTCCCCACAACTCTGCAAGTTTTTTCTTCCTCTCAAGTGCCCTCCTCTGGCAGTGATGTGGGTCAATCAATTACTGGACTCCAACCCAAAGAAATTTGAGAAATTCTAATATATGGACATAATTGGGGTGGACCCTGGAGGCATCACTGCAACTGCTGCCTGTCTAGGTGGTGGATGTTGTAGACCTGAGCGATGCTGCTCACGAAATGTAATGAGTCTTAATTCTGTTTTTAATCTGTACCTATCTGTATTCTTGTTTAGTGAAGTGTCTAATAATGACTGAGAATTTGATGTGCGTCAGGCATTTTGTGTTATTCTTATTTTGTGAAAACAAATACATTCACATCACAACTTGCCACCTTTTAAAATCTTTTGCCGAAATACTAATATTGATTAAACAGAAGATTGCTTAATTTTGAATGCAAGTAATTGAACATGTAAAACAATGTTTTGTTCATTTGTCCAATTGTTTTTATCGACCCATATTCTGTAATATTTGTTTCTGCTTCTATTTGTACACTATCTAATGCAGGCAAGCCTACGTACTCCAGAACTGACATGGGAGCGTGTACGGTCTCAAGTTGATCATGTGATTTGGCCTGATGGGAAGCGTGTTGTACTGTTAGCTGAGGTTTGTGTTCTTTATTCTTCTAAAGTTAGAATCAGTACAAGAATAGCCCAAGATAGCTTTTTCCAGCTTTAAGAATGATAATATTGTGAGTACAAAATCACAACAAAGGCATTTATTTTCTCTATTACTGAAAACATTGATTTTTAATCTGGGTGTTGTGTGTTGGCAGCCCTCAAGCAACATTTTAGTAAGCTACAGTATAAAATAACAAACATGATGGGCACTTTAACCAGTTGCTAAGAGGTGAACTTGTTGTCCATATTAATCCACTTCTTGATTTTTCCATTCCCACCCTCGCCACCATCCCCTCAAAGTTCACATAAAAAAGTTTACAAAATTGGAGCTTTAAGGCTGTCACTTTTAATCCTCTGAATCATGGCAAAGGCAAATGATTCCAACAGAGTTAGTTTTTAAATGCTGGTTGTGACCATTCTGACTCCTGTGGTTCCAGAAGTTTTGCTAACTGCCTGTTGTTTAATAGTACAGAGTGAGGCCATTCAACCTATTAGTCATGCCTGAGCGAGGGAATGAGGAGCAACAATCACTGTCTTGCAAGTTTAACTAAATAACTGTTAGAACAGTTCTGGTATCACTGAACTGTCACTGGATCAAATTCCTGGAGCATCCTTTTGAAGACCACGGTGTCTGACAGCAGCATTTCCAGGAAGTATCTAATTAACAAGCTTCTCTCCAGGACTCTAAAGACAGGAGCTGTGCTGGGCAACTGGGTAGTACCATCACCGGGAGAGTTGATGCTGCCAGTGTAGCTGAGAGAGAGCATGACATCTCACGGTGTGGTCACCTTTTGAAAACATTAGTATGAATAAAAATAGTGTGACCACATAATAAAGCTGACAGGCCATTGTTGTAGATGGGGAGCCATCTTAGCATGATTCAGGGAATGAAATTGGCCATTGTAAAGATTCCGTTTTGTCATGGGAACCTTTTAGAGTTGAGATAGGAAAATCAATTTGATTTGGATGACTGCTTGGCTCCTAGCAAGTAGCATATAGGCTATGATAAAATAAAGTCTCAAAGCGGAGCGTTGGCGCTTGCTCTGGAGTGAATTATGTACATTGGGGTTGAGTTGGGAAACAAACTGTTCTTGAGAAGTGAAAGCACTAATTAAACTGATGACACCTTGTATCATAAGATTTTCAGGAATTGTCTGGAACTTGCAGTAAACTATTCCAGGAGACGAATTGACATTATTGCTGCTCACAAGAATTCTACTGTAGCTCATTACATGGTACCTTTGTGCATCTTTTGCATGCTTTGTATGAATTGCTTGTGATGCTTGCCAGTAACTCACTTGTCTGTCATCTGACCAAAAAAAGTGTGTTCAGTGAACATCCATGTGCACTATAAAATTCTATTTTAACAATTCCTCTTTCTTTTCTTGCTTAAGGGTCGCCTTCTGAACTTGAGCTGTTCAACTGTTCCCACGTTTGTGCTTTCAATCACAGCGACCACTCAGGTAGGTGGCTGGATGGTCATTCCACAAAAAAAACCTTATTGCAGTGTAGCAAAGGTCTCCTTTAATAAATCAGTGGTTTATTCAGAATGCTGCTGTATTTAATCTATTTTAAAAAAAAATCTGGGATGTCGAGGTCACTGCCAAGGCTGACACTTGTTGCTCATCCCTAACTAAACTGATTAGCTTGCTCGACCATTTTACAAGGCAGTTGAAAGTCAATCACATTGCTGTAGATCTAGCCTCACATGTAGGCCAGATCAGAAAAGGATGGATGATTACCTTCTCCAATGAACCTTGGTAAACAGTCAATGATGTGGTCACCGTTGCTGAAACTAGACTTCAATTCCAGATGTATTAATTGAATTTCTAAATTCCACTATTGTGGTGAGGTTTGAACCACATCCACAGAGTGTTAACCTGAGTTTCTGACTTGCTACTCTGGAGACATTACAAATGCATCACCATCTCCCTTCATTATTCTTACCATATGACCCATGAAGGCCTAACTTGACTCACCTCTTGGGCAGTGCTTAGACCATGAGGCCTTGGAGCAGAAATTATGCCACTCAGCCCATCAAGTCTGCTCTATCATTCAATCATGGCTGATGGGTTTCTTCTCCCCATAACTGTTGATCCCCTTGATATATAAGAACCTGTCTATCTCTGGCTTGAGTACACTCAATAACCTGGACTCCATAGCCTTTTGTGGCAATGAATTCCATAGATTCACCACTCTCTGGCTGAAGAAGTTTCTCCTCCTCTCTGTTCTAAACGGTCTTCCCTTTACTTCTGGTTAGAGATGATAAATCTCTTAAAATGTTATATATGACAAACATGGACAGCTGTTCAGTGGTAACAGTGTGGTTAAATGAGTTCAAAAACAAGCACCTTGTTTAAATTACTAGATCTCTGGCCTCCTTGTCACAAGACCTGGTGCTGGTGCGTTATAGTTACTGAAGTAGTAAATCTCTGTTTAATGGACAGTGAAGATGAGCAATAGGATTTGAGTAATGTTTTACAAAAGTGAATATTCCAGGTGAGTTGGCAAATATAAGAATTTAAACCAATCCTGTATATCGTGTAAGTTCATAATCTTTGCTTATATCTTTACAGGCACTGGCTCTAATAGAGCTCTACAATGCCCCTGAGGGACGTTATAAACAAGATGTGTATCTTCTGCCTAAAAAGATGGGTATGTAGTGTTGTGTTTCACATTGTAAAGCTGATTATAAGACAAAAGGACTGCAATAATACATTGCATAGCTTTACCATGACACTAAATAACTAGAAATTCTAGAATAGGTTTCAGAGATGCAATTTTGAGTCCCCATAGTTACTTGTATCAGTTATTCACTACTTCTAGTAATTAATTCTGTATAAAAATCTTGTTTCCTTGCAGATGAGTATGTTGCCAGTTTGCATCTGCCAACCTTTGATGCGCACTTGACAGAATTGACTGACGATCAGGCAAAATATCTTGGCCTGAACAAAAATGGACCTTTCAAGCCTAATTACTACAGGTACATTTTGTGTATAATGTATCTTCATTGCATGTATTTATTGGAATTGTTTAAAATTCACCATGTGGTAATGACTTGAAGAAACAAAATTGCTCCTGAGCATAGGATTCTTGCATTGCAAAAAAATTGAACATCTTGTGGTTTACTGTGTATAAATCTTCCATTGCTGTTGTGACTCATAGTCAGAGAGATGTACAGTATGGAAGCAGACCTTTCGGTCCAACCCGTCCAGGCTGAGCAGATATTCCAACCTAATCTAATCCCACCTACCAGCACCCAGCCCATATCCCTCCAAACCCTTCCTATTCATATACCCATCCAGATGCTTTTTAAATATTGCGATTGTACCAGCCTCCGCCACATCCTCTGGCAGCTCATTCCATACATGTACCACCCTCTGTGGAAAAGTTGCCCCTTAGGTCTCTTTTATATCTTTCCCCTCTCACCCTAAACCTATTCCCCCTGGTTCTGGACACTCCCACCCAGGCAAAAGACCTTGTTTATTTACCCTATCCATGCCCCTCATGATTTTATAAGCCTCTTTAAGGTCACCCCTCAGCCTCCGATACTCCAGGGAAAACACCCCCAGCCTGTTCAGCCTCTCCCTGTAGCTCAAGTCCTCCTACCCTGGCAGCATCCTTGTAAGTCTTTTCTGAATCCTTTCAAGTTTCACAACATCCTTCCGATAGGAAGGAGACCAGAATTGCACGCAATATTCCAACAGTGGCCTAACCAATGTCCTGTACAGCTGCAACATGACCTCCCAACTCCTGTACTCAATACTCTGACCAATAAAGGAAAACGCACCAAATGCCTTCTGATGTGTGACGGTCCTTCATTGACAGAAGTCCAAATATTAAATTTTACCTTTTACTTTATCAATGTAGTATTGGAGGGAGCTCAGCATGTGCTTGGCATGATGCTTTCCTTCAGAAATTTGCATATTCACAAAATAATGGCCAGTTCCCCCATTTAGCATCTGAAACCATTGGATTAACTGAAGAAATCCTGAAAGAACTGACATCACCTCATTCAGTGACTGATACCAAGTCTACAGAGAATTCTGATGCCAAGGCTCACCTCATCATGTGGAAATCATATTACAGAGGGTGGAAAATATTAACACAGATTTATTAAATAAACTGGTGGAAACATTTGAAGCATTGAGTTACACCACACTGCAAGCATCGCTGTACCAAAATAAAGCAAAAAATCCCAGGTCATTCTATTTCACCTGTAAACTTTTGTGAAGTTGCCTGCAAGGGGGACATCATGTTTGAACAGCAGCATTTGTATTGGTACTAAATCGGCAGTTAATGGTCCGTGCCTTGTTCCAGTTTCCTTACATTACTCAGCTATCTTATGCTATCAGTTACATCGTATACTTTATAATCCTTAATTGTTTGGTCAGTAATCAAATGACTGTAATAAAAAAAATACTTTTTGCTTCGCCTGCAGATTTAGGTTTAGCAACTTTTCACATAAGGAGTAGAATTATAAGTAAATTTTATCTGCGTTTAAATGAAAGAGGAAGAACTTATACTGATCATAGCCATTAACAGAATTGTCAAACTAACTGTTCATACAATGGTTCTTTTCCCTTTTGAAGGTATTAGATGGAGCAGAACCAAAATGATCCGAAGAAGGACCAAGTTGTCTGAAACTTCAGTAGAAGAATGTATAGTAGGAGCTAGCCTAGCTGTTTAAATGCTCAACAAACATATTCAAAGAGCATTTCTGCAATCCTAGGCATCTTAATCCTTTATCAGCCTGTTTTTTTTTTTGCTTGCATTTTCTTTTCTATACTCCTTCAATTATAAATGATTGTTTTGATTTTCTAATTTACTGCCGGGAGAGGTAGCTGTCATGTTATATTGTGACAGCACAGTCTCCACAAAATCACTTGAGCCTGTATATGATTGATGTGCAAACAAGTAGTACTGTAATAATTTAAAGAAAATCTTTATTCGTCTGCTCCGTCTTTCCTATTTTGTTTTAGTATAGAACCTGAGCTTTAAGCTCAATTCAAAATGTTCCAAAGGATTCTCTTGTTTTAACTTTTTTTTAAAGAAATCTTTTCATGGAGGCAATCAAAACCAATTTGGTATTTGCCGTTGTAGTTGTATGATACTCATATTTTTTCAGGAACCAGCGCTGACTGTAATTAATGATGAGTATCCACTTTTAAACAGACCTGATTCAGTACTAAACTATTGTAAATATCACTCTGTAGCCAAAAAAAATGTGAATGGTTTTGTTCATGCAGAATTTGAGTTCATCTCTCTTTCATGCAATGCTAGCCTTACTTATGCGCTTTAATATATTGACACCACTAGATGTTACACTTCAGGATACAAATTATTCCCAATCAGGCAAGGAAAATTAGAAGCATACATCTAGTGATTTAACAGGGAGCATAATTTAAGGTGTCAGTATTCTAATTCTAGGTGGTTACATTTTGACAGAATCATATTAGAGCAAGTTAATCATAAGATTGTGCCAAATGGAGTTTGTGGTGACAAGCATGAATTTCTGGTTGAGTCTTGATAGCTTCATATTCCACAAACACTTGCTGTATAACAAACAAACCAAGCATTCTGCAATTATGTACTTCTGTGATAAGGCTTTTTATTTTGCAAATGCTTTTTTTTTTGGACCATGAACAAACACTGGATTCTGTTGGTGACCTCTCTCTCAATACTTGTGGGTTTTGTGCCAATGAGCCTGTCTAAGGTTGTATACCCAACAGTGGGACCAGAAAATACTTTCACTCCAGTTACATGAAAAAGATATATTTTAAAAAAAAATAAAGAATTTAAAAATCATTGTAGAAACATGACCAATTTTTTGATCAAAAATTGCTTCTGTATTGTCTTATGGGAATTTGCCTGAGTGAGAATATTTTGATTTTGATAAATTTGAATCACATGATATTAAATCTTAAATGGGAAACATTAGAACTCTGATGAAATGTGCTTCCTATTTTGTGTTCTTTTGTATTTTAATGTTAGATTATTATACAGGAAAGGAGGAGCGAGTAAATCTCCCTTACAATATTTTTATGACTGCCATTGTCAGAGTTAGGAGTAACGGTGCAAAACTAACTTGCTATATCTGATTTACGATTTTAAAGAATGAGTACATGGAGAGCTCATTCCAAACATCACTTCCTGGGAGGAGTTATTAAATTAGGCCCGCTGCTTTCCACTCTTCCTTCATTGCCCTGCAAATCGTGCTTTTACAAATATCTATCAATTTCTTAGAAGCTTTTCAATTCAACTAGGTTTCAATTTATACACCATGCTCCAGCTCAAAAGCAACAGCTTTTTTTTTAAAAAAAACTTTGTTTCTCCCCACCAACCCAAGATATTAATCTGCTTCCCTTGCTGAATTTACAAACCTTTTCTGATAGGTCTAACCCAGCCATTCCTAAAAATGTTTTGACCATGCTTTATTCTTGTGGATTTCTTTTCATGATGTGGACACACAAACACTGTTTCTATTACCACCACTACAAAAATAGTTAGGTTGTTGGGCACTATTCTGTCATGGGCAGTGAAGCACATTGCTAAATGAGGCATTTGGAGTGTGGAATGAATTGGTGCCTTTAAACACTGGCGTACAAGACTTGTCTGTCATTATTGGGAAAGAGGTTATTTGATCTTGAGTACTAAGTATATGTTTTTGAAGGCTTTCTGTCATGAGGGAAACAAAGCAGCAGTCTTACCAACAGTACCAATGATGAGAGGTCAGTTGTTGAGATGTCTGATGCACAGAGCCCGAAGAATTAAAGTAGGACATAAAGGCATGGTGGTGAACATTAGTAGACCAATCTTGCTTTTAAATTAGAAATTCTTGACCATAGTAATACGAGATGATATTGTACCTCCAACTTTGATTAATAATAAATGTAGCTATCTTCCCCTCCATCATACATGCTGTGTTACTGGACAAATTAACTGACTCATTGCAGTCCTATTTCAGTGTCAACATCAAGTAAATAATTCTTTTTAATTACCAGCAAACAAGGTGGCATTTTAGCCTTACCCAGTGTGTATTGAGGTTTAATATTCGATGAAGGCTGATGAATTAAACCTTGTGAAAACTTTGTGTATCTCTAAAAATATTAATTTATCAGTGTTGTTGATATGTGCTCCTGCTTTGACTGTGATGTCCCTTTGTTTCCAAAACTATTCAGATACCCTCAGGAGAAAGTAAAAGAGGAGGCGGCGAGAGAATGGTTTAGTGGATTAGCCATTTTGCCTTTATGTCAAAAGCATGAGAGGAAATCTAATTGAGGTACAGAAGATGCTGAAGGGGATTGATGAAGTTGACATAGAGGTGTTTTCTCATGGGGCAATCTAGAATGACCATATTACTGTGGTTCAGAATTCCAATCGAGAACAATGTACAACTTTCTCCAGTACATCAATGACCCCATAAGCACTACTTCCCTCTCTCGTCCAGAATTGGAAAAGTTTAACTGTGTTGCTTCCACCTGCTTTCACCTTCACCTGGTCCGTCTCTGACTCTTCCCTTCCCTTCCTCAACACCTGTTTCCATTTTAGGGGATAGGTTGGTCACTAAAAACTACTGTCAAACTCCCACAGTTACCTTGACTATCTATTCTCACAGCTGCAAATGTGTTGCTGGTCAAAGCACAGCAGGTTAGGCAGCATCTCAGGAATAGAGAATTCGACGTTTCGAGCGTAAGCCCTTCATCAGGAATAAGAGAGAGAGAGCCAAGCCGGCTGAGATAAAAGGTAGGGAGGAGGGACTAGGGGGAGGGGCGATGGAGGTGGGATAGGTGGAAGGAGGTCAAGGTGAGGGTGATAGGCCGGAGTGGGGTGGGGGCGGAGAGGTCAGGAAGAGGATTGCAGGTTAGGAGGGCGGTGCTGAGTTGAGGGAACCGACTGAGACAAGGTGGGGGGAGGGGAAATGAGGAAGCTGGAGAAATCTGAATTCATACCTTGTGGTTGGAGGGTTCCCAGGCGGAAGATGAGGCGCTCCTCCTCCAGCCGTCGTGTAGTTGTGTTCTGCCGGTGGAGGAGTCCAAGGACCTGCATGTCCTCGGTGGAGTGGGAGGGGGAGTTAAAGTGTTGAGCCACGGGGTGATTGGGTTGGTTGGTTCGGGCGGCCCAGAGGTGTTCTCTGAAGCGTTCCGCAAGTAAGCGGCCTGTCTCACCAATATAGAGGAGGCCACATCGGGTGCAGCGGATGCAATAGATGATGTGTGTGGAGGTACAGGTGAACTTGTGGCGGATATGGAAGGATCCCTTGGGGCCTTGGAGGGAAGTGAGTGTGGAGGTGTGGGCGCAAGTTTTACATTTCCTGCGGTTGCAGGGGAAGGTGCCGGGGGTGGAGGTTGGGTTGGTGGGGGGTGTGGATCTGACAAGGGAGTCACGAAGGGAGTGGTCCTTGCGGAACGCTGATAGGGGAGGGGAGGGAAATATATCTATTCTCACACCCTGCTTCCTGCAAAGGTTTTATTCCATTCTCCCAGTTCCTCATCCTGTGCCCTCTGTTCTGATGATACAAGCTTTGACAAGAGGGGCCTCCGAAATGTCCACCTTCTTCCTTAACTGAGGATACTGCAGCATCATAGTTGATAGTACCCTCAGGCAGGTCTGACCAATTTCTTGCATTTTTGGCCTTCACCCCCTCTCTTCCCTCTCAAACAGCATTAAGGTCCCCCTTGCCTTCATTTAACATCTCAAGAGCTTCACCATAGTTTCTACTACCTCCCAGGGCAGTGTCACCACCAGACACACAGTCCCCTCCCTTCCATTGTCAGGCTTCCGTAGAGACCATTCCCTTCAGGACTGTCTGATCCACTCCTCCTCCTTCATTCCCAGTGCAACCCCAAACCTCCACAGCACCATCTCCTGCAACCACAGAAAGTCTAACACCTGTTTACTTCCTCAGTTCTCACTGTCCAAGGCTCCATTCACCCTTTCTGCTAAAGTTGCACTTTAATCAGTCTAGTCTACTGCATTCACTGCTCTCAGTATGGTCTCCTCTACTTTGGGGAAACAATGTGCAGACTGGGTTGATTGCTTTACACAACACCTACCTTCTGTCTGCACAAAAGGTTTTCAGCTTCCTGTTGCCTGGCACTTCAACACAATACCGTGTTCTCTGGTCACCATTTCTGACTCTGGCTTGCGGCAGTGCTCCAGCAAAGCTCAGCACAAGCTGGAAGAACAGCGTCTCATTTTCCACTTAGGAACTCTGCAGTCTTCTGGATTTAATATCAAATTCAATCATTTTAGAATTTGAGGCACCTTCTCCCATTTCCTTAACCCCCACACACCATTGTCAGCTATCCCCATTAGCAGCTTTTCATTCTCCTAGATTTATCTTTACCCACTCCTTTGTCCAACTGTTTACCTCTCACTTTGGCCTCTATTTCCACCTATGGCTTACACTTCCAACCTTCTTCCCCACCTCATCTTCTGCATAAATATCCACTTTTTTTTTCTAGCTACTGTCACTTCTGGAAGAGGGTCACTGGACCTGAAATGTTGACTGATTTCTCTACACTGATGCTGCCAGACCTGCTGAGTTTCTCCAGCAATTTCTGCTTTGGTTTCGAGAGTGAGTGGACATAGTTTTAGGATAAGGAATAGTAGATTTAAAACAGATAAGTAGCAATTACTTCTCAGGATTGTGAATCTCTGGAATTCACTCTCCCAGAGTGTGGTGGATGCCAGGACATTGAGTAAATTTAAGGAGGAGATAAGCATCTTTAATTAGTACTGGATTGAGGGATTATTGGGAGCAGCAGCAAAGTGGACTTGAGGTGGAGGTGAGATCAGCCGTGGTTGTATTGAGCAGGTTCATGGGGATGAATTGTCTACACCGCTTGTAGTTCATATGCTCTTAGTATCTGTCTCCTTATTAAATTACTGACCAAAAAGAAACAAGGCTTACTAATTAAACCCACCCCTATACTTCAGTCAGTAGGCAGTTTCTGTTTTACTAAATTATTTTGAAGGTTTGGCTGGCTGGCTGCTATAGTACTGTTAACATCTTTCAGCCTAATCTGTACTTTTCTTGGTATATCTGTGGAAGATTATTTCTATTAGAATTTCTTTGTGCTTTAAGGAATAATGGTTTGTTTACTTGTATTGAAGTGATTTTTAAAAAAAACTCAACTTAAGTATAGGCCATACAACTCAGTCTTGTATCAGATTTGTTCGTGATACCAATTTCTTCTAAGTAGGATTTTTGAGTTCCTTGTATCTATGTGGTATGTGTAAATGTAAATCCCAATAAAGAACCATGATAACTAATACAGTAACAGGTTTGCAACAACCTGACAGTTGGAGAAATGGATTATTTCATGCAGTTGTTTCTTGTACAGTTGCGAGATGGAGGTTAATAAAGCATGGCCCAGGATGATCAACATTTCGTAAAGCAAGATGACTCCTAATGTGTTTACAAATGACTAATTTGGTCTTTTCCTGTTGAAATCCTCAAAGATCCATTTTTAACAATACTGTTGGAGTCAATACATAGGATAATTCTCCACAGTGGCTCATTATAAGTGACCAGGTTTCCTTCTAATAACTATCACTGGCAATATTGGCAGACACACCTCAGCAACGCACCCTCTGCTTGAATCCCCAAGCCGAATGCGCACAAAGCAAACGTGATGACAGCTCAGTGAGCACTGAGGATATCCCTCCTTTCCATGGTTCTCCCCATAGACATCCTAAGATGTGAGCAGGAGTAGACCAAGCCACTTCAAGCAGCTCTCCCATTTAATATAGATTAGATTTTTTTAGATTACTTAGTGTGGAAACAGGCCCTTCGACCCAACAAGTCCACACTGACCCGCCGAAGCGGCAACCCACCCATACCCCTACATTTACATACCCCTTACCTAACACTAGGGGCAATTTAGCATGGCCAATTCACCTGTCCCGCACATCTTTGGACTGTGGGAGGAAACCGGAGCACCCGGAGGAAACCCACGCAGACACGGGGAGAACGTGCAAACTCCACAGTCAGTCGCCTGAGTCAGGAATTGAACCCGGGTCTCGGGCGCTGTGAGACAGCAGTGCTAACCACTGCCACCGTGCTGCCCACAATATACTTCAGCATCCACTCCACTTTTGTATGTTTTCCTGATATTCTTGATTCCTTTTAGATTCTTATCAATCTAGGCCTTGAATATAACTCACTGAACACCCACAGCTCTCTAGTGTAGATAATTCAAAAACAGAACGGTGTCCAGAACTTGATAATCTAATCTTGTGATTAAAAGTTAAAGATTTTGAAAAAAATCAAAATTGAGAACAGGAAGGCTTCTCCACATGAAGTATATGTTTGTTTGTAATGGCACGATGGCTTAGTAATTAGTACTACTGCCTCACAGCTCCAGGGTCCCAAGTTCAATTATAGCCTCAGGTGACTCTGTGTGGAGTTTGCACATTCTCCCTGTGTCTGTGTGGGTTTCCTCCGGATGCTCCAGTTTCCTCCCACGGTCCAGAGATGTGCAGGTCAGTTGAATTGGTCGTGCTAAATTGCCCATAGTGTTAGATGCATTAGTTAGAGGGAAATGGGTCTGGGTGGGTCTCTCTTCAGAGGATTGGTGTGGACTTGATGGGCTGAAGGCCCTGATTCCATACTGTAGGCAATCTAATCTAATCAAATTTAAGGTCATGGGGCGTACCAGGCGGTAAATTCTCTATTGTGGTTTTGATCAGAAAATCAATATTGCTGACCAAACCAATTCAGTAATATACTCTATCATTTGTTATTATTGAAAATGTCATTAAATACTCATTAATGAAGAATCGTCAAGAAATGGGAGGAACAGGTTTTGTGAATTTAGTTGACGCTACCCATTGACTATCATTAGTTTATAAGTGAAAATTGTGGTCGTGAAGCAGCAGGTATAACTGAGGGGACAGAATTGGTTTTGCTGTGGCTGTTGTTTTCAAATCTTAATTGGAGACCTGTTAATTGCTACCAGATGATAAAAGTTGGAGAAATCCATTGCTTTAAATTCTACAGCATTTTGATAAAATTAAAAATAGCTCGTGCTTGTTTTGTAAAACATCGATCATACCTTTTAGGGTCATCAACACTTGCATCACAGAGTAATGACAAAGTAATGAAACAAGAACAGAAATTGCTAGAGAAACTCAGCAGGTCTGGCAGCATCTGTGTAGAGAAAAGAGTCCAGCAACCCTCTGGTGACAGCTCACTGGACTCTAAACTGACACTATACTTACTGGAGAAAGTGAGGACTGCTGATGCTGGAGATCAGAGCTGAAAATGTGTTGCTGGAAAAGCGCAGCAGGTCAGGCAGCATCCAAAGAGCAGGAGAATCGACATTTAGGGCATGAGCCCTGCTCATGCCCGAAACGTCGATTCTCTTGCTCTTTGGATGCTGCCTGACCTGCTGCGCTTTTCCAGCAACACAGTTTCAACTATGTTTACTGTCCAAGGATGCTGCCAGGCCTGCTGAGTTTCCCCAGCACTTTGTTTTTGTTTCAGGTTTTCGGCATCTTCTCAGCTCTGTTCTATTTTAGTGACAAAATAATACCGGGCTTGTAAGAATAATATGGCACACTGATACCATATACTGTGTAGGAGGTTAACCAAAGCATTCAGCATCCTTTACATGTTTTCTTTCAATAAATCTCCATTCAATATTCTGATTTTTGTCCCCTGGCACTAAAGCATTGTCCTTGTGTAGGATAAAATTGACGTTGTTCAGGCAAACCCGAAAATAAACCAAATATTATTCACAACACGGCACAGTCTGTGCTGTTCATTGAAGTATTATCACGCATTCTTCACAATAGTGAAACCTTGTCCTTTATGATTTAAACTTGAATTTTCTCATTTATTATATATTTATTAGCTTACTACCTTGTTGGTGGTAATCAATTTGTGGGTTAATTTGTGAAGGAAGATTGCCACCTGTAATGTGTGCAAGCAATGCAGTCATCATGGCTTAAAGTTAACTTTAGTATCTGCAGAATTGTAACTGTGAATTTGGTGATCTAACCTTCTCTGACAATTTGAATTATATATGCTGGATGAATATATAACAGCTAGTGAAGACAATAGAAAAATGGGAAGGGGATGGACACTGCCACGGATAGATGTTTTTTTTTGCTTTTTGTAACCACTTCAATTTGAGGTAGTTAAGACTGCCTCTGCCTCTGCCTCTGTAGTACAGTGTAACCTCTGCCAATGCAAAGTCATTGCTGTCATCGGATTAGTCGATAATTTAAATATAGTGGTTCTCACTAGTACTACTTATTGTTTTCAGCCTGATTTCGCAAAAGATAAGGCAATTGCTTATAAACCTAAAAGGCCACTGGGTGAAATCGAAGAGGAGTCTTACTCCATTTCAGCTATTTAAGCAATATTTGGAATGTTGAAAGTAGAGAGCACATACGACTCTACATATTATTTGATAATTTTCTATTGCATACAACCTTTTTCATTGCTGTACTATGAAGAAAAGTAGATGAAAAATGTCATTAATCTAATAAAGGTCTCCTGAACAACTATTATGTTTCATATGCATTTTTCTTTTCTGAAAGATCGAAACATACAACAAACGAGAAACATACATTTTTGAATGTCAGTGTTCTGAAACTGAAAATCAGAAAGCGTTCAAAGTGGAAGCACTGTGATCAAAATTTAAGATAACCTGCTAACCCAAATCTATATTGGTGATATAGCCTTTATCAAAGTCTATCAACCATGAAGGTCAAGTGCATTTTGTACTCCAATATATTTTATGGCAGCACTTGATTCCCTGTTGCTCATGTTCACTGCTCAGCAGAAATGTGTTGCTGGATTTACCCATTGTCCAAGCAGCAACTTTGTGTACTGTATTACCTCAATAATTAATGTAAGGTTAGGAAGTGTGAACCTTAATAAATACCATAAATAAAAATGAATAACATACAAGCTTTATTCACTCCAGGAAACTTAATGATCTTGGTGTTTTGGGATATTTCGAGAGGCATAAAGCACTGTAAAGATGTGAATTTAGTTTATTTTAATTTTTGAAATGCTGAAGAAGCAAGTAACAACTTTTGTAAATATTTTTATTGAGAAGATTTTAAATTTGTTACAAAATTTACAAAATCACTACAAAGCAGTATAATAATCTTCTATTCTAACAATGATAACAGTAAACAAACTACTCCACAAAGCACTGAGAGAGAAAAACAAATCTATGCAACTACAATTCAATAAGTAACTTTAAAAAAAAACTAAATTAAACTGAGTTGAACTAAGGCAAATTAAATTACATTAAGTTACTGGACTTAGCGCACTCCCAGCAAAGCTCTCCAACACCAGGAGCATCAGTAGGCTTACCTGTATTTGTTCGGAATTCTTCCTCCCAGGAGGAACTGGCCTGCCAGACGTAGCCCTCATGACTACATAAAGGCTCCAACCAATATAGCCAACAGGTCTGTATCTATATAAGGCCAGAAAAAGCTCCATTTTCTGGTGTACCATACTCTTAAGGAAGTCCAGGGGGATGTGCTCCAAAACTTACCTACACCATGGAGCTGCAATTTGCAAGCTTCATAAGAGGCCGCCTATAATGCCAGATGAAAATTCGAGCCAACTATTAAGCCTCCATAGCGGTTGCCTGGGCAGCATCAAAGGGAGCATTTGCATGGGCTATAATAAATGATAGAGTACATTCATTTAGACTAGAGCTATTCTACCCAACTAGGCTAGCGGAAGATCCTCCCAGCACTGAAGGTCCTGTCTTATCTTCTGTAGCTACTGCACAAAGGTAGCCTTATATAATTGATCGAAGGGTGGGGTGATAAAAATACCTAAATGCAAGAAACCTCCCAGTGACCACCTGAAAGGGAAATGAGTTCCACCCACAAGTTCAGATATTCTGATAAAGCTCCCCACAGGCATGGCCTCCGACTTCAGGAAATTGATTTTATATCCCAAGAAAGAACCAAATAACTCAATCATTCGTATTAACCAGGGCTCAGATATCATCGAATCAGTTAAAAAGTGAAGGATGTCATCTGCATAAAGGATGATCTTATGCCTGCCTGATCTTACCTCTGGGGTAGTTATACTGGGGTCTCTGCCAATGGCTCAATCAACAATGTAAATAGTAGCAGTGAAAGCCTTGTCAGTTACTTCTACCAGTACTAAAATTGTCAGACCACGTACCATTAGTGAGAATGCTGTTTTCGGGTCACTATATCATACTGCCACCACCTGGCAAAAACAGCTCCAGTACATAAAAGAGGTACAGCCACTCCACTCGGTCAAACGCCTTCTCTGCACCCAGGGAGACTACCAAGCCCAGAATTGACCCTTGCTGGTATATGTACCTGGGACATGTTTAATACTCTTCTAATATTATTAGAAGACATGTGACCCTTAATAAAACCTGTCTGGTCCTCCTTTTATGAAGAAGGATAAAACGCTCTCCAACTTCAACGCCAGCATTTTTGACAAAATTTTAAAATCCATGTTCAATAACCATATGGGCCTGTACGAAGTATAATCTTCTGAGGCTTGACAATAAGAGAAATATTTGCTTCTCTCCGAGAGGTTGGGAGGTAGTCCTGACTGTATGAGTAATTGTACATATCCAACAGTGGCCCGGCCAGCATGTTTATAAACTCCTTGTAAAACTCACTTTGAAATCTGTTTGGGCTGGGTACTTTACCACTCTGGAGATGCCTCACCGCCTCCAGTATTCCTTCAATTGTCAGAGGGCATTCAAAAGCGACACGGTCTGAAGTTACACCTGGGAGGTCCAGGGTTTTAAAAAAGGACTCCATCTTCACCAATCTGTCCTTATAGTTCTCTGACCTGTGCAGCTCAGAGTAGAACTTCCTAAATGCTGTGTTAATCGTTTTGGTGTCACAAGTGAGAGTACCAGCAGTCTGCAATAACATTCTTCGTTCCTCTCCAAATCATCTTGTCAGTTTGTTTCCACTTCAATTACTTTTGCACTTTACCCCTGGAGAATTTGCAGTATTTATTTATATCTCTCCATGAAGCTATCTAATGTTAGATAAATGGACTTTTAAAAAATCATTTTGCACAGAGTAGATCTGTAGTTAATAAAGTTTAAAAACCTCTCGCGAGCAAAAACATTAATGTCGTAAAATTGCATCCCAAATCACACGTAACTTAGAATTTAGTTATGAGCCATATCCAATTTTTAAAAGACGTTTTAATTATTGTTTTACTCCAGTTTTTAAAAAAATATAATTTCTGGACATATAGTCTGCCATCTTGTGTGATAAGATTCCATGACTCCATACTTCCCCATCCATCACCTCCGCATAAACATTAAAGTTCCTCCTAGTTTTAAAACCCTTATCAATTTTGCTGAGATTTGTTTAAGAAGTGAATGTAATTTCCCTTATTCATAATTTTATTTAATTTCTACTTTAAGTTCCAACTTGCTACACTGAGAACTGGGTGTCTCATTTGAATTAGTTCTTTTAAAACTACTTGAAGGAAAAGATAGGCCGGTGGAACCAATGTTATTTGGTGGTAATTTGTTCTCGCTTGTCCTAGCAATATTTCTACAATCTGAGACACTTATGGGACGAGGACATCACTGGCTGGCCACTATTTTATTGCCCGTCCCTAGTTACCCTTGAGAAGGTGGTGGTGAGCTGCCACCTTGAACCGCTGCAGTCCACCTGCTGTCGGTTGACCTACAGTGCCCTCTGGGAGGGAATTCCAAGATTTTGACTCAGCGACAGTTGGTCCATTTTTTTGAAGTGTGAAAGAATATTAGCCTCTTCAAATGAGTTTTTTGAATGTTTGAGCACAAAGTTAGAAAAGTCAAACTACTTGTGTAAGCGGTACATCTAACGTATACAAAACTATACATTTAGTGTGCAATTTTAGTTGAGCTTTGTTACTTGCAATGAAACAAACGATGTTGTAAAGTATATAAGTGTTCTGTAATGCATTAGAAATGATTTTATTGAATTGATACTTTAGCTCATTTTTAAAGATGGAAGACTTTTCTTGATTCTGTCTTGGGAAGTTAGGATATTTCATGATTTTGTGCAAAACAAGGTTTGATAACAGAAACATTCTAACAGATATTAAAATTGTCCAGCGCTAAACCCTAACTGCTGGATACCTGAAGGAAGAATGCCTCATCTTCCACCTTGGGACCCTGCAACTACACGAGATCAATGTGGATTTGACCAGTTTCCTCATTTGCCCTCCCTCCATCGTCTTTCCCATCTATCCGCTCCACCCTCCTCTCCGACTCATCACCTTCTTCCCCCACCTTCATCTACATATTGCATGCTCAGCTACCCCAGCCCCAGTCCCATCCCCCTCCCATTTAATCTGTCAGACCCCCAGCCCACAAGCCTTATTCCTGATGAAGGGCTTATGCCCAAAACTTCAATTCTCCTGCTCCTTGGATGCTGCCTGACCCGCTGTGCTTTTCCAGCACCACACTCTCAAAATTGTTCAGTCAAATTTTTACCCTGCGCTCTTACGATGTACAACTTCAAAGAAGAGTAGTTGAGTGGCGTGACTAATATTATTGGTTAATGAATCTTGCCGAAAATGATTATTTGGTTGTTATCGTGTAGCAGTTTGAGGAGGCTTTACAACAGCAGCTGTAATTCGAAATAGTATCATTGTTCCCAGGTCCTTAAAGTGTGATAAAAATGCAAAGTTTTTACTTCATGTCTAAATGCACTAATCATGCAATTTGAAGACATTTCAAATGAAGTTTAAATACACTCCTTTTGAAAACTCAGAAGACCAGTTTTGGTCCATTTTTATAATGGATATATCATCTTTAGTGAGGAAACAGAAACAGGAGGCATGCAGAAGAAACAAGTTAAAAGCAGGAGCAGGACTTTCAGCTTTTCAAACCTACGCTGCAATCAAATAAGTTCATGGTTGATCTTTTAACCCCAAATCCGCATGCCTATCTAATATTTCACTCCCTTGCTTAACAGGAATGTCTGTCTTTGCTTTAAATATTCAAGGACCTTCCTTCCACCATCTTGTGACCTTCAGGAAATTTTATTGACTCGACTCAGATTTTTAAACTGACTTCTAGTGCTAGATTCTCCCATAAGAGCAAATCTTCCCTCTCCATCTGAAATGTCCCAGGGTTGATGTTTCAATTAAGTCACCTTCCTCTTGTGAAATTTAGTGAATGCAAGCCTTGCCTCACCTAGCCTTTCCGTAAAAAATGAGGTCTGCAGATGCTGGAGATCACAGCTGAAAATGTGTTGCTGGTTAAAGCACAGCAGGTTAGGCAGCATCTGGATGCTGCCTAACCTGCTGTGCTTTAACCAGCAACACATTTTCACCTAGCCTTTCCTCCTAATACTCTCACCCTGCCACTAAGCCTGCTTAGAAATACAACCAAAGCATTTACACCCTTAAATAAATTGACTGAGGTGGTGCAAGGTACTCCAGATGCAGCCTCGGCAGTGCCATATATAACCGCAGCCTAAAATCCCTACTGTTGTGTTCTATTCCCTTTGCAATACATGACCACGTTGCGTTAGGGTTCCTAATTACTTGTTGTTCCTGCAAGTTAACTTATTGCTAATTGTGCATGAGGGCACCCAGATTCCTCTGCATCTGAGCTCTGCAATCTGGCTTCATTATATTATATGCTCCTTTTTCCTTCTTAAAAAGTACCAACTGGGTCACATTAAATCATCATGGATCTATGAAAGGGAAATCATACTGGACAAACCTAGAGTTTTTTCTGACAAAGTATCTAGAAGTCTAGCTGGAGAAGCAACAGATGTTGTGCATTTGATGTTCAGAAAGCCTTTGACAAAGTCCCACCACAGAGGTTATAGTGTATACCAATTCTTAATTCAGGCTTTGATTTATCAGACAGGAAACAAAGTTAGAACAAATGGGTCATTTTCAGGCTGCAAGGCATTAATAAATGATATACCACAAGATTAAATACTTGGGGCCCCAGCTGTATTTAAGGAGTATGGTGAGAAAGCATACAATTGGTATTAATTTATGATTGTTTTGAATGGTGGACTGCACACACTGGCTGAATAACTTATTCTTGATCCCATGTTCTACGTTTTCGGTGATTTCTAATGTCTTGTAACATTGTCCCCACGACAAAAGTTAAGCTAGCTTGCTATAATTTCATGTTTTCTGTCTTTCTTCTCTTTTTGAATAATTATATTTACTACCTTCAAATCTACTGAGACTGACCCTGAATTAAGAGAGTTTTGGAAAATTAAATCTAGTATTTTGGTTATCTTGCGAGCAATTCCTTTTAAAGCCATTTGATAGTTCCTCAGCACTTGTCACCTGCAGCTTCAACACTTTGCTGAATACAAACCTTGGTGACTGTGATTTTCCTTAGTTCCTCCATTCTTGCCATTTTCTGAATTGGTGCTGCATCTGAAATGTTATTTATACCCTGTTTACTGAAGACTGATGCAAAATACTTGCTCTATTCATTTGTTATTTCTTTATTTTCCATTAATAATTCTTTAGATTTGCTTTCAATAAGACCAAACCTCAATTTGTTTGTTATTCTCCGTTTAAATATTTGTAGAAACTTGCATCTGTTTTTATATTTCTCGCTAGCTTTCTCTGTAATTTTTCCATTTCGTTATTATTTTGGTAATTTGCTCACGTTTTCATACTCTGTCCAATCTTCTGATCAAACATCCCTTTTTTCATGCCTTTTCTTTTAATTTGATCCTATCTATACATTTCTAATCCATCTCAAATAGTAAGTCCCTCCATTTGAACTTTTCTTATGGCTGGTCTGTTTATATTCTGTAGATTCTGACATACCCTCTGAAATGTCTGTTGCTGCATCTGCGTTGACCTGCTCTTGAACCTAATCTGTCAATTTGTTTAGCCAGCTGTGCTTTCATGCCCTCAGAATTCTCTTTGATTAAAAAAAAGTCTTGGACCTACTCCTTTTTCCCTCAGTTTGAATGTAGAATTCAGTCATATTATGGGTGCCACAACCTAAGGATACCTTCGATTGTTGTAAAAATCCATCTGCTTCACTTTTGGAGGTCCAGTGATTTACCACCCTTACTTGGTCTGACCTATATGTGACTCCAGACACACAGCAATGTGATTGATTTTTAACTGCCTTCTGGGCAATTGGGGATGGGCAATAAATACTGGCTTTGTCAACAACACTCCCATCCAATGAATGATTGAGGAAAAAAAGTCATGTGCCTTGAATTTCTAACTAGATCCTACAGAAGCTTGTATGTTTACTTGGCAAGGTGTTTGTAGTATCTCAGCTGTTGTAGAGACTATCGCTCAACTATTTTCAGCCAGTTCCTCTGTTACAGAAACAAGGCTTAGCCAGAGTTGGAAAGGCTTCCAAAGTCCTTGACTGATTTGATAAACTGCTTTGAACCATGCTGGTTGAGTTAATCCTGTCTGTGCAATACCAGGTCTAGTATGTAATGCTCTCTGGTCACCTCCACAATATCACAAAATCATTTTATCATCCCAAAATGTTTCTTTGAGAAGGCGGCCAAACAGGTGGATGAGGATAAAGCAGTTGATGTGGCATACATGGAATTCAGTAAGGTGTTTGAGAAGGTTTCCTGCGGTAGGCTATTGCAGAAAATATGGAGTATGGGATTGAGGGTGATCTAGCGGTTTGGATCAGAAATTGGCTAGCTGAAAGAAGACAGAGTGTGGTAATTAATGGGGAGTATTCATCTTGGAGTTCAGTTACTGGTGGTGTACCGCAAGGATGTGTTTTGGGGCCATTGCTGTTGTCATTTTTATAAATGACGTGGATGAAGGTGGAGAAGGATGGATTAGTAAATTTGCAGATGACACTAAGGTCAGTAGAGTTGTGGATAATGATGAAGGATGTTGTAGGTTACAGAGGGACATAGATAAGCTGCAGAACTGGGCTAAAAGGTGGTAAATGAAGTTTAATGTGGAAAAGTGTGAGGTGATTCACTCTGGAAGGAGTAACAGGAATGCAGTGTCCTGGGCTAATGGTAAGATTCTTGCTAGTGTAGGTGAGCAGAAAGATATTGGTGTCCATCTACGTAGATCCTTGGAAAGTTGCCACCCAGGTTGATCGGGTTGTTAAGAAGGCATATGGTATGTTAGCTTTTATTGGTAGAGGGATTGAGTTTTGGAGCCATGAGGTCATGCTGCAACTATACAAAACTCTGGTGTGGCTGCACTTGGAGTATTGTGTACAGTTCTGGTCACTGCATTATAGGAAGGATGTGGAAGTTCTGGAAAAGTTTCAGAGGAGATTTACTAAGATGTTGCCTGGTATAGAGGGAAGGTCTTATGAGGAAATGCTGAGAGACTTGACTGTTTTCATTCGAGAGAAGAAGGTTGAGAGGTAACTTAATTGAGACATATAAGATATTCAGAGGGTTAGATAGAGTGGACAGTGAGAGCCTTTTTCCTTGGATGATGATGGCTAGCATTAGGGGATGTAACTTTAAATTAAGGGGTGATAATTATAGGACAGATATCAGAGGTAGTTTGTTTACTCAGAGAGTAGTAGGGCGTGGAATGCACTGCCTGCAACAGTAATAGACTCGCCAACTTTAAGGTCATTTAAATGGTCATTGGATAAACATATGAACAGAATGGAATAGTGTAGGATAGATGGACTTTGGATTCATTTCATCCGACGGTGCAACATCGAGGGCTGAAGGGCCTGTACTGCACTGTAGAGTTCTATGTTCTGTCAGATGGGGAGGAGGTGGTGTCGTGGTCATTTGACTGGATTGCTAACCCAGATACCAGGATAATGTTCAGGAGGCATGAGTTGTAATGGGATTAAAAAAAAAATCAAAGCTATCCTTATCACCGTTGATTGTTGTAAAAATCCATCTGCTTCACTTTTGGAGGTCCAGTAATTTACCGCCCTTACTTGGTCTGACCTATATGTGACTCCAGACACACAGCAATGTGATTGATTTTTAACTGCCTTCTGGGCAATTAGGGATGGGTAATAAATACTGGCTTTGTCAACAACACTCCCATCCAATAAATGATTGAGGAAAAAATATCATATGCCTTGAATTTCTAACTAGATCCTACAGAAGCTGGTCTGATTATTTGGCTAGGTGTTTGTAGTATCCCAGCTGTTGTAGAGACTATCGCTGAACTATTTTCAGCCAGTTCCTCTGTTACAGAAACAAGGCTTAGCCAGAGTTGGAAAGGCTTCCAAAGTCCTTGACTGATTTGATAAACTGCTTTGAACCATGCTGGTTAAGATGCCTCAATGAATCCCTGCTATGCATAAAAATAAGTGCAAAGAAAATGACGCACACGGTTCATTTAAACATATTTCCCCAAGTTATACTATATCACAATAATGGACTGTGCAATCAAGATCATTTTCATGAACAATTTTTAAAAATTGTTTTTACCTATGAAAATGATCTTGATTGCACAGTCCATTATTTTGATATGTGATAACTTGGGGAAAATATTTTTTAATATTGTTTTTGTATGGAGTTCTATCTGATTAACAAATGAAATTGCACATTACATTTAGTAGAAATGAAAGTGCAGTTGCTGGAAATCAATAAAACAAAATGCAGGAATTACTTGGCGAAAATTGCATAGTACAAAGAATCCCTGCTGTTTAAAACACCATTCTTGTTTAGGCTTTCATTGAACTTGCTATTGTAAGTGCTGGCATTCTTGTGTATTAACATTGGTTTAGCTATATATACTATATAGTTCCAAGGCATCAGCAATGTTTCCAAGCAGCACACTCAAAGGTAGAAAGCAAATTAACATAATATTTGAGATGGAATCGCAGCTTGAAGTAGAACCGATGAATCTTTAATTCTCTGCAGGAGCATCATGGATTTCGAAGCTGTAATTCTTCACATGCTGATCTCAGTTTATCAGCAAAGGAAGCCATTGATCTGAGGATGTTCTTGCACATGAAGAAAGGGAACAGTGGACTGCTTCTCTGTACTTCCATTTGCAGCACTTCAAACTATTGGGACATTAACCTACCCTCTTGGAAGGTGCAGAGTGCAGAGGAAAATCAAGTGAGGTCTCAAAGTACATTGAGACTCAGTTGAAAACGGGATTTTGATCGATCTGCCATAGATTTCATTTACTATTTAATAAGTGATTTTGTAATGTCTGAAAAAACTATATATTTAGACTGATGACAAGCAAATGTAGGTCAGTGCTACAGCAGTTGGAAAGATGGTACTTAGTGTTTCAGACCAATTACCTGAACTGAATCTTGGGTGGAATTTAGTTTTGAATTTGTGGTCACATCTTAAATGTTGGATGAGCCCTCTTTTAGATTGCCGTAAAGTGATTTCATGACTGGTGATCAGCTCAGTGAGATTCCTTCTCTACCTGAGGAGGAAGTCATCCATTTTGAGAGCTGTTGACTAGTCAGAATGTTGGCAGCTCTTTAGTCCAAGTTGGGTTACCACAGGCTGTAGCCATTGCTGGGACTGGAGGCAGTTCCCAAGATTGTGGAGTCAAGGATCAGATTGAAGAACTGAATGAGGGTTTTGACTGGGTCAGTGCTCTGTAGAGGACATGGAATCACTGAGGGAAGAAAGCAATTGGAGTGGGAAGGGAGTGGGAGTTGCTCTGTTGAGCATACGTTGCCTGTACAGAATGTCTGCCCACCTCATCCAGTGCAAGGCCGGCAGGATTTGCCATGGGAGAATAATTGAAGGGATGGGTGGAGGCATTAGACCTCCAGACATCAAGGTATAGAATACAAGAGCAAGGAGGTTACTTTGGATCTCTGTCAAAGATCAACAAGGCCCCAACAGGAATAGTGTGTGCAGTTTTGGGTCACTGCAGTGTTGGAAGGGTATGAAAACGCTAGAGAAGGTGTAGAAGGGTAAAAAATGAGGTCTGCAGATGCTGGAGATCACAGCTGCAAATGTGTTGCTGGTCAAAGCACAGCAGGCCAGGCAGCATCTCAGGAATAGGGAATTCGACGTTTCGAGCATAAGCCCTTCATCAGGAAGGGCTTATGCTCGAAACGTCGAATTCTCTATTCCTGAGATGCTGCCTGGCCTGCTGTGCTTTGACCAGCAACACATTTGCAGCAAGGTGTAGAGGGGATTCACCAGACTATTGCCTGGGTTGGAGCTATGAAGAAAGACTAAGTAGGCTGTTTTCCTTTGTGCAGAGAAGACTGAGCAGGAACTGGATTGTATAAAATTGAGGAGCGTAGATTGGAGGTAGCAGAGGGGTCAATAATCAGAGGGCATAGATTTGTGGTAAGGAGCAGGAGATTTAGACGGGGCTTAAAGAAAACTCTTCGCTAATAGTAGTGGGTATCTGGGAAATCATAGTCTTTAGTTTGGTAGAGGTGGGATTTAGATGTAATTAGATGATCATTTAACACAATTGCAAACAAGGCTATGAGCCAAGTGCTTGATTTCGGAATTAGATACCTGATTGCATCTGCAACACTCAACAATGGGCCAAATGGCCTCTTTCTGTGCTGTGAACTCTAACTTTGTGGCCCTTATTTGTCTCCAAACCAGGCAGCATTACAGGCACCACTCTACTGCTTGTAAAATACCAATGGTGATGGGTTTGACACCAGACTTTATAGCAGTCCCCGTCTGGTGGTCTGCTCCCAGAAGATAAAATATTTCTCTCTCTGGTGCTATTCCAATTGCTGACTATTTTTAAAATTAAGGTTTAAGGAATAAATAGAGCGTCGTCTTTGAATCCAGAAGGTAATTGCTCTAAGATTTGAATTGCAATGCCGCATATTCCACTGATTCCGAAGAATTGATTTTGATGCTACCCTTTTGCTCTTTCAAATCCTTTAAGTTAGCATAAGTTCCAGAATCTTCCGTTGTTTGAGCAGAAGGCTGAAGGGTCACATTGGAATAAGTGACAGTGTCTTTCATTATCCTGTCAGACTGGAATAAACATAACACTCACACTTGAACATGTAACAGAGGCATGACGCTAAAATATGAAAATTGACATTGAATGACATTGCCAGCATTGAACCCTCCACCATCAAGAGAAATTGAACTGAATCAGCCACGTAACTGTTGTGGCTATAAGTAAAAGAAAAGTCACCGGAGGCCACGGAAGCTGCTCTGATGGTGAGTTTAACCTGAGGGTGACTACGCCTCAGGTGAGGGGAAAGGTTGAGGTGATGACCTCACTTAGTGTGGAAATTGAACCCACACTGGTGACGTTGCCAGGCAGGCAGCTGTCCATCCAGCCAACCGACCTCCGCGTTGGAGGTTGGGAATTTTGTTTTGAGTTACTAATCATGCGTCCCCAAAGTCTGCCCATTGTCTACAAGGTGTAAGTGATTATGTGGAATGCACCCACTTGGGGAGCGCAGCTGCCACAACATTCAAGAAACTCGGCAGTATTCAGGACAAAATGCTCACTTGTTTGGCACTCCATCAGTCACCCTCAATATGCAAGTATAAGGAAATACTGCAGTGCTGCAAGTCTGAAATAAAAACAGAAAATGCTGGAGAAGCTCAGCAGATCAATTGTCACAGGCTCTGTAGATGCTGTCAGTCCTGCGAGATTTATCCAGCATTTTCTGTTTTCATTACTTTGAGTATATTTGCTCCATCACTGATGTGCAGTGATATTGATGTATACCATCTCCAAGAAGCACTGCAGCAACTAACTAAGAAATGTTTCTTCTCATTTTTCTTGCCACTGCACGTCAACATGTTGATCAGTGTGCGCAGCCCTTCTCAGTGTCTGTGTCTATACAAAGTAGGGGGAGGGACCGTTGTCAGTCAAGGTCTTTCAAAGGCACCTTCCAAATTCAAGGGCAGCAGATGCACATTCCTCTCCAAGGTTCACGCCAACCTGTCTTAGACCATATCCCTTCACTGGTACTTGGTCAATACTGGAACTCATTCCCTAACCGAAATAGTCATAGAATCCCTTCAGTGTGGAAGCAGGCCATTGAGACTACACTAACCTTCCAAAGAGCACCCCACCCAGACCCATTTACCCTATAATTCTGCACTTCTCATGGCTAATCCACCTAGCTTTGGACTGCAGGAGGAAACCGGAGCACACGGAGGAAACTCATGCAGATGCGGGGAGAATGTGCAAACTCCACACAGTCGCTTGAGGCTAGAATCGAACATGGATCCCTGGCACTGTGAGGCGGCAGTGCTAACCACTGAGCCACCGTACTGCTCCAGGGTGAACTAAGGGTGAAGATGTCCCAGATGGACTGCAGAGGCTTAAGTCAGAGGCTTACCCCCACCACCTCTGCACAGTAATGGTTGTTTTGTGTCTAATGAGGATGCACAATTACCCTAAATGTTTCCACAAATCCCATTGTGCTGAACTGTATAACAGAGTCTATTGTGGAGAATCTTGTCAAAATCCAATTTTTATTCCTTCACAGAATGCTTGGGCCAGCATTGATTATCTATAGTTTATTGTCCTTGAGCCACCTGATTGAATTGCAGCAGTCCCTAGGATGTTGGTACATCCACAGTGAGTCAGGAAGGGAATTCCTCGAGTCCCAGCAACAGTGAACGAGCAGCATTTTAGGTGCATGATTGGAGGTAAATTGCAAGTGACGGTTTTCAAAACCAATGAATATAATGCTCCACAATGTTTTGGTGAGTACTTTGGGGCATTTATGCGATTAAAGCAATGAAGTATTGAGTAATTGTAAGATAAGTGGGACAATATCCATAATCTTTAGATGCCTTCCATTCTTACCTTCGTGGTCATGTCTGGAGTTTCTGGATTTTCATTCTTAACTGTAAAATAAATAGTAAATGATTCACTTACAACAAAGCTGTTTTCATTTACTCTCCCCACGGCAGGTTTGTTCTATTCTAGTCTGAAATGTAAACCAGTGTAAAAACCTCAATATCACACTCTGTTTCACACTTACACTCACCCACCCACATCAAGTCAACCACGTATTTCTAACCTACCACAGGAAGCTCCAAACACTTGCTATTTCCTAGCTGCATGATGGTAAACCACTTCCTCCAAGATGTTGAAGAAAATTGAGTCATGTTTGACACTTTAGTTTGTTCTGCTGTTCACCCTGAGAAATAGATTCAAATAATTTCACTGTGCTAAGGGTGGTAACATATATTTCTGAAAATGTTGTGGGACAGTTCTGAGGCATGAGAACTTTTCACTGCTTCCAGCACAATTCATGTCTTGCAATCTAGGATCTTAAATTATATCATAAATTATGGATTTGTGCTAGAGTTTAATGAGAATCTGCAAATGCAAATTACGGCCTTCAGTTGATTGAATAACTTTGAACATCTAAAACGATTGAGAGTTTACTCTGGATGCTTTGATTTTACTCATTTCATTCTTTGTTAAACTTTTTATAAAGAATATTGGAAGATGGATTTTGAATTAATTTTCACATTATATACTGCTAAAGCAATTGAAACTTTAAATGTTCACTCCCATCTTTTCAAGTGCACACATGGTATTGGAAAATGTTGTCAAATCACCTTTAATAGCACTTTCCAAATCCACAACCTCTATCAAAGGCAGTATTGAAACAGAATTGCATTTTCTTTGAATTACCCTCCAAGTTGCACAGATTTGACACCACATCACCGTTGTTTAAAATGTTCCAGGGATATGAGAATCCCGGGTAAGGCCAACATTCCATGCAATTCCTTAATTGCCCTGGAGAAAATACCTTCCTGAAGTACCACATTTAGTGTATGTATATCCACAGAGCGGTCAGGAAGGGAGTTTCAGGATTTGGGCACAGAGACAATTAAATTATTTAAATCTGTTGGAGTATTACTTGGTGTCATGTGACTTCTGATTTTGTCCTCCCCTGTTTCATCACTGGTATCCCCACACAATGCAAGTATTGTGATATATTTCCAATTCGGAATGATGTGTGGCTTGGAGGGGTATTTGCAAGAAGTAGCAGTTTGAATCATCCTGTTCAGCAATATTAGTGCACATCTTTGAACCCAGGCCTCCCTGGCCCAGAGGTAGGGTCACTTCCACTGTGCAGAACAGGCTGAATAAATGATTGTAGAAGCTCAGATTTCCCTATTTAATTGTCATTGTAAGCAAAGCGAAAAGATTGAGCCCAAACAGCCCAGTGGGTTCATTGACTGGAGATACTGATGGCCCACAGCCTTAGCTCTGGGAGTTGGCCTCCAGTAGCCTGTTGGTCTCAGATCTAAGTGGGGCCTCTCCCTCATTGTTCCCTTCATGGACCTAATTGAGTATCGGCCACTGATGTGGCTAGCCTCTGGCATATTAACCCCAACTTAAACAGGTACAATTCTGGTCGCCAAGCCCATACGTTAATTTGTACCTTTGCTCCTGGCTCTACTTCCCAAAACACTTGTGTAGAACCGTGAAAATTTTGTCCTATCTGTTTCTGATTGGGTAGCAACTATTTGCAATATTATATCAACAGTTTATTATTGCCTTCTCATGAATCAGTTTCTGCTTTTACGTACCATCATTTCCTGCCCTTTTTATCCCTTTTCTTTTCCACAGAAACAGAATCAGGAGCGATAAGATTAACAGTCCCAGCAAAGCAGGGATGATGATGTGCCATATTTGCAGGGTGGTATTACTAAAAGAAAATGAAGCAGAATTGGTTAAATTTAAGCGTTGTGCACTCAATAGGACCAGGCAAAATATGTAAACATTTCTTAGCTGTAAACTAGATGGGAATTAGTTTTAAATATAATTGTCTCTGAATTAAAAGATGCGTTATGTTCTAGTGAGCCTACTCTGCTGAGGATGCATTGCAGCAATTTGTTAAAGTTTCTTCAACAGCACCTTCTAAACCTAAAATGTCTACCACTTTGAAAGACAAAGGCAAGGGAACACCACCCTCTGCACGTGCACCTCTAAGTCACACATCATTTTGACTTTGAACCGTGTTCCTTCGCTGTCACTGAGTCAAAATCCAGGAGCTCCCTTCCTTGATAATACTGTGGGAAATACTGATGCCACATGGTTTGCAGCAGCTCAAGAGGTTGGCTCACGGTCACCTTCTCAAAGTCAATGAGGGATGAGTGATAAATGCGGGCCTTGCCCATGATGGCCACATCTTGTGGATGACTAATGCACTGGGCTGAAGTGTGATTTTCTCATTGTGAACAGAAATGAGATCTAAGTGGGAGTGTGGATCTCATCGCCAAATGAACAATTGCTGCCAGGACCTGTGGAAACTTTGTTGTCTGATTTTGATATTGGTATTAATTGAGATAGACAATTAATAGAAGAATAATGAGGAAAGGTATGGCACCAAAAGGGTAGTTTTTAATCACATAACATCAGTCAGTGAGGAGACCAGAACTATCCATCAACTTCAATCAGAATGACCCAAAAGTGATTATTCCAAGAAAACTATTAAAATCTTACCTTAGGTTATCACTGGAAATTGCTGGAATTCCCACTGTTGCAAATAAATGTGAATAAGTAGCTGAATGAATAGTTGAAAATCATCAGCAATACAAGCATAACTTTCCTCTTTAGCACAATCCCTTCGGAAGCAAGATGGTGGTGGAGCGTTGGTGGAGGTGATGGGGTGGAGGCCCGCTGAGTGGTGCAGGTGAATGGGAGGGTTCTGTTTAGTATTGGGTGTGATGCACAGGAGGGTGTTGACTGCTGGTGGGGGAGGGGTCTGTTTGGTGGGGGTGAAGGGGGAAGGGATGGTTAACTGGTGTAGGGGGAATAGGTTTAATAATCCTGAGCATTGGCTGTTTAAAATTCCTTTAGGCAATTACTCAAATTGAGGATGGATGAACAAAAATTTGTTGAATGGGTATCTTTGCCTTTGTCGGGGTCATAACATCTTGTGAAAGGAAGAGAGGGAAAGTTGGATTCAGTTGGTGGGAAGAAAGGTGGGGTTCCCAGCAACCCATAGAGGATTTGAAAATCAAGAAAGTCTACATTTGTTGTGGCCCTTAGTGTGGAAGGGGATTAATGCTACAACTGTGGCTCTTCTGTCCATTTGACTCCATGAATTGGGGTTTGGGAGGACACTGTCATGGTCTTGTGACCTGTCATGTGGAGATCACCTTCACATAGCTGCTGGGCTCATTCCTCAGGGAGAATTGGGAATGGGATGGTCTAGCACTAAGAAACTGTCATTGGCTTCTAAAAATGCCATCTGTGTTGGCTCTAAGTTGGCTTCACTGAGACTCCATCTCCACAGAGCGAGTTAGTGATTCCTATGGGAGCCTGCCCAGAAAAATTGACACAGAGGTGGCACAGCAGTCATGGGTGACCTGATTCTGCATGCATCTCCTCCGCCCTCATCACCACCCCCAACTGTGGAGCAGGTAGACCCTGTCCAGAGTGACTGAAGCCACTTGGCCATGATCATAACCTCTGTAAACTTCCCTTCTTGTATAGGGAAATACTACAGTGTGCCTCACTGTCCAGTTTGGTACTTGAAGGTCCACTCAAAATGAGGGAGGATTTGTCTCAAAGCTGCTTCCATATCCTTTCCATCCTTCCTCCATGACTGGAGTGAGACACAGGCCTGGAACAGTAACTGGAAGAAAGAGTAATTTATTCTGAGACAAATATTGCCCATTCTAATCTGGTATTTTTTAAAAAGTAATTGCAACATCTGTTTTATATCCAAATTCAGATACTGATTCATTGACTGAATATTGTATATGACAGCAAACAATAATTTGACTGAAGTCTAAGGTATATGAATATGTCACACCCTATCATGATTTAGAGTTACATCCTTTACTGTCACTGGATTAAGATCCAAGAACTCTGTCCCTAACAACGTCACCCTTTGGTGACAGCAGTGGTCAAGAAGGCAGGTCATTTGGGCTGGCCTATAAAATCTGGCCTTGCCAGTGATACCCACGCCCTTGTGAATGAGAAAGCCAGGGATGTCGAGGGATGACCCCATTTACGGTGGAGGCTAAATCTAAGCATCTTTAATTTAACATAGTTATGAAATATTAAATAAGAATTTCATTGAGTATATTCTTTGTCTAGAGAATTGACTGAATGTGGAAATTGCTAACTGCTGAACAAGAAGCGTGGTTGAGGCAAGAATGGTAGCTGCAATTAACAGGAAGTGAAATAAACACATTGAGATGCAGTGGAGTAAGAGAAGGATATGTTGAAAGGGTGAGATGGCATAGGACTGGGGAAGGCTTTTGTGAAACATGAACGTTGGCATTGACCAATGTGCCTATTCTGTAAGTGCGATGGATGACCTACTGAATTATAATAATTTTAATTTGATTCTTACCATTAGCAATTGTTAGGACTTGTGTGATCTTTACGTCATCTATATCTACTGATCCACACCAGTACTGTCCTTTGTCTGCTTTAGTGATATTGCTCATGGTAACAGTAAAATTTCGAGACTTGTTTGTCATGATTAGAACTCTCCCTTTATACTCATTTCCAATAGTTTTATCTGAACTGGCGATAACAGTGCAATTATTTACAGAGGTTACTTTACAGAAGAATTTCTTATAGTGTCTCTCCTGTTGCGTGTAGAGACACGATACAATAATGGTATTTTGCATTACATTGTAGGTCTCTGTTGGAATGGATTCCTCTGAATCTGTTGGTAAATATGAAAAAGAAAGGCATTAAAACTGCAGAATGAAGAAAAACTGAATATTTTTAGTTTTGAAAATATCTAAAATAAATGAGCTAAATGTTGAAAATGTCAAAAAATGTTTTCTGTTTTTAAAATACGAATAGGATTACAGAGTCACAGAGCACAGTGTAAGTGCTGAAAGGTCTTGTGTTCATTGTTGTTCATGTTATGTTTTTAATTGTATATATTTTCCACCAGACATGGGAGATATGTTTGTCCAAGTTTGGTAATTCCTTCCTGTTATCTGGAACTCCAATGAAAATGCTTAAAAGACTGGTTCTGGGAGGAGCTAACCATTATTGCTCTAAGTTACTGCACCAGAATTGGAATTGATCATATGTTTTAAGTTGTGTACTAGAATGTTTGGTGCTTAATCTCAACTTGAGGCTAATTTCTTACAGGGGATCACAATGTGTCACAGATATAATGTAATTAGCTATTAAGCAATATGTAATAAACCTATTTATTGTTCATCAAAATTTAACTTTTTTTATTGAGACCCTTCATGTGGGAATCTAATGATGTCAGTAGCTTAGAATAATATCAATGAGAAGCATTAGTGTCAGTTCACCTACTCAAAACTTCTTAATCACACCATTTTACAAAGATAGGGAGCTGTGTTGATCCTTTCATAAACTCAAGTCAAATTCTGTAGCACACCAGCTCTGAAGATTAGTGGGCCGAGTGTTACTGCACTCAGACCACATTATCAGCCTTATAATCTTCTGAAATATTCTTACCTGTAAAAACCTTCAGTAATATAACATCTGAAACAACGATGGAACCTTGTTTTTGTGCTCCACACCAGTACGTTCCTGTATTTTTCTCCTGAAGTTGTTCCATGGTGACAGAAATTGACCCATGGATGTAAGAGATGGATGTTGTACCATGGAAATTATTGTTCGTGGATTTTTCAATTCTTACTATAACTTTGCATTTAGTTTCTGAATACGATTTACACCACATTACAGGATGTTTTTGGTCCCATTTCCATGGAAATTGGACAGTGATGCTTTTCCCTGCAGCAGCTTTCAACACTGTCCATGTAATTTGTGTCCATGAAGCTGTTGGGTGAAATGTTACAAGTGGACGAGAGTTATATCTCAACAATCAATTTAAAGCAATTATTTTGGAACCTCACAACTATAATAAACATTTCAACAAGGGATGGAAGAAAAGGTCCTGGAAGGGAATGGAATCATCCAAGATGGAGGACAGGAAAAATTTCTTGCTGTAACAGCTGCTCCTTTTTTTGAGGTATTTTAGGTGCTGGAGGTGATTTCCTCAAATTCCAGGAATAGCAGTTACTATTTCATTTTGCTGTTGCATTGTTTTGGAAAAAAAAGTCAAAACAACAGCAGTTTTAATAGGGAGAAGAACAGACAAAGGAAGCATATGGTGAGGTCATTGCAGGAGAGAGAGAGAACCTGCATAGTTACTGCCTTTGCTGTTTGAATTCATGTATCACTGGACATCGGAGTGTATCTGGGAAAATTAACAAACGGTGAAATTCACAACTAATCTTGGAGGAACCTGTTTGGGTGAAGTTCACAGCACAGAATCAGATAAGTTAATCGTTGTTTTAAGTGCGGCCTACAGAGAATCTGCAGTAGTGAGTAGAGTGGGTTCTTTCTTGATTATATGTTTTGGAGATATGTCTCTTTATTAAACTTAAAATATCAGTCATAACTATTAATTTAACTTCGGGCAGTGTTTGTAGAGGAATAAGACGGTGTTCATTTCTGGGTCTGTAGATTGTGAAGGATCAAAAATGGCCTTTGCAGTGATATGTACTTCTTGTCAGATGTGGGATTTTAAAGAGAGTTGAAGGATTACAGCAGATTATATCTGCCATAAATGCTGTTGGCTGCGAATCTTATCAGATCGAATGGATTGGTTGGAGAGAGAGTTAGAAGCAATGAGGAATTTGCAACAGCAACAGTATGTGATGGATGGCAGTTATAGGAAGGGGGGAAGTCTCAGATACAGTCACATAGATGGGTTAACTCCAGGAAGGGTAAGAGAGATAGGCAGCTAGTACAAGAGTCTTTTGTGGATATACCCATTTCAAACAGGTTTTGGAAAATGTAGGGGGTGTTGGATTCTCAGGAGAATGTAGCATGTACAGCCAAGTTTCTGGTATTGAGACTGGCTCTAATGCAATGAGGGTTTCGTCAGGTTCCAAGAGATCAATTGTGTTAGGGGACTCTCTAGTCCGAGGTACAAACAACGTTTCTGTGGCCAGCAGAGAAAAATCAGAATGGTGTGTTGCTTGCCTGGTGCCAGGATCAAGGATGACTCAGAGGGGATGCAGAATGTTCTCAAGGGGTAGAGGGGCCAGCATGAGATCATTGCTCATATTGGAACCAAAGTCATAGGAAGGGAAAAGGTTGAGATTCTGAAGAGAGATTACAGAGCGTTCGGCAGGAATTTAAAAAGGAGGTCCTCAAGGGTAGTAATATCTGGATTACTCCCAGTGCCTTGAGCTGGTGAGGGCAAGAATAGGAGGATGGAGCAGATGAATGCATGGCTGAGGAGCTGGTGTATGGGAGAAGGATTCCCATTTTTGGATCATTGGAATCTCTTTTGGCGTGGAGGTGACCTGTACAAGAAGGACGGATTGCACCTAAATTGGAAGGGGACGAATATACTCCGAACCTTCCTATTCATATACCCAACCAGATGCCTTTTAAATGTTGTAATTGTACCAGCCTCCACCACTTCCTCTGGCAGCCCATTTTACTCACGCACCAACCTCTGCATGAAAACATTGCCCCTCTCACCATAAACCTCTAGCTCTGGACTTTCCCACCCCAAGACCATAAGGGCGTTGTGGAATTTAGCACATCACTTCAAATCCATAGAGCTGACTGCCTATAAATGATTATCTGATTGATGTATGGAGCCATTACGATAGCTTTAAGTGATGAAGGAAGCTTCTATTGTTTGAATGCAACTTCACAGGCAGCAGCCCACTCTTCCACTGTATGGACTAAGGCTTGCTACACCATGTAGGCTATTCATTAAAAAAACAGAGCACTCAGTAGTACTAGTTGGGAAGCTTTGATTAAATGCACAAACTACCAATAATTGTTACGTTAAACAGATTGAAATCTAACTAAGTGATATTCATATTCACATTGTATTCCACATAGGCAGCATGTTTACCTGCACTATCATTCTGTTAGACTATGGGCGCACTTAAATTTGGGTGAAGAATGTAAATCTGAGATGTTAACCTATGTGAGGATTATTTTTACCCGGCCACATTGATGGTGCTCGCAGAAATGGATTTACTGCCTGGTTTTAACATTATTCTGGGAAAGTGCAGTAGGTCAGGCAGCTTCCGAGGAGTAGGAGAGTCGACGTTTCGGGCATGAGCCCTTCTTCAGGAATTCCTCATGTCTGAAATGTCGATTCTCCTGCTCCTTGGATGCTGCCTGACCTGCTGCGCTTTTCTAGCAACACATTTTCAGCTCTGATCTCCAGCATCTGCAGTCCTCACTTTCTCCTTTAACATTATTCTACCTTCATTTAGGGAGGCAGGGAAGGGCATGCATTTTGTTCTCTTGATTATACAACATAATAACAGAATTATTTAGTCCATTTGGCTTGCACTAACTCTTCAAATGAGAATCACTACCCTCTGCCAGTCTCCTGGGTTTCCCCATATTCTTTTATCCAAATAATCATCCAATGCCCTCTTCAATGCCTCAATTGAACTTCCCTCTATTATGTTTCCAGGCAGTACATTCCTTTATCAATTGTACCGATCTCCTCAAATTCCTGTGATGTCCTACAATACTCCACTGTTCCCTTCCCTGAGGGAATTCTAGTTCTCTGAATCTAGCTTCCTCTGCTTCCTTTCCCCCACTGATCGTGGCTCTGTTTTCAATGAGGTCCAATTTTCTGGAACTTCACAGTTAAAATCCTTGCCCTCAGCAACTCCTTCTCTGATTAACAATCTATTTCCACACTGTAGCTAGGGATTATATTTAACGCCACCCCTTGGACAAAGCTAATGGTCAGTCCAGAACTGAAAATGTGTTGCTGGTTAAAGCACAGCAGGTTAGGCAGCATCTAAGGAACAGGAAATTCGACGTTTCGGGCATAAGCCCTTCATCAGGAATGAGGAGAGTGTGCCAAGCAGGCTAAGATAAAAGGTAGGGAGGAGGGACTTGGGGGAGGGGCGATGGAGATGTGATAGGTGGAAGGAGGTCAAGGTGAGGGTGATAGGCTGGAGTGGGGTGGGGGCGGAGAGGTCAGGAAGAAGATTGCAGGTTAGGAGGGCGGTGCTGAGTTGAGGGAACCGACTGAGACAAGGTGGGGGGAGGGGAAATGAGGAAACTGGAGAAATCTGAGTTCATTCCTTGTGGTTGGAGGGTTCCCAGGCGGAAGATGAGGCGCTTCTCCTCCAGCCGTCGTGTTGTTATGTTCTGCTGGTGGAGGAGTCCAAGGACCTGCATGTCCTCGGTGGATTGGGAGGGAGAGTTAAAGTGTTGAGCCACGGGGTGGTTGGGTTGGTTGGTCCAGGCGTCCCAGAGGTGTTCTCTGAAGCGTTCCGCAAGTAAGCGGCCCGTCTCCCCAATATAGATGAGGCCACATCGGGTGCAGCGGATGCAATAGATGATGTGTGTGGAGGTACAGGTGAACTTGTGGCGGATATGGAAGGATCCCTTGGGGCCTTGGAGGGAAGTGACCTCCTTTCACCTATCACATCTCCATCGCCCCTCCCCCAAGTCCCTCCTCCCTACCTTTTATCTTAGCCTGCTTGGCACACTCTCCTCATTCCTGATGAAGGGCTTATGCCCGAAACGTCGAATTTCCTGTTCCTTGGATGCTGCCTAACCTGCTGTGCTTTAACCAGCAACACATTTTCAGCTCTGATCTCCAGCATCTGCAGACCTCACTTTTTACCCTAATGGTCAGTACACCCAACTTCTCCTTCTTTGGCATGGTATCAATGTTTCTCTTCCTTCTCTGTTAAGAACTTTGAGCCAGTTTTCTAAGATGAAGAAACTACATAAATGCAAATGATTCTGTTAATGCATTTTTTAAGATTAGAATCAGTCTAACTGTTATGGAACAGACAGCAGCACACAGGTGGCTAAAACCTTCAATATATTATCTGGGCTGACGCCAATTGTTAAAGTTCACTTGAGAATGTAACTTTTAAAAAAGGTTTTGTAATTTACATATAAAAGAAGTAAAACTAACATTGTCATTCCAACAGATGAGACACTTAACAAACAATTAAGTATTTTTCAATGTATAATTTTAGTTATATCACACTGTAAACTTTTGCTACAAATTCTGTGTCTTACAACTGTGTACTCCACGACCATCTGATGAAGGAGCGTTGCCCTGAAAGCTAGTGCTTCCAAATAAACCTGTTGGACTATAACCTGGTGATTTTTAACTATGTACACCCCAGTCCAACACCAGCAGATCCAAATCATAAATGTAAACAGTGATTCAAATATAGAAGAGGATAATCTTACTTGATATCAGACTGAGGACCAGGAACACAATGTACTTCATGGTTCCAGTGGAGGTATCTATGTTTTTCAGTCCTGTACAAGTATCGCTGTGTCCATTTAAGTATCTGTACTGAATCATTTACTTCCTTATAGAATTGCAAATGTCTTGCTTGTACGCACAGGAGTTGACAAACCAAACTGTTTCCCAACTTCAATGTTAGCGGTTCAAGTTTGAGGAAGATTCTTTTTAGTTCCTATCTCTGGTAGCTTCCTTCCCATATGTCATGTGCAATAAATAAATAAGGGAAAAAGCAATTCAAATGGACTTTTTTTTAACATGAGCACTAATTCAGTTTGAGGGGTAGGACCAGTGGCAATTGTTTTTGAGAGAGCACTCCCACTTAGCTGTTTAAACATCATTTCAAACCGAGGTGCTTTAGGCTTGTCTGGTCCAATGTTGATCAGATTTCAAATCTTTTATTCTCACAGTTCTGGGGGTCTATACTGTTTAAGTGACTGAAATAAATATTTAATAGCAGACATTTATTCAAAAAAATGAAATCTGAATTTTAGTAAGCTCACCAAACCTGCCACGGTCAAACTCTCTGTATCCCCTTCCGGAACCTCTTCCGAAGAGAAATGTCGGGCTGAAAATGCTAAGTTAGTCTCTTCTATTTTACAGGGTAAGGAGTAAGACCATTGAAGACGAAGCGGATAATAAGAACAGAAACAAATAAGTACAATCTGATAATCATTACAGAGACATGGCTCTGATGACACCGATCAAGAGCCAAATATTGAACAGTACAGGACACTTACAAAGGACAGGAAGCTAGGACAATGTTAGAACATAGACCATAGAAAAGTACAGCACAAAACAGGCCATTTGGCCCACAATGTTGTGCCGAGGTTTAATCCTAATGTAAAATATAGTAACTTAACCTACACACCCCACAACTCACTGCTATCCATGTGCATGTCCAGCAGTCGCTTAAATGTCCCCAATGACTCTGCTTCCACCATCACAGCTGGCAACGCATTCCATGCATTCACATGGTTCTGTTAATTAATTATGTATTAGCTCAATGAAGAAAGATGACCTAAATTCAGGAAACCAGGTAGAGATGAGAAATGATATGGGCAAGAAGTCTCTTGTGGGTATAGTGTGTAGGCCCTCAACAGTAACCTCTCATCAGAGTGGCAATAAAATTACCATACAGTACAGTGCAATACAACACAGGAACAGGCCATTTGGCCCACCAAGCCTGTGCTATTTCCTAATCCTTATTTAGACCCGCTCCATACTGCCCATGCATGGTTTCTATCCCTCTGTTTGCCTTCTATTTATGTGTATCTCATGATATGCCTAAAATGTTGCTAACGTGCCTGCGTCCCCCACCTCCACTGATAATGCGTTCCAAACACCCACCATCCACTGCGTGAAAAATTTTCCCTGCACTTCTCCCTCTCACTTTGAATGTATGTCCTCCTGTAGTTGATCTTTCCACCCTCAGAAAAAGCCTCTGAGTATCCACCCTATCCATGCCTCTCATAATTTTGTAAACCACCCCTCAGCTTCCGTCTTTCCAGTGAATCAATGTAAGGCTGTCCAACCTTTCCTCATAGCTAAAACTCCCCAGACCAGGCAACATCCTGGTAAACTTTCTCTGCACTCCCTCCGAAGCATCCACATCCTTCTGGTAGTGTAGTGACCAGAACTGCACACAATATTCCAAATGCGGCCTAACTGAAGTTTTGTATAGCTGTAACTTGACGCCCCAGCTGACAAAGCCAAATGTGCTGTATGTCTTCCTAATCACCTTATTCACCTGTGTTGCTCACTTTCAGGGATATGTGAACCTGTATGCCCAGACCCCTCTGTATGTCAATACTCCTAAGGGTTCTGCCATTTATTGTGTAAATTATACCTGAATTTGATCTCCCAAAATGCATCACTTCACAATCATACAGATTAAACTGCATCTGCCTTCTCTCTGCCCAAATCTGCAATCTATCTACAGAGGAACCTTGATTATCTGGCATTTCATTATCCGAATATTGGATTATCCGGCAAGATTGCAAGGTCCTGATGCTGGGCTAAACTATGTTATCTGGTATTTGATTATCCAGAATTCGATTAACCAAATGAAATACTGCCCGCCTATGTCCTTCGGATAATCGAGGTTCCTCTGTATATCCCGCTCTACCCTTTGACAATCCTCCTCAATATCTGCAACTCTGCCAATTACGGAATTTTGGTATCATCCACAAATGTACTAATTAGACATGTTTCTCCAGGTCATTATAGTTAATGATCTCCATTCTGAAAAGCACCCTTCCACTGCTACTCTCTGTCTTCTATGACCAAACCAGTTTTGTGCCTGTCTAGCCAGCTCACCCAGAATCCCACGAGTCTCTAACTTATGTACCAGATTGCCATGGGATACCTTATCAAATGCCTTCCTGAATTCATATGGACAACATCCATTGCTCTTCCTCAACAATCATTCTTGTCACCTCCTTAAAAAACCCAATCAAGTTGGTGAGACATGACCTTCCGTACACAAACCCATGTTGCTTATCACTAACAAGTTCAACACTTCCAAATGTGAATAAATTCTGTCACTCAGTATCTTCTCCAACAGCTTCCCCACTACTGACACTACAGTCAACTACAGGTTGACTGGCCTGTAATTACCTGGATACATTCTTTTTTTTAAACAAAGGAACAACATTGGCTATTCTCCAGTTCTCTGGAACCTTGCCTGAGGCCAAAGAGGATGGAAAGATATATATTAAGGCCCCAGCTATGTCCTCCATTGCCTCACACAGTATCTTGGGATAGACCCTGTCTGGCCCTAGGGTCTTGTCTATCTTAATGTATTTCAAGGTACCCAAAACTTCCTCCTTCGATAGGTTGACCTGCCTGAGAGTATTCACACACCTTTTCCTAATCTCAACATCCCTTATGTCCCTCTCTTTTATGAATATTGATGTAAAGTACTCATTAAGGATCTCACCCACATTTTCCAGCTCCACACAAGAACTCCCTCCTTCATTCTTGAGTAGGCCCTCTCTTTCTCTAGTTATCCTCTTGTTCCTAATGGATGTATAAATTGCCTTGCGATTATCCTTAACCCTGCTGGCCAAGGACATTTCATAGCCTCTTCTAACCCTCCTAATTTGAGCTCCTTTATACTTTCTCTGTATTCTTCAAGGACTTTATCTGTTTTTAGTTGCCTAGACTTTTTATTTTTGACTAAGCTGATAATTTTCATCAAAGGTTCCTGAATCCTGCCATTCTTATCCTTTATTTACATAGGAACATGCCTGTCCTGTACTCAACCAGTCCTTAAAAGATTTCTACACATCAGATGTAGATTTACCCTCAAACAATCACTTCCACTGTCCAATTCTTTCCTAACTGGGTTATTGTTGGCTTTTCCCCAATTTAACACTTTGATTTGAGGATCTTTCTTCTCCTCATCCAAAAGTATCTGAAAACTTACGGAATTATTGTCACTATTCCAAACATGCTCCCCCATGAACCTTTGACCACTTGGCTGGGCTCATTTCCCAATACCAGATCCTGTATGGACCCCACCCTCATTGACTATCGATGTACAGCTTCATAAACACCCTCCTGGACACACATAACAATTCGCCACCCATTCAAACCCCTGCCACTCATGGAGTCTCAGTTATTATGGGGGATATTAAAATCACTCTCATAACAACCCTGTTATTTTCACATCCTTCTAGAACCTGACGACATATCTCTTCCTCTATCTCCTGCCCGCAGCTCGGAGGGCTGTCATTTAATCCCAGCATTGTGGTTGCACACTTCCTATTCCTGCCCTCTACCCATAATGCCTGGCTGCAAGCTCCCTCCCTCAACACAGCTGTGGTATGCACCCTCACCTCTTTTGCTTCCTCCTCTGTCTCATCTAAAACATTGATATTCCGGCCATGGGGAGTTTTAATCCATGTGAAGACTGGAGAAATCAGAAGGTTTATAAAACTAATCCTGGCCAAGGTGGATTGTCTTATGAGAGAAGGTTCGACAGGCTAAGCTTGACTTTGCTGGAGTATAGAAAAGTACGAGTTAATTCGATTGAACCTCATATGGTCCAGACGGGGTGGCTGAGAAAAATCTATAACTGTCAGAATATACTGATGAGTTATTTAAATGTTGACTTTCAGTTCTCTTTTTTGAGTGCTATATTAGATGTTCAAAATGTTACATATTTTTAATCAATGTGCTCAGGGCTGTAGTTAAATCCCCCTGGTGGAGGTGGGGCTTGAACCTGGGCCTCCTGGCTCAGAGGTAGGTATGCTACCATCACACCACAAGACTCCCACTGTTTAGCTTTTTATTGAAATCAGTAAAACCATGTTGTTCATTTATTACACATAGATGTGTGATTGTCACGATGGAGAGAGCATTCTAGATGGAACTTGAGCTAATGTTTAACCTGTTCAATTCCTCTGTTGCTCCAACTGAGAAGACACTTTGTTACATTTATTGGTGCATGTTTATAAGCATCAAGCAAGTTATTATTATAATGACATGCACTTTCTAAAACCTTTTGATTTCTCCAGTCTTCACATGGATTAAAACACCCCATGGCCGGAATATCAATGTTTTAGATGAGACAGAGGAGGAAGTAAAAGAGGTGAGGGAATTGAATTAGGTGAGGGGGCATATCAGATCTGCTTCCAACTGAAAGGAAAACAACTGTGGTGGAGTGATCTGGGCATAGATTCTAGAACGACAGAACATAGAATCTAGAACGTAGAGCAGTACAGCACAGGAACAGCCTATGATGTTGTGCCAAACGTGATATCAAATGAAACTGATCCCTTCTGCCTGTCCTTGGTCCATATCCCTCCATTCTTTGCATATTCATGTGCTTATCAAAAAGTTCCTTAAATGCCCTTATCATATTTACCCCCCCCCACCCACCCACCCCTGGCAGTGTGTTCCAGACTCCTACCATTCTCTGTGTAAAACACTTGCCCCTCACATCATCTTTGAACTTTCCCCATCTCACCTTGAATGCATGCCTCCTAGTTTTAGACACTTTAACTCTGGGAAAAAGATTCTGACTTTCAACTCTATCTTTGCATTTCATAACTTTATAGACTTCTATCAAGCCTCCCCTCAGCCTCTACCACTCCAGAGAAAACAACCTGAGTTTTTCTAGCCTTTCCTTATAGCTTACACCCTTTAATCCAGGCAGCATCTTAGTAAACCTCTTCAACATCCTCTCCAAAACTTCCACATCCTTCCTGTAACGTAGCAACTAAAATTGAATGCAGCACTCTAATGCAGCGTAAACAAAGTCTTATAAAGCTGCAGCATGACATCTTGACTCTTCTACTCAGTTCCCTGACCAATAAAGGCAAGCACATCATTTGCCTTCTTGACCATCTTATTTATGTGCGTGACCACTTTCAGGGAGCTATGGACTTGAACCCCAATGAGTTAATGTACCAGCTGGGAAATCAGATCCGAATCCCTGCTGTAGATGGGAAATCAGATCCTAATCCCTGTTGTAGATGGGAAATTATCTCCTAATCCCAGTTTTTGATGGGAAATCAGCTTCTAATCCCAGGTCTTGGTGCCAGGCAGGATATCATGCAGAGGTGGAGGTAGCATGAACCAGATTCATTGTTATAAAAAAAGTAAAATTGTTCAGTGACCTGTTCACCAATTAAGCGCTTTAATCTTTCCTTGTCAGAAATTTGCATGTTAAAGTTGTCAAGTTATTCAAGGTTTGCATTTTTATGTCAGTTTTTAGATGCATCACTAGATGGGGCACTAGACCACAATTAAATGTTCTATTGATGGACCATGCCGAAGTGAAAGTTCTCACAGACAAGGGCAGGCCATGGTTAAGAATATAGTATCTGGATATCTAATTCCAGAAGGGAATAGAAATAGGAAAATAGTTATTGGTAGAATATGCATTTACCGATCAGAAGACAGGCAGAAAAGATCAATTAGTTTTCCTACCATCTTTACCCAAGGAATGACATGCATTATACAAAACGTTTAAATATTTACTAAATTTCAGGGGTATGAATGTATTGTTATAAAGAATTTTTTTTTGAAAATGTGGCACTGTTTTCATTAGAGATAGAGAAGGTTTGAACAAACATGGGGGCAGAGTAAGCCAGAAATCCTCTGCTTGTAATTTATTTTTCCTTTTCTTTCTTTTTTTCCCTCTATAAAATTTTTAACTTTTTAAATTTCCTTTCCTGAAGTGAATGGAGAGTGGTGGTGAGTCCGGGGTGGGAGTCAAGACAGAGACCAAGCCAGCATGAGAAGCAAGTAGTTGAGGCCTAGAGTGGTAGCAGAGCAAGCCCAGGCCTGACTCTGGAGTGGGAGCAGAGTGAGCCCAGGCTGGAGCCTGGAGTGGGAGCAGAGTGAGCCCAGGCCAGGGCCTGGGGTGGGAGCAGAGTGAGCCCAGGCCAGGGCCTGGAGTGGGAGCAGAGTGAGCCCAGGCCGGGGCCTGAAGCAGGAGCAGAGTGAGCCCAGGCCAGGGCCTGGAGCAGGAGCAGAGTGAGACCAGGCCGGGGCCTGGAGCAGGAGCAGAGTGAGACCAGGCCGGGGCCTGGAGTGGGAGCAGAGTGAGCCCAAGTTGCGGCCCAAAATGGGAGCAGAGTGAGCCCAGGCTGGGGCCTGGAGTGGGAGCAGAGTGAGCCCAGGCCGGGGCCTGGAGCAGGACCAGAGTGAGTCCAGGCCGGGGCCTGGAGCAGGAGCAGAGTGAGACCAGGCTGGGGCCTGAAGTGGGAGCAGAGTGAGCCCAGGCCGGGACCT